>NC_056677.1:28135833-29497500 GCF_018350195.1 Panthera tigris | reverse complement strand
TGCCCAATATGGAGCCCAATGCAGGGCTCGATATCATGACTGTGACATCATGATCTGAGCTGAAATCGAGAGTTGGATGCTTAACCAACTGAGCCACACAGGCACCCCAACACAAATTTGTCTTTAAATGTTTAATTTTTTTAATGTTTATTTATTTTTGAGAGAGAGAGAGAGAGAGAGAGAGAGAGAAAGAGGGAGAGCGTGAGCCGGGGAGGGGCAGAGAGAGAAGGAGACACAGAATCCAAAGCAGGCTCCAAGATCCTCACTGTCAGCACAGAGCCCGATGCAGGGCTCAAACATATGAGCCATGAGATCATGACCTGAGCCAAAGTTGGACGCTTAACTAACTGAGCCACCTAGGCACCCCTTGTCTTTAAATGTTTAGTAGAATTCTCCAGGGAAACCATATGGTCTTGGACCTTTGGGAAATTTTTGATAACTGATTCATTCTCCTTAGTCATTTTTGGTCTGTTCAGATTTTCTGTTTCTTCATGATTCAGTCTTAGTGGGTTGTATTTCTAGGAATTTATCCCTTTCTTCTAGGAAACCTCCAATTTATTAGCATATAATTGTTCATAGTAGTCTCTTATGATCCTTTGTATTTCTGTGGTATCAGTTGTAAGGTTTCCTCTTTCATTTCTTATTTTGTATATTTGAATCTTCTGTCTTTTTCTTAGTCTAGCTAAAAGTTTGTCAATTTTGTTTAGCTTTTCAAAAAACCTCTTACTTTATTCATCTTTTTGAGTTTTTTTCTTGTCTCTGTTATATTGGTTTCTCTGATCTTTCTTATTTACTTTCTTCTGCTAACTTTGGGCTTGGTTTGCTCTCCTTTTTCTAGTTCCTTGAGGTGTAAAGTTAGGTTGTTTATTTGGGATCTTTCTTTTTTCTTGATGTAGGTGTCAATCACTATAAACTTCCCTCTTTTTTTTGAAGTTTATTTATTTTTGAAAGAGATAGAGAGAGAAAGAGAGATCACATGAGTGAGCAGGGGGAGGGCTAGAAAGAGAAGGAGAGAGAATCCCAGGAGGCTCCATGCTGTCAACACAGAGCCTGATGCTCATGAGATCATGACCTGAGCCAAAATCAAGAGCTGGATGTACTTCCCTCTTAAAATTGCTTTTGCTACATCCCATAAGTTTTGTGTTTTGTATTTTTATTGTTATTTGTTCAATATATTTTTTTATTTTCTTTATTCTTTGACACATTGTTCAGAAGTGTGTTGTTTAATTTTCACATATTTATATTTTACAGCTTTCCTCCTGGTATTGATTTCTAGTTTCATACCATTGTGTTTGAAAAAAACACTTGATATGATTTCAGTTTTATTAAATTTGGAAAGACTTGTTTTGTGACCTGTCATATAATCTATCCTGGAGAATGCTCTGTGTGTGCTTGAGAAGAATGTGTATTCTGCTGCTGTTGGGTGTGGAATGTTCTGTATATGTCTCTTAGGTCCATTTGATCTGCAGTTCAAGTCTAATGTCATGTATTTATTTTGACAGAGATAAAGGGAGCACGAGCAGTGGAGGGTCAGAGAGAGACAGAGAGACAGAGAGAGAAAGAGAATCCCAAGCAATGCAGAGCCTGACATGGGACTCAAACGTACAAAACTGTGAGATCATGACTTGAGCCAAAATCCGGAGTCAGACACATAACCTACTAAGTCACCCAGGTACCCCTCAAGTCTAATGCTCTCTTACTGATATTCCATCTGGATGATTTATCTATTTCTGAAAGTGAGGTATAGGGATTCTTTGCTATTATTGTATTGTCTATTTCTTCCTTCTGATCTATTAGTATTTGCTTAATATATTAAGATGTGGTGATGTTGGGTTCATATATGTTTATGATTGTTGTATACTGTTGATGAATTGACTGCTTTATCATTATATGATAACCTTCTTCATCACTTATTACTGTTTTTTGTTTAAAATCTATTTTGTCTGATAGAAGTACAGCTACCCCTATTCTCTTTTGGTTGTCACTTCATGTAATAACTTTTTTTCATCCCTTTACTTTGAGTTTATAAGGGCTTCTAAATTTTTTTAACGTTTATTTATTATTGAAAGACAGAGAGACATAGAGCATGAGCAGGGGAGGGGTAGAGAGAGGGGGAGACACAAAATCTGAAGCAGGCTCCAGGCTCTGAGCTGTCAGCACCGAGCCGGATGTGGGGCTCGAACTCAAGATCTGTGAGATCATGACCTGAACTGAAGTCAGTTGCCTAACCAACTGAGCCACCCAGGTGCCCCCACAGTTAAGGGCTTCTAATGCCATTTTATTGGTTTCTGACTGTTTTGTAGTTCCCGTGTTCTCGTTTTCTTCTCTTGCTCTCTTCTTTTGTGAATTGATGATTCTCTGTAGTCATGTGCTTTGATTCTCTTCTCTTTTTCTTTTGTGAAACCACTGTAGGTTTTGCTCTATAGTTACCATGAGGCTTACATAAACATCTTATAGATATAGCAATCTATTTTATGATTATAACTTTGGTTGTATACAAAAACTCTACCCTTTATCTCCCTTTTTATGTTTTTGATGTCACTCTTACCACTTTTTATATTGTATATGCATTAACAAGTTATTGTAGCTATAGGTATTTTTGTAATCCTGTCCTTTAGGCTTTATAGTAGAATTAGTTGGTTAAGACACCACTATATGATAGTATTAGAGTGTTCTGAAAATTGTCTATATACTTAGCTTTACCAGTGAGTTGTATATATTCATGTTTTCATATTACTAATTAATGTCCTTTGATTTCAGCTTAAGAAACTCGGCATTTTTTGTGAAGCACTTCTTTCTAGTGGTGACAAACTCCCTCAGATTTTGTTTGGGAAAATTTTTTATCTTTTATTTCTGGAAGACAGCTTTTCTGGATAGAGTAGTCATAATTGGTATGTATGTATGTATGTATGTATTTATTTATTTATTTATTTATTTCAGCACTTTGAATAAATCATTCAACTTTTCCGGGCTTTTAAGTTTTGGGCTGAAAATCCTCTGATTGGCTTATGAGGGTTCTAAGTTACAAGTCTTTTTCTCTTGATACTTTCAAGATTTTCTTTTTATTTGATTTTTTATTATGAAAATTATTGTCAAATTGGTTTCCATATAACATGCAGTGCTCCTCCCAACAGGTGCCCTCCTCAGTGCCCATCACCCACCCTCCTCTCCCTCCCACTCCCCATCAACCCTCAGTTTATTCTCAGTTTTTAAGAGTCTCTTATAGTTTGGCTCTCTCCCACTCTAACTTTTTTCCCCCTTCCCCTCCCCCATGGTCTTCTGTTATGTTTCTCAGGATCCACATAAGAGTGAAAACATATGGTATCTGTCTTTCTCTGACTGACTTATTTCAGTTAGCATAACACTCTCTATTTCCATCTACATTGCTACAAATGGACAGATTTAATTCTGTCTCATTGCCAAGTAGTATTCCATTGTGGATATAAACCACAATTTCTTTTTTTTATCTTTCAAAATTTACAGCCAAATTAGTTAGCATATAGTGCAACAATTATTTCAGGAGTAGATTCCTTAGGTCCCCTTACCCATTTATCCCATCCCCCCTCCCACACTCCCTCCCGTAACACTCAGTTTGTTCTCCAATTTTATGAAACTCTTCTGTTTTATCCCCCTCCCTGTTTCTATATTATTTTTGTTTCCCTTCCCTTATGTTCATCTGTTTTGTCTCTTAAAGTCCTCATATGAGTGAAGTCATATGATTTTTGTCTTTCTCTGACTGACTAATTTCACTTAGCATAATACCCTCCAGTTCCATAAGTGTCTATTCATGTCTTCTGCCCATTTCTTCACTGGGTTATTTGTTTTTCGGGTATGGAGTTTGGTGAGCTCTTTATAGATTTTGGATACTAGCCCTTTGTCCGATATGTCATTTGCAAATACCTTTTCCCATTCTGTCAGTTGCCTTTTAGTTTTGATGATTGTTTCCTTGGCAGTGCAGAAGATTTTTATCTTCATGGGGTCCCAATAGTTCATTTTTGCTTTGAATTCCCTTGCCTTGGGAGATGTGTCAAATAAGAAATTGCTGCGGCTGAGGTCAGAGAGGTTTTTTCCTGCTTTCTCCTCTAGGGTTTTGATGGTTTCCTGTCTCACATTCAGGTCCTTTATCCATTTTGAGTTTGTTTTTGTGAATGGTGTAAGAAAGTGGTCTAGTTTCATTCTTCTGCATGTTGCTGTCCAGCTCTCCCAGCACTATTTGTTAAAGAGACTGTCTTTTTTCCATTGGATATTCTTTCCTGCTTTGTCAAAGATTAGTTGGCCATACTTTTGTGGGTCCAATTCTGGAGTCTCTATTCTATTCCATTGGTCTATGTGTCTGTTTTTGTGCCAAAACCCATGCTGTCTTGATGATTACAGCTTTGTAGTAGAGGCTAAAGTCTGGGATTGTGATGCCTCCCACTTGGGTCTTCTTCAATATTACTTTGGCTATTTGGGGCCATTTGTGGTACCATACAAATTTTAGGATTGCTTGTTCTAGCGTCGAGAAGAATGCTGGTGCAATTTTGATTGGGATTGCATTGAATGTGTAGATACCTTTGGGCAGTATTGACATTTTAACAATATTTATTCTTCCAATCCATGAGCATGGGTTGTTTTCCCATTTCTTTGTATCTTCTTCAATTTCCTTCATAAGCTTTCTGTAGTTTTCAGCATCCAGATCTTTTATATCTTTGGTTAGGTTTATTCCTAGGTATTTTATGCTTCTTGGTGCAATTGTGAATGGGATCAGTTTCTTTATTTGTCTTTCTGTTGCTTCATTATTAGTGTATAAGAGTGCAACTGATTTCTGTACATTGATTTTGTGTCCTACGACTTTGCTGAATTCACGTATCAGTTCTAGCAGACTTTTGGTGGAGTCTCTCAGGTTTTCCATGTATAGTATCATGTCATCTTAAGAAAGTGAAAGCTTGGCTTCATCTTTGCCAATTTTGATGCCTTTGACTTCCTTTTGTTGTCTGATTTCTGATTCCAGCACTTCCAACCCTATGTTAAACAACAGCGGTAAGAGTGGGCATCCCTGTTGTGTTCCTGATCTCAGGGGGAAAGCTCTCATTTATTTCCCATTGAGGATGATATTAGCTGTGGGCTTTTCATAAATGGCTTTTATGATGTTTAAGTATGTTCCTTCTATCCAGACTTTCTCGAGGGTTTTTATTAAGAAAGGATGCTGAATTTTGTCAAATGCTTTTTCTGCATCGATTAACAGGATCATATGGTTCTTATCTTTTCTTTTATTAATGTGATGTATCACATTGATTGATTTGCGAATGTTGACCCAGCCCTGCATCCCAGGAATGAATCCCACTTGATCATGGTGAATAATTCTTTTTATATGCTGTTGAATTTGATTTGCTAGTATCTTGTTGAGAATTTTTGCATCCATATTCATCAGGGATATTGGCCTGTAGTTCCCTTTTTTTATTGCGTCTCTGGTTTGGGAATCAAAGTAATGCTGGCTTCAGAGAATGGGTCTGGAAGTTTTCCTTCCCTTTCTATTTTTTGGAACAGCTTGAGACGGATAGGTATTATCTCTGCTTTAAATGTCTGGTAGAATTCCCCAGGGAAGACATCTGCTCCTGGACTCTTATTGGTTGGGAGATTTTTGATAACTGGTTCAATGTCTTTGCTGGTTATGGGGCTGTTCAAGTTTTGTATTTCCTCCTTATTGAGTTTTGGAAGGGTTTGGGTGTTTAGGAATTTGTCCATTTTCTTCCAGATTGTCCAGTTTGTTGGCATATAATTATTATAGTATTCCCTAATAATTGCTTGTATTTCTGAGGGATTGGTTGTAATAATTCCAGTTTTATTCATGATTTTATTTATTTGGGTCATCTCTCTTTTCTTTTTGAGAAGCCTGGCTAGAGGTTCATCAATTTTGTTTATTTTTTGAAAAAACCAACTGTTGGTTTCATTGATATGCTCTACAGTTTTTTTTTTTGAGCTTCTATATTGTTTATTTCTGCTCTGTTCTTTATTATTTCTCTTCTTCTGCCGGGTTTGGGGTGTCTTTGCTGTTCTGCTTCTATTTCCTTTAGGTGTGCTGTTAGCTTTTGTATTTGGGATTTTTCTGGTTTCTTGAGATAGGCCTGGATTGCAATGTATTTTCCTCTCAGGACTGCCTTTGCTGCACCCCAAAACATTTGGATTGTTGTATTTTCATTTTCATTTGTTTCCATATATTTTTTAATTTCTTCTCTAATTGCCTGGTTGACCCATTCGTTCTTTAGTAAGGTGTTCTTTAACCTCCATGCTTTTGGAGGTTTTTCCAGAGGTTTTCCTGTGGTTGATTTCAAACTTCATAGCATTGTGGTCAAAGTGTGCATGATGTGATCTCAATTCTTGCATGCTTATGAAGGGCTGTTTTGTGACCCAGTATGTGATCTATGTTGGAGAATGTTCCATGTGCACTCGAGAAGAAAGTATATTCTGTTGCTTTGGGATGCAGAGTTCTAAATGTATCTGTCAAGTCCATCTGATCCAATCAGGGCCCTTGTATCTTTATTGATCCTGTGTCTAGATGATCTATCCATTGTTGTAAGTGGGGTATTAAAGTCCCCTGCAATTACCACATTCTTATCAATAGGTTGCTTCTGTTTGAGATGAATTGTTTTCTATATTTGGGGGCTCCTGTATTCAGTGCAAAGACATTTATAATTATTAGCTCTTCCTGATGGATAGACCTTGTAATTATTATATAATGCCCTTCTTCATCTCTTGTTCCAGCCTTTAATTTAAAGTCTAGTTTGTCTGATATAAGTATGGCTACTCCAGCTTTCTTTGGACTCCCAGTAGCATGATAGAGAGTTCTCCATCCCCTCACTTTCAATCTGAAGGTGTCCTCAGGTCTAAAATGAGTCTCTTGTAGACAGCAAATGGATTGGTCTTCTTGTTTTATCCATTGTGATACTCTGTGTCTTTTGGTTGGCGCATTTAGTCCATTTACTTTCAGTGTTACTATAGAAAGATATGGGTTTAGAGTCATTGTGATGTCTGTAGGTTTCATGCTTGTAGCGATGTCTCTGGTACTTTGTGGTCCTTGCAACATTTCACTCACAGAATCCCCCTTAGGATCTCTTGTAGGGCTGGTTTAGTGGTGATGAATTCCTTCAGTTTTTGTTTGTTTGGGAAAACTTTTATCTCTCCTTCTATTCTGAATGACAGACTTGCTGGATAACGGATTCTTGGCTGCATATTTTTTCTGTTCATCACGTTGAAGATTTCCTGCTATTCCTTTCTGCCCTGCCAAGTTTCAGTAGATAGGTCTGCAACTAGTCTTATGGGTCTCCCTTTGTAAGTTAGAGCCTATTTTTCCCTAGCTGCTTTCAGAGTTTTCTCTTTATCCTTGTATTTTTCCAGTTTCACTATGATATGTCGTGCAGAAGATCGATTCAAGTTACGTCCGAAGGGAGTTCTCTGTGCCTCTTGGATTTCAATGCCTTTTTCCTTCCCCAGGTCAGGGAAGTTCTCAGCTATGATTTCTTCAAGTACACCTTCAGCCCCTTTCTCTCTCTCTTCCTCTTCTGGAATTCCTATGATATGGATATTGTTACGTTTGATTGCATCACTTAGTTCTCTAATTCTCCCCTCATACTCCTGGATTTTTTTTTCTTTTTCTCAGCTTCCTCTTTTTCCATAATTTTATGTTCTAATTCACCTATTCTCTCTTCTGCCTCTTCAATCTGCGCTATGGCTGCCTCCATTTTATTTTGCACCTCATTTATAGCATTTTTTAGCTCCTCATGACTATTTCTTAGTTCCTTTTTTTCTGTAGCAATAGATTCTCTGCTGTCCTCTATGCTTTTTTTCAAGCCCAGCGCTTAATTTTATGACTATTATTTTAAATTCTTGTTCCGTTATATTGCTTAAATCGTTTTTGATCAATTCGTTAGCTTTCACTATTTCCTGGAGTTTCTTTTGAGGAGAATTTTTCCGTTTCATCACTTTGGGTAGTCCCTGCTGTAGCTCCAAACTGCAGGGCACTTTCCCTGTGCTGTCTGGAGAAACTTGTGTTGGTGGGCGGGGCCGCAGTCAGACTAGATGTGTGCCCCCAGCCCATGGCTGGGGCCACAGTCAGACTGGTGTGTACCTTATCTTCCCCTCTCCCAGGGACTGGACTCAGTATGGAGTGGTGAGTCCATCTGGGCTACTTGTACTTTGGCAGGCTTGTGGTGCTGCTTGGATGGGATCTGGCCAAGGGCGTATTAGCCAGGGTAGATCTGCAAAGTGCATTGGGGCCAGAGGGGCAGGCTTAGCTCGCTTTGCCTTTGGTGGTCCTCTGCAGGAGGGGCCCTGCAGCACCAGAAGGGAGGCAAGCCTGTCGGAAGGATGGATCCACAGAATCACAGCATGGGGCATTTGTGCGTGCAAGCAAGTTCAGTGACGGGAACTGGTTCCCTTTGGAATTTCGGCTGGGGGATGGGAGAGGGAAATGGCGCTCGCCAGAGTGTATCTTCCCCCCATTGAGCTGAGCTCTGTCTTCCAGGGCTCAGCCACTCTCTCTCCTGGCGTCCTCTCGCCCTCCCCGCTCTTAGAGGGCAGAGCTGTTGACTTTTAACATTCCAGATGTTAAGTCCCGCTGGCTGTCAGAACTCTCGGAGTCTGGCTCCTCTGCTTTTGCAAGCCGGACTTCCAGGGCTCTGCCTTGCCAGGTGGGCTGCCCCTTCACCTTTTTTGATTTTTATAAGTTTTATTATCAGGTGACCTGGGAAGGAACTCTTTTAATTGATTTTGTTTGTTGACCTATGAGCTCTATAAACTTGAATATCTGTGTCTCTCTCCAGATTTGTTAGGTTCTCAGACATTTTTTTTTCTAAATAAGCTGTCTGCCCGTCTCCCTCTCTTCTCCTTCTGGAACTCCAATAATTTGAAAATTGTTTCTTTTGATGATTTCTCATGGATCTCATAAAGTTTCTTTACTCTTTTCATTCTTTTGTTGTTGGTATTGTTATCGATCTTCTCTCCGTAATTTTAAAGTTCCTGTCTTCTAATACAGACTATTTCTTCTGCTCGATCCATTCTCCTATTGATGTCCTTATTGCATTTTTAATTTCATTCATTATATACTTCATCTCCAGAATTTCTCTTTGATTCTTTGTATCATTTCTACACTTTTGTTAAAGTTCTCATTTTGTTCATGTATTGTTTTCTTGATTTCATTATATTGTCTTTCTGTGTTTTCTTGTAGCTCATTGAATTCCCTTAAAATAGCTATTTTGAATTCTTTATTAGGTAAATCACAAACCTCTGTGTGTTTGGGATTAGGTACTAGAATATTATTGTAATCCTTTGGTGGTGTCATGTTACCTTGAACTTTGAATGTTCCTTGCACTGTTGCCTTTGCAGTTGAAATAGCAGCCACATTTTTAGTCTTTACTAATTACCTAGGGAGAGAAATACCTTCCCTCAGCCCTGTTTGGGATTTTGAGGCTATCTCCAACTTTCTATGGGTGTACCTCTCCATGCTTATTGTTCTCTCTTGTGGCTAAATTCTTTTTTTTTAATGTTTATTTATTTTTGAGAGAGACAGAGACATAATTCGAGTGGGTTAGGGGCAGAGAGAGAGGGAGACACAGAATCCAAAGCAGGCTCCCGGCTCTGAGCTGTCAGCACAGAGACCGACACGGGACTCGAACTCACGAGCCGTGAGATCATGACCTGAGCCAAAGTCATATGCTTAACTGACTGAGCCACCCAGGTGCCCCTTTTGTGGCAGAATTCTTAAGCTTGTATGCCTTTACTGGATCCTTCAAGGTGCCAGCCCATGTGCTGACAGGCTTTCTTTTGTTTTCCAAAGTTTGGACCTAATGCTCAAATTTGTGGTCCCTCCCTTGCTCATAGATTCTGACCAGCTTTGTATGTGTGCTTTCTAGCCATCTACCAAAGCTCTCTCTCACCACTGCCATTGGAAGTTCACAAAGGGAGATAATAGAGTGGGAAGGTGTGTGGGTGAGGCACATGGAATACTGGGGATGCCCATAGGCCAGGTGAGGAAAATAAGTGGGCAAGGCATCCCCAGAGGCTCTTGGGTAGACTTCTTGATGGAGTCTAAAATGCATTTTGTAGGATTCACTTCCTTTTAATGACCTGTGAGAGTCCTATATGCCATTGTTTCAGTCTCTCCAAATCCTCTATCCATGTGCCTCATGACTCAGTACTATGGATGTGGTGAGAGAGAAATGGGCCTCTTTGACAGCATCCTGCACATCTGTATAAGGTGGGGGACAACAGCCCATTTTCATACTACGGTCTTCCCATTTATTTTCTCTGTAATATTTACCAATTGCTATATTTCCCTAAGCCCTAATTTCCTCATCTCTCTAATAAATATAAAGATAGTACCTGTCTTAATTGGGTTATTTTGAAGATTAGATGAAATAAGACAGATAACGGTACTTCATATATAGAGTGTGCTCCAAACATGAAAACCATCATCATGGTTGCTTTTTGTTATTATTGTTAAATTTGCTATTATTATTATTATTATTATTATTATTAACTTTCAGTTTTCTGACAAGTAGAATCTTATTTCAGTGTCCAGCTCACATGTCATCAGTCCTATATAAACTTCTCTGATCATTTCCTCTAAAAGTGATTTGTTCCTACTCTAAATTCTTACAGTGTACATTATCTGATTTATTTATTTGACATTCATGTTTGAGTTTATTTGACTGTGTGTCATCTCTCTAACTAGGCTATAAAGTTATATAAGGACTGTTGTTTATATATTTGTGAACCTCTCTCCTAGGAATTAACATAATGCACTATCCAGAAAAAGTGTTTCATGAAAATGTGCTGAATGATTAAAAGACTGAGTTAATCACTAACTCTACTGTAGCTCTGCTGATATATGGACAAAGGTCATAACTACATTTGAACATACTGTGAAATTCTATGTTTCATAATGTTCAGAGTTTATGAATTTTCATGTTGGCTATTGGTTAAAAAGATACTGTAAAATAACTTGGACAATTTTTTAAGTTTAAAGAGATTAATAAATGTTTTTTTCCATTTATTAGTTTATACATATTCAGAATTGCCTCTAGAACTTTTAGTATCCTGGCATGTGTAGCTACAGGAAGCTATTTAGGTGAATGTAGATACCTGTTATTTCTGAGCCCTACCTATACTTGAAAGCAAAAAGATGGTTATAGTAATAATAATGCCATGCATTTTTATAGTGCCCTATCATTATTTCAGAGACCTCAACTGTCTTCATGTAGTCATATAACACAGCAAGGAAATTCATATTATATGTGCAGTCCCAAGGATATTTTTTTATCACTTTGAATTTTACCAACCTTATTATTCATGGATGATTAATAAAAACCTGTGTTGGGGGATGGTCCTGAGGTTGGCTTCTAGCAATACAGGGACTAGGATTGGGAGGGTTAAAGGTAGGTTTCATGAGTAAAGAAAAAAGGAATCTAGGATAGGGTTGTTGAGGAGGAAAAACCAGGATAGAGAAATCACAAAATAGGAAAGAGACACTGAAATGAGAATGTTATAGAAGCAACTTTTCTTTTTTTCCTCATAGCTATATTCCTCTTTCTTTGACTGTTTCTCCCAACTTCTTTTTTTAATCCACATATTACTAATAGTGGAAACCTTCAGCTAGGAATAAGAAGGATACCTCCATGGGTAGCACAGTAGTACTGTCATTCATTTCTGTACTTAGTCTACAGCACTGCCCTCTCTGCAATTTAACCCATTAGTCACAAAATCCCAAAGTAAGATTGAGAATGGCAAGGGCAGGCAGGGGACTGCTGCTGAGTGCTGAGGAGGAGGATCCTAGTGGGAGGAGGATGAAGTCAGGCAACAAATTCCAGAGTGAGAAGAAAAGGTGAGCACCCGTGGCTGCTCCACACTAGGATGCCATTCCCATTACAACAAAACAAAACAAAACAAAACACAATAAAATGATATTTGGAGAAGGAAACTGTAAGTTAGGGATAGCTTTGCTTAGTTTCTTGATGCCTTGATGCCTTTATTAGTTTTCTAGAATTTCTCATGTTGCCACAGAAGATACATTAAAAATTGGGAACTAAAGGTACATGATAGATCATAGCAGGTAAATTCAATAGCATGTGTTCAGTCTTCACTCTTAAGTTTTGTCTTATTTAATTTCTAGGTAAAAAAATCTAAATTTAATTTATTTTACAATATTAATAATTTCATCATGGACAAAAGATATGCAATTTTATGTATATGATTATACATTTTTAAAATTACACTTGTGTAAAACTTTTTGGGCAGTGAGTTGGTCCAGAACTGATCCAAAATGAAGTCAATAGTCTAGTTACCTTTTTACGAATACACTGGAACAAAGCTTTAATTTAAGTTCTTCTCACTGTTTATACCTTGAGTCCATAGTGTAAACCTCAAACAATAATAAACTCCTTTTTCCAAGGCCACATAGAGGAGGTTAAAAAATCACCGCTCTTATAAGGAGTCACTCTACTATTGTACAATTTGAACAAATAAGAAGGATCAAGTCTACTAGCTCTTCATTCTGCTACCTAATTTCTCCTGCTTTATCCATGTTAAAGGAACAAACTCTCAACCACATTATAGTAAAAATAAGTGATTTAAGGTTTAGGTGGTAGAGAAGGTCACCTGTCAATACGTAGTGAAACAATTTAACTGATTTTTTCTCTTCTTTTTTTTTTCTTTAACTGATTTTGAGACTTCACTAGAGTTACCTGCCCTCCAATTTTGTCAGCACTGTATGTCAGACACTGTGCTCAGTGCTTTCCAAATATTTCTAATGGGTTTTCACAATAATTATGTGAGATATGTTTTAGTATTTTCTTTTTACAGATCAGGAAATTGATGCACAGACTTAGCAACTGGTGGCACTAGAATTTAAATCCATCCAAATTGATTTAACTTTAATTGTTTGGCTCTTACACTTTTTAACCACACCTTTTATAAGATATGCAAACAATTTTCAGTACAGTATTAAATCTAGTGAAATATTTCTTATGCTCCTTAATGGCAGAGTAACAAAAATTCAGGCTTCAACAATACAAATTGCTGGAAACCATGATTCCAGCACCTAGTGGAGTAATGCAACCATGGTGTAGAATGTATATAGAAAGAAGATTAATGAAGACTATAATTACCCTGACTCTCCACCCACATGGCTGACTTGTGCTAGTTCTGAATTGTGCTAGCACCTTTAGGGGCACTATGCAAGCCATTAGATGTTATGTCTCAGAATTTTTAGACAGAGATGTCATTACTGGTGGACTCAACCATGGAGGTGTTACACCAGAGGAGAAAGCTGAAAACAGAAGTTAGGAAAACTAGCCCAAAATTGAGAGCTAGGAGATAGCAAAGAAAATCACAGAAGAGAGGTTAATAGACAGAAATAAAAGAGGATCAGTGAGGATGAGAGGAAATTTCAGCATGAGAGGAGAATGGGAAGCAAGATGATTCATGATTAATGCTGCAAAATTTGCCATGTTCTTAACGCAAACATTTCTGTGGACTTCAACATGTAAAGAACATAGTCTTTATAGATTACATTTTTACCCATGTAAATATTGCACTGAAAATTGTATACATCCACAACTGAAAATAGAAAGGCTAAAGTTTTGCCGAGTTTTCCTGGTGAAATCTGGTTACATTGTTGAACAAAGGCCAATTTACAATGTGAATACACATTTGGGTTCAGTCTCCTCATCTATAGCTGCCATAACGATCAGTTATGAGCTAGAACTATTCTTTCTTATACAATGATAGAGTCCATGACTCCTTGAACCACTTCTAATTCTCCTATTGGTACAGTTACATTAGGTCTTGGTGTACAGATAGCCAAACAGTACTCAGATGGACTGTGAAAATGGTGGTAAAATAGATTGGAGACACAAGAAAAGGGCAACGCCTCTCACTTTGTGACACTAATTTCTTAGATCAAAACCAGTAACCTGTGTCAGAAGGGCTGAGTAGTGGAAATATTTCAGACAGAAAGTTATATTTGGTCCTCTATACAGGTGGACTTCCCTTGTTTATGGTATGTTAGATGTCAGTTTGTCTCTCTTTTCCTTAATTTTTTTCTTAGTGGTTATTTTTGAGAGAGAAAGAGACAGACAGAATGCAAGCAAGGGAGAGGCAGAAAGAGAGGGAGACACAGAATCCAAAACAGGTTCCAGGATCTGAGCTGGTGGCACAGAGCCCCACACAAGGCTCAAACCTACTAACAGCGAGATCACGACCTGAGCTGAAGTCAGTCTCTTCACTGTTTGAGCCACCCAAGTGCCCCTCACTTTGTCTCTTTTTAAATAGTTCTGTGTTTTATAGGCTTCTTAGCTGAGGCTGCTGGTGGGAGTAGAAAAATATTTCATGGGGTAATAGAATTTTTGAATTGTATTGCAACTGATATCAAGTGGTGTTATTTTGTATGGAAGGATGGAAAAAGTTTATGAATCAATGTCACTGTATCCCAGTGGGGATCATAGTTATCCTAATTATAGGAAATATAACATAGGCATATGATGAATTTGCATGATAACTTATAGAGATGTGGATGAAAAAATCACATTTGTGCTTATAGCCCTGAATATCAATTTTAATGCTTAGAGCATGAGAAACATTAAATTAGACCAAAGAAAGCAGCCAGCCATGAGGATGTGTACAACCAGATGTGGTTTTCAAATGGTTCTGTCTTTACAACAATTATTAAACATTTAGCTGTGGTGAATAATTCTAAAGTATTTCTGCTTTTTTTCTAAGATTTATCTTAGAAAATTTTAATATTAGACCTCTTTATTCTTAATGTAAAGCATTATATTTCTTACTGTTAGGCTTAAACAAAGTAATAAATGTGGATACTCCCACCACAAGGTCTGCCACACAGTATATTACACTGAAATATACTGCTGGATTTGAATAAAACTTTTCCTTGATCAAACATAACATAATCTGCTATTCAAAAGTTCAAGGCAAAAATGTGACCACCCATCTCCCTCTGTTCCAAACTGATTATTTTTATGTTCCCACTGAAGAGCTTTCATTCTCAAGCCTTTGCTTATTGATCTTACAACTCTCCATAGGGCAGCTTTTTATAATATGACTCCATTATAAAGTGTGGTAATTTTCTAGCACCTCCTTCATATGTCCCTACTGGCTATTGAGCTGTAGAAGTAGTAGAAGGGAAGTCTGAAAATATAGATCAAGGAATCATCAAAATAGATTAGATCATTAAATATATGAAAATTGGCAAGGCCCATATGAATGGTAGTGCAAACAGAGTAGAACATAGAGCTATTACAGTATTTGGGGGCTGTGTGAGTAGGAAGAAGAGTAAAATAGACAGAAAGTGGAATATCATGATAATTAAGTACTAAAGAAGCCAAAAGGAGAAATACACACACACACACACAGACACACACACACACACACACACACACACACACACACACACAAAATATATCTTAAAGTCATGGGATTATTTTGCTTACCAGGCTACTTTCTAGTACATGAGGGATATCATTTCTTGGATTATCTATGGATTGGTGGGACATGTAATTTTGGCCAGTGATGTATGAGTGGATTTAACGTATGTCACTTCTAAGCTGGAACAATTAACTGGTGTGAGATACTTCAGAGTTCTGTTTTCTATCTAGTTTGGTAAATGACAATGTTCGTGATTGTGGCTGTTCCTCCATTTTGAGTCCCTAAGTGAGATGAGAAAACCTTGCTTCCTCATGCCCCAACTAACCCATGATGGTCTTATTTCATGAGAGAGAAATAAATTTGCTGTGTTAAGTCCTTAGACTTTTTAAATTAGTTGCAAGTGAACACATCTTATTTGCATAATTTATTTTCGCTGATCAGAGTTGGTGGGTGGGTGGAAAATGGCTCATTTAGCAAAAATGCAAGGGAATTGATAAAGGAGGCAAGGGTATGAAAGTTAGCTCATTAGATATATTAATATCTATTGCCTATATATATATATATATACACACAAATATTTATGTATGCAGTTGTATATATATTATATATAACTATATAAAGAGACATATAAAACTATATATAAAGAGGCATATGTATAAAGTTATAATATATGTATTATAAAACCATAATATATATTAGAAACTATTATCGAACTCCTCTCTCTCTCTCTCCATATATGTGTGTGTGTGTGTGTGTGTGTGTGTGTGTGTGTATAATCAAATTCCTCTCTATATATACAGAATGGGAGGGAATGGGAAGGGGGAATATTTTGTGCATTTTTTGTATTGTGGGTAAAACATGAATAAGAAGCATGTTATGGAGGAAGTGAGTGATGAAGGCATTCATAGGCATTCCTCTGAAATATTTGGCTATAAAAGGAAGGAGAAGAATAACAGAGCATTAGAGGAAGCATCAGAAGTGGGTAAGACTTTGATTTTTTTTTTCTTCCAAAGAATGAGAAGACCAGTAACTATCTGCAAAAAGGGAAAAACCAATCGATCATAAATGAGGGAGAGTTATAGAGGAAGGATGAATAGTGCTAGAACACCAGGGATGAGAGAGTGTGGCAAGGTTCTAAGATTCAGGATTGGATGGGATGGTATTTAATTCAGAGATGGGTTACTTAGGTTTATTCAGGAGGAGTGTTGCCCCCTTTCTTTGTTAGTGGGAGGAATATGAGAGATATAGAAACAAGAATGTGTTCAGTATCAACATCAAAATTACATGTTACACTTTATCAAGACAGGGTGGTAGATTTCAAATTCCTATATTTTAAATCCCATGGTATGAATGCTAATCACTATCATTATTCTGGCATAATGCGTACTGTGGACAGCACCCACTCTGTGCTCAGATTCCTGTGCTGTACTTCTCAACTTCTGAAGCAACGTTTCTCAGAGACATTTGCAGTGTGTACTTCATACCCTGAGTTTTAAAAACCACAAAATTATATCCAGAGCAGCTACCAATTTTCAAAGGGTCTATTACCTTGAAAAGAATAATTTGCCATTAGTGCAAAGTTTACCTAACAAACAGATTTCTACTGTGAGAGGAAGAATATGTGGGAGCAAAATTATAGAGGGAAAAATAACTTAAGTCTGCCTAACCCCTTGATGTGAAAATTAGACCAGTGTATAACTCAGAAATTACATATAAATACCAAGGTCTAAACCAGTGATTCTCAAATTTTGGTGGGCATCAGAATCACCTGGTAAGCTTGTTAAAATTGCAGGTGTTGGGGATCATGCTGAAATTTTCTGTGTCAAAATATTGAAGGGAGATGTCCAATCTTTTTGTCCAAGTGCTGTGTGGTCCTGAATAAACTGCGTGTACTAGTTAGGGACCAAGAAAGCTAGGATACTAGACCACAGAATGTTAATATCTAAGAGGGATCTTGGTGTTTGTCTTCTCACATCTTCACATTTTATCAGTGTGGGACTGTGGCCTAAAAGGTGTATGAATCCTTTTTATGGTCACAAAGTGGCACACAAGGGCTGACAGTTGAAACCAAGATTTTTACTTCGACTCCTATGTTTAACATTGAACATACTCATGTGGCTTTTTTTCTGCTGCAATGATTCTACCATCTTCCTGGAAAATGTTACTTCATGTATCTGTAGACACTCTGCTTTTCTCTAAGTGGTTTAATTTACAAGGGAAAAGAAAAGCTGCCTACCTACAGGTTGTGGGTTGATTTCCTGAATTTTATATATTTGTGAAAGGGGCAGATTGCACATGTACATGGAATGGTTTGAAGTACTACTCCCTTAAACATGTACTTGCTGTCTTCCCTGTGTTCCCTCGTGACCCCATGAACACAGTTTCTCTATTTCCTCCAGAAGAAATTAATTTGGGGGGTTAAGTAATTTCTTTTTACTGTGGTTCTTTAAAAGATTGCTATGTTGGAAAAAGCTGACTCATCTTACCAGTAGCTTCACAAAACAAATGGGTTTTTGATTGTTTCCTTCTGTGATTAGAAGGCTTCAGGGCAGAAAGAAACTGTTAGAGACCTTTTATCTGAGGAGAAAAATATATTGATACTATATAGTGAGGTGGAGAGTGAAAAGAGTGATTGAGAGGACACTAAAGATAAATAGTTTATTGAACAATATTTCTGGGGATTGGCCCAAGATGTGCCTCACAAAACATACTGAGGAGTGGAGGAGGAGAGAAGCCTACCATTGAATATTTTCTGCCTTTTTCATCATCAAATGAGAAGTTAAACCTAAGTCAACATGTTTATAAACAACTCCACATATAAATCCTTTCTATTTGAAATACCTAACATGGTTTCTCTTTTTTCCTGCTTGTACCCTGTACTGCTATAACAACTCTATTAGGGGATGTATTTTAAACTTTGTTAAAGAGAAAACATATTTGGTTATTATATATTATTGTTCTTGTTTGAGTCATTCATATTTCTGAATTGAACTATTTAGCTTATTTTTGTTTTTTTAAAAATAAATTCTCATGAGCTACAATTCTATAAACAAAAATGAAAGTATAAACTATTGACTGAAAGAAAATAAAGGATTTGGTTGACAACTAAGTAAAGCCTGCATATCAAGAAAAAAATAGTTGAACAGTTCAAAATACAGATAGGAAAATTATATGAACAGGTGATTTGGAGAAACATCAAATAGTAATATACAATAGTGGGAAATTAGTGAATTGGCACTTTAAAGCATCAATGGCACACTGTTTTTTATTTTCCATTACATTGACAAAAATGAAAAAGAATTCCATCATCCAGACTTGGCAAAGCTGTGGAGACATACACATTCTCATATATTTTTTGAGAGCATGTGAATTGGCATATCATCTTTTAAAAAATGTTTATTTATTTTTAGAGAGATAGAGCCCACATGAGTAAGGAGAGGGGCAGAGAGAGAGGGAGAGAGATAATCCCAAGCAGGCTCCATATTCAGTGTGGAGCCCGACATGGGGCTTGATCTCACGACCCTGAGATCATGACCTGAGCCTAAATGAATAGTCCAGTGCTTAACCGACTGAGACGGTGTCTCAGTCTATCATCTGGGGGGAGGAGGGTTATCATCATGTACTACAACTTAAAATGTCCACATCTTTGATACAGAAATGACATTTCTAGAATACATGCTGAAAAAAACCCTTGCATTTGCACAAACCTAAATAATTAGATTTAAATAAATTTATGGTATGTCAATTTAATGGAAAATTAAGCAATCGTGTAAAAGAATGAGTAAGAGTTTTATATACTAAAATAGAGAGCTCTAAGGCTCATTTTATAAAAAAAAAACTAGTAGAACAATAATAAGTATTGTGAGTCTTGAGGCGCCTGGGTGGCTCAGTCGGTTGAGCGTCTGACTTCAGCTCAGGTTGTGATGTCGCAGTTCATGTTGAGCTCTGTGCTGTCTACGTGGGGCCTGCTTTGGATTCTGTGTGTCTCTCTTTCTCTGCCCCTCCCCCATTCGCACTCTGTCTCTCTCTCGCAAAAATAAATAAAAACATTAAAAATTTATAAAAAATAAGTATTACAAGTCTATTTATGATTTTGCCAATTTATATTTTGCTAAAATATTGTATTATGCCATATGGTACTAGAAAATATATAGGTAAGATGTTTAGGATGGCACTACAATGAATGCTATTAATGCATTGCCCAGAATCCTGATTAAAATGGAAGGATTTTACCCCACTTCTCAGCTTCTCAGTGGGTGGGCTCCCTGCTGACAGCTGTAGGCTCTCAGTCTTTTCTGGAAATTGCTCTTATAGAGAGTCCTGCTTCACTCAAGATCACAGGGCCTGCATGTAATGACTACTCATTATTACATTTAAAAGTGAGAAATCATTGTTCTCTTTGTGCTACTGATACATATCATTGGCCACTTTTCTTCCTTAAGCTATATTTTGACCATCTTCTCTTCTCTTCTCTTCTCTTCTCTTCTCTTCTCTTCTCTTCTCTTCTCTTCTCTTCCCTTCCCTTCCCTTCCCTTCCCTTCCCTTCCCTTCCGTTCCCTTCCCTTCCATTCCCTTCTGTTCCCTTCTCTTCTGTCTGTTCTAATGCTCTCCAGACCCTGAAACCTTAGCTTGTCAAGAACATATTCTAAAGCCTACTACTTGAGGAGCACCTGGGTGGCTCAGTCATTTGAGCGTCTGACTCTTGATTTCAGCTCAAGTCATAATTTCAGGGTTGTGGGATCAAGCCCCGTGTCTGGCTCTGTGCTGAGAGTGGAGCCTGCTTAAGATTCTCTCCCTCTGTCCCTATGCCCCTCTCCCCTGCTCACTCTCTCTCTCTCTCTAAAAATAAATGAATAAAAATTATTTAAAAAATGAAAACTACTACTTGATTTTTGAAGTAACCTAGCTCTCAACCTCTACCCTAGGATATTTTAGAAATTTCAGTTTCCTTCATATAAGCTTTTGGTCAGTGTAATGCTTATTATATAAGAGCGTAAGGTATTAAAATTTTTTTCTGTTACATGAGATTGGCATTTTTCAGTCTGTCAAATTGAATCTGTTGAAGTCCATAAATTAATAATTTTCATACAAGTATAAATATAAACATTTAATTTAAGGGATCTTCTACATGTCTACATAATCCCAGTCTAAATTTCTATCTTCCATATTTCTAAATCGCGCATTGTAACTACCATAGCCTTGTTGCTTTAAGTATAAAAGCCCACTACTTTCCACTGAACTAAATTCCTTGTTTAGTGAATTCCAGCGCTGTCATTCTCTTTAAGACAACTCTAATTTGTTCTTACTTCTCCTAGTACTTTCATTCCCTATGTATCCGATTGATCTTTGAAAAGCACATTATTGATTAGTAGAGTCATTCCCCCAAACACTCATTGAGTCCCTACTATATGCCAGGCACACGGTGTTCATAGTGTTTAGAGTGCGATGTGAAATAAAACAGAGTTCCCTTTTTATTCTGGAATTTATGTTCTGGCAGGGGGTTAAAGCTTATGACCTTCTATCTATTTACTTATTTACCACTTTACTTACCAGTATAGTAAATTATATATGGGATGGTAGAATGTACTAAGTTCTATAGTAAAACATATTTTTAGTATATTTGTCAGAAGAGGATAGGTTTCCCTGATATAACCACTTCCAAATATTAATGTCTTTCACAACACATATTGTATTTCTTACTCCATCATCTGGAGTATGGCTGGTTCCTGGTGGCAGTGGGAAGGGAAAGTGGCAAATTAAGTCTGGCTCCAAAAGGCTTCCAATCAGAACTGATACATGCCATTTATGCTCATTTCATTAGCCAGAGGAAATCAGATGGGCAAGCTGAACTTTAAGTGTGAAGTATAGTTCTTTCGTGCTCCTGAATAGAGGAGAAATAGAATCTCCATAAACTGTTCTAATGACGTTTTATGTAAAGAACTGGGGAATATGATGAGGACAGGTTGCAATTGTAAATTACATTGTAAAAATAGGTTTCATGGAGAGAATATGATTGGATCCAAGACAGGGGAGCTCAGGGTGTTGGCCATGCATATAACTGGAGGTGGAACCTCTCAGGTTTTTTTTTAAAATATTTTTCCAGATATAGAAAACAGCCAATGTAAAATCATTAGGCAAAAGCATGCTCAGACTGTGTGAAGAAAAACAAAGCCAGTGTGCCTGAAGTAGGATGAGCAAGATGGAGGGCAGTAGGAGGTCATATAACAGAAAAAAAGAATGAGGAATAATATTTAGGGCTGTTAGGTCATAATAGGGACCGTGGCCTCTACTTCAAGTGAAATGAGGAATTGTAATGAGATTTTGACTTTCTTGCAGACCAGGCCTCACTCTCATCTGTTAGGTCTTCACTCCTCCTATTATGAAAGTATTTTACCCTTTCCTTTCCCCTGATTTCTGTGGCAAACCCACTCATTCCATCATCAACTCACAATCTCCAAGTTTGTTCAGGACCCCTCTGTGGCTGAGTGCAGAAATATTTCTGCCCTGCCAGGACTCTGCTGACCTCACTCCATTACTTAACTACTGGTGCCCACCTCTCTTTCTCTTGTTATTACGTGCCAAATTGTTTATGCTTACTGTCCCTCACACTTTCCAAAGCCTCTGACTCAGTAATGCAGCCCTTCAAAATCAGTTTTGCTTGCAAAGTCCAGGGGGCACTTTGGTATTTTCTGTGTAGTTTTCCTATGTTTTCTCTACTAGGAAACAGTCCATATCACTGAAAGATGCCTGAGACATGTATAGGAGATATGGCATTGCCAGGGTTCCACAATTCCTTTCATTAGTGTGGGCACAATGTAATGGATGCCCATTGCATTCAGAATAAAAAAGTCTTTTCTCAGTATGGCAATGTCACTTTTCTGAAGCAAGACACACTAATGTTTTCAGAGAGTCTTCTTACTGCTGTACCAGAAACATACAGCTTCAAATAAAAACTGAGAGCCCTCTCAAGTAGTCTCAGGAGATAACTTTCATTAATACATCTGTTAGTATGTTTGGGCCCTTATAACAAAAATATCTTAGATTGGGTGGCTTATAAACAATACAAATTTGCTTTTCATAGTTCTGAAGGCTGGGAATTCCAAGATGAAGGAACCAAGAGATTTAGAGTCTGGTTAGAGCATGCTTCCAGGTTCATAGATGACCATCTTTTTGCCTTACATGGCAAAGGTGCAAGGGAGGTCTCTGAGCTCTAACATAAGGGCACTAATCCCATTCATGAAGGCTCCACCCTTGTGACCTAATCACCTACCCAAAGCCTCACCTCCTGATACCACCACTTTGGGGTTTAGGGTTTCAACATACGAATTTTGGATGGATGCAAACATTTAGTCCATAGTATTTTGCCCTAGCCCCCACTCCCTCCAAAATTCATATCCTTCTTACATTCAAAATAAGTTCATTACATTACAACAGCCCTAAAAGTTTTAACTCATTCCAGCATCAACTCTAAAAGTCTAAAATTTAAAGTCTCATCTAAATCAGATATGGATGAGACGTAAGGTGTGATTCATCCTGGGGCAAATCGCTCTCTAGATGTGAACTTGTGAAACCAAACATGTCATGTTCTTCCAAATACAATGGTAGAACAGACACAGCATAGATGTCTCCACTGCAAAAAGGAAATATAGGAAAGAAGAAAAGGATAAGGGAACCCAGTCAAGTTCAAACTACAAGGCAAACTCTATGAGATCACAAGGGTCATAAGTAATCCTCTGTACTTGATGTTCTGTCCTCCAGGTTCAGCAGCATGGCCCAGGAATGGCTCTCTGCATGGGCCCTTTGACCCTTTTGGGCTGGAGTTCCCAGTCTGTGGCTCCATGTGGCCCCATCCTTTGAAACCTAAGTAGAAGCATAGCTCATGAGCTCTGTAATCTGCATGCCAGTAGAGATGGCACCACGTGAACTCCAGAACTTGCCACTTGTGCTGTCTGGTGTGTGTGTGTGGAAGGGGGTGGTGGACATGGAGGCCTGCACTGTACCAAGGCATGTCAGCATCATTCCTGAATGGACAGAAGACCATGAGGCTGGAGTGTGTGGAGCGGAACCCGGGATGTGAGGCATTGCCAGGTAGCATGCTCCACAGTCCGACAGGGACTGGTGACTCCTCCTTTGAAACCACCGTGGCCTTTGACCCTTCCGCTCTGGGCCTGTGATGGGAGCAGCAGCTCTGATGAACTCTGAATTGCCTTCAGGGTCATTCTTTCATTGTTTGGGAGAATAGCTGCCAACATTTGTTGAGATGGCTGATCAATTCTAATCTTCTGTTGTTTTGTCACACCCTTACTGTTCTCTTCTGACCAGGCTTTCTCAATATGGATATAGTTTTATAATATGGATAGCATGAGAATTTTCTAATTCTTTGAGTTCTGCTTCCTTTTTGCTTAACAATTTCATATTTAGGTAATTTCTCACTTCTCACATGTTACTATAAGCAGTCAGGAGGAGCTAAGCTGCAGCTTGTTTAGAAATAGCTTCAGCTAAATATCTAATTTCATTGCTTCCAAGTTCTACTTTCCACAAAACACTAGAGCACAATTCAGCTAAGTTCTATGCTACTTTATGACAAGGACCATCTTTTATCCAGTTTTCAATGACATGTTCCTCACTTCTGTCTGACACCTCATCAGAATGACCTTTTCATCCATATTTCTACCAACATTCTGTTCAGGATTATTTACGTGTAATCTAAGAACATTGAGGTTTTCTTTATAGCTCTCCTCTTTTCTTTGTCAGCTCTCACCAGAATCGCTTTTAAAAGTCCATTCATGAAATGTAGGCATTTTCTAGCATAAACTTAAAGATTCTTCCAGCTTCTACATTTTCTGGTTGTAAAACCAATTCCTCATTTTTAGATATTAAAACAGCACCCCAATCTCAGTACTGCTTTTTATCTGTCTGTTCTGGCTGCTATAACAAAAATACCATAGACTGAGTGGCTTATAAACAATAGAAATTTATTTGCCACCATTCTGGAGGGTGGGAAGTTTAAAATCAGGGTGCCAGCAGAGTCATTTTCCTGTTAGGGCTCATTTCCTGTTTCTTAGACAGCCATCTTCTCACTGTGTCCTCACACAGTGGCAGGGGTGAGGGAGCTCTCCTGGATCTTTTTACAAAGGCACTAATCCCATTCATGATGGCTCTACCCTCATCATCACAGCAACCAAAGGCCCCATCTCCTAGTACCACCACATTAGGGGTTAGGGTTTCAACATATGAATTTGTTGGTGGGGGGGCATACATATTCAGTCTATAGCAATATCTAAGCACAGTTTCCGGAGGGAGAGAATATATGGGTTCAAATCTTGACTCTAATACTTACTATTTTTGTGTTCTTGAATTCTTATCAGTTTCCCTGCCTCCTAAAAAGATATATCTCATATATATTGCTGCCTGACATGTAGTCAGTGTTCCATAAAGTTAAGTTGTTTTGTTATTCATTCTCATGGAAGTCAGTGTCCATGCAAAGGCCCTAGACTACTCCTGTTTAATGGAATGATCTGAAACCTTCTAAGGTCTATTTGGTCATAAACTGTACTTTGGATTTTCTTGGATTTATTTTATACCGCCATTCCTGTGAGAACAACCCCATAATAAATTGAGCGACAGTTACTGACTTTTTGGCAACACTGCTCTTCCTCTTTAGTTTCTTTACCAAAGCCTGGATGAAATGATTACCTCTGTCCTGTTATGAGGACAATAGCAAACAAAATTCCTATTGGGTAATGCTTGAGCTGCAATGTGTGTACTGTAAAAATCAAAGCTGTCTACCTATCAATTATAGTAGCAGTGAACAAACGTGTTTTACACATGCCAGCCACTAATGAAAGGACTAAGAGCCAAAAAGTCATGGCTATTCTGTAGCTTTTTCCATCTGCTCTGTGGCTACTCATGTTGGCTTCATTTTAGAGATTTTTGCATAAAAACCTAGAAGTCATTCACTAATTTGAGTTGTGAGAACTTCTAATGACTGAAAATAAGAAATTATTTTTGGACTTGAGATACTCTTTGGTTATATAATTACATCAGAGATATCTACTCTTTGGTACAGTAGAAATATGACATGTGGAATACATATTTATTTCTGAAATTAAAAGTCAAGAAAATCATATTTACTTTTGCTAAGACTTCTCACATATTTGCTAAAAAAGACAGCCTGAGATAGCACAATTATATCTGGAAATTATGCCACTTTTATAATCAGATTCCTCGTGATGCCTGCCATTTATCCTATACATTTTCGATCCTGGATTTCAAGGATCTGTTTGGTCCTTCCCCACACTGTTGTTATAGCCTACCCTTTATTTATCCTGCACATATTCTTTGTGCTCTAATTAAGTTGACCAAATCTAGTTTTACCCAAACATGCTCTCTAATGTTTCTCTTCTATGTGACTACCAACACTGCTCTCAGTACATAAAATTCTTTCCATCCATATCAAAATGTACCAGTATTCAAAGCCCAGCTCTAATATTTTGTCCATGGTGTCTTTCCAGAAATCCCCTTGCAATTAATCTTTCCCTCCACTGAAGTTCTGCAGTCTGTTGTCTGTAACTGTTTTCTGGTCTGTATATCACTCTCTTTTTTTTTTCTCCCCATAACTCTACATTTTCCTTACAGATACTTGGCTATATGTGCCTAAAGGTATTTTTTTGGTGATCTATCCAGATATATTTTTGTTCAGGATAGGGGGACAGCAGCCCCCCTACTAATATGCAGTACCTACAGCTTTTCTTTGGGAAAAATGCTGCTGCAATGGTTTTGTTTAGTGAAAAGGGAGTGCCTGGGAAATCACTGCCCTCCAGCCCAACCTTGGGGCAACTCTTGATCAGTGCCCTGACAGAGTTTGGATTTTGGAATCCTAGCTCTCTTTCCTGTGAGCAAGTTGTGGAGGACAACTCTGAGGTAAACTTATACTCCAGAGCTATCTTAGAGTAATAGGCTCTGTCTACTCTACTAAGATTTGAGATCATACCCCTTATTAGCTTCCTCCAATTTCCCATTATGTTTCCCCCACACCCTTTGCAGGTTCCTTTGTGAACACATCCTTAATAAATCACCTGTACAGCAATCCCCGTCTCAAGGTCTCTTTCTAGACAACCGTACATAAGGCAGGTCCTTATTTGAAAAGCTATATCCAAGTAATCCTTTTACTTACCAGAGTTCCCAATAGAGTGTCTAGTATATAGTAAATTTTTTGAATGTTTATTTATTTTAAGAGAGAGAGAGAGCCTGAGTGAAGGAGAGGCAGAGAGAGTGGGAGAGAGAGAGAGAGTGAGAGTGTGTGTGTGTGTGTGGGAGAGAGAGAGAGAGAGAGAGAGAGAGAGAGAGAGAGAAATCCTGAACAGTCTCTGTGCTGTCAGTGCAGAGCCTGATACAGGGCTCTATCTCACAAACCATGAGATCATGACCTGAGCCAAAAGCAAGAGTTGGATGCTTAATTGACTAAGCTGCCCAGGCACCCAGCATAAAGTAAATTTTTAGTATTACCAGAATAATAAAAGAAGAAATGAATATATTAATAGTGACTCATTTATTGGTATTTCAGAGAGAAGTCCAAGTAGCTACCTCAAAGAGTAGAAAAGGAAACCTTTGGCTATTAGCTATTGCCCTTTACCAGCTTCCTCACTAAAGCTATCAGCATTCCTTCTCTCATGATTTTTCTGAGAATAAAAGTACAGTTACATGTTCATCCATGTAATAAATGTTTACTGTACATCTATTATTGTCATGTTCCTTTAGGAGGATTTTTTTATTAAGATAGATGTACTCTATTTTGTTGATGTAAATGAAACGAAGGTGTTAATTGACAGTGAAATGATAATCAATTAAGATTGAAGGGTACGTATTAGATCATTCTCTTGAGAGTGATGATACATTTCCTCTTCAATTAACACTCACTCATCCAGTAGTGCTGAATTATGGAACTGGGATAATAATTTTATTACTGTTTGACATTTCAAATATTTATATTCTCAGAAAAGTGAGCCTTAATACAAAAGCTTAATTGAAAACTATAAACAAGAAATAGTTCAAGTGACTCAAGTAGAGGTTTAAGGCTTTATTTAGCTGATATGCATTAAGAAGCCCTTGAAGACCCAGTAACTGCCAAAGTGGAAACAGGATTGGAGTTTTACAGGGACTGGGGAAGAGAGGGGTGTCATGACAGAATGTAGTTGTCTTCTTTAACTACTGAAAAACTCTAGGTAGGAATGGTTTTCTATGCCTCTTTCTTGGGATCATTGGTGCAATCCCCTTCTCACAAATTGTCAGAACAGTTCTGTCCATAGCTGTTTTTTCAAGTGCTGCAGTTTGTCAAGATTTAGGAGAGGAGAAAGTAGCAAAAAAGGGGAAAGGGAGAAAGAAGGGAAAGAAGGTAAAGGAGTCAAGGCCCAAGGCAAAGTAGACTGGGGTCTTTTTAAATCTTTTTTTGTACAAAAAATTGTTGAATAATTTCAGTAGAAGTATCAACAATTATTCACCTTCACCAATATGGAAACACTGGCCAATCCCCTAAGAAACTGGTTGTTATAAAACCCGAAGAAAATCTGAATGTACAGGCCATGAGTCTCTGACTTTACAACTGTGTGATACAAAACATAAGTATCTGGTCATACTCTTCTAATTTTCTTATTCTATTCCATTTTGTTATTTTGTATTTCTTTTTGGATTTAGGTTTATAGTTTCTGAGTTGGTCATGTGATAAGAAAAATGTGGGTGATGTACTTACTTCCAGATACCTAATCATGTTAGTCTGTGATTTATCCTGAGAGTTAACCACCTCTGTTGACCTTGTCTATTTTAATTCAACTTCACTGTAAGCTTGTGTTGAGAAATAATCTAATGGCAAAGGCTCATCTAAATCCCTAAACTGTATTTTAACACTATCAATCTTGAGATTTCTGCATTATTAGTTTTTCCTTTTATCTTTTGAAGGGGACCCAAATCTGTAGCAAAGTGAGATTTTCTATCTTTACTGTGCTCAGCAAACTGTAGTGAGGTTTAATTTTGACTATTTGTGCACTTTAGCTAACAGTTAAATGGATCTATTTTGGAATCACTATAAATAGGAGATTAAAGCAGAATGCAAGTGCAGAATGTAAAGAATCTTACAAAACCATCTCTTTCCAAATGGTAAATCATGATGTAATAAAAAAGATTGATAACTGAGTGCTATCCATTTTATTGCATTAAATATCAATTTGAATATGTAAAAAGTTCTTAAATAAATAATACATCAAAGAGTACATTTTAGACTATGTATATATGGTATTTAAATGTTAATACCATTCTGAACTAACCATAACATTTTAATGCCTCACATTAAGCATTGTAGTCTGAGAAACACCAAGAGAAAAGTAAAAAATAATAATAAAATATGGTTTAATAATCTTTCCCTCTTGTGCATTTGCAATAGAGCCTTCAGTAGTTTATTTATTGGTAATATTACTCTTAAATATGAAGTAGTTAAGATTCCTAAATTAGGCTTTCAGGGCCCAAGTACGTTCTCAAGTTCCATAGTTTCCAAAATTTGTACTTCATTCTGCTAACCTTTAGAATGATATTTCACGGGTGCCTGGGTGGCTCAGTCAGTTAAGTGTCTGACTTCGGCTCCGGTCATGATATCACAGCTCCTGAGTTCGAGCCCCGTGTAGGACTCTGTAGTGACAGCTTGGAGCCTGGAGTCTGCCTAGGATTCTGTGTCTCCCTCTCTTCTGCCCCTCCCCCACTCACACTCTGTCTCTCTCTCCTTCAAAAATAAATAAACATTAATTTTTTAAAATAAAATTGTATTTCAGAGATCATGAAAACCATAGAAATAGACCATGATTGATTATGTGAATGCCTTCTTGGCATCAAAGTCCAAAACTTGAAGAATGGAAAAATTCTGGTGTCTTCAATAAAGCTTAGTAACTGCTTTTTTTTTTTTTAATCCCACTCCAAAACTGACCGTATACTTAGAAAATGTTTTAAGACTGTTTTATTCTTACATAAAAACCATAGGTCGATCTAGTAATTTTATTATAACAATTTTCAAACAGTTGCTTGGCATCAGTTGAAAATAGCAGTTCTAGTAAGGATTTTTATACTTTTCAATTCTCTGTTCGGATGACTTTTACACATAGTTTAGTGCAGGAGAACTGGAGAAGGACATGGCCAACGTCCAGAAAAGAAATGAGAGTTATTAGAAAGTTAATTTTGGCATCTTGGAGATATGTACTAAACTTAAAAATTACTGTCTTTACTATCGAATGTAGGTTTTCATTCTCGTAGACTCAGTACACATTTATATTTAATACTGTCTTCTTTGAGATATATTCTTGGTACATTGCATTTCACCCTTTCTTCTTTCTGGTCTCAACTATGGAATAAGGAACGTTTTTGATGTTGTTTTACCTGTGCATTTCAGATTGTTATTAAATTTGGTTCCCAGCTTCTTTGTTTTATTTCTTCAGTATCTCATTTGAAAAGTAAAGAAAAAAATAAGTACAAGGAGATTTCAAACATAAATAAATAACACCTGTCGATAGGTGGAATTATTTTCAGGAGCCCAAATCAGAAGTGATGCTTCTTTAACAGTTTGGATATTATCATTTGGCTTCTATATTTCCATTTTAAAATTATAAACAGGTGCTGGAATGGGTGGTTCTATGCTAAGAAACTTTGGATTTCATTTTTAGATTATTTTTAAAAGTGAAGGGTAAGAATTTACAAGACTTTGGGATATACATATGGCTGGAAAGCCTAGAATTTCTTAATGCTCTCCTTGTACTAACCAAATGCATAGTCAACTAAGTAGCAAGAGATATGTGCATTACCATTTTTAAGGCAACTCTGCCTTAAAATTCATAAAGTGTTTATTTTATATATTTGGTAACATCATAGATTCAATTAAAATATTTTGAATTTCCTTTGAAGTGAGTTAATAGCCAAATTAATAAAGGCAGAATTCATTAAGATACTATGCTTGTTTTATATTTTTAAATTATTTTTTAAAATTTTTTAATATTTATTTATTTTTGAGAGAGAGAGAGACAGACAGACAGACAGACAGACAGAGTGTGAGCGGGACAGGGGCAGAGACAGAGGGAGACACAGAATCTGAAGCAGGCTCCAGGCTCTGAGCTGTCATCACAGAGCCTGATGCGGTGCCGGAATCCACAAGCCATGAGATCATGACCTGAGCCAAAGTTGGACACTTAACCGACTGAGCCACCCAGGCGCCCCTTTTATTATTTTTTTTAAAGATGATATGCTCATTTAAAAAGTATATTTGTTTTGTTCGGGAGAAGAGACTTCTTAAACAGCGGACTCTTTCACTGATCCGAGACTTGCTCATCTTATCTGGAGAGCAAGTGGAGATGGGATTGGGTGAACCGTCCAATTTTTCAACCCACACTCTTCACAGTGCCTGAAAAATGGGTAGGAATGCATGACAGGTGCCAAGAACTTACTTTCATGGGCAATTTGTTCAACATCTGATATAGATGAGGATCTTTGGCTAATGTATGGCAATGACTACTTTGCCTACCTCTGTTTGTGGCTCTGATGTGAGGCAAGGTGGGCCTCTTTACCTCCTTGACCAGGGAACAAACTCACAGTGTTTCCCCTTGGAACCACTGCAGATGGATTTAGGCAGATTCATGCACAGCACATGCTGCAATAGCAGTCGTTCTCTGTGGTTCTTCCTTGACCAGAGTACAGATGCCAAATTTGCAGTCATTCCAGTTGTGTTCAAGCCAAAGATAGGGATGGATTGTGGCCATAACAGAGGATAGGCACCAGTGTCTGCCTTCTACCAATGAGGCTACATTAGGAATAACTATTATCATCCTCTTTTCTGTGCTGTCAGTCAAGTAATGACATGTTATAAGCTTAAAAGCTTCATGTAGCATACTAGTCACTGCCATATTGTGGGGCAGGGATGAAAAAAAAATCCTAAGGATCATGGACATAGTTTTTCTGGGAGAACCTAGATATATCGGATTCCTTAAATACTTTATAAATATTCAGAGTGTTCCAATTAATTCTAAAAGTATTTTAGAATTGTAATAGACAAGGATGCCAAGAGAGATTATTTCACAAGCCTATAATTTTCTTTGCAGAACCACATGCCTTACTCCATGTAACGTTTTTTTATAGCTTTGAAATAAATTTGTCAGTGTGGCAGGCAAAAATGGGGCAAATTCTAGTAATAATAATTCTCAAGACAAATAAAACAAACTCCAAACATTTGTTCATTTCCCCATTATAAAGTCATTTTTCTCACCCCAGTAGATGTCAAATACCTGGCCAATTGGAGGTAGAAAATTGTGCCTCTGGTAACCAGAAATCATCTGACTCTCAGAAATGAGGTTTTTTAGCATTCCCATTAGGGCTTTCAAGTTGGCTTATTAAGACTAAATGGGCAGCTGAACAAGATTACCTGTTCCTGATAGGAAAGGAAATAAAGTTAATGGTAAGACAAGCTGGCTGGCTATATTCCTTAGCCTGCCTGCCAAGCTACTTCCCCAAATCTCTACCTAAGGACTTAACACCATGGGGAGCTTGATCAGTTCATTTTATTAAGGCTCCTGGCTGATTTATACTTTGACTTGAAAATTTGACTCAGGAAGACATTTAGTAATTGTATGCGATAAGGAAGGTGGTGCAGGGAAAGATGCTGTTAAATATTGTCCCAAATCATCCCCTTTCCCATGCTTACCATTTCAAGCTAGCATTTTACAAACCTCTACCATGTAGAGACTGGTTATGGGCATGAACGAAAGATATGGAAGGGGATGACTGATGGTTGGTACCCCACCCATCAGGCTATCAGAAAAATTTGTTTATTTTACTCATGCAGGATTGTTGCCCTAGGACATCTTCTTTCCTCCTTTGGGAAGTTAAACAATAGCAGGTACAACCTCCTAGGCAAACAGGTGTACTTGTCTCCTCATTTTCTTTTTTCTTTCTTGAGAAACCTCCTTCCTGACAATATGCTCAGTAACTTCTTATCCCTTCACCCTTTATAACAGATCAGAGCCTGCTTTGGAAAAGATCTTATAATTTTAGTGAAGTTGGGCCTTAAGTTTCATTCTTAATTGTGGAATGAATTATCCTATCAAAGGCATTTCGATCTCTACCTAGCAGAAGGGAAAATATTCTTTAATGGAAATTTAGAAGTCACAGCATGTAGCCACTAGCTCTGCTGTTTTGTTGGACCACTTTGCTCTATAGGGTTTTCTTTCTAATTTGCTAAGAAGGCTAAGGGTGAACACAGCACAAAATTCGCATGAGCATATGGCCTGCATATTGTGCTTGACTTAACTACGTTCAAACTAGATACTTCTGACTGATATTGCCATTGATAGTTTCTGTATGGAGGGCTCCAGTTGACTCTAGCATGACTTTGCACCATGGTGTAATTTATTGCCAGTTCTCTGGTGTACCATTCTTAGAAGATGGGAGTTAGAGGGGATTCCGAAAGAATATTAAGACTTAATGACATAGATCATAGCCACAAAAATTTCTAATGCAGTTGGAAAGATAAAAATAACACAAGTGAAAACAACAAGTCTGTGAACCATTACGTAAAAAAATGTACTTTAACTCTATAGAAGGGGAAGTCATTATGGGCTGCCATATATAGGGAAATATTCAGAGAAAGGATTGGTGGTCTCTGAAGAAAGCATAAATAGTTCATAGGATTTAGGTTGGAGGGGGTGAGATTGGGGGCGTCCCAGGTAAGGGGAGTAAAGTTGTTATGAGAAGGACAGTATGGAGGAAGCAGAGAGAGGTAAGATTGCATAGGCAGGGATAGGGCAGATTATGGATATGTAAGAAACAAGAATTTAGCTTTGTTGTGAGAGAGCACAGGAAATCTTGATAAATTTCATGGTAGAGTAAAAGAATAATGAAATAAAATGGCAAAGGCATATATGTGTTTGAGCTCTTACTGTGTCACTTTTATGAAGTTAGAAAACTGTTTCCATCCTCACTTTCCTCAAATACAAAATTAGGACATAGGGTTATGTGAAGATTGAAGAATCAGTGATAAATATAGGAAATAATAACAACAGCAGAAATAAGATGTCTTTTATTAGTATTTTATGGTCGTTAATTTAAACAAATTGAAGTAACTGGTTTCTGTGACTCCCTTTCATACCTTTAAGAGAGGTGGAAACTACTTCTTTTGAATCTGGGAAGGATCTATGACTACTTCGCCCGATAGAATATTGCATAAATTATGGTGTGCCAAGTTATACACCTAGACCTTATTCCACTCCTTGTCTTTCAGAATGCATGCTCTTGATGTTCCCAGTCTCCTAAGAATCCAGTCACCATTATTTGAAAAGCCTGAGTTATGTGGAGAGGCGTCTTGTAGGTACAGCACTTCACAATAACAGCTTTACTCACAGTTGACAGCTACCAGTAACTGCCAGTCATGTTAAATGAGCCATCTTAGCCATCAGGCCTTCTTGAGGCTTCAGATTATTTCATTCCCAGCCCATGTCCAGCAAATACATATGCGGGCCCAAAGACCACCCAGGTGAAATCAATGAACTCACAGACCCTTGATGGAAAATAATTGGTTTTTAAGATCAATGATTAAACAAGTTTTGAGATGGCTTGTTATATAGTAATTGATAACAGGAATATTTATTTTCTTTTTTTAAATCAGGATAATATTAAGGGGTGTTTATATGAAGGGGTATTTGTTTGTTGTGAGTGTTACATATGAAGGGCAGGATTCCGGGTGTGGAGGAGATGAAAGCCTTGATTGGGGAATCAGTGTTAAAAAAATGAGGATTATTTACTTCATTACCCATTAATTCATTCACTCAATAAATATTTATTGAGCAACAGCATTCATTGCACCAGATTTGTGAATACTATTTATTATTTGACTATGGAATTATCAAAAATAATAGCATTACTATATTGTAAATTTTATTTTATTTTTAAATTTTTTTTAAAATTTATTTTGACAGAGAGAGAGCAGGAGAGGGCCTGAGAGAGAAGGAGAGACAGAATCTCAAGCATTCTGTGCTGGCAGCACACAGCCCAGGCTCGATCTCACAAGCCATGAGATCATGACCTAAGCCAAAAATCAAGAGTCACACACTTAACCAACTAATCCACCCAAACACTCCAAACATAATAATTGTTTTTTTTAATATGAAACTTATTGTCAAATTGGTTTCCATACAACACCCAGTGCTCATCCCAACAGGTGCCCTCCTTGATGCCCATCACCCACTTTCCCCTCCCACCCCCACATCAACCATCAGTATATTGTCACATTTTAAGAGTCTCTTATGATTTGGCTCCCTCCCTAACTATTTTTCCCTTCCCCCCACCCCAGTCTTCTGTTAAGTTTCTCAGAATCCACATAAGAGTGAAAACATATGGTATCTCTTTCTCTGTATGACTTATTTCACTTAGCATCACACTCTCCAGTTCCATCCACGTTGCTGCAAAAGGCCATATTTTATTCTTTCTCATTTCCAAGTAGTGTTCCATTGTATATATAAACCACAATTTCTTTATCCATTCATCAGTTGTTGGACATTTAGGCTCTTTCCATAATTTGGCTATTGTTGAAAGTGCTGCTATAAACATTGGGATACAAGTGCCCCTATGCATCAGGACTCCTGTATCCCTTGGGTAAATTCCTAGCAGCGCTATTGTTGGGTCATAGGGTAGATCAATTTTTAATTTTTTGAGGAACCTCCACACTGTTTTCCAGAGCGGCTGTACAAGTTTTCATTCCCACCAACAGTGCGAGAGGGTTCCTGTTTCTCCACATCCTCGCCAGCATCTATAGTCTCCTGATTTGTTCCTTTTAGCCACTCTGACTGGCATGAGGTGATATCTCAGTGTGGTTTTGATTTGTATTTCCCTGATGAGGAGTGACGCTGAGCATCTTTTCATGTGCCTGTTGGCCACCTGGATGTCTTCTTTTTTCTTTTTCTCTTAAGTTGTCTTACTTTTTTTTAATTTACATCCAAATTAGTTAGCATATAGTGCAACAATGATTTCAAGAGTAGATTCCTTATAGCCCCTTACCCATTTATCACATCCCCCCCACAACCCCTCCCATAACCCTCAGTTTGTTCTCCATATTTATGAGTCTCTTCTGTTTTGTCCCCTCCCTGTTTTTGTATTATTTTTGTTTCCCTTCCCTTATGTTCATCTGTTTTGTCTCTTAAAGTCCTCATATGAGTGAAGTCATATGATTTTTGTCTTTCTCTGACTGACTAATTTCACTTAGCATAATACCCTCCAGTTCCATAAGTGTCTATTCATGTCTTCTGCCCATTTCTTTACTGGGTTATTTGTTTTTCGGGTATGGAGTTTGGTGAGCTCTTTATAGATTTTGGATACTAGCCCTTTGTCCGATATGTCATTTGCAAATACCTTTTCCCATTCTGTCAGTTGCCTTTTAGTTTTGATGATTGTTTCCTTGGCAGTGCAGAAGATTTTTATCTTCATGGGGTCCCAATAGTTCATTTTTGCTTTGAATTCCCTTGCCTTGGGAGATGTGTCAAATAAGAAATTGCTACGGCTGAGGTCAGAGAGGTTTTTTCCTGCTTTCTCCTCTAGGGTTTTGATGGTTTCCTGTCTCACATTCAGGTCCTTTATCCATTTTGAGTTTGTTTTTGTGAATGGTGTAAGAAAGTGGTCTAGTTTCATTCTTCTGCATGTTGCTGTCCAGCTCTCCCAGCACCATTTGTTAAAGAGACTGTCTTTTTTCCATTGGATATTCTTTCCTGCTTTGTCAAAGATTAGTTGGCCATACTTTTGTGGGTCCAATTCTGGAGTCTCTATTCTATTCCATTAGTCTATGTGTCTGTTTTTGTGCCAAAACCCATGCTGTCTTGATGATTACAGCTTTGTAGTAGAGGCTAAAGTCTGGGATTGTGATGCCTCCCACTTGGGTCTTCTTCAATATTACTTTGGCTATTCAGGGCCTTTTGTGGTTCCATACAAATTTTAGGATTGCTTCTTCTAGCTTCGAGAAAAATGCTGGTGCAATTTTGATTGGGATTGCATTAAATGTGTAGATTGCTTTGGGCAGTATTGACATTTTAACAATATTTATTCTTCCAGTCCATGAGCACGAGTTGTTTTTCCATTTCTTTGTATCTTCTTCAATTTCTTTCATAAGCTTTCTGTAGTTTTCAGCATACAGATCTTTTACACTTTGGTTAGGTTTATTCCTAGGTATTTTATGCTTCTTGGTGCAATTGTGAATGGGATCAGTTTCTTTATTTGTCTTTCTGTTGCTTCATTATTAGTGTATAAGAGTGCAACTGATTTCTGTACATTGATTTCGTATCCTGTGACTTTGCTGAATTCATGTATCAGTTCTAGCAGACTTTTAGTGGAGTCTCTCAGGTTTTCCATGTATAATATCATGTCATCTGCAAAAAGTGAAAACTTGACTTCATCTTTGCCAATTTTGATGCCTTTGGTTTCCTTTTGTTGTCTGATTGCTGATTCCAGCACTTCCAACACTATGTTAAACAACAGGGGTGAGAGTGGACATCCCTGTCGTATTCCTGACCTCAGGGAAAAAGCTCTCAGTTTTTCCCCACTGAGGATGATATCAACTGTGGGTTTTTAAAAAAAAATTTTTTTTAACGTTTATTTATTTTTGGGACAGAGAGAGACAGAGCATGAACTGGGGAGGGGCAGAGAGAGAGGGAGACACAGAATCAGAAGCAGGCTCCAGGCTCTGAGCCATCAGCCCAGATGTGGGCTTTTAATAAATGGCTTTTATGATGTTTAAGTATGTTCCTTCTATCCCGACTTTCTTGAGGGTTTTTATTAAGAGGATGCTGAATTTTGTCAGATGCTTTTTCTGCATCGATTGACAGGATCATATGGTTCTTATCTTTTCTTTTATTAATGTGATGTATCACATTGATTGATTTGTGAATGTTGACCCAGCCCTGCATCCCAGGAATGAATCCCACTTGATCATGGTGAATAATTCTTTTTATATGCTGTTGAATTTGATTTGCTAATATCTTGTTGAGAAGTTTTGTATCCATATTCATCAGGGATATTGGCCTGTAGTTCTCTTTTTTTTACTGGGTCTCTGTCTGGTTTAGGAATCAAAGTAATGCTGGCTTCATAGAATGAGTCTGAAAGTTTTCCTTCCCTTTCTATTTTTTGGAACAGCTTGAGATGGATAGGTATTATCTCTGCTTTAAATGTCTGGTAGAATTCCCCAGGGAAGACATCTGCTCCTGGACTCTTATTAGTTGGGGGATTTTTGATAACTGGTTCAATGTCTTCGCTGGTTATGGGGCTGTTCAGGTTTTCTATTTCTTCATGTTTGAGTTTTGGAAGTGTGTGAGTGTTTAGGAATTTGTCCATTTATTCCAGGTTGTCCAGTTTGTTGGCATATAATTATTATAGTATTCCCTGATAATTGCTTGTATTTCTGAGGGATTGGTTGTAATAATTCCATTTTCATTCATGATTTTATCTATTTGGGTCATCTCCCTTTTCTTTTTGAGAAGCCTGGCTAGAGGTTTATCAATTTTGTTTATTTTTTGAAAAAAACAACTCTTGGTTTCATTGATCTCCTCTACAGTTTTTTTAGCTTCTATATGGTTTATTTCTGCTCTGATCCTTATTATTTCTCTTCTTCGGCTGGGTTTGGGGTGTCTTTGCTGTTCTGCTTCTATTTCCTTTAGGTGTGCTGTTAGATCTTGTATTTGGGATTTTTCTTGTTTCTGGAGACAGGCCTGGACTGCAATGTATTTTCCTCTCAGGACTGCCTTTGCTGCATCCCAAAGGGTTTGGATTGTTGTATTTTCATTTTCATTTGTTTCCATATATTTTTTAATTTCTTCTCTAATTGCCTGGTTGACCCATTCATTCTTTAGTAGGGTGTTCTTTAACCTCCATGCTTTTGGAGGTTTTCCAGACGTTTACCAGTGGTTGATTTCAAGCTTCATAGCATCGTGGTCTGAAAGTATGCATGGTATGGTCTCAATTCTTGCATGCTTATGAAGGGCTGTTTTGTGACCCAGTATGTGATCTATGTTGGAGAATGTTCCATGTGCACTCGAGAAGAAAGTATATTCTGTTGCTTTGGGATGCAGAGTTCTAAATGCATCTGTCAAGTCCATCTGATCCAATCAGGGCCCTTGTATCTTTATTGATCCTGTGTCTAGATGATCTATCCATTGTTGTAAGTGGGGTATTAAAGTCCCCTGCAATTACCACATTCTTATCAATAGGTTGCTTCTGTTTGTGATGAATTGTTTTCTATATTTGGAGACTCCCATATTCGGTGCAAAGACATATATAATTATTAGCTCTTCCTGATGGATAGACCCTGTAATTATTATATAATGCCCTTCTTCATCTCTTGTTCCAGCCTTTAATTTAAAGTCTAGTTCGTCTGATATAAGTATGGCTACTCCAGCTTTCTTTGGACTTCCAGTAGCATGATAGAGAGATCTCCATCCCCTCACTTTCAATCTGAAGGTGTCCTCAGGTCTAAAATGAGTCTCTTGTAGACAGCAAATGATGGGTCTTGTTGTTTTATCCATTGTGATACCCTATGTCTTTTGGTTGGAGCATTTAGTCCATTTACATTCAGTGTTAGCATAGAAAGATATGGGTTTCGAGTCATTGTGATATCTGTAGGTTTCATGCTTGTAGCGATGTCTCTGGTACTTTGTCTCACAGAATCCCCCTTAGGATCTCTTGTAGGGCTGGTTTAGTGGTGATGAATTCCTTCAGTTTTGTTTGTTTGGGAAGACCTTTATCTCTCCTTCTATTCTAAATGGCAGATTTGCTAGATAAAGGATTCTCGGCTGCATATTTTTTCTGTTCATCACGTTGAAGATTTCCTGCCATTCCTTTCTGGCCTGCCAAGTTTCAGTAGAGAGATCCGTCACGAGTCTTATCGGTCTCCCTTTATATGTTAGAGCACGTTTATCCCTAGCTGCTTTCAGAATTTTCTCTTTATCCTTGTATTTTGCCAGTTTCACTATGATATGTCGTGCAGAAGATCGATTCAAGTTACGTCTGAAGGGAGTTCTCTGTGCCTCTTGGACTTCAATGCCTTTTTCCTTCCCCAGGTCAGGGAAGTTCTCAGCTATGATTTCTTCAAGTACACCTTCAGCCCCTTTCTCTCTCTCTTCCTCTTCTGGAATTCCTATGATACGGATATTGTTACCTTTGATTGCATCACTTAGTTCTCTAATTCTCCCCTTAATCTCCTTTATTTTTGTCTCTCTCTTTTTCTCAGCTTCCTCTTTTTCCATAATTTTATGTTCTAATTCACCTATTCTCTCTTCTGCGTCTTCAATCCATGCTGTGGTCGCCTCCATTTTATTTTGCAGCTCATTTATAGCATTTTTTAGCTCCTCATGACTATTTCTTAGTCCCTTGATCTCTGTAGCAATAGATTCTCTGCTGTCCTCTATGCTTTTTTCAAGCCCAGCGATTAATTGTATGACTATCTTTCTAAATTCTTGTTCCGTTTTAATGCTTCAATCGTTTTTGATCAATTTTTTAGCTTTTGCTATTTCCTTGAGTTTCTTTTGAGTAGAAATTTTCCGTTTCATCATTTTGGGTAGTCCCTGCTGCAGCTCCAAACTGCAGGGCACTTTCTCTGTGCTGTCTGGAGAAACTTGTGTTGGTGGGTGGGGCCGCAGTCAGACTAGATGTGTGCCCCCAGCCCATGGCTGGGGCCACAGTCGGACTGGTGTGTACCTTCTCTTCCCCTCTCCCAGGGGCTGGACTCAGTGTGGAGTGGTGTGGCCCAGATGGGCCACTTGCACTTTGGCAGGCTTGTGGTGCTGCTTGGATGGGATCTGGCCAAGGGCGTATTAGCCGGGGTGGATCTGCAATGTGCATTGGGGGTGAAGGGGCAGGCTTAGCTCGCTTTGCCTTTTGTGGTCCTCTGTGGGAGGGGCCCTGCAGCACCGGGAGGGAGGCAGGCCTGTTGGAAGGATGGATCCACAGAATCACAGCGTGGGGCATTTGTGGGTGCAAGCAAGTTCGGGAACAAGAACTGGTTCCTTTTAGAATTTCAGCTGGGGGATGGGAGAAGGAAATAGCGCTTGCCACTGCCCATGTTCCCCCGCCGTGCTGAGCTCTGTCTTCCAGCGCCCAACAACTCTCCCTCCTGGCATCCTCTCACCCTCCCCGCTCTTAGAGAGCAGAGCTTTTGACTTTTAACATTCCAGATGTTAAGTCCTGCTGGCTGTCAGAACTCACAGAGTTCTGCCCCTCCGCTTTTGCAAGCCAGATTTCTGGGGCTCTTCCTTGCAAGGCGGGCTGCCCCTCCACTGCCCCGGCTCCCTCCCCCCAGTCTGTGTAGTGTGCACCACCTCTTTGCCCTTCCTGCCCTCTTCTGTGGGCCCCTTGTCTATGCTTGGCTCCAGAGAGTCTGTTATGCTAGTCTTCTGGCGGTTTTCTTGGTTATTTAGGCAGATGTGGGTGGAATCTAAGTGGTCAGCAGGACGAGGTGAGTCCAGCATCCTCCTACACTACCATCTTCCCTGGCCTTTGTCTTTGTAGATTTTATTTTAAAAGAAATTTAAAAACTTTATTTTTAAGTAATCTCTATACCCATCATGGGGCTCGAACTTACAACCCCAGGATCAAGTCACATGTTCCACCAACTGAGCCAGCCAGAGGCACCCCTGCCCCGGCTTTTGTTGTTGTTGTTAGTAAATCTTAAAAGTTCATATTTTTTCTGCTATGTCAACATCCCCACACAGAGGCTGTGAGCACTCCACCTGGGTGAGCATGTGCACCAGTGTGATAAGTTTGGTTTCTGCCATGAGTTTCCCTTCTTGCTCTCCTGTGCATCTGGTTGCAGTGAAAACTCAACAATGAAATTCCCTTTGCCTTTTGCTTGTGTACTCCACCCTAACCCTTGTCCCCTGTTCCTCACTCTCCCTTGGCTGCCCCCCTGCTATTCCCTTGGAGCTCCTCTCATGTGGTGCCCTGTGTGGTATGCTATGCAATTGTCTAGGAGCTGTGAGTATAATAAATCCTTTAATTTCTTATGCCTCTCCAGATGTAATTTCTCTGGCCATGTTGGTGTGATTCTTAAAGACCTTACAAGGGGGATTTACAGATACCTGTGTTCAAAGCATTTAAATCTTACGTTATGGCCTTGACACTAAAACTGGGTTGCTTACCAGACATGTAAGGAACATTGGAAAATTCAACACCCCTAGACTTATATATCTTCTACAAAAGAAAAAGCAAGAAAAATAAAACACACACACACAGACACACACACACACACACACACACACACACACACACACACACACACTCAATCACACAGTGGAGTCAGGGGCAAGTGACATGGTAATTTAAGTTCACCTTTGAGTCACAGTGCCTAGGTTCGATCCGGTTACCAATAATAGCCATATGCAATCTCAAGTAAGTCACTCATATAAAATGGAGATGGACAGATTACAACATCTGGTGTTAATAAGCATTAATAAAGTAAATCTATATAAAGAATCATCTCACTTATGTCTTGCATTGGTTGAATATTTACTTACCATCTTTAAATGCTATGTTTTAGTCCCCAGAGTTTTAAAAATATATCTCATATGTTTAGCATAATGTATTCAGTGATTTTTTTTGTTTGGTTATCACAGTGTTTCCTGTGTTGGTTTTGTTTCTCATAAAGAAAGGTCTTACAGGATAACATCTCCATTAGTAGAAATATTAATGTAACTGCTTTGGTTCTTGACTTAGATTTTATTTCTTTTGGCCATGCCTCTCTGACCTTTTACAAGGTGCTCTTATTATTATCACAGTCTTACCACCTTATTGTTTTCATTTTTTGTTTGATCCCATCTCTTGTTTTTATGTTTAATTTCCTCACATTTTCCAAAGAGGAAATCCTTTCCTGTAGGTAAAATACCTCATCCTTGCAAATAGCTGATTTGGTTGGTTTAATATTTAATGGCCATACTGATATAGGCTTCTAAAAGAGGTAATAATAGGGAGTATTTACACTGTAAAAACTACAAGCACAGATATGGCTTGTAGGAGATTTAATTGATATCCATGAAAGTACCTGAAAATCTTAATAGTGATGTTGTCATTCCTATACATACCAATTGGTATATATTGGGGGGATAATTTAGAATATTTTCTTTAGGTTTTTTTGTTCTGTATTATCGAAGTGCTAAATAGATGTTACTTCTAAAGTCATACCCAGCACATTGTCAAATATCCCTGAAATATTGAGCACCCCTAAATTTATATTTAACTTGAAGCAATATCAAAAACATGCAAGAAAACCCAGAATTGTGATAGCATGGAGAAAATTCTCCAAATGAAAGCAAATGGAGTAATTAGCTGATTTAAACTCACTGTGAGAACACTGCTATTCAGACATACGACACTAGGTGGCAAGATAAGTACAGATTGATAGAAACGCTTGACTAGAAGATTTAAATTGTTTTCTTAATGTTTCAGGCAAGATAGGCATTATTAAAACAATAGAATATTGCAGTGCTCTACTTTCAAACACAAGTAGTCTGCGAAAGCTTACTTCTTTTTGCCATTATTGGATAAAGAGCATGGGAACGCAGGATCCAAAGGGTATATACATTTACCTAATAGTCAAAGTTCTGAGATGAGTTTTTTTTTTTTGCTAACAATCAGACCAATACCAATTGTATTAATAAACCTCACATCTAATGCAAACCCACAAAATGTTATGCTTTGCATTTTTCAAAGATGTTTACATATATTATTGGATCTGATAGTCACATAAAATCTATATTATAGAGGAAGGATGTGACAGAGATACTAAGTGCTTTGCCCATTACCACATAGACAGGTGATATAAAAATTGAAAGCAAGGTTTTCTGCCTAATGGTGAACTATCTGACAAAATAAAATATGCAATATTTGTAATAGGGAAAATTAATAATGGATCTAGATTTTAATTAAAAATACATAAATCAAGACCAAAACTTTGTTGGGGAGAGTATGTTGAGCACAAAGCTCTGAATAAAAATTCTACAAAAAATAAAGTTCTTTACTGCTTCAATTCCTTACTGCTTCAAAATGTTTTCCAACCAACTTGTGGCTCTGTTAAGACAAGGTCACGCATGGCGGTGGTGGCAAACATATGTTTGGAGACCAGACTAACTTGGAAAAAAAGTTAGCAGAAAGGAGTAAATAGGATAGAGTTGTGAAACATTAGAGAAGCATTTGTGACAAGTAGTTAGGAACGAATGTGGCTCATGTGATTCTTATCCTTTATTTTATTAAAGTGATGTATCACATTGATTGATTTGCAAATACTGAACCACACTTGCAGTCCAGGAATAAATCCCACTTGATTGTAGTGAATAGTTCTTTTAATGTACTGTTGGATTTGATTTGCTAGTGTTTTGTTGAGAATTTTTGCATCCATGTTTATCGGGGATATTGGCCTGTCATTCTCCTTTATAGTAGGGTCTTTGGTTTTGGAATCAAGGTAATGCTGGCCTCATAAAATGAGTTTGGAAATTTTCCTTCCATTTCTATTTTTTGCAACGGTTTGAGAAGAATAGGTATTAGCTCTTTAAATGTTTGGTAGAATTCACCTTTGAAGCCCTCTGGCCTTGGACTTTTGTTTGTTGAGAGTTTTTTGATTACTTATTCACTTTCTTTGCTAGTTATTGTTTTGTTCAAATTATCTATATCTTCCTGCCTCAGTTTTGGTAGTTTATATGTATCTAGGAATTTTATCCATTTCTTCCAGATTGCCCAGTTGTTGGTATATAATTTTCCATAATATTGTCTTATAATTCTTTCTATTTCTGTGGTCTTGGTTGTTATTTCTCCTCTCTCATTTGTGATTTTATTTTGGTCCTTTTTCTTTTGTCTTTGATAGGTCTGGCTAGAAGTTTATCAATTTTATTAATTCTTTCAAAGAACCAGCTCCTAGTTTCATTGATCTGTTCTGTTTTTTGTTTGTTTCTGTATCATTTCTTTCTTCTCTAATCTTTATTACTGCCCCTCTTCTGCTGGCTTTAGGTTTTATTTGCTGTTCTTTTTTTAGCTCCTTTAGGTGTAAGTTTTGATTGTGCATTTGAGACTTTCTTGTTTATTGAGGTATACCTATATTGCTTTATACTTCCTCTTCAGACTGCTTTTGCTGTATTCCAAAGGTTTTGGACTGTTGCATTTTCATTTTCATTTGCTTCTATGTATTCTTTTATTCCTTCTTTAATTTCCTGGCTAACCCATTCATTCTTTAGTAGAATCTTTTTAACCTCCATATATTTGTGGTCTTTCCCATTTTTTTCTTGTGGTTGGCTTCAAGTTTCATAGTGTTGTGCTCTGAAAATATATATGGTATGTTTTCACTATTTTTGTATTTATTGAGGCCTGATTCATGACTGAGCATATGATCTATTCTGGAGAGTGTTCCATATGCACTCAAAATTAATGTGTATTCTGTTGCTTTAGGATGAAATGTTCTGAATATATCTGTTAAGTCAATCTGATCCAGTGTGTCATTCAAAGCCATTGTTTCCTTGTTAATTTTCTGTTTAGGTGATTTGTACATTGTTGTAAGTGGAGTGTTCAAGTTCCCTACTATTGTTGTATTATTATCAATGAGTTTCTTTATGTTTGTTACTAACTGTTTTATATATTTGGGTGCTTTCAGGTTAGGGGCATAAACATTTACATTAATTAAATCTTGTTGGATAGACCCCTTTGTTATGACATAGTGCCCTTCTTCATTTCTTGTTACAGCCTTTAATTTAAAGTCTAGTTTGTCTGATATAAGTATGGCTACTCCAGCTTTCTTTTGAGTTCCAGTAGCATGATAAGTAGTTCTCCATCTCCTCACTTTCAATCTGAAGGTGTCCTCAGGTCTAAAATGAGTCTCTTGTAGGTAGCATATAGATGGGTCTTTTTTTTTAATCTATTCCGACACCCTATGGCTTTTGATAGCATTTAGTCCATTTATATTCAGAGTAATTATTGATAGATATGTATTTAGTGCCATTTTATTACTTGTCATCATTTCTGAGAGATTTTTCCTGTTCCTTTCTAGTCTTTGTTGCTTTTGGTCTAATTTTTTTCTTTCAGAGAATCCCCTTAAATATTTCTTGCAGGGCTAGTTTGGTGGTCACAAACTCCTCTCAGTAGATGGAGAAAGAATATTTGACAAAGTACATTGAGATAACACCTCACACCTGTCAGAATAGCTCAAATTAACAACACATGAAACAACAGATGTTGGTGAGGAGCAGGAGAATGGGAAACCCTCTTACACTGTTGGTGGGAATGCAGACTGGTGCAGCCACTGTGGAAGACAGTATGGAGGTTCCTCAAGAAGTTAAAAATAAAACTACCCTATGAGCCAGCAATTACACTACTAGGTATTTACCAAAGGAACAAAATACTAATTCAGAGGGGCACATGCACCCTGATGTTTATAGCAACACTATCTATAATCGCCTAATTATGGAAATAGCCCAAATATCCATCAACTGATGAATGAATAAAGATGATGTGGTGTGTGTGTGTGTGTGTGTGTGTGTGTGTGTGTGTGTGAAATGGAATATTACTCAGCCATGAAAAGAATGAAATCTTGACATTTGCAACATTGTGGATGGAGGTGAGAGTGTATTATGCTAAGCAAAATAAGTCAGTCAGAGAAAGACAAATGTCACATGATTTCATTCCTATGTGGAATATAAGAGATAAGACAAATGAACATAGGGGAAAGAAAAAAAAAGGAGAGGAGGCAAACCATAAAAGAGATTCTGAATTGTAGAGAACAAACTGAGGGTTGCTGAGGAGGTGTGCAGGGGAATGGGCTAAATGGATAATGGGCATTAAGGAGGGCACTTGTTATGATGAGCACTGGGTGTTATATGTAAGTGATGAATCTCTAAATTCCACTCCTGAAACTAATATTACAATATATGTTAAGTAATTAGAATTTAAATTAAAATTTGAAACAAAAAATAAAAAGAAATGAGTGTGACATCATAAGTGAGGTCAGGCTGCAGGAGCAGAACTCCAGTACTCAGATAGCAGGCCCTGAGAGACTTTGTAAGTCTAAGAGAAGGTGAAGACGCGAGTCTCCAGGGAACCCAAGCAAATACATAGAAATAAAGCAATAAAATTTTGGCTTACTTACTGTAGTGGGGTTAAGGTGAAGGCTTAGCCACAAGAAGTGAGGCAACCACCCACCACTACAACTGGGAATAACACCTCAAAACTTTGATTAGTAAAGCTCGCTGGAGGCTGAATCCCTAGAAACAGACATAGAATTCTTAATAATGTGTTTTAGATACCATATGATAAGTTATGATATATGGGATGACAGGGCCCATAGGTGAGACACGAGGTTAATTTATCATGCATATTAGATAGCCTTTGATAACTAATGAGAAATTGGCCTTATTATACCAACAGACCTATATAATCATTTTACACAAATTGATTTTAAAAGGATAAACTCTAATATACACTAGATAATCATATATATTATTTTTTATGTTATAATGTCATGAGCATTAAAAATAACATGAGGAAAATAATTATTGTTCGTAATGTTTACATAATTTACCTCGAATATTTTGTCAGTGATAATTACTTGAAAAATATTCTACTTAATATGATACTATTTCAAAATTATTCATAATTTTTTTTCAATCTGCATGGTTGAATATTTTATGGTTAATAAATTCAAGTTTTTTGATGCTTTCATTGACTCTTTGTTAACCATACTTTTCTTTTGAGGGATAAAGTATCTGGTAAGTTCAGAGAAAATTCTAAAAAGTAGAAGATAATAACAATTTTATTTTTTCATTAAAATGTATAAACATCAGCCTAAGTATTTCTTTTTCAATCATTTTTACAAATAAACTTGTCAAATAATTCCCATTTATGAATCTTTTTTTAATTTGTGAAACTTTTGAATGTTTCACCCCAAGTTTAGATGCTTAAAAAACATGTCTTGTGAATTCTATTTCATTCAATACAGAATATAAATTTTTCTAGTTAAAAATAGGCTTTCCATCTAAGATCATTCTAGTAAGTCAAGATATTGAAATATACAATTATAGAATTTTAAAATTAAATCTTTTATGCATTGATATCTCATCATTTAATATTTTTCAATTCTTTGCTCACTTCTCTAGGGATAAACTTTCATGTCTTTGGGTTTTGAAGCGTCATTTTCTATGATTACTACTCAATAGAATATTGAAAGGATGATAATTTGGGGCACTACTTTCAGAAAAGCTTTTTTTATTAATAATCTCCAGCTAAATATGAACAAAATGAAGCCAAAATATAAGAAGTACTATTTATTTTAATAATTTATATAATTATATAATAATTAATATTTATTTTAAAAGTTGAATATAATTGTAGGCACAGGATAATTTACAAAATAGTACTTCTACTATTGAGTACCTCTGCGGAGGATAGGCAGCAAAGAAAGAAGGCATGCACATCTAAATTGAAGATTGTTTTTTGTAATCAACATTAGCCTCATCCCATTTTTTAGTTTAGTTAGTTACATATATATGTAAATTCTGAGAGCTATGGCTTTTATTTGGATTGGTTGAGTATGAATTAGGTGAATTGCAGACAATTTTAAGAAATTTGTATTCCATAGATTTCTTAACTTAAAACCAACATTGTTTTTTATCATAACACTGTGCTTCGTTAAATTTGTATTCCCCCAAATAATTTTATTTTCAATATTAAGCCTTAAAATTCAATTTATAAGAGCATTTTATAACAATATCAGGTGTTTTGTCTTTGAGACATGTACTTCTTTTTTTTTAATATGAAATTTATTGTCAAATTGGTTTCCATATAACACCCAGTGTTCATCCCAACAGGAGCCCTCCCCAATGTCCATCACCCACGTTCCCCTCCCTCCCACCTCTCATCAACCCTCAGTTTATTCTCAGTTTTTAAGAGTCTCTTATGGTTTGCCTCCCTCCCTCACTTTTTTTTTTGAGAGATGAACTTCTAAAGGTTTTATTTTGATTTCATAAATTAGATAACAAAATTGAACTATTACTGGATTTAACTTTATGTAATTTCTTTTTGAAGCCTCTGAGGCATCCATATAAAATTGTCATTCTTTAAACTTATGTGAATTTCTTTTACTAATGGAACGAACACATTAACAGTAATTTTTTGCACACACATCAAAAGTTAGAATTGAAGACAAGATGGTGGTGTAGGAGGAGCTGGGGTCACCCCGCGTCCTGCTGATCACTTAAATTCCACCCACACCTGCCTAAATAACCCAGAAAACCACCAGAAGACTAGCAGAACGGATTCTCCAGAGCCAAGCACAGACGAGAGGCCCACGGAAGAGGGTAGGAAGGGTGGAGAGGCAGTGCACGCTACACGGACTGGCAGGAGGGAGTCGGGGCAGAGGGGCAGCCCGCCTGCCAAGCAGAGCCCCCAAGTCTGGCTTGCAAAAGTAGAGGGGCTGGACGGAGTGTTCTGACAGCAAGTGGGACTTAACATCAGGAAGGTTATAAGCTAACAGCTCTGCTCAGAGAGCGGGAGGGCTGGAGGACAATGGGAGGGAGAGTTGTTGAGCCCCAGACAACAAAGCTCACCTTGGCCGGGAACAAAGGCGCTTGCCAGCGTCATCTCCCTCACCCATCCCCCAGGCAAAATCCCAAAGGGAACCAGTTCCTGTCAAGGAACTTGCTTGCACCACCCAAACACCCAAGGCTGTGCTTCTGCGGATCCATCCCTCCTGCAGCGGTTCTGACTCTTTCCCGGTGCAGCAGGGCCCCTCCGGAAGTGGATTTCCAAAGGAAAAGCGAGCTGAGCCTGCCCCTCCCACCCCTGTGCACCTTGCTGATCCACCCCAGCTAATATGCCAGATCCCTAGCACCACAAGCCTGACAGTGTGCAAGTAGCCTAGATGGGCCACACCACCCCACAGTGAATCCCGCCCCTAGGAGAGGGGAAGAGAAGGTACACACCAGTCTGACTGTGGCCCCAGCAGTGGGCTGGGGGCAGACATCAGGTCTGACTGCAGCCCCGCTGAACAACGCAAGTTATTCAAGACAGCACAGGGGAAGTGCCCTGCATTTCTGCACCACTCCAGGGACTATCCAAAATGACAAAATGGAAGAATTCCCCTCAAAAAAACCTCCACGAAATTACGACAGCTAATGAAATGATCAAAAATGATTTAAACGATATAACAGAAAGTGAATTTAGAATAATAGTCACAAAATTAATTGCCGGGCTTGAAAACAGTATAAAGGACAGCAGAGAATCTATTGCTACAGAGATCAAGGGACTAAGGAACAGCCAGGAGGAGCTAAAAAATGCTATCAATGAGCTGCAAAATAAAATGGAGATGGACCACAGCTCAGATTGAAGAGGCAGAGGAGAGAATAGGTGAACTAGAAGATAAAATTATGGAAAAAGAGGAAGCTGAGAAAAAGAGAGATAAAAAAATCCAGGAGTATGAGGGGAAAATTAGAGAACTAAGTGATGCACTAAAGAGAAATAATCTATGCATAATTGGTATTTCAGAGGAGGAAGAGAGAGGGAAAGGTGCTGAAGGTATACTTGAAGAAATAATATCTGAAAACTTCCCTAATCTGGGGAGGGAAAAAGGCATTGAAGTCCAAGAGGCACAGAGAACTCCCTTCAGACGTAACTTGAATCGATCTTCTGCACGACATATCATAGTGAAACTGGCAAAATACAAGGATAAAGAGAAAATTCTGAAAGCAGCTAGGGATAAACGTGCTCTCACATATAAAGGGAGACCGATAAGACTCGTGACGGATCTCTCTACTGAAACTTGGCAGGCCAGAAAGGAATGGCAGGAAATCTTCAACGTGATGAACAGAAAAAATATGCAGCCGAGAATCCTTTATCTAGCAAATCTGCCATTTAGAATAGAAGGAGAGATAAAGGTCTTCCCAAACAAACAAAACTGAAGGAATTCATCACCACTAAACCAGCCCTACAAGAGATCCTAAGGGGGATTCTGTGAGACAAAGTACCAGAGACATCGCTACAAGCATGAAACCTACAGATATCACAATGACTCGAAACCCATATCTTTCTATGCTAACACTGAATGTAAATGGACTAAATGCTCCAACCAAAAGACATAGGGTATCACAATGGATAAAACAACAAGACCCATCATTTGCTGTCTACAAGAGACTCATTTTAGACCTGAGGACACCTTCAGATTGAAAGTGAGGGGATGGAGATCTCTCTATCATGCTACTGGAAGTCCAAAGAAAGCTGGAGTAGCCATACTTATATCAGACGAACTAGACTTTAAATTAAAGGCTGGAACAAGAGATGAAGAAGGGCATTATATAATAATTACAGGGTCTATCCATCAGGAAGAGCTAATAATTATATATGTCTTTGCACCGAATATGGGAGTCTCCAAATATAGAAAACAATTCATCACAAACAGAAGCAACCTATTGATAAGAATGTGGTAATTGCAGGGGACTTTAATACCCCACTTACAACAATGGATAGATCATCTAGACACAGGATCAATAAAGATACAAGGGCCCTGATTGGATCAGATGGACTTGACAGATACATTTAGAACTCTGCATCCCAAAGCAACAGAATATACTTTCTTCTCGAGTGCACATGGAACATTCTCCAACATAGATCACATACTGGGTCACAAAACAGCCCTTCATAAGCATGCAAGAATTGAGACCATACCATGCATACTTTCAGACCACGATGCTATGAAGCTTGAAATCAACCACTGGTAAACGTCTGGAAAACCTCCAAAAGCATGGAGGTTAAAGAACACCCTACTAAAGAATGAATGGGTCAACCAGGCAATTAGAGAAGAAATTAAAAAATATATGGAAACAAATGAAAATGAAAATACAACAATCCAAACCCTTTGGGATGCAGCAAAGGCAGTCCTGAGAGGAAAATACATTGCAGTCCAGGCCTGTCTCCAGAAACAAGAAAAATCCCAAATACAAGATCTAACAGCACACCTAAAGGAAATAGAAGCAGAACAGCAAAGACACCCCAAACCCAGCCGAAGAAGAGAAATAATAAGGATCAGAGCAGAAATAAACCATATAGAAGCTAAAAAAACTGTAGAGGAGATCAATGAAACCAAGAGTTGTTTTTTTCAAAAAATAAACAAAATTGATGAACCTCTAGCCAGGCTTCTCAAAAAGAAAAGGGAGATGACCCAAATAGATAAAATCATGAATGAAAATGGAATTATTACAACCAATCCCTCAGAAATACAAGCAATTATCAGGGAATACTATGAAAAAGTATATGCCAACAAACTGGACAACCTGGAATAAATGGACAAATTCCTAAACACCCACCCCCTTCCAAAACTCAATCAGGAGGAAATAGAAAACTTGAACAACCCCATAACCAGTGAAGACGTTGAACCAGTTATCACAAATCTCCCAACAAATAAGAGTCCAGGAGCAGATGTCTTCCCAGGGGAGTTCTACCAGACGTTTAAAGCAGAGATAATACCTATCCTTCTCAAGCTATTCCAAAAAATAGAAAGGGAAGGAAAACTTTCAGACTCATTCTATGAAGCCATCATTACTTTGATTCCTAAACCAGACAGAGACCCAGTAAAAAAAGAGAACTACAGGCCAATATCCCTGATGAATATGGATACAAAAATTCTCAATATGATACTAGCAAATCAAATTCAACAGCATATAAAAAGAATTATTCACCATGACCAAGTGGGATTCATTCCTGGGATGCAGGGCTGGGTCAACATTCATAAATCAATTAACATGATACATCACATTAATAAAAGAAACGATAAGAACCATATGATCCTGTCAATTGATGCAGAAAAAGCATTTGACAAAATTCAGCATCCTTTCTTAATAAAAACCCTCGAGAAAGTCGGTATAGAAGGAACATACTTAAATATCAAAAAGGCCATTCATGAAAAGCCCACAGCTAACATCATCCTCAATGGGGAAAAACTGAGAGCTTTTTCCCTGAGATCAGAATACGACAAGGATGTCCACTCTCACCACTGTTGTTTATCATAGTGTTGGAAGTTCTGCCATCAGCAATCAGACAACAAAAGGAAATCAAAGGCATCAAAATTGGCAAAGATGAATTTGAGCTTTCACTTTTTGCAGTTGACATCGAAATCTGATAGACTCCACCAAAAGTCTGCTAGAACTGATACATGAATTCAGCAAAGTTGCAGGATACAAAATCAATATGCAGAAATCAGTTGCATTCTTATATACTAATAATGAAGCAACAGAAAGACAAATAAAGAAACTGATCCCATTCACAATTGCACCAAGAAGCATGAAATACCTAGGAATAAATCTAACCAAAGATGTAAAAGATCTGTATGCTGAAAACTATAGAAAGCTTATGAAGGAAATTGAAGAAGATATAAAGAAATGGAAAAACAACTCGTGCTCATGGATTGGAAGAATAAATATTGGTAAAATGTTAATACTGCCCAAAGCAATCTACACAGTCAGTGCAATCCCAATCAAAATTGCACCAGCATTTTTCTCGAAGCTAGAACAAGCAATCCTAAAATTCATATGGAACCACAAACAGCCTTGAATAGCCGAAGTAATTTTGAAGAAGACCAAAGCAGGAGGCATCACCATCCCAGACTTTAGCCTCTACTACAAAGCTGTAATCATCAGGACAACATGTATTGGCACAAAAACAGACACATAAACAAATGGAATAGAATAGAAACCCCAGAACTAGACACACAAAAGTATGGGCAACTAATCTTTGACAAAGCAGGAAAGAATATCCAATGGAAAAGACAGCCTCTTTAACAAATGGTGCTGGGAGAACTGGACAGCAACATGCAGAAGAATGAAAGTAGACCACTTTCTTACACCATTCACAAAAATAAACTCAAAATGGATAAAGGGCCTGAATGTGAGACAGGAAACCATCAAAACCCTAGAGGCAAAAGCAGGGAAAGACCTCTCTGACCTCAGCCATAGCAAGTTTTTACTTGACACATACCCAAAGGCAAGGGAATGAAAAGCAAAAATGAACTATTGGGACCTCAGGAAGATAAAAATCTTCTGCACAGCAAAGGAAACAGTCAACAAAACTAAAAGGCAACCAATGGAATGGGAAAAGATATTTACAAATGACATATCGGACAAAGGGCTAGTATCCAAAATGTATAAAGAGCTCACCAAACTCCACACCCAAAAAACAAATAATCCAGTGAAGAAATGGGCAGAAAACATGAATAGACCCTTCTCTAAAGAGGACATCCAGATGGCCAACAGGCACATGTAAAGATGCTCAAAATCGCTCCTCATCAAGGAAATACAAATCAAAACTACATTCACATATCACCTCACGCCAGTCAGAGTGGCCAAAATGAACAAATCAGGAGACTATAGATGCTGGAGAGGATGTGGAGAAACGAGAACCCTCTTGCACTGTTGGTGGGAATGAAAACTGGTGCAGCTGCTCTGGAAAACAGTGTGGAGGTTCCTCAGAAAATTAAAAATAGACCTACCCTATGACCCAGCAGTAGCACTGCTAGGAATTTACCCAAGGGATACAGGAGTGCTGATGCATAGGGGCACTTGTACCCCAATGTTGATAGCAGCACTCTCAACAATAGCCAAATTATGGAAAGAGCATAAATGTCCATCAACTGATGAATGGATAAAGAAATTGTGGTTTATATACACAATGGAGTACTATGTGGCAATGAGAAAGAATAAAATATGGCCCTTTGTAGCATCGTGGATGCAACTGGAGAGTGTTATGCTAAGTAAAATAAGCCATACAGAGAAAGAAAGATGCCATATTTTTTCACTCTTATGTGGATCCTGAGAAACTTAACAGAAACCCATGGGAGAGGGGAAGGAAAAAAAAAAGAGGTTGGAGTGGGAGAGAGCCAAAGCATAAGAGACTCTTAAAAAGTGAGAACAAACTGAAGGTTGATGGGGGGTGGGAGGGAGGAGAGCGTGGGTCTTGCGTATTGAAGAATGCATCATTTTATGATGAGCTCTGGGTGTTGTATGGAAACCAATTTGACAATAAATCTCATATATTAAAAAAATAAATAAAATAAAATAAACATTAAAAATTTTTTTTCAAAAGTTAGAATTGAAAATTAAAAAAAATTAATTTAGATCAGTAGCCATTTAATCTAAAGAAAAAGTCATTTTTTAACAGTATTATTTTATTATACCTTCTGCACCTGGACATATTAAATCACCATATTTGGACAATGTTTTCTAAAAATGGTTTCTCACATTGAAATAGATGCTTAAGCTTTTCAGTAGATTTGTGTCTTGTTATTTTCATGTGGTCAGTGATATTATCTAAATGGATACTGAATATTAGGAATCATTTTGTGCTACTTACCTATGTAAAAAATCAACTCTCTTGAAAAATGGAAATTCAGTAGGAAATTTTTCAATAATTTTTTCTTTTTTTCTTTCTTTTTAAGCACATTACTGTCAGAAGGACTTATTGCAAAAGGTAAAAAAAATAGAGTACTACTAAAGAAATATAAATGAAAGTTGTATATTTATTCTCTACAATAAATGACAAAACCAGTATAGAAAAAGCATTTAGACTGCCTTTTATATTGCTTTATAGCAGTATTGCCAAACCTCTATTTTCTACCCATAATTCACGTATAATTAAGCTATAATTTTCCAAATTTTCTACTCAGCTCTCAAATGACTTCCTGGTAGTCGTGCGATAGCGTGGGCCAAAGAACCCAAATGGCAGGCAAGGAAACATTGTTAAATACTCCTCCCACCCTAATTGTAGACGGGACACGGTCACCTGTTACTACTCAGTTTAGTCTGTGTTACCTTCAGGTTGTCAGTGGGAGCACTGCATGCTGTCTTTAAGAGGGAAGAGTTAATCATATTGAAGCTATAATGAGTCAGGGAAAAAGAAATAGTTTCTTGCCACTCTTTCTCCCCCCTCCCCCCACCAGATTTAACCACATGTGGATGTGAGAACTATTTGAACTGTACATGCATGTCACATAGTACTAGATGAGACCGTGGAAGAAACTGGAAGTATAATGCCAAACACATACTGGGCTATTTCAGTACAACTAGTAATAAAAAATGAAAAATAGTAAGAAGTACAGAAAAAAGCTTAGGTACTTTTCAAAACAACACAGAAGCCGGCCTGAAAGAACTCTTTATGGGGCAAATCAGAGACATTTTGAACATCAGAACAAATACTAGAGTTAATAAATTATGAATAGGGCAAATAATAAACTAGAGGGAATTCTTGTATGACAGAAGTACACCAGGATCATCCGGGTAAGCTGGGAGTGATGGTCACCTGAATAATGATTGATGGGGTAAACAGCGCTGGGAAAGTTGGAAAGTGTATAGAGGACAGAGCAAGTAGCCCTTTGCAGGCCATATTGAAAAAAAAATGAATTTTCTTTACAAAGTGAAACAGAAAGCAATTAAAACATTTTATACAGTTGTCCAACTTTTCCCTCTGAGATTACTCCAGTTGCTCGGTGATGAACTGAGTGAAAGAATTTGGTAAGGTGAGAGTAGGGACCCCAGGAGGAAATGACAATAGCCAAGGCAGGAAAAGAAAATATTTCTTAAAGGCTAAAGATGAGGGAAAATATACAGGAAATGTCATCCTTCCCATCTTTACTTAAAATCTGCGTGTTCATTGTTCAACACAATCCTAAACGTGGTTTCTTGCTGACAAAAGTCTTTAATGGTAGGTTGCTATGTTGTGATAACACCTTAACTGTAAAAAGTTAGGGAAGACATTACAAATATGTAAGGTCTCTAGTCATTCTATTTTGTTCCTTAACTTTTATATTTATGGCAAGATGATAAATTCACTGAATATATATAACAGAAAATGAAATAGTATGCATTACTAGAATTTCTTTTCTTTCCTCAAGGAAGTATCATATTAAAAAGTAAGCAGTACCATCGAAGTCATTCTGCATAAGTGGAATCATATTTTAGTGGGTTAGATATTTATCAGGCTACGTTTTATATTTTAGCAACAACAGCCATCAAAGGAAGAAAAATTGAATGTCTTGTATAGGAGAAGATGCGTATCTTTAAAATCACTTTGACTCTCCACTGGAGCCTTAAAAGTTCATATTCATAACAATAGTATAAATGTGAAATAATATAGGTTGGCACAAGGGTAAAAAACTGATTGCCTCAGTTATACTGATGATGTTGCATGTTATCTTTCTTATTTATAGAAAATAATATGAACATGGCATTATGAGTCACCTTCGCACTTCTGTGCTATTCTTTCCTCTTCACATCAGCCCACATCAATAAGATATTGCCTGCAAAATAACATGCCAGTACGATTTCCAGTTATTTCAGTATTGAACCTCTCTTATTTATGAGGAGGAAGAGATCAGGTAGAATGAACATGTATCTACTCAAATGGGTCTGTGTTCTAAGCTTATTTAGTCTCACTAATCTGATAGTAAATGAAAAATCACTCATTCCTTATGTGCCATTTGAGCTTAACCCAGTGATGTAGTGCCTACTTTTATTGCTATAGAATATTTTTTGTCTCAGTTGCCCAAAGGAAGGGAACCTATATATTTCAGTAAATACATAAAATATGAATTATACATTCTGTAACATTTTATATGTTGATCTTTATATTCAATACTTCTAAAGAGTCTGAGAATACCTGTGTGCTGAGGCTGAGAGAGTTCATTCTTTAAAACTATTACTATCTTCACCAGTGTATTTCAGAGTACCATGCCATTGCTTACTATGCTATGTTATCTTTTGCATGATACAAAAATAGTGGGGTTGTGTTTTGAGTCACTGGGAAGAAGAGATCAATCTCTCCACTTAGAGTATCAAAAGTTATTAAGATAGTAAAGATTGAAATGAGACCATGATATTGGTCTTTGGTCAAAACCACAAAACCCATTAAATTATTAATTTGAGAATTTGAGAGTTTTTCTTTGAAACTGTCTTGGATGATTTACATGAGAAAGAAGTAAACTCACATTGTGTCTGAGCCATTAAACATTTTGCATGTACTTGTTCATAAATGACCCACCTAACTAGTATATTACAGTATCTGGTCTAGGAGAAAACTACTAAAACTTTTGCTATCCAGCTGAGTCCTGGGTGACTAACTCAAAATTCATTCCCATGGAGGTGCTAAGGCTCAAAACAGCTAATAGAGATGAATATGTAAGATGTGCCTGTAGTGTGGTATTCATAGCTTTACAGTATTATGGAGTCTGAAGAGGTATTCTTCTCCAGGTAACTGTATGGCAGGTAAAGTTTTATGGGAATCCTAAGCTCTTCCCTTGTGTTTTTTTTACTCCATTCCTGGATCTTGTAAGAAATTCTATGTTGGCTCAGGTTTAAAGATACTTTATCTGCTACTTCTAATGCATGGTATTTTCCTTCTCCTTGACTTTTTTTTGGGGGGGTGTGGTAGGAGGAGGGGGAGTTCTTCAAGTTGTGATACCTTTGGTACACTTTTTTCCCTATACTCTTCGTAGTTCTTAGAGCTAGAAGTATCAGAGCAAGAGCCATTCCGTGAGCTTATTCCATTACATAATCCCTTTTTAGGGTAAATAAAACAAGGTTAGAGTCATCTCCCTGCCCAGTTTTCCTCTTTCTATCTAGACTGTGAAAGAAGAGCTCTCTAAACTTCACAAAGATCACAAAAGAAAAAAAAAAGGCCAATCTTATTTTCAGTATATGTGGGGAATCTTTGGAGAAGAATCTTGCAAATCAAATGCTATAATAAATTTAAAAAATCAAAACACAAACCAGAAAGATTTGTTCAGAAATGCTAGAATGATTTAATGTTCCATAAACAATGAACATAATTCATTTATATATAATATATTTATATTTATTATTATATATTTTATATAATATATATTTTAACTATAATATAATTATATATATATATATATATATATATATATATATATTTCATCACATTTATAGGTCCGTGAAGAAACATGATATGATGGCTTATTATTTTCTGAACTTGTATGGTAATGGTCATTCTGTGGGGCAATTAGTCACCTAGTGGTGAGATAGGACTCACTGCTGATTCCGCATAGATTTCTGTGTGTTTGAAAATTTTCCTTGTTGTCATTAGTGTAAAAAGCAATCTAGAGACTTTCAGGGTTTAAGATCAAAGAAACCAACAGGAATAGAGCCAGGAGTAAGGAGAATAGTCATAGGAGGTCACAGGACAAAGCATGAACATTTGATCAGTTGGTATTCAAAAGCACATAGTCAAAGGCAGGGGACTGGGACTTGGAAATAAATAACTTCTATTTAAGAGAAACTGAAATAATTAGCAAAATCCAAGCATGTATTTAGATAACAAGAAGAATATGAGCACAAAAAAGCCAGAAAGGGTAAAAGACAAGACTTTGATTTCGAGATAAAGCAAGATAAGCGAAATAAGTCAATCAGAGAAAGACAAATACCATATGATTTCACTTATATGTGGAATTTAAGAAACAAAACAGATGAACAAATGGGAAGGGAGGAAAAAGAGGAGAAAGGGAAACAAGCCACAAGAGATGCTTAATGATAGAGAACAAACTGAGGGTTGATGGAAGGAGGTGGGTGGGGAATGGGCTAGATGGGTGATGGGTACTAAGAAGGGCACTTGTTGTGATGAGCTCTGGGTGTTGTATGTAAGTGATAAATCACTGAATTCTACTTCTGAAGCCAATATTGCACTGTATGTTAACTTGCTAACATTTAAATAAAAGTTAAAAAATAAATATAAAGCAAGAGTTCAAAAATAGAAGGATATGAGCAATAGAAAATTAAGGTCCTATGTTATCTGATACTTAGCCATATAATGACTGACTGGTCTAGGATTCTTTGAGTCTGATACTACCATAAATAAGAATAGGAAAGGGGATAAATTGTTTAGCTGCTGGGGTTGGGATACTTAATGTTGCATATTAAAGAAAGGTGTCAGAGGAAAAGCAGGTAAGCAAGACAGGTGGGATAATGCAGAATGGGACTATATCTGCAATGCAAGGATAAAGGGGAAGCTTGAAGGCACTAATGTACCTGGGCACAGTTGTCCTACTTCCATAAAACTGAGTTTTTGTGTTCCAGATTCTTGAAATAATTATTTCTAATGGATATTAAATTCAACAAGATCCTATTGGTATAATCAAGCACAAATCATAGCACTTGGTATTTACTTAGTAAATGTTAATCTTGTAGGAATGCAAATTGGTATAGCCACTTTGGAAGACAGTTTGGCAGTTTCTTACAAAACTAAGCATACTCTGTATACAATCCAGCAATCTCACTCCTTGGTATTTATCCAAAAGAGTTGAAAACTTATGTCCATACAAAAATGTAGACATGGATGTTTACGGCAGCTTTATTCATAATTGCCAAAACTTGGAAGCAAGCGACATGTCTTTTGGTAGGTGAAAGAGTAAATAAACTGTGGTACAGCCAGACATTGAAATATGATTCAGCACTAAAAAAAGAGCTATCAAGACATGAAAAGACATGGGGAGGAAATTTAAATGCATATCACTAAGTGAAAGAAGTCAATCTGAGAAGGCCACATACTTTATGATTCCAACTACATGACATTCTGAAAAAGGAGAAACTGTTGTCAGTAAGAAGATCAGTGGTTGCCAGGGGGTAGGGAAGGGTGGGGTTAATAGAGCACAGAGAATTTTTAGGGCAGTTAAACTATTCTGTATGATAATATAATTGTGGATACATGTCATCATGTGTTTGTCCAAATCCATAGAATGTACAACACCAAGAGTAAAGCCTAATGTAACCTACAGGCTTTTGGATGATAGTAATTTGTCAATGTAAGTTCATCAATTGTAACAAATGTCCTACTCTGGTGGGGGATGTTGATAATCAGGGAGGCTATGCATGTGTGAGGGCAAGAAGTATATGGGAAATCTGTGTACCTTTTGCTCAATATTCCTGTGAGCCTAAGACTGCAGTAAAAAAACTAGTCTTTTAAAAACCAACGTAAATACAGACAAACATGCTAAGTCAAAAGACAAAACAAAACAAAAACCAACCCTGCTGTCCTTAACAGTACTCAAGAAAACACTTTAATGAAAAATATAACAGTAGGAAATTCAGAATTGTTAAAGTATGCCTTTACAAGTGTTTAGTAATGCTGTTTGCCAACTCTTTCCAGCTCTCTGCCCTCCTAGAAACAAGGTAAGATTGCATTGCCTGGTGTCATTTTGATTACGGGCCTATGTAAGTAATTTTGACCAATGATCTGTGAGAGGAAGTGAGACCTGTCACATTCTTATTGCATAGCAACTGACCTCATCTTAAAACATGGTTGAAATTTCACCTCAGGCCATTTAGTGATGAGCAGAGCCATTCTGAAAACCCACAATGGATATGTAGCAAAAGTTAGAAATAAACATGTATTGTTTTCTGCAACTGAGATTTGAGGGGGTTTGTTTAATGGTAGCTTAAGTTGGCTTAGCGTAGCTGACACACATGAGCACATTTTAGTGTAGATTAGAATAACAGGACTTAGCTCAATGTTATCCATAGCTCTATGGGCAAAGAGCAAAATATGGAAGTCCTGAAGTATTGAGACTAGACAAAAGCATCTCCCACTCAGAAATATCATGTAAATGCACAAAAGTGCAGAATACAGAGATAGAAGAGATATAATATTATAATGACAACAATATCATTTAATAATATCATGTAAATGCACAAAAGTGCAGAATACAGAGAGATAGAAGAGATATAATATTATAATATAATGCTGCTATAATATTATAGCAGCAGCACAAGCAGCAGGAGGTGTATTAAAGGCTAAGAGTTTTGTTCATTAGAAATAGGACTTAGGTAAATGCAGAGTTAGAGGATCTGTGACTTATGATGCGATGGGATCTGGGGAGTGAGAGTTACAAATGTTGGGCCAGTAGGAAGCATTGGCTGCTGCCTGCATGTATCTCTTACATGAATATTCGGTATATGGTGTTTATTAATTGAATGTGTTGATATCATGATAATTCCACTGACGCCTGCAAGATATGATTTCATCCTTGTGGGTAGGAACTTATTCTCCTCATGTGTAAGGACATCCCTGATAACAGTCATTCGAACAGGGGAGGGATCTCAGATAGGAAAACGTAATGGAGAAGACACCTCTGCCATTTTGTAGAACTAGCTTATGACTAAACTATGATTTTCACTAAAATGCCCTATACCTTTTCAAGAATACATACATATATATATAGGATGAGGCACAAAAATGGTTACAAATAGCTGTGAAACTTTGAGCTACTTCTTTCTCCTAACCACATTTCTTCTTTAGCATATTCATTTTAGTCATCCTTATGAATAATTTAATGAAGTACCACATTTTCTTTTATATTCACCTTGTATTAGTAGCATTATGTTTAGATTTAAAGGATTAAGATACAATCTTGAAAGTGTTCATACTTTGATCGCCTTTGGTTTACGTTTAAGCCACAATCTGAAACACTGGAGAAGCAGGTCAGAAGTTCTCAATTAATTAACTGTGACTAATACATGTGTAATGGCAGATACAAAAGCTTCTGAATTTGAAGAGCTTCTTACTAATTCTTACTGTGAAATGGAACAATAATTCCTACTTTTTCAGATTATATGACCTGAATGAGGTTGTGCTTTTATCATTTCTGATACGTAAGTGCAAAATAAAAATGTTGCTTTTCTACTACAATCTCCATTTCAGTCATGATCCATCTAAATAGTTGCTTGAGAACATTGTGGTTGGTAGGGCAGAATATTTTGTGTTTGTAACACACATGATTCAACCGCAGATACTCAAAGTGAAAAAAATGTAAAAGAAATATATCTCATTATGTCATTTCCCTCCTCCAGTCTCCCAGTCAAGGAGCTGCAATATAACATCTGATCCTAATATGTTCCTGTAACTATCTTAATAGTTTAAGTTTGGACAGTATGAGTTTGTATTTTAGCATTTTAAGTGGGAAACATAATGTGTTCCTGGCCAATGCAAACAATCTCTAATAATGCAATTCATCAAGGATTTCTTCAGAATAGGAATCTCTTATAACATCTACTCTTTAAGTATTCAACTTAATGTATTCATTAATAGGTACACTTACATACATGTAGTTTGCCGAAATACTTCACAGTAGTGGATATAAATTGTTTTTTCCTTCTACAGTTCAGTAAATACATTCTGTAAGGTAAAGAAACAATGCAATAATATATAAAAGATATTAACTGACCAAACATCACTTAACATTAGGAATATACCTTCGGAGAAATAAAGTTAGGTTTATGTTTGCTACAGCAAAGGGGACTGCACCTCAGGAAATAATGTATTATATTATTTTTACATATTTATCTAACAGATAGGAAGATTAAAGCAGAACCCTAGTTGACATTGGTAAAGAAGCAGCAGTCACTCATGTTCATCAGAGAAAGGGGGAATTTAATTTCTTTTGTCTTTGTGTTTTCAGAATGGCCTTTTCTCTATTTTATTGCAGTTATGGCTAGTGAGTGGCCTTACTTGAGCAATGTTTTAAGTTCTTTAATCATTGTATATGTTCATTTAGGAACATCATGGACCAGAAAGCCAATGGTTTACTTTCTTACTATATAATTCATACCTCCATTAGTACTGTATTAAGACTTTGCCAGAAGTAAATACTGGGACCCCTGAAAAACGAAATGCTCAGGGAAGGGGTGATGCAAATGAAAATGATAATACCCAGTAAGTTTAAACAACTTGAATATCTGACTTGAGCCTATGAGGAGAACAGTTAAGAGCACAGTAGCTTGCTTTATATCTCTCTCCTGGGTTCCTCATAAAATAAGGACACATGTACTTTAAAATTCAAACATTTGGGTGGCTCAGTCAGTTAAGAACCCAACTTCAGCAGAGGTCATGATCTCATGATTCGTGAGTTCCAGCCCCGTGTCGGGCTCTATGCTGACAGCTCAGAGCCTGGAGCCTGGTTCGGATTCTGTGTCTCCCTCTCTCTCTGCCCATCCCCTGCTCACACTCTGCCTCTGTCTCTCAAAAAGTGAATAAACATTAAAAAACATTCAAACATTGAATTTTGGGTGAAAATTTTATAACGCATTAGAGAATATATTTAGGAAGTAAGAGTTGATATGAGGGATACTTGTGCTTCTGTCTGTAATAATCTTTCACTGAGGACAGTATATTCAATGGGGTAGGGCATTCAACTACCAATGGCATCAATACTCTAAGGTAATACGTTTCTGTGTGAATCACTTTTGTTCCAAAACAAACAAATGACCTCCATTATCTCATAAATGTAATATTCGTTATCTAATTACGAATTTCATTGGTAGCAAATCAAAACACATTAAAGCAATTACTGTCTCATCTAGTTTAAGAGAAAAAAAGATGTTTCTTACTAAGTTTGGCAAAGGTCTTACTGCTTCAGTTTACGCTATAATCATGAGATTTTATCTTAGTGTAACATCAAAATTGGTGAGCAATCAATAAGTATTAATGATTATAAATGGTTGTTTGGGGAAGAGCTTAATGCCTTTTTGATTACTGTCCTGATTTCACTTAATGTTTCAAGGAAGAAAACAATATTGGGGGGGCATCTGGGTGGCTCAGTTGGTTAAGCCTCTGACTTTGGCTCAGGTCATGATCTCACAGTTCATGGGTTCAAGCCCCACGTTGTGTTCTGTGCTGACAGCTCAGAGCCTGGAGCCTGCTTCGAATTCTCTGTCTCCCTCTCTCTGTCCCTCCCCTGCTCACGTTCTGTCTCTCCCTCTCTCTCAAAAATAAATAAACATTAAAAATTAAAAAGAGAAAACAATTTTTTAAAATTCTGGTTTATAATCAGTTAAAATTGAAAGATTGATATCTAAGAAATAGGACTGTTGCAACCACCCCCCCACCCAATAAAGCAATTTCTCCAATAAGTTTAGATATGAGAAGCAGGTGCAGTAAATGTTCAAGATTGTGAGGTCACTTTCAAGCATCTTGAAACATCTGAAAGGTCACATTAAAAGTGAGAAAATTTATGTTGGCCTTCATTTTTATTATGTTCACAATACACTTTTTACACTAATAAATTTAAAAATCTATATTATGTTAAGTGAAAACATATGAAATGCCCCTGAAAATGTAAACAACACGTGGAGATGATAGTTTATTAATAGTATGTTGTAATTAACAAACCCAGTAACAAATAGGACATAGAAGTGAGAGGTGTGACTGCACAAATCCTGCAAAGAGAATCTCTTGGCATAAAGTCACTTTGCAGGAAATTGTCAGAGAGAGGAAGAAAGTGTGCCTAGGAGGGTAAGTAGGACAATAGGGTGGGGAGGAGATATAGGTTAAGAACTGAGTAATCTTCTAAAGTAAATCTTTGGAGCACCTGGGTCACTCAGTCAGTTGAGTGTCCAACTTTGGCTTAGGTCATGGTCTCATGGTTCGTGAGTTTGAGCCCTGCGTTGGGCTCTGCACCAACAGCATGGGGTCTGCTTAGGATTCTGTGTGTGTGTGTGTGTGTGTGTGTGTGTGTGCGCGCGCCCATCCCCCACTCACACCCTCTCTCTCTCAAAAAAAAAATAACATTTAAAAAAAAGAAAAGAAAAAATCCTTTTTTAAAAAAAAAGTAAATCTTTTGAGGGAGACAGACCTGGATTTCTGCCCCCCAGCTCCATCATCTTTGTAAGAGATGTAACCTTCATTAAACTCAGATTCTTCAACTATCATATGGCAGTAATGTTTACATTACAGGAATTTTGTGCAAACTAATATGATATATGTAAAGCTGTTAGTCTAGTTATTGACACCATATATGTGCTCAGTAAAGAATAATTATGGCAGTGCCTGAGTGGCTCAGTTAGTTATGTGTCTGACTCTTATCTCCACTCAGGTCATGATCTCATGGTTAGTGAGATCAAGCCCTGCATCGGGCTCTGTGCTGACGGTGCGAAGCCTGCTTGGGATTCTGTCTCTCCGTCTCTCTCTCTCTCTCTCAAAATAAATAAATTTTTAAAAAATTGTAAAAAAGATTAATTATGATAACATTAATATTTCTTTGTGAATTTTTCACTGTTAAGATAGCTTTATGATATTTATAAAGCTTTATATATGTAAATATAGAAGAAAGTACACACTCTGAAAATTACTTCAAGAAAGCTTTCATTAAAGTTTTAGTAACCATTTTTTCATGTATCTTTTTATGCATAGCATATACATATATATACAAACATGTTTATATGTTGGTAGGCAAACACATACATACACATACATACATACATATATCCTTTTACAAAAGTGGGCTAGCATAATACATCATTTTTTGTTATGAATATGTTAAAAACCAATTTTCTTTTTTTGTGTGTGTTCTTTATTTCTCCTTCTCTCTCTCCTAACTCCCTGCCACTCCCCCAGAAAGTAACCAATATTAACATTCAGGTTTTTATCCTTTTACATTCTTCTCAGTGTTCATAACATATACATAGGTGCATGTGTGTGTATGTGCGCACACACATATACACACACAACACTCAAACACATCAGGATTGATTCTATATATGCAACTCTGCATTTTGTCTTTTTTTAATTTTAAAAAGAGTGCATGTGCATGGAGGAGAGGCAGAGGGAGAGAGAGAGAGAATTCCAAGCAGGCTCCATGCTCAGGGGGCTTGATCTCACCACCGTGGGATCATGACCTGAGCCAAAATCAAGAGTTGGAGTCTCAACCAACTGAGCCACCCAGGTGCCCCAGCATTTTATCTTTTGACAAACACATTTTGGAAATCTTTCCAAAAAAAGCATTATTTTTAAGGGCCACATAATGCTCATGATGTGTTTATAATATTTATTAAAACATTCACTCTTTCTATCTTCTTGACTATAAATTGCTCTGAAATAAACATCTTTGTACCAGAGGTCCCATAAAAGTTTTTGCTTTTACTAGCTTTCTCTTCAACTCCTAGGTTTTTGTTAATTAAGCATTTTAAGTTCTATTATTAATCTTTTATATACTATGACTATTTGGCTTAAATATTATATATTTTTCACTTACATTACAGCCACTGTATTATTTTGCATTATTTATATGTTTATATTCATGTGTATATATATTATATGGGTGTATATGTACATAAATGTATAGAGTGAAAATGGATGAAAAATTTTCTCTCTCCCATTATTTCCTCTTCTACTCCTCTTTTCCATCTTAAATTCTCTGCTTTATTCAATAATTGTTTGGTTAAGCAAGCATTTACCCTGTATAGAGTGTGTGGATGATATATACTTGGAGTTAAAAAAAATATTTTGACAGATGAGCCAAATCTTCAGGCATAGCATTTGGGAATTGTTATCTTTTCTCTCAGTAGCTTATAGATGGCTTTTATAGCTTCAAGTATCAAATGTCTGCCTGATACTTTTCTTTTGTAAATACTTTTCATTTCTCAGTTTCTGCCAGATTTTGTTAGGTACTTCTCTTTATCCTTCAGTTTCAGGAAATTTACCAGGATACGCTTAAGTGAGCATCTTTTCTCATTAAACCTAACTGGCATTCAGTGAATTTGTTTAATATTCAGACCCAAGTCTTCCTTTCCCTAAGGAAAATACCTTGCTATTGGTTAATAATCCCTTCTTTTCCAACATTTCTTTTCTCTCATTCTGGAACTCTTTGTATTCATTTCTTGGGTTTCCAAATCTTATATCTACTGCTCTTATTTTTTCTACTACAATTACTGTCTATTTTTTTAAAAATATCTGTATTTTGAAGTATATTTTCTCTTGGCTTTTGAAGGTATTAATTCATGTCTAAATAATGAAATTTTTCTTGGTCAAAAATTCTTTGCTGTGGCTATTCAGAGTCTCTTCTGTCTCCATACAGATTTTAGGATTGTTCCAGTTCTTTGATAAATGGTGTTGATAGTCTGATAGGGATTGCATTAAATGTATAGAGTGCTTTGGGTAATATACACATTTTAACAAATTTGTTCTTCCAGTACATGAGCATGGAATGTCTTTGCATTTTTTTGTGTCATCTCCAATTTCTTTCATCATTGTTTTATAGTTTTCAGAGCACGGATGTTTTACCTCTTTGGTTAGGTTTATTCCTAGGTATTGTACTGTTTTTGATGCAATTGTAAATGGGATCAATTATTTGATTTCTCTTTTTGCTGCTTCATTATTGGTGTATAGATATGCAACAGGTTTCTGTATATTCATTTTGTATCCTGTGATTTTACTGAATTCATTTATCGGTTCCAGTAGTCTTTTGGTGGAGACTCTCAGGTTTTCTATATAGAGTATCATGTCATCTGCAAATAGTGAAAGTTTGAGTTCTTCTTTGCTGATTTGGATGCCTTTTATTTTCATTGACTAATTGTGGCTAGGATTTCCAATACTATGTTAAATGGTGAGAGTGGACATCCCTGTCTTGCTCCCGACCTTAGAGGAAAAGCTGTTTTTCTCCATTAAGGATGATATATCCAATGGGTTTTTCATAGATGGTCTTTATGACGTTAAGGTATGTTCCCTCTAACCCTACTTTGTTGAGGATTTTTATCATGAATGGATGTTGTTCTTTGTCAGATGCTTTTTCTGCATGTATTGAAAGTATCATATGGTTCTTTTCCTTTCTTTTATTAATTTGGTGCATTACACTGATTGATTTGCAACTATTGAACCACCCCTGCAGCCCAGGAATAAATCTCACTTGATCATGGTGAATGATTCTTTTAAGGTAATGCTGAACTTTTAAGATTAAAAATCTTTGGGTTTTTTTGTTTATTTGGTTTGTTGCAACTCAATCTCCTTTAAAATTTTTAAATTGTTTTTAATTGAATTATAGTCAATACACAATTTTACATTAGATTCAGGTATATAACAGTGTGATTTGACAACTCTATACATTAACCATAAGTGTAGCTGCCCTCTGTCCCCATACAACATGATTATAATACCACTGACTATATTCTCTATGCTGTGCCTTTCATCCCCATGACTTACTTATTCTCTAACTGGAAGTCTGTGTCTCCCACTCCACTTCATTCATTATCCTATTTCCCAACCCCCTTCCCCTCTGGCAGCCACCAGTTCTCTGAATTGATGTGTCAGTTTCTGCTTTGTTGAATTTGTTTTTTAAGATTCCACATATAAGTGAAATCATATGATGTTTATCTTTCCCTGTTCAACTTATTTCATTTACCACAATACCCTCTAGGTCCATCCATGTTGTCACAACTGGCAAGATCTCATTATTTTTTATAGCTGAGCAATATTCCAGTGTGTGTGTGTGTGTGTGTGTGTGTGTGTGTGTGTGTATGTATCCATTAATCTATGGATGGGCAGGTGGGATGCTTCCATATCTTGGCTGCTATAAACAATGTTGCAATAAACATGTATCTGTGCACAGATATATGCATATTAGTGTTTTCATTTTCTTTAAATAATAAATAAATAAATAAATAAATAAATAAATAAATAAATATCCAGTAGTGGAATTACTGGATTATATGGTATTTAATCTGTTTTTAGTTTTTTGAGGAACATCCATACTCTTGTTTTTCCTCTTAGGGCTCAAGGTCTCTTTTGGTTTTGTTATTTGTCTTTTTTTCTTTTGGTTCTGTTCATCCTTGGAGGTCATGTCTGGTGTCTCAGTTATTTCAAGCAGAGGCACTCTTTAGAATGGTGAGGAGTTAGCAGTCTTTGGCTATCTGGGCTGACAGCCCCTTAAGTCCCAAATTGTCAGTTCCCCATAGAAACACCAGAAGGAAGCCTCTCTGCTGCCTATTTATTCAGCTACAAAGGTGAGGGCTCTCTGAAGTCAGGAAATGAAGATTCACATAATTTTCTCCACTCCCTGGAGACACTGTTCAGTATTTGTGGAGATCAGTACCTCTGTCAGAAACACTCACAGAAGCCAGCATTACCATTGCATTTATGTATCTATGGATTCTGATATCAACTTCTACCATCTGACAGTAGTATCCTCAGTTCCCTCATAAGGCTTTCTTGCAGTTATTGACAGACCTTGGTCTCACCCAAACAGGAAAAGTCTTTTGCTAGTTCTCTCTTGGATCAGACCTCAGCAGAACATAAGACCAATTCCTCAGCTACTAGACTTCACCTGTGTCTGGGCTTCAGCAACCATTTTATATGTAATTGATAGTTTGGCATTGGATTCAATTTGAAATAGAGAGCCACAAAGATATTAAAGCTTTCATCTTCCCCAAAAAGTCCTATAATCCTTTGCGTTACTTCACTTTCCCCTCTCATAAAGCACAAATTACAGTAAATTGCAAGTATATGATTACTCTTCTGATTACAAAGTCATCACGACTCCATCGGGGCAGGGAGTGTGAACATCTAATTCACAGTTTTATTCACAGTGTGTAAAACAATGCCAGCACATATTAGGTGCTAAATAAATGTTTGAAGAATGAATGAAATTATGAATGCATGATAAAGAATTGAAAGGTTAGCCCAAATCCGTTGAAAACTAGAAATTAGACAGCCTCTTTCTACTTGAGCAGCAAGAAGGTCACTATCAAGAGACCAGGCAAATAAGCTGGGCCCACAACAGAAAGTGTCCTCACAATCACAGTAATTGTTCATTGAAGAAACACATTAAAAAAGACTTGCAGCTTGGTGCCAACAGAAAAGAACTTGTCAGTTTTACGTATGAGCTACAGTCTTAATATTGTTAGATGCTGAGTATTTTGTTAATTAAATTGCCTAATAAAATTTGGTGCCAACAGTACTTCAAAATATCGTGCACAGAGAGAAAATAGCATCGTCTTGTTCAATATAATTGGAGAGATTCCTATAAAAAGCATAATTATATCCCTAATTATTAATTTATTTTCTTAATTTTTTTTTTTTTGGTGATAAGTATATTAGGTTCCATGTCAGACTTTTAAGATGAAATGCTGAACAGATCAGAAATGGTATGAACTTCATGGAGTTAATAGGCAAGTGAGAGTATCGATAAATAAAAAGCCTATAATATGGCACAATCAGGTCTGTATAATGTATTTGTTAGATTAACACTAGTTATTATAGAAGACAAACCCTCAATGCCCAGTAGCTGAACATAACAGAAATTTCTTTCCTGCCCATATAAGCCTAAGGAGCATTGGGCCTGGAGAAGGATTGCTCTATTCCTGACAGTAATTTGGGGACTCAGATTAATGGGACCTCTGATGTACTCAGTACATTCCTTCCAAGGCCACCTTGGGTTCACATCTAATCAGTTGTTGGGAAAAGAGAGGAGTCGTTCTCATGGGTCACTATTGGATGCCATATATCTCTTCTGTCTGTGTTCTGAACGCAGTTGCATAGCAATGGTCAGCTTAGGAGGCCAGGGAAAGTTTCCTTTTGAAGAAGTGACTTCAAACCAAACTCTGAATGATAAGTGATAGCTAGGCAGAGTGGAGGAAAGAGTATACTAGGCCGAAGGAAGAGCTGGTAGAAAGGCAAAAGAGAATATGTCACCTCCTAGAATATTGAAGTATTTTATTATGGCCATGATATGACTATGCTATGTAGAAATTAGAATAATAACAGAGAAATATCTTTTGTTACCACCACAAAGTAATACAAATATTTTAAATATTTGGAATTTACTTATGCAATATGATTGAAGCAAAAATGTGTGAACACAGATATTTTCATCATTTTGAAAAATGTGTTATAAGTGGTTCTTACTACATTTTGATTTAATTTAATCCCTTTCTTAAAAATGAAGTAACCGGGGCCACAAGCACTTACATGGATTACTTGAAGTCAACTGTTCAGTTAAAAAATTAGAACTGAATTTAAGTACTTATTTAATTAAAGTTTCTATATAATTTTCAAAGTAAAAATTTGATTTGCTATATAATTTAAAATAATAACTTGATCAAACCAAACCTGATAGATACAAGTTTTGCTTACTAAATTTGATCTTGCATATTCTGGAATATGTGCACTAATATGAAGAATAATATTTTAGTAGTTTTCAATAACTCAGAGAGTCATTAATTGATGTTTCCATCTCTATAACTAAAAACCGGAAGTGATTTTTGAACCCAGACTTCTTAAGGATAATAAACATTTACCCAAGGTATACAGGAGTGCTGATGTATAGGGGCACTTGTACCCCAATGTTTATAGCAGCACTTTCAACAATAGCCAAATTATGGAAAGAGCCTAAATGTCCATCAATTGATGAATGGCTAAAGAAGTTGTGGTTTATATATACAATGGGATACTAGTTGGCTATGAGAAAGAATGAAATATGGCCTTTTGTAGCAACGTGGGTGGAACTGGAGATCCTTATGCTAAGTGAAATAAGTCATACAGAGAAAGACAGATACCATATGTTTTCACTCTTATCTGGATCCGGAGAGACTTAACAGAAGACCATGGGGGTGGGGAGAAGGGGAAAAAAATGTTTCAGAGAGGGAAGGAGGCAAACTATAAGAGACTCTTAAAAACTGAGACTAAACTGAGGGTTGATGGGGGTTGGGAGGGAGGGGAAAGTGGGTGATGCCATTGAGGAGGGCACGTTTTGGAATGAGCACTGGGTGTTGTATGGAAACCAATTTGACAATAAATTTCATATTAAAAAAAAAAGAAAAATAAACTGAGAATTTGAAACCATACTATGTAATTATGTATATATATAAAATATATATAAATACATATTATTTATATATAATATATGTATATTTCAATCATATATGTAATATACTATATATTAATATTATTTATATATCATATTACATATATAATTCCATAGTTCCTTTCCATAATTCAATTTCACATACACAATATATATGTATAATTCCATAGTATATATAGTATATATTAATATTATATATAATTCCACAGTGTGTATATATGTATAATATTTTACATATAATGTATTATTATATAAAGTAATAATACTATATATATGTGTGTATATATATGTGTGTATATATAGTATTATTACTCTCAGGTCTCTTTGTATATATATATCATACTATGATATTTTATATATATATAGTTTTTCAGCTTGTGTGTATATATGTATATTTTTGTGTACTAAGATATTACTTTTCTAGTTTTTCCTCTTGAGATAAATGATATAAATCTCTAACTAGTACAACTAAAGCACTAATGTCTTTCCTAGGCCAGACTGAAATTACCTTCCCTTGTTCTGTTTCTTTTGTCCTCCATCTGTCTTCTCTGCACCATCACTTTCTTATTTCATGGGTTTTATTTACAGAAACATTTTAGTCTTATCCTATACACTTTCCTTATACACTTGCTCACATTTTCATTTAAGTGCATTCTTTGTCTGTGATATTATTAGAGAGGCTTATGCCCTACTAACAGTTTGCTCAAAGCCACTTCCCACCTGCTTTTCCTACCAACCCTGGAATTCCTGAATTCAGTGCAGCTCAGCTACCTGCTACTCTAGCACTTCGTATCTTTCTGCTATGTTTGGCTCTGGGTTGAGAGGCATGTTTTAATCTCCTGTTGACAGAAAATATAGTCTCTTCCTGATTTGGGACCAAGCTGAAAACAGATTCCTCTTTGAGTAGAAGAAAGGACACTAAGAAATATCTTGCCTGACGGCATTAAATAGCTCCCCTTCTCAGTCTTTCCCTGCTAGATGAGGGAGTTTTTCTATTTAACTTTTTTTTATCCCACTACCATATGGGCTATATATAGAGGGAGGTTGGCCAAATTCCATTGAAATCAGAGTAGAATTCACAGAGACAATTTTTTTGATTGTCTGCTAACATAACCTTAAATGATTGACTAGTCACATGTTATAAAGCCTTAATTGGACTACAAAACAGCTATTTAAATTCTGTTGGACCTGATAAATGTTAAATTTCTTCTACAGTAGGATTTTTAAAGCATTTGAATATATGCCATAAATTCTGATCACATTTCACAGATCACTGATCAGTCTTTTTCACTGATAAAATAAGTCTATAATTCTCTTATCACTACTAATAAATAGGTTCAGTAGTTGTTTGACTATAACAGAATAGAAAGAAGGCTCAGTGGAAGCTTCAGGCTACATAAAACAAAGTCGGTTCCTAGGAAAGAGATTCCTTTGGGGTTAGAGTCCATCAGTCATATTTCACACCCTGGATTTCATCAATTTAAATGAACCAGGACTTAGTACATCTTAATAGCTGGATTGGAGCCAAAAGGTCATTCCATTTTTTAGGGAATTTTATATGGTCCTATTGTGAGTCTTACTTCTTGAAAAGAAATGGAGTATGTTAAAGAGATTGCTAACAGTGAACAAGAACTGTGGAATGGCTGAAGCCTTGGCTTCTGAATCAGGAAGGGATTATTTCATTTCATCAACTTTCAGAGACAAAAATGTGACATATTCAGAGAGAAAGCTACAAAGTATAATCTAGTTTACAGATAGTTGAAGTTATGATTATAATTTTCTTTAGACATATTCTCCTTTTCCTCCTTTCGCTATGTGTGTGTGTGTACATGTGTGGGCAGTCTATATATATATATATATGCAATTGTATATTTTTTAAAGCAGTAAAAGTCCTTATTTCAAAGGTACAGATACCATGGAGCTAAACACAACAGTTTTGTTAAGGCGATTGAAACATTTTGACAAGTTGGCAGTTTGGAAAAAGCCTATTCTTTTCAGATATTGCTCTGATATGATGAGATAGGTGGATGGTGCCAAATTTGACAAAAATGTAATAGTCACATCACTCAGAAAAGCTGGGATGGCATTTGAAACTTCTCCCAGAGTGTACTTTGCTCCATATCTTCCAACAATCTCATAGACTGAATTTGAACTTTTTGTTCTGACCTTCAAAGTTATATTCTACTTGGTTGCTGATCCTAACAAATCTTTTACCCCTTCAAATTCAGTGACAGAATTTCTTTGACTTTAATAAAAAAAGCTGTCCTTGGAAAGCAACAGGGAGTCCAAATACAATCTGATTTTCACTGCTAGCTATTTTGAAATTTATAATAAAAATAAAAATAAAATAGTGGCTATAATATGTTTAATAACTATTATATTGAGATAATATGTTTAATAACTATTATATTGAGATGCTAATTATGCAAATGTTTTAGAGTATTTAATCCTACATAATAACTCTTTGAGGGAAATTTTATCAAATTTTGCATATGAGATAATTGGAATATGAAAATCTTAATTGACTTTTCTAAGTCCCCAAACTAGGAAATGAAAGAACTATGTTTAAACTCCAAGGCCTGTATGATATTCCTATCATTTTAACCTACCAAGACTCTTAAAAGAGCAAAAACATGGCGATGACTGAAAGAGTAAAAACCATATCAGACTAAAAAGAAAAAAATATATATTACTATAGTAAATCAGTCCCAGGATGATACATAAAGGCAAAGCCAGGTGCAAAGTTTACAGGAATCATGGTTTCACCCAAGGTCATGCAGTAGTTATAAAATATAAGGACTCCCTCTTTGAGTGATTCCTTATCAATGATGGCCCATATTTGCTCTGCTGTTCCCATCTATTACTGGGAATGTCCCATTGCTAAGGTTTTAGTTCTTTATAATAGCATTGAATCCCTAGTTAATTGCCTTTTCTAATATTGCATCAAAAATAGTATCCAATCCAGAATTGATCCCCTTATAATCCTTCAACAGGAACCCAACCCTTAAAAATGATGCTTCCAATGTTTTTAAGGGTGTTTCTCTGAAGTGGCCTTCCTCATTACATGAATCAATAAATCTGATTTTGTCTGACTGTAGTCTTTCTTCTTCCTGGGGTCTTTGGTTGATCAAATGTATAATATAATATAATATAATATAATATAATATAATATATAATATATAATTTAAATGCTACTGTCAGATACTTGTAGGGTTGTTCCTCTAGGTAATAGAAAATTGTGCCTATAATATGACTACATAGTTACTGCCAAAAGAACAAAAGAAGGTGTATTTTTTTCTGTGATGCTCCTCAAAGTTTGTGTTGATAATACGGATATTTAAAATTATTGTGTGGCAATGTGGGCAGTTTGGGGCCAAAAAAATGATGTTCATTAGTTATGAATTATTCTTGCGTTGACTTTCCATTCTATGTTATATAGTGTGCTAGAAGTTGGGGATATAGAACTCAATATTTACGAAAGAATCTATAAAATTTTTGATGGAGGTGTACATAATGTGTTGTGGATGAATGCAGAAAGAGAATAATTGCAGAGGGAACCAGAGAGGGGATCTAGGAGGGGGCATCAAGGCAGGATTCCTGGAGAAGACATCTTTTTGACTAGAGGTTTGAAGAGTGAATAGGATTTAGATAAAAGGAAAAGTAACAGGTTTGAGAAGGAGTTTTTCTTCAGACATAATAGCATCTATAAAGGCATGAAAGGATAAAATGAGAATTTCTAGTAAAGGGACATGATATAAATGTGGCAAACTAAGCCTGCATTCTGACATGCTTTGTGTACTATTCTATGAGGTTGGGACATTAGTTGTTTTAATTTAGATGCCTACTCATTGCCTTTATTTTTCATATTTTCCTGGCTATTTTAAAACTTACTTTAACAGATATACTTATGGATCAAATTTTCAGCAGAAAACTTTTAATATGCTTAATTTGGATTATGTAAAAGTTTTAAATTACCTAGAGAAAAACTGATACCTTTTAATGTAGATCTTTCTTATCTAAGAACACAGGCTTTGCTTTTTTGGGTATTCTAAATATGCAATCATACCATCCTGCATGTAGTAATGATTTCACATTAGGGAGATATTAAAGAATCCATGGTAGATAGCAGCAATGGGCATAGAAAGGAGATGTGAGAAACAGAGAAAAGAGACAAAGATGACTTTAGTTTCATTTAATTGAGTAGGTGGTGATGCCATTCTCTGAGATAATTAAGGCAAACAAAATAAAGCTCAAGCTTGTAGAAAGAGAAAAAGTTTGAAAAATAATGGAGTTGTTTGTAGATGTGTTTGGTTTAAAGTGTTCATGGGCTGTCTACTGGGCAGTTGCCTTTTTAGTCTAATGTTGTATGTTAAAAGAGATGATCAAAACAAAGTTCTGGGGAACAGGAGATGGTAGAAGAAGGGGACACGGTGGTAGACAAACTTTCATGTGGCTCCCTTGATCCCTATCTCCTGATATTCATCTCCTTTATACTACTCTCCCCTTGAATAAGGGCAAGACCTATGACTTATTTCTAACCCAAAGTGACTGACTATATGCGATTATGTTAAGATTGTTACATAGGATTGGAATGTTCCATTTGCTAAGAGATTCTCTCTCTGCCTGGTTTTGAAGAAGTATTCATGTTGAGAGGACCACATGGCCAGGAATTGAGGGTAGACTTCAGCCAGCCAAAGAACAGGCCATTAGTCCCTTACACTGTTAGGAACTTAATTTTGTCAACAACCACATGAACTTGGAAGAATTTTTTTCTCCAGTCAGGCCTCATAAGATAATAGCAGCATTTTCATAGTTTGAAGTCGAGGACCCAGCTAAACTGTGCTCAGACTTCTGACCCAAAGAAACTGTGAGATAATAACTGTATTGTTTTAAGTCGCCAAGCTTGTGGTAATATTCTTATATAGCAATAGATAGCTAATACATCAACAATAAAGAAAAATGAAAATGAGTGGTCTGAGGTAGATGGAAAATAAGTGTGGTATTCCAGATGTCAAGAGAGGAGATGATTTAAGGATAGAAATATAGTGCACTGTATCAAATATCACACATGGATTCCAAGTAGTATAAATCTATATGATATGAAGAAGGCTAAGATGTACTAATAAGAAGTATGAACATTAGCCAGAAAAAATGGTAATATGGTTTGAGAAGAAGCCTGATGAGAGTTGTGTTGGAGGTCAGAAAGTAGAAAGAGATATAAAGGCCAAGTCAAAGGATGATTTTTATAAAGGCTTTTTTAGCACTTGACCTTATTTACAGCTAAAATTGCTGGTGATTAATTTCAGGTCAGTTTCACTCAAATAATATAGTTCCAGCTAATTTTAAGTCATTATTCAAAATGATCTCAAAAGTTACATTTTTATTACTTTCAGATATGCAGTATTACAGGATTATTCATGTGAGGTAAGTGAGGTAATAATAATTATTACAGCAAAATACTATCAAATTGATAGTGTATTCAAAATAAAATTTCTATCTGTGTTTACATATATATAAAATGACTGGATAAAAGTGAACAGAACAACTGATTATGCAGCATCATGTAAGAAGAAAGCTAATGGTCATTTTATTGAATTAAACAACTGATATTTGACCACATCAATTAGTTGAGAGTTGTATTACACAAAAATTGTTTCTGTGCTAGCAGCACACTGTGAATCAAAATTCCAGATGCTTATCAAACTAGTTTGATTATTTTAATAGAGATCAATAGTATGATTCACTTTAAAATTACTTTGTAGTTGAAAAAATGTAATTATACAGCATATAATGAGGTAAAATCATAAAGTTACAAAATTTCCAGTGTGTATGAGTACAGAATTGATAGAGCCTCAATGCAATGGAATGAAATATAGTAAGTTTGTGAGGTAGTAACATGAGCAACTGGTTGTGAGGGAAATAGAAAAATTATTTGGCATAAGAAAAAAGTAATAAATTTCATTAAGTATGTATCAGGTATTAGGACATCTGTATTTCATAATAGAACATTTATGTTTTCAGGGGCTATTTGTTAACAATTGGGAGTATCTGGACTTACTCTAGACATTATTTGTTCTCATATTATTAAAAGCAAGAAAAACAAGAAAGAAAAATCCTTGGTATTTCAGTGGCGCTTTTTGAATATATTTGACTTATTTCATCTAGAAAGCCATTTCTTTACACTAAAATTTGTTGCAGACGCAAAAAGATTTAAGATTAAGGAATCCATAGAGATGGAGAGAAATAAGAATTTTCAAACAAGCATCTTCTAAAAAGTTGAATGACCTTTTGACATGGTATTTGCCAGCTATTTTTTCCACAGTAATATGGGAAGCTGAGAAATAGCAATACCTTTGAAAACTTTCATCCTGCTTTTTAAAGCCTGCTCTGATGTTCAAGCAAATTAAATTTCTCTTTGGTGGTTTCTCTGCTGTCATTTTTCTTCATTGATAAAATATGTAAGAACTGAGCACTGGACATTAAACAGCATCCATTTATACAGTGATGTTCCCATTATTCTTTGAGGTTTGGGGGCATGCATTATTAAGGGGAGGGGGCTTTTTATTTCCTGCATAAAACTTGACTCTTACTTTTGGATACTTCCATCTGGTATTATATACTAACTCTTATGTCTCTGATAGGTGGTATGTTTTGTTTTGTTTTGTTCTGATTAGTTTTGTTTTTGAGAGAGAAATAGAGGCCAGCAGACGGAGAGAGAAGGATAATCTTAAGCAGGCTCCATGCTGAGCATGGAGCCCAAAGTGGGATTCCATCCCGTAACCCTGGGATCATGAGCTGAGCCAAAATCAAGTCAGATGCTCAACCGACTGAGCCACCTGGTGCCCCTGACAGATGGTATATTAAACAAGACCTATATCTCAGCCAGCTGTACCATCACAAAATGTGAGATTTCAAGGAGAAAATATGTATTATGTGATTGCTTTGAAGGTCAGAAAACAATAACAAGATACAGAGATGAGGGCAGAAACAACTAGAAGCACAGACAATTTCCTGCAAATTAAGCTGGAGTAAACAAGACTCAACTATATAGTTTGCTTCACAACACCTGGTTAAGTGGGCCCGATTGAAAGGCACTGAGTATGGTGGTCAGTCCCTTGACATTTCCAGGTCAGAGTCAAGAGTCTGACTTGATCAAAGAACCTTGTTTGGTTAGGCATAGACAAGGGTAGGATTAATTGGATTTGTTTGGGAGTTATTTATGCTTCAGAGTAATATATGTAAGTGCAGCTAGTGGTTTCCTTATGTGGGATCCAAATTAATAGTCCAAGGGATGAGACTAATCAGAATTGAGAGAAGTTATCCAGGTTTATATATGTCTATGAACTTCAAGAACTGTGGGCAACAGGCCTATTTACTCCCCAGTTTCTGAGGAGTGTAGTTAAAATTAAAGAACCAGTAACATGCAAAAGAGCATTATTTGCTAAATAGCAGATATCATCTGCAGGCCCTGGGCCTCATGAGTCATAAATTTTGAGACACACCACCATTAACATTTCCTTCAATATTAGGGTTGGTTTCTTTTTAGGTCAGGCCATGTATTTCATTAAAATACCAACTAGAAATATCTCCAGCTTCCCAAGTCATTATGGCCTGGGCTCTTGGGTTTTGTTTGTGTGGAGATAAAGCCCATCTGGAAGACATAGGTATTTGTATGGCTTCTCTAAGTGGTACCTTCATTCTGTGCGCCATCCCAATAACTTATTTAAAATGATGAATTTAGGGCACCTGGGTGACACTCCACTCACAGTTCATGAATTTGAGCCCCGTGTTGGGCTCTGCACTGACACTGTGGAGCCTGCTTGGAATTCTCTCTCTCTCTTCCTCTCTCTCTGCCCCTCCCAGCTCATACTCTCTACATCTCTCTCTCAAAATAAATAAATAAACTTAAAAAAAATAAAATTATGAATTTGACATTTTAAGTTCTTCAAACTCTTTATCTTTGCCCCTTTTATAGAAACAACAGAGATTAATAGTTAAGAAAAGTAAGGACAGTATTCCCCATTTGGTCAAATCATTAATATATGCAGTTTACCCAGGATTAGCTTGATTAACTAGGAGAAATACTGCCTTTTATTATATACCCAATTTAATCCAAACACTATAGAAGGTTAGCTGTAATACCCTTTCTCACCTCATGTTCTCTTCCCAGAACACATGCCCGGGATTATTCCCCAATGCATAGTTTTATACACACACACATATGTGCGCACACACACACACACACACACACACACATACATCCTTATTTAACATAGAACCTATGCTGTGTATATTCAGCTCAACTTCACAATTGCTAGACGTTTTGTATGCTATAAAGCTTGCTCAAAGAACTGGAAAGAATATCAGGATTTCAGATTTTTTAAAAAACTTTAATTTGGTGAATATTTTCAGTGCATTAAGTCAGCTTTATCCTAGTATGAAAAAAGAGGGGGAGAATGAAATATGTAAAATGAAAAGTAATTGTCATACATTAAAAACTTCATAGACCATAAGATACAGGGAAGGATAATACATCCGTTTAGATGACCTGGATTTAAAAAAAAAAAAAAAACTGCAAGAAGAGAAGAACCCACAAAGAATCTCGAGCAGTTATAGAGATAGCTTTGATTTCTATTTTCTGATTAAAAACGAAACAAAACAAAAGAAAAGAACACTTTATCCCCACAGGAAGGCTGATTTCAAAATGTCTTCTAGTATTGAGCTGCCACTTTGATTGGGAGTTAGTGCAGATACATATCTGCCTAATGGAAATGACAGTCATGTAGTTACCGTAACACATTACCCACTGTGCTTCCTGTGACTGGTAGGCTTCTCTGTGGTCCCCAGTCTATGCTACATATCTTGGGTATAGAGATAAACCAGAATAATTAATCATAGAAAATAAAGCAGGCCTAATAAGTACCTGGATAAGCCCCAGGATATTGGCTGAAAATGAAAAAAAAAATGAAAAATGAAAGAATGAATTAACAAAGGAAAGAGAGAAAGAAAGAAAGAAAGAAAGAAAGAAAGAAAGAAAGAAAGAAAGGCTGATGGAAAGAAAGAAAGGAGGGAGGAAGGAAAGGAAGAAGGAAGAAAAGGCCAGGAGAAGCCAAATGAAATGTAGATTCACTCTTACAAAAAGGCATGTGAAGAGTAGAAAAAATAAGGATAAGAATAAATATATTCAGAACCATATTTTTGAAGCCCAGGATATTAAGAGCTTTATTGACTGTTTATGAGTAGGAAGAGCTAAATGGAGTAAGATAAATTCAGTTAATAAAAAGAAACTCAGAAACTCATTTGGAAGGTAGAAGACGCTTACAAGAAAAAAGTTCACAGACGGATATGTAAAGAATATAGTATACAATTGCTTAGAATTAGAGAAGATGTATCTAAACCACACAGTAGTTCTCTTTTGTCACTCATGATGTTTGCTGCCAGAAAGATAGGCATCAGGGTTATCTTATCTTGTGTTTATGCTGGTATTTTGGTATTTAGTGGAGACAGCTAAAGCCCAGACTTCAAGAAGCAGCATGGAGAGAACAGGTAAGTAATTGATAGCTATATTTGTCATTGTCTTACTTTGGGTTCCCTCAAATATGGAATCTTTGATAAGGATTTGAATATGATTTCTGGAAATATGGTGATGGAATGAGGAAGCAAAACCAAGAAGGGAGGAAGGACTTTAAATGGTGTGTATATGAGCAGGTTAAAGCTGTGGGAGAGATAAACCATGAAATTTTTCCACTGAGGCATATTGAACTCTCATTCCTCATTGGTCGAAGATTATATCTGGGGGTAATTACTCCCCTCCATGCCATTTCTGGATTCACACATCTATTTTTTAAATGTTTATTTAGTTTTGAGAGAGAGAGCGAGGGAGAGAGAGAGAGCGCGCGCGCGCGAGAGCGAGTGGGGGAGGGGCAGAGAGAGGGATATATAGAATCCAAAGCAGGCTCCAGGCTCTAAGCTGTCAGCACAGAGCCCAACACAGGACTTGAACCCACAAAATGGGAGATCATGACCTGAGCCAAAGTCTGAGGGTTAACCAACCAAGCCACCCAGGTGCCCCTGGATTCCTACATCTAGAGAATAGACACAGGAATGCATAAATATACATGGGAACTTGAGACCATAACAGCTTCTATTATAACCATACAATATTCTTTCTTCTCACATAGAAAATTAAAAAGCTTATACTTTGGAGGTCATCTATACCTTGGGTCTTATTTAGAATCATGTTTGTTTGTTTTTTTAAATCATGCTTATACGTTTCTATCAGGTAGAACGATTCCATTACATTCCGAAGGAATATGGTATCCATGAAGGCTGAAATATTTGTTTTTGTTTTTCACTACTTTTATTAGCTAGTACTGACAACATTTCCTAGCTCATCATAATTGCCCAGTAAATATTTGTGAGTGAATGAATAAATGGAGTTGTATCAGACAACAAAGCTTAAACCAGTCTATCTTAAATATGGTTAAATGTGTTGCTTCATAACACAAAAGCAGTCTTCAGTGTTGACAATTAGTTGTGATCCCTTTCTCAGAGATTTTGGCTTTATTCTCTACTAATGAATAGTTGGCTTCATTCACAGATTAAGAACAAAATTCTTACTGTAACCCAGGCCTCATATCTAAAAGTGACGAGAGAAAAAGAAAAGGGAGAGATGCTTTTAAAAAAAATTAAAAAGATTACAGAAGAGCTTTCCTAGAACTCCCCAACAAAACTCTCTTTTGTGTCTCAGTGTTCTAAATCACATTGCATGTCCATTTCTGAAACTAACACTGGCCAAAAAAGTGGGGCTACTCTCTCAGCTATCATCCTGGGAGTGTAGCTTCTTCTCTTGTGGCAGATGAGATGCACACTACCATCTGGATACCTAAACAGAATTGGAGCTTTCTTAGGAACTGGGAGGTGTGATGTATGCTGTATAGGCATCCATTGGATAAGCAACCAGTAACATATATTTCTACATATTCTTTTTTTAAATATTTGTTTGTATATTTATTTATTTAGAGGCAGTGAGAGAGGGAGAGAGAATCCCAAGCAGGCACTGCACTGTCAGTGCAGAGCATGACACGGGGCTTGATCCCACAAACAGAGCTGAAATCAAGTTGGATGCTTAACTGACTCAGCCACCCAGGTGCTTGGCTACATATTCTTGCTACCAAATACTGACATGATGAAAATCCATACAAAATGAAACTCTGATACCTATTATTATTTATTTGTAGCACTCATTCTAAAGGAAGAAGTTTGGGTAATTTTCCATCATTTTGTGGTGTTGTACAGGTATGTGTGAGTGTGTATGCTGAAGATAGGCTTTTCCTTTTTAGCCATATGGAAAAGTGAAAATGGACTGAAAATTACTATCTTTCCCTTGACAAGTTAATTAAGCCTCATAATCAGTCACAGTCATTTGAACAGCATGGTTGCTGGAATGAGAATTAGTAGGATACCTCAGTGGACAAATGGGACACATTTTGTAGAAGGAAATCTCTGACAAATATGTAAATATTGTGAAAATATGAAAGAAAAACCATGTTTTAAAAGAGGAAAGACAATTTGGTTATTAGACAATGGGGCTGCTGTTAAGGAAATTTATTTTAAAAAATCCAAGGAATATAGTTGTGCACTTTATACATTAATCTTATTTCACCTAATATTTTAATTATTTTATATCTATTTCCCCACTTGACTATGAATTTCTTGGATATAAACATTATGTTTTGTCTCTTCCCCTAGTTTTAAGTACATTATTTATTATGCAAATGCTTTCTGCCTTGAGTTAAAACAATTTACTTTTGTAAGCCATACACTAAATTGCATTATAGATTCCACATTGTTTTTAATTTTTCATCAAAATGTTTACCCCTGGTAATGACTAACAATATTTTCCTGATAATTCTCACTATTTACTGTCATCATATTGACACCCCAAAATATTTTCTGGGTAGTGAAATTGGAGAAGATAGAAATATTTGGTATTTCCCCAACTAAGATTATGTTTTATATATATAACCTCACTCATGATCTATACTTATTTCATATATTAATGTTATAATATTACTGATAGCAGTGACCAGTTTTATAACTATTTCCAGACATTCCACATACCAAAAATAAATTGTTAGCAGAAGATGTGATTCCTTTCATTCTTATTTATACAAATATAAATTTTACTAGGTTGCAGTACTTTTAATAAACAGGTGTTTTCTCTCTTATGAACTAAACATTTTGTCGCAGAAATTTCATAATTGTTATGTGGTTTATAACAGTCATTTTCAATGCCTGCATAAAATGTAATGAGATTCCTATGATTTAAATAACCATTCTTCTGCCATTGTAAACTGAAGGTTCCTCTCTGTTTTTATTACCATACCAACACTCTAATGAATGTGTTTTATTTATTATTTTCTCTAGTAAAATGTCCTTGATAGGAATTCACTCTGTGAATGTGTGCGTGCGCATTTTTTTATAAAGGTCTTTTTAAAAAATGTTTGCTTATTGATTTCGAGAGAGATATAGAGAGTGAGCAGGGGAGGGGCAGAGAGAGAGAGGGAGAGAGAATCCCTAGCAGGCTCCACACCGTCAGTGCAGAGCCCTTCATGGGGCTCGAACCCACGAACCGTGAGACTGTGACCTGAGCTGAAATCAAGAGCTGGAGGCTTAAGTGACTGAACCACTTAGGCACCCCATTTTTTAACAATGACTTTATATTATCTTCTTTCTAAAATATTTATTTATTTTTGAGAGAGCGAGCGAGCGAGCAGGGGAGAGACACAGAGAGAGGGAGAGAGAGAATCCCAAGCAGGCTCTTCACCATTAGCACAAAGCCTGATGAGGGCCTGATCCCATGAACTGTGAGATCATGACCTGGGCTGGAATCAAGAGCCTGATGCTTAACCAACTGAGCCACCCACGCTCCCCTATTTTTTTCTGATTAAGGGTCTGAGTAGTGGCTAAACTTCTCAGACATATGGTCTTGAGCAAGAATTACTCATAATGTATTTTAGCTTCAACTTCCTCTTTTGTTGGAGGAGAGAATGACAGAATTTGTGCTTTCTAGTGGTAGGATTATTTGGTTGAAAAAACGAAGTGAAAAATAAAAGAGATTTTAAAAAAATCAAAGTAGCAAAAACAATCTTACTTGTAACTCAAACCAGAATGTGAAAAGTCTTCTGTGACCAAGGTCTCTTCATCTTACCATCACTTGTTCATTTTCTTTATGGCTTTTCCTTTCCTTTTTCTGTTTGTATGTGTGTACTTTTGTTGTTGTGTTCCCCTCTCTCTGAACTCTGCTTTTCTTTTCTTTTCTTGACCAGTCCATCTTGGTGAAATGCAGATGAGGTCACTATTAGCCCTTGAAGTTACATGCCCTTTTTATGCCTAATGCTCACATATAACTTATAATGATTCTGTCTGCAGAATACCAGACGACAGAAACTATGTGCCCTGGCTTGGATCAGACATCTGTTCAACCACAACCAGAGGAAGAACTTACATGATATTTAAACATTTCAGATTCCCACTTCCATTAGTGTGCTAAAGTTGGAAAAAATCTGAAAAAGCTACCTAGGCTTGCAGGTGTCCCCAAAAATGTATAGCTTTAGAAAGCACTTCATATCTGGTAAAATGACAAATTCATTTTTTCATTCTTCAGTATTATTCATCAATAGTATCCATATTATGTATTTTATCCATCAATAATATTTTGCTATCCCTCAGTTGCTAGACATACTGCTATATATTGTGAAAGCAAAGAATGATAAAACAGAGTCCCTTAGCTCTTCACCTGTTTAACTGGAGAGCTTGTTAGAAACGTAAAATATACTGAATAAGAAACTGTATTTTGTTAGGTTCTTCAGTAAGTATTATAGGTACTAATGTCTACATTATGTATCATTGCCCTGAAAGTAAGGACACATGAGGTTTTTAATTCCTAGATCTGTCTCTAACCCAATTCATGCAGTTCTATGTCTATTTCTAATCAATACCAGACTGGTTTTTCTAAGTGTTTCTAGACCATGGAACAATTTTCTCCTCTGTAATTAATCAGTACTTACAGTATAAGCTTATGTATTGATTAAATAAAATTTATCAATTGTATTTTGCATTTGTCTTCCTATTGAAATTTCTCATTCTAAAAAATCTTCGGTAAAAGTCTGTGTGGTACAATAATGTCTAGACATCTAGTTCTCCTGTGTAACTCCTTTAACTCTCTTACATAAGATGTGTCATAAAAATTCCATGTTTTCAGGTGAAGGTAAATATATATTTCAAATTAACTGTTTCCTAGAAATATTTTTCTCATAATTCAACTACTGCTTTCTTTATAGCCTTTTTGTGATTTCTACTATGTGAAGGTGTATATCTATGTTTTCCTGTCTGCTTGCTACACTGTGGTTATGTTGGAATGCTGTTGACAGGAACAGCAAGCAAATAGTAAGGACATCCTTTCTTTCCTCCTCCCGTCTTCCAGCCTTCTCTGGTACCCTTGATGGCAAAAGGTTAAGTTCTTTTTACACGGTCCTTTCTCTAGCATCATGTGCGACATTATTAAAGGGTTGATTTGGATTGGGATGTGTCATAGAAATAACTACACAGTCTTCCCCTTTGGCTGTGTAGCATTAACTTACAAACCACACCATATATTTGAACGTCCTTGCAATGGCAATATTAACTTCTTTATGCTTCTGCTGACAAGGTGTTGATCCTTTGTACGAAGACATTCAAATCCTCTTTCCTAGTAGAGGAGATACTAAGTCCCAACGGATAATGTATGTATCTCTGGGCAATGTTAAATTCTTTGCCAGTTCAGTCAAATGTCATATGAATGCTCTGTAACCTAAAGAATAAATTTTAAAAGTTAACTACCCCCCCAATCCTCAAGTAAAATACTATTTTAAAAGGATAAGGCATGGAAGAATAATGTGTACATCAAGAAAGGAAATGTGTATATCTGATGTACTTGTCATTTTTATAAGCAGTCAATAGGCCAGAGTTGATCATTATAATTATTTCTTTCCTACCATTCCATATCATTTTTGTCCTCAACAAGCACTTTAATTAATCTAGATTCTTTACCTGGCAGGATGATACAAAATTTCATGACTAAAAGATCTGAATTCTCACTTGTTCTGCAGAGTTTTGTTGTTGCTGTGATTTTCTGTTAACATTTATTATTGCATAAGAAAGTAGTAGAGAATCCTAAAGAATAGCCTGGATTTTAGACATAATGTATCTTTCCCCATGATGTACCCCATTTTTTTCTTGGTAATTTGGAGGCACCACCTCAGCTCGTAGAGTAACCCTTTTATTTGCTCACTGGTGGAGAGGCATGTTCTAAATGTTCAGGTATTTTACCATAAAGTGTGTTGCTCATTCCTGTCCATCAGGTCCAATCAGCCTGATGCTATCAATATAGAGGACTATTATTTTCTGAGGTGTATCATTATGGACGTCTCTTTCAACCTCCCTATGGCAAAAAGTAGGCATATTGACATAGCTCTGAAACAGTGCATTGAAAATGAACTTCTGCTGCTGCTCCTTGCAGATTGGTGTAGAGATAAAAGCACCTGCCAGATCAATAGTTGTGTACCCTTGCCAGGGCTGTGTTCATTTGTTCCAGTAAAGATGCCACAGCTATAACAGCAGCTGTAATTAAAAAACCATCTATATTAATAATAATTCACAGTCAATCTCTGAGATATTCACAGGCCAAATAAGTGAGTTAAACTGAATGTCCATTTTTCAAGTCTTTGATCGAAAGAATAATCTCAGTAGTTTCCCCTGGGGATCAGAATTGCTTTTCATTTATTTTCCTGGTAGGGAAAAAAGTCAGGAGTCCTGCATTAAGCCCATCCAAGTCTAATTGTCTTCCATGGTTCATGGAGAGAGTTACATATTCAAGAACTGGGAAAAGTAGCCCGGGTGCCTGGGTGGCTCAGTTGGTTAGGCATCTGACTTCAGCTCAGGTCATGATCTCACAGTTCATGGGTTTGAGCCCCACATTGGGCTCAGTGCTGACAGGTTGGAGCCTAGAGCCTGCTTCAGATTCTGTGTCTCCCTCTTTCTCTGCCCCTCACCTACTCATGCTTGCTCGCTCGCTCTCTCTCTCAAAAATAAAGAGAAAAAGAAAAAGAAAAGTAGCCACGAGCTGAGTTTTTGTTCCACTGGCTCTATAGGAGACTGACATGGGTCAATTCTGCTTTTATCACGTGACTTACATGTTTGCTCTTCATTGAATAGACAAGATTGACATTTTTTTGTGTCTGTCCAGAAATTATTGCCAATTCAGATCAATATCTAGTAATCCATGAAACACAGAGATATTTCCCCTTTTCCAGTATAAAATTACCTTTGCAAGTAGCTATAGATCACTTTGGGGAAGCTATAGATCACTTTGAAGAAAGATTGACAATCATTCAGGGCTCTTCCTCAAGTAGACCTGGCCTCTTCATCAGTCAAAGGGCTTTAGGTCTGTGAACTTAACACTAGAAACTGAGTAACTTTTCATTTTGGCAACTTAAGTCAGATTTCTGGCTACAAGATGTACATATTTCTCTGTTTTGGAGGTGAAGTAATATGTTCACAGACTACCATCTATAAAATTTCTTTTATTAATAAGGTACTGCCAAAGACCTCATAGGTCAAAATATTGTGATTACAGATTTGTTCCTGCTGCCTGTTTTGTTAAGTGCACCACCCCGGTCTCTGATGGTTTAACACTGGGTCTTTGTCACTCTGGAATACCATCATCCCCACTGAACTAGGGAGACTCATTAAATGGTGGCATCTTCTATTCTCTGCATTATACAGAGGAAAGCTACTATAGAACATTTCCAAGAAGTTGATGTCCCCATCTGAAGGTATTTCACATACCTTAGTGAAGGGCATGTCTTTTGGGCCCTTTCAAAGGTTATAGTGTCTAGGGTGGATATACAGGATGCACATGATAAATCCACAATATCTTTATCTCTATAAATTCTTGTATTTCTTCTTCACAGTATGTCATGAAAGTTCTAGTATCTCAGCTTCATTGAATGTTAAGTCATTGCAAATCCCAGTTTCAATTAACCAATCAATTTCTTAAAGCCACTTCCAGTTCACCTAAACATATTTAATTCCCAAATTTTGGTAGGTGAATCTATATCAATAAGTTTAGCATGGTTCAATAATTTAAAATAAAAATGTAATACTTGGCTTAGGCCAAAGCTTCCCTTAGAATCTATTTTTGCAAGTATTTCTCCCACATTTCTGAAATACTTTTGGAGGACAAATTGTTTCTTCCTGTGACTGACTTAGCACTTGTTCTCCTGAATAGGTCAATGTCTAACTCTATTTATGGTTCTAGAATTTATAAATAGTGGTTGTGATGGAGCTTGAGCAGAATATGCTTCTGCCTGCAAGGCACCTGCCTCAGTTGATGTTATTATATTGCCTTACCATAAGTGAAGCCTTGTCTTTTTAGACACAGAAGGAAGATCTGCTTCCTATAGCAAGGAAACATCAGACAAACTTTTAAGTTTGTCACATGTCTTTTTCATTTTATTCCCCCAGAGATCCACATTCCATTTCTTAAAGTCTTACTCATTTTCAACTGATACTATCAATTTGACATTAGAAACTTGGCAATCTGTAAATTACATTCTCCTTGTAATTTTACATATAATGAAGTTGGTTAATTTTGGGTCCTATGTCAAGAGACATTTGATATTATAAGAAGTAAGAGATTGTTTGTAAGACTGCTATATAAGCTCTCTGTTCATCTGACTGTGACCTGACATCAGTTAGAAGTAATTATTCCAACTACTTGGCAGTGAGAAAGAATGAAATCATGCCGTTTGTAGCAACATGGATGGAACTGGAAGGTATTATGCTGAGTGAAATAAATCAGCCAGAGAAGGACAGATGTCATATGTGTTCACTCATATGTGGATCTTGAGAAACTGAACAGAAGACCATGGGGTAAGGGTAGGGGAAAAAATAGATACAAACAGAGAGGGAGGGAGGCAAACCATAAGAGACTATTAAATACAGAGAACAAACTAAGGGTGGATGAGGGGGTGGGGGAGAGGGAAAATGGGTGATGGGCATTGAGGAGGGCAATTGTTGGGATGAGCACTGGGTATTATATGTAAGCCAATTTGACAATAAATTATATTCATTAAAAAAATAAAATTGTATAGCCCTGAAAAAGAAAAAAAGAAGTAGTTATTATTTCTGGGGCGCCTGGGTGGCTCAGTTGTGTTAAGCATCTGACTCTTGATTTCAGCTCAGGTCATGATCCTATGGTTCATGGGATTGAGCCCTGTGCTGACATCATGAAGCATGCTTGGGATTCTCTCTCTTCCTCTCTCTCCCTTCCCTTCCCCCCTCCCTTGTGCGTGCACACACACACGCACATGAGCTGTCTTCTCTCTCTCAAAAGAAATAAACACTAAAAAAAAGTAGAAATTATTCTATTCTTCAACCCTGTGGTCATTAATGCTAACATAATGGTCAAGTTCATCTATGCTGTCCGATGGTAGCTAATATTCACATGTGTCTATTTAAATGTAAATTTAATTTTAATGAAATTAAATAAAATAATTCAGTCCCCTGTCACTAGCCACATTTGAAATACTCAAAAATCACAAGTGGCTACTGGCTAATTTATCAGATAATGCAAATATAACATCTCAATCACTGGGGGCACCTGGGTGGCTCATTTGGTTAAGCTATCGACTTTGGCTCAGGTCATGATCTCATGGTTTGTGAGTTCGAACTCATCATCGGGCTCTCTGCTGTCAGCACAGAGCCTGTTTCAGATCTTCTCTCTCCCTTTCTCTCTGCCCCTCCCCCACTGGCTCACTCATGCTCTCTCTCTCTCTCAAAAATAAATAAACTTTAAAAAAATTTCGTTCAATTAAGAATTACATTAAATAGTGCTACACTAGAGACTGAAGTATATATATGTACTGGATACACATACACAGAATATTCCTAACATTGAATAACAGCCCAAAACTGGAAACATCCCAGTATTTGACTGTAGAGTGGATAAACACATTGTATAAACACAGTGAAATTAGAATGTATTTATTGATGAAAATGAATGAAATATAGATACACACCACTTGATGAATCTTAGCAACAAATTGTTGAAAGAAAAAGACACAAAAGAACACATACATTGTATTTTATTACCATATAAATATCAGTGGTGCATCACTGACTGAAAAATGATAATGATAATAAGGAAATTATTACCAAAATATCAGAATAAGTTGAGGAGATTGTTCACATGAGGAAGGGATAAATGGCAACTTTCTGACTGATTGCTGATACTGTTTTTGACTTGAATGGTGATTTCATGATTGTTTGTTTAATAACTATTTTTTAAACTATCTTTTGAAACATGTATGCTATATTTTCAAATAATATATGCTGAAATAAAACTGAAAAAAATATTTCAGGTAGAGTTAAGAAATTTTTATTTTCTTTCTTTCTTTCTTTCTTTCTTTCTTTCTTTCTTTCTTTCTTTCTTTCTTTTCAAGTTAGATAACATACAGTGTAGTATTGGTTTCAGGAATAGAACCCAATGATTCATCTCTTATATGTGACACCCCATGCTCATCCCAACAAGTGTCCTCCTTAATGCCCATCATCCATTTTGCCATTTCCCCCACCGACCTTACCTCCAGCAACCCTCAGTTTGTTCTCCATATTTACGAGTCTCTTATGGTTTGCCTCCCTTTCTACTTTTATCTTATTTTGCCTTCCTTCCTCCTATGTTCATATGTTGTGTTTCTTAAATTCCATATGTGGGTGAAATCATACATTTGTCTTTCTCTGACTTATTTCGCTCAGAATAATACACTCTGATTCCATCCACGTTGTTGCAAATGGCAAGATTTCATTCTTTTTATTCAGCAAGTATATATATGTGTGTGTGTGTGTGTGTGTGTATTATATATATATATATATATATATATATATATATATATATATATATATACACAGTATATACAGTATTGTATTAACAGTGCTGGGAAATTAGCTAAGAAAAAAAAAATATATATATATACACACACACACACACACACACACACACACACACACACACATATATATATATATACTGCCTCTGTCACAGACTATGAGTCTGGAGTTCTCTCTTATCCAGCAAAAGAATGGACGCAGAAATGAAAACGAGAGAGGCTAATGTCCAGGAAGAGACAAGAGCCCTGAACAGGGGTTTTGTCTCTATATTTATTGAGCTCTCAAGGTTTTACGTACGTGGTGAATGTGCACAAGAAAACAATAAGATAGTGACCATTAACTTGTGTGTGTAAGAAGCAAAGGGTTGGCGGGGGACAAGTGGCATAAGAAGTTGAGATTAAAGCACAATGATATACTGGCGCCAGATACCAGATGGGCAGTGTTTCTCTGTAGGCAGTACATCTGAGTAGCTGTTATCTCCAAAGTTTAAGATTGCTGGAGCATGCTGCCTTAAGGCTAACAAGGCACCCTTTTCACTAGCTAACCTTGGGTGTCTTTGCCTTATAGCTGCTTTCCACCTCTAACTGTTCTCTGATGCTTTCATCCTGTGGAGGCGGCTTTCTGCCCTAAGCCTTGGTTTACTTCATGACTAACTACTTGGGCACTTTTGCCCTTTGATGGCTTTCCACCCTAAGTCTTGTTAACTCATGGGTGCAAGTGTGCAGAATGTTTAAACTTATTTCCCACATACATCTTCTTTATCCATTCATCAGTCGATGGACATTTGGGCTCTTTCCATAATTTGGCTATTGTTGACAGCACTGCTATAAACATTGGGGTGCCTGTGCCCCTTCAAAACAGCACACCTGTATCTTTTGGGTAAATACCTAGTGGTGCAATTGCTGGGTTGTAGAGTCGTTCTATTTTTAATTTTTTGAGGAACCTCCATACTGTTTTCCAGAGTGGCTGCACCAGTTTGCATTCCTACCAGCTGTGCAAAAGCATTCCTGTTTCCCCACATCCTCGCCAACATCTGTTGTTGCCTGAGTTGTTAATTTTAGCCATTCTGACAGGTGTGGTGTGAGGTTATATCTCATTGTGGTTTTGATTTGTATTTTCCTGATGATGAGTGATGTTGAACATTTTTTCATGTGTCTGTTGGCCATCTGTATGTCTTCTTTGGAAAAGTGTCTATTCAGTAAATTTCTTTTGTTTTAAGCCATGAAGGTTGTGGTGATTAGTTAGAACATACAGTGGTGAAACAATGAATATTTTCCTCCTAAAATCAGCAATAAAACAATGATGTCCTCCACCCTTGCTGCTTGTATTAACAGTGCTGGGAAATTAGCTAAGAAAAAAATAACAAAAAGGCATCCAGATTAGAAAAGAAGATTGGGAGCTATTTCTAATTGCAGATGACTTGATGTTCTACGTACATAATCCTAAGGAATCCACTCAAAAACTTTTGGAACTAATACACTAGTTCAGTATGTTGAAGGATATCAGATCAATATACAAAAACCATTGTATTTCTAAACACTAATAATGAACAGTTAAAAGTGAAATTAAGAAAATAATTCCATTTAAAGTAGCATTAGAAAGAATAAAATACCTAGAAATAAGTTTAATAAAGTGCAAAATTTACCTTCTAAAAGCTACACATTTTTTTTAAAGATATAAAAAAGACCCAAATAAATAAGAAGACATCCAATGTTAATTAATCAAAAGACATTGTTAAAACAGCTGTATTCATAGACTGAACATTATCCCTATTGAAATACCAAAAGGTTTCTCTGAAGAAATTGACAAGCTGATCATAAAATCCGTAAGTAAATTCAGTAGACTCAGTAGCCAAAGAAGATCAAAGTTGAAAGACTCACGCTTCCATATTTCAAATTTAAATAAAAAACTATCATAATCAAGAATAGTGTTGTACTGTCATAAAGATGGACCTATAGATCAAAGGAATTGGATTATGACTGCAGAATAAACAGCCGTATTTATAGTCAATTGATTTTCAACAAGAGTGTCAGGGCAATTCAATGGAACAAGGGTATCTTTTCAACAAATTTTGCTGCAGTAATTGGATGTACACATGTCAAAAATTAAGTTAGATGCTCCCTAACACCATATACAAAAATTAATTCAAAGTAGATTGCAAATCTATATATGCAAGAATTAAACCTGTAGAATCATTAGAAGACATTAGAGAAATAAATGTTGATCTTGGGATAGGTAGAGGCTTCTCAGGTATGTCACCAAAAACATAAAGAAATGGATAAAAGAAAGAAAAGGATAAATTGAATTTCATGATACTTAAAGATTTCTCTGGTTCAAAAGATACCATCAATAAAGTGAAAAGACAACTCACAGAATGGGAAAAATATTGGCAAATCATATATGTGATATTGGGATTTTATCTAGAATACAGAAAGAACTGTTACAACCCAATAATAAAAAGACAAACAACGACTTAAAAAAAATGAGCTAAAGACCTTAATAGACATTTCTACAGAGAAGATATACAAATGTCCAATAAGCATGTAAAAAAGATGCTGAATATTAGCCATTAGGGAAATGCAAATCAAATATACAGTGAGATACCACTTTATATCTAACAGGACAGACAAAATCTAAAAGATAACAAGTGCTGGAAAGGATATGGAGGAATTGGAACTCTCACATGATGCTGTTAAGAGAGTAAAATGGTACAGGCACTTTGGAAAATAGGCTGGCAGTACCTTAAAAAGTGAAACATGGAATTACTGTATAATCCAGCAATTCCACTTGTAGAGAATTAGAAACATATATTCACACAAAATAACTTGTACACACATGTTCATATCAGCAGTACTTACAATAGCCAAAAGGCACAGACAACCCAAATGTATATCAACTGATGAAGGGATAAACAAATTATGATGTATCCATATAATGGAATCATATTTGGCAATAAAAAAAGTACTGATACTACAGCATGGATGAACCTTGAAAACATTATGCTAAGTGAAACAAGGCAGTCACAAAAGAATACCTATTGTATTATTCTATTTACATGAAATGTCCAGAGTAAATACATCTATAGGGACAGAAAGTGGATTACTGTTTTCTAGGGATAACGGAGTTAGAGGAAAATGAAGAGGCACTGCTAATAGGGGGTATGGGTTTTCTTTTTGAGGTATTTTGTGGTATTCTAAAATTGATGTGATGGATACACAGCTCTGTGAATATACTAAAAATATAGAATTGTACACTTTCAATAAGTGAATTATACAGTATGTGAATTATATATCAGTAAAGCTGTTAAATTTTTTTTTAAAAATGCCTGTATCTCTACACATACCTTACTGTGCTTACTGGCCTTAAGGAGGTTGGCTGGAACTCCCACCCATTCAAAATTGGTTTAGATATTGAGACTGATGATGTCACCTAGAACCCAAAAGAATATGAAAAAGTTTATTACTTGCATATTGAATCCTTCAGAAAGGGAGGGGTGAGTGAGTCTTGGGGTGTTTGTTTTTTATGTGTGATTAGAGCACTGTGCCAGAGTAAGGATTCTGGAGGTTTGCATGGTTTGAACTTTTTGCAGGTGCTCTGGAAGGGAGTAGATGGACTTTTTTAAAAAATCAGTGCAAATGTGCACCAAAAGTTGAAAGGTGAAGGGTGGGGCCTGAAAATTATCAGCATTCAAATATCTGGGCCCTTTATTACATACACCAAAATCTTATTCATATAATTATGAGGCATTATAATTGGTTTTGGGATTTGGTAAATTTAGTCCTCTCTTCTACATTATAATATTCTTTCAGAAGTTTCTTGTTTTTCTGAATTCTTCATTTTTCTATATGTACTTTTACAGAGACTTGTTTAGTTTCATAACAATATTATTTTTATTGTATTTGTGTGTAATTTGTAACTTAACTAAGGGAGTGCCGAGGACTATATTATGCTAAATATTTCTGTCCAAGAACATGGTTGGTATTTCAGTTTGTTCTATCCTAAATTTTATATTCTTCAAGAATGTTTTAAAGATTTTTTTCATATAAGTTTAACACATTCCATGTTAATTCCAAAGAATTTTATTATTACTCTTTCTCTTAAATTATATTTTATATATTATTACCATTATAATTTATATCTGGCTGTTAGTATATATACTAAATTTTACTCATTTTTGTTTTTTATAGTTATTTCCATTGTCTTGTTTTGTGTTCTACATATATGATAATATATGCAAACAAAGATTATTTCACCCTTGTCTTTGCAATTCTTTTAAAAAATTTTTTTACATTCATTTATTTTTGAGAAACAAAGCACAAGTGGGGGAGAGGTAGTAAGAGAGGGAGACACAGAATATGAAGCAGGCTCCAGGCTCTGAGCTGTCAGCACAGAGCCTGACACGGGGCTCGAAACCACAAACTGTGAGCTCATGACCTGAGCTGAAGTCAGACACTTTAGTGACTGATCCACCCAGGCACCCCTTGTCTTTGTAATTCTTAAAATGTTTATTTGTTTTTCTTATTTAATTGTATTAGATGAGAATTCTATTTCTGCCAAATAGCAAGGTGATGGTGGGATTTTTGTAAAATGTCTTTTCATAATCTTTGGTAAAGGATTAATGTGGTTAATTGTAAAGATAGATTATTTAATCTTGGTCCATCCTTGAAAACCTGAAATAAGTGTATTTTTTCATAATATATTAGCATTTCTATTTCATTGTATTTTATTTTTATATTTCTATGCAAAATATTTGTATAATATTCATAATTATATTTTATCAATTTTATATTTACTTTATTAAAAACAATTAGAAGTTTTCCTATTCCATTCTCTTGAAGAGTTTTAACATCATTAATACTTCGTTTCTTTAAACATTGTGGAATTACCTTGTGCAATTCTCTGAACCTGTCTTGTTTTTTTGGCAGAATGATCATGTAGGTCTTTAATAGCTTCTGCAATTTATTAAATAGAAATTGGTTTATTTCTCTTCTGAGGTCTACTTTGGCAATTTTTTTCAGCGTTATTTATTTATGTTCTAAAGTGGATTTTCTTAGAGTTATGCAAATTAGTCTGTAATCTTGAAATTTCTGTTTTCATGTTTATTTTCCTCTTTAAGAAATTTTTACATTTATGTTCCTCCACTTTTTTTGTTGAGTAGCTTAGATAATGATATATCTAATTTTCTTTTCAAATAATTAGATTTAAAAATTATTACTAGCATCCCCAGTGGCAACAGGCACATCTAACACCGAGATCCTGTTTTCTAATACTAGTTTCCAATGTAAGGAACCAGGACTCCATGGGGAAATGTCTGATTCTAGGATGGGGCAGGAAATATATATGATCCTCGAACATTTTGTAGTGTTAGAAAGTAAGGAAGTTCTCACAAGAAAACATATCCAGTTTGATGAGTATATTTCAAGGGGAGACAGAAGTCAACTGAAAGAGCTCTCAATGGTTACAGGCAGAAAAATTTGAAAAACAATGTAAATATGTTATATTGGATTTTAACTCAAAGCATCAGGTAAATATTCATGAGCAATGTTACTGATATAAAGAAGTTATTCCATACATCAATGGAAGAGAAGAAACGAATCTCATGCAGAAGAATTCCAAATAAATTATGGAGATACTGTATCCATAAGTAAATGGAGCATAATTCACCAAATTTTGTGTGGACTGTGCATAGTGTCTTCCTTCCAGAGAGTGTGGTAGGGAAAGGGAGGAAAGAATCATTTTACAGTGAAGAATTGACAGACACTGCCTTAGCCAGGTTATTGAGGTCCACATGAACACTAGTAAGTCATGTTGATAATATGTACCTTTGATAAAAATGATATTTTGCTTATATGGGCTTCCTCTCCTATATTAGGGTTCTCCAGAGAAACAGAACTAAGAGATACAACACACACACACACACACACACACACACGCACACACACACATTTATTATAACAAATTTGCTCACATGATTATGAAAGCTGACCTGTCCCAAGATCTGTCAGGTGAGCCAGAAAGCCAGAGGTCTCAAAGGGCTCTTGTGTAGTTCCAGACTGAATTCAAAGGCCTGTGAACCAAGATAGCTAAAAGTATTGTTTTAGTAAGAAGGCTGACAGGCTCAAGACACAAGAAGAGTTGATTTTTTTTCAGTTTTTCTGAAGGCAGGAAAAAGCCAATGTCCCATTTCTAAGTCTCACAGGAAGAATTCTCCCCTACTCAGGGAAGAGTCAGGCTTTTTGTTGATTCAAGCCTTTAAGTGATTAGATAAGTCCCACCCACCTTAGGGAGGACAATCTGCTTTATTCACTCTACCAATTCAAATATTAATCTCATCCTAAAACATCCTCACAAAAACACCCAGAATAATATCTGATTGAGTATGGCACCCCATGGACCAGTCATGTTGACTGACACATAAAATTAACCCTTACATAACCAAACGCATAATGCCAGTCTAATCATGAGCAAAACACCAAAACTTTCCAATTGACGGGCATCCTAGAAAACACCTGCAGTACTCTTCAAGATTATGAAGGTCATGAAAAACAAGGAAATTCTAAGATTAGAAACTGTCATAGCCAAGAGTAGCCTAGGAAAACATAACAATTAAATGTTATGTGGTGTCCTGAATGGTATATTGAACAGAGAAAGGACATCGAGTGTTGTGAGTTGGGATGTTTGTGTCCCCCCGCACTTCCATATTCGTATGTTGAAGTTCTAACACTCAGTGTGATAGTGTTTGGAGGTGGCATTTTTTGGGGGTAATTAAGTCATGAGGGTTGAATCTTCAAGATGGCATTATTGCCCTATAAGGAAAGACGAGAGAGAGATCATCTCTTTTTCTCCACCATGTGAGGATAGAGTAAGAAGGTGTCCCTCTACAAACCAGGAAGAGGGCTCTCACCAGGAACTGAATCAGCCAACACCTTGATCTTAAACTTCTCAGTTCTCAGAACTATGAGAAATAGATGTTTGTGATTTAAACCACTCTATGGCATTTTTTATAGCTGACCAAACTGACCTTAGTCATTAGGTAAAAATAGGTAAATAATAAGGAAATTAGGTAAAAATAATTAGGTAAAAATAAGGAAATCTGAGTGAATTATATAGACTTTGGTTGAAAAAATACCAATATTGATTCATTAATTGTAACAAATGTACCATACCGATGTAAGATATTAATAATGCGGGAATTGGATGTATTCTATTTGGGAATTCTGTGCTGTTTTCTCAAATTTCCTGTAAATTTAAAGCTTCTAAAAATTTTAAAGTCCATTATATTATTTTTTTTATATCATTTACTGTCAAGTTAGTTAACATCACAGTGTATACGGTGTGCTTTTGGCTTTGGGAGTAGATTCCCCTGATTCGTTCCTTACATACAACACCCATTGCTCATCCAACAAGTGCCCTTCTCAATGTCTATCACCCATTTTCCCCACCCCCATCCACCCTTAATTTGTTCTCTGTATTTAAGAGTCTCTTATGGTTTGCCTCCCTCTCTGTTTGTAACTATTTTTTTTTCTTCCCTTCCACCATGGTCTTCTGTTAAGTTTCTCAACTTACACATATTAGTGAAAACATGATATCTGCCTTTCTCTGACTGGCTTATTTCACTTAGTATAAAACCTTCCAGTTCCATCACGTTGTTGCAAATGGCAAGATTTCATTCTTTTTCAATGCCATGTAGTATTCCATTGTGTGTGTGTGTGTGTATGCATGTATATATATGGATATATACTACATATTCTTTATCCATTCATCATTTGGTGGACATTTGGGCTGTTTCCATATTTGGCTATTGTTGAAAGCACTGCTATAAACATTGGGGCACATGTGCCCCTAAGAATCAGCACTCCTGAATCCTTTGAATAAATTCCTAGTAGTGCTATTGCTGGGTTGTAGGATAGTTCAGTTTTTATTTTTTTGAGGAACCTCCACACTGTTTTCCAGAGTGGCTACCCCAGTTTGCATTCCCACCAACAATGCAAGAGGATTCCCATTTTTCCACATCCTCACCAACATCTCTTGTTTCCTGAGTTGTTAAATTTAGGTACTCTGACCAGTTGTGAGGTGGTATTTCAACGTGGCTTTGATTTGTATTTCCCTGATGATGAGTGATGTTGAGCATCTTTTCATGTGTCTGTTTGCCATCTGGATGTCTTCTTTGGAAAAGTGTCCGTTCATGTCTTCTGCCCATTTCTTCACTGGATTATTTGTTTTTCAGGTGTTGAGTTTGTGAAGGTCTTTATAGATTTTGGATACTAACCCTTTATCTGATATGTCATTTGCAAATATCTTCTCCCATTCCTTCAGTTGCCTTTTAGTTTTGTTGGTTGTTTCCTTTGCTGTGCAGAAGATTTTATCTTGATGAGGTCCCAATAGTTCATTTTTGCTTTTATTTCCCTTGCCTTCAGAGATGTGTTGAGTAAGAAGTTGCTGCGGCCAACGTCAAAAGTGTTGTTGCTTGTTTTCTCCTCTAGGGTTTTGATGGTTTCCTGTCTCACATTTAGGTCTTTCATCCATTTTGAATTTATTTTTGTGTATAGTGTAAGGAAGTGGTCCGGTTTCATCCTTCTGCATGTTGCTGTCCAGTTCTCCCAGCAATAATGTTGAAAAAGAAAACCAAGGCTGGAGGCATCACAATCCTGGACTTTAGCCTCTACTACAAAGCTGTAATCATCAAGACATCATGGTGTGGCACAAAAACAGACACATAGATAAATGGAACAAAATAGAGAACCCAGAATTGGACCCAAAAATATGGCCAACTAATCTTCAACAAAGCAGTAAAAGAGTATCCAATGGAAAAAAGACAGTCTCTTTAAAGTCCATTTAAAATTTTAAAATTGGGAGGAGACAGTTGAAAGGGGACTTTAAGCTAAATCTTCATCTCTCAATGATTAAATCAAAAAATACTTCTTGGGGTGCCTGGGTGGCTTGGTCGGTTGAGCGTCTGACTTCGGCTCAGGTCATGATCTCACTGTCCGTGAGTTCGAGCCCCGCATCAGGCTCTGTGCTGACAGCTCAGAGCCTGGAGCCTGTTTCAGATTCTGTGTCTCCCTCTCTCTCTGCTCCTCCCCTGTTCATGCTCTGTCTCTCTCTGTCTGAAAAATGAATAAACGTTAAAAAAAAAATACTTCTTAAAGGTGATAAATTAAGATGAATATATTTTAGAATATTAGAAGTACTATCAAAATATCTAAAAAAGAATAATCAAAAGTAGTTTCTCTGAATAGTGTGACTGAATGTAGGTCTAGTGGTACCTTTCTATAATGTTTGAAATTGGCTTTATTTTTTGTATTACTACAAATCACAAATTACAAAATTACAAATCACAAAAGTGGGAATTAGTAGCAAAAATCAAAAAACAGTTCTACCTTTTTTTCTTTTATACTTCAATTTCTAATTCTTATTTTATTGAATACTTTTCTTCATTTGCTTATCATTATTTTTTATCTAAATTTTTGAGTCAGAGTATCAATTAATTTTTGAATTCCAAAATTTTCATTGGTAAAGTTACTAAGGTTAGGCAGTTTCTTCTGAGAACAGATTTAGCTGGATTTCATTGGTTCTGATAATTAGTATTCTCATTATTTTCTTGGGGTTCTACAATTTTAGTTTATATTTTTTCCTATGCCTCACAAGTAACCTACTCTGAAGTTTTATAATTCTTTAATGGAAAGACCTCCTTTTATCTGATTTTGTTATTATTGCCTAGTTATATATTTTCTTTTTTTTTTATTTTTTTTTATTTTTATTTTTTTTTAATATATGAAATTTACTGTCAAATTGGTTTCCATACAACACCCAGTGCTCATCCCAAAAGGTGCCCTCCTCACTACCCATCACCCACCCTGCCCTCCCTCCCACCCTGCCCTCCCTCCCACCCCCCATCAACCCTCAGTTTGTTCTCAGTTTTTAACAGTCTCTAATGCTTTGGCTCTCTCCCACTCTAACCTCTTTTTTTTTTTTTTTTTTCCTTCCCCTCCCCCATGGGTTTCTGTTATGTTTCTCAGGATCCACATAAGAGTGAAACCATATGGTATCTGTCTTTCTCTGTATGGCTTATTTCACTTAGCATCACACTCTCCAGTTCCATCCATGTTGCTACAAAAGGCCATATTTCATTTTTTCTCATTGCCACGTAGTATTCCATTGTGTATATAAACCACAATTTCTTTATCCATTCATCAGTTGATGGACATTTAGGCTCTTTCCATAATTTGGCTATTGTTGAGAGTGCCGCTATAAACATTGGGGTACAGGTGCCCCTATGCATCAGTACTCCTGTATCCCTTGGATAAATTCCTAGCAGTGCTATTGCTGGGTCATAGGGTAGGTCTATTTTTAATTTTCTGAGGAACCTCCATACTGTTTTCCAGAGCGGCTGCACCAATTTGCATTCCCACCAACAGTGCAAGAGGGTTCCTGTTTCTCCACATCCTCTCCAGCATCTATAGTCTCCTGATTTCTTCATTTTGGCCACTCTGACTGGCGTGAGGTGGTATCTGAGTGTGGTTTTGATTTGTATTTCCCTGATAAGGAGCGACGTTGAACATCTTTTCATGTGCCTGTTGGCCATCCGGATGTCTTCTTTAGAGAAGTGTCTATTCATGTTTTCTGCCCATTTCTTCACTGGGTTATTTGTTTTTCTGGTGTGGAGTTTGATGAGCTCTTTATAGATTTTGGATACTAGCCCTTTGTCCGATGTGTCATTTGCAAATATCTTTTCCCATTCCGTTGGTTGCCTTTTAGTTTTGTTGGTTGTTTCCTTTGCTGTGCAGAAGCTTTTTATCTTCATAAGGTCCCAGTAATTCACTTTTGCTTTTAATTCCCTTGCCTTTGGGGATGTACCGAGTAAGAGATTGCTACGGCTGAGGTCAGAGAGGTCTTTTCCTGCTTTCTCCTCTAAGGTTTTGATGGTTTCCTGTCTCACATTCAGGTCCTTTATCCATTTTGAGTTTATTTTTGTGAATGGTGTGAGAAAGTGGTCTAGTTTCAACCTTCTGCATGTTGCTGTCCAGTTCTCCCAGCACCATTTGTTAAAGAGACTGTCTTTTTTCCATTGGATGTTCTTTCCTGCTTTGTCAAAGATGAGTTGGCCATACGTTTGTGGGTCTAGTTCTGGGGTTTCTATTCTATTCCATTGGTCTATGTGTCTGTTTTTATGCCAATACCATGCTGTCTTGATGATGACAGCTTTGTAGTAGAGGCTAAAGTCTGGGATGGTGATGCCTCCTGCTTTGGTCTTCTTCTTCAAAATTACTTTGGCTATTCGGGGCCTTTTGTGGTTCCATATGAATTTTAGGATTGCTTGTTCTAGTTTCGAGAAGAATGCTGGTGCAATTTTGATTGGGATTGCATTGAATGTGTAGATAGCTTTGGGTAGTATTGACATTTTGACAATATTTATTCTTCCAATCCATGAGCATGGAATGTCTTTCCATTTCTTTATATCTTCTTCAATTACCTGCATAAGCTTTCTATAGTTTTCAGCATACAGATCTTTTACATCTTTGGTTAGATTTATTCCTAGGTATTTTATGCTTCTTGGTGCAATTGTGAATGGGATCAGTTTCTTCATTTGTCTTTCTGTTGCTTCATTGTTAGTGTATAAGAATGCAACTGATTTCTGCACATTGATTTTGTATCCTGCAACTTTGCTGAATTCATGTATCAGTTCTAGCAGACTTTTGGTGGAGTCTATCGGATTTTCCATGTATAATATCATGTCATCTGCAAAAAGCGAAAGCTTGACTTCATCTTTGCCAATTTTGATGCCTTTGATTTCCTTTTGTTGTCTGATTGCTGATGCTAGAACTTCCAGCACTATATTAAACAGCAGCGGTGACAGTGGGCATCCCTGTCGTGTTCCTGATCTCAGGGAAAAAGCTCTCAGTTTTTCCCCGTTGAGGATGATGTTAGCTGTGGGCTTTTCATAAATGGCCTTTATGATCTTTAAGTATGTTCCTTCTATCCCGACTTTCTCAAGGGTTTTTATTAAGAAAGGGTGCTGGATTTTGTCAAAGGCCTTTTCTGCATCGATTGACAGGATCATATGGTTCTTCTCTTTTTTTTTGTTAACGTGATGTATCACGTTGATCGATTTGCGAATGTTGAACCAGCCCTGCATCCCAGGAATGAATCCCACTTGATCATGGTGAATAATTCTTTTTATATGCTGTTGAATTCGATTTGCTAGTATCTTATTAAGAATTTTTGCATCCATATTCATCAGGGATATTGGCCTGTAGTTCTCTTTTTTTACTGGGTCTCTGTCTGGTTTAGGAATCAACGTAATACTGGCTTCATAGAATGAGTCTGGAAGTTTTCCTTCCCTTTCTATTTCTTGGAATAGCTTGAGAAGGATAGGTATTATCTCTGCTTTAAATGTCTGGTAGAACTCCCCTGGGAAGCCATCTGGTCCTGGACTCTTATTTGTTGGGAGATTTTTGATAACCGATTCAATTTCTTCGCTGGTTATGGGTCTGTTCAAGCTTTCTATTTCCTCCTGATTGAGTTTTGGAAGAGTGTGGGTGTTTAGAAATTTGTCCATTTCTTCCAGGTTGTCCAATTTGCTGGCATATAATTTTTCATAGTATTCCCTGATAATTGTTTGTATCTCTGAGGGATTGGTTGTAATCATTCCATTTTCATTCATGATTTTATCTATTTGGGTCATCTCCCTTTTCTTTTTGAGAAGCCTGGCTAGAGGTTTGTCAATTTTGTTTATTTTTTCAAAAAACCAACTCTTGGTTTCGTTGATCTGCTCTACAGTTTTTTTAGATTCTATATTGTTTATTTCTGCTCTGATCTTTATTATTTCTCTTCTTCTGCTGGGTTTAGGCTGCCTTTGCTGTTCTGCTTCTATTTCCTTTAGGTGTGCTGTTAGATTTTGTATTTGGGATTTTTCTTGTTTCTTGAGATAGGCCTGGATTGCAATGTATTTTCCTCTCAGGACTGCCTTCGCTGCATCCCAAAGCGTTTGGATTGTTGTATTTTGATTTTCGTTTGTTTCCATATATGTTTTAATTTCTTCTCTAATTGCCTGGTTGACCCACTCATTCGTTAGTAGGGTGTTCTTTAACCTCCATGCTTTTGGAGGTTTTCCAGACTTTTTCCTGTGGTTGATTTCAAGCTTCATAGCATTGTGGTCTGAAAGTATGCATGGTATAATTTCAATTCTTGTAAACTTATGAAGGGCTGTTTTGTGACCCAGTATATGATCTATCTTGGAGAATGTTCCATGTGCACTCGAGAAGAAAGTATATTCTGTTGCTTTGGGATGCAGAGTTCTAAATATATCTGTCAAGTCCTTGCCTAGTTATATATTTTCTACAAATAGTATTTTTTATTAGTTCTAATTTTGTAATTTTTTCCAGTTTCATTTATGGCCTAGTATATGTTCTATTATTATAAATATTGCATGGGGCCTTAAACAAAATGGGCATTTTTTTCATCAAGTAAGAAATGCAATGTATGGATATATTATCTACATTATTATAAAAATATTTACATCTTTTATATATTTATTTTTGTTTACTTGATTTTTTTCTAATCTAAATGACATGTATTAAAAGTATTATTATTTTTTCCTATTTATTTTTTATTGAGATATAATTGGCATATCACACCATATTAGTTTCAGATGTACAACATAATGATTCAATATATGCATATATTGAGGAATGGGAGATACAGGGTTCCCATTATGGAACGAGTAAGTCATGGGAATAAAAGGTACAGCATAGGGAATATAGCTAATAATACTGTAATAGTGTTGTATGGTGACACGTTAGGTACACTTGTTGTGAGTTGAGCATAATATATAGAGTTTTTGAATCACTATGTTGTACGTCTGACACTAATGTAACATTGTGTGTCAATTATACTTAAATAAAACATTTTAAAAATATATGCATATATTGTAAAATGATCAATACAATAAGTCTAGTTAATATTCATCACCATACATGGTTATAGTTTTTTGTTAAAATCTATTATGATGTGTTTCCTCTTATCTCTTCCTGCATCTCTTATTAATTTTTGATGAATGTTTTTACTATTTAATTTGTTGCCTAAATCTTTGTGATGGTTATAGCATCATTCTGTGCCATTTTTCCAGGTTATAATGATATAAATTTTCAATATATACATTCAAATCCATTTATATTTTAGGGTTTTTTTGCCAAATTATAATTTTAAATATCATTATGATTTCATTATTTTGGCTTTATTTTAGTGAATTTAGTTATTTATATGTTTTCCCCCTATATCCAACACATTCTCTTGAATTCTATGTATTTATCTCTTTACTTTTCACATTTATATTCTCTATGCCCTTTACTGTGCTTTCCAGGTACTTTGTTCCTTTGTTTTCCTTTAAATTTCGCCTTCGTTTCTGAAATAATTGCATCTTTTTCTTCAATTTATTTCCTAGTTTATGTTAGTTCCATTCACATCCTTCTCTCAACTGGCAGTTACTTCCTTTTGCCTAGGAATATCTTCTTTGAGTTCTTCTTTTTCTTTTTTATGTTCTTTCATAGGTATAATTATTGCCCTAAGATTTTTTTTTTAATTTAGTTTTGGAATACTAAGTTACAATATTGTTTTCTCTAGTGTTTCAATACCTTTTTGTTATGGTTTGCCATTGTACATTAGGAAGGTATATCACTCAGTTTTATTTTTCTATACTGTTTTAAAAGAGTCCGACTAAATTCATTTCCAGTTACTCATATTTGAATGAGATGCAAGTAGCAGGAGATTCAGGTGATATTGGCCAGGGTGTTTGTCTAAGCCTCCTGGCTCAAGGTTTGTCTCTCTTCTTCATGGCTACAGTCAGGGACTTAACATACTTCTGAGGCTAACTTTTGAGTTAACTTTTTTTTTATTGTCCAACTTTTGAGGCTAACTTGTTTCAGGTAAGGCTCTATCTTTCATCCTATGTTTCCTAGAACTCTTCACAATCTTAGCTGTAATTGACTCATTCCTTACAAACGTATACTTTGCTGACATCTTGGTACAACTTCTAATCCCCATGCTTTCTAATTCTTCAGTTTCTGCTTTAACCAAAAATCATAGCGTATTTGAACTCGGTCCTTCTGTTGGCACATTCTTTTCAGGGGTGAGGCTATTTCCTTTAGGAAGAGAATATACTCAGGAGATTTGAGATATTTTTTGTCTTGCACTCATTTATAATTTTTTTTAACGTTTATTTATTTTTGAGACAGAGAGAGACAGAGCATGAACGGGGGAGGGGCAAAGAGAGTGGGAGACACAGAATCGGAAGCAGGCTCCAGGCTCCGAGCCATCAGCCCAGAGCCCGATGCAGGGCTCAAACTCACAGACCATGAGATCATGACCGAAGCTGAAGTCGGATGCTCAACTGACTGAGCCACCCAGGCTCCCGGTCTTGCACTCATTTACAACAGAACAGAACTCCATTTATTTTTACAAACTCTTTGTATCTTCTTTTGATGGCTTTCTAATGAGCCCTATCTTTGGCTACCTTTACTACCAAATTTTAGGTGGAAATTTCTCTTGCTCCAAGTTTTGATATTTGTTTTTAGGCCTCCTGCTTTCATTACTTTTGACTCTTACCATGGTGACTATTTCATGATCCATGGGATCTGCAACCACTTGGACACATCAGCTCTTTATGTTCTCTTCTCCCACACCTGCTACAATTTTGTGGGAAGCTCCCTAATTCTTCTCTTTTCTGGAGTTTGGGCGCAATGCTTACGAGGACTTTGGGTATTCAGGTTTTCTCTGCTTCCTAATTTCACTGAAGATGTCCTTAAAGCCTATGGTTAGTATGGACATTTTCATAATATTAATTCTTTTGATCCATGAATACAATGTTTTTCCATTTGTTTATGTCTACTACTATTTCTTTCAACAAAGTCTGCTAGTTCTCATTGTACAGATCTTTCACTTCTCTGGTTTAATTTATTCCTAGTATTTTATTGTTTTTTGTTTTGTTTTGTTTTTCATTTAAATTCTAGTGAATTAATATACAATGTAATATTGGTTTCAGGTGTACAATATAGTGGTTTAACACTTCCATACAATACCCAGTGCTCATCACAAAATGGTTTTTGATGCTACTGGAAGTAGAATAGTTTCTTTATTTCTTTTTCATATGTCTTATTATTAGTATATAGAAATGCAACCAATTCCCCTATGTTTATTTTATATCCTGAAACTTTTGTTAAATTGTTGATTGGTTCTGGTTCTCGTTTTGTTTGAGTCTTTGGGACTTTCTATATATAAAATTGTATCGCCTGCAAATAATGACAATTATACTTTTTCCTTTCCAAGTTTTTTAAAGTTTATCTTTTTGAGACTGTGGGTAGGGACAGAGAGAGAGGGAGAGAGAGAGAGAATCCTAGGCACAGTATGTGCACTGTTACCACAGAACCTGATTTGGGGCCCAGTACCATGAACCATGAGATCATGACCTTACCCAAAATCAAGAGTCAGATGCTCAACTGACTGAACTACCCAGGCACTCCTTTCTTTTCCAACTGTCATGCCTTTTATTTCTTTGCCATGCTTAATTGCTTTAGTTAGGACTCCAGTACTGTGTTGAATATAATATTAGTTGTGGGTTTGTCATATATGGCCTTTATTATGTTGACGTATGCTCATTCTATACTCATTCTCTTGAGTTTTTTTTTTAATCATGAATTGTGGTTGTATTTTTGTCAGATGCTTTTTCTTATGATCATGTGATTATTAGCTTTCATTTATTAATGTGGCATATTATTGATTTACATATATTGAACCATCCTTGTATCGCAGAGGTAAGTCACACTTTGTTATAGTGTATAATCCTTTTAATGTGTTCTTGAAATTAATTTAAAAGGAGGAACAACTTATGAAGCCATGATGCTGTGTTTCCGTTTTCATTTGTTTGAAGATATATTTTGTTTCTCTTTTTTTCCTTTGACCCATTAATTGTTCAAGAACATGTCGTTTCATTTCCACATATTTTTAATTTTTTTCAGCTCTCCTCTGGTTGATTTCTAATTTCATACCGTAGCATTTAACAAAAGATCCTTGGTATCATTTTAATCTTTTAAAATTTGCTAGCACTTGTTTTGTGGCCTATCATATAATTGATACTGGACAATGTTCTGTGTGTGCTTTAGAAGAATATGTAGTCTGCTATTGTTGGATAGAATGTCATTTATATGACTTCTAAATGTTTATATTAAATTTATTAGCATTAACCTATACTTTAATTCACATAAATAAATATTTTAATGACTTAATTTACATGTATATTATACTCTTTGATTTAGTATATACAGAAGCTTTGACAAAGAGGAGAGAGAACTCCCCAAACTTGTCAGATTATATATATTATGTACAGCTTATTGTATGTAAAAAAATTTTTAAGACAAAGAAGGGAAATTTTCTGAAAATTAGATCATAATCTCTATAAACCGAACTAAGACCACATTTTGCCATGTATTTTTAGTCAAGATGCACCCCCAAACTTCCAGTAAGCACTAAAATATAAGGTGCTTTTGGGGTGGCTCGGTGGCTCAATTGGTTAAACATACAACTCTTGTTGTCGGTTCAGGTTATGATCTCATGGTTCATGGGTTTGAGCCCTGCATCATGCCCCGCATTGGGCTTTGCACTGTCAGTGCAGAGCTTTCTTGGGATTCTCTCTCTCTTTCTGTCTTCCCCTCCCCGACTTGCAGTTGCATGCACACTCTCTTCCTCAAAATAAATAAATAAACTTAAAACGATAAAAATAAATAAAATAAATAAGTGCTTTTATCAAGACTTGTATCTTGGTAAAAGAGACATATGAATGTTATTCCCTGATAAGAATGGTTACTGAGAATATTTGACTGAGTATTGCTTTGCATTTAATTAAACACCATGAATGCATGCTGAGTTAGCATAGTATTTTTCATTCCTTTATTTGAGCAGATATACATATGCCTGCTTTTGAGAATTAATATCAATTCAAGCCTATTACCATCCTAATCAATGACATGTTTATAGCCTGCCTAAATATATATACTGATGTGACAGCGATTTCATTCTGAAGACTGATCAAAAAAGGAGTTAACTTGGTAATTAACTTGTTGAGGTGAAACATTCCCACACTTCTGAACACCAGAAATCTGGATAGATGATGAGGCCATATTTCAGGAGATTATATATGTTTTAATCCATCTTTCTGAGGGAGACAGTGAACTCTAGCAAGTTTAGCACATTTTTCCAAATACTTAAGTAGTCTGAAGGATATATTTGAAAAGCTACTCTCAATTTTTATCCTTCCTTCAGCCATGAATGATGTTTTAAACCCTAAGACATTTATGTGTGAGATTACTTGGGCTTCTCAGAATTGGTTTGGGGGTTGAGAATTTGAGGGACTGTTTTTTTGTTTATTTGTTTTGGTTAGGTACAGTGTACTTTATTGATGGTGCATGACCAGTCAGACCTCCCTAACCCCTTTCCCTTCTTCAGGGGGTCTGGAATGGAAACTGTGTAGAAGGCACAAAGATGATGACCCTCTTGACTTCACCCTAAAAGTGAGCCCCAGCCTTCTCAATGGTAGTGAATTATTAGAATGTGGAGAAAGGTCAGTAAAGCATCCTCTAGAATGAGAAAGCACTTTGAGACTGAAAAACAAAGCAAGCCACTCCATACCATTTACATAGAATTTTATTCAGTGCAACTTACTAATAGGGTAAGGGGATCAGGTGGGCAGATGGATGATCCAAGCAGTACACAGCTATTCTCCACCCCCATTATCCACAAAATCTGAACCTTAATCCCCAACTTTTGTAGAGCAAGGGGCATGGTGGTGAGGTCACAGGGTAGTTATCTAAAGAGGCCCCATCTGGGGCGCCTGGGTGGCTCAGTCGGTTAAGCGGCCGACTTCAGCTCAGGTCACCATCTCGCGGTCCATGAGTTCGAGCCCCGCGTCAGGCTCTGGGCTGATGGCTCAGAGCCTGGAGCCTGCTTCCGATTCTGTGTCTCCCTCTCTCTCTGCCCCTCCCCCGTTCATGCTCTGTCTCTCTCTGTCTCAAAAATAAATAAAACGTTAAAAAAAAATTTTTAAATAAATAAAAAAATAAAGAGGCCCCATCTATGTGCCCCAGGATCTCTATTACTTATTTAACATGGGGCCTTGTGCGCACCAGTCATCTCTCCTAGTTATCTAATGTGGAATTTTCTGTGCACGACTTTAGGAAAGATCAGAACATGCCTTCCTGAACCTCAGTAAGGATCTACGTTAACTTCCATGGGGCCTGGAACATGTAGCCCTGAGGGAGGTCATTGCACTGGCATGAATACAATTGAGGGCCAAAGATGAAGTCACTGTTGTAAGCACTCTTACATGAAGACACCAGTGGACTCCACAACATATTCAGCACCAGCATCACCACGTTTGGTGGTGGGATCTTGCTCTTGGAAGATGGAGATGGGTTTTCCATTGATGACAGGTTTCCTGTTCTCAGTCTTGACTGTACCATTTTATTTGCCATGGGTGGAATCGTACTGGAACATGTAGACCATGTAGTTGAGGTCAGTGAAGGGGTCATTGATGACAACAATATCCACTTTGCCCTAGTTAAAATCAGACTTGATGACCAGGTACCAAGTACTGCCAAATATGTTTACTCTGACCTTCAGCATCATGTCTCAAGGATGCAGCTGGCACTGCACAAGAAGATGCAGCTGTCTATCAAATGAGGAGGAACAGAGAACCGAAGGGTTTTTGATAGTAATCATGTCACTGGAAATTGAAACCAAAGAATTCTCAGAAGGAAAGTCTCTGTACATGTATTTGCTATGAAATCTGGAAACCCTGATTTTAAAAATCTGATTGATAGGCTTATTTCAATAGGGATCTTGCAGGTGGGGAATTAGGCCTATTTTGCGTTATCATATTTAGCGGGCAGACATTTATCCTACCTCTAATATGAGATCTCAACCACGTTGTAAGTTTCTTGTCTTGGAATTCAGGGGATAAATAGACCAAAGCAGAAAAATGGGGGACCTGTGGGCTAATCTGGTGGTAGAATTCTGTTTCTCAAGAAGGTGGCGTGTTCCCAGTTTTCTTTATAGTTTTATGATCTTGGGAAAATTACTTTGTTGCTTCCTTTTTAATTTTGGGAAGAAACAAAAACAATTTATATATATATCATTGTTTTATTTGTGGAGATTGGATGAGATAATTTAAAAATCGCTTGGAACCCTGTGTTGCTCAATAACTGTGAGCTATTGTTTTTATGTGGCAGTGCTTAATTAATGAAGGCATCTAGGGACTGTCAGCAGTGGCCCATGGGCCCATGGGCCCATGAGTGACATGATATGCTACAGATGAAAGTGGGTCCATGATTCTGTTTCTCCTGAATGAAAGTATTGGTGTAAAACTATTCATTCAGGATACTTCATGGCTCTCTAAATTCTTCCCATTCAAGTGTGACTTCTGCACCCCTATCCATTATACTATGTATTTTTCTTCTATAATATCACATTACTCAGGTCCAGGAAAAGAGTAGTTGATGGCTTTATGCATGATGCTTCCTTGGGGATCAGGACCTTCTGGAAACGTGAAATAAAGGCCTGATTGCCTGACACTGTCTATATTCCTGATGTAATAATTCAGGAAGTTATTTTAAAAATACCAATTTAGATGACTTAACACAATGAAAGTTTATTATTCATGGCAAGGTACGATGTAGGCAGGATATTGATACCCCAAATAGTGACTTAGATATTACCGAAAAAAAGAATTTTTCTGTAGTAATATTACAGTATGCTACCTTTTTTTTTTTAATTTTTGAGAGAGAGACAGAGAGAAAGTGAGGGAGGGGCAGAGAGAAAGAGGGAGACAGAGGATCTAAAGCAGGCTCTGTGCTGAGATCGCAGAACATGATGCAGGGCTCAAACTCAATAATCTCCGGAGCCCAATTTGGGGCTCATACTTGTAAATATCCTGAGATCATGACCTGAACCAAAGTCAGACACTTAGCTGACTGAGCCACCCAGGTGCCCCCAGTATGCTACCCTTTTTATCTGTAAATGTGAACATCTGGGATGTTTGCTGTATACTTACTAGAAGAAATTTGGACCAGGGTTAATGCTGGAGTATATAAAAAGATCTTTTCATTAATTAGTGGAAAGGTTTGGGGAATAATAAATCTACCCTATTCTTGTTTTTTTCATTCAAGCTAAATATTAGCTCTATAAAAATTAAAAATCTCTTACTTCTTGTTATTGTTCTAGCGATTTATGCTAGCAGGTATGTTCCAGGTAAATTTTCATTTCTTCTTTTATTTCCTGGTTTAATTACAATATGTCTTGGTATGGTTCTGCTTTTGTTGATTTTGATGGGAGTTCTCTGTGCCCCCTGGATCTGGATGTATGTTTCCTTTCCCAGATTAGGGAAGTTTCCAGCTATTATTTCCTCAAATAAATTTTCTGCCCCCTTATTCTTCTTCTGGGACTCCTGTAATAAAACTGTTATTAGATTTGATATTGTCAGTGATCCCCTAAGTCTATTCTTGCTTTGAATAATTCTTTTTTTTCTCTTTTTTGTTCAGTTTGATTATTTTCCATTACTTTGTTTTTTTAGGGTACTAATTTGTTCCTCTGCTTCTTCTATCCTGCTATTCATTCCATCATGTGTGTTTCTCATTTTGATTATTGAGCCCTTTATCTCTGCTATGTCATTCCTTATCTCTGGGTTAAGGGTCTCACTCATGCCTTCCTCTCTTTTCTCAAGCCCAGTGGCTATCCTTATGATCATTACTTTAAATCCTCTATCAGGCATGTTATTAATATTGGTTTTACTTGGACCTCTGGCTGTAGCCTTGTACTTTTCTTTCATTTGGGATGAATTTCTCTGTCTCCTCATTTTGTCTATGTCTCTGTGTCTGTTTCTCTGTGTTAAGAAAGTCAGCTACGTCTTCTGGTCTTGAAATTAGTGACTTTAGAAAGAAGAGGTCTTGGACTGCCCTGGAGTGCAGTGTCCCCTGTTCACCAGAGCCTGGCACTTCAAGGGGGTATCCCTATGTGTGCTGCTTACACCCTCCTGTTGTGTCCGAGTTACTTATAATTTCAATGCAGTTGTTTGTACTGACTCTCTGCCTGTTGTGAGCTGTGCTTGCTTTCTGTGGTGTTAGTGAGATCCAGGTAGGGCAGCTCCGAGTAGACGTGCCTGCCGGTGAACTTGGAAACTGGGTGACATTGTTAGTAAAATTTGCTTTGAGACACTAGTCCTAGGCTGGATCCCCTGAAGTTCTGTGGCAGCTAGGGGTGTGAGGTTTGGCACCATGCATGATGATGTTTTGGTGCACCTGGACTCTGCTGGACTTGGCATGCAAAGGTGTCCCAGGCACACATTTGGGCCCAGTGCAGCAACTATGCACCTAGTGGCTGGGTAGGGTGTGTGCACAACTTTTAAGAGATTTGCCCGGAGCCCTGGGCCAAAGCTCCAAGTGTCTGTGCAATCTCGCCGCTGGTAGGTGGCTCTGTGATTATGTGGGGAGGTGGGGGAGGAAAATGGTGCCTGCTAGCTCCCTTGTTTTCAAAGAAGTCCTTCACCATGCTCTGAAATCAGTATGAAAAAAAACTCTCCTGTTTGCCTTGGCATTGTGCAAACTGCCATTTTTATGTTGCCTCTCTGCCCAGGCTGCTGTCTCTTTAAAGTTGGTGACCCAGCTATCATTCACTCTCAGGTTCACCCAGTGCTGAGTCAAAAGCTCCAGGCTCCAAGTACCACTGGTTGTAAAGACTCATGGAGGAGTGCCTGGGTGGCTCAGTCGGTTAAGCATCCAGCTCTTGATTTCACCTCAGGTCATGGTCTCACGGGTTTGTAGGATCAAGCCTCACATGGGGCTGCATGCTGGCAGTGCATAGCTTGCTTGGGATTCTCTCTCTGCCCTCACCTGCTGGTTTTTTCTCTCTCTCAAAGTAAATAAATTTAATAATAAAAAAGCATACATGCTATTAAAAACAACTCTTGGAACTCAGCCTCTCTGATTTTTCAAGCCAAACTTTATGGGGATTAGTCTTCCCTGTGTGAAGTCCCTGGTGCGAGGGCCTGTTTCTCTACCTCTCTATTTGTGTAGTTCCCTCCTGGGGGAGCTTCCCTGTGCCTTTCTGACCTCCTTAACAATTAAGATGCAGCTTCTTCTCTGTATTTAGTTGTGGACTTTGTTACTCCAGTCTTCAGATTGTTCGCTAAGTTACTGACATAGATGTAGATGATATCTAGTTTTAAACATGGGACAGGGTGAGCGCAGGGTCCTTCTCTATTCCACCATCTTCCCATGCTCCTGGCAATTTTTAATGTCTTTGATGACAAGTTTAACATTTACCCTGATGAGTATAGAATTCTGCATGTAATATGCATTGAACTCTAATATATAATTTTCCAGTGTCTTTTAATTAAACTTGTATGTATAGAACATATCGTAGTGCTCCACACTACTTGTTGGTTAACCATATCCATTTGAAGTATTAATTCTAGCACTAAGACTTAAGTTACATATCTCTTGTGAGTTTTCAAGCCAACTTTATAAATTCATTCAATCAGTCAAGTTGACTAAATTGCTTCTCCATGTGACTTCTGACTGATAATGTGTTATATTATTTGAGTGGGCATAAGGAAGAAAGAGCCTTTGGCACAGCTTTCAGTGATGGGTAGGGTTTGTTTATATAGAGAGGAAAAGGGTCATTTCAGGAGGAGGGTGAAAATGAACAGTGTTATCTTTTTGAGATCCATTAGGCAGTAAGCATCTTGAAAGATTATAATGGAAAATGAGTCTGGAAAGCTAGATTAAGGCCAGACTAAGGAGGGCTTTTGAACATCACGTGAAGGATTTTAAACTATGTTTTTTAGGTGTTTCAAGAAGATTATCTTTTAATCAGTGTGTGAGATGAAATGGCTGGGAGGAGGCTGGAGGTAGGAAAACCAATGGTGAGGTTGTATTAATTTAGGCTGATACATTATGTACCCATAATTGGGTAGAGGCAGAGAAAATGGAACAGTAAATTCAAGAGATATTAAAAGAAAAAACTGATGAGGTCCTTGTCAGTTTGTACTATATGTAAAATATATTTATAGGATTTCAAATTTGCAAATGTCTCCACATATAAGAAAAAAATAAAGAATTTTGCCTTTTAATGCTGAGTCAACAGAATAGTGATGGAGTCAATAATAGAAAGAATCTTTATCTGCTGTGACAGAAGCTCGTTAAAGGCTAGATTTTAGATAATTCAAATTCAAGTGATAGAAAGACAGTCAAGTTGAGTAATTTAGCCTCTATTAGAGATGTAGGTGACTGGAGGCATGGGTATCAGGTATCCAGAACTGGAATTTTAATTTTTTGAATAACATATAAAAAAGTGGAGGTTGATTATAGTCATTGCTGCCTCAAGCAGAGAATTTACAAATAGTTTTTATGGGGCCTTAGTTTCCATGATTTCCACATTTTTATAGCCATCTTTATACTATAGCTCACTTGATTGTTTTCATTTAAGAGAATTTGGATGATAGAAAAATTACCTACTCTTACTGAGACTACATATTAGTTTTCCACAAAGCAGATTTCTAACCTGACTAAATAGCAAGTACTTCTGCCTAAATCTTAAACTAAAATTAGTCTATATTTATTTAAAGAAGAGAGTTCATTATGAAGACTTCATGAAATTTGGGGAAGGTTTACTATGACTTTTATCAAAACATTATAAAACCTATGGACTTTTCAAAATATGATGGTAAGCTTAAATAATGACCCAGGAAACATTCTGGTTCATTTTTGTTAGTATTTTGATTATTTCAGCCTGCTTGTTACCAATATCTCAGGATTTTTAGTGCAGCAAAAGCATTGCTTCCATGAGAATCCACCAACTTGCCATTTCTTTTTAGTATTATGTCTAGTTTAAATTACAAATGATTCTTTAGCATTTACATAATACAGCATGTATTTCAGTCATGTTGATGCACATCTCACAATTATTTCCCTGGTTATGACATTCGTATTATTCTTATTGCCCTGGTTAATACAAAGATATGGAATATGTGTATGTGTGTTTATCAGTGTAAATATACTGAGACAATTGAAAAATTGCACTGACACCCAAAGGTCCCTTCATTTAATTTGAAAATTACAAGTGTCTCCAAAATGCTATCCAATGTCAACTCTTTGAACAGAATTGTTTATGTTATCTAAAATAAGATTATCAAATAATTTCCTTTTTCATATGTTAAAGCAAAGAAGTAGTTTTATGCAAAGACATGCTACAGTACCCAAATGGAGTCTTCTCTTTTATTTGTTCCAATTTATGTCTAATACTTAATGCATCAATGCTGTCCTTCTCCTTTCTGAAGCCTCTTTAATTTCATTCATTACCCTTGTCCTCTTGTCTCCTCTGATCTGATGCTTTCTTTATTGCATATTCCTATAATAGTTTTCTTCAAGTACCACTTCTAATTTTTGGCCATTAATGACTCTGTCTCAATTTTACATTTCTAAATCTGCCTTACCTCATCAATTCTGAGTTTCTAGTTACTTTTCATTGCTAATTTGAAGTTGATGACTTTGTATATTCTTCCTTATGTTTACCTTCTCATCATAGATCAACAGTTATAAACATTTTATAGGGGAGACCCAGTGGGTATTAAGCATAATTCACGCAAAGAGAAGTTTTGACATAATATTTAGCTGGATTTTTAAACCTCAGAACCATTGATACTTTCGACTGGCTAATTGTCATTGGAGACTGTACAGTGTAGAATATTTAGCAGCATTCCTGCCTTCTACTGACTAAATGCCATTAACAGTTCTCCCCCACCCATTTGTAACAACCAAAAATGTCTCCATACACTGCCAATATACCAAAGGGGCCCAAATCACTCATATTTGGGAACTGTGGATTTGTAGGATCGCTTGGGAGATCCATTTGCTTTGAATTAAGAGCACTTTTTGAGCGCACAACTACAGTTTTAAGTCTTTAAATATTTAGTGTTGCTATTGGCACATTATCTTCTACTAAATGTTCTACATTCTACTAGATATTCTATATGATGGCTTTTCAATACCCTTTCATCACTGGTTCCGTAAATAACCGTTGTCCTATTCAAGCCTTTCTACTGAGACCCAGTTAAAACAAGGTTTAATCTATGTATGAAGTTTAGGAATCTCTAGAATATGAAAGCTACGTGGAACTTGATATGATTAGATATGCTGCTCTGTTATGGGAACAATATTGGGAGAGGAGTTTAGGATTTTGTATAGTGACCTAGAAAGCCCAGTTTGAATTGATAAAAGAGACTGGTTGTTGAGCAACAATCCCAGGATGGCTGACTTAAGGACTATTATCCTGAACCAACGTATAATCAAGATGTTTGCATCTGACATTATGTTATTATTCTGGTGAAGGTGTAAATTTATATCACATTTCTGGAAAGAAACTATGTTAATATACATTGAGTGGCTCTAAGAATATTGATACCTTCTTAACAAGTAATTACATTTTAATCATCTATATATAACTAACTAGTCACTTATGATTAGACCTTTCTTTTGAGCTCTAGTCACATACATCCAACAGCATACTTCATCTCTCCACCTAAGTATTTCATTGCATCTGATCTTAGCAATTGAAAATGGAATTTTAAATTTTCAGTACTCTCCCCAACACCTGCCTTTCTGCCTTCCTCTCTAAGTTTATCTTAAACCTCTCTCTCTCTCTCTCTCTCTCTCTCTCTCTCTCTCGCTCATTGTCTCTCTTGCTCTCTCTCTCTCTCTCTCTCTCTCTCTCTTGCTCATTGTGGTTTTAAAAACAAATGGCCAAAAATTCTTTGACTTTCTTCTCAGAGGAGGATGGATCTATGTCCATTCTCTTTGAATTTGTGTGTGCTTATGATTTTTTCAGTCAATAAGGTAATGCTATGTGGCCTTTGATGCTGAAATAGAAAAGGCTATGAAACTTGGGATGTTTGCTCTCTGGAGGCTCTCTCAGGACTTTCCATCTCAGAAGTTATTTGTATGCTTTTTAGAAAACTCAAGCCGCAAGGAGAGACTACATGTTGGTGGTTTGGTTGTCAGTTATAGCTGAGGACAGACTTCAAATTATGTATTCCAGTCATCAGATATGTAAGTAAAAAGTCTCCGGATATTTCCAGCTACCAGTCAATTGAATCACTCCAAATTCATTTGCTTCCTTTCAGCTAAGGTTTCAGATAAATTATTTCTAGTATTCCCAGTTTGAAACTCTTGCCTATATAATCCACAAGAATAATAATATGGTTGTTGTTTTCTGTTACTAAATTTGGCCTGGTTTGTTGTGCAACAACACTAACCCAACATTTAATAGCATTATTTTGGTTTCTAAAGATACTTGAACTCTATCTTCTCTTAGAGCCCATAGTGTATGTGGTTGTCTGGGCATCCATTCTTCTGTAAATGCTGCTGTAAATGTTGGCTCACAGCTGCCTTTTTTCTTTGGAAAATCACCCCGGCTGACAGGAGCTGTCTTGCCTGGGAAATTACATCTCCCTAACCCCTGCAATGCAACACTGAGCCAATGAATGGCTGATATACTGTTATACAGATACAAATGGTCAGCCCCTAATGTCTGGGAGAGGAGAGCTCTACAATATGATTTCTACTCCAGAGCCCTTCCTGTATGGATCAGGCCAAAGCTAGACTTTACCTGAGAGTACATCCTCACTTAGCTTTTGCTCCTTTTCTAATTCTGTTTCCTCACTCTCCTAAAGATTTTTCTAAATCTAAAGAGCAGTCACTCAATATATTATATTCCTCCAGATATTCATCTCATGCTTTTATTCACCAGAACCTAAACTAAGATAGAGCCTCTGAACATGAGCTCTCAGTTGAAATGTCCTGTCTCAGGTTCTTGCATGGCTGACTCTTTCCTATGCTTCATGTCTCAGCTTAATTGCCATATCCTAAAACAGGAAGAATTTTCTATGTAAGCTGGTTTCCCCAGTTCTCACCTCATGATTTTCTATCATAGCATTCTGTTAATTGCTTAATAGAATTTTTCTCAATATGAAAGCCTTTGTTTATTAATTTAATGCCAATTTAGTGTCTATACCTCTTTCTCTTTCATTGAATATGAGGACTATGGCTTTTTCATTCATTCTTGCACCCCCAGTACTTTTACAACTATGCCTGATACAGAGCAGACTCTTAGTGAACATATGTTTAATATATAAATGGCTAGAAAGACAAATTTCCTAAATAAATAATAAAGATGCATACAAAGGTAAATTTTATGTAATGTATAAATAATATTTAAATGCTTACAGCTGAAGTTTCCACACAATATATTATTTAAAAAAGTATATTAATGAACCATTAAACATAATACTTTAAAACAATTTCTTGATTCTTTTAATTTAAAGAGATAAAAATACTCATGATAAAAGGTTAAGTAAATTAGGATAACAGTCTATTGAATAATATAGGATTTCAGTTGAGTACACACACACACACACACACACACTGGAAGGAATACACCAAGATTTAGCAATGAATATGAGTGGATAATACCATTGTTGATTTTTATTTCCTTCTCTGAAACCTCTTCTTGAATCTCTTTAAAATTGTTTTCAAATTATCTACAATAAATACATCTTCCTTTAATAAATAGAAACAACTACCAATTAAAGCATTATTTCATGAGACTGAATGTCTTAGGTCAACAGCTATTTTGGGCTAATTAGTAATATAACACTAGTGGTAGCAGTTTATATTCTCTTCCTTATTGCAGTTTTAAAGGGTTTTCGATATGTTTCTTATACACAGGATTCAATGAGAGTCTTATATGGCACCAGAAAGATACTAGGAGATATACTGAGTTTCCTCTTATAGGTTGTACTGGAAGATATAAACAGTAAGCTTTGCACACAATGAGAAGTCCAGGGCTACTTAAGGATGTAAGGGCCTCTGATGGAGGCGCGGGGAATCATAAAGGAGATTCCAGGTGTGGCCATGGGGAATACGTTAAGAATAGATAACACAGCTAAGGATGAAGGATTAGATGCCTTCTGTAAGAGGAACTGCCAAGAGAAGCTACTAGCACTAAGAAATACAAAAAATTATTACTTTTCACAGAAAATACTATTAGGCATAGCTGATTAAGTGTTAGAGTAGGACAGAATATTAGTACTCGGCATTATCTGGCCCTGGCCAACAGTTGGTCATCAGTGGCATCTTGAGGAAAACAGAGAAGCCCGTCCTTTGGGATTTTATACCAGTTGTATTTTTTCCTGCCATTTAATTTAGTACTCTTTCAGATAATGGAATTTTAAGACAAAAGGGCTGAATTTATTTGAGGAAATAATAGCTGAAAACTTCCCTAATCTGGAGAAGGAAACAAACATACATATCCAGGAGACACAGAGAACTTCCAACAAAATCAACAAAAGCAGCCCAACACCAAGACATATTGTAATTAAATTTGTGAATGGTGTTTGGGAAATTGGACAGCAACATGCAGAAAAATGAAACTGGACCACTTTCTTACACCATACACAAAATAAATTCAAAATGAATTAAATACCTAAATGTGAGACAGGAAGGAAACCATTAAAATACTAGAGAACACAGGTAGTAATGTCTTTGACATTGGCCATAGCAACTACTTACTAGGTATGTCTTCTGAGGCAAGGGAAACCAAAGCCAAAATAAACTATTGGTACTTCATCAAAATAAAAAGCTTCTGTACAATGAAGGAAAAAACAAAATTAAAAGCATACTGTGGGATGAGAGAAGATATTTGCAAATGACATATGTGATAAAAAGTTATTATCCAAAATATATCAAGAACTTATAAAACTCAATACCCCTAAGATGAATAATCCAATTAAAAATGGGCAGAAGACATGAATAGATATTTTTCCAAAGAAGACAACAGATTGCCAAACAGACACATGAAAAGATGCTTATCATCATTTACCATCAGAGAAATGAAAACCAAAACTACAATGAGATATCACTTCATACCTGTCAGAATGGCTAAAATCAACAACACAAAAAACAACAGGTGTTGGCAAGGGTGTGGAGAAAGGGGAACCCTCTTGGACTGTTGGTGGGAATACAAACTGGTGCAGCCGCTGTGGAAAACAGTATGGAGGTTCCTCAAAAAGTTAAAAATAGAACCGTCCTATGACTCAGCAATTGCAATACTAGGTATTTACCCAAAGAATACAAAAATAGTAATTCTAAGGGATACATTCACCCCAATGTTTATAGAAACATTATCTACAATAATCAGCTCATGGAAAGAGCCCAAATGTCCCTCGACTTGTCTATAGATATAAAAGTGGTGTATATATGCAATAGAATGTTAGTCAGCCATAAAAAAGTGTGAAATCTTGCCATTTGCAATGACATGGATGGAGCCATATTTCCATATGGCTAAGCAAAATAAGTCAGTCAGAGGAAGACAAATCCTGTATGATTTCACTCTAATGTGGAATTTAAGACTCAAAACAAATGATCATAGTGGGGAAAAGAAGAGAGAGGCAAACCGAGAAACAGATTCTTCACTAGAGAGAACAAACTGATGGTTACCAGAGGTTAGGTGGGTGGAAGGATGGGTTAAATAGGTGATGGGGATTCAGAGGTGGACTTGTGATGAGCACCAGGTGTTGTATGTGTTTAGTCACTAAATTGTATATCTGAGTCTAATATTACACTGTATGTTAATCAACTGGAATTTAAATTAAAACTTTAAAAAATAGTAAAAAAATATAAAATAATAAAGAAAAAGAATAAAAGGCTGGTGGTTTATCCAGCTATGCTGATGTTCCTTAGTAACCTGACCTGTATATTTCAAGGGCTACAAGTTGAGAAAGAGATTTGGCATTGTTGGGTATTCCTGCTGCATGTGCACTCCATGTAAATATATTTCCAAAGAACATTGTAACTGCTTCAACTCTGAATCTTGGAATCACACCAAAACAACAGAATATTTATTTGGGAACCAACACATCTATTAGAGTCAATAACAATTTCTTAATGGTTTCTTACATACACAAAACTAGTAAACCTTTCATGCATGCAGGTTATAAACACACATTTTTCACTTTTTTCTGGCCAAGCATTTGTTCCCCCCAAACCTGCTTTTATATAAAGTTATAGTTTGTTTTGAAAATAATTTTTAGCTTTCACTGTTGTATGTGTGGTGTCTTATCTTTGCCTTTCATGCATATTTCTATGCCTGAGAGTTTTCCTGTCATTTTTCTATAAATCTTTATCCTTGTTGATTTTTATGAAGATTTGTTGCTTGTATTGAGATGATTAAACATGTTATTGAGCACTTCCTGAGTTTTAGTATCTATAAAAGCCTTTCCTCTTTTCTCTGACAGCTATTTACATTATTCTCTTAGTAACTCCATCTGTACCCCATGCTGATTCTTTTAGTTTCCAGGCATCCTGTGCTCCCATGATAGCATATATTTTCTTCTCAAGGATCCCCAGAGACTGCCTTATTTAGACCCTTTGAAGTTTTTGTTTTTGTTTTTGTTTTGTTTTGTTTAAGATGTCCTCGCTTGTTCACAGATGTAAATTAAAAGTAGGCTGGCATTCAGAATAAAGACTTCAGGAATATGGTAACAGTCTTGCTACCTGGTTTACCCTTGGTTCTGGCAGAAGTCTGTATAATATTTCCCTGGAAAACAAAAGGATTTTCTATCTGGTTTGTAGTTTTTTTTTAAATCAATTAGACTTTAAATCATCTATGTTTTCTCAAGTTTTAGTGTCAACCATCAAGCAAACACACTAGAATGTTTTATAAGGAATACATAATCATATAACAATTAAGAGATTTCATATGAATAATATATATAACATTATATATTAAGTTCATAAAAATAAAGTCAAAGGTAATATTATGCATTTTATAATGTTTATTTATTTTTGAGAGAGAAATAGACAGGGTGCAAGCAGAGGAGGGGCAGAGAGAGAGGGAGACACAGAGTCTGAAGCAGGCTCCAGGCTCCAAGCTGTCAGCATGGAGCCCAACATGAGGCTCTAACTCACAAACCACAAGATCATGACATGAGCCTAAGTCGGACGCTCAACCGACTGAGTAACTCAGGTGCCCCTATACCTTCAATAATTTAGTCTCTCAGCAGTAAGTCACATACTTCTCTGGATCTTTATTTTTTCCTGAGGAGATTTTCAATGTCACACTGATCCCTATCCCACTCCTTTTAAGAATGAAAAAAAATTTTTCTTTGTAACTTAGTTTGTTAGTATTCATTGCTTTCTAATCTTTTACTCAAATCTTTTTTTTTCTACTTCATTATTATGCTGCATACAATTTTGTAGTTGGCATGTAGTTGGATAGGACTAAAGGCTGTACTAACTTACTCAAAAGAGATTCATTATTCCTAGACAACATCTTACTCTGAGCTGCCACACATCATAAAAATTGTTCTTTCCAAAAACACAGAATGGAAACTATTTCAACACATTTCCTGAACTTCCAGCCAAACAAAACTAGGCCATGTTGGGAATATAAAGATAACAATGACTGAGTTCCTTCTCTTAAGTGTTGTTGAGGAGTGATCATTTTAAGCAAGGTGCTCTGGGCATAAGTCAAGAGAAGAAACAACAGTATCACACTTGTGTGCATATTTTTGTGGAATAATGAGTTGTCAGCTTCAGGTGGAGCATGGGGATGAAGAAGAAAAGGAAGACAGGCCTCAAAGGAAAGAAAACATATTATGTTGAGGTATGTTTCCTCTAACTCAATTTTGTTGAGAGTTGTTATCATGAATAGATATTGAATCTTGTCAAATGCTTTTTCTGCATCTATTGACATGATCATGATTTTTATCTTTTGTCTTGTTGACATGGTATGTGATGTTGATTAATTTGCAAATATTAAACCATCTTACATCCTGGGAATAAATACCACCTGATCATGGTGAATGATCTTTCTAATTTTTGTTGTATGTGGTTTGCTAATATTTTGTTAAGAAGTTAAACTGTCACTATTTGTAAATGACTTACTATAATGCAAAATCCTTAACTCCACCAAAAAACTATTAGAAGAAATAAACAAATTCAGTGAAGTGGCAGGATAGAAAATTAATACCCAGAAATTGGTAGTGCTTCTATATAGTAACAACAAAGTTGCAGAAAGAGAAATTAAACAACAGTAACAACATTTACATTTGTAACAAGAAGAATAAAATACCTAGGAATAAACTTAACCAAAGGAGTGAAAGACCTGTATTATGAAAACTATAAAACACTGATGAGGGGCACCTGGGTGGCTCAGTCGGTTAAGCGTCCGACTTCGGGTCAGGTCACGATCTCACGGTCCGTGGGTTCAAGCCCCGCATCGGGCTCTGTGCTGACAGCTCAGAGCCTGAAGCCTGTTTCAGATTCTGTGTCTCCTTCTCTCTGTGACCCTCCCCCGTTCATGCTCTGTCTCTCTCTGTCTCAAAAATAAATAAACGTTAAAAAAATTTTTTTTTAAAAATAAAACACTGATGAAAGAAGTTGAAGATGACACAAACAAATGAACATATTCCATGCTCATGAATTAGAAGAATTAATATCGTTAAAATGTTCATATTACCAAAAGCAATCTACAGATTCAATGTAATCCCTGTCAAAACACCAACAGAATTTTTCACAGAATTAGGACAAATAATACTAAAATTTGTATGGAATTGCAGAAGACCCCAAATAGTCAAATGAATCCTAAGAAAGAAGAATGAAGCTGGAGTTACCACAATTGCACATTTGTAGTAATCAAAACAGTATGGCACTGGCACAAAAATAGACCTATAGATCAATGGAGCAGAATAGAAATGTCAGAAATAAACTCACATTTATATGGTCAATTAATCTATGACAAAGGAGGTAAAATATACAGTGGGGGAAAGACAGTCTTTTCAATAAATGGTGCTGGAAAAACTGGACAGCTCCATAAAAAATAATGGGACTAGACTATTTTCTAACACCATACACAAAAATAAAGTCAAAATGAATTAAAGACAAAAATATGAGACCTGAAACCATAATAATCCTCAAAGAGAGCACAGGCAATAATTTCCTTGATGTTGGCCATAGCAATAATTTTCTAGATATGTCTCCTAAGACAAGGGAAACAAAATCAAAAATTAACTATTGGGACTGCATCAAAATAAAAAGCTTTTGCACAACAAAGGAAACGATAAGGAACACAAAAAGACAACCTGCTAAATGGGAGAAGATATTTGCAAATAATATATCCAATGAAGGATTAATATCCAAAATATATAAAGAAGTCATATAACTCATCGTCACCTACCATTAAGGAAATATAAATCAAAACTGCAATGAGGGGCGCCTGAGTGGCTCAGCTGGTTGAGTGTCCAGCTTTGGCTCAGGTCATGATCTCTTGGTTCATGAGTTCAAGCCCCACATCGGGCTCTATGCTGACAGCTCAGGGCCTGGAGCCTGCTTCGGATTCTGTGTCTCACTCTCTCTCTGCCCCTAACCCACTCGCATTCTGTCTCTGTCTCTCTCAAAAATAAATAAAGATTAAAAAAATTAAAAAAAACTGCAATGAGCTATCACCTCACACTTGTCAGAATGGCTAAAATCAACAACACAAAAAAAGAATAGGTGTTGGCAAAGATGTGGAGAAAAACACTCCTGCTCTGTTGGTGGGAATGGAAACCGGTGTAGCCACTCTGGAAAAGAGTGTGGAGGTTCCTCAAAAAGTTAATACAACAACTGTATGATCCAACAATTGCACTACTGGCTATTTACCCAAAGAATATAAATATACTAATTCTAAAGGATACATGCACCCCAATGTTAACAGCAGCATTATCTACAATAAGTAAATTATGGAAAAAGCCCAAAGTCCCTTGACTGATTAATGGATAAAAAAGTAGTATGTATATACAATGGAATATTGCTCAACCATAAAAAGGAATGAAATTGGGGTGCCTGGGTGGCTCGGTCAGTTAAGCGTCTGGCTCTTGATCTTGGCTCAGGTCATGATCTCATGATTCATGGGACTGAGCCCCACATCAGGCTTTCTGCTGACACAGAGCCTGCTTGGGACTCTCTCTCCCTCTCTTTCTTCCCCTCCCCTACTTGCTCTCTATCCCATTCTCTTTCAAAATAAATAGATATTTTTCTTTTTCTTTTTTCTTTTGTTAATTATGAAATTTATTGTCAAATTGGTTTGCATACAACACCCAGTGCTCATCCCAACAGGTACCTTCCTCAGTACCCATCACCCACCCACCTCCCCTCCCACCCCCAATAAACCCTCAGTTCTCAGTTTTTAGGAGTCTCTTGTGTTTTGGCTCCCTCCTCTCTAACCATTTTTTTCCTTCCCCTCCCCCATGGTCTTCTGTTAAGTTTCTCAGGATCCACATAGGAGTGAAAACATATGGAATCTGTCCTTTGTATGACTTATTTCACTTAGCATCACACTCTCCAGTTCCATCCACGTTGCTACAAAAGAGCATATTTCATTCTTTCTCATTGCCGCGTAGTATTCCATTGTATATATAAGCCACAATTTCTTTGTCCATTCATCAGTTGATGGACATTTAGGCTCTTTCCATAATTTGGCTATTGAGAGTGCTGCTATAAACATTGGGGTATAAGTGCCCCTATGCATTAGCACTCCTGTATCCCTTGGGTAAATTCCTAGCAGTGCTACTGCTGGGTCATAGGGTAGGTCTATTTTTAATATCTTGAGGAACCTCCACACTGTTTTCCAGAGCGGCTGCACCAGTTTGCATTCCCACCAACAGTGCAAGAGGGTTCCCGTTTCTCCACATCCTCGCCAGCACCTATAGTCTCCTGATTTGTTCATTTTGGCCACTCTGACTGGCGGGAGGTGATATCTGAGTGTGGTTTTGATTTGTATTTCCCTGATGAGGAGCGACATTGAGCATCTTTTCATGTGCCTGTTGGCCATCTGGATGTCTTCTTTAGAGAAGTGTCTATTCATGTCTTCTGCCCATTTCTTCACTGGATTATTTGTTTTTCAGGTGTGGAGTTTGGTGAGCTCTTTATAAATTTTGGATACTAGCCCTTTGTCCGGTATGTCATTTGCAAATATCTTTTCCCATTCCGTTGGTTGCCTTTTAGTTTTGTTGATTGTTTCCTTTGCTGTGCAGAAGATTTTTATCTTCATGAGGTCCCAATAGTTCATTTTGCTTTGAATTCCCTTGCCTTTGGAGATGTGTCAAGTAAGAAATTGCTGAGGCTGAGGTCAGAGAGGTTTTTCCCTGCTTTCTCCTCTAGGGTTTTGATGGTTTCCTGTCTCACATTCAGGTCCTTTATCCATTTTGAGTTTGTTTTTGTGAATGGTGTAAGAAAGTCGTCTAGTTTCCTTCTTCTGCATGTTGCTGTCCAGTTCCCCCAGCACCATTTGTTAAAGAGACTGTCTTTTTTCCATTGGATACTCTTTCCTGCTTTGTCAAAGATTAGTTGGCCATACTTTTGTGGGTCTAGTTCTGGGGTTTCTATTCTATTCCATTGGTCTATCTGTCTGTTTTTGTGCCAATACCATGCTGTCTTGATTACAGCTTTGTAGTAGAGGCTAAAGTCTGGGATTGTGATGCCTCCCACTTGGGTCTTCTTCAATATTACTTTGGCTATTTGGGGCTATTTGTGGTTCCATACGAATTTTAGGATTGCTTGTTCTAGCTTCAAGAAGAATGCTGGTGCAATTTTGATTGCGATTGCATTGAATGTGTAGATATCTTTGGGCAGTATTGACATTTTAATATTTATTCTTCCAATCCATGAGCATGGGTTGTTTTCCCATTTCTTTGTATCTTCTTCAATTTCCTTCATAAGCTTTCTGTAGTTTTCAGCATCCAGATCTTTTACATCTTTGGTTAGGTTTATTCCTAGGTATTTTATGCTTCTTGGTGCAATTGTGAATGGGATCAGTTTCTTTATTTGTCTTTCTGTTGCTTCATCATTAGTGTATAAGAATGCAACTGATTTCTGTACATTGATTTTGTGTCCTGCGACTTTGCTGAATTCACGTATCAGTTCTAGCAGACTTTTGGTGGAGTCTCTCAGGTTTTCCATGTATAGTATCATGTCATCTTCAAAAAGTGAAAGCTTGGCTTCATCTTTGCCAATTTTGATGCCTTTGACTTCCTTTTGTTGTCTGATTTCTGATTCCAGCACTTCCAACACTATGTTAAACAACAGCGGTAAGAGTGGACATCCCTGTCGTGTTCCTGATCTCAGGGGGAAAGCTCTCAGTTATTTCCCATTGAGGATGATATTAGCTGTGGGCTTTTCATAAATGGTTTTTGTGATGTTTAAGTATGTTCCTTCTATCCAGACTTTCTCGAGGGTTTTTATTAAGAAAGATGCTGAATTTTGTCAAATGCTTTTTCTGCATTGATTAACAGGATCATATGGTTCTTATCTTTCTTTTATTAATGTGATGTATCACATTGATTGATTTGCGAATGTTGACCAGCCCTGCATCCCAGGAATGAATCCCACTTGATCATAGTGAATAATTCTTTTTATATGCTGTTGAATTTGATTTGCTAGTATCTTGTTGAGATGTTTTGCATCCGTATTCATCAGGGATATTGGCCTGTAGTTCCCTTTTTTTTTACTGGGTCTCTATCTGGTTTGGGAATCAAAGTAATGCTGGCTTCAGAGAATGGGTCTGGAAGTTTTCCTTCACTTTCTGTTTTTTGGAACAGCTTGAGACAGATAGGTATTATCTCTGCTTTAAATGTCTTGTAGAATTCCCCTGGGAAGCCATCTGGTCCTGGACTCTTATTTGTTGGGGGATTTTTGATAACTGATTCAATTTCTTTGCTGGTTATGGGTCTGTTCAAGCTTTCTATTTCTTCCTGTTTGAGTTTTGGAAGTGTATGGGTGCTTAGGAATTTTTCCATTTCTTCCAGGTTGTCCAGTTTGTTGGCATATAATTTTTCATAGTATTCCCTGAGAATGGCTTGTATTTCTGAGGGATTGGTTGTAATAATTCCATTTTCATTCATGATTTTATCTATTTGGGTCATCTCCCTTTTCTTTTTGAGAATCCTGGCTAGAAGTTTATCAATTTTGTTTATTTTTTCAAAAAACCAACTCTTGGTTGCATTGATCTGCTCCACAGTTTTTTTTTTAGCTTCTATATTGTTTATTTCTGCTCTGATCTTTATTATTTCTCTTCTTCTGCTGGGTTTGGGGTGTCTTTGCTGTTCTGCTTCTAGTTCCTTTAAGTGTGCTGTTAGATTTTATATTTGGTATTTTTCTTGTTTCTTGAGATAGGCCTGGATTGCAATGTAGTTTCCTCTTAGGACTGCCTTCACTGCATCCCAAAGCATTTGGATTGTTGTATTTTCATTTTCATTTGTTTCCATATATTTTTAAATTTCTTCTCTAATTGCCTGGTTGACCCATTCATTCTTTAGTAGGGTGTTCTTTAACCTCCATGCTTTTGGAGGTTTTCCAGACGTTTTCCTGTGGTTGATTTCAAGCTTCATCGCATTGTGGTCTGAAAGTATGCATGGTATGATCTCAATTCTTGTATTCTTATGAAGGGCTGTTTTGTGACCCAGTATGTGATTTATCTTGGAGAATGTTCCATGTGCACTCGAGAAGAAAGTATATTCTGTTGCTATGGGATGCAGAGTTCTAAATATATCTGTCAAGTCCATCTGATCCAGTATATCATTCAGGGCCATTGTTTCTTATTGATCCTGTGTCTAGATGATCTATCCAATGTTTTAAGTGGAGTATTAAAGTCCCCTGCAATTACCACATTCTTATCAATAAGGCTGCTTATGTTTGTGATGAATTGTTTTATATATATTTGGGGGCTTTCGTATTCAGTGCATAGACGTTCATAATTGTTAGTTCTTCCTGATGGATAGACCCTGTAACTATTATATAACACCCTTCTTCATCTCTTGTTACAACCTTTAATTTAAAGTCTAGTTTGTCTGATATAAGTATGGCTACTCCAGCTTTCTTTTGACTTACTGTAGCATGACAGATAGTTCTCCATCCCCTCACTTTCAATCTGAAGGTGTCCTCAGGTCTAAAATGAGTCTTGTAGACACGAAATAGATGGGTCTTGTTTTTGTTTTTGTTTTTGTTTTTTTATCCATTATGATACCCTATGTCTTTCAGTTGGAGCATTTAGTCCATTTACATTCAGTGTTATTATAGAAAGATATGGATTTAGAGTCATTGTGATGTCTGTAGGTTTCATGCTTGCAGTGATGTCTCTGGTACTTTGTCTCACAGAATCCCCATTAGGATCTCTTGTAGGGCTGATTTAGTGGTGATGAATTCCTTCAGTGTTTGTTTGCTCGGGAAGACCTTTATCTCTCCTATTCTAAATGACAGACTTGCTGGATAAAGGATTCTCGGCTGCAATTTTTTTTTTCTGTTCATCACACTGAAGATTTCCTGCCATTCCTTTCTGGCCTGCCAAGTTTCAGTAGATCGGTCTTCCACTAGTCTTATGGGTCTCCCTTTGTAAGTTAGAGCCTATTTATCCCTAGCTTTCAGAATTTTCTCTTTATCCTTGTATTTTGCCACTTTCCCTATGATATGTCGTGCAGAAGATAGATTGAAGTTACATCTGAAGGGAGTTCTCTGTGCCTCTTGGATTTCAGTGCCTTTTTCCTTCCCCAGTTCAGGGAAGTTCTCAGCTCTGATTTCTTCAAGTACACCTTCAGCACCTTTCCCTCTCTCTTCCTCCTCTGGAATCCCAATTACGCATATATTATTTCATTTAATTATATCAATTAGTTCTCTAAGTCTCCCCTCATACTCCTAGATTTTTTTATTTCTCTTTTTCTCAGCTTCTTCTTTTTCCACAATTTTATCTTCTAATTCACCTATTCTCTCCTCTGCCTCTTCAATCCGAGCCGTGGTCACCTCCGATTTATTTTGCAGCTCATTTATAGTATTTATAGTATTTTTTAGCTCCTCCTGGCTGTTCCTTAGTCCCTTGATCTCTGTAGTAATAGATTCTCTGCTGTCCTCTATACTTTTTTCGAGCCCAGCGATTAATTTTATGACTATTATTTTAAATTCATTTTCTGTTATATTGGTTAAAACATTTTTGATCAGTTTGTTAGCTGTCGCTACTTCCTGGAGTTTCTTGAGGAGAATTCTTCCGTTTCGTTATTTTGGATAGTCCCTGGAGGGGCACGGAACTGCAGGGCTCTTCCTCTGTGCTGTCTGGAGTAACTTGTGTTGGTGCAGGGCCGCAGTCAGACCTGATGTCTGCCCCCAGCCCACCGCTGGGGCCACAGTCAGACTGGTGTGTACCTTATCTTCCCCTCTCCCAGGGGCAGGACTCACTGTGGAGTGGTGTGGCCCTGTGTGTGCTACTTACACACTGCCAGGCTTGTGGTTCTGCTTCAATGGGATATGGCGTATTAGCCGAGGTGGATCCGCAAGGTGCACAGGGGCGGGAGGGGCAGGCTCAGCTCACTTTGCCTTTGGTGGTCCACTTCAGGAGGGGCCTTGCAGCACCGGAAGGGACACAGACCCGTCGGAGGGATGGATCCGCAGAAGCACAGCATTGGGTGTTTGTGCAGTGCAAGCAAGTTTGTGACGGGAACTGGTTCCCTTTGGGATTTTGGCTGGGGGATGGGCGAGGGAGATGGAGCTTCTCAGCGCCTTTGTTCCCCACCAAGCTGAGTTCTGTTCTCCGGGGCTCAACAACTCTCCCTCCTGTTGTCCTTTAGCCCTCCTGCTCTCTGCCCAGAAGAGCTGTTGACTTATAACATTCCAGATGTTAAGTCCCGCTGGCTGTCAGAACATACTCCGTCAGGTCCCTCCGCTTTTGGAAGTCAGACTCGGGGGCTCTGCCTTGCCAGGCAGGCTGCCCCTCCACTGCCCTGGCTCCCTCCCGCCAGTCGGGGTAGCGCGCATCACCCCTCCGCCCTTCCTACTCTCTTCCATGGACCTCTCATCTATGCTTGGCTCAGGAGAGTCCATTCTGCTAGTCTTCTGGCAGTTTTCTGGGTAAATTATGCAGATGTGGGTGGAATCTAAGTGATCATCAGGACACAGTGAGCCCAGCATCCTCCTACGCTGCCATCTTCCCCCTGAATCATAAATAAATATTTTTAAAAAACAAATGAAAATTTGCCATTTGCAGCAACATGGATGGAGCTAGAAAGTATAATGCTAAGCGAAATAAGTCATTCAGGGAAAGACAAATACCATATGATTTCACTTATATATGGAATTTAAGAAACAATAAAAATTAACATTTTATTTTTGAGAGAGTGCAAATGGGGGAGAGGGGCAGAGGGAGGGAGAGAGAGAATCTTAAGCAGGCTCCATGCTCAGAGTGGAGCCAGATTCAGGGCTTGATCCCACAACCCTGGGGTGGGGTTTTCAACCTGAGCTGAAAAGCAAGAGTTGGATGCTCAACCAACTGAACCACACAGGTGCCTGAAGAAACAGATTTTTTTTAAGTTTATTTTATTTATTTTGAGATAGACAGAGGGTGAGAGCAAGCAGGTTAGGGGAAGAGAGAAGAGAGAGAATCCAAAGCAAGCCCCACATTGTAAGCATGGAGCCTGGTGTGGCACTTGATCCCATGAACCCTAAGATCATGCATGGCCTGAGCCAAAATCAGGAGTGGGGTGCTTAACCAACTGAGTAACCCAGGCAAACTCTTTATTAGAGAGATCAAACTGATGTTTAAGAGAGGGAGGTGGGTGGGGGAATGGGTTAAATACGTGATGGGGATTAAGAAGTGTACTTGTTGTGACAAGTGCCAGGTGATGTAGGGAATTTTTGAATCACTAATTTGTACACCTGGAACTAATATAACATTGTATTTTAACTTACTGGAGTTAAAATAAAAACTTAAAAAAACCAATGAGATATTACCTCATGCCTGTCAGAGTGGCTAAAATCAAAAAGATAAGAAACAACAAGTGTTGGTGAAGGAAAAAAAGGAACGCTCATTTACTCTCGTTGGGAATGTAAATTGGTATAGCCACTGTAGACAACCATATGCAGGTTCCTCAAATGATTAAAATTATAAATGCCATATCATCTAATATTTCCACTGTTCTGTATTTACCCAGGGAAAATGAAAACACTAACTCCGAAAGATATATGCACCCCTATGTTTATTGCAGTATTATTTATAATAGATAGCAAAGACATGGAAGAAATGTAAGTATCCATTAATAAACAAATGTGTAAGGGAAATGTGGTATATATGCACTATGGATATTACACAGTTATAAAAAAAAGGATGAGATCATGCCATTTGAGATAACATAGATGAACCTAGAGGGTGTTATGCTAAGTGAAATAAGTCAGACTGAGAAAGAAAAATAGCTTATTATTCCACTCACAAATGGAGTTTTTAAAAAAATGAATAAACAAAAAGCATAATCAGAACTATAAATACAGAGAAAAAAATGATGGTGGCTAGAGCAGAGTGGGTGGGGGATTGGCAAAATGGATGAAGAGGAAAGGGGAATACAGGCCTCCAGTTAGGGAATGAATAAGTCACAGGAATAAAAAGGAGAGCATAAGGAATACAGTCAATGATATCATAATAGTGATGTAAAAGGACAGATGGTAGCTACATTTGTGAACATAGCACAGTGTACAAACTTGTCAAATAACTAAGTTGTACACCTGAAACTAATGTAACATTGTGTGTCAAGGATACTCAAACTTAATTTTTTTAACAAAACAGAAAGCATATACTTACAAGGTAAGGAGTATGGTCTTTATTCTGTGAGTTGGGGGAAGCCACTGCAAGTTTGTGGGTAGGGGATTAGCCACAGAATTTAAATTTTTCAGCAGTATGTGGGATACTCTGGAATGGGGAAACTTTGAAATATCAGAACATTGGTAAGAGACTATTGAATCAACCATGAAGGAGATATGAAATATGATTCTTGCAGTAGGAATGGAAGGAAGGGAATGAATTAAAAAGGCTTGATGAAGACAGAACTAATAAGAATTAGCAGTTATTTAAATGAAGGAGTGGTGTCATTTTTCCCAGAAGAAGGGCCTTTTAAAAGCTGTACCAGATTTAAGTCTGTAAAATTGTACCATGGGCATTACTGGCTCCAGACATTCACGTATACTGTTTTCCTCCCTTGCTTGTCTGAATAGTTGCTTACTATTATATTCCTGGATTTCTGATCTCTAATAGTCTTATATCCAATTTTCCATAGTTATGTTGGACATTACATTTTATACCTTTTGGACTTAATTAAATGACTTACTGATATGCCTCCAACTTGTTTCTCTATGGTAGTGCTTTATGTCTCAAATCTCCTAGGCATATGGTAGAGGCATGGATCAATATTTTTTAAATGTGAGCCTAGGAACACATGTTGGAGTAAAATAATGAGTTTACTTTTAGAAATTTTGAGAAGTCAATACGACAAGCATATGGTGGAAAGTATTTGTGGAATTGGTGAAAAGAGTTATCCGAACCACGGAATGATACCTTTTGATTTATAGTTTAAATATAGATTTTCGTAAACTGCAAATTATCTTTTGAATCAAACATATAATCTATAAAAATGATGACAAGCAGCAAGTTCTAATGTGTTCTGTTGATTATTATTTTGGGCAACTATGTATGATCAGTATAATTGTTCCTTGCTTACAGAAATTTATCATATTCTCAAATTATTGTAATCTTGTATATTTATACATATATTCATTTATATTTTATCATCAGTGATCTGTATTCATTTAAAGCAGAATCCATGACAATATTTAAACATAATTTCCCTTATTAATTTTTATATACACAATTACTGGGAGTTTAAATTTCACATGGCTATTTTTAATAATGAGAACAGACATTTCAGTGTAATTAAAAGGGAGAAAATTAAGACAAATAATTCATTTTTTCTCCTTAATATTTTAATTTTGTTTTTGCTACCTCATGATTTCCCCATTATTTCGCTTCATGACTTCATTATTATTAATTGGCTTGTGGGCTATATTTATAGAAATTAAAGTAGTGACAATGAATATACAAGAGAAGAGGCTGTTGTTACCTTCTTAACTCCAATTCCTTGAGTATTGCTTAAAATAAAATCTAGCAGGTGACATCAATATTTATGCTGAAAATTCTGACTCAGGATTTGATAAGTACTCATTTAGCTATGTAATTTCCTTTGCAGCTTGATGGGGTCTCTAATGTCTTTTACCACCCCCCCCCATCTTTTATGATTGTTTTATAGTTCAAAATGTCTCAGTATAATATTTACCTCATTTATAAGTTGGAAAATTAGAATTACCAGACTTAAGATATAGAGGAATACAACATGGTGGAGAAGTAGGGGGACCTGAAGTTCCCTCATCCCTCGAACACAGCAGTGTTGAGGCCAAAGGACTTTGAATTCCAAGAGTCCGGGCTGCAGAATGACAGAGACATCTCCAAGGGCCCACGGGGACAACCTGGCGGGCCACAGATGCGTGATTGCTATCTGGGAGAGATAAAACATGTGGCATAAGCACAGAGGGCAGGGATCCCCTTCTGTGGAGAGACAAATGGAAGAGAAAGAGAGGCTGTGGAAGTGTAGGAATGTATTTGGACAAGGGAAAAACCACAGACCCAGGATCTGAAAAAAATAAAAAACAGACAAAGATCCAATCTCTAACTGAGGGGCTTTCTCCGGGCTGGGGCCAGCTGCCTTGTTCGTGCACCTGAGGAGGAGGGGAGCCAGCCCCAGGCTCAATAACTAGTTGAGAGGCACAGTCCACAGTGGGAGAAAGCAATCCCCTCCCTTGAGTGCTGTTGGAAGAAGGTATATAGCCATTCAAAAGACAAAGGACCCTGCCGGTACCCACCAGCCAGAGGCCATCTATTGGCAGGGCAGAACGGCACTTCCCCTGAACCGGGATATAAGGAGTGGGAACATTTAAGACGTTGGAGTTTAAATGCCAGCTGAGTGCCTGCAAGGTGTGAGAGTCGGCAGAGCAGGACAAACTGCCTCGTTCACACCCACATGGCACTATGAGGAGGCCCTCTATCAGTGGGGTGGAGTGGCACTTCCCTGGACCTGGTACATGTGGAGCAGGACCCTTTAAGACATCTGGGTTTGAATCCAAGATGAGCCATAGGGAGGCGGGGGAGATTGTGTAGCAAAACAAATAAATAAAGAAACCAAAAAAAAAAAAAAAAAAAAAAAACTACCTTCTGGTGCCCCTGCAGTACTGTGAATACAGCCTGAGCAGAGTGGTTTGGGATACCCAGTCCATGGAGGAAAGACTGGGGTGTCACCATTTTTCTCCCCATCACCAACAAAATGGGGCTACAGGGAAGGGACAGCCAGCCAACCGTGGAGGTGGGACATACCTACACCAAACCACACCTCTCTGTGCCTGGTAACTGCTTATCTACCAAAGTGAGATTGCAGCTGACCAACCAGATAGCCCCTCCTCCAGACCAGTGCTGCACCGGTTCCAAAGCACCCAGAGGTTTTACATTTTATGATTTCTTGAACAATTCATATTTCATTCCATATATATATATATATATGTATATATATATATGGAAAATTTATATATATATATATATATATATATATATATATATATAATTTTTTTTCTTCCTTTTCTCCTTATTTCTTCCCTTCTCTAGTCTGGATATTCTGGTTGTTGGTTTGTTTAAGCAGACATATTTAATCTGTTCTCTTTACACCTGTTCTATATCTCCGTTATTTCCCTCTCCCTCTCTCTGGATTAAGCTGTATAGTTTCTTTGCTTGGTCAATTTTCTTGTCTTTTGCTCCACCCCTGTCATTTCTCTCTTTGTATTGGATAAGGCCTCTTCCACCACTACCCCCACTTCTTCTTCTTTTTTTTTTTTTTAAATTTTTCCCCAGGGTTACTTCAACAAACAAATCAAAGCACACCTGGTGCAGGGTCCAAATCATCATTATGAGTAGGGAGATAAAGCAACCAGAGTCACAGCAGAGAGCATGTAACACACTCCAAAAAACACCTCCTGAAGGGCCAGGCCCTGGGCAGGCTATAAATCCTCTTTAATATAGTAGTGTTTTCAGGTGCAGGACACATAACAAGCTTTTAAAACACTTAAGAGACAGAAAACTAGCCAAAATGATGAAACAGAAGAATTTTCCTAAAAAGAAATTCCAGGAAGAAATGATGGCTAAAGAATTGATCAAAAAAGATATAAACAATATAACTGAACAAGAATTTAGAATAATAGTCATAAGACTAATTGCTGGGCTTGAAGAAAAGCATAGAAGACAGCAGAGAATCTGCTACAGAGATCAAGGAACTAAAAAGTAGTCATGACGAATTAAGAAATGCAATAAATGAGGTCCAAAATAAACTAGATGCAGTGACAGTGAGGGGTAAAGAGTCAGAGGGGAAAATAGGTGAAGATAAGATTATGGAAAAAGATGAAGCTGAGAAAAGAGAGATAAAAAAATTCTAGACCACAAAGCAAGATTTAGAGAATTAAGTGATTCAATGAAACATAATAATGTCCATATCAAGGAGTTCCAGAAGAAGAAGGAGAAGGAGAAGAAGAAGGAGGAGAAGGAGAAGAAGGAGGAGGAGAAGGAGAAGAAGGAGGAGGAGAAGGAGAGGAAGGAGGAGGGGGAGGAGGAGGAGGAGGAGAAGGAGAAGGAGAAGGAGAAGAAGAAGAAGAGAAAGAAAGAAAGAAAGAAAGAAAGAAAGAAAGAAAGAAAGAAAGAGAGAGAGAAAGGGGCGGAAGGTGTACTTGAACAAATCATAGCTGAGAACTTCCCCAATCTGGGAAAGGAAACAGACATTGAAATCCACGAGGCACAGAGAACTCCCTTCAGAGGTAACTTGAGTCTGTCTGCACAACATACCATAGTGAAACTGGCAAAATACAGAGATAGAGAATTCTGAAAGCATCTAGGGACAAACAGGCCTTAACCTACAAGGGTAGACACATAAGGGTTGTAGCAGACCTATCTACTGAAACTTGGCAGGCCAGAAGGGAGTGGCAGGAAATATGCAATGTGCTGAATAGGAAAAATATGCAGCCCAGATCCTTTATCCAGCAAGCATGTCACTCAGAATAGAAGGACAGCTTTTGTTTTCCCAAACAAAAACTGAAGGAGTTCATCACCATTAAACCAGCCCTACAAGAGATCCTAAGAGGGACTCTGTGAGTGGAATGTTACAAAAAAAACAAAGGACGAGAGACATCACCACAAGCATGAAAGATACAGATAATACAATGACACTAAATCCATATCTTTCAATAATAACACTGAATGTAATTGGACTAAATGCTCCAATCAAAAGACATAGGGTATCATAATGGATAAAAAACAATGTCCGTCTATTTGCTGTCTACAAGAGACTCAATTAGACCTGAGGACACCTTCAGATTGAAAGTGAGGGGATGGAGAACCATCTATCATGCTACTGGAAGTCAAAAGACCGCTGAAGTAGCCATACTTAACCAGACAAACTAGATTTTAAACTAAAGTCTGTAACAAGAGATGAGGAAGGGCATTATATAATAATTATGGGGTCTATCCATCAAGAACTAACAATTATAAATATTAATGCACCCAATTTGATGGAACCGAAATATATAAAATAATCACAAACATGAGCAATCTTATTGATAGCAATGCAGTAACTGCAGGTGACTTTAATACTCCACTTACAACAATGGGCAGATCATCTAGACAGAAAATCAATAAGGAAACAATCGCCCTGAATGACATAGTGGACCAGATGGACTTGACAAATATAGTCAGAACTTTTCATCCTAAAGCAACAGAATACACATTTTTCTAGAGTGCACATGGAACATTCTCCAAGATAGATCACATACTGGGTCACAAAACAGCCCTCAATAAGTACAAAAAAATTGAGATCATACCATGAACACTTTCGTATCACAATGCTATTAAATTTGAAATCAACCACAGGAAAAGTGCTAGAACTGATATGTGAATTCAGCGAACTTGCAGCATATAAAATCAATGTACAGAAATCGGTTGCACTTCTATACACCAATAATGAAGCAACAGAAAGAGAAATAAAGAAATTGATCCCATTTACAATTGTATCAAGAGCCATAAAATACCGAGGAGTAAACTTAACCAAAGATGTAAAAGATTTGTATGCTGAAAATCATAGAAAGCTTATGAAGGAAATTGAAGAAGACACAAAGAAATGGAAAAACATCCCATACTCATGGACTGGAAGAATAAATATTTTTTAAAATATCAATACTACCCAAAGCAATCTACACATTCAATGCCATCCAAATCAAAATTGCACCAGCATTCTTCTCAAAGCTAGAACAATCCTAAAATTTGTATGGAACCACAAAAGACCCTGAATAGCCAAAGTAATATTGAAGAAGAGAAAAAAAGTGGGAGGCATCAGAATCCCAAACTTTAGCCTTTACTACAAAGCTATAATCATCAAGACATCATGGTATTGGCACAAAAACAGACACATAGATCAATGGAATAGAATAGAGAACCCAGAATTGGACCCACAAATGTATGGCCAACTAATATTTGACAAAGCAGGAAAGAGTACCCACTTGAAAAAAGACAATATCTTTAGCAAATGGTTCTGGGATAACTGGAGAGCAACATGCAGAAAAATGAACCTGGACCACTTTCTTACACCATACACAAAAATAAACTCAAAATGCATGAAAGACCTGAATGTGAGACAGTAAACCATCAAAACCCTAGAGGAGAAAACCGGCAACATCCTCTTTGACCTCAGCTGCAGTAATGTCTTGCTCGACAGGTCTCCAAAGGCAAGGGAATTAAAAGCAAGTATGAACTATTTAACCATCAAGATAAAAGTCTTCTTTACAGCAAAGGAAACAAACAACAAAACTAAAAGGCAACCGACGAAGTGGGAAAAGATATTTGCAAATGACATATCGAATAAGGGGTTCGTATCCAAAATCTATAAAGGACTTCACAAACTCAACACCTGAAAAACAAATAATCCAGTGGAGAAATGGGCAGAAGACCTAAGTAGACACTTTTCCAAAGAAGACATGCAGGTGGCCAACAGATACATGAAACGATGCTCAACTTCACTCATCATCAGGGAAATACAAATCAAAAACACACTGAGCTACCACCTCACATGAGTCAGAGTGGCTAAAATTAACAACTCAGGAGACAACAGATGCTGGTGAGGATGTGGAGAAACAGAAACCCTCTTGCACTGTTGGTGGGAATACAAACTGGTGCATCCATTCTGGAAAACAGTGTGGAGATTCCTCAAAAAATTAAAAATAGAACTATCCTATGACCCAGCAATAGCACTGCTAGGAATTTATCCAAAGGATACAAGAGTGCTGATGCATAGGGGCATATGTACCCCAATGTTTATAGAAGCACTTTTAACAATAGCCGAATTATGGAAAGAGCCTAAATGTCCATCCACTGACGAATGGATAAAGAAGATGTGGTTTATATATACAATGGAATACTACATGGCAATGAAAAAGAATGAAATCCTTTCATTTGCAACAACATGGACGAACTGGAGGGTATAATGCTAAGTGAAATCCATTAGAGAAAGACAGGTGTCATGTGTTTTCACTCATGTGGATCTTGAGAAACTGAACAGAAGACCATGGGAGAAGGAAAGGGGGAAAATATTTACAGAGAGGGAAGATGCCAAAACATAAGAGACTCTTAAATACAGGAAACAAATTGAGGGTTGGGGGGCAGGGAAGAGGGGAAAATGGGTGATGGGCATTGGGGAGGGTACTTGTTGGGATGAGCACTGGATGTTGTGTGTAAGCGATGAATCATGGTAATCTACCCCCAAAACCAAGAGCATGTTGTATACACTATATGTTAGCCAGCTTGACAGTAAATTATATTAAAAAAAAATAATTCCCAGACTTAAAAATTTAACCCCAAGTGACTTAAATTGTGTGTGCTTCCTTTCTTTTTGAAGACAGCACTACTTTAATAGTAGTGATATTTGTATGTAGTTTCTTCACTGATTTAAATCTACTGAGTGTATGCAAGGATACAAGGATGAGTAAATAATTCAGTATATCAAGCCACAAATCAAGAATCACACACTATATTATTATTTTGTTATTTATTTACTTGATTTATTATTTTTATAATTTCCATACACGTTAGTTAGCATATAATACAAAAATGATTTCAGGACTAGAATCCTGTGATTCATCCCCTACATGTAACATCCAGTGCTCATCCCAATAAGTGTCTTCCCCAATACCCCTTGCCCATTTAGCCCATCCCCCCACCCACAACCCCTCCAGAAACCCTCAGTTTGTTCTCTGTGTTTAAGGGTCTATTATGTTTAGTCCCCCTCCATGTTTTTATATTATTTTTGCTTCCCTTCCCTTATGTTCATCTTTTTGGATTTTAAATTCCACATATGAGTGAAGTCATATGATATTTGTCTTTCTCTGACTAATTTCGCTTTGCATAATACACTCTAGTTCCATCCATGTTGTTGCAAATGGCAAGACATCATTCTCTTTGATGGCTGAGTAATATATACCACATCTTCTTTATCCATTCATCAGTCAATGTACAATTGGGCTCTTTCCATACTTTGGCTATTGTTGATAGTGCTGCTATAAACATTGGGGTGCATGTGCCCCTTCGAAACAGCACACCTGTATCCTTTGGATAAATACCTATTAGTTCAATTGCTGGGTGGCAGGGTAGTTTTAGTTTTAATTTAATACTGTTTTCTACAGTGGCTGTACCAGTTTGCATCCCCACCAGCAGTGCAGAAGGGTCCTTCTTTCTCCATATCCCAGCCAACATCTCTCATGGCCTGAGTTGTTAATTTTAGCCATTCTGATTGGTGTGAGGGGGTATCTCATTGTGGTTTTGATTTGTATTTCCCTGATGATGAGTGATGTGGAGCATTTTTTTATGTGTCCGTTAGTCATCTGGATGTCCTCTTTGGAAAAGTGTCTATTCGTGTATCTTGCCCATTTCTTCACTGGATTATTTGTACTTTGGGTGTTGAGTTTGATAAGTTCTTTAAAGATTTTGAATACTAACCCTTTATCTGATATGTCATTTGCAAATATCTTCTCCCATTCCAGTTGTTGCCTTTTAGTTTTGCTGATTGTTTCTTTCACTGTGCAGAAGCTTTTTATCTTGATTAAGTCCCAATCATTCATGTTTGCTTTTGTTTCCCTTGCCTCCGGACACGTTGAGTAAGAAGTTGCTGCAGCCAAGATCAAAGAGGTTTTGCCTGCTTTCTCCTTGAGGATTCTGATGGCTTCCTGTCTTACATTTAGGTCTTTCATCCATTTTGAGTTTATTTTTGTGTATGGTGTAAGAAAGTGGTCCATGTTCATTTTTCTGCATGTCACTGTCCAATTTTCCCACCACCAGTTGCTGAAGAGACTGTCTTTATTCCATTGGATATTCTTTCCTGCTTTGTCAAAGATTAGTTGGCCATACGTTTGTGGGTCCATTTCTGGGTTATGTCCACTCTAAATGTTGGTGAGTATGTAGCAACTGATTTATCATATGGTGATAACATGGTATGTTATTATATATGGTAAATTCCTATAAAAGAAACAGAATAAAAGAGCAAAACGTCTTTGGGAAGTGGTCTGGCAGTTTCTCATAAAGTTAAGCGTCACCTACTTCTCAATATTTACACAAAAAGTAAAAACATATGCACAAAAAGTGCACGTTTTAGAGTATAATCAGAGTAACTGATTCAAAATAGCCCAAATCCTGAAATGACCAAAATGCCCACAATACAGAATAGAATTTTAAAAATATGGCTTACCCATCAAATACAATACTAGTCAGCATTAAAAAGAAACTAACACACAACATTATGAGCAAACCTCCAAACATAGTGGTTGTCAACCTGAGACAGTTTTGCTCTGCCCACCTGGGAGGTATTAATAATACTTGGAGACATTTTTTTAAATGTAAGAAATTATCTTTTTTAAAGTTTATTTATCTGAGAGAGAGAGCATGCAAGAGCAGGAAGAGGGGCAGAGAAAGAGAGAGAGAGAATCCCAAGCAGGCTCCACACTCAACATGGAGCTGGATGAGGGTCTCCATCCGCTGACCATGAGATCATGACCTGAGCCAAAATCAAGAGTCGATCACTTAAAAGACTGAGCCATCCAGGTGCCCCAATACTTGGAGACATTTTTGGTTACCACAATGGGGCGCAGTGGGACATGCTACTGGTATTTAGTAGGTTGAGACCAGGGATGTTGCTAAGGATTTTACACACAGGATACCCTCACAACAAATAATTATCTGTCTCAAAATATCAATAGTGCTGCTTGTTAAGAAAGCCCAAGTTTTGCTGAGAAAAAGAAGGAAGATAAAAAAAGTACCTAATTTATTATTACATTTTTAAAAAGTTCTAGAACTTGAAACATCTGTGGTGGAATAAATCAGAAAAAATTTGCTTCTTTAAAGGATAGGACAGGTATTGACTAGGAAGAAAATGAAGGATGTTCTGGGGTAAAGTAAATGTTCTGTATTATCAAATAAGATCACATCTTGACTTAAATAAGCAGACATTTCATTTGAAAGGATTATTGCAGAAAAGGGAGGGGGCTGTTACAATAGGAAGAATACTAAGAACATATGATTTGAGTGTTTGATTTGTTATTCAGAAAAGGGCTTTTCTTTTATAGGTAAGAGTAAACAAGGCTCAAGAAAGAGTGGTGTAATCGGACAGACGGTTTTACCCTGAAGCCAGCCTATTTTCAGAAGGGACCATTAAGGAGGGTCTTTGTGCTGGTTCAGGGCAAGGGTGGGTCTAATTTCAGGGGCTTAGAGAAGGAGAGAAATTTAACTACATTTTGGTTAGCAAACATTTTGTTCCAGTACTTAGTACTGACCCTTTTACGTGGAGAAGCTTCTTTGCAGTAAGAGGGCATTGAAATAATGGTAAAGATAGCCGTGAGATTTAAGATAGTTAAATGAAATCTAATTTCCAAGGGAGAAAGCGTCCCTCTGGAGGTGGCTGTCTTCCTTATTATAACTTTACAACTTTGACAAAATTATGGTTTTTGGCAGATGGGACAAAAGAGTACCACTTGTTCCAGGTAAGGAGTGAAGTTTACCTGCTAATATTGGTGAAAGAGTTGATATTTTTTTTTTCCCCATGATTGGTAATCTCGTGAAGGTATAGTACAAATTTTGAGTGAAGGACTGAGTATAGGTGAAGTAGTCTTCTGGGTGTCTCAGAATGTCATCTGAGTGGAAACAGTATCCATCTTGTTTCTAATTGGTCTTTTAATATTCAGGAGCCTTAAAATAAGATATTTTTATTTCCTTGATTGGAAGATGAGGTGCTAAGTGGGATAAATAATATCTTGTCTGATTACAATGGGATTGGGACAGATTTTTAAACTTCTAACACACATTATAAGATAATGACTTTCATATTGCTTGAAGTGTTTTATTGCCAATATAAGCATTGGTTTTGAGTGTAATCACCTCTTCTGGTAATGGTAAGGCTTTAGAAGGTTAACCAACTATTTCCCATTTTTGATTGGTGTTCCAGCTGCACTCATAAATCCCTTGGCTTTCTATAACATACCAAAGTCATGTAATACTCCAAGTGTATCCACTCTATGTATAGACATTACCTCTCCTATCCTTAGCTAAAGTGCATGATCTGGCAAGAGCCATGAATTTTGCAATCTGGGTTGATTTTGCATTGGGTAGAGATTCATATTCCACAGGGTTTAGGAAATTTGTGATGGTATATTCTACAAGGAAACACTATTTTGATGTGCAGAGGTATGAACCATGAGCAAAGAGAATGAGACCTATATCTACAAGAGGAATTTCAGCAATACCACGGTGGAGAAAGGTTAAGGTTTCAGTGGCTGAAATGCATTTTATGTGATCACTCTTCAATCAGAAGAGAAAGAAGTTTAGTGGGATTAAGGTTTTGAAAATGCTGTTTAGGAATGTGACAAAGAGTAGAAAATAACGTTGGAAATAGAAGCAAAAAGGATCTCATAAGACGTGGGAAGAGGTTGAAAAATGTTGCATATTTTCAGTCAGGAGACATTTTTGGAAAAAATAGGGTATATAAATATTCAAAGTATAACCTAGCCCATAAATTGTGATTTGAGCACATTTCTAGAATAAAAGTAAAGTATCCAATGTGCCTCTGGTTCCTGTTATGTTTCTGAGATGCTTAAAGTATATCCTGTCTCACAAATAAATAGAAAAAAGGGCAAGGAATTTGGGAGCTCCAAGTTGGAGACAGAGGAAAGGGAGATTTTTAAGGATTCATATGCTCTTAAGATACTGACACCCATTGTATGAATTCAGACAATGTTTCTATAATCATTTAAAGAGATGTTATAGTAGAGAAATTGGGGGTCAACATTCCACAATACCTAATGAATCTCAGCTCAGAATTTATCTCTTCATTTCAAGTAAGGCTAATTCAGAATGACCTTGGTACACTCTGGGGACAAAGTTTTTCCCCTAAGGAAGATTATCATGTCCTAAATAATGAGCCTGAGGACTGCAGTATTGTATTTTGTTTCTCAAAACTTTATTCCCCTTTCAAGCCAGAATTTCTGATAGGTATTTGCATATCTGTCAGTGAATTATCAGTTTTACTGAAGAAAAAAAATGAGGTGATTTACATATTGAAGGGGTGTTGAATTACATGGGAAAATAAAATCCTTTAATTTTGCATTTACTATCTGAGGAAAAATAAGTGGGGGCTTCCATAAATACCTGAGACATAATAGTCCAAACACATTGTTTATTTTCCAAAGTGAAAGCAAAAGGTCTTCATGAGTTAGTCCTTCACGAGAACCTAAATATTAATACTACAAGTAGAAAGCAAATATCTGCCAGGTGTCTCGGTGGCTCAGTCGTTAAGCATCTGACTTCAATTTAGGTCGTGATCTCGCAGTTAGTGAGTTCGAGTTCTACATTGGGTGAGCTCCTGACCTGCTTTGGTGAGCTTGATCCATGCATCTGGTGAACATGAGCCCTGCTTCAAGTAAAACTCAAACCCCGCTTTGGCTGAACCCTGCTTCTCTTTCTCTCTCTCTGTCTCTACCCCTTGCTCACTTCTCACTTGCACCCTCCCTCTCTCTCTCTCTCTCTCAAAAACAGGCAGTATCTGCCTAACAGATTAACAGAGGTTATGAGGTTGTAGAATGATCTATTATCTATGATGGGTATCATGTAATCCAAGAGGTAGAAAAAGTAGATTAGAAATGGACATATCATATATTAAGATATCTAACACCACCACCAGGGTGGTTTGTGTACTCTGAGAGATCATGGTGGGGAATTGTGAAGTATTAAGAGTGGAATAGGTGGCTCCAGTGTCTGTAAGGAAGTTGGCTGGGTCACCACTGGCTTTTATTTCCTCCATTGTGTTTAAGGGTATTTGGGGGGCAGACAGAAGCAGATCCCTTTGGGGGAGTCATTGAGACTTAGATTTTTTTTCCTTTTGGTTAATCTTTAGTCCAATATCCCTTTTCCTTACAGTATCTATAGGGGTTGTGATCTATGGGAGATTGAAGGGAAGCTGAGGATGGCTTTTGAAGTCCTTAGTATGATTACCCTCAAGTGACTTCAGCTGGAGAGCCATGAGTAAATATTTATAGATTAAGTTTTATTAGCCTGTACATCTTCTTGGTATTCGGCTAAAGCGTGGATCTCAGAAAGGGAGGCATTTTGCCAATTAATGCAATATTTTTGTTGTTGTTTTGTTTTGTATTTAAAAAATTTTTTTTTCAATATATGAAGTTTATTGTCAAATTGGTTTCCATACAACACCCAGTGCTCATCCCAAAAGGTGCCCTCCTTAATACCCATCACCCACCCTCCCCTCCCTCCCACCCCCCATTACCCTCAGTTTGTTCTCAGTTTTTAAGAGTCTCTTATGCTTTGGCTCTCTTCCACTCTAACCTCTTTTTTTTTCCTTCCCCTCCCCCATGGGTTTCTGTTAAGTTTCTCAGGATCCACATAAGAGTGAAACCATATGGTATCTGTCTTTCTCTGTATGGCTTATTTCACTTAGCATCACACTCTCCAGTTCCATCCATGTTGCTACAAAGGGCCATATTTCATTCTTTCTCATTGCCACGTAGTACTCCATTGTGTATATAAACCACCATTTCTTTATCCATTCATCAGTTGATGGACATTTAGGCTCTTTCCATAATTTGGCTATTGTTGACAGTGCTGCTATAAACATTGGGGTACAAGTGCCCCTATGCATCAGGACTCCTGTATCCCTTGGGTAAATTCCTAGCAGTGCTACTGCTGGGTCATAGGGTAGGTCTATTTTTGATTTTTGGAGGAACCTCCACACTGTTTTCCAGAGTGGCTGCACCAATTTGCATTCCCACCAACAGTGCAAGAGGGTTCCCATTTTCCACATCCTCTCCAGCATCCATAGTCTCCTGGTTTGTTCATTTTGGCCACTTTGACTGGCGTGAGGTGATATCTGAGTGTGGTTTTGATTTGTATTTCCCTGATGAAGAGCGACGTTGAGCATCTTTTCATGTGCCTGTTGGCCATCTGGATGTCTTCTTTAGAGACGTGTCTGTTCATGTTTTCTGCCCATTTCTTCACTGGGTTATTTGTTTTTCGGGTGTGGAGTTTGTTGAGCTCTTTATAGATTTTGGATACTAGCCCTTTGTCTGATATGTCATTTGCAAATATCTTTTCCCATTCCATTGGTTGCCTTTTAGTTTTGTTGGTTGTCCCTTTGCTGTGCAGAAGCTTTTAATCTTCATAAGGTCCCAGTAGTTCATTTTTGCTTTTCATTCCCTTGCCTTTGGGGATGTGTCAAGTAAGAAATTGCTACGGCTGAGGTCAGAGAGGTCTTTTCCTGCTTTCTCCTCTAGGGTTTTGATGGTTTCCTGTCTCACATTCAGGTCCTTTATCCATTTTGAGTTTATTTTTGTGAATGGTGTGAGAAAGTGGTCTAGTTTCAATCTTCTGCATGTTGATGTCCAGCTCTGCCAGCACCATTTGTTAAAGAGACTATCTTTTTGCCATTGGATATTCTTTCCTGCTTTGTCAAAGATGAGTTGGCCATACGTTTGTGGGTCTAGTTCTGGGGTTTCTATTCTATTCCATTGGTCTATGTGTCTGTTTTTGTGCCAATACCATGTTGTCTTGATGATGACAGCTTTGTAGTAGAGGCTAAAATCTGGGATTGTGATGCCTCCTGCTTTGGTCTTCTTCTTCAAAATTACTTTGGCTATTCGGGGCCTTTTGTGGTTCCATATGAATTTTAGGATTACTTGTTCTAGCTTCGAGAAGAATGCTGGTGCAATTTTGACTGGGATTGCATTGAATGTGTAGATAGCTTTGGGTAGTATTGACATTTTGACAATATTTACTCTTCCAATCCATGAGCACGGAATGTTTTTCCATTTCTTTATATCTTCTTCAATTTCCTTCATAAGCTTTCTATAGTTTTCAGCATACAGGTCTTTTACATCTTTGGTTAGGTTTATTCCTAGGTATTTTATGCTTCTTGGTGCAATTATGAATGGGATCAATTTCTTTGTCTTTCTGTTGCTTCATTATTAGTGTATAAGAATGCAACTGATTTCTGTACATTGATTTTGTATCCTGCAACTTTGCTAAATTCATGTATCATTTCTAGCAGACTTATGGTGGAGTCTATCGGATTTTCCATGTATAATATCATGTCATCTGCAAAAAGTGAAAGCTTAACTTCATCTTTGCCAATTTTGATGCCTTTGATTTCCTTTTGTTGTCTGATTGCTGATGCTAGAACTTCCAGCACTATGTTAAACAACAGTGGTGAGAGTGGACATTCCTGTCGTGTTCCTGATCTCAGGGAAAAAGCTCTCAGTTTTTCCCCATTGAGGATGATGTTATCTGTGGGCTTTTCATAAATGGCTTTTATGATGTTTAAGTATGTTCCTTCTATCCCGACTTTCTCGAGGGTTTTTATTAAGAAAGTTTGCTGAATTTTGTCAAGTGCCTTTTCTGTATCGATTGACAGGATCATATGGTTCTTATCTTTTCTTTTATTCATGTGATGTATCACGTTGATTGATTTGCGAATGTTGAACCAGCCCTGCATCCCAGGAATGAATCCCACTTGATCATGGTGAATAATTCTTTTTATAAGCTGTTGCATTCGATTTGCTAGTATCTTATTGAGAATTTTTGCATCCATATTCATCAGGGATATTGGCCTGTAGTTCTCTTTTTTTACTGGGTCTCTGGTTTGGGAATCAAAGTAATACTGACTTCATAGAATGAGTCTGGAAGTTTTCTTTCCCTTTCTATTTTTTGGAATAGATTGAGAAAGATAGGTATTATCTCTGCTTTAAAAGTCTGGTAGAACTCCCCCTGGGAAGCCATCTGGTCCTGGAATCTTATTTGTTGGGAGATTTTTGATGACTGATTCAATTTCTTCGCTGGTTATGGGTCTGTTCAAGCTTTCTATTTCCTCCTGATTGAGTTTTGTAAGGGTGTGGGTGTTTAGGAATTTGTCCATTGCTTCCAGGTTGTCCAGTTTGTTGGCATATAATTTTTCATAGTATTCCCTGATAATTCCTTGTATCTCTGAGGGATTGGTTGTAATCATTCCATTTTCATTCATGATTTTATCTATTTGGGTCATCTCCCTTTTCTTTTTGAGAAGCCTGGCTAGAGGTCTATCAATTTTGTTTATTTTTTCAAAAAACCAACTCTTGGTTTCATTGATCTGCTCTACAGTTTTTTTAGCTTCTATATTGTTTATTTCTGCTCTGATCTTTATTATTTCTCTTCTTCTGCTGGGTTTGGGGTGTCTTTGCTGTTCTGCTTCTATTTCCTTTCGGTGTGCTGTTAGATTTTGTATTTGGGATTTTTCTTGTTTCTTGAGATAGGCCTGGATTGCAATGTAGTTTCCTCTCAGGACTGCCTTTGCTGCATCCCAAAGCGTTTGGATTGTTGTATTTTCATTTTCATTTGTTTCCATATATTTTTTAATTTCTTCTCTAATTGCCTGGTTGACCCATTCGTTCTTTAGTAGGGTGTTCTTTAACCTCCATGCTTTTGGAGGTTTTCCAGACTTTTTCCTGTGGTTGATTTCAAGCTTCATAGCATTGTGGTCTGAAAGTATGCATGGTATGATCTCAATTTTTTTATACTTATTAAAGCCTGTTTTGTGACCCAGTATGTGATCTATCTTGGCGAATGTTCCATGTGCACTCGAGAAGAAAGTATATTCTGTTGTTTTGGGAAGCAGAGTTCTAAATATATCTGTCAAGTCCATCTGATCCAATGTATCATTCAGGGCCCTTGTTTCTTTATTGACCGTGTGTCTAGATGATCTATCCATTTCTGTAAGTGGAGTAGTAAAGTCCCCTGCATCTACCACATTCTTATCAATAAGGTTGCTTATGTTTGTTATGAATTGTTTTATATATTTGGGGGCTCCTGTATTTGACACATAGACATTTATAATTGTTAGCTCTTTCTGATGGATAGATCCTGTGATTATTATATAAGGCCCTTCTTCATCTCTTGTTGCAGCCTTTAATTTAAAGTATAGTTCGTCTGATATAAGTATGGCTACTCCAGCTTTCTTTTGACTTCCAGTGACATGATAAATAGTTCTCCATCCCCTCACTCTCAATCTGAAGGTGTCCTCAGGTCTAAAATGAGTCTCTTGTAGACAGCAAATAGATGGGTCTTGTTTTTTTATCCATTCTGATACCCTATGTCTTTTGGTTGGCGCATTTAGTCCATTTACGTTCAGTGTTATGATAGAAAGATATGGGTTAAGAGTCATAGTGATGTCTGTAGATTTCATGCTTGTAGCGATGTCTCTGGTACTTTGTCTCACAGGATCCCCCTTAGGATCTCTTGTAGGGCTGGTTTAGTGGTGACAAATTCCTTCAGTTTTTGTTTGTTTGGGGAGACCTTTATCTTTCCTTCCATTCTAAATTCTAGACTTGCTGGATAAAGGATTCTTGGCTGCATATTTTTTCTGTTCATCACATTGAAGATTTCCTGCCATTCCTTTCTGGCCTGCCAAGTTTCAGTAGAGAGATCGGTCACGAGTCTTATAGGTCTCCCTTTATATGTTAGAGCGTGTTTATCCCTCGCTGCTTTCAGAATTTTCTCTTTATCCTTGTATTTTGCCAGTTTCACTATGATTTGTCATGCAGAAGATCGATTCAAATTACGTCTGAAGGGAGTCCTCTGTGCCTCTTAGATTTCAATGCCTTTTTCCTTCCCCAGATCAGGGAAGTTCTCAGCTAGTATTTCTTCAAGTACACCTTCAGCACCTTTCCCTCTCTCTTCCTCCTCTGGAATACCAATTATGCATAGATTATTTCTCTTTAGTGCATCACTTTGTCCTCTAATTTTCCCCTCATACTCCTGGATTTTTTTATCTCTCTTTTTCTCAGCTTCTTGTTTTTCCATAATTTTATGTTCTAATTCACCTAGTCTCTCCTCTGCCTCTTCAATCCGAGCCTTGATTGTCTCTATTTTATTTTGCAGCTCATTGATAGCATTTTTTAGCTCCTCCTGGCTGTTCCTTAGTCCCTTGATTTCTGTAGCAATAGATTCTCTGCTGTCCTTTATACTGTTTTCAAGCCCAGCAGTTAATTTTATGACTATTATTCTAAATTCACTTTCTGTTATATTGTTTAAATCCTTTTTGATCAGTTCATTAGCTGTTGTTATTTCCTGGATGTTTTTCTGAGGGGAATTCTTCCATTTCGTCATTTTGGATAGTCCCTGGAGTGGTGCGGGACAGCAGGGCACTTCCCTTGTGCTGTCTTGAATAACTTGCATTAGTGGGCGGGGCCGCAGTCAGAACTGATGTCTGTCCCAGCCCACCGTTGGGGCCACAGTCAGACTGGTGTGTGCCTTCTCTTCCCCCTCTCCTAGGGGCGGGATTCACTGTGGGGTGGCATGACCCCTCTGGGCTACTTGCACACTGCCAGGCTTGTGGTGCTGGGGATCTGGCCTATTAGCTGGGGTGGATCAGCAAGGTGCACAGGGGTGGGAGGGGCAGGCTCAGCTAGCTTTTCCTTTGGAGATCCACTTAGGTAAGGGCCCTGCTGCACCAGGAGGGAGTCAGACCGCCAGAGGGATGGATCCGCAGAAGCACAGTGTTGGGTGTTTGCACGGTGCAAGCAAGTTCCCTGGCAGGAACTGGTTTCCTTTGGGATTTTGGCTGGGGGATGGGTGAGGGAGATAGCGCTGGTGAACGCCTTTATTCCCCACCAAGCTGAGTTCTGTTGTCCGGGGCTCAACAACTCTCCCTCCCATTGTCCTCCAGCCCTCCCATTCTCAGAGCAGAGCTGTTAGCTTATAACCTCCCAGATGTAAAGTCCCGCTTGCTGTCAGAACACACTCCGTCCGGCCCCTCCGCTTTTGCCAGCCAGACTCCGGGGCTCTGCTTGGCCGGCGGGCTGCCTCTCCACCCCGGCTCCCTCCCGCCAGTCCGTGGAGCACGCACCGCCTCTCCGCCCTTCCTACCCTCTTCCGTGGGCCTCTCGTCTGCGCTTGGCTCCGGAGACTCCGTTCTGCTAGTGTTCTGGTGGTTTTCTGGGTTATTTAGGCAGGTGTAGGTGGAATCTAAGTGATCAGCAGGATGCGTGGTGAGTCCAGCGTCCTCCTACGCCACCATCTTCCCAGGATCTCTCTGTTTCACATTTTTTAAATTACTGATTCACTTTCATTGCTAGTAATTGGCCTGTTCAAATTTTCTATTTTTTCCTAATTTACTTTTGGATGAGTGTATATTTCTAGGAATTTATCCATGTCTTCCAGGTTGTCAAATTTGTTGGCATATACTTTTTCATAATATTCTCTTATATATTTTTTTGTATTTCTGTGGTGTAAGTTTTTATTTCACCCCCTTAATTTCTTATTTTGTTTGAGTCTTCTTTTTTCTTGATGAGTCTGGCTAAAGGTTGAAAGGTTGGTTTCATTGATCTTCGCTCTTGTTTTTTAATCTTTATTTCATTTATTTCTGCTGTAATCTTTATTATACCCTTCCTTTTAATAGCTTTGAGCTTTGTTTTTCCGGTTCCTATAGGTATAAGGTTTGGTTGTTCATTTGAGATTTTTCTTGCTCCCTTGACCTTCTTAGAATTGCTTTTGCCATGTGCCAAATATTTCAAACTTTTTTGTTTTCATTTTAATTTCTATGTATATTTTATTTCATTTTTTATTTCTTCATTGACCCATTGGTTGTTTAGTAGCATGTTGTTTAGCCTCTATGTGTTTGTATTTTTTTTCCAATTTTTTGTAATTGATTTCTAGTTTTATACCATTATGATTGGAAAAGATGCAAGATATGATTTCAGTCTCTTTGAATTTATTGAGACTTGTTTTATGGCTTAATATGTGATCTGTCCTGGAGAGTGTTCCATGTGCACTTGAAAAGAGTATGTACTCAGCTGTTTTTGGATGGAATGTTCTATACATACATACCTGTGAGGTCCATGTGATCTAATGTGTCATTCAAAGGCTCTGTTTCCTTATTGATTTTCTATCTTGATGATCTATCCATTGATGTAATGAGGGTGTTAAAGTCCCATACCATTATTATATTACTGTCAGTTTCCTAGGGACATTTCTTTAATTGCATCTGTTTATAGAAACACAGGGCTTGGGTAAAAGCAACACGGATAGCTGTATACATTACACCCATGTACTGTAAGCTATTGTCAAAGCTTATCAATCTGTTCATTTAAGATCTGTGTATTTTATTGTATACAAATTTTATCTCATTAAGAAATATACTATTTTCACAGAGACCCAACAAAGAAAAAAGTCATTTTGGTAAATAGGGCTGCCCAGTAGAAATGGTCTTTTTAAAATTCTTAAATTTGAAATTTTATAATCTACATGAGTACTTTGTATATTTGAATAATAGCATTAGGATTGTTTCTAGTTCAAGGTCTTTTTTTCTTCTCTAAGGGGGTACCAACAAGCAGGAATATTATGGATGTGTATGTGTGTGTTTGTGTGTGTGTGTGTAACATTGAGGAAAGGAAAACATATTACTTTCCATTCTAATGATTTAAGAGAAAAAGAAAATGATCAATGCTGATCTAAGAGATGTTATGGTTTTTGACAGTCAATTTTTCTGGAAGCATCCAAGTTGTCCCTGTGAAAAACTCCTTTGGAAGATCAATATGCATTGACAAAACAGAGTTAGCTGGAACTTTTGTGAAAAGTCATAATCTATATTCTGCATCTGTATTCAGGCCTGAATTATCCATGCTGATTATCTGCTTTGATCTACATTACTTGGTAATTTCTTTCATTGTGGCCAACTTCTTTTCATTCGGATCATATTCACATATGCAAACTGAATGCACCCCCTCCTGACCCCTATGATTATTTTGGCTGTCTTTATGATCTGTGAAGTTTATTGCATGATTAGTCCAGCTATGACCAACAATGCAGATTTTAAGGAGGGAATTATTGAATCTACACATACACTGACCCAGTCATGTGCTGTTCACTTTCCCCCCTTGGATTCCATATTATTTGTTTTTTTTCTATTTATACTGAAGAAGGAAATGGACAGTTAATTCCCAGTTCACTGTATGCTGTGAGGATACAGTAAGTATTTTAAGCTAAATGCTTCATTTGGTGTTGTATTTTATAAATAATAATGACCCAATTACATATTTTTACATTAATAGAGCCTTGAATCAGTATACTTTATGTGCAATTCATTTTTGACTATAATAATATAACATTTCAATCCCAGTTTCTCATTTCCATTAACACGAGGACAATTTTCTTTGTGAAAGTTAAAAAGATAAATATAATCATAGGTTTTAAACCTTGAATAATGAATTTTTTCCTTAGATTTTCTAAGCAATAGCTCTCCTTTTTAAAGAGCACTTCTTATGCTAATCCAAGATTTAAGACATCTCTCCATGTTGTTTGAGGACTGGATAAATAAATTTTTTGCAGTTTCTTTTGAACCAACATAGTTTGTATTTTACCTTTTACTACATTTGTTGCAGCCAGGAAGACATATACCTCTTTGTCTTAAGTGAGTTTTGTAGTTAACATTATCTTCATGTTCATATCTTTATATTCTTTTAAGTTTTATTTGATAGTAAATTACTTAAAGGAGGGGAATATCTATAAAAGTTAAATATGTGTTAGCTTTTTCCATTTTTCCATTGTATTTTTCTATTACTGTTATACAGCTACTGTGTTTATGGCCAGAGTTAAGATTGATGTGGTTTCAGGAACACTGATGGTTACAATTGCACAAAACAAGGAGTTTTCAATTCCCATGGGATTTCAGCCCTCCTGTTAGTTGTTTCTTCCTATGAGTTTGTACACCTTCTAACTTTGAAGCGTGAGCTTATGACCATAAATGAAACTGTGAAGTCATGATTAATCCATAACTTTTTATGACTTTGCAGAATGATGTGGACCTCAACTCCATAGTCAGATTTCTTAATGCCTGAAATCAGATTGGTCATGAGTCATCTCAGAGAGGGCTTCAATTAACCAAAAAGAAAAAAAAAATGGTGAAGGATGTGTTATTTTATTTTGATTGTTGTTCTGTATGTGTGGGTTCCCTGGATAAAGAATATCTGCTTAAGAGTGACAGAGATTCATTTAATTATAGATAACATGAAAGTTATTTAAAAAATCAATTAGCAAGATGTGCTTATTGCACTTTATGGAATGAATCATATATAAATACCCAACAGCTTAAATTTCAATATATACCACAGGTGTAATGCAGGGTAAAAAACAAACAACAAAAACAAAAACAAAAAAAAACCCATCATACTTCATGGTTGCTGATTCTGATTTCTAACAGTCATGGCATAATCCATATCCATAGGAAGTAAAAATCTATACTGCTTTTTTCAAATTACAGAGACCAGTGTGGGGGAGAGAAAAATATGTGGAATTTTGCAACTTCTTCAAATTGTTTTCTGATGCTAAAAGTTGAAACCCAGTTATTATGACTCTTTGTCAAAGAATGCACAATGAGTCCGTACTTACAGAAAGGGTACTAAGAGTAATTGAGTCTCTAATAGTAAGCACAAAGGATTCCTGAAAATGGAGAAGCAGGGAGAGATGAGTTATCTTGAAGGGAAAGAAATAATTTAACACATTTTTCTGGAGCCTGTTAAGTTTCAAAAAAGTTTATAATCATAACTTTCACACAAATATAAAATGAACACATGTCAAAGATATTCTTTAAGTGATTAATTAATAAGAAAACCAGTAAGATGTTAAAACGTTTAAAAGAGATTTCAGAGAACCACATATATATGAGCAGTAAGTAATGCTAAAAAATTTACAATGAGATATAAAGGTGATTTATAATAGGAGAGATCAGTTGCATTTCCACTGGACAAAATTTGTTTTTATGTCTATGGACAAGAATCATTTGTATTGGTATCTCTGTGTGCTTATATAATGTTTAGCTTTCCTATGAAGACATTCAACAATTTTTCAGAACCTATATCCTGAGAAAGGTGGCCAGTAGTACACCACCTGTCAACTATTTAAAAAAACGTTTTGTAAATAGCAATTCATATCTAAATGTAATATAGTATTTGATATAAATCTTCTTCATGACTCCAAACTTTTTGTAAAATATGCTACCTACACAAATGACCTAAGCAAGTGATTTTTTTTTTCAGTAATTAAGGAACACAGGGCGAGTCGAACATCTGCACATTAAGTAACAAAAAGACAATAGCAGTAAAATGTGAGATCAAGAGTTTGCTAGTGGAAAGTACTGGCAACAAAAATTTACCATAAAAATTTTAAAAATCTAGGATATTTACATAAATCTGGGGGTGGCAAGTGATTTCCCATAGAACTAGAGAAATTAACTTGAATCAATTATATATAAATATGAAAAAATAAGAGTGATCTTAATTGCCATCTATATTTCAGTGCTTTTGTTGTTAACTATTAATACCTTTTCCTAGTATAGTGGCAAAATCATTGGTATTGAGACTTAGCTTGTCTCTTTTCTACCCCAGTTTTTATTTCATCATTCTGGTTGAGCATACAAACAGAATTTTCCTATTTATATATTTCCCTGATTTGTGCAAGTTGTATTATATCAGGCTGAGAGCTTCTCTAGGTCACCCTATCACTCAAATTTCTTTACTTCTAGAGTTATTTCTTGTCTCATTTCCAACAGCCAGGAAATTATTTGCCTGTGGGGATTGAACTTTGACTCACCACCTGAAGTAACACTTTGCTGTTTTGTGGTTTTATGCCAACTACGCGTGTGTGTGTGTGTGTGTGTGTGTGTGTGTGTGTGTGTTTGCATGTTATAAACTATCTTGCAGGGTAGCTAGATTGTAATAACATTTAATTCCCTGACTATATCTGCTTTGTTTACTGCTGCATCCCTGATGTATAATGTAGAGCCTGGCATACACTATGTTCAAACAATACTAGTTTTGTAAATGCATGCAGTCAAGGGTCACAACCAGCAGTAGTTGACAAAGCTAACTCTAGGGAATCAGATGGCAGATAGTGTCAAAGAGATTTTTTTTCTCTATTCATAGAATGAGCATAGTGTACTCGAGGAAAATGAATTAATTAATAAACTTGAAGCAATCCTTTATTACATTCTAATATACAATATTTTATATTTTAAGATGGTGTTGCAGATGCTTTGAATAAAACATCCATGTTCAGCAATTTTTTCCAGCATATGTGATTAATAGTAGTCTACACCTCCCATGACTGTATTTTGGCAAAGAGAGCCTGTTTACAAAGTAGCTGGCAGTGTGAGAAGCATACTTCGTGAACACAGATAAGTATAAGGCTAATAGACTAACATATATGTGTGTGTTTGCATACATATATATGTGTGTGTGTGTATATAAATGTATATATGTGTGTATATTATATATATGTGCCTGTATACATACATACGTACATATATATATATATATATATATATATATATACATGAGTGTGTGTTTGTATATATATATATGTGTATATGTATATATGTGTGTATATATATGTGTGTATGTGTGCATACATGTGTGTGTATACACACACATATATACATACATATAACACATTTTTAACCCTGGGCCAAGTTTATTTCAGTGAGGTTCACTTTCAAAGTCTTGTATAATAATCAGCTTCTCTTGTCCTAAATTTTAATATATTAATAGTGATGACAACAAACACAATGGTTTGATTCCTCTTAGCACATGGATAGCCTTTCAGAGTGGCTCTCCCTCTCACTCTCAGACATTAGCACATGTCACATTCTTTACTTCTAAGAATACAGAGTATTAGACACTTGAGACACATCCATTTATGATGAAGATCAGCAACACAAAGGGCAGGATAATTTTGTATCTTAACAATATGAGGCAAAATTCTCAAGAATGTCTTTCCCATTGCTTAAATATGGTTACTTTTCTAAAGGGAGTACAAGTAGCTCTTCTCTGAAAGATGACAAAAATTTACAAGTGTGAACTTTTTCAGGGCTTATAGCCTAGCTTGGAGTGAAAAACAATATGGTATCTTAATATTGTCAAGTTGGAAAGAGCCTCAATTTATAAGTTCCTAAAAGATGGCAGTTCTGGCAATACTGGCCTATTACCTGGCCTGCATATAGAAAATTTAGTAGTGAGATGCGTGTTAGGTCAGACTAACTGTACAGGGTGATGTTGCATTTTGATTCTCCAAAGCTTACAATCAATGATACTAGTTCTCCACTGAAATTTTCCCTCAAAATACGAAAATCAGTTTATAGGATGAGAGAAAAGACAGGACGGTGAAGGTGACAGATCCTACATTCTGTTTTAATTAAACATTTTCCTACACAAACACATTTTTCCCCCTGGGCCAAGTTCATTTCAGTGAGATACACTTTCAAAGTCTTGTATAACAAGCAGCTTTTCTATAAATAAATATTATTTAAAAAAAAACCAACAACAAGCCAATGGAGTAAACAAGCAACAATGGTATTGCTCTTACCCAATTCTAATAAAGTGATGTTATCAACATAGATGGATGAAGACAAAATTTTGTACATGCCAAACCTCTCATATAGTTACTTGCTATTTCTGTATACATTTGTCATCATCATAATAAGCAGAATGTTACTTTTAAATCTCAGATCACCTCACGCCAGTCAGAGTGGTCAAAATGAACAAATCAGGAGACTATAGATGCTGGCGAGGATGTGGAGAAACGGGAACCCTCTTGCACTGTTTGTGGGAATGCAAACTGGTGCAGCCACTCTGGAAAACAGTGTGGAAGTTCCTCAAAAAATTAAAAATAGACCTACCCTATGACCCAGAAGTAGCACTGCTAGGAATTTACCCAAGGGATACAGGAGTCCTGATGCATAGGGGCACTTGTACCCCAATGTTTATAGCAGCACTCTCAACAATAGCCAAATTATGGAAAGAGCCTAAATGTCCATCAACTGATGAATGGATAAAGAAATTGTGGTTTATATACACAATGGAGTACTACGTGACAATGAGAAAGAATAAAATATGGCCCTTTGTAGCAACATGGATGGAACTGGAGAGTGTTATGCTAAGTGGAATAAGCCATACAGAGAAAGACAGATACCATATGTTTTCACTCCTATGTGGATCCTGAGAAACTTAACAGAAACCCATGGGGGAGGGGAAGGAAAAAAAAAGAAAAAAAAAGAGGTTAGAGTGGGAGAGAGAGCCAAAACATAAGAGACTCTTAAAAACTGCGAACAAACTGAGGGTTGATGGGGGGTGGGAGGTAGGGGAGGGTAGGTGATGGGCATTGAAGAGGGCATCTTTTGGGATGAGCACTGGGTGTTGTATGGAAACTAATTTGACAATAAATTTCATATAATAAAAAAATAAATCTCAGATTAGAAAAGTTTAGTTGCAGTAAAATATGATAATCTGAAATAAAATAACCAGTGTCATTTTAATTTTTATTACTATTATCTCTTCTTATTTAATACCATTATTTCTTCTCATGTATAACCGTTTTCCTTTTGCTGTCACATGACTACCAAATGACCCATTACAGCCCATATATAGGTCTTACCTTCTTTCTGACACATTATTAAATAACAATACAGAATTGTATTGATCTTTTGCCCCTCCTTCATAAGATGTCCCTCCTTATATTTTGTCAACTCACTTCTATATAGGCTATTACCAGTCAATCTAATTAGCATGTTCGTTATGTAATATTTATGGATACTGAAGTATTAGAATGTTACCCCTCCCAGCTGACTGGCATGTATTATATAGACCTTCTGTGTGCAACATGAAAAAATTTAAGAAATAGTGTCTCTAATTTAAACAGTATTGCATCCAGTGAGGGATATGCTCAAGGGGAAATGGGACCGTTGGAACATTTAATATACACCATCCAGTTAGTGTAGATGCAGAAGATTATATGACCTATACCCTATTTGTTAACAATCCCCTTCTGGCCCTTCCCTTTCTGTATTATAAAAATTTGCATGTTTCATGGTGAACTCCTTCTTTTTAAATCCACTTCTTAACATTAAAAGCAAAAGGCATTGGGGCGCCTGGGTGGCTCAGTCGGTTGGGCGTCCGACTTCAGCTCAGGTCACGATCTCGAGGTCTGTGAGTTCGAGCCCCACGTCAGGCTCTGGGCTGATGGCTCACAGCCTGGAGCCTGCTTCCGATTCTGTGTCCCCCGTTCATGCTCTGTCTCTCTCTGTCTCAAAAATAAATAAATGTTAAAAAATTTTAAAAAATAAAAAATAAATAAAAGCAAAAGGCATTTTAGGTTTTCCATGAAAAAAATCTCCACAAAAGAGGGAGAAAATAGTAGCTCTCCACAGATAGAAAAAAGACATGTTTTCTGCATCTTAAAGCTTTTCTTGCTTAAAGATTTCCATACATCTGAAAAAACTATTTAGCACCCCCTGAAACAAGATGGTCGCTAAAGTTTTTAAATGTTAACTGTTAAAAAGTTTGTAATTCTAATTGGGTAACTTACTTTAGTTACTTCAGCCCCAGTAAATCTGTTTACATTGACATCTCTGTCTGAAAACTATAAATTTATGTGTTTTCTCTGTTAGGCTAGGAAAGCCTCACTTTTCTCTTGCCTTCATGGGGAATGCAAGTCTCTGTGGATTTCTTATTTAAAAAGAGTGACTATCTTTTTATCATTCAAATTAATGACTGTTATAGTGAGGGACATTAGCACAGCTCACCAATATTTCCAGTTATTCTCTTTCTGGGAATACTGAAGGATTGCATGGTCCTATTGCCTTTTGAAGATGAGAGAGGCCACATGACTTGCTTTGGCAAAAAGATAGTGAGTGGAAGAATATGTACCACTTGCAGGTGAAAATAATCAAGAACTTTAACTTGGCTGGCCAACCTGCTTTCTATTCTTTCATGACATTCATGGAGGTGTTATAAAATCCATACATTCTGGAAAGCTGAGCCAACACATGGAAGACAGCTGAAATGGAATGTCAGACATGCAACATACTTTGCACAAGATACTTTTATCAGATTAAGCCACTGAGGTTTGGGGGCTGCCTGTTAATGCAGCAAAACTTATCTTTTGCTATTGCTACCTATGTCTTCTATACCTACAAAATATCTATGCTGATTATTAGAATATGTTTGAATTTGGCAGAACTTCTTTTATCAAATATTAAATACTCTGTTCTGATTAAGTGAAATTTGGAAATCTCTTAGTCTCATGGATTTTTAAATTAGCACAATTATTTGAAATACAGTATATAAGCATGGCACTGATATGACAAATTGTTTAGGAAGCCTCTCATACTGTTTAAAGTGCATCTACAGGGACTGGCTGGCTCAGTTAGTAGAGCATGTGACTCTTGATCTTGGGGTCATAAGTTCAAGCTCCACATTGGGCATGGAGGCTACTTAAAAATATATATATGGGGCACCTGGGTGGCTCAGTTGGTTAAACGTCCAATTTTGATTTTTGGCTCAGGTCATGATCTCATGGTTCATGAGTTCGAGCCCCACATCATGCTCTCTGGTGTCAGTGCATAGCCTGCTTTGGATCCTCTGTCCCCCCTTCTCTCTACCCCTCAACTGTTTGTGCGCTTGCTCTCCTTCCCCCTGCCCTGTGTCTCTGTCTCTCCCTCCTTCTCAAAATTAAATAAATATTAAAAAAAAAAATATATATATATATATATATATATATATTTATAAAGTACATCTATATAGTCTTTATTATCCTGGAATATTTAGTTCAGCAAATACAATAACATTACATTAAAGAAAACATCATGAATCGATAAAAATGTAGTTATTCATTTATTCTTTGTTTATATCTTTATTGGGAAACTTTTTCAGTGTGTTCTTTTATTTGTAAACAGCTCTTTTGTAGCTAAGAGACATTACATTAAAAATTAAACTGACTTTGGGGTACCTGAGTGGCTCAGTCAGTTAAGCATCCAACTCTTAATTTCAGCCCAGGTCATGATCTCATGGTTTGTGAGATGGAGAGATGTCAGTTGCACTGACAGCACAGAGCCTCCTTGGGATTCTCTCTCTCCCTATCTCTGCCTTCCTCTCTCTCTCACAATAAATAAACATTAAAAAAATTAAACTGACTTTGTCAGGTGATAAAACTCTGATCCATAATAAACTTTATGCATGAATAAAAAGAAAATCTGTTTTTTCCATCAAGGTATTTCTTTACATTTCTAAATCCAAGTGTCTCAATAGTCACTCCTTGCAGAATTCTTATAAGTGTATAAAGGTAAATGTGCAAATATTCAAAGAATTATAAGAAAGTATTATGGACTGTTTGCAATTATGGCTAGAACTATTCTCTCCTATTACCTGTGCCCCTTTGAAATGTGACTTGATAGCTCATCCCATCAAGAGAAAAAGTCTGTTTCCTACCACATGAATCTAGTTTTTTTCTTGTGACTTCTTTAACAGATAGAATGCAGCAAGAGTAACCTGCCAGTTATGAACCTAGAACTCAAGAAGCATGGCATGCTTCCACTTACTCTTGGAACCTTGTCATTATCAAGTAATGACCCCCATGCTAACCTGTTGAATGATGACTGACATGTAGGTCACCTATCCTCGTCCCTGCCAGTACCTATTTGTCCTATTGCCAGACAAGTGAATGAGACTATCCTGTATGAACCAGCCTGTGGCCAAATTATTTGCTAAATAAAGAAATAAGAACAAATCATTCAATATCAGTCATGCCTGGCCCAGTTCAGCAGAACTGCCAACTCAACCATAGATTCATGAACAATGACAAATTATTGCTTTAGCAACTATGGTTTTTATTCTCTTTGTGTGTGTGTGTGTGTGTGTGTGTGTGTGTGTGTGTGTGTGTGTTTCAGATCAATCTTTACTCTTTTTTGTTTGTTTTAACTGACATTTTTATTAAATCCAATATACCTGTGTGTGGTGATTGTGTTTATGATTTTTTTAAATATATGAAATTTATTGCCAAATTGGTTTCCATACAACACCCAGTGCTCATCCCAAAAGACGCCCTCTTCAATACCTATCACCTACCCTCCCCTCCCTCCCACCCCCCATCAACCCTCAGTTTATTCTCAATGCAGAATTAGATTATTGATACAGACCATTAATTTATGTAGTTTTCCATTTTTGTAAGATTTGGATCACTAGAATGACATGCAACAGTGTGTGAAAATTATGGATATAAAAATTAAAACGTGTTCAGGTTTTATATAGAATCATTAGCATAATGACTTGGTGATTGGTGGCCAGAAGACACAAGATATTTAAAATGAGTTACTATAATATTAACAGAGATGTTTAGAAAAAGGTCAAAATTTTTATCTTAATTCTTTGAAAAATGAAAACGGTATTATTAGGAAAAAATGTTATACAATCCTCAATTTTTTTCCAGTAGAGTTTTCTTGTCCAAATATTTACTCAAAAATAGTGAAAAACAATGAGACTCTAAGGTAAAGTGACAAATTATTCTTTCTTTCTCTCCTCATTTAATTTAATGATCCATAGAGATTAATAAGGCATCCAAATGGTAGGAATGCATCAGTGAAATCTGGAAGCATGTAGAAGACATAAAGAGAAGTGCAAAGTTACAGACTTTGGTAATAGCAACTTACTAAATAATCTCCACTTACCTGAAAGAAAATATAGCCAAAAATATGAATATAAAGTACATCTTTGAAAAGTAACATGGAAAACACCTCATGTTAACTGCCTCAGTTTAGTGATGCTTCCATATAGTCACAGTTTACCTTTTAAATGAAAAAGTAGATTAATGTTGGGCATTTTGCATAGGAAAAATTAAAAGTGTTATATACATGGCAGATTTCTGATTTATTTTATTTAACATATATTAATCTGAAAATTTGATTAATCTTATTGTCAAATCCAATTATATGTGGGTAATAGCATAACAGTGGCATTTACATAGCTCTTTCTATTTCATCTAGTTTAAGGTTCAAAACAATCTTTTGAAGTAGTTTATTATCTGAGTGAACATTAAGGCACATAGATATTAAGTAACAGAGTTACTAAGGACTCAAATTCGAGAGTGTGCTTCTAGATCCTGTGTTTGTAACAGCAATATCCTAAAGCAGGTGCATGGAGCAGTGTGGAGAGGATGATACTGTGTTCTCATTTAGTCAAAGTATTAAATGTTGCCATAATGGACTAGCTGTGTGTTTCGTGGATGAAAGAGGATGGAGTGGCAATACTTCTGTTTTATACTTACTACTCCTCTAATAAAATAGTATAGTGATGGTGCCTATCTATTCAACTGATGGGAATATGTGAGTCATAGCAGTTTTCCTTTGCTTTTGAGATTTTGGGTTTTTTTTTTTTTACCTGCCCTCGCCACCCCAGTTTTCAAGTTATTAGCAGAATCTGCTCTCTGCTGTCTGTAAACCAGACTTTAAAATTTTCCTCTATTTTATTGATCGTAATCTACCCTTCACTTGGCAGGCAAACTTGAAAAAACTATTTACCTCTCTGAGCTTCTGTTCCCTAACCTGTTAAATGATGAGAGAGCCTTCTTGTGATTTACTTATGCGTACCATTAATAAAAAACGAGACAACATAAACATATTTTGAAATATTTTGAAGTAATTTGATGTTTATTATAATTAAGCATATTAATTGAGTTAAATAAAATAGCTAATACTGTGTGCCTACTACACTGAGCTGAAACATTGCATATATTTATATGTAAATGCTTCACCATAGTTTACCAAGAGGATACAGGGGAAAATGGGGGTGCATGGTAACTAGAATTAAAATGGTTGAGAAACTTAAAATTTGCAAAAGAGAATTTGAATTTGGCACAATAGAAAACTACTTTAGCTGCTTTTCCTTAGAGTTTGAAATTGAGAAAGCCTGGATTTAAAGCTAGGTAGCCCAGTTCTTGACCAACACATTGTATTACCATTAAGTGAGAATACAGTTTTCCTCTTGGAATATTGTGTAAATATTTTGGGTGCTTAAAATTATTTTACTCTTCACTCTTGTTTGGGGGGGGCATTGTATTTCAGAGTTTGTGGTACAAATATATAATTTCTGAACAAATTGGTTGTCATTTTAATAACACAGGAACAACATAATGCATATGGAAACTATCTTGCTCAATTTTATATTACCTTACTATAGAGGAAAAATGGTTTTAAACTGCAAATATTTGGAATCTATCTCAAGTATTCATAATCACAAAGAAGGAAATACAGGATTTTACTACCATGGTTCTAAAGAAAATGCTTTACACGGAGTATGTGCTCAATGTTGTGTTCATAGAACACACACAGTTACACACATGCAATGCACACATACACATGTAAGTATCTTGATTTAGTATTTAAATCTATGTATAAACATAGATTATTTTTTCAAATCAAAATACTCAAAATGATGATTTAAGAGTAAAGACAAAATGTTACAGCATTGAAGGAATTAAGAAATGCTTTGATTCTTGCTAGAAGAGCTATCTCATACAGATTTACAGATAAGGTACATAACATAATTCAACAGACTACCTAATGTCATGGGAAGAAAAAATGGAATGAATTTTTAAAGTTTGATTTAATCAAAAGGAATTCTACTGGATGTGAATGACTGAAAACAATCTTGTTTCTTAAAATGAACAATCTCTAGTAAAAAGAATATACTCAAATAGACGACTGATAGATTTTGTATGCTTAAACACTCTTCATAATGGAATCAACTGGGCTCAGCAAAACAATTATTGGGAATCTATATATGAGATAATGATCCAGGACCAGGTATAATTCTTTATCCTTTGTTTTATTTACAATGGTGAAATTTTATTCTTCATGGATATAAATACAAATGGAAACTTCCTGTAATATTAACAGTTTGAGTTGATTCATTCTCTAAGAAATGAGAATGTCCATGGATTCACTTATCTATTTTATATCTGAAAGCACATATAATTTGAGTCCCTGCAAAAATCTATGTGAATTTTGTCTGAATGAACTTGTAGTAGTGACTTATTCACACATGGAGTTAATCCTTTTGGCATTTATAGCATTAAAATTGTATTAAAATGAGGATAATAATTTTCATGTTTAATCTAGTGTAGTATCTAATGAGTGTCATCTCTAATATTTATAAAATACTAGAATCTAAAACCCAACAAGCTAAATGATGATGATTGGGAAAAGCCCTTTTATTTCCCCCACAAAATGTTGTTTGTTTATTTATTTATGTTTTTATTTATTTTTTGAGACAGAGCATGAGCAGGGGAGGGGCAGAGAGAGAGGGAGACACAGAATCAGAAGCAGGCTCCAGGCTCTGAGCTGTCAGCACAGAGTCCGATGTGGGGCTCGAACTCACAGAGCTGTGAGATCATGACCTGAGCTGAAGTCAGATGCTCAACTGACTGAGCCACCCAGGCGCCCCCAAAATGTTGTTTATTTGTGTACTTCTGTAGGCTTTAGAAATGTTAGATATGGATCTACTAAGTACAAAAAGAAATTGGAGTTTTATTGATTGCAGTTTCTTAAAGTCAATAGACAAAATCTAAAGAAAAGTAGCTAAATTATTTTTCTATGTAGCCAATTACAGTTATCTTTGTAAACTTTTCTTTTCTTAACCATTTCAATTCTATTTACCAGGCATCCAAACCTTCACCTGAATCCTAGCACTCAGTCTTCATTTAGTCATGCTTAAACTAACCCAACTAACCCAACATAGGAAAACTCCATAGCCATCCATGGGAACACACATGTCCTAAGTTAAATCCACTGAACTCCCTATTCCTTTCACTACATAATAGTTTCACATCAAAAATATGTAATAAATTGACTTCCGGGGAAGATGGCAGAGTAAAAGGACCCTAAGCTCAATTCATCTCATGGATATGACTAGATAACACTTACATCAGTATAAATAACACAGAAAATGACCTGAAGACTGGCAGAAAAGACACAGCTAAATGTAGAAAAGAGGCCACATCGAAGAGGGTAAGAAGAGAGGAGTCATGTTCAGGAGCTAAATAGACCCACAGGACTATCTGCAGAAGGGGCACCACAGGTGCAGGAAGGAGAGAGGACCTTATAGCAAGCACTTCAGGCACAAGGAACTTGCATGAAAACCAGAGGGGCATAACTTCATGAGTTCTTATAAGCAGTAGGGCTCAACACCTGGAAATTTAAAAATCAGTGGGCTTGGCTCAGGGAGAGCTGGGAGGGTGAGAAGAAACGGAATCTCTGCTCTTAAAGAGACAGCACAACAAATAATCCCCACTGAGATACAGCATAGAAACAATGGTTTGAAAAACAGCTGGGATATAAGGGAGGGCAATTTATTTACTAATCTCAGAGCATGTGTTGGAGGGCCAGTGATCATTGGGAGACTTCTTCAGGAACAGAGGAGCTGGTGGGCACCACCATTTGCCTCCCTCACCGCCCAGCCTAGACACAGGGACATCAGTGGGAACCAGCATAGCACCAACACTCTCCACCTGACTCTTGCAAGACATGCCTTCTCTAGCCAGGCCCAGCTCAAAATACTCTCCCACAGCAAACCCTGAACACCTTGCTTTGTAATATAAGTTGAAGTCCAGAAATTTGATGCCTCCAGCTTTCTCTTTTTCAAGGTTGCTTTGTTATTCAGGTCTTTTGTGATTCCATAGAAATTGTAGAAATGTTTGTTCTAGCTCTGTGAAAAATGCTGTTGGTATTTGCATAAAGTTTGCTTTAAATGTGTAGTAACTTTGGGTAGTATAGGCATTTTAACAATATTTGTTCTTTTAATCCATGAGCATGGAATGTCTTTCCATTTCTTTGTGCCATCTTCAATTTCTTTCATCAGTGTTTTATAGTTTTTAGAGTATAGGTGTTTTACCTCTGTGGTTAGGTTTATTCCTAAGTATCTTATTATTTTTGTTGCAATTGTAAATGGGATTGGTTCCTTAATTTCTCTTTATGCTGCTTCATTATTGGTGTATAGATATGCAACATATTTCTCTACATTCATTTTGTATGCTGTGGCTTTATTGAATTCATTTATCAGTTTTAGCAGTTTTTGGTGAACTTTTTCAGGTTTTTTCTATATAGTATGATGTCATCTGCAAATAGTGAAAAAAATAGTGAAAGTTTGACTCTTTCTTCCTGATTTGGATGCCTTTTATTTCTTTTAGTTGTCTAGTTGCTGTGGCTAGGATTTATAGTACTATGTGGAATAAAAATGGGAAGAGTAGACATTCCTGTCTTGCTAACTGTAGAGGAAAAGCTCTCAGTTTTTCCCCATGTAGGATGATATTAGATGTGGATTTTTCATAGATGCCATTTATTACATTGGGGCATGTTTCCTCTAAACCTACTTTGTGGAGAGTTCTTACCATGAATGGATGTTGTGCTTTGCCAAATACTTTTTATGCATATATTGAAATGGCCAGATGGTTCATATTCTTTATTTTATTAATGTGATGTATCTCATTGATTGATTTACAAATATTGAACCACCTTGGCAACCCAAGAATAAATATCTCTTGATCCTGGTACATGCTTTTTTAAATGTGTTGTATTTGATGTGCTAGTATTTTATTGAGCATTTTTGCATCTATGTTCATCAAGGATATTGGCATGTACTTCTCTTTTTAAGCGGAGTCTTTATCTGCTTTTCTTATCAGGGTAATGCGGACCTCATAGATTGAGCTGGAAGTTTTTCTTCTTTTCTATTTTTTGGACTAGTTTGAGAGAAATAAGTATTAACTCTTCTTTAAACATTTTGTAGAATTTGCCTGTGAAGCCATCTTGTCCTGAGCTTTTATTTGTTTTGAGCTTTTGATTCTTGATTCAGTTTTTTTGCTGGTTGTTGGTCTGTTCAAGTTCTCTATTTCTTCCTGTTTCAGTTTTGGTAGTTTATATGTTTCTAGAAATTTATTCATTTCTTCTACGTTTTCTGATTTGTTGACATAGAGTTTTTCATAATGTTCTCTTATTATTGTTTGTATTTCTGTGGTGTTGGTTGTTGTTTCTCCTCTCTCATTTGTGATTTTATTTATTTGGGTCCTCTCTCTTTTTTGCTAAGTCTGGCAGGAGGTTGTCACTTTCATTCATTTTTTGAAAGAAACAGCTCTTGGTTTCATTGACCTGCTCTATTGTTTTTTGTTTTGTTTTGTTTGTCTGTTTTTTTTAGTTTCTATATCATTTAGTTCTGCTCTAATCTTTATTTCCCTCTTTCTGATGGGTTTAGGCTTCATTTGTTCTTTTTCTAGCTCCTTTTGTTGTAAGCTTAGGTTGTTTACTTGAGATTTTTCTTGCTTCTTGAAGTAGGCCTGTATTGCTATATACTTCTCTCTTCAGACCACTTTTGGTGCTTCCCAAAGGTTTTGGATCATTGTGTTTTCATTTTCATTTGTTTCCATGTATGTCTATATTTCTTCTTGCATTCCTGGTTGACCCATTCATTGTTTAGTAGCATTTTGTTTAATCTCCATGTATTTGTGTTCTTTCCAGATTTTTTTCTTGTGGTTGATTTCTAATTTCATAGCATTGTGGATAAAAAAGGTGCATGGTATGACTTCAGTCTTTTCATATTTATCAAGGCCTGTATTGTGACCTAATATGTGATCTTTTCTGTCAAATGTGCCATGTACACTTGAAAAGAATGTATATTCTGCTGTTAAAGAATGGAATGTTCTGAATATATCTGTTAAATCCACCTGGGATAGTGTGTCATTCAAAGCAGATATGTCCTTGTTTATTTTCTTTTTAGATGATTTGTCCATAGATATAAGTGAGGTGTTAACATCTCCTACTATTATTGTATTATTATTGATTGTTCCTTTATGTTTGCTATTAATTGTTTTATATGTTTGTGTGCTTTCATGTTGGGTGCATAAATATGGATAATTATTAGATCTTCTTGTTAGATTATCTCATTTATTATTATGCAGTACCCTTTTTTGTCTTTTGTTACAATCTTTGCTTAAAGTCTAGTTTGTCCAATGTAAGTATTGGTACTCCAAGTTTGTTTTTATATCCTTTTGCATGATGAATGATTTTCCATCCCCTCACTTTAAATCTGCAGGTGTCTTTAGGTGAAAAATGAGTCTCTATAGGCAGCATATAGATAAGTCTTGGTTTTTTTTTTTTATATACATTCTGACACCCTGTGTCTTTTGATTGGAGCATTTAGTCCATTTACATTCAAAGTAATTATTGATAGATACGTATTTATTGCCATTTAATTACTTGTTTTGTTGTTTCTTCAAGTTTTCTCTGATCCTTTCTTGTCTTTCTTTCATAGTTTGCTGTTTTTCTTTAGTGATATGGTTGGATTTTGTTCTCTTTATTCTTTGCATGTTTAGCAGTGGTTTTTCATATATGGTTGCCATCAGGTTTATATATAACTTCTTTTGGAAATAGCAGTCTATATTAAGTTGATTGTAATTCACATTTGAACCCATTCTTTTCTCCTGTCTTCCCCATGTTTTAGGTATGGGTTATTACATTCTTTATCCTTTTTCGTATGAGTTCTGTGACTTATTTTTATGAAAATAATCATTTTTACTGTTTTTTTTTGTGTTTCTTTCCATTATACTGTCACTTTTATTGTCTCCTTTCCACTTAGCGTCCCCTTTAATATTTCTTGCAGAGCTGGTTTAGTGGTAATGAACTCCTTTAGTTTTTGTTTGTCTGGGAAACTCTTTCTATCTCCTTCTGTTCTGAATGATAGCCTTGCTGGATAGAATGTTCTTGCCTGCATATTTTTCTCATTCAGCACTTTGAATATATCATGTCACTCCCTTCTGGCTTGCCAAGTTTATGTTGAAAAATTTCCAGCCAGCCTTATAGTTTTTGCCTTGTAAGTTAAGTACATCTTTTGTCTTGCTGCTGTTAAGATTTTTAATGACTATATTTTGCAAATTTAAGTACAATATGTCTTGATTTTGGTCTACTTTTGTTGATGTTGGTGGGAGTTCTATGTTTCTCCTGGTTCTGGATATCTATTTCCGTCACCAGATTAGGGAAGTTTTCTGCTATTATTTCTTGAAATAAAATTTCTGCCCCTTTTCTCTCTCCTCTTCTTCTGGTACTCCCAGAATATAAATGTTATTACATTTGATGAGGTCACTGAGTTCCCTCAGTCTATTCTTGTATTGCACAATTCTTCTCTTTTGTTCAGCTTCATTGCTTTCCATTATTTTGTCTTCTAGATCATAATTCATTTTTCTGCTTCTTCCAGCCTGTTGTTCTTTGCATGAAGCATGTTTCTAATCTCATTTCTTGTACTCTTCATCTCTAATTGATTATTTTCTATCTCTTTTATTTCTGTGGCAAGCATCTCACTGATGTTTTCTATTCTTTTCTTAAGCACCATGCATACTGTTATGATCATTGCTTTAAATTATCATCAAACACGCTACTGATATCTGTTTTGATTAGATCTGTGGTCATGGTCTTATCTTGTACTTTCATTTTAGATAAATTCTCTATCTTCACTTTTTGCTTAAGTCTCTTCCTTTTTCTGCAAGATACAAAATCCAGTTATGACTAATGTTCCTAAAAATAATGGTCTTATGAAGAAGAGGTAATGTAAGACCCAGGGCTTGGTTCTTCAGGGAATGTCTCTGATGTGTGTTGCAGGTGTTCTGCTGTTGTGTTCTGGCTTCTCTATCCTTCGGCCCAGTTGTCTGTAGAAGTGCTCCTTGCCTGCTGTGGGCAGTGTTTGATCTTGGCTAGAATGTGGTGATTTTTAACTAGGTGGGCTCTAGTTTGTTTGTGAAATGAGACATGTTACCACCTCCACCAGAAGGGAAGCCCTGCAAAACTCTCTGGTTGGGAGAGGTATTGTGGGCAGGTGTTTGTGCTGGTCTTTGTGGGAAATGCTCACTGCATTGGGACTCAAGGAAGCTTGACTAAGAAGGGTAGTTCCACCAGAGCTCTGGAGAATGAGGGTTGGTGTCAGTAAGTTAGGCAGCCAGTATAGGCAGTGCACTGCTTCCAGCAGTTGGCTTTGTGTTTATGCTGAGGGTGGGAGGGGGGTAATGGCTCCAGCCAGCTCCTTTGTTTCCAGAGAGGCATCTCCAGGAACACCGACACTCAGGGACACTCGGAGAATAGTGAATCATCTCCCCACTGTGTGCCCTTGACATTCTTCAGATTGCTGTTTGCACTCTGTATGCCCCTGGGTTGTTTGCCTGCCTTCTCTCTATGAACAGCACAGGGCCCTCAGGGCTCTATTCCAGCCAAACAAGATAACCTTTTAAACTTTAGGTTTTAAGCCACACTAGTTATAAGAACTCATGAAATTCATCCTCTCTCATTGTCCAAGCCAATGGTTTTGGGGAAATATTTTTCTTGTGCATTCCCCTGTGTGTTCCTCTCTCACCCTTCTCTGGTAGCATAGATCCCTCCCCTCTGCAGTGCCCATGATCCCATTTTCCCCCTAAACCACATCTCCACACTTCCTGTCTTCTTTGATGTGGCCTCTTCTCTCCCTTTAATTGTAGAGTTTGTTCTGTCAGTCTTCAGGTTGATTTCTGGGGCATGTAAGATGAATGATAGTTATCTAGTCATGTTTGTGGGACAAGACAAGCCTAGGGTCCTCCTACTCTATCACTATTTTCCTGCTTCAGAAAATTCATTTGAAGAAGTAATAGATGAAAACTTCCCAAATCTGGGGAAGGAAACAGAAATCCAGATTCAGGATGCACAGAGAGCACCCCAAAATTAACCCGTGGAGGTCTACACCAACACACATAGTAATTAAAATGGCAAAAAAACAGTGACAAAGAGAATTTTAAATGCAGCAAAAGAAAATAGTTACATGCAAGAGAAACCTCATAAGGCTATCAGCTGATTTTTTAGCAGATACTTTTCTAGGCCGGAAGGGAGTAGCATGATTGATTTAAAGTTGTGAAAGGAAAAAAGCCTACAGCCAATGATACCCTATCCAGCAAGGCTATCAGTAAACATTTTATTTGTTTGTTTGTTTATTTACTTATTTATTTAAATTTATTGTTTAATTTACATCCAAGTTAGTTAGCATGTAGTGCAACAATGATTTCAGGAGTAGATTCCTTAATGCCCCTTAACCATTTAGCCCATCCCCCCCCCCACAATCCCTCCAGCAACCCTCTGTTTATTCTCTATATTTAAGAGTCTCTTATGTTTTGTCCCCTTCCCCGTTTTTATATATTTCTTGCTTCCCGTCTCTTATGTTCATCTGTTTAGTATCTTCAATTCCTCATATGAGTTAAGTCATATGATATTTGTCTTTCTCTGAGTAATTTCGCTTAGCATAATACCCCCAGTTCCATCCACATAGTTGCATATAGCAAGATTTCATTCTTTTTGATTGTCACGCAATATTCCAGTGTGTGTGTGTGTGTGTGTGTGTGTGTGTGTGTACCACATATTCTTTTCCATTCATGCGTTGATGGACATTTGGGCTCTTTCCATACTTTGTAAGACAGGAAGCCATCAAAATCCTAGAGGAGAAAGTGGGCAAAAACGTCTTTGACTTCAGCTGCAGTAACTTCTTACTCAACACATCTCTGGAGGCAAGGGAAACAAAAGCAAAAATGAACTATTGGGACCTCATTAAAATAAAAACTTCTGCACAGTGAGGGAAACAGTCAGCAAAACTAAAAGGCAACCGATGGAATGGGAAAAATATTTGTAAATGAAGTATCCGAAAAGGGTTAGTATCCACAATCTGTAAAGAACTTACAAAACTCAACACCAAAAGAAAACCCCAAAAATAATCCAGTGAAGAAATGGGCAAAAGACATGAATAGACACTTCTCCAAAGAAGACATCCAGATGGCGAACAGACACATGAAAAAATGCTCAACATCACTCATCATCAGGGAAATACAAATCAAAACCACCATGAGATACCACCTCACACCTGTCAGAATGGCTAGCATGAACAACTCAGGCAACAACAGGTGTTGGTGAAGATGTGGAGAAAGAGGATCTCTTTTGCACTACTGGGAGGAATGCAAACTGGTGCAGCCACTCTGGAAAACAGTAGGGAGGTTCCTCAAAAAATTAAAAATAGAACTACCTTATGACCCAGCAATTGCACTACTAGGTATTTACCCAAGGGAAACAGGTGTGCTGTTGTGAAGGGGCATGTGTACCCCAATGTTTATAGCAGCACTATTGACAATAGCGAAATTATGGAAAGAGCCCAAATGTCCATCGGTAAACATTTTAAAAGACTATAAAAGAAAATTCATACTCACAGCGGCAAATTTTAAAATATAGAAAGTTATATAAAGGAAACCTATAGGGGCGCCTGGGTGGCTCAGTTAGTTGAGCATCTGACTCATGATATCAGCTCAGGTCATGATCTCATTGTTGTGAGATCAAGCCCTGCCTGGGGCCCACGCTGAGTGTGGAGACTGCTTGGGAGTATCTTCCTTTATCTTTGGCCATTCCCTGCTTGCACGTTCTCGCTCTCTCTCCCTCAAAATAAATAAATAACCCTGATAAAAAGAAAAAAACAAAAAAATCCATAATTTTACCATCCCAAGATATATACTTAAATTTTTTGTTGTATTTCCTTGTCTTTATCCTCCCTAAAAATGTATCATACTACTTTTTTTTCATTTCCATGCAATTAAATATTACTGAAACAGTAACATTCCTTTTTATGAATATACCAGTATTAAGCCACTTTTTGTTGCTGAATAGACTATCTGCAAATTTAATGTAATCTTATCAGGAAATCACAAGTGTTATCATATAATTTTAACATATACACAAACTAATATTAATGTAACTAGTGTTTTGTACTTAGATGGTACTCATCAGTAAATAGTTAACAAATGAGTAAAAATAAATAGTGAATTGAACATAACACCAGTAGAAATCACACTGATTTTCTGACTGCATTTGGTATAAATTTCTCTAGTCTCAGGTTACTCAATCTTTAAAGAAAGAATCATTGCACTTATGAAATACCCCCAATGTGATGGTAGTAGGAGGCGGGGTCTTAGGGAGGTGATTAGGTAATGAGGGTGGAGCCTTCATGAATAGGATTAGTGCCCTCATAAAAGAGACATCAGAACCATTTAAATCTCTTTCTGCCAAGTGAGCATACAATGAGAAGTTACCTAGAAGAGGACTCTCATTAGAATTAGGCATGCTGGCACCTAGTCTGAGACTTCCAGTCTCCAGAAATGTGAGAAAAAAATACCTGTTATTTATAATGCACGCAGTCTATGGTTTTTTGGTATAAAAGTCTGAACAGGGTGTATGATTAAAAGGTACACAGAAACAACTTGTTTGAGCTCCTAATAACCAAATCTGGAAATAAACATCCATGAGTCCATATTGACATAAATAAAAAATCATGTAAATAAATAAAGGAGGGGAAAGGAAAGGGACAGATCTTCCTTACATTAGAATTATAGTTAATAAGTGCAGGAAAAAAAATGATAGGAACAGAAGATCATAATAATTGTTATAAGCAGGAATCATTGATGGTTACTCGAATTAGTGGGTGAAACCAGGAGGAACAGAATGTAGTCTTAGATATAGTCTTAACTTATCATAAAATATACTTAGTAATGACAAAGAGGGACAACATTAACTCTACAGGAAAAAAAAAATCGGTCAACCCAACCTAAATTAAGAGACTAAAGTTAACATAACTGATAATAATATGTATTAATACCACATAGCCCCAGAAATAATGCACTGGCAAATGGACAGTGTCACTTCTGTTGTATTTGTGCAAAAATGCATAATCTCAATCTAATCATTTTACAAAATAGCTGGCTAGTAATCTTCAAAAGTGTCAAAGTCTTGAAAGACAAAGTCTGAGAACTATCATATAATTGAGCACATAAGGAGACACAAAAATTGATGTATGTGATCCAGAATTAGAATCCAGACTCAGAGAAAAGGTATAAAATGGAAAACTGGGGAAAAAATAACTGAAGTCTCTAAGTTAGTTATTATATTGAATCATTGTTAATTTTCTGATGTTATAGTAACGTTATGTAAGATAAAACCATTTTGGTTTATCTCAATGAAGGACATTTATGTACTCTCTGTACTATTTTCGTAACTTTTCTATAAAATTTAAAATACTTAAAATTTTAAAAGGTAAAATTTATAAAATTTTTGTGTTAAAAATGGAAAACCTGATTTAAATGATAAACTAGAGCCTCAAAAACAAGACATAAGTCATGATTTTTTGGAAAAACTGGGAATAGGCTCTCTCTACATGATGAGCCTTTAAAATTTTATATTACAAACATAAGAAGTATTTCACAAAATAAAAGTCATTATAAATAAAAGTTATATACATGATAAATAATATTTATACCAACATATTCATATTCAGCAAAGGTGAATTAGAAAGATCTGATTCTTCAATATATTATTCTCCATATAATAATAGCATATTGACATAGCTATAAATTATACTGTAATAGCAAGTTCATAAAAATGCAGATTTAACAAAAATAACTATTATATTTAGAGTGAACATCTGAGTCTGTAACTTTCAGTTGAGAAATATTTCAAATTTGACATTAGGTACATTGTCGTATGAGTTAGGAGAAATATTGATATCTTATTGTCACAACTATCACATTTTGAATTTAAAGTTTTAGAATAAGTCCTTAAAAACTTAGAGTTTTGGATTTTATTTTCTCTAAGTAGCTGATTCATCCAAAGTTAGATGTGAAATGCTAATGTCACCTCCATATCCTATTAAAAAATCTCTGTCCTGCCAGAGTTATTTTTTCATGTAATATTCTGCCTCATTGCAAGAAGTAGAATAAGTCAAGTCAGACTTATATAACACCTTTCCTCCAGAGAATCTAAAAAGTTTCCACACTTATTTCACATTTCAGAAATTTTACTTACATAAATAACATCTGTCTGAATGTTTTCTCCTAATATGTATTTTCTGACTTACCACTGCCTTCTCATTTAACTTATTTATCATCATTTTGACTAGCATGTTCTTTCTCTCCTAGTTTTCTTCTGTCATCTTTTACCATGTCAAACTTATTTCTCCTTCCTTTAATTTCTTTCCTCAGCCATATTATGATCCATTGTCCTGTATAGCACTGCTTGCTAGAAATAACTTATTATTTTCTAAATCAGAAATCTACTTTCTTCTCTTCAGATGTGACCCACTTATTCTGGAACTGCTATCAAAAATTGGAAAAAGATAATAATAACTGTAATTCTTAGCCCCTTTCAGGATTATGTACTTATTGTATTGATGGTTTTCTTGTTTCTTCATATAATACATTTGATGTAGACTTATGAATCCAAGCAATTTTGGAAATTGATGTTTGTGTTAGATCAAACCATTGGCTATTTTTTTATGATGTAGCATACCACTGCAACAAAGCTGTCAGAGGTCAAATCCTGCCCCTAACCCTTGATAGTTATGTAGACCTGGGATAGTTAGATGAACATGTTAGTAGTTATAAACAAAAAATTTTTGCTTGAGACTAAAGCAAAAATATATCTGAAACATAATAAATGGTATATAATTTTTTTTAAAACATGAAAAAAAGTCTGCTTCTAGTAAAAGTAGAGTAACTTGCATAATATTAATCCTTTCACAGATAATACCTACAAACTCCAGACAAAATAGTAAGGCAAACAAAACCAAAATGTAACAAACAAAAACACTTGTTAAAGGTAATGGAGAACAACCAAAAGCAGGCAGAAACTCAGAAACTGGAAGGAATCCACACCTGAAAGAAGGGATTTACACTGGGTAAATATTTGAATTTAAACGGCTTTTTCTAAGAGGAGCCACCCCTCATTACAGACAACATGGAGTCAATAGAACTCAAAAATAAAGCTGTAATCTTGTTGGCATAAGCAGTCAGAGAAGGGAGGTTAGGGTTGCAAGAACATCTAGAATGTGATGGGGCAAAATGAGAAAACAAAAGGAACCATGGAAGAGAAAGCATCAAAATATGCATAGGATCATGGAAGAAAGCAAGAAAGAGAAGGTTGAAGAAACTGAGGAGACATTTAACCTACTTTCCACAGAAAAGAAGACAGATTTAACAGCCTTTTAAAACTAAAGATAAAATCAACATTCATCAGAGGAAAATAAAATCAGACTATCTACTATGTGACATTCACAAGTCAAGCAAAGAAATGGGAAAATATGACCCACAGTGAAGACTCAAACAGTAAAAGCAGTTAATACACAGACTCTGAGGTAACTGAGATGTTTTAATAAACAAACTAGGACTTACAACGATTATAAATGTGTCTTGGTATTTTAAGGAAAAAATGGTCTAAGTGAGTGAAGAGATACAGAAAAATATTTAATAAAGAAAATTAATAAAAATTCTAGATTTAAATGTACAAAATACAAAATTAAAAAATCCCTCTAAAGGTTTAACAGAAAAAAGATGATAGAAGAAATGGTCAGTGAATTTAAATATAGGTCAACAGAAAGAATAAAACCTGAAGAAAATGGAGGATAAAGAATAAAAGAAAAAAAACACTACCTTAGTGATATGTAGGATGATATCAAATATTTTTATACACATGTTTGCATTCCCCAAAGGAGGGAAGAAAGAGAATGAGATAGAAAAATATATGAAGGCATAATAGCTGAAAAATTACAAATTTTGTGAAAAACTCAGACTGACAAATCTAACCCATCACACCCAAAGAGGAATAAATAAAAGCATATCTGATTTCTCATCAGAAACAACAGAGGCGAGAAATCAAAGGAATCATATATTTAAAATGCAGGAAGTAAGAAAATAAATTCAACCTATAATTTTAAACCCAATGAAAATATCTTTCCAAATACATATTTTGGGTGAAAACTGACAGAATTTATTACCAGCAAAACTAGAATACGAAAGTTTCAAAAGGAAGGTTTTTAGTCTAAAGGGAAATTATACCAGGTGCAATTCAAATATATAGAAGGATAAACAACATTAGACATGGTAAATATATGGAGAAATTTAGTGTTTTCTTTTTGAAATTAATTAAAAGTAACCCTTTTCAGGAAAAATATAGCATTATGAGATTTACAATTTATATATATGTAATATATTCTATAATAATAACATATAAAATGGTTTTTGAAATTTATGTAAAGTGGTCAACTATTAACTCTGAGAGAACTTTATAACTTAAGCATGAATATTTTAACCCATAGAGAAAATACAGTAGAAAACAATAATGCAAAGAGATTATGGCTAAAACGTCACTAAATGAATTGCAATGAGTTTTAAAAAATATTCAAATAATCATAAGGCATTTAAGAAGGAAAAGAATAACAAAAAACAGGACAAATAGAAAATAAATAGCAAAATAATAGATACAAATCAAAATACATCAAGAAAAATAGTAATAATTCTCTAATACAAGTTATTTGATAATGATCAAAGAGATAATTCATCAGAAAAACATAACAGTGACAAATATGTATTTGCTTAATAAAAGAATTTAAAAATGCATTGTAATATGGGGCACCTAGGTGGTTCAGTCAGTTAAGGGTCTGACTTTAGCTCAGGTCATGATCTTTGGTCTGTGAATTTGAGCCCCATACCGGGCTCTGTATTGACAGCTCAGAGCCTGGAGGCCTCTTTGGATTCTGTCTCCCTCTCTCTCTGCCCCTCCTCCACTCATACTCTGTCTCTCAAAAGTGAATAAATGTTTTAAAAATTATAATAAAAAAAAGCAGTGTAATGAGTTGAATTGTGCTTCCTCTAAAGGAATATATGCAGAAGTCCAAATCCCCAGTGTATCACTATGACCTTTTTGGAAATAGCATCATTGTAGATATAATTAGTTTTGTTAGCATGAGATCATACTGAAATAGGATGGGACCTTAATCCAGTATGGCTGGTATCCTTATAAGAAGATGGCTATGTGAAGATCCAGAGACACAGAGAGAGAATACCGTGTGAAGATGGAGGCAGAGATTAGAGTGAGCCAAAAAAGGCCAAATTAAGATGGTTGTTGGCCATCTTAATTAGAATTAGAATTAGAATTAGAATTAGAATTAGAATTAGAAGTAGAATTAGAAGTAGAAGTAGAATTAGAATTAGAATTAGAAATAGGATTAGAAATAGGATTAGAAATTGGAACAATTTCTCCATCAGATCCTTCAGAAATAATCAACACTGCAAAACTCTGATTTCAGACTTCTAGCCTCCATTATGCTTAACAATAAATTTATGTTGTAAACCATTCAGTTTGTGATACTTTGTTATGGTAGGTTAGGAAGCTAATACATACCTGAAGCAAAAAGTGACACAATCATAAAAGCAGACAAATCCACAAATTTAAAGCTTTAGTATACCTTGATCAGTTATTGGTAAAACTACCAAAAAAAAAAAAAAAACCCAAAAAAACAAAAATAAGAAGAAGAATATAGAAGAGATAAAAACATTCTTTTTTATTTTCATCTTAATCCATGCAACCATATTGCTTTTAATAGTCCACTGTAATTAGTAATTTTAGAATACACGTGATTTTCAGGTTCACATAGAATATTCAATAAGTATAAAAATATTTAAATATTACAGATTATCATTACTAGCCATGAGGGAATGTAATTCAAAGTAATAAAAAAAAAGATAAATATAAAATCTTCAAATACTTAGAAATTGATCAAGACACTTTAAAATTCCCACATGTTAAAGAATAAATCATAGAAGAAATAAAATATTTCAAGTTAGATAACAATAAAAATACAACATCTGCTTTTCTATGGAGCAACTCAAGCAGAAATTACAGAGAAATTTGTAGTTTTAAATGCTTATATTGAATTAACACTAGTGATTTAATTTTCATTTCAAGAGGTCAGAGAAGGAGAAAGCAAATCTAAAATAAGCAAAAAAAAAAAGGGAAATACTAAAGAAGAAATAAGTGATATACAACACAAACAAAAATAAAGAATAAATAAATTTAAATTAAGTTTAAATAAATTTATTAAATAAAACAAAAAGTTTATTTTTTCTAAAAGAAAAATAAAATTGTTAAATTGCTAACAAAAATAATAAGGAGAAAAAGAAAGCATAATTTACCAATAACATAAATAAAAGAAGTGATACCACTACATAGCCTACAGATATCAATGAACAATAAGAGAGAGAAGTTGGAAGAGAAGATGGCGGCATAGGAGGACACTTGGCTCACCTCGTCCTGCTGATCACTTAGATTCCACCCACATCTGATCTGCCTAAATAACCCAGAAAACTGCCAGAAGACTAGCAGAACAGACTCTCCAGAGACAAGCATAGACAAGAGGCCCACTTAAGAAGGTAGGAAGGGCAGAGAGGCGGTGCACACTACACGGACTGGCAGGAGGGAGCCAGGGCAGTGGAGGGGCAGCCCGCCCTGCAAGGCAGAGCCCCCAAAGTCTGGCTAGCAAAAGCGGAGGGGCTGGACTGTGTGAGTTCTGACAGCCAGTGGGACTTAACATCTGGAATGTTAAAAGTCAACAGCTCTGCTCTCTAAGAGCGGGGAGGGCAAGAGGACGCCAGGAGGGAGAGTTCTTAGGCCCTGGAAGACAGAGCTCAGCTCAGCGGGGGAACAAAGGCACTGGCAAGCGCCATTTCCCTCTCCCATCCCCCAGCCAAAATTCCAAAGGGAACCAGTTCCCGTCACTGAACTTGCTTGCACCTTCAAACTCCCCACACTGTGCTTCTGTGGATCCATCCCTCCGACAAGCCTGCCTCCCTCTGGTGCTGTAGGACCCCTCCCCCAGGGGACCACTGAGGGCAAAACAAGCTAAGCCTGCCCCTCCTGCCCCTGTGCACCTTGGAAATCCACCCCGACTAATACGCCCTTGGCCAGATCCCATCGAACCTGGCAGTGTGCAAGCAGCACAGACAGGGGACACACCTCTCCACAGTGAGTCCAGTCCCTGGGAGAGGGGAAGATAAGGTACACACCAGTCTGACTGTGGCCCCAGTGGTGGGCTGGGGGCAGATGTCGGGTCTCACTGCGGCCCTGCCCATCAACACAGGTTTCTCCGGACAGCACAGGGGAAGTGCCCTGCAGTTTGGAGCTACCACAGGGACTGCCCAAAATGATGAAATGGAAGAATTCTCCTCAAAAGAAACTCCAGGAAGTAGTGACAGCTAACGAATTGATCAAAAACGATTTAAGCAATATAACAGAACAAGAATTTAGAATAATAGTCGTAAAATTAATCACTGGGCTGGAATAAAGCATAGAGGAGAGCAGAGAATCCATTGCTACAGAGATAAAGGGACTAAAAAATAGTCATAGGAAGTAAAAAATGCTATAAATGAGGTGCAAAATAAAATGGAGGCGGCTATAGCATGGATTGAAGAGGCAGAGGAGAGAATAGGTGAATTAGAAGATAAAATTATGGAAAAAGAGGAAGCTGAGAAAAAGATAAAAAAATCCAGGGGCGGGGGGGGAATTAGAGAACTAAGTGATGCAATCAAATGGAACAATATCCATATCACAGGAATTACAGAAGGAGAAGAGAGAGAGATAGAAAGGGGCTGAAGGTGTACTTGAACAAATCATCAGTGAGAACTTCCCTGAGCTGGGGAAGGAAAAAGGCATTGAAATCCAAGAGGCACAGAGAACTCCCTTCAGACGTAACTTGATTCGATCTTCTGCATGACATATCATAGTGAAACTGGCAAAATACAAGGATAAAGAGAAAATTCTGAAAGCTGCTAGGGATAAACAGCCTTGAACTTTCAAAGGTAGACACATAAGAGTAGTAGCAGACCTGTCTACTGAAACATGGCAGGCCAGAAAGGAATGGCAGGAAATCTTCAATGTGATGAACAGAAAAAAAATATGCAGCCAAGAATCCTTTATCTAGAAAGTCTGTCATTCAGAATAGAAGGAGAGATAAAGGTTTTCCCAAACAAACAAAAACTGAAGGAATTCATCACCACTAAACCAGCCCTACAGGAGATCCTAAGGGGGACTCTGTGAGTGAAATGTTGCAAAGACCACAAAATACCAGAGACATCACTACAAGCATGAAATCTACAGACATCACAATGACTCTAAATACATATCTTTCAATAACACTGAATGTAAATGGACTAAATGCGCCAACCAAAAGACACAGAGTATCAGAATGGATAAAACAATAAGACCCATCTGTTTGCTGTCTACAAGAGACTCATTTTAGACCTGAGGACACCTTCAGATTGAAAGTGAGGGGATGGAGAACTCTATCGTGCTACTGGAAGTCAAAAGAAAGCTGGAGTAGCCATATTTATATGAGACAAACTAGACTTTAAATTAAAAGCTGTAATAAGAGATAAAAAAGGGTGTTCTATAATAATTACAGGGTCTATCCATTAGGAAGAGCTAACAATTATAAATATCTATGTGCCAAATACGGGAGCCCCCAAAAATATAAAACAATTCATCACAAACATAAGCAACCTTCTTGATAAGAATGTGATAATTGCAGAGGACTTTAATACCCCACATACAACAATGGATAGATCATTTAGACACAGCATCAATAAAGAAACAAGGGCCCTGAATGATACATTGGATCAGATGGACTTGACAGATATATTTAGAACTCTCCATCTCAAAGCAACAGAATATACTTTCTTCTCGAGTGCACATGGAACATTCTCCAAGATAGATCACATACTGGGTCACAAAACAGCCCTTCATAAGAATATAAGAATTGAGATCATACCATGCACACTTTCAGACCACAGTGCTATGAAACTTGAAATCAACCACAGGAAAACGTCTGGAAAACCTTCAAAAGCATGGAGGTTAAAGAAAACCCTACTAAAGAATGAGTGGGTCAACCAAGCAATTAGAGAAGAAATTAAAAAATATATGGAAACCAATGAAAATGAAAATACCACAATCCAAACCCTTTGGGATGCAGCAAAGGCAGTCCTGAGAGGAAACTACATTGCAATCCAGGCCTATCTCAAGAAACAAGAAAAATACCAAATACAACATCTAACAGCACACCTAAAGGAACTAGAAGCAGAACAGCAAAGACACCCCAAACCCAGTAGAGGAAGAGAAATAATAAAGATCTGAGCAGAAATAAACAATATAGAATCTAAAAAAAAAAAAAAACTGTAGAGCAGATCAATGAAACCAAGAGTTGGTTTTTTGAAAAAATAAACAAAATTGATAAACCTCTAGCCAGGCTTCTCAAAAAGAAAAGGGAGATGACCCAAATAGATAAAATCATGAATGAAAATGGAATTATTACAACCAATCCCTCAGAAATACAAGCAATTATCAGGGAATACGATGTAAAATTATATGCCAACAAACTGGACAACCTGGAAGAAATGGAAAAATTCCTAAGCACCCACACACTTCCAAAACTCAAACAGGAAGAAATAGGAAACTTGAACAGACCCATAACCAGAGAAGAAATTGAATCAGTTATCAAAAATCTCCCAACAAATAAGAGTCCAGGAGCAGATGGCTTCCCTGGGGAGTTCTACCAGACCTTTAAAGCAGAGATAATACCTATCCTTCTCAAGCTATTCCAAACCATAGGAAGGGAAGGAAAACTTCCAGACTCATTCTATGAAGCCAGTATTACTTTGATTCCTAAACCAGACAGAGACCCAGTAAAAAAAGAGAACTACAGGCCAATATCCCTGATGAATATGGATGCAAAAATTCTCAATAAGATACTAGCAAATCGAATTCAACAGCATATAAAAAGAATTATTCACCATGATCAAGTGGGATTCCTTCCTGGGATGCAGGGCTGGTTCAACATTCGCAAATCAATCAACGTGATACATCACATTAACAAAAAAAAAGAGAAGAACCATATGATCCTGTCAATCGATGCAGAAAAGGCCTTTGACAAAATCCAGCACCCTTTCTTAATAAAAACCCTTGAGAAAGTCGGGATAGAAGGAACATACCTAAAGATCATAAAAGCCATTTATGAAAAGCCCACAGCTAACATCATCCTCAATGGGGAAAAACTGAGAGCTTTTTCCCTGAGATCAGATCAGGAAGACGACAGGGATGCCCACTCTCACCGCTGTTGTTTAACATAGTGCTGGAAGTTCTAGCATCAGCAATCAGACAACAAAAGGAAATCAAAGGCATCAAAATTGGCAAAGATGAAGTCAAGCTTTCGCTTTTTGCAGATGACATGATATTATACATGGAAAATCCGATAGACTCCACCAAAAGTCTGCTAGAACTGATACATGAATTTAGCAAAGTCGCAGGATACAAAATCAATGTACAGAAATCAGTTGCATTCTTATACACTAACAATGAAGCAACAGAAAGACAAATAAAGAAACTGATCCCATTCACAATTGCACCAAGAAGCATAAAATACCTAGGAATAAATCTAACCGAAGATGTAAAAGATCTGTATGCTGAAAACTATAGAAAGCTTATGAAGGTAATTGAAGAAGATTTAAAGAAATGGAAAGACATTCCCTGCTCATGGATTGGAAGAATAAATATTGTCAAAATGTCAATACTACCCAAAGCTATCTACACATTCAATGCAATCCCAATCAAAATTGCACGAGCATTCTTCTAGAAACTAGAACAAGCAATCCTAAAATTCATATGGAACCACAAAAGGCCCCGAATAGCCAAAGTAATTTTGAAGAAGAAGACCAAAGCAGGAGGCATCACAATCCCAGACTTTAGCCTCTACTACAAAGCTGTAATAATCAAGACAGCATGGTATTGGCACAAAAACAGACACATAGACCAATGGAATAGAATAGAAACCCCAGAACTAGACCCACAAACGTATGGCCAACTCATCTTTGACAAAGCAGGAAAGAACATCCAATGGAAAAAAGACAGTCTCTTTAACAAATGGTGCTGGGAGAACTGGACAGCAACATGCAGAAGGTTGAAACTAGACCACTTTCTCACACACCATTCACAAAAATAAACTGAAAATGGATAAAGGACCTGAATGTGAGACAGGAAACCATCAAAACCTTAGAGGAGAAAGCAGGAAAAGACCTCTCTGACCTCAGCCGTAGCAATCTCTTACTCGACACATCCCCAAAGGCAAGGGAATTAAAAGCAAAAGTGAATTACTGGGACCTTATGAAGATAAAAAGCTTCTGCACAGCAAAGGAAACAACCAACAAAACTAAAAGGCAACCAACGGAATGGGAAAAGATATTTGCAAATGACATATCGGACAAAGGGCTAGTCTCCAAAATCTATAAAGAGCTCACCAAACTCCACACCCGAAAAACAAATAACCCAGTGAAGAAATGGGCAGAAAACATGAATAGACACTTCTCTAAAGAAGACATCCGGATGGCCAATAGGCACATGAAAAGATGTTCAACGTCGCTCCTCATCAGGGAAATACAAATCAAAACCACACTCAGATATCACCTCACGCCAGTCAGAGTGGCCAAAATGAACAAATCAGGAGACTATCGATGCTGGTGAGGATGTGGAGAAATGGAAACCCTTTGTGCTGTTGGTGGGAAAGCAAACTGGTGCAGCTGCTCTGGAAACAGTGTGGAGGTTCCTCAAAAAATTAAAAATAGATCTACCCTATGACCTAGCAGTAGCACTGCTAGGAATTTACCCAAGGGATACAGGAGTGCTGATGCATAGGGGCACTTGTACCCCAATGTTTACAGAAGCAGTTTCAACAATAGCCAAATTATGATGGATTAAATGTCCATCAACTGATGAATGGATAAAGAAATTGTGGTTTATATATACAATGGAATACTACTTGGCAATGGGAAAGAATGAAATATGTCCTTTCGTAGCAACGTAGATGGAACTGGAGAGTGTTATGCTAAGTGAAATAAATCATACAGAGAAATACAGATACCATATGTTTTCACTCTTATGTGGATCCTGGGAAACTTAACAGAAGAGCAGGGGGGAGGGGGAGGGGAAAAATTAGGGAGGGAGGCAAACCATAAGAGACTCTTAAAAACTGAGAATAAACTGAAGGTTGATGGTGGTTGGGAGGGAGGGGAAAGTGGGTGATGGGCATTGAGGACGGCACCTGTTGGGATGAGCACTGGGTGTTGTATGAAACCAATTTGACAGTAAATTTCATATTAAGAAAAAAAATAAACTGAATATTCTAAAAAAAACAATAAGAGAATATTTTTAAAAATGACAATAAATTTGATCACTTAGATCAAAAGGACAAATTTGTCAAAACCAGTTTTTCAAAGATGACATAAGAATTAAGAGAGAAAATATGCATAATCCTATATTTATTAAATAAGTTGAATTTATCAGAACAAATCTAGTCCCAGATGATTTCAGTGGAGGATTAAATGAATATTAAAAAAATGATACCAATCTTACAAGACTATTTTAAAAAATAGAGAAAGTAGCAAAATTTGGCAACTTGTAATATAAGGCCATCATAACCTTGTAACAAAACCTGAGAAAGATCCTAAAACAGAAAAATTGCACAACAGTATCCCTCATGAAGTCAGAAGCAAAATTCCTTAAAAATAAGAAAATCTAATCTAGTATTATATGCTTTATGACCAAGTGAGATTCATTCCAGAAGTACAGGGTTTGTTTAACATTCAAACATCACAAAATATTTTTTTACCGCATTAGCAAAATAAAGCAGAAAAATACTTGGTCATGAAATAGAGACAGGAAAAAAGTTATTAAAAATTCAACACTCACATAATAAAAACTTGCAAAACTAGAAATAGAAGAAAGTTTTTTCACTCTGATATAAGGTATGTATGAAAATCCTTCATCTAGAATTATATTGCTTGTTGTTGAAAAACATTCCTCCTAATTTCCAAAATAAAAAAGGGTGTTTAGCCTAAACATGTTCAACATGTTCAGGGAATGTTCAACATTCCCTGGAGATGTGTAAAACAAAGACAAATAAATAAAAACCTAAAGGTTGAAGAGGAAGCTATAAAACTGACTATATTAACAACGTGATTGTATATAAAATCTTATATAAAAAGTCCTAAGAAATTGACAGGGCAATGATTATAATTGAACTTAGTATAGTCACAGTTTACTAGGTCACTATGTTAAAATCAATCATGTTTCTCTATACTAGCAGTGATAGTTCCAAAAGGACTGGTATACTAAACATTTCAAAGCATTAATGAAAAGTATTAAAGAACCTAATTATATGGAAGGATATATCATTTTCAAAGATTGAAAGACATTTTTAATGTCACCTCTTCACAAATTGATATATAGACTCCATTTGTTTTTTTAAATTTTTTAATGTTTATTTATTTGTGAGAGCTAGAGAGGGACAGCGTCAGAGCAGGAAAGGGACAGAGAAAGTGGGAGACACAGAATCCAAAGCAGGCTCCAGGCTCTGAGCTGTCAGCAGAGAGCCCGACACAGGGCTTAGGCCCACAAACCGCAAGATCATTACCTGAGCTGAAGTCAGAAGCCCAACTGACTGAGCCATCCAGACACCCCTCTAGAATCCATTTCAATGACAGTAATAACCCCACGAAGCTCATATATTGCTGGTGGGAGTGTAAAATAGTACTACTATTTTGGTGTACTATTTAATATTTTCTTATAAAGTTGAGCATACACCCAACCTAACTGCCAGCGGTTTCAATTTAGGTATTTACCCAATAGAAAAGAAACTACATGTTTGCAAAAGACTTGTACAGGAAAGTGCATCACAGCTTTTTTCTTAATTATGAAAAACTTTATGAATAATTTTTCATCAACATGAGAATGGGTAAACCAATTGTAGTATATTAATACGAGAAATAAGATTCAGTAATTAAAAGGAACAAATTATTCATTCTTTCTACCACAAGAATGAATCTTACAGACATCATGCTGCATGAAAGAAACTAGTTATAATAGTACATGCTTTATTATTCCATTTGTGTGAATTTCTAGTACAGATTAATCTATGGTTGAAAGCAATCATCAAATAAGTTGGGTTTTTTTGGAAAGGGAATTGACTGGAAAAGGGCATGTGGCAATTTGTGGGATGATGAAAATATTCTGTATCCTTATACATTTGTGGGTTATGCAGTAACACACCTTTGTCCAATCTCATTATATTATACAGAAGATTTATATATTTCACTATATTTAAAAATAAATTTCAAACTGTAATTGGCAGGGTTATTTTCAATAGTAGCATGGGCTTATAAATTCTTAAATTGTTTTCTGTATATTCTAGACTCGAGTAAATATATTGAATATAATGGGATGCAGGTTTCTCACTATTGGATAATGGGTTCCTGATATGAAAAAAGGAAGATGTACCTTATAGCACTGGGCTGGAATTGGAAGTGTTGATATAAACTTAAACTGCTTGCTGAGAGAGTTAAGAAGGAATGACATATGAGTAGCAATGACCAGTACCTTGGTCAGTAGGCCAGTACCTTGACCTTGGTTTCTAAATACCATTATTCAGGGCTAGGATAGGAAACATGCAAGATGAGCCTGGAACATCCTTTGCACCAGAAAATAGTAAAGACTCAAAGAAATATGGATATATCAAAAGAACACAGGAGACTAACATGAGAAAATGTGAACATTGAAATGAATAATAGTATTTATGAGTTATAATTGATTAAAGGAAATAAAAACCCATCACTCCATTCTGTTGAAAAAGCAATCAAGTGGATTAGGATTTACAAATTTCAATTATTGAACATATAGGGTATGAATCATATGCATTTATTTAATCTCCTTATAATTATGTTGCAAGTTAAGTAATTATTTTGTTATACATATGAAAAGTAGAGATGAATATTTTGAGTAAATTTTTAAATAATACATATTTAGTGCTAGTTAATCCAGGATTTACATGCTGCTCTGTCTTACTCTGAAACCAAATTTTCTATTCTGTACCATTCTTGCTCTTAAATAAACAGCAACCTATTGATTCATTGAATTGACTTCTTTTGAAACAACTTTAGTGAATATCTGAAAATAAACTTTTTTAAAAAAGTAAACTAGATAAAATATGAAAAATTATGCCTTTCAATCTAACAAAACAATATTAAGTATATAAAAGTACTCCCTATCTTGGAAATCTTCTAATAGCAATAAAATATGAACATTTTGAAAGATTTAATTTTTTTGTATTATCCTGGTTCTTAAGATATCCATAGTAATCAGGGGCGCCTGGAAGGCTAAGTCAGTTAAGCCACCGACTTCGGCTCAGGTCATGATCTCGCGGTTTGTGAGTTCGAGCCCCGCATCGGGCTCTGTGCTGACAGCTCAGAACCTGGAGCCTTCTTCAGATGCTGTGTCTCCCTCTCTCTGCCCCTCCCCTGTTCATGCTCTGTCTCTCTCTGACTTTCAAAAAAATAAATGTTAAAAAAATGTAAAGATATCTATAGTAATCAAAATCACTTACTTCCCATACACACATATACACATACATAGTTCACATAATTATGCTTTAAGCTCTTTGCTTTTAATGAAATAAGTGTAGAAATCACTCATTTTTGAAACACTGATAGGATGTATTGAGTCTTCTTCTTTCAGAGAATCTTCTCTTCTGTCTTTTTAGGTGGTTTATTCATTGGTTTTCAAGTATAAACTGGCTATCCTAAGTTTGCATTCCTAGGACCCATAATTTTAAATATTATTCCAGCCAATATGATTCATAAATGACCTTAATGTATCTACTTGGAATTGCTAAAACAATATGATCTGTAGTTAATTCAGATTCTAAGAGAGATTACAATCTAGACTGCAAAACTCTCAATATAATTAGAGATCCAGTAAAAACATTTTCATGTATATAATAAATATTTTTGATGTAAGACCAAATTTCAAGCTTTGAGTTACTTTTATTTTTTTATTTATTTACTTAATTTTATTTTTTATTTTTTAAAATTTACATCCAAATTAGTTAGCATATAGTGCAACAGTGATTTCAGGAGTAGATTCCTTAGTGCCCCTTATCCATTTAGCCCATACCCCCTCCCACAACCCCTCCCGTAATCCTCAGTTTGTTCTCCATATTTATGAGTCTCTTCTGTTTTGTTCCCCTCCATTTTTTTATATTATTTGTGTTTCCCTTCCCTTATGTTCATCTGTTTTTTCTCCTAGAGTCCTCATATGAGTGAAGTCATACGATATTGTCTTTCTCTGACTGACTAATTTCACTTATCATAATACCCTCCAGTTCCATCCACGTAGTTGCAAATGGCAAGATTTCATTCTTTTTGATTGCTGAGTAATACTCCATTGTATATATACCACATCTTGTTTATCCATTCATCCATCGATGGACATTTGGGCTCTTTCCACACTTTGGCTATTGTTGATAGTGCTTCTATAAACATGGGGGTGCATGTGTCCCTTCGAAACAGCACACCTGTATCCCTTGGATAAATGCCTAGTAGTGCAATTGCTGGGTCTTAGGGTAGTTCTATTTATAGTTTTTTTGAGGAAACTCCATACTGTTTTCCAGAGTGGCTGCACCAGCTTGCATTTCCATTTGAGTTACTTTTAAATGACCAATTGCAAACCAATTATAGGGTCATCATTTTGCTAGTAAGTCTATTTTTAGGTTAAATACTGATAAAATATTTTCTATTTTATTATTGGTACAACATGCAAAATTGATTTTGCATTCTAGATTTATCATTTACCTATTTTAATAACCAGTGATATTTGTGATTCCCCAGATAAAACAGACACCTTAAAAATAGTATTTTTACAACCATCTTTATTTTTAAGCACTGTAGACATTCAACAATGTAAAGTAAATTAAAAGGTAAAAAAAACCCTAAATTTATATACTCACAAACCATAGACAACTACCATTAAATATTTTGTGTATCTAATCAGAAAAAATATGAGAATACAAACATTTCGGTTAAAAAATTGGCCTTTACTATTTTGTACATCTTGTGGAAACTGAATACAGCTCTAATCTGCTATCTTCTAAAAGTTCCTAATTTGAACAATTCACTCCCAATTTAGCAAAATGTATTACTTCCCCCCAAAAAAATTCTGTTTACTAACAGTTTTCTCAACTATATACAACTTATCTTTCCAGTTGGAAAAATTAAGATTTTTCACTAATTGAAATTCAGCAAGAAAAAAAATGTGTATTTGAATTTCTGCTGTTTTCAATATCAGAAATATATTTAATGAATTTAGTTTAGCAAATATTAGCAAAGTTATCTATTTATTGTGAAGTTTTGAGCCATTAAGAAATTCCTTAATTTCTGTTTAAAATTTTCTTTTCATGTGACTTTTTAAAGCAAAGTATTGTGTTTTCTTGATCACTTAATCTTACTGAGTTCAAGGATACCAACTTGTGTGTATGGGTGTGGTGTGTGTGTGTGTGTGTGTGTGTGTGTGTGTGTGTGTATGTGATCTGTATATGTACCTGAGTGTTCTCTAATTAGATCAAAGCAATACAAAAGGAAGTCTAGAGTAGAGTGAACCTCTGTCTTTTCTAAAACTGTTAGTTTCTAAATTTTAAGTGGCAGTCAAGTCTAAGATGGCCTGATACATCAATCATGCCTGAAACACTCTAGAAGTTCAAGATTCTTAAAATATAAAATGAAACATTTTTGCATCAATGTTTCAAGCTCCTGATAAAGTCTTTAGAAGTGCAGGTTAGGCAGTGATTTCTAAAATGAATAAATGGATCAGAATCAAAATACTGTCAAATAATTCTCTTCAGAAAGTAGCGCCATCTGGTTGTATATATGTAATTCAGGGCCTTTCTCTAGATGTGATCCCTTCCTCTACCAGGCAAAGTGTTATTTCCTTGTCAGCTTAGACCCAACTGAAATAATTAATAAAGGTGAAAAACAGATATGTCCCCCCCCATATGCACTTTTATTACTTTATTTCATTGGCATAAAGCAATGTAGTATTTGTATTTCCAGATACACTGTTGAAAAAAATCACAAAACAAATATGTGTAGGATACTATTGATGTCTCTTTCAATATTATGTAGGCTACTGAGTAAGGTTGTCTCTGAGAAAAATTCCTAGCATGCTGAAAGCTCTCATTCAAAACACCTGTGTCTGTATTTTTTCTTCTCTGTCTGAAGGATTTCTCCAAGAATATGATCAGTTGCAAGTGGTCATGTTGGGTATTTAAGCCCATGCATCTCTTCTTATACAACTTTCAATCACTGAGGGGTGGGAATCAATAAATAGGTGCCCACAGCTGCTTTAGTTGAACCAGCCACCCTGGCTACCAGTAAGGCAGTCCCAAGTCATGTTCTACATGGTACCTCAGAGAATTCCTTTTGGATTAAGCCCCAGTTGCTCTCTGCAAAAGAAACAAACAAAAGAAACAAACCAACGGAAAAAACATGTACTTGTTACCACCTCCTTTTTTGACCTTTCCTTATTTTTTGCTATATCTTCCTCATTCATTTGTTTCTTTTGGTCATCTCCAAATAAATTACCTATACTTAAATTTTTGTTTCAGCCTTTGCTTTTGAAAGAACTCAAACTAACAAATGTTTACCCAATTTAGTTAGAAAGACAAGTTAATATTTATGATGCTTTCATGTTAAAAAAGAAGGATGCAAGATTTTATTTGTAGTGAAATTTCAGTCACCGCTACCAACTCTTTGAGCCCTATACATGCCCTTTTCTGTTTGACTTGCTGTCCAAGAGGGATGCATTACGTATCTGGGAAGTTTGATTCAATGCTTCAAAACCCCCATGATATACTCTCCTAGTAATGCTGGACTCATGCTGAAAACATTAAACATTTCCATCTCATAAAGGGAAGTCTTTGTAGCAAGTTTTCCTAAAGATTAATAGAGTGCAGCCCTGAGAGATTTGTGTAAGTAATACTAAAAGAGCTTGCATTGACAAATAAAGAGAACAGTAAAGACCTAATAGGGGATGCATACTTTGCTCAAAATGGCATTTATAACCACACAGTCAAGCCTGGATTTACATGTGTCATCAAATTTCTTCATGACTTGACATTTAGCCATTTCTAAAAAGCTAGTCCTCTTACTAGGGAAATATATTTTCATAAAGGAGAAGTTAAATTTATCTAAAATCTTTCAGTCTCACTACACAGAAGGTCTTCCAAAATGAATGAAATCATCAGTCAGTGGTTACTTCCTATGGAATTCCCATCTCTGTCTCCTGACAACCAAGTGTCTGGATCATCCCATTTAACGATACAATTTATAATGTAACTTTCATTGCCTGCTGGGCTTTTTACAAAATGCTGATTTCATAAGCCACTGAAATGAAGCAAGAGAATCTCTTGTTACTGCCATATTTTTTTGTGTGTTCTTTCTCTTCATTTCCACTTTTAAGTCATGATGTGCATTTATGTTTAGACAACTTGCATAAGAACTTCCTTGTGAGTATCACTAATACTCTGCTCTTCTAGCAAGATCTTTAAGATCTAACTCAGCAGATAATGGATTTCATTTTCCATGTTACCCTTATCTAGTCTATTGCATTGAAGGAAATATACGTCTTTAAGATTTTGCCTGTCGGATAATGTTTTGCTGCTGCACCAGACACTCAAGACAGTCACATTAAAACTGAAGTGATGTATAAACACTGTTAGTGACAAATCTCTTTTGTATTGAATATTATTCTCTGAATTACCTTCATTGCAGTCAATTATTTTTAGCCCATTGACACTTTTAAACTCCCTTGGATTAAGTACCTTGCTAATTAGTCACACCAGGAAAGTTCAACTGAAATATGAGGATCTGTACTACGGGATACCTCTAACATGTTTGACACTAACCTGTTTGCTCCACTTCTTTGAAGGAAATATGGGCATACACTGCAGAATATCTCCTTCCAATAACATTTTGCTGGCAAACTATTTCTTTGACTTTAATGCTCCAAATTGATGGAATGTATTTTTACATTGTAAAATATTTCTAGCCAGTGTTTATATGTGACTTTTCCCCTATAACTAAATGCTTTTGACAAAAATGATCATAAAGTCTTGAATTACAGTACTAATTCCATTGGTACCGTATTGGAATCATGAGGAAATATTTTGAAATCCATATCAAGTATCAACAAGAGCTAGGGCTTATCTATTTTGTTTGGCATCCCTAGATCACCATTGCCTACTTCATATGTTCAGAAATGTTTTCTCTTTTTTCTTTTTTTAATGTTTATTTATTTTGAGAGAGAGAGAGGGACAGAGTACAAGTGGGGGAGGGGCAGCGAGAGGGAGGCAGACACAGAATCCAAAGCAGGCTCCAGTCTCTGAGCTGTCAGTACAGACCCCAATGCGGGGCTTGATGTCGCAAACTGTGAGATCATGACCTGAGCTGAAATCAGCTTAACCGAATGAGTCACCCAGGCACCCCCACAAACGGGTTATTGGGCTCAAAAACCTTTCATGTCATATTCATGCTGAGAAAGTCAATTTTTCCAAATTGGTTATAAATTATGTTGATAATTTTCATATTTCAACTTAAATCCTCCCTTTATTCTTAGATGGTGTGGCCCATATTACAATTACATTGTAGCTTTCAAATCAATCTGTGAATTAGCTTGCTGGTAGGTGCATGATGCAGTGGCCATTACTGGCATTATAATATTCTAAAGAAATTCTTAACAGAGAGGAGTCCAGAAAGGGCCCTGAAATTTTTATGAATGTGGCTTTCTGCAGTCTATTACTTTGGTCCCTGCTATCATGTAGGTGCTGAAAAGCAATGTATTTTTTTATCTCTGGGGCTCTCTTGGAATTTTCCCAGATCTTTGGGCCTCCCTGTATTGTGTTTTATGAACATTTCCCTTAATATCTGACATGCCAGAACATAGACTAAAATAATAAAGGCACAGATTATTAAAGTAAACACTAAATAACTTGAAAATGTATTTTGAAATCTATTATCTACATCCATGTTTCATGAAGTATGTTGTAACGTGAAAGTGCTGTCATTATTTACCCAGAGCATGCCCTAGAGCACAGCATAAAATCAGCATTATGTTCCATGGCTCATTTTGTAGAAAATTATTGAACCATCTCACTTTATCCCAGTTTTGCCTTTTATGCCCATGTCAATTTCTAGACCTCCTCCAATTTAACCATCATAATTTGATTTCTACTACTTGCTTGTTGTTAGCCCCTTTGGCTGGTGGCTAGTTCAGCTTTTTTTGTTTTGTTTCTCAAAGCTCTCTTGCATTTACTGCCTGGATCTTCCTCCTTCCAGCCACTGATCCCAGCAATTGCTACACTAAGATAAGCCCAACTCCTTAAAGTAGAGGGAAAAATTTCCCTCTCTTTATCCTCCTGTCTCTCTCTGTTTCTTTCTTTCTTTCTCAATGTCTCTCTCACAATGTAGTTATTTTTTTCTGTAACTAAAAAATTATTTTTCTTTTTATTAATTAATTTTCATTTTTTTTAACGTTTATTTATTTTTGAGACAGAGAGAGACAGAGCATGAATGGGGGAGGGTTAGAGAGAGGGAGACACAGAATCCGAAACAGGCTCCAGGCTCTGAGCTGTCAGCACAGAGCCTGACGCGGGGCTCGAACTCACGGACCGTGAGATCATGACCTGAGCCGAAGTCGGCCGCCCAACCGACTGAGCCACCCAGGCGCCCCTAATTTTCATTTTTAATAAAAATTTTAAGTTTATTTATTTTGAGAAAGAGAGGCAAATAGAGGGAGAGACAGAATCCCAAGCAGGCTGCACACTGCCAGTGCAGAGCCCAACGTGAGGCTTGAACTCACCAACTGTGAGATCATGACTTGAGCCTAAATCAGTCGGATGCTTAACTGCCTGAGCCACCCAGGAGCCGCTAAAAAATTCTTTTTTAAACAAAATATTATACATAATTTTTATTCCTAAAAAATAAATGGTAAATTCAAAACAATAATATCTATCACTTTAAGGTTTCCACAGAAACAAACACGAAGAGAGAAAAAAGGTATAAGAGATTTATTGGGGGAAATGCCTGTGAGGGAAGAAGTAGCAAGGAAACAGGAGTAGGAAAGGAGAGACACAGACCATGAATCAGGTCTGACACCAGTGACAAGAGAGGTGAAAGGAAGGAAGTTTAGATAGGAAGAGCCGCAGACTATATTTCAGATCTTTATGTTGCCCATTAAACAAGGCATGCATTGGGCAGAAATGGGCTTGCTCTAGTTAGTACCTTTGCTGTGCTCATTGACTAGAAGCAGTCCTGGGGAGAGCTTGCCTTCAGTGTAAACATTGTGGTAGAGTTCAAAGGTGTTGCAAGGGGAGACTATCAGCTAATTTCACTCCTTGCAGCTGACATATATTTTAATATTTAATCATTTATTTATGAAATACTTTGAGAAATCTAAAACATATGCTTCCAGGCACTAGGGAAACAGCAGTGAACAAAATATGATATATTATATCTTTACACTCCTGGAGATTACACTATAGTGAGGTCAATAGAAATTAAACAAATGAAGAAGTACATTTAGATTACGACAGATGATGACAAGTGATATGAAAAAGCATGAAGCAGGGTAATAGTGATGGGGATATAGCTTACTACTTTAACCACTTACTGCTACTTTAACTACTTCTTTAAGGGTATTGAAGAAAGCCCTTTCTGAACAAGTTACATTTGAGCAGAAACATAAAAGAACCTATGGAGCCACACAAATACCTGAAGGAAAATCATTCCTGGCAGAGAGAAAAAACATGTGCAAAGGCCCTGGAGGCAAGAATATGAAGAGTGAATTGGATGAACAGTAAGGGGATTTCTATATCTGGGGCCTCATGACTGAAGAAAAAAATTATGTCACAGGTATAACATGGGATAAAATGAATAAGATACTTTCTGTTAGGGTAGTAGCTTTGAGAAAGGTAAGAATTGTTGGATTTTTTATTTTAAAATTTTTTGAAAGAAACTAGCAAAGTTCACTGATGTATTTGATTATGAGTTATTAGGGAAGTATAGTCGAGAAGACCTCCAATATTTTGGTTTGAGCAACAAGTAGCATAGAAATTCACATTCTCTGTGTTGAGGAAGGCTGTGAGAGGAATAGGTTTTACTGTTTGCTATCAAGAGTTATGTTTTTGACACGTTAAGTTGAAATATTTGCTTAATCTCTTTGGTGAATAATATTGTTTTAATAATAGCCAAAAATGACAGCAGTAAAGCTATTCTCATACAGACATATTTTAATTACTTGTCTTGAATATTTTTGTATAATATCAGTATTATCATCAAATTACTTTTTTATTTTTTCTAGTTATATAGAATTGAGACATTCCTGAATCTCACAAACCTGTACTTTTGTTTTCACTTCTACAAGTTTGAAAATGGAACTTTATAAATGCCTAAAATTAAAAATAAGGAAATGGTGGATGAAATTTTCCTCGTCCAAAGATCTTTTATAAGCCTTTCAGCAAATATCCTGTTTGTTGTTTATATATGTTACTCTTGTTTAAGTTTTTATTTTCATTCTAGTTAATATACAGTGTTATATTAGTTACAGGTGTATAATATAGTGATTCAACAATTCCACACATCACCCAGTGCTCATCACAAGTGCACAACTTAACCCCCATCACCTACTTCTCCCATCTCCCCACCCACCTTCCCTCTGGTAACCATCATTTTCTTCTCTCTCATCAAGTCTTTTTCTTGATTTGCCCCTCTTGTTTCCCTTTGCTCATTTGTTTTGTTTCTTAAATTCCACATACAAGTAAAATCATGTAGTATTTGCCTTCCACTGATTGACTTATTTCACTGCACATTATATTCTCTAGCTCCATCCATGTTGTTCCAAATGGCAAGGTTTCTTTCTTTTTTATGGCTGAGTAATATTTCATCGTATATACATACTACTTCTTTATCCATTTATCAATCGATGGACATTTGCGTGGCTGCCATATCTTGGCTTTTGTAGATAATGCTGCTATAAACATTGGGGTGCATGTATCCCTTTGAATTAGTGTTTTTGGACTCTTTGAGTAAATGCCCAGTAGTGCAATTGCTGGATCATAGGATAGTTCTGTTTTTAACTTTTTGAGGCACCTCCATACTGTTCTTCACAGTGGCTGTGCCAGTTTTGCATTCCCACCAATAGTGCAAGAGTGTTCCCCTTTCTCTCCACATCTTCACCAACACCTGTTGTTTCTTGTGTTGTTGATTTTAACCATTCCGACAGGTGTGAGGTGATATATCATTGTAGTTTTGATTTACATTTCCCTGATGTTAAGTGAAGATGAACATCTTTTCATTTGTCAGTTGGCTATCTGCATGTGTTCTTTGAAGAAATATATGTTCATGTGTTCTGCCCAGCTTTAAATTGGATTATTTGGTTTTTCAGTGTTGAGTTTATAAGCCCTTTATATATTTTGGATACTAACTCTTTATCAGATATAGGATTTGCAAATATCTTCTCCCATTCCTTAGGTTCCCTTTAAATCTTGATTTTTTTTTTGTTTGTTTGCTTTTTTGTTTTGTTTTGTTTTGTTTTGTTTTGTTTTGTTGCTGTTTGGAAGCCTTGTATCTTGATGAATTCCCAACAGTTTATTTGTGCTTTTGTTTCCCTTGCCTCAAGAGACATAGGAGAAAAAAGTTGCAGCAGCTGATGTCAAAGAAGTTACCACCTATGTTCTCTTTCAGGATTTATATGGTTTCAGATCTCACATTTAGGTCTTTGATCCATTTTGAATTTATTTTTGTGTATGGTGTAAGAAAGTGGTCCAGTTTCATGCTTTTGCATGTTACCATCCAGTTTTCCCAACTGTGTTTTTCCCATTGGATATTCTTTCCTACTTTGTCAAAGATTAATTGACCATATAGTTATGGGTTCATTTCTGGATTTTCTCTTCTGTTCTATTGATCTATGTGTCTATTTTTGTGCCAGTACCATACTGTTTTGATCACTACATCTTGGTGATATAACTTGAAGTCCAGAATTATTATGCTTTCATCTCTGCTTTTCTTTTTCAGGATTGCTTTGGCTATTCAGGGTATTTTCTAGTTCCATATGAATTTTAGGATTCTTTGCTCTACCTCTGTGAAAAGTGCTGTTGGTATTTTGATAGGAATTGAAATTAAATGTGTAGATTGCTTTGGGTAATATAAATACTTTAGCAGTATTTGTAGCATGCAATGTCTTTCCATTTCTTTGTGTTATCTTCAATTTCTTTCATCAGTATTTTATATTTTTCAGAGTACAGGTGTTTCACCTGTGGTTAGTTTAATTCCTAGGTATCTTATTATTTTTAGTGCAATTTTAAATGGGATTTAAATTTAAATTCTTTAAATTGTCTCAAGCATGCTAATTATATCTGTTTTGCTTAGATCCCTGTTCATGGCCTTGTCCTCTTCTTTCATTTCCAACAGATTTCTCTGTCTCCTCATTTTGTCTGCCTATATGTGTCTGTCTCTGTGAGTTAAGAAAGTCTGTGTCCTCTGCTCTTGAAAGTAGTGACTTTACAAAGAAAAGGTCTTGGGGTGCCCTTCGGTGCAGTGTCCCCTGTTCGCCAGACCTCGGCACTTCAGGGGGTATCCTATGTCTGCTGCTTACACCCTGCTGTTGTGTCTGAGTTACTTTTCCTTTCAATGCAGTAGTTTGCACTGACTCTCTGCTTGTTGTTGAGCTGTGCTTGTTCTCTGTGGTATTCGTGAAGCCTGGGTGGGACAGGTGTGAGGGGGCTTGCCCACTGGGGAATTTGGGAATGGGGCAGTGGTGTTAGCAAGATTTGCACTTGGCTACTAATCCTATGCTGGATCCCCTGAAGCAGTGTGTCACCTGGGGGTAGGAGGCTGGGCCACAGTGCACCATGATGGCTGGGTGCGACAGGGCTCAGCACACAATGGTGGCTGGGGGAATACAGCCAGGCATAGTGTGGCAGGTGTGCACTGTGTTTGGTGGCACTGTGTTTGGAGCCTGGGAGTGATGTGCTCGCACAGCTTTAGCAAAATTTGCCCTGAGCTCTTGGCCAAGGCTACAAGTGTCTCTACAGCCCTGCCTCCAGCAGGTGGCTCTGTGTTTATGCTGGAATGTGGGAAGGAAAATTGTACCTGCCACCTCCTTCATTTTCACAGAAGTCCCCCAACACACTATGATATCAGTATGGACAGATCTTCCTCCTATTTCCTCCCAGCATTGAGCAAAGTGCCATTTTTATGTTGCTTCTCTTCAAAGACTGCTATCTTTTTAAGGGCAGCGACCCGAGTATCACTCGCCTTGCAGCTTGCCCAGTGCTGAAGTCTGCTGACTTTCAAAGCTCCAGGTTCCAAGTCCCGCTGATTATACAAACTCATAGAATTCAGCCCCTCGGGTTTTTTAAACCAAACATTATGGGGATTAGTCTTCCTGAGTAAAGTCCCTGGTTCGAGGGCCTGTTTTTCTGCCCTCTCCATGCACACAGCTGTCTCCCTCTTGGGGGCAGCTCACTCCACTTTTCTGACCATGAGAACCTTTTAAATGTTGCTTCTCTATATTTAGTTGTGGAGGTTGTTCTGCCAGTCTTCACATTGCTCTCCAGTTTATGTGCTAGGATGTGGATGATAGCTAGTTGTAAACACGGGATGGGCTGAGCTCAGAGTCTTCCTACTCTGCCATCTTCCCAAACTCCAGTCTTATCAAAGATCTTTTTTATTCATCCTCAGAAAATATGCTAGAGAATCTTTTGTTCAAAGATATCTTGTTTAGTGGCATTAATGAATGTACTGGTAGTATGTTGCCAGATTTATAATATTTAACATTTCTCAAGATACTAGAATTGTAGGGCATTAAGTCGGGAAATATCTATCAATATTTACCCTTTATGATATTTGTTTCCACTCCTGATCACAATGAAACATACGTGGATTGAAATCGAAATGGCCAAATTAATGTGGTCAGTCTTTGGTGAATAATGTAGATCTTGGTTAATAATATTGGAAGTGGGGTAGTGAACTTTGAGTCATATCTAAGCATGTGTCAATAGTGCATTGGAATTTTAGTTTTAAGGGCTCTAAAACACACTGGTCTCTAGATCATGATGTCCTTCAAGATAAGACCTGTATTCCGTTCCCCTTATTCTATTTTTTTAATGCTTATTTATTTATTTACTGAGAGAGAATGAGTGCACGGAGGGGCAGAGAGAGAGGGAGAGAGAGAGAATCCCAAGCAGCCTCTGTGCTATCAGTACAGAGCCCAACATGGGGCTCCATCTCACGAACCTGAGATCATGACCTGAGCTGAAATCAATAGTTGGATGCTTAGCCAACTGGGCTACCCAGGTGTCCCATGTTCCCCTTATTCCAGTACCTAGCACAGAACATTGCTCCCCAAAGTTTAATAAATAAATAAAGTCTTTAAAAATTACCTAATTTTCAGGGCACCTGGGTGGCTCAGTCGGTTGAGCATCGGACTTCGGCTCAGGTCATGATCTCACCGACGGTGAGTTTGAGCCCCGCGTTAGGCTCTGTGCTGACAGTTTAGAGCCTGGAGTTGCTTCAGATTCTGTGTGTCCCTCTCTCTCTGCCCCTCCCCCACTCACACTCTGTCTCTGTCTCCTTCAAAAATAAACATTACAAAATTAATTTTTAATACCTGATTTCCTTATCTATGAACTTGCACTTATTTTTTATTAGCCATCATTTCATTACCTGCCAGTTTGGTAACCTCTCTTTATTTATATTGTTTCTGTCCTCAGCAGTTTGCCACACAGTTTCTCCATTTCCTTTCCTTTAATTAGAAGTCTAATTAAGTGTTGTTATTCTCTTTTCCAAATTGTTAATGAAAATATTAGATAAGATCAGGTGGAAAATAAATAAATAAGATCAGGTAGAAGAGCATTTAATCAGGACGCTTAAAAACAGTACACTACTGAGTGAGCAGCTACTACTTAGTGGGTCACGTGATGATTTATGGCATTTTATTAGTTTTAATTTCAACTTACCTTCATTGTATTTGGAGTCGACTTCTCATTTTAGACTGAGTTATTGATCTAATTATTATATTCATGTATGCTTTAAGCACATAATTCATATCATCACCTGGCAATTTTTGAGCGTTATAATTAAGGACTAAAATTGACCCTGGTAATATTTGTCAAGTTATCATCAATACTGGAAAAGTTCAGAGTAGGAAATGGATCCTGTAAGTGCTAAAGAGAAATATGATAAAAAATATATACTATTCAAAATATAAGCAGTGCATACACATAATTTATGAGGAGCAATGAAGAACATTTTATTGTCAAAGTAACGGTAAACAGCAGAATGGTCTGAACCTACAGCTGTAGGAATGTAGATTAGATAGATGACTTTCCTCAGAGAGCATTGTTAGAGTGCAATACTTAAGGAGGTTATGGGGAGCTGGGTGCAAGCAGGGATCATAGAGATAAGTATGCTAAGTAATAGAAATGTAAATGAAGAGAGCACACATAAACTCCACAGAGAGAAAAGATGCATTTTGAATAAAACACACTGGGAACAAAAAAGGAGAAACAATATGGGATTTGAATTAACTCTAGGTGTATTTAGATTGATGGGTTGCTTAAAACCTCTCCACAATGTAGAATGGTCTGAGAAAAAAAAAGAATACAAGAAATGTTATGGAGGTTATTTTATCAATAATACTTAGTTGTGTGTTTATGTGTGTGTGTTGTTGTCTATGTGTCAGTAATAGATGCTCGCATATTTAAAAGAATTTAAGTTAGAGCACTGGTGGTATAGTCTTTGTTCAAAAAATGTAATAGAATGAAATGAGGATATCCTATGAGTTTTTTAAATATTTTATTAGAACATAAAAAATATAGTTAATGTTACAACTTAGAAAGAACAATACATAGAGATTAGTAACCCTCACAAATAAATATGTATTAATATAAACAAAAATTATCTTTTTTTAAAAAACAAAGGGTAGTAATTCAGAAGCCAACTTAAACACAGATTTAATGATCTTAGTAGCTCTTAAAAAAGATCATTATGAAAATAAAAGGAGTATAAAGAACAAAAGCAAAGGAAAACATTACACAAAGCATTTTAGATATAGTGTGGAAACAAACCAGTCAACTAACCAGCCAACCAAAAAATAAAACCAAACTCTAAAATACCAAATAAATGGAGGTTTGTGATAAAATATTGTGACAACAGAATAGAGTTATTTCATTTATGCTTAGAAAATAGAAGAAAATCACTATGTAGAGAGGGAGAAAGTTTAATGTTACTAGAGAAGTGAGAGAATAAAAAAGAGAAAGTTAAACTACATAGCTCCTATGTCCTTCTATGTTCCCTGTCACAGGAAATAGACATGCCAGTAGAAGACACTGATTTCCCAAATAATCAAGGTGATTTTATAGAGATTGCTAAAAACTTTCTAGAATTTTTTAAATGGAAGAAACTATAGCCTGTCAAGACTGATATTAACCTAAGATATAAGTGTATAATAGATTATTAAACAGATCAAGATCATCAATAATTTAAAATATAGGAAGTCATACTGAGGATGTAAGATACATTTAATAAGAATAACCAGGAGAGCTTGGGCGGCTCAGTCGGTTGAGTGTCAAACTTTGGCTCAGATCATGATCTCCCAATTTGTTGGTTCAGGCCCTGCTTCAGATTCTGTGTCTTCCTCTCTCTCTGTGCTCCTCCCCGACTCATGCTCTATCTCTCTCTCTCTCTCTCTCAAAAATAAATAAACAAAAAAAAAAACAAAAAGAAAGAATAACCAAAATAATGGTAAACATATTCCTTTTTAAAAATTTTCTGTATCAAGGGATAATCACTGGATATGTATAATTGATTTTAAATACATTTTAATACAGTTTAAAAAATTAAGTTATATTAGCTATAGGAAAGTAAACTACATACATTAATAAGTAATTGAAATTTATTGTTGGTACACGAGCATAAAATTATGACATCTCAATATTTGAGAACAGAATTTCTTACATAAAAATGTGGAAGAAATAAAGGCAGCATATAATAGTTATGATTTTCCATTTGTAGAAGCATTCCAAATTTAACTAATAATCCTTAACCTCATTATTCCATGATATCACTGTATAAGTGACCTATTTTTTTTTACATATTATCTCAAAATTTACGGCCTTAAAGAAACAAATATTTATTATTGCACAATTTCTGTGAGTTAGGAATCTGGTCATGGCTTAGCTTAATGCCTCTGCCTCAAGGTGTCTCATGAAAAATCTTTACAATTCTGGCCAGGGCTGTGGTCTCATATGAACACATAACTAGAGGAAGCACTCCTTACAAGCTCACATACATAGCTTTGACAGGCTTCAGTTTTGCCAGAGACATCAGTTCATTGTGATCTGCATCTCTGCATCTCTCCATAGGGTTACCCATAGTAGGACAGCTTGCTCCCCCAGAATGAAGGAAAGAGCAGAAATGGAAACTCCAGTCCTTTTGTAACCTAAACTTGGGAGTGACACCCTACCATCTTCATCACATTCTTCTTGTTAGAAGGAAGTCACATAATCCAGCCCACATTCAAGATGTAGGGGATTCATAAGGGCACAAGGACAAAAATATAAGGAGGTGAGGATCACTGGGGAACATCTTGGATGTTGCCTATTGTTCTCAAATTATTCACATCCCTCATATGAAAAATATACTAATCCCCTCTTCACTTTTACAAAAGTCTTATCACATTAGAGTATCATCTCAGAGTCCAAAATCTCATCATAAAAATTAGGTTCAAGAATGGATAAACCTTTTGGACATAGTTCAGCTATTCCTGCACAGTTCTCAATTTGTAGACCTGTGAAAGTAAAGAGACAAGTCATCTGCTCCTCACACACCCTACATACAGTGGTGAGACAGGCATGAGATAAGTGCTTCTGACACTTCTGTTAACAAAGGGGGAAAATGGGAGTCATAAAACGTCATTGTTCCATCGAAATTCTGAAATCCACCTGGATGAATGTAGAAGTTCCTTGATAATTATCCATGGCTGACACCTCCAGGTCCCTCTGGACTCTACCTTATGCTTTTGTGGGAGCTGGTTAAACAGTATCTGAGAGCCTGTTGTCTTTGCATCTGATGCTGGTAGAGCTGGAAATACGCGGCAGGCTGTCAGATAAAAAAAAATGGATGCAAAATGCAGAGAGCAAAAATTAATTGGAACCCAAAAGCACAAGGTAAAGACAATGAGGACAAAACCAAGCCAATGTAAGTTCTTGTTTCCTCTGAGCTTGGTGATATGAATGTCCTGCTGAAGCTAGGGTTGTCATGGAGATTAACATACACACCTAGCCCATGAGTTGGAGAAGATAAAGAATTGCAGGGGAACAAATTTCTGTTATTTTTAGCCACCAAGTGTGTAGTAATTTGTCATAGCAGCCTCTATAAACTAATACCAGAGCCAGTGGCTCCAAATAGCCCTTTATCAAATTGTACCAGTATCTCTATTGATCGTATTCAGTCTTGTCTTCTTCTTTACACTTTTAAGTGGCTTTAACGAGGATAAGGATTACATTTTTGAGTGATGAAAGCTGGGAGAGTTTCTCAATAATTTTAGATAACAGAAGAGATTTCAACCTTATCTGCCAGCACTATCATTTTGTGTGTGTGTGTACTACAACTACTAGCACATGCACTACTAAGCTTATATTCAAATAACTTGATTGGTGTTATCAGTTCCAAAAAAACATGTCACAAATTGATAGTAATATTCTATCCTTATGTCCAAGATTCAACTGAAAAATGCAATATGAAAAAGCCATGACCTAATAAAAGGGGTAAAATTCATCACTTTTTTAATGGACTCAAACTAAGTATGAGTCATTATGGTTACTGAATTAAATGAAAATGGTGGTGGTAAAAGGGTGACTGGGATGCTTACATTTTCTACCCAGGACATCTCCCTTGCAGTAATAGGGCCTTTGAGAAATCAAATGAATAATTAGAAAGTATCTTGGTGACCACCAAATCAGGAAAAGAAAAGGATAACATTTTGAGATATTTCATCTAGGACATTCTTGTACATTCCTGCAACCCAGATCCAATGTCTGATAAAACTGGAAAATTCTTTACTTTCTTTTCAACATTTCATACTGACTACTCCCTTAAATTAATACAGTTTTTACCCATTCAGGGTACAATGTAATTGATTTTTTTTTCATTTTTCATAGCTAAAATGATATTCTTGCCCTCAAACTTCCTGAGATTTCATTGATAAAATGTTAAGGAGATATTAGGAGACTAATAGTATTATCTTGTTATGCCTCAAAGTTCTTGATAATTACATAGGTGAGATCCTAATTTTATTTGTTGTATTTGATCCTTCCCAGTGTCATCTGTTCTTAAGAACTGGGGCTTGGGAGGAAAAAGTGACCAATTTCCCATTATCAGGTTTTGATTCCACATAGTAAGTAAGGCAAAACAACTTTTATTTATATCACATTACATGTACATTTCTCTTTGGTTGCTACATTTTAAGGAGAACATTTTCAAACTGGAATACCCAGAGGAGAGAATTTACAATATTTAAGGACTTGCAAAATAAGACTTTATGAGAATGATTGAAGGTTTGGGAATATTTGGCCTGAATAAAAGGAAGCCTAAGAAGGCTATTATAACTATATGTTATGTTTTAAGGCATTAAAACATTAAAACATTAAAAGGGATGAATAAGTAGCAGTGAATAGACCTGTAAAAGAGTCAGACTTCAGTTAAATAGAAGGAAGAACTTATTTTTAAACAATTACATATATCCAAAAAATCAAATATGTTGTACAATAATGACTTTGCTGACACTAGAGGTATTCAAGAAAGATCAGATCATCATTTATATATGCATTAAAGCTGATAAATGCATTTATAAAATATATGGCCTGCCTACATCTAAGACAGGGTTTTCAACCTGAAATATATGATCCCTAAGAGATCTTCAGATTTTCTTTAAACTACCTATGGTTAGGCAAAATGTTAAGTACACTTCAGGTGTACATTTTTCTAAAGAGAGGGCTCATAACAGAGCATCAGATACGTAAAAGAGTCTTAACTCTTGAAAACATTGAAAATCCTTGCTGTAAGTTTCCTTGTAACCCTAAAGTTCCAAGATTCTACCCAAAGTAATGTGCCTTTAGGTATGCAGCTCTGTGGTAATTGTTCTTTGATCTTTTATGAGTTTAGAAAAATTCTAGCTTCTTTTACCCACATCATTGTCAATTTATTAATTCTTTTTGGCCTCTGCCCAGTAAGTATTTTGGTGTTCATTACTTTGTTTGCCTTAGAAAAGTAGATGGATTCTACTTAAATTACTTTCAGAATATTGGTTGTTTATTTGTGGTTATGAGGCATCCGTTGCATCAGAAAGATATGCTGAATGAGTTCACATCATATACTCAATATCTCTGGAGCTTTGAAACTGTGAAATAAAAATGATTAATAATTGTCACAATGGGCAAATTCAAGAGAAATATATTTCTAAACTGTTAAATATAGCTTAGAGACTATTTAAAATGGCAATTGGAATGAACTTAAATGAATTGAAAGATCTTTTTATGAATTTATGTATAGAAGAAAATGTGTCTCTGAGGGCAAAATTCTTCCCCACAGTGCCCAATATCAAGAACTTTAGTGCACTTTGTCCTTCTTTTTAATTATTGCTGGGATTTGAAGGGCTCTGTTTTCTGTTAGCCACTGGGGAAATCAGATGAAAATGACCTTTAAATAAATAATTATAAACTAAGTTTCATCGCAATCTTCAATCACATCTCTCCTTTTAAATACACTTTTAATATGTTTTTCTGATTATTCTGAAGAGTAGATTTTGAATAAATTTGGGCTTTGAAGTACTTTAGAAAGATTTCTATCCAGATTCCTCAAATATGTAAAAGAGAGAGGAATATAAACTGATGCAGTAGCTTAAGTACATCCAGAATAACCAAGAACGAAACACATTAAATTTAATTAGGACAAAAAAGTGGCTTTTATCTCATACTTATATGGATAAAAAATGATTCCATATTATAACTTTTCTTTAGCTAAATTGTCCAAATGTATATCCAGGGAGATAAAGTTTTTTAGCCTGAAATTTCCAGACCACTTGGCTAGTTAGATTACCCCATCAAGATAAGTGGGCATCCTGGGACTTATGGCTAACTGTGGGTTGTTGTTTCTTTCCCCTTTAATCAAAAATGAGAACATCTGTAATCATCACAGCAGGATGCCGACTTGTGCCCCTCAGGTGGTGTCCAGCAAAGACCTCCATTGGGCTAAACTTGGATAGCCCCACATGAGAGAATAGACAATTACTGAGAATGGCTGAGAGGAAGAAAATTCTGAGTTTGTAAAACAAAAATATCCCACACTGTAAAATCAACTAGAATGTGCAGTATGAATTGTGGCAAAGAAATGAGATATACTCAAGGGTAAACTTAAAGGTGTATTTTATGAGAAATGCATTTTAAAAGTTCCGAAAGAGATTATCATGATAATTTCCATGATTATTACATAAAAATGTAGTATGTAAGAATACGTTCAAGTCTAAGCTGTAGGTGAGTGTCTAGACACAGGGAAATGGTTTTTGAGAGGAGAGGGAGGGATGTGGGGATGGGCTTAGTTCATATTTTACACCGAAAATACAGTGATAAGCATTAAGGGACTGCGTTTATGTTTAAGAGCAGACAGTACTGTTATGTAATAGGAAATGAAATGACAGACCCAGAGAGAGAGAGAGATGAAGAAAGAGGAAGCAAATTATGGAGGAGAATGATAATTAAAAGGTATTTAAAAAAACAGAACAGGGAAAGGAGAGAGGAAAGAAATGAAAGAGTTAGTAGAGGTGTGAACAGAAAGAATGGAAAAAAGTAATTATTTTTATGCCTGGTTTGTATCTGTACTGACATGTGTCTCATATTGCATCTGCAATCCTAGTTTCCTCATTAGATTACCTGCGGTAGTACCAACTATTCCTTTGGGGAGAAAACAGGCACCAAAGACCTTTTCAAGGATAGTTTCAGTAGGCATTCACAGTGCTCTCAAATTATAAACATAAGCTGTAATTTACATGGGATAAAAGATATATTTTATTTCCAACAGAGAAAACCTGCAAAAAGAAAAATATAGCGTTCAAAAATAGTTGTGTTTCATCCTATCCTAGAGATTTAGCCATAATGTTATCCCTTGAAGAGTGTTAAAATGCACTAGTGGATGGCCCCTGAATTACTGCTCACATCCTTTACTCTGAGTGGTTTTTACCTAAGTCTTCTGTATTGCTACCTGGACTCACAAAATATACTGTTAAGACACAGTCCTTCATCTTTTATCCCATACCCCAGATTCTGAACTTTTACTAAGCGATACTTTGCTCCTGATATATACCATAGAAGTAATGACCTGGAGCTTAGAAAACGATCTGAATATGAATCCCAGTCCTGCCTCTCATTAGCTTTATGACCTTGGAAATTTATTTAATCTCCCTATAAAATGGCAATAATAAGAACTAAATTGAGGTATTGTTTTGAATATTAAGGAGTTAAAGAACATACCATTAGCACAATGCATGAGACATAAGTGTTCAATATATACGGTCCATTGTTTCTTTTAATCTTAAAGGTGTTCTCTGCTCTTCAGCTAACCTTTATATATTGTTCACTAAGTTCTGCACTCTGGTCAGAGTCATCACATTTTCTCAAAGACACTTTTAACTGCTTGTAGAATTGCTGGTGGAAGAAGGGTTATCAGCCTATTGTGTTCAGTATCTGGGAGAAATAAGCAAATTATAGGGAAGCCTTCTACCTAATACTTTAATACTTCCAACAACATCTGTTTCAGTTTACCCTTAAATTATTGCAGCAGGCAATAATATGAACTCAAATGGAACTTAATCCTTAAAAATGCCTAGTTATATTATTATTTTTTTTAAATTTTAAATTGTATGTTTTATGGAGCTAATTGTAAATTCACATAAGGTTGTAAGAAATAACAAAAAGAGATTCCATGTACCCTTTTTCCAGTTTCCCCTGATGGTAACACTTTGAAAAACTATAGTACAATATTAAACTCAGGATATTGGGGGTGTCTGGGTGGGTCAGTCGGTTAAGCGTCCAACTTTGGCTCAGGTCATGATCTCATAGTTTGTGAGTTCAAGCCACGTGTCGGGCTCTGTGCTGACAGCTCAGAGCCTGCAGCCTACTTCAGATTCTATGTCTCCCTTTCTCTCTGGTCCTCCCCTGCTCACGTTCTGTCTCTCTCTCTCTCTCCATAAAAAATAAACATTCAAAAAAATGTTTAAAAAAACCAGGATATTGTCATTGATACAACCCATCCATCTTATTTAGATTTCCTCAGTTTTACTTGGACTCATATGTATGTGTGTTTGTTTTTGTGTATTTGCTCATATTTGCATGTTTTTTTAGTTTCATACAGTTTTATCATGTGTGTAGCCTTTTCTATCCAGCACTACAGTCAAGATACTAAACAGTTATCACCACAAGAATTCTTTCTAATGACATTTGATAACCACAACCCACCTTCCCATTGATTATACTTTTTTCTTTTGCTAGCAAATGCTAATCTCTTCTCCATTTCAAAAAGTTTATCATTGTTTACTCTTTATACATTAGTGAGAATTTTTACAACAAAGGAGAGACTGAGGATATATATAGATAAAGTAAGACTCTTCCCCTTTCAAAATCTGGCTAGAAGGAAAGATTTTGACATTTGTGCATTTGTAGTTATTTGTTCAGGTTACCACAAATATAATTTGGCTCTACTATTTATGTAAAATAATTACATGGCCTCTGACACATGGTTAGCATTTGCTAAATGCACTTTACTTCTGTCATCATCATATTATTATTATAAATAATAAATGTTACATATATTTATACTTGTAGTTCCTTAAATACGTTACTACCCTTCATGCCACTGTGACTTACCTTTCTCTGGAGTATCTGTTTGTCATTATTCAATGGTATAATTTTTATCTTCAAGACCTAGTTTTTAAAAGCCCTTTCTGAACCTTATCCTTTCTCATTATAGTGGATGTAATGGATTGTGGATGACATGAGGCAGAGTCCAGATAATTCCTCAGGATGGACTTACTCATTCTCCCAGCTGCTGAGATTGTTGGCTGACAGTCTTCAGCTATGGTGGATAGTTCACTCACTATAAACCGGTATCGTGTCTAATAACACACCAATCTCAGGTGAAAAGGCAGCATAACTTGTATAGAAAAGATCTACCCTCAAATACTAAGTGAATTTTTAAGAAAATCACTAAATACATTAATTTTATAAAATTCTTGGAAGTGCTTATTATCTACTTAAAACTTAACACAGTAAAATAATCAGTCCTTAATTTCTTAGTTGATATTGAAAATTTTGAATATTATGGTCTTATTTCTCCCCTTTTTGTTCAATATCCCTGGGGTGAAAAACTGACTTTTACACATTAAAAACTTGTTTTATATTATTTGTCATAGACTTTTAACTTCAAAGAGTATACTTAAAATAAAAAAGAATTTAATGATGATTTATGAAATATAAGTTTTAAAAAAGTTTATGGTTATTATGACTTAAAAGTTAGAATCTGCTAAACTTTCAACTTGTGGGAGAGGGACTGTGTCCCAAGACAAAATTTAACATTTTATAATCATTAATAACATGGCAATACTATTTGTCTCTAGGTAGTCTCTTTGGACTTAGGAAATATAGGAACTCTGAATAGCCTTTGGAATACCTCTTCTCTTTATTCTGCTGCTCATTATGATGGATCTGCCTCCTTAGTCACCATTTGGTATTGTACTGCCAAAGTGGCTGAATTCAAGAGAAGAACATAGAGTCATATAATTAAAATAATTTTAGATGGAAAATAAGTTACAAGTTAATTTTAAACTATTCTCTGTATAAGTGGCTAGGTTTTGAAAAACCACATGAATGTTTTCTAAATTTTCGTAGTGTCCTGAGTGAATTTGGTAAAAAATTGTTGTAGAAGCTAGTACACAACTGGAAAAACTTTAGAGATCACCATGAGAGGATGGCTTTAAGCGATTGCTTTTCCTTTTTACGTATCCTAACATATATTCAAACTATAGCCACATCAAAGAAAGTTTTAGATAGAGGTAGAGTCTCTTTCAACATCAGTACCATAAGGAAACTCACCCAATATAGCTTGTGGTTTTTTATACTGGTGCATTTTTCCCCAGATGCCTAAAGTACATTCTATTACTTTATTTCTTCTTATTAAATCCTTGAGTGATGCCATATGAAACAATAATAAAATCTGACCAATTTCATAATTATACACCATTCCCATAATGATTAGATTATATAAGAGAGCTTCCCTGTGAAGCTCTCATGAAATGATGATATATGGCCTGCTTATATATAAATACACAATTTTAATTAGAGAATCTGACAGAATGTAACATGTGTTCTATCTTTTAGATAGGATGGCCTTCTCATCATGTTCACCTTAGCTTTTCCCTCTCATAGGCATTATCTGCCTTTCATTCTCATTGAAGAACTTCCTTAATAATTACCAGAAATCACAGATTGTCAAGTTTCTATGCCACATCAACGTGACATCACATTTTCCAGCTACTCTATACATGTTCTTATCACTTTGTTCTTAGCTAATAAAAATGTTTTCATTTAGCTTCTGTGTACCCAACATTTTCTAAATTACTCTAATAATGTAGTAGAAAGATTGCTGGAAGTGGAGTGAGAATATCCATGCCAAATTCTACCTCAGCTGAGGTTTGAGAGAACGTGGGCAACTCACATATACCTTGAGCTTTAGTATCTCCATTTGTAAAGTAGAGATGACATCTACTGTACAGAATGATTATATTAAAATAAGAACTCATATAAGTGAGTAATTTGTACGATAAACATACTCTAAAATGATATGCACAAAACACATGTAATCCAAGTATGTCTTATAATCAATGCAGAAAAAATCACTATATTTTATACCTGAAAAATAAAAATAGAAAAATAATTCTGATATTGGAGTGCTTTTTTTGTGCCCAATTCAAGCTGCCATTAATTCTGTGATGCTTTCTACCATCAAAGGTGTCAGAGAATCAAGAAAATAAAATATATATATGTATCTAAGATAAAATGCTATTTAAAGTCACAGCTGACACAGACGTGGTTGCTTCCTAAGATCTCAGCGTAATCTCTGTCAGTTGTGTGTCCTTTTGTTAAAGAAAATAACTTGATAGACTATCATGAACACAATAGAAAGAATCTTTAGGGCACTCTCTGGAAGCCCTTAAAGAGAACTAAATTACCCTATGTAATGAAGTATCAATTTTGAGCTACCAAAATTGTCCAGAAAGAAGACAGTTTAGACTTCAGTGTGTGGAAGGATGGCTTATACAAAAGATGAGACACAAAGGAGAGATTCAGGATCAAAGGGGCAAGAAAATGAAGCCAGAGATGAGCAAGAGAAATTTAAGATATCCAGGGATCTTCAAGGATAATATGTACACTGGGTTTTACACTGTGAGAAATGATTGGTTTTATTTCAATCTTAAAGTTCAAGGTGACTCCAGTAGCCGAGAGGACATAGGGCATCTTAGCAATAGATATCTGTGTCACATTGGACTCTATCTGTCATGAGATTTATAATTTTATTCCATTTCTATAGCACCACATTCAAATGCATACTAAGAAATATGTTTCAAAAACATAGTACCATGTAACGATAAATACTTAAGTTACCAAGGAAGTGGTCATCAATATGTAGACAAATACATAACCATTCAGATAGGTAAATTAGTAATGTCTAATACCAAAACCACAAAGAAACAACTAAAGAATCAGAAAGGATCTAACATTTTGACCAAAAGCCTTACTTTTATATATTTGAATTAATTCATAATCTATATTCTGCTTTAGAGAAAATTAAAAACAAAATATATTATAATTGACATGTAATAACAAAAATGACTGATTTAAACATTTAAGAGATAAGGTTTGTTATCTAAGTATCCTAAAATGAAAAGTGAAAATTTTTAGATATAAAGGCCATATTTTCATGAAATTACTATTCCTTAATTAATGGCTCTTTGTAATTTTTCCCATTTATTAGAGCAATATATTTTATAAAATCTCATTTAAGGAAATATAAGTTAATCCTGATATTTATTTATTTATTTATGAAAATTGATTTTGAGAGAGAGAGAGTGTGTGTGCACACACGCACATGTGCATAAACAGGGGAAGAACAGAGAAAGTGGGAGAGAGAGAGATTCCCAGGCAGGCTCTGCACTAACAGTGCCCAATGCAGAACTCAATGCAGGGCTCGAACTCACAAACCATGAGATCATTACCTGACCCGAAGTCAGACATTTGACCCACTGAGCCACCCAGACGCCCCTTAATACTGATATTTAATCTCAGTATTTAAAAACTGAGTTTTATAGTGAATAAGTCGGGGATTTTTTTTCTCACACATATGTCACACAAAATATCTAAAATACTGCAAATACTAAGTTGATTTTGGTGTCACTGTTCTCCCTAATGTTAATATATTTAATTCTGAAAACAGTGGTTCTTGAAATTGCCAACTGCAAAATTTTTTATATTTTTCCCAAACCCATTGTTTGTTTTAGATAGCAATTTTTAAATGCTTTTCATTTCTTTGTATTTCAATATGCTTTTCAATTAGTGGCTCACAACATACTTATGAAAGTAAGACCTTCCTCATTTTAGAGATGAAAAGTTGGAGCATAGAGAGATTAAGTGATTTTTGAAATGTGTGGTTTTCAAATTTCCCTGGATTTGTGCCGCAGAAACCTGAATTCCTGCCATTTTTTCTGATTAGTTTGCGGTGACTACTAATTCTTACTCCAATGACCTATGACCCCTGTTTTCATACACTCCCAACTCCCTAAGATTCCTAGAAGCTCCTATTTCGCCCTAACGGATTCTAAGAAATATGAAAAAAAAAAATGGTAATGAGATAGACCTTCTAGCTAAATAAGGGTTTGTTACATTCAGTGCTATTTCTATTTTGAATTGACAGTGTTAGAAACAGAGGCTCTTTTCTCCTTAAATACCCAGATTGCTTAGTGTCAGCTGCTGTGGATGAGTCTATATGCATATTAAATTAAGGCAAATGTGAAAGTAAACTATTTACACAAACTTTGTACCAAAAGAGAACATTTTAGTAACACCTATTAGAATTATTTTAATCTTAAAAGCAGAATATAGTATTTGATAGAACTAACTTCATTTTAGTTGTTGACTTAATTTGACATGTGTAAGAAGCTTACTTTTGACAGGTCCAGTTTATTTATTTTAATTATTGATCAGCCCTGCTCAGAGTATCTCCTTAGCTTAAGTGGGATTTTATTTCATTTATATGCTGTTATTTCAACAATGTACTATGCCAGAAACTTAAAATCATCATCATCATCATCATCATCATCCACATTTGATAGATTTTTAAAACTGAGGTTTAGGGATAATGAGTAACTTGACTTCTTGGAGCACATGCAACAAATGTATAGCATAATTAAAGGATAAGCTTAGATCCTAAAAATAAAAATACATGTTTTTCACTACCATAATACCCAAAGAAAGACATGATAAATTTCCAAACAATTCAAAACATTTACAAGCATTTATTCTATGTCAAATGCTGAGTAAGTTTCCACATGTACAAAAATAAGTAAGAGCCTATGCCTGCTTTCAAAGTGCTTATAATCTAGTGACAAAGACAGAGTATTCAGCAGATCACAATGTGTTATATAAAAACTACAGCAGAAGGAAGAAACAGACTGTAGTTATATACAGTTGACCCTTGAACAACATAGGTGTGAAGTGCAGGTTTACTTATATGCAGATTTTTTTTAGTACAGTACTGTAAATGTGTTTGAATATTTTCTGGATAACATTTTCTTTTTTCTATCTTACTTTATTGTAAGCATATAGTATATAATACATATAACATACGAAATTTATGTTAACGTACTGTTTGTTATCAATAAGATTTCTGGTCAACAGTAGGCAAATAGTAGTTAAATGAAAAGTTATACATAGATTTTCAGCTACACAGGGGGTTGGACCCTCTAACCCCAATGTTGTTCATGGTCAACTGTAATTTCCTTGTTGATAGTGCAGTTTTTGGAAACCCGCCTCTGCCATTGTGTGATTTTGGACAAGTGATTTAAATTTTAAGTCTCCATTTCCCAGGTTTCATATCCAGTAAATGAAGAGAGTTCTGCATGATAGTGTTGAAAAATAAGCATTACCAATGTGATTGATATATGGTACATATACAATGAAAGTTAGCTTAACAAAAGTTGGGATATGGGTAAACAGGGAACATTTGATCATTTGATATATGTATCTACAGAGTTCAGCAAATAGAATGGGGGAATGTGTGCAGTCCAGATTATAGGAAAATCTCATGCTAAGGTATAGAGAGAACAAAATTCTATATACCATGGCTCCAAAACGATATAGGGAATAAGGGGACAAGGATAAGTAGGCTAGGTGAGGAAGATAAATCTGGAAAGATAGTGTAGAACCAGCTAACTAAAATAAATAAGATGGAGAAGTTGAGAATATCCCCAAGATATCCATTTTGATATCCAAAAAGATTTCCATTTTGTCCATCTGGATAGGTAGTGATGGCATTACCATATTTTATCAAGTCTAGGTATTATGTATTTCAAAGTATAGCAATAATTTAGTTACACCCATTCTGGGGGAAGAAAAGGTACATATTACATTTTGTTATTCACCAAAAATCACTGATATTTACAAATATAATTATATACATTCTCTTTTAAAATGTGAGGACAGTTTAATTCTTCAGTTTAATGCATTTTTGAGCAAAATATTATAATAAAAGATGCTCATTGTTTCCTATTTGTAAGAAGTTGCCTAAGGGTGTCATTTCCTTATTTCCTAAAGCTTTACTATAGCCCTACAAGTAGTGTTAGCTCAGTTACATATGAGAAAATTCAGAAAGCAGTACGAAGTTTATTTTATAATCTTGTAACATTGATTTTGTTGTGCCTTGGACTGAGACAATCTTTAGAATGATTCCACAGGATTAATAAGTCAAGGCATTATGATTATTCTGCACCAGTCAAACAAGGAAATGGGGTGGTCCAAGACTGTTGGCAAGTGCAAATAGTCACAGCATTCTCTTGTTCTCTTGCAAAAGCTGGCAAGCACAGGCAGTGCACAGGCACTCTCCCCAACTCCTTAGCTGGGGCTGATGAGCTTGAGTGGTAGCAGCATTTTCCCGTTCCCTTAAGTCAGTAAGCCTGGACAGATAATGCACTCTACTACTGAATTACTGAAGCTGGCAGCCATGTGCAGTCAAGGGATTTTCCTGCTGACTTTCTCAAGCCAGTGAGAATACCCCACCCACTACACTCTCCAGCTGGTTTGCTAAGGCTGATGACTGTGTGTAGTTCACAAAGAGTATACCCCTTGATTGTGTGGCCCATGTGGCCAAGAGAGCTAGTGTTCCAAAGCTCCACAGGACTGTAACAACTGAATGGAAGTTCTTGGCAGGCCACCCCCACCTCCCCCAGGGCACTGCAGACAGCAGAATGAAGCACACTTTCAGTCTTCCTGAGAAGAAAGCCTATTAACTTGTCCCAGAGCTTCAGCCTAAGGGACAAGCTTCAGGTTTGTCAAACATCTAGAGGTTAAATAGTTGCTCCCAGGGGATATAAGCAAGGAGACACCATCCTTGCTCACTTTCTTGACGTCACTAGAGCTCAACAATACCTCCCAGAAAGGAGCTTGCAACTTCGCCCAAGGGACAACTCCAGATCTCTTGGTCTGAAGGCCAGCAGGGATTACAAGTGTGGTCCCATGGTACTGTACGTATTCACATTCTTTCAAATTTGTTGCCTGAGGCTCTGTCTTCTGTCAGCCCGAAACTTGATGCTAAATGATATTCTTCCCCTTGGATCACTGACATGTCTTGGCATCTTCAACAATGAGAGCTTATCAAGAATAAGTTTGGTTTTTTTTAATATTTTATTTTTAAGTAATCTCTATACCCAAAGTGGGGCTCGAACTCACAACCCTGAGATCAAGAGTTGCACTGTATATACCCATTTTTTTCTTACTCAAGAATTTCACTGCACAATGTCTCCTGCATCATTTTTACCTATTGGATCATTTTCGGTATTATACACATTCTAATTTTCCCCATTACAAAAGTGATCTCATGTGTCATTTAACTACCTTGAAATTCCTCTTCTCAATTTGCAAGAAAATTACTTAAAAATTTGTAGTCATTGCATCCTACATACCTTTCCAAATTTCTATTGAACTTATTTCAATCAGAATCAGAATCTGGCCCCACTATTCCAACATTTTTTTTTTTAATTTTCAAGAGCGAGATAGTGTGAGTGGGGCAGAGAGGGGCAGAGAGAGAGGGAGAGAGGGAGAGAGAGAGAGAGAGAGAGAGGGAGAAGGAGAATCTTAAGCAGGCTCCACACTCAGCACAGAGCTTGATGTAGGGCTCAGTCCCACCATCCTGGGATCATGACCTGGATCAAACTCAAGAATTGGACACAACCAACTGAACCACCCAGGGGCCCCTCCACCAAATTTTTTATGAAGGTTATTTGTGCATTATTAAGACCAATTACTAAATCTTTGTCTTCCATCTTATTTTGATACAGATGGTCAATCATTCCCAAATTAAATGCTTTCTTCACTTTGTTTCTATGACACCATGCTATCCTGATTTTTGTCCTAAATTATTGGCTGCTTTCAATGTCCTGTCCTGGTTCTTCTCTATTCTACATCTTGACTTCAGAATGTCTCAGATTGTATTGGTACCTCCTCTTTACCCTATGTGTAATGACTATTTTGGTAAATTCAGTATTCTCATGGTTTTAATATCTATATGCTGATAATTCCAAAGTGTCCAGAAGGACCTTTCCTTGAACTTCAGATGTGAAGTACTCTTAATCTAGATGTCTAGAGAGCATTTAAAATTCAACATATCTGTACTGGATTATTCTATTTTCAAGTTGGTTAAGGTTGGAACCACAATGCATGAAATCTCTGTTTCTCTGTGGCTTCAAGTTAGAGTTGTCCAAAAGATGAACTTTCTCAAAGTTGAGGAAGGTATTACTCTCTGAAGATCATCATAGTTAAATATGGTGGTAGATGGATGAAGAATTTCCTAATAATTTGTAGCTTGACCTTGTTCTTTTCTCCTTCTTGTCTTTCTCTTCTTTTTCACTGCTTGACCTTCAACTGGTAGATCATCTTTGTTGTTGCAGATCTAATCTTCTCTTACTCATTTTGCCCTTATAAGAAACATTAGCAGCCTCCTTTGAACTCTGGGTTCCAGTTTGTTTCAGTCAGTTAATGACCCTGGCAGAAAATTGGAGGACAGTAAGAAAATTAATTTATGGTATTTATTCATCTGACTCCCATTCTTTTGGGCTGTCAATGGCTGTGTTCCTCTGAAGAAGGTAACAACTGATTTTGTTTGAAATCCTACTGAGGTTTGATGGGGGGTGGGAGGGAAGGAGGGGTGGGTGATGGGTATTGAGGAGGGCACCTGTTGAGATGAGCACTGAGTGTTATATGTAAACCAATTTGACAATAAATTTCATATTTTAAAAATAAATAAATAAATATCTCTATATCAAAAAAAAAGAAAGGAAAGAAATCCTATATGTGTAGAGACACAACCATAGCTCTTTCTGGTAAGCACTAGATTCCTCTTCCCCTTCATTTCTAGGGTGGGTATGTTTTTTTTCAGTGTTTCTATTACCAGTATTCTTCACCATGGCTTTTTGTTTTCCAATGACCCCTAACTTCCCCTGTCCATAGTCTTTTCCTTAAGCTCTCCACAGTTTACCCATTTAAATGTGACATCAGTTTCCTATTGACATCTAGGTTAATATATACTGGATGTTTTTCATATTAAAGATTATACTTATACCCTTTGAATTGTGATAGAGTATGAGAAGCTGTTTGAACTGTACCTTTTTAATGTGGAATGCATTTGATTTAATTTTCACAACTGTCCTGGAAAACATCATTCATGTAAAGATATTCATGATTTTTAAATTGTACCTTTATAAGTCACATAACCAATTTATTTTGCTCTTGGTTTTCTGCTGATTTTCCTTGAGTAAAGGGAAAATAAACAAGTGCATAGTAAACATGTTACTCTTGCAAATAGTCTGGAGATCTTAATTCTAGTCATAACTCTTCCATTATTAGTTCTATGGCCTAAAATAATTTAATCACTTCAGAGCTCATTTTTGTAATCTGTAAAAGATTCGAACTAGTTGATCTTTGGAGCCTCCCTACTCTAACATTTGTGATTCTAAAGACTTTTCACATTTAATATTCTGAGGTGATTAATTGTTTGCCAGAAATGGATAATGGTTAAACAGACCTTCAATAGAATTGTACTATATTTTAGCAAAAACTATATTAGTAGCATACCCAAACATTTTAAATTAAAAAGATCATAACAACTGAAAATTTAAACAAGATACTAAGATCATATCCTCTCAGTTACAAAATACACCAATCCACTCTTCCTCCATAACTGACCTCTTGCTCCCTAGCTAATAATACCATTTTAAAATTGTCTTTGTTCTTTCTACATAATTTTTTTATATAAGAGCAATCAAATATTTACTAGATAAGATTTTTGAAATATAGAAATACATGTAAAAGGGAATTAAAATAAACTATAACCCAAGTACTTAGAGATAATTAGTAAAGATGTAATATAAATCATTCCAAAATGTCTTTTATTTACATAACATATTTATTATTTATAAAACTCAGGTTATAGCATTGTGATATTAATATTTATTTTTAATTAATTCAGATATAGAAAATATCCTGCCAACATGTCAAGCACTACCACTGAGATTTAAAAACCATTAATATTTACCATATTGAGAATGGTATCAGCAAAATTGTACAATAGGAGTTTTCTGCCTTGTTTTTTACCAAAGGACACTAATTTAGACAGTCACCTATGGACAAGAGTACTTTTGTGGAAGTCTGAGAGGCCAGCAAAGAGGTTTCAGCACACTGTTGAAGAAAAAAGAAATCTGAGATTAGATGCATTGAAGAGGATAAGGGGAACAGTTTTATTTTATCCACATTACTGCTTCCCCAAGAAGGCACAACTCAGTGCCAAGGGAGACCCTCCTGGCCTGATAATTTCTCCCATAGGGGAAAGTGAAAGTGTGAGAGTGAATGCCTGACTTCCTCATCTATGTGGTATACTTCCAATGAGGCCCACTCTGTCTCATCTCACCCAGAACACTGAGGTGAACTGCATGACTGAGGTGCAGATAGGGGCCAGGAAAACAGGCAGGGCTTAGGAATATCAAAGGGACACAGATCTATTAACTGCTTTTGCAGACTCCATCAAAAAGCTCACCAAAGAGTCACTGGGGATGCCTCCCCTGTGGATTACCCCATCTGGCCCATGCCATCACTTTGTTAGCATCTCCCACACCCCTCCCACACTATGACTGGCTCCCTGTGCTTGCCCCTGAGAACAGAAAGTATGAGCCCTTGTAGATGTCTAGTGAATATATGCTGAAAGCCAGCTCAACTCTGTGGGACTGAGAGAAACCACACAACTTTGAGCATTCAGCACCACTATGGAGAAAGCAAATAGGAGGCTGTTGAAACTTGGCCTGGCTTTGCAGGATCATGAGAAGACATACAATGATAAGAATTCTCCCAAGAAGGAACTAGATGGGTGGAACAGGCATATCTATAGAAAAGTTCTTAAAAAGCCTCAGAATCCCTAAGAAGGCTGAAAGAAATATTTTTTTTTTCTTGAAGCTAGTCAATAACAACTGAAAGATATGACTGTCTCTTCAAATTTGAAGACATCAACAAAAGAATTTGAGGAACATGAGAAATCAAGGAAACATGACCAAAAGAACACAATAATTTTCTAGTAATGAAGCACAAAGAGACGGAGATCTAAAATTTGCCCAAGAAAGAATTCAAAATAGCTGTTTTAAGGAAGATTAGTGAGCTACAAGAAAACAGAACGACAATGCATTGAAGTCAGGAAAACAGCACATGAAACCAAACAAGAGAGAGAGATGACAAAAAAGACAAAAAGAAAATCTGGAACAGAACTCAGTGAATGAAATGAAAAATACAATAGAGAACATCAACAACAGACTTGATCAAGCAGAAGTAAGAATCTGTGTAATTGAAGTTAGGTCATTTGAAATTATCTAGTCAGAGGAGAACAAAGAATGAAAAAGAATGAATAAAGCATATCTAAAATGTGAGAATCAATCAAATGGAACAACTTATGCCTTATTAAAATTTCAGAAGGAGGAGAGAGGGAGAAAGGGGGAAGATAGCTTATTTAAAGACCAGAAACCTTGCAGGCCTAGGGAGAATGGGAAGATATAGTCAAAGTGCTGGAAAAAAAAGAAAAAAAAAAAAAAAAAAAGCCAGCCAAGAACACTTTACCTGTTAAAGAGGTTTTTCAGAAATGAATAAGAGATAAAGACCTTCCCACAAAAACAGAAATTGAAAGAGTTCATTACCAGTAGATATGCTTTATAAGAAATGTTGAAAGGAGAGCTACAAGTTAAAATGAAAGAATATTAATCAGTAACTTGAAACTGTATGAAAATATGAAATACTTGGGTAAAGATAAGTGTATAGTCAAATTTAGAATACTCTAATACTCTAATATGATGATATGTTAATTGCTTTACTATAAAGGTTAACGGACAAAAGTATTAAAAAACAGCTACACCTATAGTAACTTGTTAATAAATAAAGAATATAAAATATGTAAATTGTGACATCAAAAGTATAATATGGAGTAAGGAGTAAAAAGGAGTTTCCATATGTGATTGAAATTCTTAAACGATTAAAATACTCTATAAGCTATCTTATATAATCCTCATAATAACAAGAAAACAAAATCCTATGGCTGACCCACAAAAGATGAAGACACGGGAATCAAAAATTTTTAACTGTATCTGTATAAGATGATGGATGCTCGCTAAACTTACTGCAGTAATCATTTCACAATACTTTTAGTCATTTCACATTTCCCTATATAGTACTACAGAAAATCATTAATTCACAAAGGAGACAAATAAAAGAGAAAGAAAGGAGCAAAGGAAATACAATCCAGCTGTAAAAGAATTAATTAGATGGAATTAGTAAGTCATTTTCTATCAATAATTACTTTAAATGTAAATAGATTAAATTCTCTGATCAAAAGACAGTGTGGCTGAATGGATACCATATAAAAGGATGACAGTGGATCCCTCTATCCCATCATTCTCAAAAATTAAGTCTAAATAGATGAAGGGCTTAAATGTAATACCTGATAAAATTCATAGAAGAAAATAAGGAAAAATTTTAACATCAGTCCTAACAATTATTTTTTTAAAATATGACACCAAAAGTCCAGTCAGTAGAAACAAAAATAAATACGTGCGAGCACATCAAACTAAATAGCTCTGCACAAGAAAGAAAACAATCAACAAAATGTAAAGGTAATCAATGTAATGGGAAAAAATATTTGTAAACCATATATCTTCTAAGGGGTTAATATCCAAAGTATATAAGGAATTTATACAACCCAATAGCAAAGGTAAATAAATAACCCAATTATAAATGAACAAAATACCCAAATAGACATTTTTCCAAAGACATAGAAATGGCCAATAGGTACATGAAGGTGCTCAATATCATGAATTATCAAGGAAATTGTTATGATATCTTTTATTAAAAAGAGAAAAGATAACAAGTGTCAGCGAAGATGTGGAGAAAAGGGAACACCTGTACAATGGTGGGATGTAACCTGGCATAGACATTATGGAAAAATGTGGAATTTCCTCAGAAAATTAAAAAATAGAACTACCGTATGATCCGGCAATCCCACTTCTGGGTATATATTCAATTGAAATGAAATCTGGAATTTGAAAAGGTAATCCGCATTCCCATGCTCAGTGCAGCATTATTCACAAGAGCAGAGATATGGAAACAACCTAAGTGTCCATTATTGGATGAATGGATTTAAAAAATGTGACTACATATACAGATACACACACCCACATTGTTTTTTTTTTTAAATGATTATATATTTTTAGGAGAGAGAGAGAGCACGAGGGGCTTGGGGTGCAGAGAGAGAGGGAGACACAGAATCCGAAGCAGACTCCAGGCTCTGAGGTGTCAGCACAGAGCCTGATGCAGGGATTGAACTCACGCACCGAGATCATGACCTGAGCCAAAGTCGGACGCCCAAGTGACAAGCCACCCAGGTGCTCCACACATTGTGATGTTATTCAGCCTTAAAACAGAAGGAAATCCTGTTATTTGTGACAGTATGGGTGAACTTGGAGGACATTGTGCTAAGTGAAAAAGCCAGACAGAGAAAAACAAGTCAAAGATTGGAGAAAGATACATCATGTTAGCAGTCATCAAAAATAACCTGAAGAAACTATATTAATCTTAGGCAAAACAGACTTCTGACCAAGGAAAATTATCACAGATAAAAAGGAACATTACATAATGATAAAATCATCACTTCTCCAAGAAGATATAATAATCTTTTATGTACATACAACTAACAAACGATCATCACAATACATGTTGCAAAAACTGATATTACTGCAAGGGAAAAAGATGAATCTACTATTATAGATGGAGACTTTAACATACTTCTATCTGTAACTGACAAATTCAGTTGGCAGAAAATCAGTAATAACATAAACTCAACAGTATCACTGACCAACTGGATCTAATCTACATCTATAGAATACTTCACAAAACACTAAGAGAGTATGCATTCTTCTGAAGCTCACCTAGAGCATTCACCAAGATAGACCACATTCTGGATCATAAAACAACCACGACTTAACTAACTTAAAAGAATAGATTACATACAAAATATGTTATTGTAGTAGGGTCCCCTCCCTAAGGAATGAAAAGAAAAGGAAAAAAAAAAAGCATCCTGGCTATATGTGTACGTGACATCCCTCACAACCTTGTAACATGACACCACTTAGTCAGACTGCATGTTTGTGTGTTACCATATATAGGAGACAAAAAAAATAGAAAATATATTTAAAAACTATGCCACGTGGCATTGTGGGCTCAGTTCTTTTGGTATGAACCCAACTGAGCCCTGCTGGCATGAATAAAGTTGCTTCTAAAAAAAAAAAAAAACACCTCAGTGTCACGACTCTCTGTGTGAGAATCCTGCTGCACTATCATACCACAATGAAATTAAACTAGAAATCAATAACAGATAGCCAGAAACCCAACATACTTGGAGATTAGACAACACACTTTTTAAAACTTATATTTTAGTTCAAGTTAACATTCAGTGTTATATTAGTTTCACGGGTACAATATAGTGATTCCAAAATTCTGTACATTACTCAGTGCTCATCATGATTAGTGCATTCTTAATCCCCACCACTTATTTCATCCATCCCCTACCTACTTCCCCTCTGGCAACCCTCTGTTTGTTCTCTGTAGTTGAGTCTGGTTTTTGGTTTCTTTTTTTTTTCCTCTTAAACAACATACTTTAAAAAATTTTTTTTAATGTTTATTTATTTTTGAGAGAGAGACAGAGCATGAGCAGGGGAGGGGCAGAGAGAGGGAGACACAGAATCTGAAGCAGGCTCCAGCCTCTGAACCTGAGGCGGGGCTTGAACTCATGAACCTTGAGATCATGACCTGATCTGAAGTCAGATGCTTAACCAACTGAGCCACCCAGGCATCACCAACAACATACTTTTAAATTACACATGGATCAAAGAAGAATTCTCAAGAGAAATTAAAAATATTTTGAACTAAAGGAAAGTGAAAACACAATTTGCCAAGTTTTGTGGGGTACCATGAAGACAGTACTTAGGGGAAATTTATAGAATTGAATGCATATATTAGAACTGAAGAAAGATCTACAGTGAATAATCTAAGTTTCCACCTTAGGAAACTAGAAGTAACAATAAATCTCACCACAAGTAAGAAGTAAATTTTAAAAATAAGATTTAGAGCAGAAATCAATGAAATTGAAAATAGGAAATCAGCACTTTAAGTTTGCTAGTAGTATAGATCTTAAAAACTCTCATCAGACACACACACACACACACACACACACACACAGTAACTATGTGAAGTGTTGGGATATGGTAATTATCTTGATTGTGGTAATCATTTCATAAGGTATACATATATCAAAACACCACATTGTACACAGTAAGTCAACCAAACCATAAGCTTATTATTTTTCAAAGAAAAAAGCAACAAGACAGATTATTAATATCAGAAGTCAAAGAAGGACCATCACTACTGATCTAATGGACATTAAATGAATAAATAATATTATTAACAATTCTATGACCATGAATTAGATAACCTAATGAAATTAACCAATTTGTTTAAAGATACAATTCATCAAAACTCACAAAGGAGAAATAGATAATCTGAAGAGGCCTGTATTTTAAAAAAGAAATTCAATCAATAATTAATAACCTTCCCAAAGAGAAAGCACTATGGAATGGTTCATAAAACAACAGAATACACATTCCTAGTCTGGTAATTTCCAAACCTCTGTTATGTCTGAGTCTGAGTTGATGCTTGCTTGGTCTTTTCCAGCTGTGTTTTTGTCTTTTAGTATGACTTTTAATTTTTCTTGAATGGCAGACATAATGTATTGAGTACAAAGGAATTGAGAAAAATAGTCCCTGGTTGTTAGGTTTTAGATGTATCTGGCTAGGCATTAGGCTGTACTTCTAGATGTCAGAGGCTAATATTTCTTCTGGTATCCTTGTTTTTGCCTTCCCTGTTGTCTTAGGGTTTCCCTAGAAACGTATTAAATAAACGTGAGACATGCTATTCTTTCAATTGTATTCTCCTATTGTTATACAAGACCCCTACTGATGTTGTGCTAAAATGTGGGAGGAGGGGATGGGTTCTGTAATCCTATGATTGGATTTCAGTCTATTGGTGAACCTTTGTTCTGGTCTGTGACCTTCATAAATGCTTCTCAGGTATTACCACCCCTTAGATGAAACAGGAAGGTTAAAGGGGGCTGAAGTTGGTGTTAACCTTCCCTCACATAGAAGGCTAGATGGGGCTGGAGTTAAGTAGTTAATTAGACTCTGCTAAAATAGATACTCTTGAAGGTGAACCTTGTTAAGAACAAAGAAGCTCTGGGTGAATTTCAAAAGAGCAGTTTTTCCTCTCCACTTGCTGGAAGCTCAAGGGGATTTTCTTCTGATCTTCACTGTGAAAACCCAGTAGGCTCCTTGAGGTAGAACTCACAGAGTATGGGGCCCTCTACTGTAGTTTTTAACCTTCAACTATGTCCACCCTGGGCCTCCAGCAATTCATCAGAATAGTGGTTACTAGTTCCCATGTTTCCGCTCCTGAACTTCTGCTCCCTTGAGTTATGATTCTTTGTATGTACCTTTATATCTCTTCAATTTTGGATCCTGTAGTTTGCTCTGTGGCTTTGATTTCTGATGGGTCTAAGAGGCATTCATTTTCAGTTTGTTCAGCTTTTTTCTTGTGAGGATTGGAGTGATGACTTCTAAGCTCCTTCCAAATAAGCCAGAACAGAAACTAGAAGTCTCCATTATTTTTTAAATTTAATTATTTCTTAAACCCAGAGTAATATGAAGATCACTGAATTCTCACTTTTAATAGGCTTCTGTTATTTCTTAGATGTATTAAGTTCTCTTATTTTTGAAGAAATTTGTATTTGTTACTACTATTTTTTTTGTCTTCTTCTCCTTCAGAGTTTCTTAATCTTGGCCTTATAGACATTTTGGGCAAACTAACTGTTTTGGGGGACATTTTGTGAATTTTAAGGTGTTTAGCACCATCTCTGGCCCCCACCTACTAGAGTCCAGCAGCCTCTCCCTAGTCATGATGATCAAATTATCTGCATACATTGCAGAATGTTCTGTGAGAGAAAATTTGTACCTAGTTGGGAGCCACTATTCAACCTATATTGTCTCTTCTTTTTTCTTTTATTTTCTTTTCCAAAATTTTTTTTGTCTTGGTCTCATATGTTAAGGCTTTCTTAAAGGTTTGAAAGCTTTGAAAGAATGAGGGATTAAAAAGCCAATTGTAAGCCTTAAACATGAGTGGGGCTTACTGAGCAGATTGCTTTATGGTAGCAATAGTGTTTGGCTACTGATAGGTTCTTTCCTGGATCCATTCAGTTTTTCCAAAAGTAAATTTTCTCCTCCATTCTGGCATATATATACCTGACTACAGGAACTTCTTTTCATTTCACCCTTAAAACTTTCTCTTCCACTAATTTTTGTATATCACATGTCTAATCAACTTATTCCCTATTTAAAACTTGGGGCACCTGTGTAGCTCAGTAGGTTAAGCATTCGACTCTTGGTTTTGGCTCAGGTCATGATCTCTTGGTTCATGAGATAGAGCCCAGGTCGGGTTCTGGGCTGACAGTGCACCAGCTATTTGGGATTCTCTCTCTCTCACTCTCTTTGACCCTCCCCTGCTCATGCATGCTCTCTCTCTCTCTCTCTCTCAAAATAAATAAATAAACCTTTGTTTAAAAAAAATGTCCTTGGTTCTTCACTACCTAGAGTAGTAATAATGGTGCTCCTGACTTTTAGGCCAATGTTCAGTATGATGATTTATTCCATTTTCTACATTTATATACCACTATTTATTTGATGTCATATAGAACCTGTGCTTTTCCTGCCTCCAGAGCTTTTGTTCATATTGTTTCTTACTAGTGAAGTAGTGGAACTACTTCTCTCTTTCAGACAGCTAAAATCCTAACCTTTCCTCTGAACACCATTTGAAATGCCATGTTTTAAATGCCATGTCATTTTTCTGAATCTTTTTTATATATTTGTGATAACTCCCTTCTCTGAACTTCGTTATACTTTTATTCTATATTTTTGTTTCATTTGCAACACACACAATATTTTGCCTTATATCACAGTTATTCATGAACTCATTATTCTGGCTTATAAAATCTTTGAGGACATGGTTCAATTATTTTTATATATTCTGCACCATAGAGCACAGAATCTCACACATAGATGGTGACAAAATATGTTGGTTGGATATAAATCTAAAAAATTTTTATCGGTGACAGTAAATATGCCATTCTCTTTCATGAAGACTTCCTGATCATTCAAGTTTTTTTTCTATTTTTCTCTAGTCTGAAATTCTATAGTACCCAATCTTTGTACCATTTGTTTCAGCAATTAATTACTTATTTAATGGTACAGTGTCATCCCCCGTAGTTTAAAAGTTGCTCGAGGGCTGGGGCAGTTTTCATCATCTCTTTTGTATTCTTTATAGTGCCCTGAATACATAAGTGGATTCATGAATACTTGTTGAATTAGATTGAATATAGTAGTCTCTGGTACTTCTTTCAAAATGCTACACATTTGGCATGCAAATTAAGCATCAATAAATTAGTGGACAATTGTGAAAATATCATGAAAGTTTCACGTAAAATTCAGTTTCTTAGCAGGAATATATCTCTGCCCTCATTGAGATAGTCTGCTAACTCCATTCCAGCTTCATTTACTCTGAAATTACTTATTACAAAGCTGGAGTTTGGTGTACAACTATTATTCTCTGTAACCAGCTATGTGATCATCGTTTAAGTTTTTATTTCAAAGGATCTTTCCCTATTCCTCATTTCTTCATACTTTACAAAATATATGTATTGTACCTGCTATCTTGCCTTTACCTTCTTTTTTAGAAGGATTCTAGTCATAGTGAATTATCTTCAAAATAGTAAGTACATTTGTCAATCAAGCGAAAAGCTACATGTCAATAAATCTTCCTTAAAGTTTTTCATAATTCCCCTTGTGAGAAATGCATTCTCGGGAAGTAATATAGAATCTGGTTGCAGAGAACAATATGATTCTCTCTTTAAGCATTCGTCTGCCATTTATAGGTTTTATAGGTTTATATTATATGTGACTTCAGAGTTGATCAAGGTAATACCAATACTATTCCTCCCTCTTGAAGTTTATAGGTATTGAAAGCATTGTAACTAACAGAACACTGTATTTTTTTTACAGAAAATTAATAATTGAAAAAAACTCCTTCAAAGAATTTGATTATATTGTTTTAGTGAAACCAGTGAACTTGTCTAAATCTGAAGGCTAATTATGATGCTTTATTATCATTAACAATTATTAAACCATCACATTGTGACAATCAGAATTTTAAATTACTAATTACTTCTTAATTTATATGTCCTGGGTGCTAACATTTGGTCTAGACAATAAAAAATGCTAAACAATATGTATAACAGAAAATCATTGACCACACTGACCATAGTTTTTTGACATATATGCCACATTTGTGAGTCATGTCAGTATATTTTGCAAAGGGCTAGAGTTGCTCAAAATCATCACTCCTCAATTAACATTAATCAATGTACTAGATGCTTTTATTGATATACTACACACACACACACACACACACACACACACACACGTACACACAGAAAAAATCCTTCAAGGTATTATTTCAAAGATTTTAAGGGGAAGCTGTGGAGAAATTTGCCAAAAGTAGTTGAAAATACCACTGTGAAATCTTCAAGTTTAAAAAAGAAGAATGGAAAAAGTATAAAATTAATTGTATTGTTTTCTAGTGATGACCAGGATGTTTAAGTATAAACACTTCATAAAAAATAGACCTCATTTTCATTATCATTTTAATATGCTTTCAGACATATGCAATATTATTGCTGTATTACTAATGGTGTTCTTTCAAGCCTGCCTTCACACCCGGTGCTTTTAAACTGCTATTATAATGCTTTTTTATAGCAATTTCTATTTAAATGCAAAGTCCTATGGGGCTAGGCATTGCTGGCTTTTTCTTTTTATGTGCATTTTTAGAATACAATTCAACTTAACATTTCCTCCATTTATTGATTTTATGATGAAAATAAAATGCCTTAAAATATTTTGTAAATAATATTATTTTTATATTTATTGCAAAATATCAGACTGGAAAATTAACATAGAACTCAAAATTTTACAATTATTGGAACTTTTTAAGATTATTACTCACTTCCTGTCTCTTACTGTTCTAAACAAAACCTTTATTTCATCATTATGTCTGAAATGTATCTCTTCAGTGAATATGTACTTTTGTTTGGCTTTAAAATACTATTCTCTTTATAGCTGTGAGCATCTGTAAGATTATACTATGGCTTGTTGTATGAGGCTAAGATTTTCACTATGTGAGCTCTTACTTGCTGGTAACTTTTAATTAGCTATGTAGGTAGACCAAAATACTAATAAAAAACTCAGTAAGAGTAGAAATTGTGCTTTAATCTGGTATTTTGAAATTTAAAATATTTTACTCTGTCCCTTCCCCTTCTGTTTGGGGTTCTATAAGGCATCAGTATAGTTTGTTTCCATTCTTTATTATCTTCATATTGAAAGTCTGCATCGTTTCTGAAATTTGCATTCCCTGTCCAATTTCATTGCTAGCATATCTTAGCTCCCTTTCTTTCAAAGAATGGAGAAATAGTGAAATAAAATTCATGAAGAAGAAAGTGGAAAGGAAAGAAAATGGCAAAAGCAGAGGGAGATTCATAGAATGCTTGAAGTAAAAGAGACCCTCTGAACTTTCGATTTTGGATTAAGATGGAGAAAACTCATTTCATTGCATTTCTCTTACTGTATATAGCTATAAAACCAGGATAGAATGCATAAGGCAGCTATGTGAGCTTTCTAAAAGTAAATATTAGCAGTCAGGTTAGGGAAAACAACTGCAATTTGAAATGCCCCCAAACTGGTGGCAGAGGTACCCTTTTCTCTTTACCAGTATCCTCCAGCCTGAAGTTAATGAACAAAAGTGGCACCAGCATGCAGAAAAAGAAACCAGAGAAGCCCTCTAATTCTGGCTAAAGGAGAAGGAAAGGGAACTCCTAAAGTTCAGAAAGAGTATGAAAATCCTCTTAAATATGATTTTATTTTCTCTGTTCTTTCTCTGTCCAATTCCCAACTAATTTCTATGGTGGTTGTGGCAGCAGGAGCCAAAACTCCAATTAAGGGAAACCTTCATTTATACTGAGTGGATTTGTGGCTCCAAGATTATGGGGACAAAATTTGTTTCTCTTTTTCTTCCTACTGCTTGGTCTCTCTCATATAGGTGAAATTGCATATCTATATAGCAGAGCCAGGAAATTAAAGCCCAACTTTGTAGACAGAGAACTGAAAAGAGGAGACTCAGGGGAAAAGAGGAGATATCACTGAGAGGGAGGACCAGGGACAGTGATCCCATAACATCGTGAAATTCTAGGCTTATCCTTAAATGGTACATGCAGTGGATCTGTTCCTATTCAGCACAGCAAAAACTTTGAACGCTAAACTAATGAATAGACCAAGGCTCAGATTCCAGATTGATGGCACACGGTAGACAAATCAGAACAGTGCCACAAGTGCTTTGAAAACTGAACTGTCATTGGAACCATAGCTCACAGAATGTGAGATGAAAACTAGATGGAAAAAAAGAGGTTGACTAGCTTCTAAAACAAAAACATCATTGTCATTCTTAGGATTTAAACAAGGCTCAGTGTTTCCTAATGTATTCAAAATATCTAGGATACATAAGTGAGGCAAAAATCAATGCACAGGGAACAGAAGCAAATGCCAAGATGACACAGATGTTGGAAGAATCTGAGAAAGATTTAAAATAGCTGTTACAGAAATAATGTAGGAGGCAATCACAAACTCTTAAAACAAAGGATATCTCAGAGAAAATGTCAATATGTAATGGGGGATCAAATGGAAAGTTTTGAACTGAAAGCGCTTTAACCAAAGGAAAAAAAAAAAGAAAAGAAAAGAAAAAGAAAAGAGAAAGAGAAAGAAAGAAAACGAAAACACACACACAAAAGAGGAAAACAAAACAAAAACAAAAAAAATCATTTGATAGTAAGAATAGCAGGATGGAATTGACAGAGGAAAGTGAACACAAATAAATCAGTAATTACATCAAAATTTTAAAAGTCCAACTCCTCTAATTGGAAGGCAAGTATTATCAAACTGAATAAAATCCCAGCTATATGTTGCTCAAAACAGACAATGATTAAATGTAAGGAAGATACAAATTTTAAATAAAATAATAAAGGCATGTGATGAAACCATTCAACAATGAAGAAACTTATGTAGCTATACAAATTTTGGATAAATAACCTTAAAATTAAGAATTGTTAATTATAAAGATATATCATGGTGATAAAATAGACTAGGAACATACAACTATTCTTAATTTTTATTATCTTAATTACGTATTTTAAAGTCTTTTGAGGAAGACAATGACAAAATTAAAAAGGTAAATAAACTTCACAATCAGAGTGGGGGATTTTAACAGATGTCTCTCAGTATCTGCTAGGCAAAAAATTACTAAGGATACAAAAAATCAGAGCACAATTAACAAACTTTATCTAATTTTCATGTATAATGTATTGCACAGAGCACTTGGAGAATAAAACATCCAAAGTGCATATTTCTACTATTATACCTATCTATAAGTTTTCTAGAATTATATGCTCATTTATGAAGCAAGTTCCAATAAACTTCATAGAACTGAAATCATAGTGAGTATAATATCTATGCTCAATGGAATTAATAAAACACATTGAAAATAATAAAACCTCTAGTAATTTAAAAATTAGGCACTACATCTCTATATAACCCAAGATTCATAGAAGAGGACAAAATATGAACTAGATTATCCAGCTAATGATACTGCAAATATGTCTCAGTGAAACTTGTTCAATGCAGGCATGGTAGTATGTAGAAGAAAATTAGTAGCTTTAAAATGCATACACTAGAAAACTATAAAAAGTTAAAAATGAATTATCCATATAGTAAATAATCTGTACAGCTGAGAAAGTAAGTCAGAAATAAGTTAGACATGAGAAAAAATGAATAAAATAGAAAACAATATAAAGTACAGGAAATCAACACAGGTAAAAGTTTGTTCTTGGAAACTTCTAATGCAATTTATAACTCCTTGGCATAACTGACCAAGAAACAACAAAGGAAGACACAGACTTCCAGTATCAGGAATAATGGGTGTAATATTACATGTCATACAGGTGTTATCAACACAAAAAGATGTAAATAAATTAATGTCACTTATTTTAAAAACGTGATACCATAGAACAGAAAAATAGAAAATTTTATTACTCGATATCTATAATTAATATTCTCACATAGAAATTCCAGGATCAGATTACTTGCTTTGAGAATTCTACCAACTAATTAAGCAAGAAACATTTGACTCTTAAAGGAATTATTTGAAAAATGGAGAAAGCAGGAATATTTCTTAACTCAATTTATGATGCTAGCAAAGCTTTGATTCCTAAATCTAGTCAATAAATTTTAATAAGTGTAACAAATCCAGATCAATGTCTTTTACAAACATAGATTAAAAAATACTGATATATGAAAAGGAAAAAAAATCACCATCAGTTTGTATTTATTGCAAGAACACATAGTTTAACATTTAAATATCTGAAAACAGCATTTACTACATTATTTTTAAGTAAGCTTTATGTTTTTTATTTTATAAATTTTTTAATGTTTATTTATTTTGAGAGAGGCAGAGAGAGAGGGAGATAAAGAATCCTAAGCAGGCTCTGTGCTGTCAGCTCAGAGCTTGACTTGGGGCTCAATCCCACAAACCATGATTTCACTACCTACATCAAAATCAAAAGTTGGGCACTTAACCAATTGAGCCACCCAGACACCCCAGAATTTACTATATTAATATTTGGTTCTACTTCCTAATGTTGGGACATGCTCATTCAGCCAATATTTGTTTATGAATTTCACAATCAAAATTCTTTGCTATGTTTATTTTGTTAAAAATCTCAGAATCACATGACTGATCATTTCTTCCTTGACAACTGTTTCAGTTGCAACAATGCAGAAAAAAATTAATTTTTCTTCTCATTTATTTCTTCTGAGCAATATAATACTAACAGCCCACTCAAAGTTTTAGTGGTCATGAACTCCTAACGATAGGTTAAATTTCCCAGAAGCTTTTGAAGCTGCATGTGGCAATTTGACTATTTAGCTACTGGGAAGTGAATAGTAGTGATGTGTGCAACATTTTGCTCATATTAGCTTAAAAATAAAATTTCTTTCCCTCTACTTTTTGTTTCACTCTCCTTATAGGTTGGAACAGTGATTGATATGGCCATCGTATCAATGCCGACCATATTAATGAGGGCACCACCAATGGTGCTGGGAGGGATTGGCACAGAAAAAAGTAGAATACACGTGGTTTCTCAAGATAGTAGAATCAAGCAGCCTGCTCACCCTGAACAGCTTGCGCATCACTGAACTATTACGTACAGGAAAATAAAACCTCATCTGGTGTGAGCTATTATATTTGTGGCTGTCTTTGTTACAGCAGAGTAATTTATATACTAATTAATAACTAAAGAAAATAAAATTCTACAATAAAAAATTTAATTATTCGATAATAAGAAATTTGGAGGTTTCTGGATTTGACAAAATGCCTCAGAAATGGCAGCAAATAGCTAGACTTTTTTCCCCTATATATCCCCTAGGCCACACTCAGCACATTATTCTTAGTTTTATACTCTCATAGTCCCAAAATGACTGAAGCATCTCCAAATATCTTTTTCTCATAAAATAAATTTCATTTAAAGTTAACAGGAGTATAACTTTTCCAGAATCTCCAGTATCTTTTACATTATGGCTCTGCACATAAGTGCATTTACCTTCTCACTCCTAAAAAGAATCACTCACAAAATAGTAATGGGATTATTTTGCCTGGTTTAGGTCAATCATGTTTTCCCTAAGGCTTGGAGAATGACACACATATTGCGACTTGAATAAATTGGATTTCTATAAACTAAGGAAGGAGGGAGGCTGGTGGGCCCTTGGGAAAGACACCTACAATGACATGTCCACTTATTTCCTATTTAAAAATACATATATCCTCCAGTATATATGTATTTTTTTTTTCTTTTTCAATACATTTATACCTTTTCAAAATGAGAAATCCCCACAGATTCATCCAGTTAACAAATCTAGTTTGAAGCAAATGATATTTGATTTTTGCACTTACAAGTTAAGTTCAGGTGACAATGATGGAAAAGGAATAAAATAACTCTATTTTAGTAGTGGAGAGGGAAGGGATTTACAGTTGTTGGTCCACAGTATGTATCATAACTTACTGGAGAGGATTAGTATCAATTTTCTGCCTTCAATAGGATAAGGTATTTGCTGATGTGATGGATTAATTATATTCATTGATTTTTGAATACTGAATGAGAATTTTATATAGGGAATAAATTCCACTTGGTCATTCTGTATTATTCATTTTATACATTGTTGAAGTCAATTTGCTAATATTGTTTTGACAATTTTTACATCTATGTTCATTAGAGGTATTGGTCTGTACTTTTCCCTTCTTCTATAGTTTTTATGATGTTTTGGTATTAAAGAAATTCTAGCCTTACAGAATGAATTAGAAAGTCATTCACTCTGCTTTTATTGGCTGGCAGAGATTGTAAAGAATTGATATAATTTCTTAACTTATGGTAGAATTCACCAGTGAAGCCATATGGGCCTGGGGCTTTCTGTTTTAGAAGGTAATTAATTCAATTTCTCTAATAGATATAGGCTTATTCAGAACACGAATTCCTGCTTGTTTCAATTGTGGTAGCTGTCTTTTTAAAGTAATGTATCCATTTTATCTAGATTATCAAACTTGTGGAAGTAGAGTTGTTTAGAATATTCTATTATGCCTTTAACAGTTTGGGATCAGTAGTAATATTCTTTTTTTCTTTTCTGATATTAGGAATTTGTGTCTTTTTTTTCTTCTGGATTAAGCCGGTCTAGAATCTTATAAATGTCATGAATCTTTTCAAAGTACCAACTTTTGCTTTTACTAATTTTCTACTGATTTCCAGTTTTCAATTTCATTCATTTCTGCCCTATTGTTTTTGTTTCTACTCATTGCTTTAAGTTTTTATTTCTCTTCTTCCTCCAATTTCCTAAGGTGAAAGCTTGGACTATTAGATTTAGTTATTTTTTTCTTTATTAATATATACATTCAATGCTATAAATTTCTCCTAAGGCATGCTGTTTACCAAATCACACACATTTTGATGATTAGTGTTTTCACTCTTATTTAGTTCAAAAGAGGGGCTCCTGGGTGGCTTGGTCGGTTAAGTGTCCGACTTCGGCTCAGGTCACGATCTGACAGTCCGTGAGTTCGAGCCCCGCGTCGGGCTCTGTGCTGACAGCTCAGAGCCTGGAGCCTGTTTCAGAGTCTGTGTCTCCCTCTCTCTCTGCCCCTCCCCCGTTCATGCTCTGTCTCTCTCTGTCTCAAAAATAAACGTTAAAAAAAAAATTCAAAAGAACTTCTTTGGCCCACTTGCTATTTAGAAGTGTGTTGTTTACTCTCCAATTATTTTGGGATTTTTCCAGCTGTCTTTCTTTTGTTTTGTAGCTTAATTCCATTGTGATCTAAGAGCATACTTTGTATGATTTCTCTTTTTAAAAAGTTTCGTGAGGTATGTTTTATAATCCAGAAGGTGGTCTGTTTTGTTGAATGTTCTATGTAATCTTGAGAAGAATGTGTATTCTCCTGTTGTTGGATGAAGTGTTTTATAAATGTCAATTAGATCCAGTTGATTGATGGTGCTGCTCTGTTCAACTGTAACCTCACTGATTTTCTGCCTGCTGGTCTGTCAATTATAGAAGGGGTGTTGAAGTCTCCAACTATAATAGCAGTTTCATCTATTTTTCCTTGCAGTTCTATCAGTTTTACCCCACTCATTTTGACATTCTCCTGTTAAGCACATGCACATTAAGACTGTTATGTTATATCATTTGGGGGAAATGACCAGTTTATCACTATAAAATGTCCCTTTTTATTCCTGTTAACTTTCCTTGTTCTAAAGTCTGCTTATTTGACATTATCTAGCTATGCAAGCTGTTCTGATTAGTGTTAGCACTATATATCTTTCTCCATCCCTTCACTTTTAATGTAGGTGTATCTTATATTTAAAGTGGGTTTCTTGTGGAAAACATGTAGTTGGTCTTACCTTTTTATCCATTCTTTAACTCTGTGTCTTTTATTTGGCATATGTAGAACATCACAGTTTAAACTTATTATTGGTATAATTGAATTAATATGTATCCTATTTGTAACTATTTTCTATTTTCCTTATTTTTGTCCACTCTTTTGCTTCTTTGGTTTTGATTGAGCATTTTATATAATTCCATTTTTTCTCTTCTCTTAGAATGTTAATTATACTTCTTGTAAAGATTTTTTGTGTTTGCTCCAGAATTTACAATATATGTGTATTTATGAGTAATTTAAGTCCACTTTCATATAATGCTCTGCTACTTCATAGGTAGTACATGTACCTTATAACAGAGTATTTCCAATTCCTCCCTCTCATCCCTTAAAACATTGCTGTCGTTAATTTAACTTATCCATAAGCTGTAATTACTGAATTCATTATTGCTATAGTTATTATGAATAGTTACTTATTAAATCAAATAAGGATAAGAAAAATGAAAATTTTATTACCCTCATGTATGCCTTCTCTAATGCTTTTCCATGTTCATGTAGATTTTAGTTTTTGACCTATGTCCTATTCCTTCTCTTTGAATGTATTTTAACCTTTGTTGCAAGTCATGTCTACTGGTGACAAAATCCCTCCATTTTTGTTTGTGTGAAAAAGCCTTTATTTCTCCTTCACTTTTTAATTTTTTCTTAAGTCTAGGTGAAATTCACATAACATGAAATTATTTTAAGCTATACAATTCAGTGCATCACCCTAAGGGCAATTTCCATACTCATTAAACAATCACTCTTTATTCCACTCTCCATCCCTGGCCCCTGACAATCACTAATTTGCTTTTTGTGTCTATGGAGTTACAGAATACTATGAAGTATCTTAGAAATTTTATATAAATGAAGGCATATCATTTGGCACAGTTTTGGTCTCAATTCTTTCATTTAGCATAATGTTTTTAAGGTTCATCATTGTATTGTGTTGAATTAGTATCCTGCTGTTTTGCTGAATTCAGTTGTTAATTCTAACGAATTTTTGGGTTTTCTACATATAATATTATATCATCTGCAAACAGAGATAATTTTACTTCTTCTTTTCCAATTTGGATGCCTTTTGTTTCTTTTCCTTACCTAATTGTTCAGGCCAGAACTTCTAGTACTATGTTGAATAGAAGTGGTCAAAGCAGGCATCCTTGCCTTGTTTTGGATCTTAGTGGGAAATCTTTTAGTCTTTCATCTTTGCGTATGATGTTCACTATGGGGTTTTTATATAGCGCTTTTATTATGTTGAGGTAGTTTCCTTCTATTCCTAGTTTGTTTCATGTTTTTTTTTTTTTATCATGGAAAGTATTGAATTGGGTCATATGCTTTTTGTGCATCAGTTGAGATTATTTTTTTTCTCTTTGTTCTGTTGATGTGTCATAGTAGATTGATTAATTTTTGTATGTTGAACCATCCTTGCATTTTAGGAATAAGTCCTAAATACATTTGGTCCTGGTGTATAATCCTTTTAATATGCTGCTGAGTTCTGTTTGCTGGTACTTTTTAAGGATTTTTGCATCAATGATCATAAAGGATATTGGTCTGTACTTTACTTTTCTTCTAGTATTTTTGTCCAGCTTTAGTATCATGGTAATGCTGACCTTATATAATAAGTTAAGAAATGTTCTCTACTCTTTAGTTATTTGGAAAAGTTTGAGAAGGATTATTATTATTTCGTCTTTAAATGTTTGACAGGATTTGCCAGTGAAGGTATCAGATCCAGGGCTTTTTGTTTTTGGGAGATTTCTGATTACTGATTTAGCCACCTTACTAGGTATAAGTCTATTCAGATTTTCCATTTCTTTGTAATTTAGTAACGGTAAGTTTTGTGTTTCTAGGAATATGTCTTTTTCATCCAAGTTCTCCGACTTGGATTTTATTGATTTTCTCTCCTATTTTTCTATTCTCTATTTCACTTATCTCTGTTCTAATCTTTATTATTTATTTCCTTCTGCTAGCTTCAGGTTTCATTTGTTCTCATTTATTTAGGTCTCTCAGACTATCCACGTTTAACCTAAGCACTCCTCTCTTCTAGAAGCTTCAAGAAAGAGACAACACATGTCAACAGCATAAAAATTCCTCTCACTTATTATATGTCATTACTTGGCATATAGGTTGAATCACAGTCTATAAAAGGAGGAAATTTGACCACATTTTTTTCTGTATATAAAAGGAGTGACAAGTTTCTCATCCTGATATGATTGGGTCACCACTTGCCCTCATTTGTACTCCTTTATTTATCTATATTGCACAGCTTATGGACTGTTATTTATGCCACCCAATTTTTATCAATCATGGTATTTATCAAGTATGAAATATTTGGCTAAAATTAACAGCAAATGTTACTATAAATGGCTTAAATAATAAAGACCTTTAATTATATCCAACATAGACCTGTAATCCTTTTTTAGAACTCTCAAGAAGTTTACTCCTAACTTCTCATTGGCTATAATTTTTTCACAAACAAATCTATAAAATTATTGCCAGCAAAGGAGTATAAGATTAGCACACTTTATTGGAACAAATCATGATTCATCCTCTGTGGCTGTAGATATTTTCTCCCCTTCCCTGGGTGTATTGCTGACCTAACCTAGTTTAGATTCTATAAAATTATGTTGAAGGAGGGAATGGCTATTAGGTAAGGAACCAACTCTATATCAGGCATATATTTCCTTTGATTTCATTATATCATTGTCTCCTGAGTTTTCCCCATTTCTCCAGCTGTTCAAACTTATTTTATGAGATTTGCTTCTGTTTAACCCTTAAATACTGGTGTTATTTAGAGCTCTGGCTTTTGCTTCGTTTTTTCTTCTCCTACTGTACACTCTCATGGTTTCATGAGTGGCAACAATTGCAATTGCCTCCACTGAATATATTTTACTATTTCGGACTACACACCCAGCTAGCTACTGAATATCTCTAACTTTGAATAACAGCCATCTCAAAATCATGATGATCAAAACTAACAATTATTTTCTTACAAAACCTGTTTCTTCTGCTGTCATTCTTATAGCAATTCATTAAATTGCCCAATCAAGGACCATAAATTTCGTTTCATATTCCTGTCTTTCCTCAATCGTTATATCCAGATAATCACCAAGTCAGGATAAATCTAGTTTTGTAAAGGTGAGAGAAAGTAAGATTAGCCAAAGAAAATATATAGAGTAAGAAATAGACCTAGTGATATGTCTAAAGAATGTTAATATATAAAGAATAACCATAGAGAGGAACTATAAAAGAATACAGAGTAACCATAACCAATAATGTATCATTGAAATTTGCTAGGAAAATAGATTTTAAGTGCTCTTATCACACATGCAAAATAGAACTATGTGAGGTGATGGATATATTAGTTGATTATGGTCATTATTACACAAGGTGTATTTACATCAAAGCAAGAAGGGGGCCAAGCTCACTCCCAAGGAGGAATAGATTCTAAACAAAAAACGATCAAAGAAAATTCAGAAGAAATTTGATGAAAGGTAAAAGAGTGCCAAAATGAGCAGTCTTCTGGAGAAGCAATTCCATCACGGCAAGCTTCTTGCATGCGTCGCTTAAAGACCAGTCCAGTGTGGCTAAGTAGGTGGCTAGTGATAGAGGGCAAAGAGCTAGAGTTGTATCTGAGGAAAATCAAAACCTGGAAAAGCAAATAAATCTTCCTTCCTCCTACCTTCTGTCATGCAGTAAAGGTTTATTCTTTTGAAAAAAAAAAATGAAGGTAGAATTAATTTAAAATGAAGCAATGAGAATGCAAGCTGGTGCAGCCATTCTGGAAAACAGTATGGAGGTTCCTCAAAAAATTAAAAATAGAATTACCCTACAACCCAGCACTTGCACTACTAGGTATTTATCCAAGGGATAGAGGTGTGTTGTTTCGAAGTGACATATGTACCCCAATGTTTATAGCAGCACTATCTACAATAGCCAAAGTATGGAAAGAGCCCAAATAAATGTCCATTGATGGATGAATGGATAAAGAAGATGTGGCATATATATACATATAGGTATACACACACACACACACACACACACACACAATGGAGTATTACTCAGCAACCAAAAAGAATGAAATCTTGCCATTTGCAACTACGTGGATGGAACTGGAGGGTATTATGCTAAGCGAAATTAGTCAGTCAAAGAAAGACAATATCATATGACTTCACTCATATGAGAACTTCAAGAGACAAAACAGATGAACATAAGGGAAGGGAAACAAAAATAATATAAAAACAGGGAGGGGACAAAACACAAGAGACTCTTAAATATGGAGAACAAATAGAGGGTTACTGGAGGGGTTGTGGGAGGGGGGTATGGGCTAAATGGGTAAGGGGAATTAAGGAATCTACTCCTGAAATCATTGTTGCACTATATGGTAACTAATTTGGATGTGAATTTAAAAATTTATATTAAATTAAAATAAACAAAATGAAGTAAAATTATTTAATATAAGCACAGACAAATGTCCGTTGTACTTAGCAAAAGATGTTGGGATGGAAACATGATTTTGGTTGGCTGAAGAGTGAATGTAGAAAGGGGATTTGAGTATATGGTGATCTAAATCCATGGTATTTTTCACATTTCCTAAATTAAAAAATATTTTGGAACACCTGGGTGGCTCAGTTGGTTAAGCGTCTGACTTGGCTCAGGTCATGATCTCACGATTCCTGAGTTCAAGCCCCATGTCTGTCTCTGTGCTGACAGCTCGGAGCCTGGAGCCTGCTTCAGATACTGTGTCTCCCTCTCTCTCTCCCCCTCTCCCACTCGTGCTCTGTCTCTGTCTCTCTCCTTCAAAAATAATAAACATTAAAAATTTTTCAAAATAAATTAACAATATTTTTGAATATATGTTCTTTATCTGTTCTTGCACTCAGCTCCTTGGTTGGAAGGTTTTAACAAAATGTGCTTCTTGGTAATATTTGTAGTAAATTTCAGATGCATTTGTTGTAAGTTTTCTACAAAAGACAATAGGTCTTAATTAAAGTTAATGTTTTGTAATAATTAGTATTTTTCCTTTTAAGCCTGGGGCCAAAAGAGTACAACTTCCCAGCTATTCCAGAGACCCAGAATAGCAGTGTACAGACCTTGAGGTAGTGTAAATTGCTACATGCAATCCTTGAAGAAACCACGTCATCATCGAAATACAGGCAGCGCCTAAAGTTATTTATCCTAACAAACTAAATTGATCCTAGTAAGGACACTTAGGAATTGACTGCCCTTCTCATGTATTAATAATTAAAAAAAATAATAGATGGTTTACCTAAAATAAAATGAAAGAAATAAAGTCAATTATATCAATTATCATAATAATTAGCATAGACTAATTCATCCTAAATGCCAGAAATTAAAGTGAAAAAATATTTGGGCAAATATTTAGTCCCCAAAACATAACTTTTGAAAGATAATACAAATATGTTGAAAAAAGAAGAAATAAGAAATGATTCACCAGACAATTATGAACAAAAATCAATAAAAAGAGGCAATATTTATGTGATAAAAGGCAGCATTCAGTACCAGAACCAAAATCATTAATTATGACAAAAAACAATATTCCCCCACTCCAAGATGTAGATGCTCCAGTCCTTGTAATTTGTGAATATATTAATTAGAACTGAAAGAGAGACTTTGGAAATGTAACTGAGATTAAGGATCCGGAGAAGGAGAGATTATTTTGGATTATCTGGGATGATCAGCCTAATCACATGAGTTTTTAAAAGCAGAGAACCTTTTCTGGATGTGGTCAGAGGGAGATGTGATGACAAGAAGATTCAGAGTTAAAATGTTACTGGCTTTGAATATAAAAAAAGAGGGCCATTAATCAAGCAATGTGGGTGGCCACTAGAAGCTGAAAGTGTCAAAGATACTGATTTTTCCTTAAAGCATTCAGGAAGGAATGCAGTGGATTTAAATCCAATGAAATCCATGTCACATTTTTAATCTACAAAACTTTAAGTTATTAAGTGTGCATCATGTTAAGCCACTGAGTTGTAGTAATTTGTTATAATATAAATATAAAATTAATACACAGTTTTACAATAACACAATTAATCAGCGGAGAATATAAAACTGCCACAATTTTATGCACCAAACAAAAAAAAAGCAGTAAAATACATAAAGCAAAAACTCCTAGATAATACCCAAATTCCAAAAACATCATAGTGAAATATTTTATTTTTCAATTTTTATTTGCTTTTTTAAATTTTTTAATGTTTATTTATTTTTGAGAGATGGAGAAGACAGAGTGTGACTAGGGGAGAGCCAGGGAGAGGGATACAGAACCCGAAGCAGTCTCCAGGCTCTGAGCTGTCATCACAGAGCCCGTTGCGGAGCTCAAACCCATGTACCGTGAGATCATGCCCTGAGCTGAAGTCAGATACTCAACCGACTGAGCCGCCCAGATGCCCCTAAAATATTTTGATACACTTGTTTAATCCCGCCCCAAAAGTATAGTTTCTTTGGATTTAAGCAATACAATAACATTTTTTTTATGAGCAAGAGAGAGAGTGAAGAGACAGGATTACCCTCTGTAAGAAAGTAAGTTTTTATCATACATAAGAGAGAATATATTAGTCTATTTCATTTGTGTAAAAGTTACAAATACCAATTTTGAGCTTCACTGCAAAAAAAAAAAGAATATATTCTCCCGAACATATTTTTATAGGCCATATTCTCAGACCATAAAAAATCAGATGTCAGAAGCAAAGAATCAAAAAAAATTGCATGGTCCTCTGAAAATAATTTTCCCCTACTGGAAAATAATGAATAGCTATCCTAAAACCTATGGATTAAGGAGAAAATATATAAATTTTGAAACAATATAGTATAATATAAAAATCCATTTTGTTTAAATGGAATTCCATTTGGGTTTTTTAAGGCTGCCATATTTGAACGATGGAACTGTATAGTTCATGTGTGATTACACCTGTCCTTTCTGGGTGATTGCTATTCTCATTTTATTGAATACTCCTTGCTGCTTTAAGATGGGTATTAATAAATTTTTTCACATGGCCCAGGAAATTTCCACCTGATCTATTTCTGATAACCTTATTTGTATTAGTTAGGCATTACATAAAACACTATTTAGGAGTTACAGCTTAAAAAATATCACCTCCAGAGAGAAAATTTCACTTTTTCAAAAATCCAAATGTAAAAAGTTTAAACAAAAAGAAGAAATTTTGAATATATTTGAAATTTCTTATCATTTTTAACAGTGTTTTTGTTTTTTGGTTTTTTGGCCAAAAGCTAATTATTTATCCATTCCCAAGTAAACAACCATATTTTTAACTTTAAACTTCAAAGAGACTTAAATAGTGACAAAACAGCATCCTCTCCCATTTCCCAAGTATCCAATAACTGTTGGAAGATATGTGATAATCTACACAAAGAAACGTTTTTATACAACAGTTTTAAAAATGATTCTGTAGAATTCCCTCAATTCACTGGCAAATCACTCATGGAATAAATGAACATGTCAAAGTGGGATTACTTCTCTTGTGGGCTTTTAGAAGAATTCACTTATTGCAGAAAACATTCTTGTCCAAACAACAGGAAAAATCATCAATTAGACGTTTGAAATAGTTCACCACGATGCTATTTTCAGTAAAGAAACTAGGAACAATGGCTTTGACACTTAGAAATCTGAATGTCTTAAAACCTACAAGCCTGGCATGTTGAGACTTCCAGATGTGGTTGCCTTATTCTAACAACAAAGAATAAAATAGCTGGCAAGATACATCTTACTATCTAGAGAAAGCTGAAAGTAGTATAAAGGAGTAGAGATTCATTAACTTTTAATAAAGGTTTGAACATGATTTTAAATGTAAAATGTATTAAATGTATAGTCTCTAGACCACATATCCAGATAATGCCTATTTATCCTTTATATTTTTGTTTAAAAAAATTAATGTTTATTTATTTTTGACAGAGGTAGAGACAGAGACAGAGCATGAGTGGTGAAGGGGCAGAGAGAGAGGGAGACACAGAATATGAAAAAGGCTCCAAGCTCTGAGCTGTCAGCACAGAGCCTGGCGCGGGACTCGAACTCACAGTCAGTGAGATCATGACCTGAGCTGAAGTCAGATGCTCAACCGACTGAGCCACCCAGGCGCCCCTATCCTTTACATTTAAGAGATAGATTTCTGAAGAAAATTGCAAATATAAATACTGGTATATTTTTGTTTAGGAGTGTGACTTTTTTCCAGGTAATCAAGGCTGGATATCTTCAAGTCATTTTTTTTCTTATGTTTTTAATGTGTTCCCTATATGCAAGTTGTTAAAAGTTGAAAAATTCTTTCCTTGATGTTCTTCTTAATTCTGTCTCTTTCTTTCTTCCTTGTCATTGCCTTGTTCTGAATTATATTAGCCTATATCTGAATTACTATAACTGATTATTAGCTAGTTATTTTTGATTGGTCTTCGTTAAGGTTATCCCAAATAGCCCCCGTTTAATTGTCCTTACAACATAACAGCAACTTTAATGCAAATGCTTCTGATGGAACACAGTCTCAGTAGCTTTCAAAAATCTCAGTTATCGACATCTTCACTTAATCCACAAGTCTAAGCAACTCAGCATCACTTCTGGTGCTCCAAGGGTATGCAAATTCTCCAATCTACTGGAATTCGCAGGGCTGCTATCATCAAAGACTTGTACTGAATGTGGTAATTGGCTTCCTAGACTAATTTGACCACTTCTACTTTCTTGTCAACTTCCTTGAGGGCTCTCCTTCGATTATATCTTTTCATATAAATGTGTTACTTGAGCAATAATTACTTAATTTTTACTTAAATTACATATATGTATACGTAAGCACATACATACATGTATAAGCTTTTCAGATACATGTGTTACTAGAGCTATGATTACTTAGTTTATATCTGCATGTGAAACACATAACACACAAGTTATGAATATGGAAATATGGAAATCTCTGAAGAAATAGTTGACAACCTTTCGTCTGGTATTTTACGTGGTGGTGGGATTCTTGCAGCCATCTTATGATGGGTGCCATGTGAAAAAGGATAAAAGAATTATCGAAAAAGCCTAAATCACTGAGGTCTCCCTAGAAAACAAGATTAGTCTTGGACTGACCACCTCAGATTTGTTTGTTTCTAACATATTGTATTTAGCTTTCTGATAAGCTCTTCTTACCTATGATACAGCATAATCTAAATTGCATTAAATTGGAATCAACCATTAATAGGCATTTGATTTACCACATTATGTCACATAAACATTACAGATTTTAGTCAAAAGATCCAGGAAAATGATTTTGTGTGGGGTAACTCTCTCTCCTTTCTTGAATGTGACCCATACTCTCAAGTCCTGTCTAATCCTGTTTTATTCAGCCTTTATATAACAACTATGGAGTATGTAGACACATAAAAATATTATATATATTTATATTATATATTTCCATATGCATGCATATATATAACATACATCACATATAACATGACTGAAGTTATGCAGAATATCTATGTACATAGAAAAACTTAAAGCTTAAATGCAAAGATGAAAACTATGTTTACCTTGTGGGATCATAAGTGATTTTCATTTTTCAAAATTATCTTTGGTATTGTTGCAGCCTTCAAATTAAGCGTTTAAAGATTTTTATGAAGCAATTGATTGTGATTATGTCTGGGATTTGGTACAAGGAGGTTATAGTGGAGATGAGGAATGATTTTTATCTATGTGTATATTTATTTTTTTATTTAATACTTAAATTTTAGCTAAGTATATCAGGAGACAGATGTGTGTTCAGTGTTTGGAGGTTACAAAATAATTACATGAAAAGCAAAAATAATATAACTCTATGAACATAGTAAGTTGAAGGGTAATATTTTTTTCTTCTTCAATTTTGATACTGTGCTGATAATTTCTTCAATACTTCATTTAGAAATATATGCTGTCTTCTGACTTGTCAATCTAAAAATGTTGTTATACCCATGTCTATATTATGCTTACTCCAAAAGCAGTGAAGTTAGGAGAGTTGAGGACTTTCACAATGCAAGAGCTCTATCCATGATTTTTAAGTCATAAGTATCCTTTATCTAAAAATGTTACACTCCTTTTAATTTTGAAACAAGAATAACATAAAAGAGGAATGTTTTGTTTAAGGGGAAATACAATCCTCCACAAAGTTCAAGCCTTGTGAGCATTTTCTTTGTGCTCGACTGTTAGGTTAATAGCCAGATGCCAGAAAAAAATTCTACACAACACACTAGATTAATAGGTGACTGATGTAGTAATATAAAAAAACATTCATGACTAGTGTATTAGTTAGGGTTCTCCCCACAAACAAAACCAGTGTGTGTGTGTGTGTGTGTGTGTGTGTGTAGAAGAGAGAAAAATGTCAAGATGTTGAAATACATAATTGTGGTGATGTGCAACTCTGAAATCTGTAGGTCAGGCTGGCAGACTGGAAACTCTCAGGTAGGAATTGATGCTGTAGTTTTGAGACTTTTTTCTTCCTTACAGAAAACTTAGTTTTGCTTTTAAGGACTTCCACTTAATTGGATGAGGTCATACCACATTATAAGAACAATATCTTTTGCTTAAAGTCAACTGATTATAGATGTTAACCACAACTATAAAAATACCTTCACAATTGGGTAGTGTTTGAATAACCACTTACTGTAGCCTAGGCAAATTGATGCATAAAACTAACCATCACAGACTATCCCTTGTCAACTTGGCACTCATATACATCTTCTTAACCATATTTAATTTTTAAACAAAGACAATATAAATGCCATAATTCCATCTAACATGAGACAAGTGTCTTGTGCACAAACAAGAATGTGTAACTCTTTCCCCAGAAGGGGATTTGAAATCCTTAGGAGATGTTTATTCTTTTCTGTGTTATTCTATAATTTAAATGCTATTGTGTAAACTTTACTATTATGAATACACTTTATGATAGATAAGTAGTTAAGAAAGGGAAGATAAAAAGTATTTGTTACATATATTATGTGTACATGCAAACACATTTACAACAAAATAAGGAAGAAATACTCATAACAGTTATAGTCTTCGTTTCCTCAGCCAGTCACATGATCATAGCTGGTATTTACACTATTTTCTTTCACTACCCATTCTGTATTTCCTTTGTCCTCCGCAAGTCTCTCAGCTGGTAATGCTTCTTTGCCTAATGGGGTGCCCCAAACCTTCATTGATGAAGTGTCTGGGTCATTAGTAGTCTTCGTTGATTAGGGTTTTTGTAGTTTTCTATTGATTATAATCACAGGACATGATAGTTCTAAGAGATACCCTAAGAGATCTCCTATATTCCAGACATACTCTTTACTTCTATCATGTGGAAGCAAATCAATTTCCCCTTGCTAATCAGAATAAATTAACCCAACTAGTATAGTAATGTTTTTCTTAGCCCATCAATTCAAAGACATAAGGAGTCCACACTGGTTGGGTAGCAGTCTTAACTTCCACTCCAATGAAATCATTGGTGTATCTCCTGGTTTAAGCATTCCTCCTTAACCAACAGAGCATAAGCTTCTGAGGATAGGAAGCAACATTTTTGCTGATGCAAAATGAAATACTAGAAATACTAGTGAGTGATTAGTGTAAATCATTAGATTACAGAACCAATTTTAGAAATCCTAAATCAATTCCTTAAACTTATTCTAAAGATTATGTTCCTTTAGAACCACTCTTGGTACCAAAATCTGTATCATTCAGGGTTCTCCAGAGAAACAGAAACAAATAGAGCCATTTGGAAAGAGATGTGTGTGTATATATATATATATATATATATATATATATATATGTTATGTATATCTTGATAGTGATATGGGTATAGACAGATCAATTTATTTCAGGGAATTGGCTGGCAGTTGTGCACTCTGCAAGTCTGAAAATCTTAGGGCAAGCCTGTAGGCTGGAAACTCTCAAGCAGGAGTTGATGCTGCTGTTTGAGGCAGAATTTCTTTTTCTTCAGGGAAACTTTGGTTTTGCTTTTACAGTATGTTTAGTGATTGGATGAAACCCACTTAACAATACTGAGAATAATCTACTTTACTTAAAATCTACTGATTGTAGATCACACATCATCCACCACATCATCAGCACATCTACAAAATACCTTCACTGCAATATCTAGGTTAGCGTTTGAACCATGCACTACAGTTTAGGCAAGTTGACACATAAAACTGTCATAACTAATATATGATAACTTATTGGATCTGCACTTCCTGATTTCCTGATTCACACTGAAGTCTTTTCCTACATCTTGTGCATACTTATTTGTGAAAATTTACCTAACAATCTTGTATTTAACTGTTTTTGCTCTAGTCAAAACTATATAATGCATTGTGTATATTGCTTAATGAAGGCATAACAGAATCTTCATTTTCTAACAACTCATTATAAAATTCCTCTGCTTAATAAGGTTGTGTGTGGAAAACATTTTTAAAAAATACAAAAAGATTTATGAACAAAAACACTCATACTAATTTATAAAATTATTCACTATCCAGGTAATCTTCCTCTCTTAATACAAATATCTCTTCTCCCTTACTGTATGAGCATTGCTGGCTTATTTCACTTAGCGTGATGTCCTCAAGGTTCATCCATATTGTGAAATATTGCAGAATTTCCTGTTTTCTAAGGCTGAATAATATACCATAGTATGTATATATCACATTTTGATTATCCATTCATCTGTTGATGGACAATTGGGCTGCTTTTGTGAATAGCTGTTGTGACTAATGCTGCTATGAACATAGGTGTACAAATATCTGAAGACCCTGCTTTTAATTATTTTGGGTATATAGCCAGAAATGGAATTAGTGGATCATATGGTAATTCTGTTTTTCAAATTTTTTGAGGAAGCACCATACTGTTTTCTACAGAAACTATACCATTTTACGTTCCCACTGACAGTGCGCAAGAATTCAAATTATTCCACATCCTTACCAACACTTGTTGTTTTCTTTCTTCCTTCTTTTATTATTATTTTCTGATAGTAGCTCTCCTGATGAGTATAAGATGGTATCTCATTGCAATCTTGAATTGCACTTTCCTAATTATTAGTGATGTTGAGCATGTTTTCATGTGCTCACTGCACATTTATCTTCTTTGAAGAAGTATCTATTTAAGTCCTTTGCCATATTGTTAATCAGGTTATTTTTTGTTGTTACTGTTATTGAATTATAGGAGTTATTTTAATATTTTGAATATTAATCATTTTCATATGTGTGATTTGCAGATTTCTTTTCATTATATAGGTTGCCTTTTTACTCTGTTGTATCCTTTTATGCACAGAAGTTCTAATTTTGGTGTAATATCACAGTCCATTTTATTTTTCCTTTCCTTGCCTGTGCTTTTGGTGTCATATACAATAAATCATTGCCAAATCCAATGTCATAAAGCGTTCCCCCTATGTTTTCTTCTAAGTGTTTTATAGTTTTAGGTCTTACATTTAGATTGTTGATCCATTTTGAGTCATTTTTTTATATGGTATAAATGCTCAATTTTATTTGTTTCTATGTGGATATTCAGTCTTACCAATACCATTTATTGCAAAGACCATCTTTTTCCCCATTTTAAATTCATGGCAACTTGGTAAAAAGTTACTTGATTGTACATGTGAGGGCTCTTCATCCTGTTCTATTGGCTTATATGTCTGTCTTTATGCCTATATTACAGTGTTTTTGATTACCAAAGTGTTGTAATAAATATTGAAATCAGGAAGTGTGAGACCTCTAGCTTTGCTCATTTTTTTTTCAAGATCATTTTTGCTATTTAGGGTCCTTTAAGATCCCATATGAATATTAGAATGGATTTTTCTTTTTTGCAAAAAAACATAACTGCAATTTTGATAGGGATTGCATTGAATCTGTAGGTTGCTTGATTGAATGTGGGGAATGCTAGGAGTGAGCTGCATAGGAGTGTATGAGTTTTCCATGACTGCTAGCACAAATTACCACAAATTTAATAGCTCCACACAACACATATTTATTGTCTCACAGTTTCTATAGATCAAAAGTCATATGATGAAGAGAACAAAGGCAAGAGAAATGTAGATAAAATTAAATTTTCTCACAACTTGCAGCCCAGTGATAAATACCTGAGACATGAAGAGTTTGACATTCCTCAAGGAACTCATGGATGCCTTAATGTTAAGGTTTTACTAGAGTCTAAAAGCAACCTTATCTTGACAATAGCCAGACCTCCAGGATTCTATAATTCTTTAACATGCAGAAATCTCTTTAGAAATTTACATTTTCTCTACCCTTCCCCACAAAAACTTCAACGTATGTAATCAGTTGCTCCTTACAATAAAAAATGCAGCTCTTTCTGCCCATGTGTCCTGTCCCTGTGCTATAATAAAAGCACCATTTTGCACCATAAAACATCTTGAGAACTCTTTCTTGACTGTTGCACTCAGTGACCCCACTTCATGGTAGGCTTACTTCTGCTTAAGTTTCCAGAAGGCTTACTTCTGCTTAAATTTCCATCAAGGAATTGGCTGGCTTAAGCTCTTTTCTGAAGGCTCTAGGGAACAATTTTCTTCAAAGTTCATGTAACTTGTTGGCAGAATTAAGTTTCTCTTGGTTCTGGGCCAAGTTCCTATTTTCTTGCTGGCTGTCAGCTGGGGTCACTTAACTTAATGGCCATCCATCATGTTGCCTCTCCCATCTTCAAATGAGAAACCATAGTCAACTCCTTTTCTTGCCTCAAGTCTTTCTGACTCATTCTTCTGCTGCATCAATTCTGCCTCCAGCTGGGGAAGGTTATATGCATTTAAAGACTCAAGTAGTTAGATTTGGTCTACTTGCATAATCTCAGATATTCTCTCTACCTTCCTGTCACCAATTGGTAACCTTAACTACATCTTTTAAGTTCCTTTTTCCTTATAACATAACATATTCACAGGTTCTGGGGATTAGGGCATGGACATTGTTGGAGAATCATTTTTTCCTATCACAACGAGGAGCATTGCTTTAGTAGAGCCATGGGAGAGGAAAGAGACGAAAGGAAATTATTGCACACAAGTTTCAACTTCTTGCCAAGATGTTTAAAGATGCCGGTTACATCGCCAAAAAACTTAACAGAAGACCATGGGGCAGGAGAAGAAAAAAAAAGTTAGAGAGGGAGGGAGCCAAACCATAAGAGACTCTTAAAAAATGAGAATAAATTGAGGGTTAACGGGGAGTAGGAGGGAGGGGAAAGTGGGTGATGGGCATTGAGGAGGGCGTCTGTTGGGATGAGCACTGGGTGTTGTATGGAAACCAATTTGACAATAAATTTCATATTAAAAATAATTTAAAAAAACAATAAATAAATAAAAATTTTAAAAAAGAACTAACATAATTTCATGAGAAACCACTAAGGAGACTAAAGATCCTTTTGCCATAGGTGAGTGTGTGGGAGTAAAGTTTGAGGGGAGGTGTGCCTGCAGCCTGAGTTAGCAAGGAGCTGAGGTTGACAGTACAAGAACAAGATTAGAGAAAATAATCTTAAAAATTCTTCCCCTGCTGCTACCTCTCATTTCCTTGTGCTATGATCTAAATATTTGTGTCCCCCTAAACTTCATATGTTGAAATCATAATGTCCAGTGTGATAATATTAGAGGTAGGGCTTTTGGGTTGTACTTAGGTCATGAAGGTGGAGCTCTCTTAAATAGAATTTGTGCTCTTATAAAAGAGGGTTCACAGAGCTTCCTAGCCCCCGCCATCATGTGAAGATACAAAAATTTTGTGACCTGGAAGAGGGCTTTCACCCAACCATGTTGACAGCCTGATATTGGACTTCTAGCCCCTGGAACTGTGGGAAATAAGCTACCCAGTCTTTGGTATTTTGTTATAGCATTCAAAACGGATTAAGATACCTTGGGAAAATTTTAACATGATTTACAGCTAAGGAATGGTCCAAATCATTGGGATCACTAGTGCTGCTGCCTGGGGTGCAATAAGGGCAACTAAAAAGCCCTGCTGGGATAGAAAGTTTATGAACACTGGCAAGAGCTTTCTAACCATATTCAGACATTATTTCTCTGATCTCTTCCCAGAAGAAGAAACCAGGGACTGTGCCTACTTCCAATGTTGATTCCTCCTAGGGCTTTAAAAGTAAATTTAATCACTATGTCTATTACCTGATAGAGTAGCAGTCAAAAAAAAAAAAATCCAGGGTGTCTTAATGGGACTTGTGCTTCTGACTGTGATAGAATAGCTTGCGAAAAACCAATATTTCTGCTACAAAACAACTAAAAGAGTCAGATTTTTTTTAAAAAGAGGTATGTTCAAATGTGTACCTTCAAAGGAATCTCATCAGATTACCACTGAATCCTATAGAAACTGAGTAACCAAATCCCTGGAAATAAGTTAACTGCATATAAGTGGGCAGATATTCTGTGAGCTGAACGTTTTAAGGAACATTTGCTAATTCTTGGCATGGAGCAAGATGCTGCAAATGTACAAATCTACTCAAGTACCCGTTTTTTGAGGCAATAGAGCCAGAAGAGCTTTTAGTAGATCGAAAAAGCAAGAGAGACAAAAATTGAAGTGTGCCGCTGCCAAAGCTGCCAGGACTTGAGAGACCAGCAACCCTTATGAGAAAGAAGGGGCAGAATGTGAAACTAAGTTTCACTTGAAACATTGCTTAATTATTAAGCTTTTTAGGGTCAAAAGGCAGGGAAACAAAGCTAAAAGCTGCTAAAAAAAAAAAAGTAGTAGAGGTTTCAATAATCTCTTCATGTTGAAGAGGCACAAATGGTATTCAGACCACCCCAAGGAAGAAGGGGTCCTTGTAAATGCCCGTAGGGTTTTAGTTGGAACTGCAGGAATACTAATCTTGAGGGACAGTTGAGAGTTAAAAGTAGAATAAGCCTATCAGAAACTGCAATCCAATTTTAGTCTTCTGAGTCCCTGTTCAAATTAAGATCATCCTATACTTAGTTTATCAGGATATGGTGGAGTAAAGCCACTCTAGAGGAAAATATCATTATGTAAAGACTTAGACTTACCACAATGCGTAGAATTTATTAGAAAAATTTCCAGTATACTAAAATAAAAAAGACCAAAATAAAAATAAAACAGACAATAGAAAACAACTAACAGAGGGCTGCCTGGGTGGCTCAGTTGGTTAAGTGTCTGACTCTTGATTTCCACTCAGGTCATGATCTCATGGTTCGTGCTTAGGATTCTCTCTCTCTCTCTCTCTCTGTTCCTCCCCTGCTTGCTGTCTCTCTGTCTCAAAATAAATAAATAAATAAACATTAAAAAACTTCTAGCAGATAACACAGTTATTGAAATTATCTGACAAATATTTAGGCTGAAATACAGAAAGCATAAACAATGAAAAATATAGAAAAGAGCATAAGAGACGTACGAGGCACAGTGAAAATGATTAATATAAGGCTTTTAGTACCATGAGAAATAAAGGAAAGTGTAGGGTAGTCTTGCAAAAGATAATGGCTGAGTTTTCTCCAAAATGGATCAATAATATCAAAACACAAGTTCAAGAAATTCTACACCCTAAATAGGGTAAATATAAAAACCAAACAATAGGCATATTACAGTAAAATTATTGAAAAACAAAGTCAAAGAGAAAACTCAAGGTCAGAGAAAATGGAAATATTGACAAGAAAACAAAAAAAGTAAAAGGGACAAATAACCAATATCAAGAATAAAAAGAGAGCATAAAAGAAGATTTTAAAGATTTAAAAAGTAAAATAAGAATATCTTAGGAGCATATTTATGTTAATAAGTATGAAAATTTACACAAGGAAATATTCCCAGAAACACACAATTTACTAAGACTGGCACAAGAAAAGAAAATATAACCAAAGCAGTGTTATATCTATTATTTTAATCAGAGACTTTTGCACACACATGCACACACAAATAAACTCTCACCTATATGACTTCACTGGTTAATCCTCTCACATATGTTTGGAAAAACATAATACCAAAGTATCCAAACTCATCCAGATTATCCAAAAGTAGGAGAGGGGATCACATTTCAACTCATTTTATGAGGCTTACATAGCCTAGATATCAAAACCTGTTAAAGATATTGAAAGAAAAGAGACCAATTTTTCTCATGACCATAACTGCAAAAGTCTAAATAATACCAACAAATTGAACATTAATCTATATAATTCACATTAGAAAAAAATAAAAAAGAAGTATATCCTATGATTATCAAATATGTTCAAGAAAAAGCATTTTCTAAAGCTCACTATGTATTCATGAATATCCATTCATGACAAAAAACTAATAGCGAACCAGAATAAAGAAAATTTTCTTATATTCAAATAAATTAACAAAAAAATTAAGTGCACATCATACGTAAAAAAGATAAGTTGAAAAATCTACCTTGAAGAAAAAATCAAGACGAGAATATATTTTAGATATTTTCTATGTTATCTATTTTATATTCTACTCAGTATATAGAGAAAATATTTCATAAATAGAAAGGAAAAAACAAAAGAATCATTACCTGCAGATAATATAACTATGAATGCAGATAATTTAAAATAGTCTAAAAATATTTTATATTAATTAGTGAACTTCATAAGGTTACTGAATACAATGTCAATATACAGTAATTGTATTTTATATGACAGCAACAAAAAATAAAAAATAATTTTTAAAAGGATACCATGTGTAGTAGAAACAAAAGTCAATACTTATAAGTTAAACAAATTTTGTGTACCATCTATACAATGAAAAATATAAAGCAGTAGTCAGGATAATCAAGGAAAAGCTAGATAAATGGAGGGGTATATCCCCTTTGTGAATTAGAAGACTTACTACGGTACAGATGTAATTCTCCCTAAAAATTGGTCTGTAAATTCAATACGATCCCAGTCAAAATCATGACAGCATATATAAGTGAGTATGTGTGGCTATGTGTAAGTTCATAATCATCTTATAAAATATATATGAAAATGCAAGGGAAAATGTAGCTAAGAAAATTTTAAAGGATAATAGTAAAGCTAGCACCCTAACACTATCAGATATAGGTTTAATTGACCGTTACAGTGATAAAGACAGTGTGTTATTCATATAAAGGTAGAAAAACAGAAAAATGGAATATAATAGAAAGTCTAGGAAGAGACCTACCCAAATATGGTTGCTTGAATTATGACAAAGTTGGCATTCCAAAGTAGTTGGAAGAAGACACTAAATTTAAACATTATACTAATCTCTAGATTTTTAACAAAAAGAAATAAGGACATATTTTTGAACCACATTTGGACTCTATGTAGTTAAATCTTCTAGTTCTCTTTTCCTAAATCAAATTTTAAGCACATTTAGTCTAGTGACTATACTTACATTGACATCAGTGAATACAGTGTTCACAAAGCATGTAATATTTTTTCAATCCACTCACATTGACTTTAAAGATATTGTTAGGGATGCCTGGGTGGCTCAGTTGTTTAAATGTCTGACTTTGGCTTGGGTCATGATCCCACGGTTCATGGGTTTGAGCCCCACATCGGGGTTTGAGCTGACAGCTCAGCCTGGAGCCTGCTTCAGATTCTGTGTCTCCCTCTCTCTCTGCCCCTTCCCTGCTCACATACTCTCTCTCTCTCAAAAATATATAAACATTAAAAAAAATTAAAGTTATTGTTGCACTACCCCTCTAGACACTTACAAATGCATAACAGTGTATTTTCTTCCAGGAGTTATGAGAGATTATAATGCACATAAATTTGTGTTTCACACTGTGAGAAGTTTCAGGTCTCTTCTCATTTAGGATATTAAATAAATGACATCTCAAAAAAAGTATTTGGCATAATTTATCTCTTTTTAAGGCCCTTAAACTCAAGGAAAATGGTAATAATTCATAAACAACAAAATATCTAAAAATACACAAGTTGTAACCGTTTTTCCCTGCTAGAAGGCTAACATCCTGGATTTTTTCATTATAGGGGCTCCTGGCTGGTTCAGTTGGTAGAGCATGCACCTCTTGATATTGGGGTCAAGAGTTCAATCCCCACGTTGGGCATGGAGCCTACTTAAAAAATATATCCGACCTAGATATTTTGTTACAACCAAAAATGTATTTTATTGCATGAATTAAAATACCCATTGTAGGGGGCACCTGGGTGGTTCAGTCGGTTGAGCGTCCGACCTCAGCCCAAGTCATGATCTCATGGTTCACAAGTTCAAGCCCTGTGTTGGGCTCTGTGCTGACAGCTCAGAGCCTGGAGCCTGCTTTGGATTCTATGTCTGTCTGTCTGTCTGTTTCTCTCTCTCTGCCCCTCCCCCACTCATTGTTTCTCTCTCTTTCTCTCTCTCAAAGTAAATAAAAACATTTAAACACTTATAAATAAATAAATTAATTAAGTAATAAATAAATAAATAAATAAATAAATAAATAAATAAAATATCCATTGTGGGTCAACCCAATACAATAGATTATGGAGAGATGCTTAATAATTCCGTAGTTTTTTTGGATAAAAATATTTTGAATCTAGAAATCAAGGGGACATTATAAAATAAGTAAATATATATCCCTCAGAACCATAATACCAATAATGGTAAAACCTAACATGAGGGTTACAAAGAAAACTATTTAGCACAAAATAAAATAATCATATATTTACTAACTACAATATAAATTATTAAGAACCTGTAAGAGTAGGTTCTAAGATCAAGCATAGTCTCAAGCATAAAAGATATGAGATTGACATGTAAATAAATACCTAATTAAGTGCTATAACAGAAATAAAGCACTTTAATGCCCATTTTAAAGCACACAAAAATGTAGTAGAAGCACAGAAAACATTATAGTACATAAAGTCTCTTGATATTATAGTATACAAGATTTCATAAATTAGTAATTTTTGTTTCTTACAAAATATGTAAGCCTGGGAAATAGGTGTTTTCATACTTGTAAGAAACTGAAGAAAAATTCAGACCAACAAGCAATATTCAAAGCCACATGGAAATGTCACTAAAGAAATGAAATAACATCTGTCCTATTGTTCTTTTAAAAGCTATTCTGTTTTGTAAAAGGTGAATAGTCTAAATGTTAATGTGTACATTTAAAGGAATGAAATATCAAAATGAATAGATAAACACAGAATTATGGAAAATAATTGCAAATAGTGAGGTACGGGAGTAGGACTGTGCAACAAGATTTTTTTAAGCATGAATAAATGAAAATTTCCACAGTCAGTGGCTTGATGCCATAGTGATATTATGGATTAATATGTTTAACATTTCTGTAATACTGAAACCTTGAAAGTGTCAAATTGCTGTCTAGAAGGCAAACAATTTTCTCCTGCCCACTGATACCCTTCTGTCTTTATATCAAGAACTAAAATGCACAAAAATACTCTCCTAAGGGCAAAAAAAGAAATTCAGCGGCAAATGACAATATTTGAGTATATTAACTTATCAGATTTAGCCAACCATCTTCTACGCATCATAGCAAGGATTCTGTCTGGAGTATTATAAACGAGTGCATCTGAATAATGAAGACGCTAATGAAACATCCACAGGTTATAACTCCATCTGCTCTTCTGTTCAATTTGCCTTGTGAGTTAAATGGTGGAACAAGAGTCAAGGAGTGATGAGGGAAAACTGCTTCAAACCAGCCCAGACGGCTCTATAAAATTCTTAACAGCTTCAATTTGTACAATTTTGTGTAATAAGATAAACTTCTAAACAGGAAGTTTAATGCATCTTCATAAGGTCTACTTTCTAAAAGAAATCGGCGGCAGGAATTTGGTTTCTAGTTAATAAAGCATCAAGCACGTACATGTCCTAGATTTACCCAATAGCAAATATATATAAACATGACTTGGTAATCTCCCATTTTCAATTCTATTGGACTCTTTCTTAAGACTTTTCCAGTCATGGGGCACCTAGGTGCCTCAATAGGTTGGGCATCTGACTTCAGCTCAGGTCATGATCTCGCAGTTCATGAGTTCGAGCCCCGCGCGTAGGGCTCTGTGCTGATATCTTGGAGCCTGAAGTTTGCTTCGGATTCTGTGTCTCCCTCTCTCTCTCTGTCCATCCCTCGCTTGTGCTTTCCCTCTCTCTCTCTCTCTCTCTCTATCAAAAATAAACATAAAAAATTTTTTAAAAGACTTTTCCAGTAATTATGACAGTGCTATACAGAAAAATATTGCTCAAGTTTGAATTAATCCATTGTCTTTATCAAGAAATATTGAGCAACAAATATATGTCAGAAGCAATTAAGGTATAGAGTTACAGCAATAAAGAAATCAGGGGGGAATTTGCATTACAGTGAAGAAAGGATAAACAGTAAAATATATAAATAAAGTATATAATGTGTTATAATGAGTGTCACAGTGAAAAATAAAACAGGAAGAAAGAAGAAGCATTACATTTAGAATAGAGTGATCAGAGATTCTTTCCTGAGAAGGTGACATTTCAGCAAAACTCAAGCAAAATAAGGAAGCACATGATTTTATAACTAAGGGTAGAGTTCTTGACAGAGGAAATGAAAATTACAAAAGCCCAAAGGGGAGTACGTCCCTACTTAACTGATTTCAGCAAAATAAGACCACTGTGGTTGAAAAAAGGAAAAGTAAGGAGAGGCCATTGGAAATGAGATCAAGGACATACAGGATCTAAATGCTGAGTATCTTGTAGAACTCTTGCAAGGATTTAGTCTTTTTCTTTTAATTTGAGAGAGAGAGAGAGAGCACAAGTGGGGGAGAGAGGCAGAGAGAGAGAGAAAGAGAGAGAGAGAGAATCTTAAGCAGGCAAAGTGTGGGGCCCAATTCAGGGCTTGATCCCATGACCCTGCTATCATGACCTGAGCCAAAATCAGGAGTCGGATGGATGCTCAACCTACTGAACCATCCAGGTGTCCAAATAAGGATTTAGTCTTACTCTGAGATGACAAGCTACAGATAGGTTTTTACTAGGGAGGTAATTTGTTCCTAAAATTTCAACTGCATAACTATGTATTGAGAGTAGGAGTAAATTGTTAGAAGAAAAACCGTGGAAGCAAAAACAACCATTTAAATCCTTATTCTTGAATTTTATGCAGGATTATATCATTAGAATATTGTAGGTAATTGAGTCTAGAACCTTTCTGTGATTCCATAAAATTTAAATATCTGTATTAGATTAGACAGAACACATTATCTTCTCAGGGAGAAACAAAAACTTGAACATTGCTTGAATGAATAGAAAACTAGTTGGTAATTTAAACTGTTTCACAATATGGAAAATAATTATTAACATTGGTCTTGGTTGAATGATTTGAAAACATATACATGTATATGCACAATTGGGAAGCAATTGGAATAATACAGAATGATGATGGTGGCTCAGTGAACCAACTGATAAGGTTATCTGATAGATTTGAAACAATAGTATAAATGAGAAGCATCAAGGATGATTCTAAGATTTTAGAGCTGAATGATTAACATGAAGTTGCTATTAACTGATATGGAAGGATTATGAGAGGAGCAGTTTAAAAGGGGGTAAAGATCAAGAATTCCACTTTGGACTTGTAGACTGCAAGGTACCTGTTCAATATCCAAGTGCAGCTGTTGAGGCTGTTCATTTAAATATTATTTTATTTTAATCCAGTGTAGTTAACATACAGTGTTATATTAGTTTCAGGTGTACAATATAGTTATTCAGCAGTTCCATATATTACACATTGTTCATCAAGCTAAATGTACTCTTAATCCCCTTCACCTATTTCATCTATCCTCCTACCCCCTCCCCTCTGGTAACTATCTGTTTGTTCTCTATAGTTAAGAGTCTGTTTTTTAGTTTGTCTCTTTTTTTCCTCCTTTGTTCTCTGTATTGTTTCTTATTCCACTTGCGAGTGAAATCATATGATATTTGTCTTCCTCTGAGTGGCCTGTTTCTCTTAGCATTATACTCTCTAGATCAACCCATGTTGTTGCAAATGGCAAGATTTCATTCTTTATGGCTGAATATTATTCCGTTGTATATATGTACCACATCTTCTTTATCCATTCATCTATTGATGGACACTTAGGCTACTTCCATAGTTTGGCTGTTGTAAACCATGTCCCAATAAACATAGGGTTACATGGGGTGCCTGGGTGCCTTAGTTGGTTGAGCGTCCAACTTCAGCTCAGGTCATGATCTCACAGTTTGTGGGTTTGGGCCCTGCATCAGGCTCTGTGCTAACAGCTCAGAGCCTGGAGCCTGCTTCGGATTCTGTGTCTCCCTCTCTCTCTCTGCCCCTCCCCCACTTGTACTCTGTCTCTGTCTCTGTCTCTCAAAAATAAATAAATGTTAAAAATTTTTAAAAAAAGTAGGGGTACATGTATCCCTTCAAATTAGTGCTTTTATATTTTTGGGTAAATACGTAGTAGGGCAATTACTGAACCATGGGACAGTTCTATTTTTTAATTTTTTGAGAAACCTCCCTACTGTCCCCCACAGTGGCTACACCAGTTTGCATTCCCACCAACAGTGCACGAGAGTAATTTTTTCTCCACATCTTTGCCAAGATCTGTTGTTTCCTGTGGTGTTGATTTTAGCCATTCTGACAGGTTTGAGGTGATTTCTCATTATAGTTTTGCTTTGCATTTCTCTGATGATGAGTGATGTTGAGCATCTTTTCATGTGTCTGTTGGCCATCTGAATGTCTTGTCTTCTTTGGAGAAATGTCTATTCATCTACTTTGCCCATTTTTAAATTGGATTATTTATTTTATTTTTATGGTGTTGACTTGTATAACTTTTTTTATATATTTTGGGATCCAACCCATTATCAAATATGTCATTTGCAAATATATCTTCCCATTCAGTAGGTTGTCTTTTAGTTCTGTTGGTTATTTCCATCACTGTGTGGAAGCTTTTTTATTTTGATTTAGTCCAAAGAGTTTATTATTGCTTTTGTTTCCCTTGCCTCAGGAGACATACCTAGAAAGATGTTGCTTTCTAGGAAATCGTCAGGAAATTATGGCCTGTCTTCTCTTCTAGGATTTTTACGGTTTCAGATCTCACAGTTAAGTCTTAAATCCATTTGGGATTTATTTATTTATTTTTAATGTTTATTTTTGAGAGAGGAGACAGAGTACAAGAGGGGAAGGAGCCGAGAGAGAGGGAAACACAGAAGCTGAAGCAGGCTCCAAGCTCTGAGCTGTCAGCCCAGAGCCCGATGTGGTGCTCAAACCCACAAACCGCAAGGTCATGACCTGAGCTGAAGTCGGACGCTTAACTGACTGAGCCACCCAGGAGTCATTTTTGGATTTATTTCTGTATCTTGTGTAAGAAAGTGGTCCGGTTTCACTCTTCTGCATGTAGCTACCCACTTTTCTCAATACCAGAAACTGTCTTTTTCCCATTGCCTATTCTTGCCTCCGTTATGAAAGATTAATTAACCATAAAATTGTGGGTTTATTTCTGGGCTTTCTATTTTGTTCCATTGATCCATGTGTCTGTTTTTTGTCCCAATACCATACTATTTTGATCACTACAGCTTTGTAGTATAACTTGAAGTTCAGAATTGTGATGCTTTCAGCTTGGCTTTTGTTTTTCAAGATTGTTTAGTTTATTCAGGGTCTTTTCTGTTTCCATACAAATTTTAGGATTCTTTGTTTTAGTTCTTTGAGAAATGCTCTTGGTATTTTGACAGAGATTGCATTAAATCTGCAGATTGCTTTGGGTAGTATGCACATTTTATCAATATTTGTTCTTGCAATCCATGAGCATGGAATGTCTTTCCAATTCTTTGGCCATCTTCAATTTCTTTTATCAGTGTTTTATATAGTTTCCAGAGTGCAGGTCTTTCACCTCCTTGGTTAAGTTCATTCCTAGGTATTTTACTATTTGGGTGCAATTGTAAATGAGATTGATTCCTTAATTTCTCATTCTGTTGCTTCATTATCAGTGTATAGAAATGCAACATATTTTTGTACATTGATTTTGTATCCTGTGGCTTTACTGAATTCATTTATCAGTTCTAGTAGTTTTTTGGTAGAGTGTTTAGGATTTTCTATATATAGTATCATGTCGTCTGCAAATAGTGAAAGTTTTACTTCTTCCTTACCAATTTAGATGTATTTTATTTCCTTCTGTTGTCTCATTGCTGTGGCTAGGACTTCCAGTACTATGTCGAATAGAAGTAGTGACAGTGAACATTCTTTTCTGGTTACTGACCTTAAAACTCTCAGTTTTTTCCCCATTGTGTATGATGCGAGCTGTGCATTTTTCTTTGTTTTCTTTCTTTTTTGTTCTTTTGCCACATTCTTTTTTTCCCAATTAAGCTTTTTTTATCAGAAAACTGTTTTTAATATAATTTATTATCAAATTGGCTTACATACAGCACCCAGTGCTCATCCCAACAAGTGCCCTCCTCAATGCCCATAACCCATTTTCCCTCTCGCCCAGTCCCCATCCACCCTCAGTTTGTCCCTGTATTTTGGAGTCTTTTGTGGTTTGCCTCCCTCCCTCTCTGTTGGTATCTAGTTCTTTACTGTTCCCTTCCCCCATGGTCTTTGGTTAAGTTTCTCAAGATCCACATGTGAGTGAAAACATGATATCTGTCCTTCTCTAACTGATTTATTTCACCCAGCATAATATCTTCCAGTTCCATCCATGTTGCTGCAAATGGCAGCATTTCATTCTTTCTCATTGCCAAGTAGTATTCCATAGTATACATAAACCACATCTTCTATATCCATTCATCCGTTGATGGACATTTAGGCTCTTTCCATAATTTGGCTATTGTTGAAAGCGCTGCTATAAACATTGGGGTACATGTGCCCCTATGCATTAGCACTCCTGTATCCATTGGGTAAATTCTTAGCAATGCTATTGCTCGGTCGTATGGTAGTTCTATTTTTAATTTTTTGAGGAACCTCCACACTATTTTCCAGAGCGGCTGCACCGGTTTGCATTCCCACCAACAGTACAAGAGGGTTCCCCTTCTCCACATCCTCGCCAGCATCTCTAGTATCCTGATTTGTTCATTTTAGCCACTCTGACCAATGTGAGGTGGTATCTCACTATGGCTTTGATTTGTATTTCCCTAATGATGAGTGATGCATCTTTTCATGTGTCTGTTGGCCATCTGAATATCTTTTTTGGAAAAGTGTCTATTGATGTCTTGTGCCCATTTCTTCACTGGATTATTTGTTTCTCAGGTATTGAGTTTGGTAAGTTCTTTATAGATTTTGGTTACTAACCCTTTATCCGATATGTCATTTCCAAATATCTTTTCCCATGCCTTCGGTTGCCTTTTATCAGGCAACCGATTATTTGTTGTTATTGTTGTTGATTTGTTGATTATTTCCTTCGCAGTGAAGAAGCTTTTATCTTGATGAGGTCCCAATAGTTCATTTATGCATTTAGTTCCCTTGCCTATGTAGAAGTGTTGAGCAAGAAATTGCTGCAGCTGAGGTCAAAGAGGTTGGTGCCAGCTTTCTCCTCTAGGGTGTTGATGGTTGCCTGTCTCACATTTAGGTCTGTCCATTTTGAATTCATTTTTGTGTATGGTGTAAGAAAGTCATCTAGTTTCATTCTTCTGAATGTTGCTGTCCAGTTTTCCCAGCACCATTTGCTAAAGAGACTGTCTTTATTCCATTGGATACTCTTTCCTGCTTTGTCAAAGATTAGTTGGCCATACATTTGTGGGTCCAATTCTGGGGTCTGTATTCTATTCCATTGGTCTATGTGTCTGTTTTTGCCAGTAACCACACTGTCTTCATGATTACAGCTTTGTAGTAGAGTTTAAAGTCTGGGATTGTGATGCTTCACTTTGGTTTTCTCCTTCAATATTACTTCGGCCCTTTGGGGTCTTTTGTGGTTCCATACGCATTTTAGGATTCTAGCTTTGAGAAGAATGCCAGTGCAATTTTGATTCCGATTGCATTGAATGTGTAGATTGCTTTGGGTAGTATTGACATTTTAACAATATTTTTTCTTCCAACCCATGAGCATGGAATGTTTTTCCATTTCTTTATGTCTTCTTCAATTTCCTTCATAAGCTTTCTATGATTTTCAGCATACAAATCTTTTACATATTTGGTTAAGTTTACTCCAAGGTAATTTATGGTTCTTGGTGCAATTGTAAATGAGATCAGTTTCTTTATTTCTCTTTCTATGGCTACATTATTGGTGTATAAAAATGCAACTGATCTCTGTATATTAATTTTGTACCCTGTGAAATTTTGCTGAATTCATGTATCAGTTCTAGCAGAGTTTTGATGGAGTCTGTCGGGTTTTCCATGTAGAGTATCATATCATCTGTGAAAAGTGAACATTTGACTTCATCTTTGCCAATTTTGATGCCTTTTATTTCATTTTGTTGTCTGTAGGACTTCCAACACTATATTAAACAACAGTGGTGAGAGTGGACATCCCTGTCGTGCTCCTGATCACAGGGGGAAAGCTCTCAGTTTTTCCCCATTGAGGATGATCTTAGCTGTGAGCTTTTCATATATGGCTTTTATGATGCTTAAATATGTTCCTTCTATCCCGACTTTCTTGAGGGTTTTTATTAAGAAACAATGCTGTATTTTGTCAAATGCTTTTTATGCATCTATTGAGGGGATCATATGGTTCTTATCCTTTCTTTTATTAATGTCATGTATGACATTGATTGATTTGTGAATATTGAACCAGCCCTCCAAGCCAGGAATGAATCTCACTTGATCATGATGAATAATTCTTTTATATGCTGTTGGATCGATTTGCTAGTATCTTGTTGAGAATTTTTGCATCCATGTTCATCAGGGATATTGGCCTGTAATTCTCCTTTTTTTTGTAGGGTCTCTGTCTGGTTTTGGAATCAAGATAATGGTGGCTTCATAGAATGAGTCCGAATTTTTTCCTTCCATTTCTATTTTTTGGAATAGCTTGAGAAGGATAGGTATAGTCTCTGCTTTAAATGTCTGGTAGAATTCTCCAGGGAAGCCATCTGGTCCAAGACTCTTATTTCTTGGAAGATTTTTGATAACTGATTCAATTTATTCACTAGTTATAGGTCTGTTCAAGTATTCTATTTCTTCCAGTTTGAGTTTTGGTAGTGTGTGGGTATCTAGGAATTTTTCCATTTCTTCCAGGTTGTCCAGTTTGTTGGCATATAATTTTTTTCATAGTATTCTTTGATAATTGCTTGTATTTCTCTGGGATTGGTTGTGATAAATCCATTTTTCATTGGTGATTTCATCTATTTGGGTCCTCTCTCTTTTCTTTTTAGAAGTCTGGCTATGGGTTTATCCATTGTATTTATTGTTTCAAAAAAAGCAACTCTTTATTTCATTGATCTGTTCTGGTTTTTTTTTGGGGGGGGGATTCTATATTGTTTATTTCTGCTCTGATCTTTATTATTTCACTTCTTCTTCTGGGTCTGGGGTTTCTTTGTTTTTCCTTAGGTATGCTGTTAGATTTTGTTTTGGGGATTTTTCTTGTGTCTTGAGATAGGCCTGGATTGCAGTGTATTTTCCTCTTAGGACTAACTTTGCTGCATCCAAAGGGTATGGATTGTTGTGTTTTCGTTTTCATTTGTTTCCATTTATTTTTTTATTTTCTTTTTTAATTGCCTGGTTGACCCTTTCGTTCTTTAGTAGATTTTCTTTAAATCCTCCATGCATTTGGAGGTTTTCCAAACTTTTTCCTGCGGTTGATTTCAAGTTTCACAGCATTCTGATTTGAAAGTGTGCATAGTATGATCTGAATTCTTTTATATTTATTGAGGACTGTTTTGTGATCCAGTATGTGATCTATCTTGGAGAATGTTCAATGTGCACTTGAGAAGAATGTGTACTCTGCTGCTTTAGGATGAAAAGTTCTAAATATATCTGTCAAGTCCATCTGGTCCAGTGTATCGTAGGGCCATTGTTTCTTTATTGAAACAATGATCTATGTCTAAATGATCTGTCCATTAATGTAAGTGGAGTATTAAAGTCCTCTGCAATTACCACATTTTTACCAATAAGATTGCTTATGTTCATGATTAATTGTTTTATATATGTGGGTGTTCCTGAATCGGTGTGTAGACATTTATAATTGTTAGCTCTTCTTGATGGATAGACCCTGTAATTATGATATAATGCCCTTCTTTATCTCTTGTTACAGCCTTTAGTTTAAAATCTAGATTGTGTTATGTATCTCTACTCTAGGTTTGTTTTGACTTCCAGTAGCCTGAAGGATGGTTCTCTATCCCCTCACTTTCAATCTGGAGGTGTCCTCAGGTCTAAAGTGGGTCTCTGGTAGACAGCAAATGGATAGGTCTTGTTTTTTTTTATCCATTCGGATACGCTATGTCTTTTGAATGGAGCATTTAGTACATTTATTTACATTCAGTGTTATTATTGAAATATATGGGTTTAGAGCCATTGTGTTATTTGTGGGTTTCATGTTTGTAATGATGTCTCTGGTCCTTTGTGGTCCTTGCAACATTTCACTCACAGAGTCCCCTTTAGTATCTCTTGTAGGGCTGGTTTAGTGGTGATGAATTCCTTCAGTTTTTGTTTGTTTGAGAAAACCTTTATGTCTCCATCTATTCTGAATGACAGGTTTGCTGGATAAAGGATTCTTGGCTGCATATTTTTCCTGTTCATCACAGTGAAAATTTCCTGCTACTCCTTTCTGGCCTGCCAAGTTTCTGTAGATAGGTCTGCTACTACCCTTATGTGTCTACTCTTGTCGGTTAAGGACCGTTTATCCCCAGTTGCTTTCAGAATTCTCTTTATCTTTGTATTTTGCCAGTTTTACTCTGATATGTTGTGCAGATCAATTCAAGTTACGTCTGAAGGGAGGTCTCTGTGCCTCCTGGATTTCAATGTTTGATTCCTTCCACAGATTGGGGAAGTTCTCAGCTATGATTTGTTCAAGTACATCTTCAGCCCCTTTCTCTGTCTCTTCTTCTTCTGGAACTCCTATGATATGGATATTGTTCCGTTTCATTGAATCACTTAGTTCACTAAATCTCCCTTTGTGGTCTAGAATTTTTTTTACCTCTCTTTTTCTCAGCTTCCTCTTTTTTCCATGATTTTATCTTCTATATCACCTATTTTCCCCTCTGCCTCTTCAATTCTTGTTGTCACTGCATCTAGTTTGTTTTGCACCTCATTTACATTTTTTAATTCATCATGACTATTTTCAGTTCCTTGATCTCTGCAGCAATAGATTCTTTGCTGTCTTCTATGCTTTTTCTCAAGCCCAGCAATTAATCTTATGACAATTATTCTAAATTCTTGTTCAGTTATATTGTTTATATCTGTTTTGATCAATTTTTCAGCTGTCATTTCTTCCTGGAATTTCTTTTGAGGAGAATTCTTCCATTTCATCATTTTGGCTAGTTTTCTGTCCCTTATGTGTTTTAAAAGCTTGCTGTGTGTCCTGCTCCTGCAAGCACTACTATATTAAAGAGGGGGTCATACACTGTCCATGGCCTGGCCCTTCAGGAGGTGTTTTTTGGAGAGTGTTACTTGCTCTCTGTTGTTGCGAGTTTGGTTACTTTACCTTCCTACTCTTAGTGACTTTTTGGACCCGTCACCAGGTGTGCTTTGATTTGTTCCTTGAATTAGCCCTGGAAAGGAAAACAAACAGACAAACAAACAAAAAAACAAACAGAAAACAAAAACACACAAACACACAAACAAAAAAAAAATCAAAAATCCAGAAACACCAGCTACAAGTAAACAACAGGGTGGAGGCAGTGCTGATGGAAGAGGCCACACAAAGAGAGAAATGACAGGGGTGGGGAAAATGAAAACATAGAAATTGACCAGGCAGAGAAACTATAGGGCTTAATCCAGAGAGAGAGTGAGGAAAATAAAGAAGGAGTCAGGGAAAAGGAAGAGAAGATAAAATTCACCAGAGAAACTATACAGTTTAATCTAGAGAGAGAAAAAGAAAATAAAGAAAGAGATGTAGAACATGTATTAAGAGAATGGATTAAATATATCTGCTTAAACGAACCAACAACCAGAGTAACCAGACTAGAGGAGGGAAGAGATAAGAAGAAGATAAGAAAGGAAGAATATATCTGTATCTTAAGAATTGTTTGAGAATTAAACCAGGCAATGCAACTGTGCTGGTGTAGAGGAGGGGCTGTCTGTTTCCTTTGGCGTCAATCAAGCTCCAGAAGATACTCAGTTACCAGGCACCGATAGGCGTGGTTTGGTGTGGGCAGGTCCCCCCTCCACTGTGGGCCTGCTGCCCACTCCCTGAAACTGCCCCACCTATGGCCCATCAGGTTGTCCCAGTTGGTCCCTGGAAGCAACTCTGCCTCTTTTCCTCCCAGACTCTTGGGGTTCAAAGTCCTTTGGCCTCAACACGGCTTTGTTTGAGAGATGAGGGAACTTAGGATCCCCCTACTTTTCTGCCATGTTAGCCCCTCCCTCCAAGGCCTCCCTGCTGAGGAACTGTGGCTTTGACCCACTCAGATCCTCTGGGGGAGGGTCTTGCTGAGTAATGGCCGGTGCCAGCCTTCCCCCAGGAACGTTCACAAGACCTCACTGCTGCCAGTGCCCAGAGACTGCGGCTGGGTGCCTGCCCGCCCCAGAAATAGTTCATGTGATCTTGTAGCAGCAGTGTTTCAAGGATTATGGAAAATCACAACACACATCTGGCACCAGGCTTCCAGCCCAGTGACCTTGTTCCAGCACCAACGAATGTGGTTGTTCTCCAGGGTCTGCTGGGACCTTTGCCTGTGGGGAGGCTGCACAGCCTCTACCAAATGTCCTCCCTGCAGGGGAACTGCCACTCCTCATGTGTACCCCTTGGACCTTACTCTCCACTCCTGGAATTCGCCCTTCCCACTAGAGCACCATAAGGTAATGAGCTGTGGAGTTTCAGACTCTGTGCTCCCCCTGTTTATAGAGTCTTAATAGAATTTAAACCCTCTTCTTTCTCCTTTTTTTGGTCAGTACCTGTGGCTGTTTCCACTTTTCCATTTTCTCTCCAGCTGCTTCTGGGGTGGGGTGCTTTTCCCATACTGTCCCCCCATCTCTGTCCTCTCTCCTCAAGCAAAAACAGCTCCCTGCTCTCCATGGCTTCTCTCTCCCCTGGTTTACCTCTACACACTGTGTCCTTGCTGAGTTCTGTGGTTCAGGTTGTACAGATTGTTATGTTAATCCTCAGAGCTGTTTTCTAGGTGTGCAAATGGTTCTGTGTTGATTTGGCTGCATTTCAGGGATGAGAGACACAAAAAAACTTCCATGCTGTTACATCATTTTGGCCCCTCCCCAAGCTGTGGGTTTTTCACATGGCCTTTATACTGTTGAGGTATGTTCCCTCTAAACCTACTTCATTGAGTGTTTTTATCATGAATGGATGTTGTACTTTGTCAAATGCTTTTTCTGCACCTATTGAAATGATAATATGACCTTTTGTAAGTTATTATTTTAACTTCATTTAGTTAACATACAGAATTATATTAGTTTCAGGTATAAAACTGTAATTCAACAATTGTGAAATAAGGCACATTCAGCGTGGTATGTTTATAGATGGCTGTGGCTGATTCAACAATTCCATACATCATCCATTGCTCCGAGTAAAGCATGCAGCTATTTTCATATGCTTCTATCCTTTTTCTTATTAATGTTGTGTATCATGTTGATTGATTTGCAAATATCGAGCTACCCTTGCATGCCTGGAATAAATCCCACTTGATCGAACTGAATGATTTTTTAAATGTATTACTGGATTCTGTTTGCCAATATTATGTTGAGGATTTTTGCATCTGTGTTTATCAGAGATATTGGCCTCTAGTTCTCTTGTTTTGCGGTGTCCTTATCTGGTTTTAGTATTAGGATAATGCTGACCTCATAGAATGAATTTGGAAGTTTTTGTTCGTCTTCTATTTTTTGAAATATTTTCAGAAGAATGGGTATTAACTCTTCTTTAAATGTTTGGTAGAATTCACCTGTGAAGCCATCTTGTCCTGGACTTCTGTTTGTTACAAGCTTTTTGATAAGTGATATAATTTCATTACTGCTAATTGGTCTGTTCAAATTTTCTGTTTCTTCCTGATTCCATATTGGGAAGTTATATATTTCCAGCAATTTCTCCATATTCTAGGTTGTCCAATTTGTTGGCATACAATTTTTCTTAGTATTCTCTTCAAATCCTTTGTATTTCTGTGGTGTCAGTTTTTATTTCTCCTCTCTCATGTCTGAATTTTTAATTTAAGGCCTCTCCTTTTTTATGACTCTGGCTAGAGGTTTATCACTTTTGTTGATCTTTTCAAAAAACTAGCTTTTGGTTTGACTTATTTGTTTTATTATTATTTTTAGTTTCTATGTTATTTATTTCTGCTCTAATCTTTATTATGTTTTTCTTTCTGCTGGTTTTTGGACTTTGTTTCTTCTTTATCTAGCTCCTTTAGGTGTAAGGATAGGTTGTTTATTTGAGATTATTCTTGCTTCTTGAGATAGGCTTGTGTTGCTCTAAGCTTCCCTCTTAGAACCACTTTTGCTGCATCACAGAGATTTTGTACCATTGTGTTTTCTTTTTCATTTCTCTCCATGTAAGTTTTGATTTCTTGTTTGATTTCTTTGTTGACCCATTTATTGTTTAGTAGCCTGTTATTTAACCTCAATTTATTTGTGCTCTCTCCAGACTTTCTTGTGGTTGATTTCTATTTTCATAGCATTGTGGTCAGTAAGATGCATGGTATGACTTTGATCATTTTGAATTTGTTGAGACTTGTTTTGTGGCCTAATTTATGATCTATTCTGGAGAATGTCCTGTATGCATTTGCAAAGAATGTATATATGTTATATCTACCTGTCTAGTGTGTCATTAAACATCACTATTTCCTTGTTGATTTTCTATTTGGATGATCTGTCCACCAATATAAGTGAGGTGTTAAAGTTCCCTTCTATTATGCTGTTACTGTCAATTAGTTCCTTTAGGTTTATTATTATCAGTTTTATTATTTGGGTGCTTCCATGTTTAGTGCATAAATATTTACAGTTATTATATCTTCTGGTTGGATTGTCTTCTTTATTATTATTGTGTCCTTCATTGTTTGTTGTTACAGTCTTTGTTTTAAGGTCTCTTTTGTCCAATATAAATATTACTACCCCACGTTTTTTTTTTTTTGACATCCATTTGCACGATTAATGTTTCTCTATCCTCTCACTTTCAGTCTACATGTGTCTTTAGGTCTGAAATGTGTCCTGTGTAGGCAGCATAGAGATGGGTCTTATTTTTTTAACCATTTCTGTCACCCTGTGTCTTTTGATTAGAGAATTTAGTCCATTTACATTCAAAGTAATTATGCATAAGTATGTATTTATTGCCATTTTCTTACTTGTTTTATGGTTATTTTTGTAATTCTTCTCTGATCATTTCTTCTCTTGCTCTCTTCTCTCACAGTTCGCTGGCTTTCGTTAGTGATATACTTGGGTTCCTTTCTTTTTATTTTTGCATATCTATTATTGCTTTTTGATTGGTGGGTACCATTAGGTTTGTGTATAACATCTTCTGTATATAGCTATCTATATTAAGGTGGTGGTCATTTACGTTTGAGCCCATTCTTTACTCTTCTCCCCACTACTTTTTTTGGTGAATGGTGTCACACTTTACATCCTTTTATTTTGTGAGACCCTTGATTGATTTTTACAGATACACTTATTTTTACTTCTTTTGTGCTTCCTACTTTTCTTTCTCCTACTTATGGTTTTTCCTTTCCCCTCAAAAAGTCCTCTTTAACATTTCTTTTAGGACTGGTTTAGTGGTTATGAACTGCTTTAGCTTTCATTAGTCTGGGAAACTCTGTCTCTCCTATTCTGAATGATTGCCTTCCTAGATTGAGTATTCTTGGCTGCAGATTTTTTTTTTCCTTTCAGTTCTTTGAATATATGATACTCCTCATTTCTGACCTGTAAAGTTTCTGCGAAAAAATCTGGTGATAGTCCTATAGGCTTTCCCTTGTAAATGACTGTCTTTTTTTCTCTTGCTGGTTGTAAAGTTATCTCTTTACCACTATTTTTTGCCATTTTAATTACTATGTGTGTTGGTGTGGACCTCCTTGGTTAATAAGTTAAGATTGTTGGGGGCTGTCTGTGCCTCCTGGATCTAGATATCTGTTTCTTTTACCAAATAAGGGGAGTTTTTAGCTATTATTTTTTCAAATAAGTTTTATGCCCCCCTTTCTGTCTCTTCTCCTTCTGGGATCCCTAAAATGTGAATGTTATTATACTTGATGGAGTTGCTGAGGATCCTAAGTCTGTTCTCATTTTGCATAATTTTTTTTCTCTTACTTGATTATTTCCATTATTCTGGCTGCTTTCCATTATTCCCCTGCTTCCTCTAACCTGCTATTTATTCCATCTAGTGTATTTTTAATCACGTTATTGTGTTCTTCATCCCTGATTGGCTCTTTTTTTGGTTTCTGTCTCTTTGTTTGGAGTCTCACTGATGTTCTCCACTTATTCCTGAAACCCAGTATCTTTATGACCATTGTTTTAGATCCTTATCAGGCATATTATGTATATCCGTTTTGCTTTGGCTCTGGCTGTGGTTTTGTCCTCTTACACTTGGGACATATTCCTCTGTCTCCTCATTTTGTCTCTTTGTGTCTGTTTCTATGTTTTAGGAAAGTCACCTATGTCTCCTGTTCTTGAAAGTAGTAGTTTATGAAGAGGTCCTGTAGTGTCCTGCAGTGCTTTGTCCCCTGTTCACCAGAGCCTGTCACTTCAAGGTTGCGTCCTATGTGTGTTGTATGAACCCTGCTGTTGTGTCCCAGCTGCTTTTTCTTTAGTCCAGTCATGTTCACAGGCTCTCTGCCTGTGGTGGTAGGGTTTGGTCCGTGAATGTGCAGTTTTAGCAAGATGCACTGGTCTCCTTGCAAAATGAGACTTTCTGCCACTACATCTGGGACCTTGTCTGCATGAGCAGGGCATGCAGTTTTAACAAGGTGCACTTCAGATAATGTGTGGGTCAGGAGATATGGTGTTCACAAGATTTGTGGCAGTATTCTGGGGGAGGTAACCCATAGCACAGGGACTGAGGCAAAGTTGACTGGGAAGGGAGTCCACCAAAGCCCAGAGGGGTGGTGTTTGGTGTAATTAAGTTAGGTAGAGTGAATATGGGCACTGCGCTATTTTCCACAGGTGACCATGTGTTTATGTTGGGGGTGGGGGAAGAAGATGGCACCTTCCAACTCCTTTGTTCCTGGAGATATCCTTCCATGAACCTACCCTTATGGGACATGCTGTGAGATGTGTAAATAACTCTACCTTCCATGTACCCTAGCTGTTTTTCAAGCTATTGCTTCTATGGTGTATCTCCGCAGGCTGTTTGTAGTTCTCTTTCTTTAAGGGTTGGGATTCAGCTTCCTATTGTTCTCTGGGGTCTTCCAGAGCTGGGCCCTCTGATTTTTAAGATTCTAAGCTTTAAGTCTTGTTGTTCATAAGAACTGATGAAATTCGGCCTCTCTGGTTTTCAAAACCAAATGTTTATGGGATTCATCTTTCCTGCATGGGCTCTCCTGTGTGATAATCTGTTTCTCTCCCTTATCTGTTTTTGTGGTTGTTTCCTGCCCATAGATGGCTGTGGTCCATTAGCTCCCCACTTCATCTCTGCCTTTACTACTCTCTTTGATGAGGCCTCTTCTCTTCCTTTAGTTGTGGAGTTTGTTATGCCAGACTATGGGTCATTTTCTGGGTTATTTACACTTATGTTAAGGCTAGCTAGTTGTATCTGTGGGACAGGTGAGCTTTAGGTCCTCTTACTCTGCTATCTTGGCCCCTGTCATCCTATTAATTTAAATAGTAATTTGGCTTGATCTGGTTGGCTAAATATTTTTCCCTTCTCTACTCACAATTTTTTGTGTCCCTCTTGAAGCTATTTATTCAAGAAGGACTCTCTGAAAGGAAAAACAAAACAAAACATTTTCTTTCAATGAGCTATGGAGAAGGGTCATGTCACCATTTGACTTAGGGTAGAGAATGTATACTTCTGGTTTGGAAAAAGAAACAGCAGTTGAAGTTAAACCACATATTGTTGTACTCTTGCACTTAACATTGATCTGGATTGTCATCACTCAAACTTTGAAGCAGCTGGTGTTTTGTCACCAATAGCTAGGTTGAGAGAATGTAGTCACATCTATATAGTGATCCCAAAAACCAAATACATTTTTTAAAGCTCAAATTTTGCTTTTTTTGTGATTAATGACATCCCAAAGTGAAGTTGTGATACTTTTATTATATTTCTTAACACAATTTGTCTCCCGCTTTGATGATTAGCATTAACTTAAATCAGTACAAATGTTAGGCATATTTTTTCTGACTTCTCCAGCCCTCTAGAATCACAGATCCAAAGAATGCCCAAATACTACTGTGATCCCTCATGCCACCTGACTTTGGAATTTCAGACATTTACCAGATTACTTTTTCAGTGTTAATCTAGGAATTCTAAAGTTATTCTCATATGTTCCACAAAGAAGTCCTGATTTTGAACTATTACTTTTTGGACTCCTACTTCTCTATATTGAAGAATCACTTCTTGGCTTAATACTGACACATGCTTTTCTCCATTCATGGACAGATGTCCATACTTTTATTTCCCAAAGCAGAGCTGTAAAATTTAGCAGCCTGTGAAACTTTACTGAAACCTTGGAGATAACAACACTGTCACCATCAATAACAACAGAGCCAACTTAAGACTATGTAAGGCATGACTGCTTCCCAAGTGCATTGGCCAAAGAACCCCACACATTTCCTAAATAAATGTCTCTATCTTAGAGACATTCCAAAGACTGAAAATAATCCATTTAGTTTTAAAAAAATGAAACATGCCTTCAATGGCCTCAGAAAAGTTTATTTTGAAAATAATGAAGATAAAATTTTATTTTGATTTTTTTCTTAAATTTTGTATCGATTTGAGTCATCACAGCAGTTCTTTTTTCTTTTTCTTTCTTTGAAATCAGGTATCTGGTCTCAGTCATTCTGTAGTGAGTCAGAATTCCAGGATGTCAGTATTTTTGACAAACTACCCATGTTATTCTCACGGACAACAAATTTGAGAGCCACTAGAAATTACTGTGCAGAATAGCAGACTCTTTGTCGCCTGGATCTTAATTTGGGCTATTTGCCTTCCATTTGGATAAATGAAATAGTTTTACCCAACACAGGATCCTTTACAATTTAATCTGCAAGTAAAGTCATGTTGCTAGTCAATTTTAACTGGATGATTTCCACCCTGGAACTGATACTGCAGGTGCGAGTGTCTCTATGATTATAATATATGTTAAATCTCTTACATGGTTTGAGTGACCAGCAGAAGGGTTTTTTTTTTTTTTTTACCAGATGGGAGGACTGATTCACTTGTCTCTATTATTAAATATAATCTCTTCTTTTTTACAGACTATACTAAACTTAGGTTTATTTCCATGAGTGGAATTAAAGAAACTTCTGTTCTTCTCAAGGGACACTCCTTTTTGAACCTTGCTTCTTTCTGGAAGATATAATATATAATAACTTTCACCCTTATGACTCTCTTTTAGAGAACAATGTCCAAGGATTCTTAGAATCTTGCAAGCTCCTGATTCTAGGATCTTTCTAGATTTTTCATCTTCTCCATCCAGAATTCTTCAAATCTTTGAGAGTCAAGTTAACTGTGTTAACTCAGTCTCTTGGCTTAGGGAATTAGGGTGGTTTATTTCTTCTGTTACTACTTTTGGTTCTTGGTTCAGCCTCCAGCATTTCACCGAGCATACAAAAAATGGTCACAAAGTAAAGTCTTCAATATAATTAATAAGGTTTACCTGACAACACATTGTTATCACATATAACACATCATCTCTGATTTACCTATGTATAATCAAAACATTTATTAAAGCATTTGTTTTATGTGTCCTTTAACAAAATTAAGGAGTAGTTGAACATCTAGATAAATAGGAAATAATAGCAGCATTTAAATCAACATGTGCTTTTGGCACCCCCCCCCCTTTATCAATATAACAAATATATTTTTATTTGTCAAAACTAGAGTAATTCAGGGAGTTGCTTTTAACTTTTCTATGTGTATAATTCCTTACATTCTTATTTTATCAAGAGTTTAAATTATTCTAATCCAATAAGGTCAGAATCTATCTCAAGTATCTTGAGATCTTCAAGATCCTCAATCTTCTTCATTCCTGGATTTGTAATGCTCTTTCCATAACCTATGGTTTACAATACTATTGAAAATACTAAATGAGGACATATTCATTATATTTTTCTCCATTATTATTTGAAATATTTGAATATGAAAACTGTCATTTTAGCAAGATATTTGACTCTAGCATAGACTTCAAAGACCAGAATGTGGGAGTAAATATACAATATAGTAAAAGGTGGAAAATGACTATATCTTTCATAATAATTCCATTGGGCATGTATGTCAATTTTGTCTGATCCTGGAAAAACTTGTATTTGTCTTAAGTGAGTATCTATTTAATTTCATGGTTTAACTTCTATTTCTAAATGTTCTGCAGTTTGGTGTCTAACGTCAATTTTGCTTTTCTAACCAAGACTCTAGTGATCCTCTTAAATCAAACCATTCTCAGATTTCAGCTTTCAAGAGTTGTTTTTGCCTTTTATCTTTAGGAAAACACCTTAATTCCATTCATAATTTTAGTTGCCATTTCTAAAAACCGCCAAACTATCTTGATTTATAAGGTTACTACATGTAATTATGCAAGTTGGGTTTTATGCAAATCCAGAAGATGCCATTCACAAGGACTCTTAAGTGAATGGCAACACATAGAATTGTGGAACACACAAGTTACTCAACCATAATGGTTGTCTTCAAGATTTTTCAAATATAATAACTGTTTCCCACCCTGCTTTATAGTTTGTGAGTGAAACTGTAATGACTTAAGATATATTTGAGTTGCAGTCTTTCACAGACTACATCACTAAGTCCGATGTATTCTCTCATCATCCTGGTAAATTATTTCTAATCACACTAAACTTATCCATTGTTTGAGTTGTGTGTAAAGAAGACTCTTTTACTACCAGTTAGAGGACTGCAGGGTAGAAAGAATTAAAGTACATGTTTATGCAGACTCTTAGCACAGCCCTCCTCTCCTTTTTCACTAGGAGTCGCTTATAGCTAAAAATCTGTGGGGGTGAAGGGAAAAACAGTGATAAACCTCAGCTGATCTAACCCCTACTTTTTCCTTAAAAATATAAAGCTAGACCTGTATTGCCAGCTTGTTTCTTTGCCAAGACTTAGAATGCTGCTCCTCCATGAGCTCCTGTGTGCTGTACTCATCCATCTTCAACATGTGCGCCCCTAACACACATGCACAGATAGGACCTACCAACGTCCAAATACATATTTCCTATGGAAAAGTGAAATTCATGTGATAGGCAGAATTCTAAAAATTGTCCCCACAAGGTTCCCATCTCCAAGTGGTTCAATTAAACCTTAATCTAAGTACTCTTGTGGAAGGATTTTGTTGATGTAATTAAAGTCAGTTGTCTTTAAAATATGGAGATTATAGGGTTAGGCCGCATCTAAAGTTCCTTTAAAAGAAAAGTTTCCTCCAGCTAATGGCAAGGAGGAAGGCAGAGAAATTTGCGGGCAAGAGAAGGATTTGTTATTTGCTTTGAAGATAAAGGAGGCCATAGCCAAAGGTCAAAAGTAATGCCAAGCTAAAAAGCAAATGGGAAGTTCAACCCTATAAAGGACAGGAACTGAATTCTCCCAGTTGTAGGATTGAGACTGAGAGAAGAACCCAAGAACCAAATGAGAAGGCAGCCTGACCAATACCTTCATTGCACTCTTACGAGACCCTGAGCTAAGCAGTACCTGAATTTCTGATCTGCAGAAATTGTGAGATAATAAATGAGTGTTATTTTAAGCTGTTCAGTTTGTGGTAATTTGTTATGCAGTGTAGTTAACTAATGCACCTAGTTAACTAGGTTTGCCTAACATGATACTATTATTTGTTATGAAATATGCATACTATTTTTTTCTTTTTCATTCTTTCTTTCTCTTTTTAAAAAATTCTTTTCTGTTTTTAGTATAGAAGAGTTTCTTTATCCTCTTCACTGCTTTGATTTTGCTCATATCCATTGTACCAGGTGTCATGCTTGGTAAAATATGTTACATCCTTCATTTATGACACAATATTTTTGCATCATTTTCTGAGCACCTGATATATGTAAGAAACTAAAATGAATTTAAAAAGAGAAAAAAACAATTTACTGTCTTCCAAATAAACATGTCAATGTATTTAAATCTCTCTATAGATCCACAATTTAGCATATGAATCAAGGCCTACAAATTATTTATTATGTGATAATTCAGTGCATGTGTTTGGCAAACAACGTAAATTGGACCTAGAGATGCAAAAGGGCTGAGGGTAGATATTTTCATATATTTACAAGTTAAAGTTTCTAAAACTTGTTTATTCCTGACTTAATGCCTCATATATAATTTGATGAAACATTCAGTGAGCAATTATTCTTACCATTCTGAAACAAAATACTGCCATATCCTAGGTGTCTGCTTTCTTTGGAGAAGAGCCATGTATGTTATTACCTTTGGCCTAATATTCATTGAGAGGAACAACTGGCTTAAATTACATTGTTATATAATTTGACGATCTGAAAAATCCAATATACTTGTTATTGAAATAGAGTCTGTGACAGCTCTTAGAGTGTATTAAATAGTGGATGACCATGGAAAGTAAAAGTGTCATTTGGAGGTCTTGTTGTTAAAAAAAAATAGAGAGAGATCATATGAGACAAATTATTCAAATATAATGTACATGGAAGGATTATGGATTATAGGGCATTTATATCGATTTAGAAAGTTAAACAGTAAATTATCTTTCTAGGTTTTTCTTCTTTATCTATAAAATGAGAGGCTAAATTTTGATGACTGTTAGGGTCCCTTAAACTTCCAAAAGTAAATGATTCTAAAAAAATATATCAAAAATAAAGGAAAAAAATCCAAATTAATAAGAAAATGTAAATCTCTTACAGGTGGTGTTTTAAACCTAACAATGTAATCAAATAATGAACAAATTATAGCTATATTATAAATTATTTAAAATGTCTTTGGTTATCCTGACGATTCATATTTATAAAGCAGTCATGGGGTGCCTGGGTGGCTCAGTCAGTTAAGTGTCCGACTGTTGATCTTGGCTCAGGTCATGATCTCACAGTTGGTGAGGTTGAGCACCAAGTTGGGCTCTGTGCTGGCAGTGTGGGGCCTGCTTGTACTCTCTCTCTCTCTCTTTCTCTCTCAAAATAAATAAACTGAAAAAAAAAATAAAGCAATCACAGTGCCCCCAGTCCACTACTGAAAAGTAAAGAATGCTATTCCCTTACTCTACACTAATTGAACAGACCTTAATTTCATAGACTTTGACAATGTTGTTATTCCACTTCTTGCTCTGCCTCTGTAAATAAGATTTTAAGACGTTATACTTTTCCTGAGGATATCACCCAATGAACTTGTTCCAAATTGCATTTTTCTAGAGCTAAAAAGAAAGCCATTTCTATTCCACGTTTGCATTATTGTATTTCCTTTTATTTTATATTTTATTATATATATTTTATATATTTTCCTTTTATATATTTTGTATATTTGTATATATTTGTATTTCCTTTTATATATTTATATAGTCCTTTTATATATATTTAGTATGTTGAACTCATTCATTCACTGTGTTTTGCCAAATTAAACAAATCAAGAGGCAAAAATATTGAATGCCTACCAAATATCAGGGGTCTTAGTTTGCTTTCCTCAGAAATAGACTGAGGCAGGGATTCAGTTGCTTGTGTTTCACTGAGGAGTTTGTTGAGGGAAAACTTATAAAAGGAATTTTAAAAGCAGGGTGGTGAAGAAATAGCCCATCAAAGATGCAGTCTCACCCAAAACCTGGGGTTTGCCAGATCTACTAAAGTGGAGCAATGGGGGATCTCTGGAATATAAATTATACCACAGGGTTTTCCTGCCTAGAGACAAGGAGGTCAGCTTTATGTATCCTTGTATCAGTTAATCACTGTCTGTGTGCAAGGGCGAGGGGTGATGGAGGAGCATAACCTCTCAGATAAAGATTAGCTCCTACCAACTGAGGGTGATTCTCCGGCAAAGGATACAGATGTAAGACATTATTTAACAGCCAACACTCACAGCAGCTAAGGTATACTAGTTTAGTAATGTACCTCTGGGTAGAGCACCAAATGACATCTACTATAGTCTACCCTTTGCCCTTGCACTGCAGAGATCTATTTGTTTCTCAACTTAAATTCACTGCGTCCAGGCATAGCTCTCACTAATTCTGTAGTCACAATTCCTGGAGCTATTTATAAGAGGAAGTTTAGTGGGATGAACTATATCCATCACTGCTGTAGCTGGTTATACTGAGGCCATAACTAATACATCTTTCCCTTCCACCACATGTTCTAGATTTTCTTTTCACTCTCAACAGATAATTCTGCTATATGAGGAGGTTTACCTCATTTGGTGATCTAGACTCCTATCCTTGAGGGAGAAGAGTCATTGGTTATTATGCCATTTTCAAGTTTTATCTTCTGTACTTGTCTATTTACTGTTAAAATTGGGCATGGAAACATTAGGAGACTGCCAGAAAATCATCTGAGTACCCAACTTATTCCCTGCACACACGGATGTAGCAGCAATCCTTTCCCCTCCTGATTATCAGGATAATTGCCCTTGCCAGTTTGGTGAGTACTGTCTTTTAGTAAAAGAGCCAGAAGTGATTAGGCAAGAATCATAGATAAAAGTTCAATGAGACTTTTACTGTGCCATCTGCTATAAATACTTTAACTGGTAAGTTCTTTATCTCTTTGGTAAATGGATTAAACTCCATGCATTCCCTTAGAACATAGTCATCTGGTGAGTTTTCTAGCATTAGGATATTCATCTATCGTGTCCATTTCTCTGAACCATTTGATCTCTTGCCCTACTGTCTTTCACGCACTTCTACTTTGTTTTTTGTGTTCCTTCACTTTTCCAAGTTTCCAAAAGCCATCTGCATTATATTAACATCTTCACTGGGAGTCCTTGCTAGGCTGTTGAAATTCTATATCATGAGAGAAAGTTTACATATCTATAAATTGTGCATTAACCAAACTTAAACTCTGCCCCCTTGATCTACAAGCTTCAGCATCCAGTCCATACACATTCTTCTTGCTCTTTCCAGTATATATTAGCTAGTTACTTCAACATATACTTAATTTGTTCTCTTCGCAATCCCAGCACATTTCTAAGCAAGCTATGTTGGAATTTTACTCTTGTTACATTGTGGTTTCCAGGAAAGGTCATGGTAAGGGGAGTGCCTTAGAAGGCAAGCATTTAAGGTCTTTGCATAGTATTACATTTAAAAAGGGGGGTGCATTCATTTCTATTTGCATTTTCACTTAGTACTCCCACCTTTCCTCTTAGGGACCTGACCTTGGTTTAATGAACTGGCTGATGCTGAGAATTCAACCTCTGAAGCTCCTTGGCTCATAGGATTAAGTTCAGAGCATGTCCTCTGTTCTACCTGTTCTTTGTCTGCAATCAGTTAAGATATCCTTAAATACTGTCAAAGATATCTTCTGATTTTCACATTTTTCCTTGAATTGGCGATTTGTCTCTCTAATATTATCTCTCTTCCAGGAATTATTAGTTCACAGAAGGAGCCACTCAATTTCATAGTATTTATAGAAATTTTCCTCGCACTTCTTAAGCAACAGAGATAGTCTTCCTGTCATGGTATTTCCTTGCCTTTCGTTTCCTTTCCTTTCCTTCCTTTCTTTCATTCTTCCTTCTTTTTTTTTTTCTTTTTTTCTTTTCTTTTTTTACCAGTACATCTTTTATTGTCTGTAATTGGCGAAGATTTTAACAATTGTAACTTTGCAGCAAGTCAAGGGGTTACCATAATAACCATATCCTACCTACTTACAGTGTTTGAATCCATTTGCCTCCTGAACAGCAAATAACATATCCCTATAATCCCTGTTTAGAATTTGCTTCCTAGGACCATATAGGTACTAATTGTCTTAGAGATAGTTCCTAGGAGACAGACTCTGGTAATGGTAATTATGGGTACAAGATTTGTGAGAGCGTGCACTAAGGGAGATACCACTGTTAGAAAGATGCTTCGACAAGGAAGCAGAGAGGGAAGGACTGGGTAGAGGGGCAAAGTGACCCACAATGCCATTCTAGCCAAAGTTTCAGGTGATATTATAAATAGCCATAAAGTTGGATGGGCCTTCATCATTGTCATAAATTGAGGGAGGTAGGTTAGGCCATTTTTATTACCACGTTGAGCAGTCTTTGGTCAAGTGATGCTTCCTGAGAAGGTATCTAATCTTGGACAAGGCATTTGCCTGCTGCTAAGTACAATTTCCAGTGAGTTGCCCAGCTGTATGAGTTGGCAGCTCATATTCCTGGCATCTTGGGAAAGGATGCTTTAACCCTTAAGGCAAAGCCTGGGTGAAGCACCACACTCTTCACTGAATATACTATAATTACTATCACATATAATAACAATACTAGTAAAATAATTATTATTTTACTAACCATTTGTGATGGTTAATTTTATGTGTCATTTTTACTAGACCAAGGAGTACCCAGATTAAACATTATTTTCAGGTGTATCGGTGAAGGTGATTCCAGATGAGATTAGCTGTTGAATTGGTGGACTTAATAGATTGCTTTTCTCAATGTGGGTGGACATCATATAATCTATTGAGGATTTGAATAGAACAAAAAGGCAAAGTAAGGTGGAACTCACCCCTTTTTGCTTCCTGCCTGCCTACTTGAACTGAGACATTGGTTAATCTCCTGTCCTTGGACTGGAGTTCACATTACTGGCTCCTCTAGTTTACAGGCTTTCAGACTCAGGCTGTAATAACACCACCAGTTTTTCTGGGTCTCCAGCTTGCTGCCTGCAGATTATGGGACTTCTCAACCTCCATAATGGTGTGATAGTGGGAGCCAATTCTTTATAATAAATTTCTTCCTCTGTGTATGCGTATGAAACCTTTGGTTTCTCTGGAGAATCCTAACATATTATTTCTGGGTAACTTGCAAATATCATGATCCTTTATTACCAAATAGATCAGTGTACATCTTCTAAGTCCTAGGAGGTTCTATTATATAACCATACCACAATGATCAATGTCAGGAAATTTCAAATTGATACAATATTATTATCGCATTTACAGTCTATATGCAAACTATGCAAATTGTCCCAATTACATAATTTATAGCAATTATTTTGAAATCCAGGATTGAATCTAGGATCATCTGTTACCTCCAATCATCATGTCTCTGTTCACTTTAATTTGCTAATTATGTTCTTGTCAGCTTTTTTTGAAATTAAATACCAGAATTTTCTGGATTGAGGTGTAATGATTCTCTTTGCAAATTTGGTGTCGGATCTAAAATATCACATGATCTGGAACAAAACCTGTGATTTTGAAGCCAAGCAAATAATTCATTACTTTTATAAATCTCCTGTGGTACGTCAAAAAAATTTTTAACATTTATTTATTTTTGATTTCCAGAGAGAGATAGAACATGAAGGGGGAGGAGCAGAGAGAGAGTAGCAGGCTCCAGGCTCTGAGCTGTCAGCACAGAGCCTGATGCAGTGCTCGAACTCATGGACCATGAGATCATGACCTAAGCTGAAGTTGGAAGCTTAATTGACTGAGCCACCCAGGCACCCCTCCCCTGTGGTCCTTTAAAACTTACATAAGAACATGCATATTTCACAATGATCAGTAAACAATTTAGAACATGATAGATTTGTGTGTATGTGTGTGTGTGCGTGTGTGTGTGCACTTCTTGTGCATTAAGGGAAACTTTATTATTTGAACTACATTACCTGTCTCACAGTTTTTTTAATTATTAAGGTATAACTGATGTACAATATCATATTAGTTCAGGTGTACAACATAGTGATTTGACATTTGTATATGTTGTAAAATGGTCACCACAATAAATCTGGTTACCATCTGCCACCCTACAAAGTTAATACAATGTTATTGACTATATTTTCTATGCTGTACATTACATCCCCATGACATATTTATTTTATAACTGGAAGTCTGTATTTCTTAATCCATTTAACCCATCCCTCACCCCTCACCAACTCCTTTCCCCACTGGCAACCACCCATTTGTTCTCTGTATCCATGAGCCTGGGTTTTGTTTTGTTTTGTTTTGTTTTGTTTTGTTTTGTTTTGTTTAGGTTCCACATATAAGTTAAATCATGCAGCATTTGTCTTCTCTGTCTGACTTTCACTTAACATAATATTCTCAAGGTCCATCCATGTTGTTTCGTGATGCACACTGAGAACACTGTGTACTCTCCTGCTTATGGATGGAATGTTCTCTGTGTATTCCTCAAGTCCATCTGGTCTAATCTGTTGTTAAAGGTCATTGTTTCCTTATTTGTTTTCTGTTTGGATGTAAATTGAGTGTAAAGTCTTCGACTATTGCTATGTTGCTGTCAATTTCTCCCTTTATGTCTGTTAATCTTTGCTTTATATATTTTGGTGCTCTTGTATTGGGTACATATATATTTATAAATGTTATATCTTCTTCCTCTATTGACCCCATCTATCATTATGTAGTGTCACTCTGTTCGTTATTACAGCCTTTGTTTTAAAGTCTATTTTGTCTGTTATGTGTATAGCTATCCAGCTTTCTTTTGGTTTCCTTTTACATGGAATATTGTTTTCCATCCCTTCACTTTCAGTGTGTGCATGTCCTTACATCTGAAGTGAGTCTTTTGTAGGAAGGATATATGTGGGTCTTGTTTTTTATCCATTTATCCACTCTATGTATTTTTATTATAGAGTTTAGTCCATTTACATTTAAAGAAATCATTAGGTATGTACTTATTTCCATTTGCCTATTCTGACTGTTTTATAGTTTTTCTCTGTTTCTTTCTTCTTCTCTTTATTTTCTTGTGATTTGATGATTTTCTTTACTATCATGTTCATATTCCTTTCTCATTTTCTTTTGTGTATTTACTATAAGTTTTTGCTTTGTTATTACTGTGAGGTTCACAAATATCATTCTATGAACATAACAATCTAGTTTAAGTTGAAAGAAACTTAAATTTGAACACATTCCAAAACTACATTTTCACCCCTCCATGTTTTATGTTCTTAATGTCAGTTTTTACATCTTTTTATTTTATATACCCCTGAACTTAATGTTGTAGTTTTTGTTAATTTTACTACTTTTGTCTTTAACTTTCTTAGTAGCTTTATGTTTGATAACTTCACCAGCTTTACCATATATTTACCTATACCAATGGGATTTTTACTTTCATCAGTGTTTTTGTTGTTAATTGTTAATTAATGTCATTTCTTTCCAGCTTAAAGAAATCTCTTTAGTATTTTTTTGTAAGGCTGATTTAGTGGTGATGAATTTCCTTAGTTTTTGCTTTTCTGGGACTTTCAAATCTGAGTGATAATCTTTCCAGGTATAGAGCTGTTGATTGGAAGTTTTTTTTTCTTTTTAGCACTTGGTATATCTCATGCCACTCCTTTCTGTCCTGCACAGTTTCTGCTGAGAGATCTGCTGATAGCCTTATGGGGTTTCCCTTGTACATAATAATTTGTTTTTCTCTTGATGCTTTTAAGATTCTCTCTTTAACTTTTGACATTTTAATTTTAATATGTGCTGGTGCAGCTCTCTTAGTTTCACTTTATTTGAAACTCTCTGGACTTCCTGAACCTGGGTGACTGTTTTCTTCCTCAGATTGGGCAAGTTTTCAGCAACTGTTTCTTCAATAACTTCTCTGCCTCTTTTTCTTTCTCTTCTCCTCTATAATGTTTTATTTTGCTTGGTGTTGTCCCAAAAGTCCTTAAGTTATATTCATTTGTTCTTGTTATTTTTTTCTTTTTGCTACTCTGCTGGACGAATTCCATTGTTTTATCTTCCAATTCACTAATCTGTACTTCTACTTCATCCAGTCTACTATTGAACTTCTCTAGTGTGTTTTTCAGTTAAATTATTGTATTCTTCAGCTCTGGGACTTCTTTTTTTTCCTTTTTCCTTGACAGGAGAACTCTTTTATTTTATTTTATTTTTTATTTTTTAAAATTTACATCCAAATTAGTTACCATATAGTGCAACAATGATTTCAGGAGTAGATTCCTTAATGCCCCTCACCCATTTAGCCAGTCCTCCCTCCCATAACCCTCCCTGTAACCCTCAGTTTGTTCTCCATATTTATGAGTCTCTTCTGTTTTGTCCCCCTCCCTGTTTTTATATTATTTTTGTTTCCCTTCCCTTATGTTCATCTGTTCTGTGTCTTAAAGTCGTCGTATGAGTGAAGTCATATGATATTTGTCTTTCTCTAATTTCACTTAGCATAATACCCTCTAGTTCCATCCATGTAGTTGCAAATGGCAAGATTTCATTCTTTTTGATTGCCGAGTAATACTCCATTGTATATATATACCACATCTTCTTTATCCATTCATCCATCGATGGACATTTGGGCTCTTTCCATACTTTGGCTATTGTTGATAGTGATGCTATAAACATGAGGGTGCATGTGTCCTTCAAAACAGCACATGTGTATCCCATGGATAAATGCCTAATAGTGCAATTTCTGGGTCGTAGGGTAGTTCTATTTTTGGTTTTTTGAGGAATCTCCATACTGTTTTCCAGAGTGGCTGCACCAGCTTGCATTGCCACCATCAATGCAAAAGAGATCCTCTTTCTCTGCATCCTCGCCAACATCTGTTGTTGCCTGAGTTGTTCATGTTAGCCATTCTGACAGGTGTAAGGTGGTATCTCATGGTAGTTTTGATTTGTATTTCCCTGATGATGAGTGATGTGGAGCATTTTTTCATGTGTCGGTTGGCCATCTGGATGACTTCCTTGGAGAAGCGTCTATTCATGTCTTTTGCCCATTTCTTCACTGGATTATTTGTTTTCTGGGTGTTGAGTTTGAGAAGTTCTTTATAGATTTTGGATACTAACCCTTTGTCTGATATGTCATTTGCAAATATCTTCTCCCATTCCAGTTGTTGCCTTTTAGTTTTGCTGATTGTTTTCTTTGCTGTGCAGAAGCTTTTTATTTTGATGAGGTCCCAGTAGTTCATTTTTGCTTTTGTTTCCCTTGCCTCCGGAGATGTGTTGAGTAAGAAGTTGCTGTGGCCAAGATCAAAGAGGTTTTTGCCTGCATTCTCCTCAAGGATTTTGATGGCTTCCTGTCTTACATTGAGGTCTTTCATCCATTTCGAGTTTATTTTTGTGTATGGTGTAAGAAAGTGGTCCAGGTTCATTCATCTGCATGTTGCTGTCCAGTTTTCCCAGCACCACTTGCTGAAGAGACTGTCTTGATTCCATTGGATATTCTTTCCTGCTTTGTGAAAGGTTAGCTGGCTATAAGTTTGTGGGTCCATTTCTGGGTTCTCTGTTCTGTTCCATTGATCTGAGTGTCTGTTCTTGTGCCAGTACCATCCTGTCTTGATGATTACAGCTTGTAGTATAGCTTGAAGTCTGAGATTGTGATGCCTCCTACTTTGGTTTTCTTTTTCAAGATTGCTTTGGCTATTCAGGGTCTTTTATGCTTCCAAAGAAATTTTAGGATTATTTTTTCTAGCTCTGTGAAGAATGCTGGTGTTATTTTGATAGGGATTGCATTAAATATGTAGATTGCTTTGGGTAGTATCGACATTTTAACAACATTTGTTCTTCCTATCCAGGAGCATGGAATCTTTTTCCATTTTTTTTGTGTGTCTTCTTCCATTTCTTTCATAAGCTTTCTATAGTTTTCAGTGTATAGATTTTTCACCTCTTTGATTAGATTTATTCCTAGGTATTTTATAGTTTTTTGTGCAATTATAAATGGGATTGATTCCTTGATTTCTCTTTCTGTCGTTTCATTGTTGAATTTTTGTGCGTTGATTTTATATCCTGCAACTTTGCTGAATTCGTGAATCAATTCTAAGAGTTTTTTGGTGGAATTTGGGTTTTCCATATAGAGTATCATGTCATCTGTGAAGAGTGAAAGTTTGACCACCTCCTGGCCGATTTGGATGCCTTTTATTTCTTTGTGATGTCTGATTGCAGAGGCTACGACTTCCAATACTGTGTTGAATAACGGTGGTGAGAGTGGACATCCCTGTCTTGTTCCTGACCTTAGGGGAAAAGCTCTCAGTTTTTCCCCACTGAGGATGATATTAGCTTTGGGTCGTTCACATATGGCTTTTATGATCTCGAGGTATGCTCCTTCTATCCCTACTTTGTTGAAGGTTTTTATCAAGAAAGGATGCTGTATTTTGTCAAATGCTTTTTCTGCATCTATTGAGAGGATCATATGGTTCTTGTCCTTTCTTTTATTGATGTGATGAGTCACGTTAATTGTTTTGCGGATATTGAACCAGTCCTGCATCCCAGGTATCAATCCCACTTGGTTGTGGTGAATAATTTTTTTAATTTATTGTCGGATCTCATTGGCTAATATCCTGTTGAAGATTTTTACATCCATGTTCATCAGGGAAATTGGTCTATAATTCTCCTTTCTAGTGGGGTCTCTATCTGGTTTTGGAATCAAGGTAATGCTGGCTTCATAGAGAGTTTGGAAGTTTTCCTTCCATTTCTATTTTTTCAAACAGCTTCAAGAGAATAGGTGTTAACTCTTCCTTAAATGTTTGGTATAATTTCCCTGGAAAGCCATCTAGCCCTGGACTCTTGTTTTTTTGGCAGATTTTTGATTACTAATTCGATTTCCTTACCGGTTATGTGTGTGTTCAAATTTTCTATTTCTTCCTGTTTCAGTTTTGATAGTGTATATGTTTCTGTGAATTTGTCCATTTCTTCCAGATTGCCCATTTTATTGGCATATAATTCCTCATAATATTCTCTTATTATTGTTTTTATTTCTGCTGTGTTGGTTGTGATCTTTACTCTTTCATTCATGATTTTATTTATTTGGGTCCTTTACGTTTTGGTTTTGGTCAAACTGACTAGTGGTTTATCAAAATTATTAATTCTTTCAAAGAACCACCTTCTGGTTTCATTAACCTGTTCTGTTATTTGGTTTTGGCAGCATTATTTTCTGCTCTAATCTTTATTATTTCCTGTCTTCTGCTGGTTTGGGGTTTTATTTGCTGTTCTTTTTCCAGCTCCTTAAGGCATAAGGTTAGGTTGTGTATCTGAGATCTTTCTTCCTTCTTTAGGAAGACCTGGATTGCTATATACTTTCCTCTTATGACTGCCTTTGCTGCGTCCCAGAGGTTTTGGGTTGTGGTGTTATCATTTTCATTGACTTCCATATATTTTTTAAAAAAATTTTTGACATTTATTTATTTTTGAGAAACAGAGTGAGACAAAGCATGAGTAGGGGAGGGTCAGAGAGAAAAGGAGACACAGAATCAGAAGCAGGCTCCAGGCTCTGAGCAAGCGGTCAGCACAGAGCCTGATGCGAGGCTCGAACCCACAAACCGTGAGATCATGACCTGAGCCAAAGTCGGACGCTCAACCGACTGAGCCACCCAGGTGCTCCAACTTCCATATACTTTTTAATTTCCTCTTTAACTTATTGGTTAGTGCATTCATTCTTTAGTAGGTTGTTTTTCAGTCTCCAAGTATTTGTTACCTTTCCAAACTTTTTCTTGTGGTTGATTTCAAGTTTCATAGTGTTGTGGTCTGAAAATATGCATGGTATGATCTTGATCCTTTTCTACTTACTTAGGGCTATTTTGTGTCCCAGTATATGGTGTATTCCTGAGAACGTTCCATGTACACTGGAGAAGAATGTATATTCTACTGCTTTAGGATGATATGTTCTGAATATATCTCTTAAGTCCATCTGGTCCAGTGTGTTATTCAAAGGCATTGTTTCCTTGTTGATTTTTTGATTAGATGATCTGTCCATTGCTGTGAGTGGTGTGTTGAAGTCTCCTACTATTATGGTATTGCTGTCGATGAGTTTCTCTATGTTTGTGATTAATTGGTTTATATATTTGGGTGCCATCACATTTGGCGCATAAATGTTTACAATTGTTAGGTCTTCTTGGTGGATAGACCCCTTGATTATGATATAATGCCCTTCTGCATCTCTTAATGCAGTCTTTATTGTAAAGTCTAGATTGTCTGATATAAGTATGGCTACTCCAGCTTTCTTTTGTTGACCATTAGCATGATAGATGGTTTTCCATCCCCTTACTTTCAATCTGAAGGTGTCTTTAGGTCTAAAATTGGTCTCTTGTAAACAGAATATAGATGGATCTTGTTTTCTTATCCATTCTGTTACCCTTTGTCTTTTGATTGGAGCATTGAGTCCATTGAGGTTTAGAGTGAGTACTGAAAGATATGAATGTATTGCCATTATTATGCTTGTAGAGTTGGAGTTTCTAGTGGTGTTCTCTGGTCCTTTCTAATCTTTGTTGCTTTGAATATTTTTTTTCATCTTTTCTCCTCTCAGAGAGTCTCCCTTAAAATTTCTTTCAAGGTTGGTTTAGTGGTCACAAACTCCTTTAATTTTTGTTTGTCTGGGAAACTTTTTATCTCTCCTATTTTGAATAACAGCCTTGCTGGATAAAGAATTCTTGGCTGCATATTTTTCTGATTCAGCACATTGAATATATCCTGCCACTCCTTTCTGGCCTGCCAAGTTTCTGCTGCAAACCTGATCTGTCTTCCCTTGTAGGTTAGGGACTTGTTTTTTCCCTTGCTGCTTTCATGATTCTCTCTTTGCCTGAGTATTTTGTGAATTTGACTATGATATGCCTTGTTGATGGTCTGTTTTTGTTGAATCTAATGGGGTTCCTCTGTGCTTCCTGGATTTTGATGTCTGTGTCTTTCCCCAGGTTAGGAAAGTTTTCTGCTGTGATTTGCTCACACAACCCTTCTACCCCTATTTCTCTCTCTTCCTCTTCTGGAACCCCTATGATTCTGATGTTGTTCCTTTTTAATGAGTCACTGATTTCTCTAATTCTTAAATCATACTCTTTTGCCTTCATCTCCCTCTTTTTTTCTGCTTCATTATTCCCTATGAGTTTGTCCTCTATATCGCTGATTCTCTGTTCTGCCTCATCCATCCTTGCCACCACTGCATCCATCCGTGATTGCAGCTCAGTTATAGCATTTTTAATTTAATTCTGACTATTTTTTACTTCCTTTATCTCTGCAGAAAGGGATTCTAATCTATTTTTGACTCCAGCTAGTATTTTTCTCTATAAGAATTCTATATTATTAGCAAAAAACAAAAGCTTATATGGTGAAATAGACAATACATGAAGGATTTCTGGAAACCAACCTTTTGTCCAATCTTAAAGCCGTCAATATTGAGTTAGAAAACAGAATCAGTAAATGGAACTAACCTGTCCAGAATGATAATTAAGTATAAATATTTAAGCATGTTTCTAGTGCCCATGTCTTACTAATTTTGAAACTAATCTGAGGTCTAGTAGAGGAGGTAGGCCAAATAAACCACCAAATAACACAGAAATAAATTAGTAGGCACAGGAAAAAAGTGATATTCTAACTTGACACACAGGTTTCTATGTTTTAGGTGGGGGGGTTAAAGAATTGTATCTTTAAGGAAATGTTTTGTATTATGGTGTAAAGTGAAAGTGAAGGTATACTAAATATAATGCTTTTTTTGCATTTCTTGTTCTGCCATTCCATTGTCAGTAACATTCAACATATACCATACAAAACATAAGATTAGGAAAAGTATGTGAATACATTTGTAAATAGCAGTACTAACTGTCCTCTGGTATCAGTCAAATCATGTCACTAGAGAGTATGATCCTTTTGATAAAAGGCAAAAGCTCTCTAAGTTGGATCCCATGTAATTCGACTGTTGGAATGGATGAATTAGGTTATTGCCTTTCCTCCCTATACACTGTTGACTGAATCTGGCCTTTGTGGGGGCTGGGTTTTTTGCTTGTTTGTTTGCTTGTTTGAGGTTTTTGTTTGTTTTTGAATTATATAGTTAGTCATAGATAACGAGAAATTATTTTTTGAAGTTTTCCCATTAAACTAGGAAGGAAACAAATTAACTATAATTTCTATTGATTGCCGGGTTAGACCTGTGACAACATGGAGTTTAAAGATCACTGTTAATTAAAGAGAAAAATTTGGCAACAGGGGATATGAAATGATTCTGAAAGTTAAAGTTAATTCCTATACGCTGGAAAGAAAACAGGTTGATATTGATATCATATGGATTTAGGTGGACTTTGCCACTTATTATCTTTATCAGATTCTACATTGATGTGGTAATATACACTTAACATATAGCATGAAAATCTTATAGTAGTAAGCATCTATTGCTCTTGTATTAACCTTTGTGCTATTATTACCGTATGTGTTACTCATATATAATAAACCTCACAATATATTGTTATTAATTGTTTAAAAAGTAAAGTATCTTAGAAATATAAATTTAAAAATCTTAGATATTTACCCAAGTAATTACCATTTCTTGTGCTCTTCACTTCTTTATTTATATCCATATTTCCATATGGAATCATTTTTGCTCCACCAGAAGGACTGCCTTAAAATTTCTTGTAGTGTGAGTATGATGATGATGAATTCTTTAGCTTTTGTATGTCTGGAGAAGTTGTTATTCACCTTTATTTTAGCAGGATTGCTTATGCAAGTATAATTTTAGGTTGATAGGGTCTTCTTCAGTACGTGAAAGATGATGCCCCACTGTCTTCTCACTAGCATTGTTTCTAACAGGAAATCTAACATCATCCTTATTTTTGTTCCTCCATTTTTAACAAGTCTTTTTTTTTTTTTTTGTCTTCCTTCTTACATGAATTCCTCTTCATCACTGGATTTGAATAATTTAATTATGAAATTTCTTTGAGTATTTTTTTTATTAAACATGAGATTAACCCAGTTTCTTGAATTTGGAGAATTTTAATTCATTGTTTATTCAGTTATTTTTTTTCTGCCTCCCCTCTTCTCTTTCAGCAAGTGTGATTACATTTATAACAAACTGCAAGATATTGTCCCATAGCTCACTAAGCTCACTAATTTCTCTGTTCATATATTTTGATTCTTTGTGTTACATTTGGATAATTTCTATTGCTAGGCCTTAGAGTTTACTATTTTTTTTATTTGCAATATCTAATTTATTGTTAATCACATGCCATGTATTTATTATCTAATACATTTAATTTTTCCTATTTAAGAATCTGATTTGGCTTTTCTTTATATATTGAAAATAACTACTTAACTACTTGAATATATGGAAAGCTTCTATAATAAATATTTTAATGCCCTTGTCTACTAATTCTAACATCTATGCCAGTAATAGATATTTTCATTGAGGTGAAATTCACATAACATAAAGTTAATTGCTTTAAAGTTTACAATTTAGTGGCATTTAATATGATTCCACCATATTTTCATAACACGCCAAAGACAAGATATCCATTAAGTAATCACTACCCATTGTCCCTTTCTCAAGCACCTAGCACTACTAATATGCTTTTGCCTTTATGGATTTACTTATCCTGGATAATTCATATAAGCAGAATCATATAGTATGTAACATTTTTTTGTCTAGCTTCTTTCAATTATGATAATGATTTTTAAATTCAACCATATTGTAGTATGTATCAGTACTTCATTCCTATTCAAGGCTAAATGATATCCCATTGTATGGATATACCATATTTTGTTTATCCATTAATCTGATTATGGGCATTGGGGAGGTTTCCATCTTTGGGGTATAGTGAATAGGGCTACTATGAATTTTTGTACACAGATATTTGTTTGAAGATCTGTTTTAAATTATTTTGGATATATACATAGAAGCGAATTGGTGGGTCATATGGTAATTCTAAGTTTAACGTTTTGAGAAACTGTCAGTTTTCACCACGTAATTTACATTCTCACCAGCAATATACAAGAGTTCCTTTTTTTCCAAATCCTCTCCAACACTTATTTTCCAATTTTTAAAATCAAAACCATAGTGAGATATAACCTTATACCTCTCAGAATGTTTAGACTCAAAAAGATAAGGCGTAACAAGTATTGATGAGGATATGGAGAAAAAGGAAACCTTGTGCACTGTAAGTGGATATACAAAGTGGTACAGAAACTGCGGAAAACGGTATGGAGATTTCTGAAAAAATTAAACATAGAATTTCCACTTGCTCCAGTATTTCCACTACTGGGTATTTGCCCAAAAAAAGGACGACACTAACTTGAAAAGATACATGCATCCCTATGTTGATTGCACCATTATTTATAAAAACCAAAATATGGAAGCAGCCCAAGTGTCCATCCATAGATGAATAAATAAAGGAGACACACACACACACACGAATATTACTCAGCCATGAAAAAGAATGAGATCTTGCCATTTGTCACAACATGGATGGACATAAAGGGTATTATCTTAAGGAAAATAAGTTAGGTTGAAAAAGACAAATGTGATATGATTTTATTTAGTTTCAGGTGTAGAATATGGACTCAACAGTTCTATACATCACCTGGTGCTCATCACAACAAATGCACTCCTTAATCCCCATTACCTATTTCAGCCATCCCCTCACCTACCTCCCTTCTGGTAACCCTCAGTTTTTTCTCTATAGTTAAGAGTATGTTTCTTGGTTTGCCTCTCACTCTCTTTTTCCCCATTCTCTCATTTGTTTTTATTCTTAAATTGCAGATGAGTGAAATCATATGGTATTTGTCTTTCTATGACTGTCTTATTTTACTTAGCATAATACATTCTAGCTCCATTCATGTCATTGCAAATGGCAAGAATTCATTCTTTTTTTAATTTTTATTAATTTTTTAATGTTTATTTATTTCTGATACAGAGAGAGACAGAGCATAAGTGGGGGAGGGGCAGAGAGAGGCAGACACGGAATCCAAAGCAGGCTTCAGGTTCCGAGCTGTCAGCACAGAGTCCATCACGGGGCTTGAACTCACAAACTGTGAGACCATGACTTAAGCTGAAGTCGGTCGCTCAACTGACTGAGCCACCCAGGTGCCCCAAGAATTCATTCTTTATATGGCTGAGTAATATTCCATTATATATATATGTACACACACACACACACTCACACACACACACATATATAAGCCACATCTCTCTTATCCATTCATCATTTCATGGACATTTGGACTATTGCCATAATTTGGCTATTGTAGATAATGCTGCTATGAACATCAGGGTGCATGTATCCCTTTGAATTAGTATTTTTGTATTCTTTGGGTAAATACCTATTAGTTCAATTGCTGGATTGTAGAGTAGTTCTATCTAATATTTAAAGAAGAGTTAATACCTATTCTTTCCAAACTATTCCAAAAAAATAGAGAAGAAAGGAAAAATTTCAAATTCATTCTATGAAACCAGGATTACCCTGATACCAAAACCAAATACATACTCCACTAAAAAAGAAAACTATAGGCCAATATCTCTGATGAACATAGATGCCAAAATCCTTAATAAAATACCAGCAAACCTAATCCAACAATACATTAAAAAAATGATTCACCACAATCCAATGGGATTTATTCCTGGACTGTTAGAGTGGTTCCACATTTACAAATCAATCAATGTGATGTACCACATTAATAAAAGAAAGTATAAGGACCAGGCGCCTGGGTTGCTCTGTCGGTTAAGTGTCCAACTTTGGCTCAGGTCATGATCTCGCGATTTGTGAGTTCAAGCCACCCAGTGGGCTGTGTGCTGACGGCTCAGAGTCTGGAGCCTGTTTCTGATTCTGTGTCTTCCATCTCTCGGCCCCTCCCATGCTCATGCTCTGTCTCTCTCTGTCTCTCAATAGCAAATAAATGTTAAACAAACAAAAAAGTATAAGGACCATATGATCCTTTCAATAGATGCAGAAAACGCATTTGACAGAGTACAATATCCATTCATGATAAAAACTCCCAACAGTAGGTTTAGAGGGAACATCCCTCAACATAATAAAGTTCTTATATATGAAAAACCCACAAGTAACATCATATATCACGGGGAAAAACTGAGAGCTTGTCCTCTATGGTCAGGAACAAGACAGAAATGTCTGCTCTCACCTTTGGCATTTCTTGTAGAGCAGGCATGCTAGTGATGAGCTCCCTCATTTTTAAATATATGAGAATGTCTTGATTTCTCCTTCATTTTTAAGGGTAGTTTTGCCAGAAACAGAATTCTTGGTTGATGCATTTTTTCCTTCAGTACCTTAAATATATTCCCACTGCCTTCTTGCTTCCATGGTTTCTGATGAGAAATCAGCTATTAATTAAGTGTGACTTGTATGTGAAAAATGACTTCTCTTTTGCTGCTTTCAAGATTCTTTTTGTCTTTGGCTTTTAATTATAATGAATTCCAGTGTGAATTTCTTTGTGTTCATTACACTTGGAGATCATTGAGAATTTTGATGTGTATATTTATATCTTCATACAAATTGGGAAATTTTTGACCATTATTTCTTCAAACATTCTCAGTGCCCCCCTTTTCTTTATTATTTCCTTCTGGTATTTCCACTATCCACTATTTTTCTCTTCAGACTGGATATCTTTAATCGACCTATATTTAACTTCACTGAGTCATCTGTCTGTTCAGTTATGCTATTGAAACCTCTCGTGGAGATTTAATTACTTTTTTCTTTATTTATTTTTAGAAAGAGAGAAAGAGAAAGAGGGAGAGAGAGCTGGGGGAAGGGCAGAGAGAGTAAGAAAGAGAATTGCAAGTTTTGGTTTATTTATTTTGAAAAAGAGGGAGAGAGAGCTGGGGCTGGGCAGAGAGAGGAAGAAAGAGAATCACAAGCAGGCTCCATGCGGTTGACATGGAGCCTGACGCGGGGCTTAGTCTCACAAATTGTGAGATCATGACCTGAGGTGAAGTCGAATGCTCAACCAACTGATCCACCCAGGCATTCATTTTAATTATTGTGCTTGCAGTTTCAGAATTTTTTTTTTTTGGTTCTCTTTATAGTTTCTATCTCTTTATCAAAAATCTGTATTTGTTGAGACATTTTCATCCTCATTTCCTCTATTTCTTTCCCCATGGTTTCCTTTGTCTCTTTAAATAAATGTAAGACAGTTGGTTCAAAGTCTTGTGCAGTAAGTCAAATGTGCTGGCTTCCTCAGGGACAACTCTTATTAATTTATTTTTTCCTCTGTGTTTAGTCCAGATTTCTCATTTGCTTGCATGCCTCATATTTTTTGTGTTAGAAATTAGAAAGTTTGAATATTAGGTTAACTCTGGAGCTCAGATTCTCTCCCCCCTCCCCCCAGCGTTTTTTTAAATTGCTGCTTTTTTGTGGGTTTTAGTTGGTACATTTTGCATACTGACTTAACCAAATGCTTTTTGTTAGAGATTCATTCTCTGTTGTGTGTGACCTCTGAAGTCTCTATTTTATTTAGCTTAATGGTCATGTAGTGGTTTGATAGATTTCCTTAAACAACTCAAGCAAAAAAAAAAAAGGAATAAAATGCCTCTTTGTTTTTGCTGATTGGTTTTGTTTGGGAGCATTCATTTCATGCTTTACCAGGCCTTTTGCAACATTGTCTTAACCTTCACTTCTTGTTTTTAATGAGCCTAATGATCAGCCAGAGGTGAAAATTTAAGGTCTTCTCAGATCTTTTCTGAGCATGACTCCTGTCCTGGACACATGTGTCACTTTATAGAATCCATGGTATATTTGGTAGTTTTTCAAGCTCTCATGTCCCAAATCATCTCACTCCCTAGCTTTTCCTCTCAGTGTTTCAGTATGTTTGTGGTTTGACACAAACATAATCTTTTTTTTTCCCCCTACAGGGTAGTAGCTTGTTTATTTGACATTCAAAGTCTTTGAGGGAGGCCCTCTGTAGAGCCAGTTTTCAACCCTGAGAAATTTCCAAGTTAGGTGAAACAAATGCAGGCCTTTTGCATTAATACTTCATAGAGCCCCCAAGATTGATCATAACAGACAAATACAATTCATTGAAAATAAGGTCTATTCTGCTCCCTCCAGAACTAGGCACCTAGACCAGGAGTGTGGAGTGTCATCATCAAGACTGCCATCATGCCAGTGAGGTGCATAGAGCAAGAGTAAATTAAAACAAAGTTTTTCTATTAAATTTCAATCACTTATTTCTTGAGCAAGAATTTTCTTGGTTGCTTGTAAACCTTTGACTATTTTCCAGATTTCCAACTAAGGTGATTCTGACAATTTTTACTCATTTCTTGGTGTTTCTATGAGGGGATGGACCTTTCAAGTTCTCTACTCCACTATTTTCACTGATGTTACTTAGTAATGGATTGGTTTGTGTTGAATATTCTTTAGTTTTGTTTTGGTGTTCCATTTAGTTCCTTGGGAGCAGTTTGGCCCTTTCAGTTTTTGCTTTCAAGATGTCTAGTCAGGTCCAGAGCATTGCTCAGTCTATTAATAAATATTCCTCACTGTTATGTACTGAATTGTGTCCTTCCCCATATTCATCTGTTGAAATCATAGCCCTCAATGTGACTGTATTTGAAGAAAGGATCTTTAGGGAGATAACTGAGGTTACATAAGGTCATATGAGTGGGTTCCTGACAATAGGATTAGTACCCTATAAGAAAAGAAAAAGTCACCATCTCTCTCTCTCTCTCTCTCTCTCTCTCTCTCTCTATTACACACACACACACACACACACACACACACACACAGGAAAAGTCATGGCAGGGTGCAGTTAGAAGGTGACAATCGAGAAACCAGGAAGAGAGCTATCACCAGGGACTTAATTTGCCATCACCTTGAACATAGAATTCTTGCCTCCAGAACTGTGAGAAAATAAAAGTGTGTTATTTAAGCTATTCAGTCTGTTTTTTTTTTATAAGATTCCATCCTGAGACAAGACACTTCTGTGTACTCTACCCAGTATCCCATGAATACTGAGGTTTTCCTATGTCACATGTAGCATGAAGCACAATTCCAAGTCCTGTGTGAGCACCAGGAACTGTTATGAGCAATAGTTTGGGGTGCTAGTTTCCTTAAAGTCTAGTAATTTCCGCACACACATGTGCTAATCAGTACTCAGGTGAATACTTTAGTTTTTATTTGAAAATACTCCACTCTGGTTAGAGTGGGAGAGAGCCAAAGCATAAGAGACGCTAAAAAACTGAGAACAAACTGAGGGTTGATGGGGGGTGGGAGGGAGGGGAGGGTAGGTGATGGGCATTGGAGAGGTCATCTTTTGGGATGAGCACTGGGTGTTGTATGGAAACCAATTTGACAATAAATTTCATATATTAAAAAAAAAAGAAAATACTCAACTCCAATTAATTGATTCAAATATCTGGAATTCTTTGTGAAGCTCTTGCTTCTTTTGCACTCTGTCCTATGAACTATAGCTGCCTTGTTCTCCTCAGACTTTCATCTTTATCTGCTCACCTTGGAACATCTGCTGAGCTCTGTCTGCACTCTGCCTTTCTGTACCATGGCCAGGAAAGTCTTTCAAGGCATTAATCTGGGGCAATCATAGGGCTCACTGTGTTCACTTCCCATCTCAGCGGAGTCAGTGTCCTTCCTTGCCTGATGAACAGTGTCTTGAAAATTGTTGATTCAGGGGTGCCTGGGTGGCTTAGCTGGTTGAGTGTCTGACTTTGTCTCAGGTCATGATCTCATGGTTTGTGGGTTTGAGTGACAGCTCAGGGCCTGGATCCTGCCTCGGATTCTCTGTCTCCCTCTCTCTCTCTCAGCCTCTCCCCCACTTGTGCTCTCTCTCTCTCAAAAATAAATAAATAAACTTAAGAAAAGAAAGTGTTGATTCCTGTATTTTTCCCACTTTGCATATGTTTCAGTCAAGAAGGTAGAGCTGATCTCTGTTAATCCTTCATCAGAAGTCGAAGTTCCTGCCATTTATTATCTACTTGATCTTAAGCAGTCATTCTCTTCCTGTTTCCATGTATACAAAAAAAGCTGTAATGACATCACAAGGTTATTGTGAACATTAAGTAATATATCATGTTTATCAGTAAAGGAGTATACTGTGAAAACAATAAAATTTAATTCTGGAGAACACAGATCAAGGCACTAGGAATTTTTGAAATTTATTTAACCAGGGAACTAGTGGTTTGTTTTGTTATGGAAAATAATCTCAAATATAATAAATCATTCTCAAAATGCTTTTGTAAAGAAAGTAACTACCAATAGTTTTCTAAAGAAAAAGATACTGGAAATATTGATTTTTGTCAAATATATATTTTTGGCTATATATATATATATATATATATGCAATATATATTTTATTTCACTGTGGTTTAAAAAAGAAGTTTCATTTTATTTGTGATGTGAGTGTTCTTCGGTCAAGACTTTTAGTGATATTATGAGCAAATTTGCTACTAGGTCTCTTCAGGCGGGAAGTATTTGAGTGTTAGACAAATTATCTAAGTGACATTCGTTGTTGTGAATTGATTTCCCACACGGTTATTTTTCATGTCTCTCCACACCTGTGATTTGGGAGTGACAGCTTGTATAATGTTCACTACAGGCAATGGTGAGGTTCCTTCTTGTTCATGTCCCAAGGTGAAGTCCTTTCTGACAAATAAGGACCTGGAACAAGCATCTGAAAATTTCTAGTGTTCAAAATTACTTCAATCTTTAGTTCTCTGTTAGAATTAATTTTCTGTATGAGAGAGAAAGCACCATTCAACCAGACCCAACAAGGTAATCTTTACATAGGGCAAAATTCCCTACTGGCTTCACTGCCATTGTTCCAATATTGCTTTAAGCTTCATTTCTCAGCATGGCCTTGGATATCTTGCTGCTGACAAAGAGTGTAAAAATAATGTTATTCTCTGGGGCAAGTTATCTCATTTTTGTCACCTTTATGACAGTTGCGTTTCTATCCTTGTCATACAACTCTATTTCTCTTCCCACATCCCCCATATTTTAACTCAGTCCAGGACTAACTTGATGAAGCTTTCAGTATAAGCATCATTGCTTTGGAACTCACATTCCTATTTCCAGATTTGACACATGGGTCTGCAAAACCCATGTATTAACTTGTACACCTCACAACGATGTGACAGTGTAAGAAGTTTGTCTCGGGGAGCCTGGGTGGCTCAGTTAGTTAAGCTTCTGACTCTTGATTTTGGCTCAGGTCATGATCTCACAGTCTGTGGGATTGAACCCCATGTTGGGCTCTGTGCTGATAGTGCAGAGCCTGCTTGGGATTCTCTCTCCTTCTTTCTCTGCCTCTTCTGTGCCTGTGTGTGTGCTCTTTCGCTCTCTCACTCTCTCAAATAAATAAGCTTTAAAAAAAGTTTTTTAGGGGCGCCTGGGTGGCTCAGTCAGTTGAGTGTCCGACTTCGTTCAGCTCGGGTCATGATCTTGTGGTTCTCAGGTTCGGGCCCCATGTCGGGCTCTGTGCTGACTGCTCAGAGCCTAGAGCCTGCTTTGGATTCTGTGTCTCCCTCTCTCTCTCTGCCCCTCCCCTGCTCATGCTCTCTCTCTCTCTCTCTCTCCCTCTCTCCCTCTCTCTCTCTCTCCAATATAAATAAAACATTAAAAAAGTTTTTTTTTAAAAAAAGCTTGTTTCTTGCCATTGTTTTATCCTTGTAGGAATCCCTTCTACAATTCCATCCATTCGTTGTTAGTCACTCATTCAGTTAATCACCTATTCTTTGATTAAATATATATATTTTTAATTTTTTTAATGTTTTTATTTATTTTTGAGACAGAGAGAGACAGAGCATGAGCAGGAGAGGGGAAGAGAGAGAGGGAGACACAGAATCTGAAGCAGGCTCCAGGCTTTGAGCTGTCAGCACAGAGCCCGACGTGGGGCTCAAGCTCACAGACTGTGAGATCATGACCTGACCTGAAGTTGGACACTTAACGGACTGAGCCACCCAGGTGCCCCTGATTAAATATATTTTTCAACTCTTACTAGGTGATTGGCAATATGCAAGGTGATAGAGATAAAATAGTAAGTGAAAATAGGGTATGGTTCACCTTCTGTTGTAATGTCACAATGTCAAGCAGCACTACATTTTATTTTTTAATCCATATTGCTAAACAAGCTGTATATAGATAAAGATCTAATCTCTCTCACTCTATCCTTGACCATCATCTTCTACCACCATCTCTAGTGCTAACCTCTGGAGAATAATTCTCTTATTTTCCTAACAGACAATTTTATTTAACTATAATTACACATCTCTGTATCAGCATGGCAACTGGACACTAACAATGACCATAGAGCAAAGCTAGAATCATGCAGCTATAACAGTCAAAAGGGGGAGAAGATAGAAATCAATTTGTAGTAACATAGTTTCCCAGTGTATGGGAAGACTGTCAGTATGAGTTAAACTACATAAGAACAAAAGGGGGAAATGTGAATCCCGCCATTGACTGTTTCATGTAATCCAGAGTAGCTTTTCTAAAATACCAGTTGGAGTACATAAAACTACCCTAGTGATACTTATAATTTCTACTCCTTTAAATGAAATGGATATTTTACATTTAATTCTCCCAAGTAAATGTTTGTGACCAAGTTACTTTAGAATGATGCAACATTGAGAGGACTATTGGAAGCGGTATTAGAAATCTTTAGTGATTCATGAAGTCAGGAAACAATTCAGTCTGTGGCAGATTAGGAATACTGGTTACAAATTGAAATGCCATTGTATGTCCATTTTTATAGGTACTAAAAACTCTAGTAGCTGATTGACAAAATGTATAAGCTCAACGCTCTAGAAAATTGACAGTCTTTCATCATTCATTGATATTTTCTGAGCGTATGAGGATTGGGATAAAAGTAGACCAATTAACATATCAAGGCATTTCTCCCACCAGAAATGTGGTATTGCTTTACATATGTGTGATGGAAATTTACCTTTTCACACCCAATGATAGTCTTTGTTTCATATATCTATTATTTCAATTTCTATTAGAAAAAACTTCTGGGGCACCTGGGTGGCTCAGTCAGTTACATCCAACTTTGGCTCAGGTTATGATCTCATGGGTTCGTGAGTTCCAGCCTTGCATCAGACTCTGTGCTGACAGCTTGGAGCCTGGAGCCCACTTGAGATTCTGTCTCTGTCTCTCTCTCTCTCTTTCTCTGCCCCCCCCCCTCTTGTGTGCTCTCTCTCTCTCTCTCTCTCAAAAATAAATAAACATTAAAAAAAAACCTTCTATTATATGCAGTCTCATCTTTGAAGATTTCCTAATTATTTTTTCAAAAACTGTAGTTGAGAGTTGTGGCATGTTTTAAGAGTCAATTAATTTCATGGTTACAGAGTTGATCAAGCATTTAAAAGCATAATGTTTCATTCAGTATCCTTAAAAATAAGAAACACATTGGTGGGAAACAAAAATTTAATGGAAATATTGCATGCCCTGTATTCAAGTTCAGAAACCCAAAGTTTACATGCACAAATAATTTTAGAACTAACTTATCAGCTATCGATAGCATCCAAAATAAGGTAAATAATCATTACATAGTCTGCCACACCATAGCTTCTATAAGATAATCAGGGTTTCCTGAGCTCTCTATATAAATCTCCCTTTTGCTGTGACTAATGCCCACGTAGAAATTTATTTGGACCTTAAAAAGTTTCCAGATAATGATAAAATATGCCATCTCTTTTATCTCTATAATTTTTTGCATTGAAATTATATTCATGTTTTCATATTACCTCAAAAAATTCTCTTTAATTATCTTTCTCCTAGCAGGCCCTAACTTTCCCCCCATGTTTATCAGTGTTCAAACATGTTGATTTTACTTTGATAGTGTCTATGTTATCTAACCCACAAGTTTCCGTCCACACATCTCATGGTACAATGGAAAGAGCACCACATTAGAAATCAGAAAACTTTAACTTATTATGATTCTTTGTTTCACTGTATCTCCAAACATACCTACTATTTTTAGAATATTTTGAAAACACGCATTGTATCTCATGGTACTTAACACAATATTTTACACACAGGTGTTTAATAAGTATTTATGGCATTACACTGGACTTCAACTTGAAAGAGTCATTAGAAAATTGGGCACCAGGCTATTATGTTACCTTGTGTTAACTTGTCTTCCTACTCCCAGTTTCTCCACTTTTCAGAAGAGTCTCTTAACTTCAAAGTCAACAAGCTCAAAAACAATATATTATCTTCCCTAAAAAAAACTATTTTTCCTACTTATTTTCTCAGCTTGGAAAATTGTATTACCATATACTCAGTTTTTCAAGCTTAGGATCATTTTATGTCCACAAGGTAAGGACTGACATAAAACCTCATCTCTTATCCAGTCCCCCATTGGTTCCCTTTTAAAGACATCTAAAACCAAGTCCCTATCACCTTATCTCTAATTCAACTGCTCCAATTCACAATCATCATCTTTTGTGCAAGAATTTACTCACTGAATCCTGACTCCACTTTATCTCCAATGTAATCTGTTTTTCACATAATCATTAGGATGATCCATTTAAACCATAGATTTTATCATATCTGTCTTCTTGCTGCAAACACCATAGTCTTTAGTTGTGGTAGAGCTGTATGATTTAGTCACACTAAATCAAATTTAGTCATATTGCTGAGTAAACATAGCTAGATTATTTTATCAAAAATTTATCTGAGGACAATGGTGGAATAGCTTGATTCATACTAGCCATCAGTCTGAAAACTACTGGAAAGTTAGACAAAACAGTTTATATAATTTGAAGATACTGGTAAGAAGGAAGGTATAAGCATTTTTAGGGCTATATTCAGATAATAAGAAAAACCAGGATAAGTGATCATAGTGTCTGGTGTCACTTCTCAAGGCAATTGTTGATTCCTAAATTAGCAGCTAAGGAGTTGTTTCTTAACAGAGAATTTTGTTTGGTTAATAGGGCCATGAAGATAGAAATTAAAATATAGAATCCACTAAAAATATCAAGAGACAGAACCCACTGAGGTGAACATACCTTAGTAAACTTTCCTTTAGGTTGGTGCTCTAAAAGGACTAAATTATATAAGCAAGGCTGAAATATAAATAGACCAACTAACACAGTAATTGAAATGCATCTTTGAATTATATAAATATCTGGCTGGATTAAGGTGATTTGGCATTGATAGTGCCTCTAAAGCAGCTGCATGCCAGAAGCAAAAAGAAACCTTCATTTGGAGAGTGCTTTGATAATAGATAACCTGCCTTCAACAGTAAAGACCAGGTTTTTGCTTCCTAATTTAGATGCATTCTTTAATAGCTGTGACAACAATACAATGAATATTTTTATCTCCAGTCAACTCACTTCATCTCTCAATCAGTTCCCAACCCAGGTCGTTTAAATGATTATTGTTTCCTGGTCTACCTCAGACCCAAATGTGTTGTCATATCTACTAAGGCAATGTCTGATATTTTAGTAATATCTTGGAATATAAGTGCTAGTGGTCAGCCACATACAATTATTATTTCTCTCCAGGAAAGCAGGGATGGTTTATTCAATCCAAGTGTCACAATAAGAATCAGACAGAACTTGGGCAGTGAGTGAATATTCACCATACTTGAATTTAAACCCCTGAAAATCAAAATTAAAACAAAAATAGTCAAGTTATGGAAACAGCCCATATGTCCATCTGTTGACTGATGAGTGAATTAAAGAAGTGGCGTATACACATATATACACATATATGTGATGGAATATTAGCCACAACAAATAATGAAATCTTGCCATTTGCAGTGACATGGATGGAACGACAGAGTGTTATGCTAAGTGAAATAAGTCAGAGAAAGACAAATACAATATGATTCCGATCGTATGTGGAATTTAAGAAACAAAAAAAAATGAGCATAGGTTAAAAAAAGAGAGAGAAGCAAACCAAGAAACAGATTCTTAACTATAGAGAAGAAACTGGTGGTTACCAGAGGGAAGGTTGTTGGGGGCTTAGTTAAATAGGTGATGGCGATTAAAGAGTGCACTTGTAAGAACTGGGTGATATATGGAAGTGTTGAATAACTAAATGATACAACTGAAACTACTATTACAGTGTATATTAACTGGAATTTAGAGGAAAACGTGTAAAAATATATATAATTATATACTGAACACTAAATGATATTACTAAAAAGACTTATAAAAATTTACCTCACTTGTACAGAATTAGTCTTTACTGATAAATAAAAGCATAAAATTATACTAACTCACATGAAATTTTTTCTTTTACTTCGTAAATGTTTTAATTATACCTATGAATGATGGAAAGCAGGTTGGATTATGGAAAGGATTATCAGGGTGTGAATCCAGTGTCTTCCATTTTCTATCTCTGATTTGAGTTAGTCACAAAATATGAGTTTTCCCTATAAAATGGGAATAATCATTCCTGTCCTCTCTCGCTAGGTTGTTGTGAGAGCCACGTGTGGAAAGTTCTCCTCCACTTTTAAAGTTCCATAGAGGGCAAAGATTTGTATTTGCTAGAGATCAGATCCTTTCCTTTCATTTCCAAAATGCCTTCCAAGCACTGTACAAAATATAAAAATTTAGCACACAGCAAATACAAAAACTAAGAGACAAAAGGAAAAAAAGACAAACAAGAAAATCATAGTTATTGAGCAAACCTTATGACGAAATGATATCACATTGTAACTAACCATGGGACATTCCCAACCACACACAGCTGGGGTTTCACAGCCCAGCTAGCTGCATGTTATGATAAAGCCTAAATTCAGAAATCTTTAACATTTAGCTTTTTCATAGCTTAACCCACTGCTTCTTATAATTGTTTATATTTCTGTGATGTTTGTTATTTCTCCTCTCTCATTTGTGATTTTATTTCTTTAAGCCCTTTCTGTTTTTATTTTCATAAGTCCAGCTAGAGATTTATCAATTTTATTCATTTTGTCAAAGAACCGGCTCCTGGATTCATTGATCTGTTCTATTGTTATTATTATTATTTTTTAGTGTCTATGTCACTTATTTCTGCTCTAATCTTTTTTTTTTTAACTTAAATTCAAGTTAGTTAAAATACAGTGTAGTCTTGACTTCAGGGGTAGAACCCAGTGATTCATCTGTTACATATGACACCCAGTGCTCATCCCAAAAAGTGCCCTCCTTAATGTCCATCACTGATTTAACTCATCCCCAACCCACCTCCCCTCCAGCAACCTGAGTTTGTTCTCTGTATTTAAGAGTCTCTATTGGTTTGCCTCCCTCTGTGTTTTTATCCTATTTTCCTTCCCTTCCCCTATGTTATCTGTTGTGTTTGTCAAATTACAAGAGTGAAATCATATGATATCTGTCTTTCTCTGACTGACTAATTTTCCTTAGCATAATACCCTCTAGTTCCATCCATGTTATTGCAAAAGGAAAGATTTTATTGTTTTTGATTGCCAAGTAAAATTCCATTGTGTGTGTGTGTGTGTGCGTGTGTGTGTGTGTATACCACATCTTCTTTATCCATTCATCAGTCGATGGACTTTTGGGTTCTTTCCAATATTTGGCTATTGTTAATAGCACTGCTATGAACATTGGGGTGCATGTGTGCCTTCAAATCAGCATTTTTTACCCTTTGGATAAATACCTAGTAGTGCAATTGCTGAGTTGTAGGGCCATTCTATTTTTAATTTTTTTGAGGAACCTCCTTACTGTTTTCCAGAGTGGCTACACCAGTCTGCATTCCCACCAGCAGTGCAAAAGAGTTCCTCTTTCTCTGCATCCTCTCCAATGTCTGTTGTTTCCTGAGTTGTTAATGTTAGCCATTCTGACAAGTGTGAGGTGGTATCTCATTGCACTTTTGCTTTGTATTTCCCTGATGATGAGTGATGTTGAGCATCTTTTCATGTGTCTGTTAGCCATCTGGATGTTTTCTTTAAAAAGTTCTGTCTAGGGGCGCCTGGGTGGCTCAGTCGGTTGAGCATCCAACTTCGGCTCAGGTCATGACCTCACTGCTCGTGAGTTCGAGCCCCCCGTCAGGCTCTGTGCTGACAGCTCAGAGCCTAGAGCCTGCTTCGGATTCTGTGTCTCCCTCTCTGCCCCTCCCCCGCCACTCATGTTCTGTCTCTCTCTCCCTCAAAAATAAACATTCAAAAAATTTTTTAAAAGTTCTGTCTAATCTTTATTATTTCCTTCCTTCTGCTGGTTTTAGGCTTTGTTTGTTGTTCTTTTATAGCTCCTTTAGGTGTCAGGTTAGGTTGTGCATTTGAGATTTTTCTTGCCTCTTGAAGTAGACCTTTATTGTTATAAACTTCCCTCTTAGGAGTGCTTTTGCTGAATCCCAAAGGTTTTGGACCATTGTGTTTTCATTTTCCTTTGTTTCCATGTGTTTTTATTTCTCCTTTGATTTCCTGTTTGACCCATTCATCGTTTAGTAGTATGTTGTTTAACTTCTAGTATTTGTGGTCTTTCCAGATTTTTTTTTCAATGTGATTGACTTCTAGTTTCACAACTTTGTGGTCAGAAAAGGTGCATGGTATGACTTCAGGTTTTTTGTATGTATTGAGGCCTGTTTTGTAGGGACCTAATATGCGATCTGTTCTGGAGAATGTTCCAGGTACACTTGAAAAGAATGTGTATTCTGCTGTTTTAGGATGGAATGTCCTGAATGTATCTGTTAAGTTCACTTGATCTAGGGTGTCATTCAAAGCTATTATTTCCTTGTTGATGTTCTGTTAAGTTAATATGCCCATTTATGGAAATGGGGTGTTAAAATCCCCTACTATTTTTGTGTTAATATCAATTTGTTCCCACATGTTTGTTATTGATTGCTTTATATATTTGGATCTTCCCATGTTGGGTGCATAAATATTTATAATTGTTATATATTCTTGTTGGATTGTCTACTTTATGATTATATAATGCCTTCCTTTGTTTCTTTTTACAGTCTTTGTTTTAAAGTCTAGTTTGTCTGATAAAAGTATTGCTACTCTGGCTTCATTTGACATCTGTTTGTGTGATAAATGTTTCTCCATCTTCTCACTTTCAATCTTCAGGTATCTTTAGGTCTAAAATGAGTCCCTTGTAGGCAGCATATAGATAGATCTTGTTTTTTTATGCATTCTGATACCCTAAGTCTTTTGATTGGAGCATTTAGTCCATTTACATTCAAAGTAATTATTGATAGATATTTATTTGTTGCCATTTTACTACTTATTTTATCATTGTTTCTGGAGATGTTCTTTGAGTCTCTCTTCTTTATCACTTTTGGTCTCTCCTTTGCACTCAGAGTTCCCTTTAATATTTCTTGCAGGGCTACTTTGGTGGTGACGAACTCCTTTTGTTTTTCTTTGTCTCTCCTCCCTACATTTTATGTATATGTTATTATATTTTATCTCTTTATTTTGTGAGTTCCTTCACAGATTTTTTTACAGAAATACTCATTTTTACTGCTTATGTGTTTCCAACCTTTATACTGTTACTTTTGGTCTCTTTACTCAGAGAGTCCCCTTTAATATTTCTTACTAGTTTAGTAATCAAAAACTCCTTTGATTTTGTTTTTGTTTGCCCGGGAAGCTCTTTACCCCTTCTTCTATTCTGAATGATAGGCTTGCTAGATAGAGTATTTCTGGCTTCAGATTTTTCCCATTCAGCACTTTGAATATATCATGCCATTCCCTTCTGGCTTTCCAAGTTTCTGTTCAGAAATCTCCAACTCACCTTAGAGTTTTTTCCCTTGTAAGTTAAGGACTTCTTTTGTCCTGCTGCTTATAAGATTTTTTTCTTTATTACTATATTTTGCATACTTAAATAAATCATGTCTCATTGTTGGACTGCTTGTATTGATGTTGGTGGGAGTTCTCTGTCTCCTGGATCTGGATGTCTGTTTCCTTCCCCAGGAAAGGGAAGTTTTCTGCTATTATTTCTTGAAATAAACCTTCTTCCCTCTTTTCTCTCTCTTCTTCTTCTGGAACTCTTAGAATATAAATGTTATTATATTTGATGCAGTCACTGAGTTCCCTAAGTCTATCTTATGTTGCATAATTCCTCTTTCTGTCTTTTGTTCAGCTTCATTATTTTCCATTATTTTGTATTCTAGGTCAATAATTCATTCCTCTGTTTCTCCCAGCCTGCTGTCCACTGCATCAAGCCTATTTACAATCTCGTTTATGCACTCTTTATCTCTGATTGATACTTTTTAATTCTTTTATCTCAATGGTAAGGGTCTCCCTGATGTCTTCTATTGTTTTCTCAAGCCCAGTGAGTATCCTTATGATTGTGCTTTAAATTCTCCCTCGGGGATATTACTTATATACTTTTTGCTTAGCTCTCTGGCTGTGGCCTTATCTTCTTCCATTTGGGATAAGTTCCTCCATTTTGGCATTTTTGTCTAAGTCTCTGCCTGCAGTGTATTAGAAAAGCCAGTTATGCCTCCTGATCCTGAAAGTAATGACATTTTAAAGAAGAGGTTGTGTAGTGCCCAGGTCCTGGTGCTTCAGGGAGTGTCTCTGGCATGTGCTCTGTGTGTCTGCTGTAGGGTTGTGGCTGCTCTATCCTTCAGGCCAGTTATCTGCAGAGGCATCCATTTCCTGCTGTGAGCAGTGTTTGGTCCTTGACCTGAATGTGGTGAGTTTTAACTAGATGTGCTCTGGTCTGCTTGTGAAATGAGACCTGAAACCAACTCCACCAAAACTGAGGCCCTATAGAACACTCTGCTCTGGAGACGTGGTGTGAACAGGTATTTGTGTTGGTCTTCTGGGAGAGGGGTCGGCTATGCTGGGACTGAGGCAGGCTTGATTGATAAGGGTAGTCCTGCCAAAGCACAGGAAGGAGGTGCTTGGTATAAGTAAGTTGGGCAACCAGTGTCTGTGAGCTGCTTCACTCAGGTGGCTCTGTGTTTATGCTGAGGTGTGGTGGGAGGAGGGAATGGCACCAACCGGCTCTTTTGTTCCAGGAGAGGCATCTCCATGAATGCTGTCTCTCAGAAAAGAGAACAATCTTTCTGAGAATAAAAAGAGAACAGGGAATAATCTCCCCATTGTGTGCCCCAGGCATTTTCTCAATGCTCTTTCCATGCTGTCTGCCCCCAGATTGTTTTTCTTGACTTCTCTTCAGGACCAGTGCAGTGCCCTCTAGGCTCTAACCCAGCCAAGCCCTTGATCTTTAAAACTCCAGTGTCTAAGCCCCATTGGCTGCAAGAACTCATGAAATTCAGCCCCTCTCTATTCCAAGCTAGTGGCTTTGGGGAAATGCTCTCTTTGTGCATCCCCCTTTGTTTCCTCTCTCTCCTTCTCACCCTTCTCTAGGACCACAGCTCCTTTCTTCCACAGCACCCATGATCTCTTTCTTCCCTAAACCACATCTCCACACTTCCTACATTCTTTGATGTGACCTCTTCTCTCCCTTTAGTTGTGGAGTTTGCTTTGTCATTCTTCACATCAATTTCTGGGGTATTTAGGATGATTTGATAGTTATATAGTTTTGTTCGTGGGATGAGAGCAGCCTAGAGTCCTCCTACTCTGCCATCTCCTACTCCACCCCCAATGAATCTTAAAATTGTATTAGTTTGTTTATGTTTCCAGATTGATTGATTGATGATTGATTGATTTTTACTCCTGTATTCCTCTTTGCAAATTTCTGTCACTGATAATGTATTTAGGCATCAGTGCAGCTACAGCTTTCCAGGTAGATAGTATTCATGTAACAAGACAGAAATCAATGTTGGTTAGTCATACTCGAATCCTTTATTTCTTTGCATAATTAGTGTGAAGAAATCTTGATTTCATTAGATATACTATTATGAGAAAAAGACAATTATAATATAATGGGCAATATAACTATAAATATATAAACTTTGATTAGCTCTCTTAGTAAACTGACAAGCAATGGGTTTTTGAGAAAGGAATATTAACTTTTTTTTAAATCTGCGTTTAAAAAAAGGTTAATATAGCTCTTGAAAATAAAGTAGCTCTGAAGATTCTTAAACATGTCTTTTTTGTGGACATACGTTTTCATTTCTCTTGGGTAAATATCTAGGAATGAAATTGCTCAATCATAATCTATGTGTATGTTTAAACTTATGACAAATTGCCAGACTTTTTAAACTGATTTTTAAATTGATATATCATTTTATCCTTCCACCAAAAGTATATGAAAGTAGTCAAGTTGCTGTAAATCCTGCCAGCATTTGGAGGTGACGGTCTTTTTATTTTAAAGCTATTCTACTATGTGTGTAACAGAAAATTATACTGGACAATGTTAGCATAGGTGCTAGTTTCTTATACCAGTCTAATAGGTTGAAAATTAGCTATACATTTGAAATTTTAAAGAAATGTAGATATATTTGTTTTTATAGTTAAAATTTAAGGAAACATTTAACAACAAGTTAAAGTAGATACACCTTTAAAATAATCCGATATGTGGGGTGCCTGGGTGGTTCAGTCGGTTCAGATTTCGGCTCAGGTCATGATTTCTCTTACAGTTCATGGGTTCAGCCCTGCCTCAGGCTCTGTGGTGACAGCTCAGAGCCTGGAGCCTACTTCAGATTCTCTATCTCCCTCTCTCTCTCTGCCCCTCCCCCACTCACACTCTGTCTCTCTCTCAAAAATAAATAAACATTAAAAAAATAAAAATTTTAAAAATTTTAAAAAATCTGATAGATATATTAAGTTGAAATTGCCTGCATATACATGTAATTAGATTTTTCTCAAACTTCCAATATGTGTGTTATTGTATTTTTGAGAGGTCATTTTCATTTATTTATTGATACCCTACATTGATTTACAAAAAGTTCATTAAAAAGAAAAGAAAGAAAATGACACTAATGGAAATAACAGAAAAATAGTGAAGAGTAGGATCAGAGAAAAATTAACAAAAACTCAAGGGAAAGAAAAACATACATATTGTCCATAAGGGATTTACATAGTTGTGTAATAATCAAGTTTAAATTTGTCCCATTTAACTGTCAGTCACAATGAAAAGGGAGACAAGTTCAGTTATATAATTTTTATTAGACAGGCACATTTAGGTTTCCTAGGCAAATTATGTTCTAAAAGGGATTTGTTCAAAGGAGCCACCAAGTGATAGAGGAAACAAACTTTCAGTACTTGGGTGTTACTAAGGCAGACATCTCTCCTGGACCATTCCCACACACTTTCCGCCCCTTTCACCCTTGCTAATTTTATATATTCTTGTAACATGCCTTAAATTCCCCTAAGGAAGGCACAGAATGAACAAGCTTTTAAAGGAATTAATGAATTTATTTATTATACATAATTTCTTCAAGATCTATTGTGTTCAAAGATATTTCACCCTTTACTAGTAGGCCCAGACTACTTGCTTCATTGTACATATTTGTTATAGCTGGTTTCCTCCCTAATGGTCTCAGCCGCTTTGCTGTTTTTAAGCTACTAGAAATTTAGAAATCAAATAATTAAGTTTGTCAGTTTATGTACAAAATTAGAGCAAACAGGATCTGATTAAAAACAATTAAACACAGGATAGTTTAAAAAGAAAATGCATAAAGTGCATTCATTGGTGGATAGCATTGATTTTTGTACACTCAGGGTCCATTTTTTTGCTTACTTCCTACTATTCAGGTGTAATTGCTACTTTCCAGATTGTGAGGTACTTCTAAAATATTAAACATTATTTGTACTCTTAATTTAAATATGTAGAAACATTATTTAGGAAACTAAATTTTTAAAGATATGCTTATAATCTACCAGAAATGTTTAAAAGTCTAAAGAGAACTATAACTAGCAAAGGTTCTTTTTCACAGTGTTCCCCATGCAAAAGTACGTATCACGGGGAGAAATGAAAAATATGGAAAGATTAAACTATGCTTTTTTGTTCTTTTTTTAAGATTTTATTTTAATTCCAGATAGTTAACATACAGTGTCATATTAGTTTCAGGTGTACAATATAATAATAAACTAAAACAATTCTTAAACAACTGTCACTGAATACTTCCTGATCACAGGTTGTTGTCATTTCAGTGCAAACCAGTAGCTATGGCACTATTTGGATAAACTAGTAAACTATGCAAATAGTTATTTTTATCTGTTTTTACATTTAAAAAATCTATCACATTCTTACCTACTAGTATTTAAGTTCAGTCCAAAAGAATGGGGTCAATTTTGTTTTATATTAGATTCTACAATAGATGAAGTTTTTCATGATTCACCAAATCAAGATCTTCCATAGTGTACAGAAATCGTTATACTGTCTTATTTGAAAATGTAGTTTCTTTCACTGTTTAAAGAAAATGAATCTGACTCATCTTCAGATGCTTCATCGTCTGTAGGCATTTTCAGTTGCTAACATTCAGAACTGTGAAATATCCTAACCTCCCAAGAGAATCTGGCTACTGTTCCCACTTTGTATGTTATTTTAGACAAGAGACTTCTTTAATTACATTCATTTCTGTATGTCACTATCCCTGACCAAAAGAAGAATGGCTGAAGATGTTCTTGGGTTTCTCTTCTAGGCAGAATGTTGTGGGACTTATGTTTTTGTTCCCGATATGTGATACCTCTAATACCCCTTCATGTCTTTTTTTTTTTCTTTTTTAAAATTTTTAACTTAAATTTTAGTTAGTTAAAATACAATGCAATACCGGTTTTAGGAGTAGAGTTCAGTGGTTCATCACTTACATACAATACCCAGTGCTCATCATAAATACCCTCTTTAATACCTATCACCCATCTACCATTTCAAACCCCCCTCTCCATCAACTCTCAGTCTGTTCTCTATCATTGAGAGTCTCTTATGGTTTGTTTCCCTCACTCTTTTCCTCCCCTCCCATATGTTCATTTTTTTCTGTTTTTTAAATTCCACATATGAGTGAAATTATATGCTATTTGTCAATTCTCTGACTTATTATTTAGCTTATCATAATACATTCTAGCTCCATCCATGTCATTACAAATGGAAAGATTTTGTTCTTTTTGATGGCTGAGTAATATTCCATTGTACATATACCACATCTTCTTTATCCATTCATCAGTTGATGGACACTTGGGTATTCTCCATAGTTTGGCTATTATTGATGATGTGACTATAAACATTGCGGTGCATGCAGACCTTCACATCTGTATTTTTGTATCCTTTGGGTAAATATCTACTAGTGCAATTGCTGGATCATAGGGTAGTTCTATTTTTAGTTTTTTTGAGGAACCTCCATACTGTTCTCTGTAGGGACTGCACCAGTTTGCATCCCAACCAATAGTGTAAGAGGGTTCCCCTTCCTCTGCATCCTTGCCAACACCTGTTTTTTCTTGTGTTGTTCATTTTAGCCATTCTGACATATATGAGGTGGTATCTCATCATGGTCTTGATTTTTATTTCCCTGATGATGAGTGATGTTGAGAATCTTTTCATTTGTCTATTTGCCATCTGGATGTGTTCTTTGGAAAAGTGTCTATTCATGTCTTCTGCCCATTTCTTCCTTGGATTATTGTTTTGGGGATATGGAGTTTGGTAAGTTCTTTATAGATTTTGGATTCTAACCCTTTATCAGATATTTCATTTGCAAATATCTTCACCCATTCTTTAGGTTGCCTTTTAGTTTTGTTGATTGTTTCATCAAAAACAATTACATACCTAGCAGGAAATGTAACCAAAGAGGTAAAAGATCTGTACTCTGAAAACTGCGCAAAATCTGTTTATGTTGATGAAGTCCCAGCAGTTCATGTTTGCTTTTGTTTCCCTTGCCTCCTGCGACTGTCTCCTAAGAAGTTGCTATGGCTGAGGTTAAAGAGCTTAATGCCTGTGTTCTCTAGGATTTTGATGATTTCCTATCTCATTTAGGTCTTTCATCCTTTTTTACTTTATTTTTATGTATAGTGTAAGAAAGTGGTTGTTTTATTTTTTTGCATGTTGCTATCCAGTTTTCTCAACACCATTTGTTGAAGAGACTGTCTTTTTTCCTTGGTTGTTCTTTCCTGTTTTGTTGAATATGAGATAACCATGTAGCTGCACATCCATTTCTGGGTTTTCTACTCTGTTCCTCTGATCTGTGTGTATGTTTTCATACCAGTACCATACTGTCTGGATGACTGCAGCTTTGTAATATAGCTTGAAATCTGGAATCGTGATACCTCCAATTTTGTTTTTCTTTTTCAGGATTACTGTTTGGGGTCTTTTGTGGTTCCACACAAATTTTAGGATTGTTTGTTCTAGCTCTGTGAAAAATTCTGTTGGTATTTTGATAGGGATTGCACAAAATGTGTAGGTTGCTTTGGATAATGTAGACATTTTAATAATGTTTACCCTTCCAATCCATGAGCATGGGATGCTTTTCCATTGCTTTGTGTCCTTTTCAATTTCTTTGACCAGTGTTCTATAGTTTTCAGAGTACAGATCTTTTACCTCTTTGGTTACATTTCCTGCTAGGTATGTAATTGTTTTTGATGAAATTGCACATATGATCGATTCTTTGATTTTTTTCCCCTGCTTTGTTATTGGTGTATAGAAAAGCCACCAAATTGTGTATGTTGGTTTTATATCCTCTGAATTTGCTGAATTCATGTATTAGTGCTAGCAATTTTTTGGTGGAGTCTTTCAGGCTTTCTACATAGAGTATCATGTTGTCGGCAAATAGTGAAAGTTTGACTTCTTCCTTGATGATTTGGATGCCTTTTATTTATTTTTATTGTCTGATGGCTGAGGCTAGACCCTCAGAAATATGTTAGGTGGTAATAGTGAGAGTGGACATCCTTGTCTGATTCCTGACTGTATGGGAAAGGCTCTCAGATTCTCCCCATTGAGGATGATATTAGTCATGTGTCTTTTGTATATGGGCATTATGATGTCTCAATCTGTTTGTACTTGTTGAGGGATTATTTGTGACCCAGTATGTTATCAATTCTGAAGAGTGTTCTGTATGCACTTGAAAACTGTGTATTCTGCTGTTTTAGGATGGAATTTCTGAATGTATCTATTAATTCTATCCTGCCCAGTTTGTCATTCAAACCATTATTTCCTTGTTGCTTCTCTGATTAGATGATCTGCCCATTGTTGTAAGTGGGGTATTAAAGTCCCCTACTATCATTGTATCATTATCAATTATAAAATATTATGTTTGTTATTTCTTTATATTGTTACTATTTTTGTTATTAATGTATATTAATTAATATATTTTATATATTTATTATATATCATATATTATATATGTTAAATATATTTAATAATATTTTTATATGTGCTATATTTATTTATATATGTTATTCATTTATGTGTTATTATGTTTGTTATTAATATATTACATATATATATAGGCATTCCAAATTATATCATAAATGTTTATAATCATTAGATCTTCTTGATGGATAGACCCCTTAGTTATGACATAATGTTCATCTTCCTCTCTTGTTACATCTTGATTTTAAAATCTAGTTAGTCTGATATAAGTATATTAGCATGACAGATGGTTCTTTCTCTCCTACTTTCAAACTACCAATGTCTTTAGATCTAAAATAAGCCTCCTGTAGATAGCATATAGATTGGTCTTTTTTCTTTATCTATTCTGATACCCTATGTCTTTTGATTGGAGCATTTAATCCATTTACATTCAGGGTGATTATTGAAAGATATGACTTTAATGCCATTTTTTTACATGTAAAGTTGGTGTTTCTGTTTATCTGTGAAGTTGGTGAGGGTCTCTGTTCCTCTCTAGTGTTTGTCACTTTTGGTCTCCCCCCCAACTCAAAACGTCCCCCTTAATATTTCTTGCAGGGCTGGTTTAGTGGTCACAAACTCCTTTAGATTTTGTTTGTCTGGAAAATTCTTTATTTCTCTTATTCTGAATGACAGCCTTGCCAGATAAAGTATTCTTTACTGCATATCTTTCCCATTCAGCACGTTGAATATATCCTGCCACTCCCATCTGGCCTGCCAGGTATCTGTGGACAGATTTGCCGCAAACTTGATATAGCTTCACTTGTAGGTTAAGGACTTTTTTTCCCTTGCTGCTTTCAGGATTCTTTCCTTTCCTGTGAGTTTTGTGAATTTGACTATGTTATGCCTTGGCAATAGCTGACTTTTGTTGAATTTAATGGGAGTTTTCTGTGTTTCTTGGGTTTTGATGTCTGTGTCCTTCCCCAGATAAGGGAAGTTTTCAGCTATAATTTGCTCACATAAATCTTCTGCCCTTTTTTGACGCTCTTCATCTTCTAGGATTCCTATGATACGAATGTTATTCCATCTTAATAAGTCACTGTGTTCCCTAAGTCTACCCTCGTGCTCTATACCTTTGTTTCTCTCTTCTTTTCAGTCTCATTATTTTCCATAATTTTATCTTCTATATCACTAATTCATTCCTCTGTTTTGTCCATCCTCTCTCTTCTTTCATCTATTCAGGTTTGCATCTTGGTTATAGCATTTTAAATTTTCACCTGACTAGATTTTACCTCTTTTATCTATGCAGTAAGGGATTCTTTTGTGTCTTCTATGATTTTTTTCAAGCCCAGCTAGAATTCTTAGAATTGTTTTAAATTCTAGTTCAGACATCCTACTTATATCTGTGTTGATTAAATCCCTGCCATCATTTCTTACTGTTCTTTCTTTTGGAGTCAATTCCTCTATGTTGTTATTTTGGAGGAAAAAATAATAATAATAAAATAAAAATTTAAAAATAATAAATGAAGTTAGATCCTAGATGTGTTTTGGTTCTCTTGTTAAGAGAAGTTTGATAGAAAAAAGAATAAAAAGATAAAAATTTTTTAAAAATAAAATAAAATAAATTGCTTGTTCTGTATTCAAGAAAAAAAAAAAAAAAAAACTAAAACTAAGCCAGAAACAAAAAACCAAACAACCAAACCAAAAAAAAAAAACAAAAAACAAAAAAACAAAACCCAAAGGAAGCTACATCTTGCTTCCCCTACAGCTAAAGCTTTGCAGAATTCTATGATCAGTAGACTTAGTGTATTAGAGGTGTTGAGCTGTTCTTATGGGGGAAGGGCCTGCTGCTCTGATTCTCAGTTGAATTTGCCCTAATGGAGATGTGTCTGGAGGGTGCAAGGCAACAGGGCTAGGTGTAATGACTCCATTATCCACATGGTGGCGCTGTTTAGTTCACTGAGGTCAATCAGTGCTGGTGGGATAGGGGTGAAAACTGCTTGCCCTCAAAAACAGACACATAGACCAATGGAATAGAATAGAGACCCCAGAATTAGACCCACAAATGCATGGCCAACTAATCTTTGACAAAGCAGAAAGAGTATCCAATGAAAAAAAGACAGTCTCTTTAAAAAATGGTGCTGGGAGAACTGGACAGCAACATTCAGAAGAATGAAACTAGACCACTTTCTTATGCCATACATAAAAATAAACTCAAAATGGATGAAGGACCTAATGTGAGACAAGAAATCATCAAAACCCTAGAGGAGAAAGTAGGGAAAAACCTCTTTGACCTCAGCTGCAGCAATTTCTTACGTGACACATCCCCAAAGGCAAGGGAATTAAAAGCAAAAATGAACTATTGGGACCTCATCGAGATATAAGGTTCTGCACTGCAAAGGAAACAATCAACAAAACTAAAAGGCAACCTACAGAATGGGAAAAGATATTTGCAAATGACATATTGGATAAAGGACTAGTATCTAAAATCTATAAAGAACTCACCAAACTCCACTCCCAAAAAACAAATAATCCAGTGAAGAAGTGGGCAGAAGACATGAATGGACACTTTTCCAAAGAAGACATCCAGATGGCCAACAGACACATGGAAGGATGCTCAACGTCACTCCTCATCAGGGAAATACAAATCAAAACCACACTGAGATACCACCTCACGCTGGTCAGAATGGCTAAAGTGAACAAATCAGGAGACTATAGATGCTGGCGAGGTTGTGGAGAAACAGGAACCCTCCTGCACTGTTGGTAAGAATGCAAACTGGTGGAGCAGCTCTGGAAAACAGTGTGGAGGTTCCTCCAAAAATTAAAAATAGACCTACCCTATGACCTAGCAATAGCACTGCTAGGAATTTACCCAAGGGATACAGGAGTACTGATACATAGGGGCATTTGTACCCCAATGTTTATAGCAGCACTTTCAACAATAGCCAAATTATGGAAAGAACCTAAATGTCCATCAACTGATGAATGGATAAAGAAGATGTGGTTTATATATACAATGGAGTACTACATGGCAATGAGAAAGAATGAAATCTGGCCATTTACAGCAACATGGATGGAAGGCAGCTATGCTCACCACTATACCACCATAGCCCAATGCTTATAGCAATGTGAATGTAACTGGAGGGTATTATGCTAAATGAAATAAGTCAGGCAGAGAAAGACAGATACCATATGTTTTCACTCATATGTGGATCCTGAGAAACTTAACAGAAGACCACGGGGGAGGGGAAGGTGGAAAAAAAGTTACAGAGAGGGAAGGAGGCAAACCACAAGAGACTCTTAAATACTGACAACAAACTGAGGGTTGATGGAGGGTGGGGAGAGGGGAAAGTGGCTGATGGGCATGGAGAAGGGCACTTGTTGGGATGAGCACTGGGTATTGTATGGAAACCAATTTGACAATAAATTATATTTAATTAATAAAAAATAAAATAAAATTCATAAAAGCAAAAAAAAAAAAAGTCTTGCCCTGCTCTCTAGTCTATGGAGCAGGAAATTCATGCCCTCACAGATGAGCAAATGATCACCCCTCCTCTGTCAGCTCTTCTGACAGAGTTCCCTCTGTCTTTGGCTTCCATCAGATCCCCACCTTCACTTTGTCCTTGACTGAGATTTCTGCCTGCCTAGGTGGCACAGCATTCCTATGTTTTATCTCAGGTGCAGCAGTATTTCAAAACCCCACACATGAGAGACCCCTGCAGCTCAGAACCTTCTGGGGGAAGGTCTCACTGCGCTGTGGCCAGTGCCAGTTTATCCCAGAAAACAGCTATGAGACTACACAGTGGCAGCAGCTTGGAGTTTTTGGTAAATTGCAATACACAGGTGGTGCCAGGGTTTGCTGTCCTCAGCCGGCATCTTTATTCCTATGGGGCAGCTCAATGGCACCTGCATGGTCCTTTGCACTTGGAGAGGCTGTATCACCTCTACCAAATGCACTTCAAGTAGGGGAATGGCTTCTCCTCTCTGCAACACAGGGGATCCTCAGACCTCTCCAACTACTCCTGGGGCTCCACCTTGCTTCTTCACTGGATCAGTGCCAGGCACTGACCTCTGAAACTTCAGACTGTGTGTTCTGCTGTTTATAAAAAACTAGTGGTATTGAAACCCTCTCCTTTTTTCCTGTCAATGGTTTTGGGGGACAGTTTTCTTGTGCAGTCCCCTGCGCATGGTTTCACTTTCTTTTTTTTTTCTTTCACTCTTTCTCTTTCTCTTTCTCTCTAGCTTACTTCTCTGTGATCAGAGCTCCCTCCCTCCCCACCACAACACCCCTGGCTCTTTTCTTCCACAAATCAATTCTCTGCACTTCCTACCTTTCATGGGTCATTTTTTTCTGTTTGTAGACATGCAGCTCTGTTCTTTAAGACTATTGATCAATTTATTGGATATTCAGAATGATTTGATATTTATTTAGCTGTCGGTGGGAGGAGGCAAGCCTAGGATCACACTACTCATCCACCATCTTAACCCTCTTGCCAAATACCCCTTCATTTCTGACCACTCCAAATCTAGATTACCTTTTTCCTCTGTAGACCTATTTCGTACACAATAACTTCATGGAATCATAAACAAATTTACAGATTGAGAGCACCATGGAGTTTTTAAAAAGTAAAAAAGACTTACAATAAGATAACTACAAAATCTGCAGATAAAATGTAGCAGAACTCAAAATATTGAAAAAAGAAATTACACAGATTGTATACTGAGAATTTTTGTTAAGTATTAACAACTAATAGAATTATTTTGTTTTAAAATTTTAAAGTTGATCTACCTACTTCCCAATTAGGAGTTCACTCAGGATAATAATAACAGCCTGTATTTTCTGCACAAGCATAGTGAAATACTCCTATTTTTATCAAATTAATTTCTCAATTATTTAAATGACAAATTTGCACTGAGCTTAATTAAAATTTAATATAGTAAATATAATGCTAAAATGTGATAATAATTTATAGTGTCTTATCATCATTGACCTTCATATTTTTTAATTATGTAATTTTTCACAATGTGGCATAATTCTTTCATATTACCAAGTTAGCCTGGTAAAATACTTATTTTATTGGAATAATAACTTAAACCATTTTAAACGCATAAAAAATTTAAAACATGCAACTGGCTCTTGTTGGATGCTCCCAGTAATTCAATAAATCTAACTTCTGATCTCAAAGTTTATTTCATTTTAATTCATTGTTCAAAAACCTTTAAAAAATAAAAAAATAAAAGTTTTCTCTTTTTAATCAATATTTTGTTTAGCTAATTATGAAACAAATGAAAAATGTCCACACAATTTTTAAAATATGTTTTTAAATTTTTTTGATGTTTATTTTTGGGAGACACAGAGACAGAATGCGAGTGGGTTGGGGTAGAGAGAGAGGGAGGCACAGAATCTGAAGCAGGTTCCAGGCTCTGAGCTGTCAGCACAGAGCTATGGTTTTAAGTCTCCTCCATGTCTTTTCACCCTTGAGAGCACAATTAATTTTGGCATACAATAATATTCCATTGAGTCATTCTACCATAGTTCATCTATGCACCTACCAAATGACATGTTGGTTGCTTCCAAGTTTTGGCAATTATGAAAAAATGTACTTTAAACATTCATGTGCAGTATTTTGTGTCGATATAACTTTAAAAATTTTTTGAGCTAATGCTGAGGAGTGCAGAGGTGGATCATATGACAAGAATGTGTTTAGTTTTGTAAGAAGCCTCAAAACTAAATTTCAAGTGGCTGTACCATTTGGCACTCCCACCAGTAGTGTATTAGAGCTCCTGTTGTTCCACATCCTTGCCAGAAGATACATTTTTCATACCTTTGGAAGGATTATCAATTCTAATTTTTGCTGTTTGAAAGACTGCCACTATCTTTATACTACTTGTTACTCTAGTGATAAATATGCATCAGGTTATTTTTTTTTTAATTTTTAGTTTGGCAGCTATCTTCCAACAAAATGAGAACAAATTTTAAAAATTATTCTTTTGTCATAACAAAATATTTCTATGTATAAGAAGTGAAAAAATTGGGACTTGAATTCTCTATCATCCATATTGGAGAATATTTAAAAAACTATTTTCACATATCAATCTTTCAAAATACCATTTAGCATTTTAATACATTAGAGAATCTCTTACAAAGGTAAGTTAAATATAAAAGTAAATGTAAGTAAATGTAAAATATTTAAAGAGGAAATCACAATACAATGAAAAGTAATTATAAGATTACAAACTGGCTCTCAATCCTTACATCAAAGACATGCAAGTAAATTCATAAATATATTGACTATTATCTATACGCACTGTATGCATACTGTGTATTTACATATAATTACATATAGTATGTGTGTATATGGGAATAGACATGATTACAAATAAAATGTCACACATCCAGACATATAAGATATGATTTTACATGTTAAACATTTATATTGCAAGCTCTCATACTCTTTCTGAATACTGGGGTTTGAAGTGGCTCTTTTGTCAAAGTGTGTTTTGTCACTGATAGAACACATTGGTTTCATTACAAAAGAAAAAGATGAGAAGGTCTGAGAGACAGGAAGATGGTGGCAGAGAAGGAGGACCCTAGAGAAGAGGCCACATGAAAGAAGGTAGAAAGTGTGAAGATGTGGTTTAGGAGAGAAAGAGATCATGGGTACAGTGGAGGGAAGGACCTGTGGTCCCAGAGTAGGGTGAGAGGGAAAGAGAGAAGCACACAATGGAATGTACAAGGAGAGCATTTCCCCAAAGCCTGGAAAAATGCATAATCTCCTACAAACATATAAACTACCAAAACTGAGATAAGAAGAAATAGAAAACTGGAACAAACTAATAATCAGCAAGGAAATTGAATCAGTGTTCAAAAAAACTCCCAAAAATACTGAGCCAAATGGCTTCACATGTGACTTCTACCAAACATTTAAAGAGTAAATAACTATTCTTCTCAAACTATTCCAAGAAATAGAAACGGAAGCAAAACTTCCACATTTATTCTGTGTGACCAGCGTTACCCTGATACCAAAATAAGATAAATACTCCACTGAAAAAGAAGTACAGGCCAATATCCCTGATGAACATGGATGCAAAAATTCCCAATAAAATACTTGCAAACCAAATCCAACAGTACATTTAAAAAATTACTCACAAAATCAACTGGGTCTTACTACTGCACTGCAAGGGTGGTTCAATATTCACAAATAAGTCAATGTGATGCACCACATTAATAAAAGGATAGGAACCATATGATTCAATAGACACATAAAAAGCATTTGACAAAGTACAAAGTCTATTCGTGATAAAAACTCTCAAAAAGTAGGTTTATAGGAAACATAGTTAAACATATTAAAGGCCATATATGAAAACCCCACAGGTAATATCATCCTCAATGGGGAAAAACTGAGAGCTTCTCCTCTATGGTCAGGAACAAGACAGGAATGTCCACTCTCACCACTGTTATTGAACATAGTACTGGATGTCCTATCCACAGCACTCAGGCAACAACAACAAGAAATAAAAGGCATCCAAACTGACAAGGGAGTAGTTAAACTTTAACTACTTGCCAATGAAAACCTGAAAGATCGCAACAAAACTCTGCTAGAACAGATATACAAATTCATTAAAGATGCATGATACAAAATAAAGGTACAGAAATCTGTTGCATTTCTACACACCAATAATGAAGCAGCAGAAAGAGAAATTAAGAAAAAAATCCCATGTAAAATTGTAATCAAAAACAGTAAGATACCTAGGAATAAACCTAACCAAAGAGGTGAAAGCACTGATGAAAGAAATTGATGAGGACACAACGAAATGGAAAATCATTCCATGATCACGGATTGGAAGAACAAATATTGTTAAAATGTCTATACTACCCAATCTATCTACACATTTAATGCAATCCTTATGAAAATACCAATAGCATTTTTCATAGAGCTAGAACAAAAAATCCAAAAATTTATATAGAATGACAAATGATCCCAAATAGCCACAGCAAACTTGAAAAAGAAAAGCAAAGCTGGAGGCATCACAATTCTAGATTTCAAGTTGTATAACAAAGCTGTAGCTATCAGAAGAGTATGGTACTGGCACAAAAATAGACATGTACATCAATGGAACATAAGAGAAAATTCAGAAATGAACCCACAATTATATGGTCAATTATTCTTCAACAAAGGAGTAAAGAATAGCCAATAGAGAAAAGACAGTCTCTTCAACAAATGGTGCTGGGAAAACTGGACAGCAACATGAAAAACAATGTAACTGAACCACTTTCTTACACCATGCAGCAAAATAAATCCAAAATGTATCAAAGGTCAACTAACTAGAATTTAAATAAACATTTGAAACAAAAGAAGAAATATAAAAATTAAAATATATGTATATTTTAAAAATCTAAAAAAAAATGATTAAAGACCTAAGCATGAAACCTGAAAACATGAAAATCCTAGAGGAGAATACAGGCTGTACCTTCTTTGATATTGGCCTTAGTAACTTCTTACTAGTTATATCTCCTAAGGCAAGGTAAGCAAAAACAAAAATAAACTACGAGGACTTCATTTTAAAAAACGCTACTGCACAGTAAAGGAAGTGATCAATAAAACTAAAAGGCAACCAATGAAATATGAGAAGCTATTTGCAAACAAAATATCAGATAGAGGGTTAGTATCTAAAATATATAAAAACTTAAAAAACTCAACACCCCAAAAATGAATAATCCAGTGAAGAAAATGGGCAGAAGACACGAATAGACATTTTTCCAAAGAAGACATCCAGATGACCAACAGACACATCAAAAGATGCTCATCATTACTTACCATCAGAGAAATTCAAATCAAATCTACGATGATGATCACATCACACCTGTCAAAATGGCTAAACTCAACAACACAAGAAACAACAGGTGTTGGCAAGGATATGGATAAAGGGGAACCTTCTTGCACTGTTGGTGGGAATGTGAACTGTTGCAGCCACTCTAGAAAGTATGGAGCTTTCTCAAAGTGTTAAAAGTAGACCTTCCCTACAATCCAGCAATGATACTCCTAGGTGTTTACCCAAAGAATAGAAAAATACTAATTCAGAGGGATGCATGCACCCTGCTGTTTATAGCAGCCTTATCTACAGTAGCCAAAGTATGGAAACAGCCCAAGTATCCATCAACTGATGAATGGATAAAGTAATTGTGGCAAATATATACAATGGAATATTACTTGGTCATAAAAAATGAAATCTTGCCATTTGAAATTATATGGCTGATGCTAGGGAGTATTATGGTTAGTAAAATAAGTCAGAGAAAGACAAATACTATATGATTTCACTCATATGTGGAATTTAAGAAACAAAACAAATGCACAAAGGGAAAAAAGAGAAAGAGAGGCAAACCAAGGAAGGACCTCTTAACTATGAGGATAACTGATGGTTACCACAGGGGAGGTGGGTGGGGCAGTTGGTTAAATCTGTGATTGGGATTAAGGAGTATACTTGCTTTGATAAACACCAGCTGTGGTATGGAAACATTGAATTACTATATTCTATACCTGAAACTAATATTACACTCTATGTTAACTAACTTGAATTTAAATAAAAACTTTAAAAAAAGAAATATAACTGACTTGAATAAAGGAAATATAAATATGTCTTGAGGTATCAATATCATTTGAACACACAAAGTGTGAAGAGAGAGAATATTTTTCTTTGATAGGCGTATGAATATGGAAATGACAAAATTTATTTCAAAATTTATGGCAAAATCGATACTTAAAAGTACTATACGGCTGCATTATTTCAACCAATGGATCATTTATGGAAGGTTCACTAGAAAAATGAATCACTCACAATATATAGTCCCAAAAGGATGGTACTAAACGTATAAGGACTTAGTAATTCTAATAGATCTACCAAGGAATGGAGTGGTATATGGATTAATTAGTAAAATTTTGGAAATTAGGGAATATTTTATAAAATTCAATTGAGATCCTCAATTGACAGTATAGACTAAAAGTAGTTTTTAAATGTTTTAAGTGTGTGGATGGCTGTGTTGAGAAGCATTCTGAGTAGACCTCATAAGGAAAAAAGATACCATGACGGATTAACAATTTCTATAATTTGTATAGAATGGTAAGAGTGTTTCTGGGTTTGATATGTCAAAAGCATGTGTGTGTATATGTGTGTGTGTGTATATATATATACAATAACTCATACACTTTAATAATAATTCAAATTTAGGAATGTTTCCTACAAAAATAATAAAACCATTGTCAAAGACTTATGTGCAAAAGCATTACAACATTGTTTATAACAGCAAAAATTTGGAAACAGCCTACATTTCTGCCAATAATATAATTGTTAAATTACATATATTAATCTGAAATTATGGATCTTATATTGATAATTACATATGTAGTTTTGAGGAAATATAGTGATATAGGAAAGTATTCAAATATATCTACATCATTTTAAATAAAATGTGGTACATTGTTCAATTAGAAAATCCCCAGGTTTGGTTTTCATGGATATTTTGTTGTCTTCTTTAAGCATTCAAAAGTTTCCAAGTTTTCTATAATGAGAATGTACTTTTTGATCATTAGAGGTAAAAAAGTTAATCAACAAAATTTGTTACAATGATGAAAAATGATCCTGATACCTATAAAATCTCAAAATATGGCACACAATAGGAGACAGATACTTTCACAAAGATTTTTATGTCCAAAACTATAATTTTCCAAATCTCCTTCACATGACAGCATCCTCTCTGCCTCTGTGGTAAAAATGAGAATTGTAAGAACAAGGTAAATTAGCTTCCAATCATGATTATTTTTCCTGAAATATTTGTTTCTGATTATGATGTCTGAATCATGGAAGCAGCCCAGAAGGGAATGCCTCCCTTCCTAAACTCACAAGTTAAGGCCTATGCTATCAAACTTCCTGGCAGTTACACATTACATTATCATACAATGTACTAAGAATACCCAAGAATAATATACACTAATAGGGCAAATAATGATAATGAATGAATGAATGAATGAATGAAAGATGATGATGATGATACATAAGAAAACCAGGAATTATTAATGATAGACAATAAAAAACAAACCAAAATAGATCCAATAGACCACAGAGAATATGTGTTGAAGTGATTGTAACAAATAAGTTCAAAGAAACATGGAAGTAAATGGAAAACACGAAGCAGACAAAGTATTAAAAAAATCAACCATAGGGGCGCCTGGGTGGCTCAGTCGGTTAAGCGTCCGACTTCACCTCAGGTCACGATCTCGCGGTCCGTGAGTTCGAGCCCCGCGTCGGGCTCTGGGCTGATGGCTCAGAGCCTGGAGCCTGCTTCCGATTCTGTGTCTCCCTCTCTCTCTGTCCCTCCCCCGTTCATGCTCTGTCTCTGTCTCAAAAATAAATAAAACCTTTAAAAAAATTTTTAAAAAATCAACCATAGATAATTAACAATAAAAATAACAAGACTTCCAAAATAGGAGAGATAACAGACCTGATACAGTTACAAATTACATCAGGAAATATAAGAATGGTTCAAGGATATCTCTCAGGAGGCATGAAAGGCAGGGATAAAAATGGGAACTAAAAAAAAAAAAGTAAGAGACATAGAGAATGAAATTAACAGTTTTAATACCAGTATATTTAAGGTTCAGTAAGGAAAGAAAAAAATAAAGATAACAGGAGGAGAACTTTTGGAAAAAACAATGATGGCAGTTTCCTGGTAAAATAGTTGTACGGACTGAATGTTTATGTGTCCCTCAAACTCTTATGTTGAAACTCGTATACCAATGGTGATGATATTTAGAGATAGGCTTTTGGCAGGTAATTAGCTCATGATGGTGAAGCCCTCATGAATGGTTTTATTGGCCTTATAAAAAAAATCAAAGTGCAACCTAACTCTCTTTCTGCCTTGTGAAGACACAAGAAGATGGCAATCTGCAACCGGGAAGAGGGCTCTCACCAGACCCTGACCATGCTGGCACCTTGGTCTCAGACTTCCAAGCCCCCAAAATGGGAGAAATGAATTTCTGTTGTTTAAAAGATAGCCAGTTTATGGTGCTTTGTTATAGCAGACTGAACTGACTAAAGTAAATAGCATATTGAACGAATGTATATGGCTCTTCCTCCTAACATTCTGCTAAAATTTTTTAAAAGATATTAAAATTTCAAGGACGTAAGAAAATAAGGATAGCATATAAAACAGCAACACAATTTTGAAAATGGAGAAGCAGATGGATTAGTGGAAATTGAATTAGTTTTGGCATAATGGGTAAAACTGATCATCAGTCTGATGTTCACATTAGAATCCTCAGGAACTAGCATTGCTGGGTACCTGTGGAATTGAATGTTGGGAAGAGTTATATAAATTGAGGATGATCTGGAAAATGGCATGAAAAGAGTAGAGATAAAGAAGGTAAAGCAATTATGAATATATATGCAAACAATTATATAGCCTTAAATAATGGAAAGCAACAACTGAGAAAATATTAAGAGAAATGAATATATCAATATTTATCGTTAAAATTTTAAATTATTTTTCTCAGAAATAAGGGCACCCTGGGTGGCTCAGTCGGTTGAGCCTCTGACTTCACCTCAGGTCATGATCTCGCAGTCTGTGAGTTCAACCCCACGTCAGGCTCTGTGCTGACAGTTCAGAGCCTGGAGCCTGCTTCAGATTCTGTGTCTCCCTCTCTCTCTGCCCCTCCCCCACTCATTCTCTATCTCTCTTTCTGTCAAAAATAAATAAAACATTAAAAATTTTTTTAAATTATTTTTCTCAAACTAATACATATATAGAAAGATAAAGAAGGTTAACATACAGTTAATATGTTCAAACCAGTAGATAAATGTTTATTACTTTAATTTACAACAAAGACCTCAATGTTTCCTTTCTTAAATGACAACTATGATAAAAAAGAATTTTTCTCACCACAGTAAAAGCTATCATAAAACAAAAACTCACCTGCATATTTAAAAAATCAGATTTACACAAATAAAGGAACAACAACAAAACCTTTAAACAATCTCTTTAAGATTTCAAACGTTAAAAGAATTCCTGCTGTAACTTCCATTTGCTCTAAAAGTGGAGGTCCTGGCCAATGCAAGAAATAAAAAACAGAATTATAAGAATTAAAAGATAAAAACGGGAGCCTGGGTGGCTCAGTTGGTTAAACGTAGGACTTTTGATCTCAGCTCAGGTCTTGATCTCAGTGTCATGAGTTCAAGTCCCATGTTGAGCTCCATGCTGGGTGTGAAGCCTACTTAAAAAAAAAGTGTAGAAGATAAAGAAAAAATCCTTTTTTATTCTCAGATAATGTGATTATGTAGAAAACTTGAACAAAATAAATGGGCAAGCTTTGGGGACTAACAAAAGAGTTTAGCACAGCTGCCCCATATCAAATCACCTTCTATTCCACATCTACACTAAGACAAGAAACTTTCATGCACTTAAAATACCTATTATAGAATTTATATCAAACAATAGGTACACATAAATACTTTTTATGGAAGAGAATTTAAAAGGAAAAATAAAAGTTCCAAAAATAGAGGCTCTCCATAACATATATTACAGCAATCTACAAAGTCATAAAATACAAAACAAAACAATGTGGTATTGGTGCATGAATGCCCAGGTAGAGCAATAATATACAATAGGAAGCTCAAAAGCACTGTTTTATATACATATAGGAAATTAATATATTATAAATGGGCCATTACAAAGAGTGTGGAAATGTTACAGTATTTGTTAATTGGTTTTGGAAGTAAGTTGGGTCAATATGTAGAGAAAAAAACTATTTTACTTCTAACTCTTACCTTCACTTAAAAGTGCACTTTAAATGGATTAAAGATCTGAATATGAAGAGTAGAAATATTAAACCAATATACTAAATTGAAGGAATTACTATGTGACCTTTGGATGGGAATGAACCTCTTAAATAATATTCCAAGAAAGAGAAAATAGTCAAAATTTTGATGAACCTGTTTAAATGTGTCAAAAGTTAGAGATTTTTTCAACAAAGTGTGTTATATGCAGAGTTTACAGATGTATAACAAACTGAAAAATAGAAAATAAATATCTAAAACTGAAAGGTGATAAATACATAAGCTATAAAAATGACAGAACATCTAATATAAAATGGGCATAAACAAATAAGTAGTTAACTCACAAATGGAAAATCCTAAAAGACTTACAACTAACTAAAAGTGCAATCAAATCTTACTGACAATTAGAAAAAATGCAAATTAAAATGGCAAAGAGGGATGACTTATAGCTATCAGCTCTCAAAACTCCAAAAGACAGCTAATGCTAAATTTTGGTAGAATGTGTTGAAATAGGAACCTATGTGTTCTTCAGGAAGAAGTGCAAAATATTAGAGATAATCAGGAGAGCATCTTTTAAAGTACTTAGTTGAGTATGCACACACTCCATGTCTGGGATGATTTTATATTTTTTCATACAAACTGTGTCACTTCATAACTATCCTAGGATAATTGACATAAATGGATTATTCTGGATAAAGTGGGATACATGGTCATCCAACACATTAATCAATCCCTTCCTAAATATGCCCAAGATAAATTAAAGCATAAGTCAATATGGGGGCACATTATTTGCATGTTCATTACTGTATTGATTGCAGTAATAGAGTATTATGAAAATTATGTGTCCATTTACAGGGAAAGAGAAACTTAAATGGGGGATGCACACTATTCAGTGGTTAGGTGCAGTGAAATAAGTGTATATTCAGCAACATTAAATATTATTGAGTGAAGCAATAAACCTATATATTCACCTTAGGATATATGACTATTGAAATATATGTATATATGCTGTCTATGGGTGGGATGTGGACTAGAAAGTTAAATGGTAGTATAAATCAAGAGTGGAGGGAGAATAGTCAACACACAATAAGACACAATTAATTAAGACACAATTAATTAAGACTTAATTAATTAAGTTGAACTAATGAATATCATTAATTCAATCAAACATAAATAATCTTTAAATAAAAACGTTTTCTTTTTCCTCATGGTAGTAGTATAATTAAAACTGAACATGTCCATCTACTTTTTACACGTAACTTTGTTAATCTGTACATAACATGTAACATTGAAATGGATCATCTACCTTTACAGCTGCTCTGTTAAGAATAACAGTGTTTGAGGACACCTAGTTGAAACATTATTGTGATCATCTTTGGCTCCTAAGTCACCTCTGTGTTTTTATTGACAAATTGAAGAGCATTTTTATTTCCTTGGCCACTTCAGGGAGAAAAGACAGTGACAGCAAAAAATAATCCTAAAAGCATGAAAGATTTTGACTCATTGGGGTTTTCAATCTTCTGTTATCGATAGAGGTAACAAGTGAGCAAGCTCTTTTCACATGGATACTTTTGATGCAAAGCTAGTCAGAGAAGAATGTTAAATTGAAATTAACAGTTAACAAATATTAGAAAAATTAATTTAACATTATATTAACAAAATTTATCTATGAAATTCTTGGTAGGTATTGTATGGCATCAAATGCAAATAAAAAATATACTGGGTTTGGAAGAAGGCCAAGTTCAAAACTCTGGTGAAGGTTACACACACATGAATACACATTTACACATTCAGAGAAATTACCAGATGATTTTCATAACCCTCACTTGGTTGCAGTGATTGTTTTTCAATAAAATGAGTAGGCTTTTGATGTCATGGAGACAAGGCCTATATAAAGGAGACACTAAGGTGTTTGGATTTGGCAGACAATGAACCAAGCAATAGAATTGACTTTGCAAAAGGAAACTGATGAAACAAATTTGTTTCATCTATCCCTTTTCCATTTGCTTTCCCCCCATTCCATAGTGACACAAAAATCATTAAAATTGCTGATTTAACAACTCTTGTTAGGTTTTACTTTTGCCCTGTTTTAAATAAATCAACTGCAGATTTACTTATTAGAAAAACTGCTTTATTATACTACTCTGTCCTGGCAAATGTGCCTTTTGTTTTCTTTAAGGAAGGACCCAAGACTTAAGGACATGCTCACAGATAATGAGCACACCTTTGAATTCTAACATCTGAAAGACATTAGTTTTTACTTCATCCTAGTTAGAGTTCTTCAGAAACAATTAAAAGATTATATATTTCTGCTGAATGCCTACTTTTTTTTCTTTTCTTTCTTTTGGATCTTAGTTTCACAGTTGACTAAGCATATATTTCACTTCTTTACAAAACATCATCTTCTTTCCTTGCATGCTGTCTTTTATTTTCATCTTGTTTTATTTACTTCTTTATTCATAATCCAACCTCCATTCCTTTCCATTCATGGGCAGTCACTTCCCCAATGAACAGACCTGAGGTCTTGAAAGCCAAGTCTCAGAAACAAAATAGTGCTTATCATTTGTAGTTTTTTACCTCATTCAGAATCATGGCTGGTGAACCCATGTCTTGGCAATACTTACACATTTGATTTTACCATTTATCTGGAGTCATTGTGGCATTCATGTTCTGACCATTTATTTGTTCTGGCTTCTTCTGTAACTTTTATTTTTTTTCCCAATATATGAAATTTATTGTCAAATTGGTTTCCATACAACAACCAGTGCTCATCACAAAAGGTGCCCTCCTCAATACCCATCACCACACTCCCCTCCCTCCCACCCCCCATCAACCCTCAGTTTGTTCTCAGTTTTGAAGAGTCACTTATGCTTTGGCTCTCTCCCACTCTAACCTCTTTTTTTTTCCTTCCCCTCCCCCACAGGTTTCTGTTAAGTTTCTCAGGATCCACATAAGAGTGTAAACATATGCTACCCGTCTTTCTCTGTATGGCTTATTTCACTTAGCCTCACACTCTCCAGTTCCATCCACGTTGCTACAAAGGGCAATATTTCATTCTTTCTCATTGCCACGTAGTATCCATTGTGTATATAAGCTACAATTCCTTTACCATTCGTCAGTTGATGGACATTTAGGCTCTTTCCATAATTTGGCTATTGTTGAGAGTCCTGCTATAAACACTGGGGTACAAGTGCCCCTATGCATCAGACCTCCTGTATCCCTTGGGTAAATTCCTAGCAGTGCTATTGCTGGGTCATAGGGTAGGTCTATTTTTAATTTTTTGAGGAACCTCCACACTGTTTTCCAGAGTGGCTGCACCAGTTTGCATTCCCACCAACAGTGCAAGAGGGTTCCCATTTTTCGACATCCTCGCCAGCATCTATAGTCTCCTGGTTTGTTCATTTTGGCCACTTTGACTGGCGTGAGGTGATATCTGAGTGTGGTTTTGATTTGTATTTCCCTGATGAGGAGCGACGTTGAGCATCTTTTCATGTGCCCATTGGCCATCCGGATGTCTTCTTTAGAGAAGTGTGTATTCATGTTTTCTGCCCATTTCTTCACTGGGTTATTTGTTTTTCGGGTATGGAGTTTGGTGAGCTCTTTATAGATTTTGGATAATAGCCCTTTGTCCAATACGTCATTTGCAAATATCTTTTCCCATTCCGTTGGTTGCCTTTTAGTTTTGTTGGTTGTTTCCTTTGCTGTGCAGAAGCTTTTAATCTTCATAAGGTCCTAGTAGTTCATTTTTGCTTTTAATTCCCTTGCCTTTGGGGATGTGTCAAGTAAGAAATTGCTGCGGCTGAGGTCAGAGAGGTCTTTTCCTGCTTTCCCCTCTAAGGTTTTGATGGTTTCCTGTCTCACATTCAGGTCCTTTATCCATTTTGAGTTTATTTTTGTGAATGGTGTGAGAAAGTGGTCTAGTTTCAATCTTCTGCATGTTGCTGTCCAGTTCTCCCAGCACCATTTGTTATAGAGACTGTCTTTTTTTCCATTGGAAGTTCTTTCCTGCTTTGTCAAAGATGAGTTGGCCATACGTTTGTGGGTCTAGTTCTGGGGTTTCTATTCTATTCCATTGGTCTATGTGTCTGTTTTTGTGCCAATACCATGTTGCCTTGGTGATTACAGCTTTGTAGTAGAGGCTAAAGTCTGGGATTGTGATACCTCCTGCTTTGGTCTTCTTCTTCAGAATTACTTTGGCTATTCGGGGGGCCTTTTGTGGTTCCATATGAAATTTAGCATTGCTTGTTCTAGCTTCGAGAAGAATGCTGGTGCAATTTTGATTGGGATTGCATTGAATGTGTAGATAGCTTTGGGTAATATTGACATTTTGACAATATTTATTCTTCCAATCCATGAAGAATGGATTATTTTTCCATTTCTTTATATTCCAAAAACGGAATGTTTTTCCATTTCTTTATATCTTCTTCAACTTCCTTCATAAGCTTTCTATAGTTTTCAGCATACAGATCTTGTACATCTTTGGTTAGATTTATCCCTAGGTATTTTATGCTTCTTGGTGCAATTGTGAATGGGATCAGTTTCTTTATTTGTCTTTCTGTTGCTTCATTATTAGTGTATAAGAATGCAACTGATTTCTGTACAATGATTTTGTATCCTGCAACTTTGCTAAATTCATGTATCAGTTCTAGCAGACTTTTGGTGGAGTCTATCAGATTTTCCATGTATAATATGATGTCATCTGCAAAAAGTGAAACCTTGACTTCATCTTTGCCAATTTTGATGCCTTTGATTTCCTTTTGTTGTCTGATTGCTGATGCTAGAACTTCCAGCACTATGTTAAACAACAGCGGTGAGAGTGGGCATCCCTGTCGTGTTCCTGATCTCAGGGAAAAAGCTCTCAGTTTTTCCCCATTGAGGATGATGTTTTCTGTGGGCTTTTCATAAATGGCTTTTATGATGTTTAAGTATGTTCCTTCTATCCCGACTTTCTCAAGGGTTTTTATTAAGAAAGGGTGCTGGATTTTGTCAAATGCCTTTTCTGCATCGATTGACAGGATCATATGGTTCTTTTATTAATGTGATGTATCCTATTGATTTATTGGTGAATGTTGAAACAGCCCTGCATCCCAGGAATGAATCCCACTTGATCATGGTGAATAATTCTTTTTATAAGCTGTTGCATTTGATTTGCTAGTATCTTATTGAGAATTTTTGCATCCATATTCATCAGGGATATTGGCCTGTAGTTCTCTTTTTTTACTGGGTCTCTGTCTGGTTTAGGAATCAAAGTAATACTGGCTTCATAGAATGAGTCTGGAAGTTTTCCTTCCCTTTTTATTTTTTGGAATAGCTTGATAAAGATAGGTATTATCTCTGCTTTAAATGTCTAGTAGAACTCCCCAGGGAAGCCATCTGGTCCTGGACTCTTATTTGTTGGGAGATTTTTGATAACTGATTCAATTTCTTCCATGGCTATGGGTCTGTTCAAGCTTTCTATTTCCTCCTGATTGAGTTTTGTAAGGGTGTGGATGTTTAGGAATTTGTCCATTTCTTCCAGGTTGTCCAGTTTGTTGGCATATAATTTTCCATAGTATCCCTGATAATTGCTTGTATCTCTGAGAGATTGGTTGTAATAATTCCATTTTCATTCATGATTTTATCTTTTGGGTCATCTCCCTTTTCTTTTTGAGAAGCCTAGCTAGAGGTTTATCAATTTTGTTTATTTTTTCAAAAAACCAACTCTTGGTTTCGTTGATCTGCTCTACACTTTTTTTAGATTCTATATTGTTTATTTCTGCTCTGATCTTTATTATTTCTCTTCTTCTGCTGGGTTTAGGCTGTCTTTGCTGTTCTGCTTCTATTTCCTTTAGGTGTGCTGTTAGATTTTGTATTTGGGATTTTTCTTGTTTCTTGAGATAGGCCTGGATTGCAGTCTATTTTCCTCTGAGGACTGCCTTCGTTGCATCCCAAAGGGTTTGGATTGTTGTATTTTCACTTTCATTTGTTTCCATATATTTTTTAATTTCTTCTCTAATTGCCTGGTTGACCCATTCATTCTTTAGTAGGGTGTTTTTAACCTCCAAGCTTTTGGAGGTTTTCCAGACTTTTTCCTGTGGTTGATTTCAAGTTTCATAGCATTGTGGTCTGAAAGTATGCATGGTATAATTTCAATTCTTGTATACTTAGGAAGGGCTGTTTTGTGACCCAGTATGTGATCTATCTTGGAGAATGTTCCATGTGCACTCAAGAAGAAAATATATTCTATTGCTTTGGGATGCAGAGTTCTAAATATATCTGTCAAGTCCATCTGATCCAATGTATCATTCAGGGCCCTGTTTCTTTATTGACCGTGTGTCTAGATGATCTATCCATTTCCGTAAGTGGAGTATTAAAGTCCCCTGCAGTTACCACATTCTTATCAATAAGGTTGCTTATGTTTGTGAGTAATTGTTTTATATATTTGGGGGCTCCCATATTTGGCACATAGACATTATAATTGTTTGCCTTTCCTAATGGATAGACCCTGTAATTATTATATAATGCCCTTCTTCTTCTCTTGTTACAGCGTTTAACTTAAAGTCTAGTTTGTCTGATATAAGTATGGCTACTCCATCTTTCTTTTGACTTCCAGTAGCATGATAGAGGGTTCTCCATCCCCTCACTTTCTATCTGAAGGTATCCTCAGGTCTAAAATGAGTCTCTTGTAGACAGCAAATAGATGGGTCTTGTTTTTTTATCCATTCTGATACCCTATGTCTTTTGGTTGGAGCATTTAGTCCATTTACATTCAGTGTTAGCATAGAAAGATATGGGTTTAGAGTCATTGTGATGTCTGTAGATTTCATGCTTGTAGCGATGTCTCTGGTACTTTGTCTCACAGGATCCCCCTTAGGATCTCTTGTAGGGCTGGTTTAGTGGTGACGAATTCCTTCAGTTTTTGTTTGTTTGGGAAGACCTTTATGTCTCCTTCTATTCTAAATGACAGACTTGCTGGATAAAGGATTCTCAGTTGCATATTTTTTTCTATTCATCACATTGAAGATATCCTGCCATTCCTTTCTGGCCTGCCAAGTTTCAGTAGAGAGATCGGTCATGAGTCTTATAGGTCTTCCTTTATATATTAGAGTGTGTTTATCCCTCGCTGCTTTCAGAATTTTCTCTTTATCCTTGTATTTTGCCAGTTTCACTATGATATGTCGTGCAGAAGTTCGATTCAAGTTACGTCTGAAGGGAGTTCTCTGTGCCTCTTGGACTTCAGTTCCTTTTTCCTTCCCCAGATGAGGGAAGTTCTCCTCTATTATTTCTTCAAGTACACCTTCAGCACCTTTCCCTCTCTCTTCCTCCTCTGGAATACCAATTATGCGTATATTATTTCTCTTTAGTGCATCACTTAGTTCTCTAATTTTCCCCTCATACTCCTGGATTATTTTATCTCTCTTTTTCTCAGCTTCCTCTTTTTCCATAATTTTATCTTCTAGTTTACCTATTCTCTCCTCTGCCTCTTCAATCCGAGCCGTGGTCATCTCCATTTTATTTTGCAGCTCGTTTATAGCATTTTTTAGTTCCTCCTGACTGTTCCTTAGTCCCTTGATCTCTGTAGCAATAGATTCTCTGCTGTCCTCTATACTCTTTCCAAGCCCAGCGATTAATTGTATGACTATTATTCTAAATTCACTTTCTGTTATATTGTTTAAATCCTTTTTGATCAATTCGTTAGCTGTTGTTATTTCCTGGAGATTCTTTTGAGGAGAATTCTTCCGTTTCATCATTTTGGAAAGAACTGCAGGGCACTTCCCCTGTGCTTTCTTGACCAACTCTCGTTGGTGGGCAGGGCCGCATTCAGACCTGATGTCTGCCCCCAGCCCACCGCTGGGGCCACAGTCAGACTAGTGTGTACCTTCTCTTCCCCTCTCCTAGAGGCTGGATTCACTGTGGGGTGGCATGGCCCGTCTGGGCTACTTGCACGCTGCTAGGTTTGTGGTGCCGGGGATCTGGTGTATTAGTTGGGGTGGATCGGCAAGGTGCACAGGGGCAGGAAGGGCAGGCTCAGCTCGCTGTTCCTTTGGTGATCTGCTTCGGGAGGGGACCTGCGGCACCAGGAGGGAGTCAGACCCATCACCGGAGGGATGGATCCGCAGAAGAACAGCGTTGGTTGTTTGTGCGGTGCAAGCAAGTTCCCTGGCAGGAACTGGTTCCCTTTGGGATTTTGGCTGGGGGATGGATGAGGGAGATGGAGATGGCACTGGCGGGCGCCTTTGTTCCCCACCAAGCTGCATTCTGTCGTTCGGGTTTAAACAACTCTCCCTCCCGTTGTCCTCCAGCCCTCCCGCTCTCCGAGCAGAGCTGTTAGCTTATAACCTTCCAGATGTCAAGTCCCGCTTGCTGTCAGAACACACTCCATCAGGCCCCTCTGCTTTTGCCAGCCAGTCTCAGGGGCTCTGCTTGGCCGGTGGGCCGCCCCTCCACCCCGGCTCCCTCCCGCCAGTCCGTGTAGCGTGCACCGCCTCTCCGCCCTTCCCACCCTCTTCCGTGGGCCCCTCGTCTGCACTTGGCTCCAAAGAATCAGTTCTGCTAGTCTTCTGGCAGTTTTGTGGGTTATTCAGGCTGGTGTAGGTGGAATCTAAGTGATCAGCAGGACGCGGTGACCCCAGCGTCCTCCTACGCTGCCATCTTCCCCCCTGAGTTGGTTTTAGTGGAATTCTGTAACTTTTATTTTTAATGTTTATTTATTTAATTTGAGAGAGACAGAAAGAGAGAGAACACACAGATGGGGGAGGGACACAGACAGATGGGGACAGAGAATCCCAAACAGTCTCTGGGCTGTCAGCACAGAGCCTAATGCAGGGCTTGAACTCACGACCATGAGATCATGACCTGAGCCAAACTCAAGAGTTGGACACTGAACCCACTGAGACACCCAGGTACCCCTCATCTATTACTTTTATATCCAGCTAGTTACATCGCTTACTTTGATAAATCTTCTAAAAATACAAGGTAGTATAAAATATCTATAATTAAACACACACACACACACACACACACACACAGTCACCCTAACTTGTATGCATTGCTTTTAGTCTTCTGAAGACTTTTTTTTTCACTAAAAACTCTGGCTTCTCTTACATAATGCATATGATATCTATCACAAATGCTTCTAAATGTTTTTTACCTTTTTAATTTTAATTTAATTGTAAAGTCACAGGAGGTTGCAAATGGTCCCATGTACCTTCAACCCAGTTTCCTTTAATGCTTACATCTTACATAACTATTATACAAAATCAAAACCAGGAAATTAATGGTGGTATAATGTGTGTCTATAGTTCTATCCCATGTTGTTGGATGTGTTGATTTGTACAACTACCACCAAAATCAAGGTACAAAACTATTGTATCACCACAAGGATCTACCTGATTTTATCCCTTTACAGACATACTCACCACTCTACCCTCCACCGTTCCTAACTTCTGACAGCCACTGATCTGTTTTCCATCTTGATAATTTTGTTATTTCTAGAATGTTATATATAAATCATATAGTATGTGACCTTTTGAGGTTGCCTTTTTTCATGCATCCTAACACCCAACTTGTTATGTATCCAAAGTTCATTTGTTTTTAATTTTTTTTAAGTCTTATTCATTTATTTTGAGAGAGAGAGAGAGAGAGAATGAGCAGGGGAGGGGCAGAAAGAGGGAGAGAGAGAGAATGCCAAGCAGAATCTGCACTGAGCCCGGTGCTCTGATGCACAGAGCCCAATGTGGGGCTCGAACTCATGAACTGTGAGATCATGACGTGAGCCAAAACCAAGACTCAGACACTTAACCAACTGAGCCATCCAGGTACCCTCTGTTCATTTACTTTTATAGCCAAGTAGTATTCCATGATATGGATAAATCGTAGTTTGTTAACCATTTACTTTTTGTAGAACGTTTTCATTGTTTCTAAATTTTGGTCATCACAAATAAGCTGACATGAACAGTCATGTACAGGTTTTTTTGTGATTATAAATTTTCATTCCTGTGGGATAAATGCTTAGGAGTGATATTGCTGGGTGATATGATTAATGTATATTCCAAACTAAGAATAATGTATTTTCCTTAGGTTCATCCCATTATTTCTTTATGTGTTTGTGTTATGTATTTCTTCATCTTATTACCCAAGGGTGAGCTATGCAAGCCAAATAATTTAACATGGGCCCATGAAAAATAACAAAATATAAAACAAAAAGAGGTTGGCCATAAGGATTTGCAAACAAAAGTCCCATTATTTTTCTCAGATTTAGGATCATCCATAATTATGTCTTCTAAATTGGGAAAGCTGGGCTCCAGTCTCAGCTCTCCCCCTAGTTCTTTGATTGGCTATCTTGATAGTTTATCTTACACTTAGCTGATATACCATAATACTATATATTTATCTTATGTATACATGGGCTTGGAGAACTACCCCTGAGTTTGTAATGACCCCCTTGTCCCTGGATTATGCCCTATAGAACCAGTCTAGTTTCTAAACCTTGGTTCTGTCTTTCATAAATGATTTCCTCCCCTCCTTCCAGATTTGGCATTACTTCTGTTACTTTGGCTTCTAAAATTAAGCTCATGCTCAAAACTTTGGCTTGACCCACTCCTAAATTTCTATTCCTGATTCAAGCTAACTCAGAAAGGCATCCTAAGTTAGTCTCTCAAAGATAGTTCCAGGGCCATGAATCAGGACCCAGAAAGTTAACAGAGGGTCAGATCTTGCATCACCTCAAGCAGTTTAGGTAATATCTGTGACTTCAATATCCTCATCTGTATGTGGTCTTTTCAGTTAATGTTAACCTAGTATTTTGCATTACAAATTACCAAAAGACTTAAGCTTGTGTTATTATTTCTATTCATACTTCTCATTCCATTCTTAGATCAGGTTGGGTTCTTTAATTTTGTGAACAAAAAAATAATTCTGCTTGGTACCAAGTAGAATTAATTCAGTAGGTTTTTCTGGATTTTTTTCCCATGCATTTCCCTTATCCAATCTCTCTCTTCTGGAAGGATCCTGGTCAGCCCTTAGAGTCTAACATTTCTCTAAAGTTGTCTCATTAAGCTTCTTCTTGCAATGGCATGCAAGCGTTAATCATTATGCTTGTTTAAGCTCTGTGCAGCTAGAGTGCCTTTCTAAATTCTAAATTTTCAATCAATTCTGTTTTTTCTTCACCAGCATTACATGTCCACCTAGTGACATGGGGTTACATATGCATTCCAAACTTGCATTGTCTTCTTTAGGAAGCCATTACAGGAAAAATCTTATCTGAGTGATAAAACAGGATTTATAAAGGGGATTATTCTTTTTATGTAATGCTCAATAAAAATATTGTTGTAGATCATTAATTATCCAGAATTCAGGAGAAACTAAACTGAGTGTTTCTTGTGCACCCTTTCTCAAAAAGTTGTAGTCAGACAGTAGTTATGACTAACATCATCTTGGAGCTTTCTTCAATCTTGTGTTCATGCCTGGATTAGCATGACTTGAACAGCTGGGATTGGAAAAGTTGGGAAAACTCAGCTATCTTTATCTTTGTATGATTTCTCCTAATCTGTGTAGCATGGAGGTTTAATGGTAGCTGATTTGTTCAGGGTTTCCAAGGCATGAAGGGAAGGAGGAAGGGAGGGAAGAAAGGATTGAGAGGAAAAGAGAGAGAGAGAAAGAGAGGAGATACTTTTACGACCTAGCCTTGCAAGTCATGTACCACCATTTTTGCCAAATTCTGTTGATCAATGCAATTATAATAGTCAGCCTATATTCATGGGGAGAAAATCATTCCACCTCTTGATGGAGGAGTGTCAACTTCAAATTTTAAGAAGAGCATATAGGATAAGATGCTTATCATTACAGCCATATTTGAAAACTATCATTTGCCAATAATGTAGCATTTGAACTAGGTCTTATAGGATGATGTAGAGGTGATTTCCTAAAGTTATTTCTGGATTTATGTCACCTTTCATTCCGAGGAAAGGAAGGAAATATGTGGGAGTATTTCCTATATGATATTGATGATGGGTAAAATGAAAGTCAGAGTAAATATGTTTATTTTAACATGTTGACTGTAGAATGTTTAACTAGATTTTCTTTGAAATAAGTTCCGTACTTGAAACCCATGGGTTCTGAGGCCATTGTATCCGGTAAAAATCTCAGTTGCAAGCCTTCTTTACTGTACGCATTGTATAAACTCTTCATACCAGTTTCTTCATGACCATATAGTACTACTTTGAAGATCAAATAAGATACCATAGCAAAATGTATAGTGCTATGACTAGCCCATAGAAATAAATCAATAAATATTAGCTAGTTATTAGTGTTATCTCTCTACTGAAATATGTCTGACATAAATAACCTATCTCAGACTCTAGGAACTTTCTGTTTATAAATTTATAACAATAAAGCTATAAACCAAATTATGAACTTTACAAACATGACAAAAAGTTAAACAAGGGATTCACATACTGGTGTAAATACTTTAAGAATAGTAGTCTGTAATGACAAAATACCTTGTAGCATCGTCACCTCAGATTTTTCAAGAAGTGGAAATTCAATATGATGAATGTAATATGTAATTTCCATTTTTATTTCTCAGCTTTAGATTACACTGTTTACCTGATTTAGTTTTCTCTGGAAAATGAGTTCATGGAATATGGTAAAAATCTCAGAGTTATATCAGAATAAAATCCTGGTCAGGTTTTGTTCAGAGGTGGATTAATGTTTGAGACTATGAACACTAAAAGGCTATCATTTGCCAACTGCTCTCACTCCTTTCAGCCAGCATTCCTCTATGAGGTATTTAAAAAGTAAACCATAAGATAAATTTGCAAGTATCCAAAAATGTCTAACCTTTAAATGTGTCACTAAATTGGAACTTTAAAATATGTCAACTGCCATATAATATCCTAATGTTTTATTATTTTGAGGGTACCTCTGTTTTGTAGATGTCCTCACATGTGCTTAGCCCATTGATTATCCAAGAAAAATCTATTTTATTTGTGCACAGATAACATATTCAATTTCACTTATTAGTCATTTATACTATTAGTGTTTCAATGATAGTTTGTTAAATTTGCACCATAAGCAAAGTTTTCCAATTTCAGAGACCATAATAAACAGAACCTGCTTTCTTGTGTTATAGATTTAAGGCAAATAAATATATATATATATATATATGTATATATACATACATTTATTTATTTATATGTATATATTTATATCCATATATTTATATATTTATTACCTATCACTTCCATTACTTATTTCTTTTATATTTTATAATAGGAACAGTGCATGCAGAGGATAGCAAAGAAATATGTGAGGTTTTTTAAATTTTTATTTTTCACAAAAGAGCAAAGTAAATAAATTGCAGGAAGGCAGGAATGCTGAGCTCTTAAGTCAAGCAGGCTCAAGGGAAAGCAAGCTGTAATAAATAGTGAACAGACTTCTCTGTTTGAGTTCCTCTCTTGCTACTCTACGGAAAGTGAAACACCTAAAAGAGCCAGTCTGATGTCTACCCGTATAGCTAAAATTTAACTGGAGTACCCACAGCATTAATGCAGCACTCAGAACCCAAACAAAGTGAGCTTCACAAGTCACTCTTGGGCCAGAATAGTAAACAGATGTGAAAAACCAGGCTTATATGGAGGTTCCTCAAAACATTAAAAATAGATACACCATATGATCCAGCAATTCCACTGTTGTGAATATACCCAAAGGAAATGAAAACAGCTTTTTGATGAGATACCTGCACTCCCGTGTTTATTGCAACATTATTTACAGTAGCCAAGATGTGGAAACAATCTAAATGCTCATCAACAGTATGGATACAAAAGATGTGGTACCTATACGTAATGGAATATTGTTCAGCCATGAGAAAGGAGGACATCCTCCCATTTGCAACAACATGGATGGAACTTGAGAACGTTAAGCTATGCAAGATAAGTCAGACAGAGAAAGACAAGGACTGTATGATATTACTTATATGCGGAATCTAAAAAATTTGTTATTATTAAACCCGTAAAAAAAATAGGGAGTAAATGGTGGTTACTAGGGGAAGGTAGTGGATAAAAGTGATGGTGTTTAAGGGTACAAACTTGTAACAAGTAGTAAATAAGCCATAGAGATCTAATGCACAGTATATTGAATATAGAGAACAATATTTTTGCTATAATTATGTGATATAAATATTCCTGTGTTGGCATTCATAATACATAAAAGTATCAAAATAATACACTGTACACCTTTAGCTTCACAATGTTACAAGGCAAATTTATTCAACAAAAATCGGTCTCATGTACAAAAGTGTCTTAGTAATAATAAAAAAAGGAAGAAGATTTAGAGGTTGAGGTATAAAATGATTATCAGAAACCTGACAAAAATCAGCATCCAGGTAATTCTGAGGAATCTTCTGTAAGCAGAACTTTATTCTTTGAAATGAGGAACCAGTAATTTCTAGAATAGCTTTCATCAGGATAAAAAATATATATAGGAGTAAGAATGAATCACATTTTTTTCTTTTTGCACTTACATGCAAATGCAATTTCCATATACAGATTTTTCTCACTCTGATTTTTGCTGTGTATGATGTCCTGTTTGTGTGTTATCCTTTTGTCCCGATCACACTTACAATTAGCAGCCACATTAACTTAGACTGATGCTTAAAATGATTTTGGTTGATTTATTTAAAAGATTGAAAGAAGTGTATGGACACTTCTGGGAAAAAAATGGATGCAAACATAATTAGTTTCAAACAAGCTTGAAAAACAATTATAAGCCTCCATACTTGGCTAAATTTAATAGATACAGATAGATACATAGTACACAGAAAACATATACATTATAAATAAATACATATTGTACACAGAATTGGAATAAGTATGTTGTATTACCAACTAAAGATATGGTACAAAAAGGGTAGTTAATGTATTAATGTATACACTTTTTTTTTATAAAAAGTCCTCAGAATATTTTGTGTGCATGGTTTCTGTAGTACTTATGACAACTATTGCGTTAACTCCATCCATAAGTCAAGTTAGAGATATAGAAACAGAGAAACAATTAAAGTGGAAAATAAAAATGAATGGATCCCCTATCTTTTATCTCAAGTTGGCTCTTCCCAAGTAGTAACTGTGGATGTTTGATCCTTCAGGAATGATTCCATGTTCGAATCATATGGAGATTAATTATTTAAACCTGTGCCTTAAATGCTATAAAATCTAAAATACAACCTTGGTCAGTATATACCCGAGAATTGTTTGAAAGTAGTTATGGTGATGACAAACTACAAAGTAAACCCAGTTCACTCGTATGCTCTGGAGGCTCACTCTTTTTGCTTAGCTTTATTAAGATACAGTTGCCATATAGCATTGTTTAAGGTTCAACATAGTGATTTTATATATGTATGTATTGCAATGTGATTACCACAATAAGTAAATACGTTCATTGCCTCATATACTAACATTTTTTGTGTGTGATGAGAACTTTTAAGATCTACTCTCTTAGCAGCTTTTAATATACACTACAGTATTGCTAGCATTATGCTAAGTGAGATAAGGCAGACAAACAAAGACAAATACTATATAATCTCAGTTACATGCAGAATCTTTAAAAAAAAAAAATGAACTCAGAAACAGAACAAATCAGTGGTTCCCAGAGTCAGGGAGTGAGAAGTGAGTGAGGGAAAATGAATGAAGGTGGTCAAAAGGAGGCTCACTGTTTGGGAATGAGGTTGATACGTTAATTTCATTGCTGCTTCTCATATAGTATGTAGATTGTGGAGCAATATGGACACTATCATAGAGAAACAAGTTGAGACCTAAAGTTATAAGATTCTCAGTTTGATATTAGTTATTGTGTCTCAGCTCTCTGGAAAGCTAAACTCTTATGAAGCATTGCTTGGTCATCTTCACAGTGATTCTCAAACTTCAGTGTGCATCAGAATCTCCTGGAGAGCTTGTTAAAACACATATTCCTAGGCCTCACCCTCAGACATTCTTATTAAGCAGATGTGTGGCTATGGAGAATTAGCCATTCTAATAAATTCCTGGGTGATGCTGATGCAGCTGGCAACTCTTTGGAACCACTGCTTTAGATTAATGCATTTCACAAACAATTTTCTGAGGTCCTCAGGTTGAAAAGAAGAATCATCAAAATATCAACCTTCCACTTTCTCCATTTTGACCTTTTGTATGTTTTCATTATAAGGAAAAAAGTTCATTATAAGGAAAAGACTTCTGCATTCTTATACCAAATCTTCCAATCCTGCAATTCCTCCCTGCCTATTCTCCTTAAAACACCCCATGAACAACAAACAAATGATAGGGGAGATAAGATAGTACATTTCTTACCAGGCCAGTTGGCTGATTTTTATGCAATACCTCTAGTTAACTGTAAGATTTGCTTGCAGAAACTTGCAGAAAGATTCGCTTGCACATTATGAAGAATCAGTATGCTAATGCTAATAGTTTTCTTTTTCTTTTCTTCACAGAGTGCATTTTCGGCCTATGATTCATTTTTATACTTTTGTATGAATTACAGACATGTACCATTTAAATCAAAGTGGAAAAAAGAATACTATTCAACTAACATTCAGGAAAAAGCTAAACTGGACATACAAATAAAACTGTACACAAAATAATGTATTATAAAAGGTAATAAGTAAATCATTCGCTGTCGTTTCTTGGTTATCACTTTGTTTTTGAGTTCCAACCACTTCTGGCCATGGTTGATTTTGCCTTCAGTTTCTCACTACTTCCATCTGCTCAAACATGGTGGCCAAAATTAGCCAGCTCAAACAATATTTTAACACACCACTTCCTGAAGTAACTCTCTTTTGTTTATCTTCTCAAATCCAAACCCCTGTAACATAATATTTACCCACACACAGGTCAAAATAACCAGCAAAACACTGATGAGTAAAGACATGACCTTTTCTAACGATCAATGCTCATCTTAATCAAAATTCTTTCAAAAAGAATGTGAAAGATGGAGTGAAAAAAGGACAGGAAGCATGGGTTACGGTTCATATTACCAAGAAGGAAACCTGCAAGAAATAGGACTGAATACTTTTTTCAAGTAAATTTTTAAATTTTTTTGAAAGATGGGAATAACCCACAATCCTCCTGAAAGCAGTAGAGAGAACTTCCTTCCTCAAATAGAAACAGTAACAGTGACTATAGTGTGCCTATTTAGCACTCTAATAAAGATTAGCACCTATTTTGAGGCTCAGGATTTATATTTTAATCTAAAAAATTTAACTCTGTTTATAATCTGCCTTACTGTACAATTATATAATCATATACTTGGAAATGATACTATTTAATATTCAATCAGTGGATCCTTGGTAGGCGACCATCCAGGTTCTGCTTGAATACAAGTGACAAGGTAATTACTGTTTTATTATCTCCAAAAAACCTATTTCATTGTTGAACAGCTTGAACTGTTTGACTGTCATTATAGAAACTGTATTTTATGTTTCTGACAACTGATCAATTTAATTATCTATAATATTTTAGTCTACAGAGATTGTTCTGCAGATTTAAATTGATATCGTAGTTAAATAGCATTTCCCAATGGTCAAAAATATTTTCATAAAAGTAGATCAAATTTATGTAAAGATGTTTGATAATGATGTCAGGTTCAAAGACATTAGCATTTGGGGAGGCCTTGGGGAGAAAGGCTTTTGATTTCTCAAAGGGAAGTTCTTTGGGCACCTTTAAAATGCAATTCTGAGAAGCAAAGCAAAGTTTTTTGCATTCTGTTGGATAAAGTAATTAGTTTTACATCTTAACCCATGCACCAGCATTTACCTGCTCCAGAGAGTACTACACAAAACAAACTTGTTCAAAGAGGTAGCCATTTTACAAATGAAATTCAAACTGTTCTGTGCAGCCTAAAGTGCCCCAGCACAGTCACAAAGTAAATAGAAAATTAATTTTATGAAATAATTGCAAATTTTATGTGTAGTTATAGTTTTAACACAATTGAACTCACTAAGGCATTTATTTAAGCAATTTGTTTTATGAACGAGAGCATATTTAGCTTTCTCTCTATATACACACACACAAACACACATTCAGTATATTTTTTATATATGCATACATACTTAAATGTGTATATATTATATATTCATATGCATTATATATAAATATATACATTCAGAATAATTTAAAATATAGTATTATATTGAACTATTGGCTATAGTTTCCGTAATTATTTTTGAAGAATTTTTTGTGCTGCTCAAGCAGCATATAGGTTTACATGTAAATTCATGTAAATGACCATTAATTTTTATTGGTAAAAATAAATAAAAATTATATTAGAGAATAATTATGAAGAAACATTAATAAAATACGTTCCTAATTTCACTTAATTATATTGTTTTAAAAATTGATTTTCCATCCTTTATTACTATGTCACAATCCCTTCCCAGACACTTTAAAGAAATCAATAGATGTAAATAAAAAGAAAGGAAAACAGCAAGCAAAATACGCTTTAAGCATCTATTTTTATATAATATTTTGTAAGTCACCACAAATATATACATTTTTTCTCCAATACTGTTTATATAAAAAACAAATAAATTGTATTTTAGATCAGTTATTTGAACATTTCCCACCTATACCCATTCAAGAGTCATTTATTTCTAAAGCTTCTCTTAGTATGTGAACCAATAGAGGTGAAATATAGTGAATATTGACACTTTTCTTTGAAAGAGGTTTATTTACATTTTTAGATATGACTTTACATCAATATAAATTTGCTTTCAATAACAGATATTATCTGTTTTAGGTAACACATAACACATATGTATGTATATATGCTTACTAATTAACATCATCTTAAACTACTAAGAGAATAAATAAAATGTTTAGACATGCCTTGCAGAGGTTAAATTTATTCATTACATTGTAAATGCATGATAAATTTAATACAGTTTGTAGGTATATCAAAATTTTGCTTAAGCAAAATATTTAAAAATATTTGCCCCTCACCAAAATAATAAAATTTTATCATAATATGGGCTTTGATCAGCTTGATGGATTGCTTAGAATAAGACTTGCTTGTTTCCCAACAGAAAAGCACAATCTCAACTTCCCAAGAAAAATGAATCTCTGGAGAATTGGCATTAAATCATGTGGTTTGGCTTATCTCAACTTTGATGGATGTCCTCTTGCTATGTTCCCGTAAGTAGAAGAATTAAAATTAAATGGCTATACCGGATGTTTTAAGGTTATCATGACATTAAATACTCACTACTGGCATTAAAAAAAAAAAAAGGATTCAGTTACATTTTGAAATAGAATGATGCAAATTGACAAGAAATGAAATAAATAAAATAAGGCAATCTATCATAACACATCACTTCTAATATTCTTTAAGATATTTTAAGGTTTTTAAAGTCACACAAAGAGAAGATTCTGCAAAAACTTGCCTGTTGAAAGATTAGTGTCTTAGTCCCTATGTTTAATGAAGGTATCTTATGTAGCAGTGCTTAAAAAAACAGTTGCTGAGTACCTAGGAAATAAAAGGCCTCTGGGGAAATTATAATTCTAATGTTGACTAATTTCTGTGGGATTCTCACTTCCAACGTTTTAAAGATATCTATAAAGGAAACACAAGCCCACCTTATTTTAGAAGAATTTTGATAAAGAAATTAATCTGTAGCAAAAATTAGTATTATCATTTGGATGAATATACTGAAATGAGAAAATAAATTGTTAAAATTTTTGCTTTCTTTAGGATCATAACTGGTTGTGTGTGTGTGTGTGTGTGTGTGTGTGTGTGACAGAGATGAACTTCAAGGGCTTGAAGCCATGGAGAATAAGTTTATTTTATTGTTTTAGTGATTTGTACTAGAAGAAAACCCAATTTATCATTTTATGGCTACTCTGATTTTTTTCAATGTTCTTTTTTTTAACGTTTGTTTTATTTTTGAGAGAGAGATAGAGAGCACACGAAAGTGGGGAGTGGGCAGAGAGAGAGGGGGAGAAAGGATCCTGAGCAGGCTGTGCGCTAACAGCAGAGAGTCCATGTGGGGCTCAAACTCACAAACTGTGAGATCCTGACCTGAGCCAAAGTCGGACACTCAACCGACTGAGCCACCACCCAGGCTCCCCTAAATATTTTCTTTACATTTTCTTTTTTCTTCTTTTTAAATTTTATTTATTTAGTTTGAGAGACAGGGAGAGTGACAGCGCAAGCAGGAGAGGGGCAGAAAGAGAGAGGGAGAGAGAGAATCCCAAGCGGGTTTCCCCGCTGTCAGCAAAACCGGATTCAGTGCTTGATCTGAGGAACCATGAGATGACCTGAGCCAAAATCAAGAGTCAGATGCTTAACCGACCGAACCAACCATGTGCTCCTCTTTTTTTTTTTTCTTATTTAAATTAAAGTCAGTTAAAATATAGTGTAGTATTGGTTTCAGGAGTAGAATTTAGTGATTCATCACTTACATGTAATACCCAGTGCTCATCCCAATGGGGGCCCTCCTTAATGCCCATCACATATTCTGCCCATCCCCCCCACCTCCCCTCCAGCAACCCTCAATTTGTTCTCTGTATTTAAGAGTCTCTTATGCCTTATTTTTTTTTTGCTTTATTTTTTAATATTATTAAAGAAGTATTTTTTTCTTTTTAGAATTATTATTTAGAAGTATTTATTCTTTTTAGAATTATTATTTCAAATTTACTTAAAAATAAAATGAATAGAGCATATTCAATTCGGAGCACACTATCAAATATAGTATTTTCATATATTTAAAATTATCTGAATTAATATAAAATAAAATATTTTCCATACAGAAAGTAAAATATTTCCGCTATAAAAATAAATTATCCTACATGCTACAGTACTTTGTATGTAGTCATTACCAAATAAATATTTGTAATAAAAGAAGAAAAGCATTTGAATTCTATTTTGACAGACTTGATAGAGACCAAAGAGTTTATTTTTCTCAAGCTGTAGGATAGGTGTAAGAAACTACACTAATCATTCATACCCAAACAGTAGAAAGAGTTCACTAGCTAAAACTGTGTCACATCTGTTTGTCACTAAGAAATTGAGCAGAATCACATGAGAAAATGAATTACCCAGGAAATGGGCTAGTCCTAATTGAAGTGGGGGTAAAGCCACAAGAAACACACATCATCATTATATTTTGCACTGGAGGGGATAAGATCAACTTATAGTGTTTGATTTTAAACTGGTCTACATGGAACTCTAAGAATGTATAGACTTCACTCAAGAGCTGTGATTATTACCAAGGCTCAGTTAGATGCCCTCATTCTCTATATTTTCAACAAGAAAAAGCTTCCAGTTTATCGACTTTAAAAGTTGATGAGACTGAAGAAAAAATGGCTAAAATAAACTTGAAAGACAAGGAACTAGGGCACCTAGCTGGCTCAGTTGGTACAGATTGTGAGTCTTGATCTTGGGGTGGTAGGTTTGAGCCCCATGTTGGGTGTAGAGAGTACTTAAAAATAAAATCTTTTTAAAAAAAGGAACTTAATATAAATAGAGACACAAGTTTATATGAGCATAATTTTGCTATACAATTTTCTAGGACAATGATTGTTATATATATATATATATATATATATATATATATATATATATAACATATATAAAACATATATATATAATATATGAAATATATTATATGTATGTATATATATGTGTCATATATTTTATATATATATATGTTTTATATATGTTATATATATATGTGTGTATATATATATATATATATGTGTGTATATATATATATATATATTTTAATAGACCAAGTTAGCCTAGAATCCACTAGTGCCACACAGAAGTCCTGGAGGGCTTGAACAATATGTAAAATAATAAAAGAAGTGTTAAAAATTTGGAGGAATAGCTGTCTCTCATGTTCAAGCTGCTGTGGTCCCCCCTCCACATGATTTGCCCTAACCTTTATTAGCTATCTACTTAATGGCAAGAAGGCCATTAATGGTAGGTAGCTCCATTGTGTCCTTGTCACACTTGACCATGAAAATCTTTTTTTGGATCCACCCATGTTTGGTATCCAAATCAAGGTCATCCTCCCATTGTCACATTAGAGACCTGGCCACATCCTAGGTTGTTGTGTGTAAGCTGAGCATAGGCTCCTTTCACCACAGTCCCCTTCCTGTGTATATCATAGAAGCCACATACAAGCTTGAGCTCTTCAACTTCTTAAACTCAAAACTTTAGTGTCCTCCTCTGCCTTAGGGCTGAAACAGTTTTCTCATAATAATTCTAAAACATAAACTCTATTCACTGGTTGTCAGAAGGAGTGGGAATAGGGAGCTTTAAGGAAAGTTCCAATTTCTAAAGATTTCCTTTCTCCTTTTCACTGTGTACATAGAAAGCAGATTTGCTTTGTTTTCCCATGGTGAATACAGAGCAACTAATATGAAGCAAGACAGAGATCCTTGTCTCATTCTCCCTGCATATACACTCACTAATTTTGCATGGTAGTTATGTTATATAACTTCTCTACAAATGCTGAATTAGTGAATATTGAACCATTGCTTCTAGGCAAAATACAGAGTTTGGTTCCTGCAATCCTCTGCTCACAACATTTTCATCAACTAATCAATAAGTAACCTTGTTTTATGTGTGCTTCTGTGTGTTTATATTAGATAAGACACCTTATCTAATATCTATGGTTGATTCATTAAAATTGAACTCACAGTAACCATCTCTATACCTCAGCTTGAACAAACTTTATCTAACATACTTATTTTATCTGTAAGGCACATCACAGCTTTCTTGCACTTAGTAACACTAGACAACTCTTTAACATTATGCTTGGGGGCCATTTTAAACAATATAACCAACAAAAAAAAGCACAAAATAAGGAAAAGTGACACTGAATAGACTGTAGTAAGGACACTTATTTACAGTATGAGAACTAAAATAAGGCAGAGTATGACCTTGTTCAATCACAGCTGGGAAGATGCACACTGACCGATTAAAAATTTTCTCTGCACATGTCCACAAAGGACTGTGAAATCTGCAAGTATTGATTTTGGGGTTACACATAAATTTTAGTGAGCGGGCACATTTTCAAATATGAATTTGTATAATTAATATATGCACATTGACAGTTAATCCTCATTATTATATGCAACATATAATTATTATATAAGTGTAGGTTATCGCAACTATGTGAATTGCTTTGACTTTATCACCAGAATAAGCAGGAATAATTAAGCCAAGGGTAATATATATTATATGTTAATATATAATACTATATATTATATATATTGATAGATTATATATATATATATATATATTTTTTTTTTTGGGTATAGATAGGGAACATAATTTTATAGGTCATACTAAAAAACTAATTTAAACTCAAAATGGATTGAAGTATCATTTATTCAAAGGAGTAATGACAATAGAAAAATCAAGGCACATGAGTGCTGACAATCAAAATTATAGCAAAGTGTTGGAATATTGCTATTATTAATGGTAAAGGTGCTATTTGAACTTTGAGTCACATGGAAGGTAGAAAAATTAACCTGAAGATCCACCAAATATAAATTTAAAATTAGTAAGTAGTTCATGTTATATTTTGACATAAGCCAAAACTACTTATTCATTTATACACTTATTTATCTTAGTGATACAAAATGCCACAGTTTCTTTTTTTTTTTTTACTTTTTTATTTTTTTATTTTATTATTTTTTTTTTAATATATGAAATTTACTGTCAAATTGGTTTCCATACAACACCCAGTGCTCATCCCAAAAGGTGCCCTCCTCAATACCCATCACCCACCCTGCCCTCCCTCCCACCCTGCCCTCCCTGCCACCCCCCATCAACCCTCAGTTTGTTCTCAGTTTTTAACAGTCTCTTATGCTTTGGCTCTCTCCCACTCTAACCTCTTTTTTTTTTTTTTTTTTTTTTTTTTTTCTTTCCTTCCCCTCCCCCATGGGTTTCTGTTATGTTTCTCAGGATCCACATAAGAGTGAAACCATATGGTATCTGTCTTTCTCTGTATGGCTTATTTCACTTAGCATCACACTCTCCAGTTCCATCCATGTTGCTACAAAAGGCCATATTTCATTTTTTCTCATTGCCACGTAGTATTCCATTGTGTATATAAACCACAATTTCTTTATCCATTCATCAGTTGATGGACATTTAGGCTCTTTCCATAATTTGGCTATTGTTGAGAGTGCCGCTATAAACATTGGGGTACAGGTGCCCCTATGCATCAGTACTCCTGTATCCCTTGGATAAATTCCTAGCAGTGCTATTGCTGGGTCATAGGGTAGGTCTATTTTTAATTTTCTGAGGAACCTCCACACTGCTTTCCAGAGCGGCTGCACCAATTTCAAAATGCCACAGTTTCTAACAGCTGTTGATTATATTTGAGATACAATCCCGTGGAAAGAAATTTTCCAAATTTAATGAGAAAATACAAATAAAGGAGAAAATCTTTTCTACAATGGTTTTTAATAGTTTTGGGGAAGGGTTAATGTAATGATTTACATAATAGTTTCATAATTTGATATCACCATGCTTGCACTCTGCCAGAATTCAGCATTCTGTCCCATAGCAGAATGAGACAGGCAGATTCACAGACATATTCTATGGAATAGGACAGGTCCTGGGTCAGGGAGCCCAGTGCAAATTTGGCAATGAAAATTCAGTCTTCCTAAAACAGATCTCTCCTGACAGATGCATGGAGTACAGTGATAGTTATTCTGATGTTTCAACTCTCAGAACTTTGGTAGACAGGCCATTGACTTTGCATGGTCTACTGGGACCCCAAAAAGAGTATGGCATGCTTTCTGTACACTAAGGCAATCAAGACAATAGGTAATTTCAAAACCTGTACTTGAAGCAAGTACTAAAGCACACTGAGTACTGAAGGTCATCAGAAACAGATAATCAGGATCAATCCAAAGCAAAATTGCCTGATTTTAAGCCAAAGCAAAATCACCTCCTAATTCAGATACAGCTGATACATTTGAGAATGATATTTGAACATATAAATACCACGTATACAATTTTTCTGATAGGAATGAAAGGAAGGGTTTTGAGGAAAAAATGTTCCAATAAATAATTCCTATGCCAACCATTTTTACTCCTGAATGTGATGCAGGAGATTGAGCAGTGATTTGTAGGCTTTGGATGTGTGTACGACATTTGGATGTCAGGTCTTTGCACTTCAGGGAGAAACTGAATTGTATTTGACTCATTCCCCTTTTCTATGGAGTTTTCTTTTTTTTATGTTTATTTATTTATTTTGAGAAAGAGAGAGAAAGAACAGGAGAGGGGTAGAGAGAAAGGAGAAAGGGAATTCCAAGCAGACTCCATGCTGTCAGCATGGAGCCTGACATGGGGCTCCATCTCATGAACCTGGAGATCATGACCTGAGCCAAAATCAAGAGTCAGACACTCAATTGACTGAGCCACCAGGTGCCCCTCTCTGAAGTTTTCTATATCCACTTATCTATATAATGAAAGTAGACTATTGTAATGTTAAATACTAGGCAAAACTAAAATCTTGGTTAAATGAATATTTCCAAAATTAATTTTCTAGGCCTCTAATGCTGTATCTCAGCAAAAGCAGAAAAACAGTGCATATGTAAAGTCATAGCATAGTAAGTTCCTGTGGAGTAGAAGTTCCTATGGAGTTAGGTTCTGTGAACCTAAACATCTTTGTACATTAGAGGTAAATATTGTTGAGAATTTTTTAAAAAGTAGTACTCTGTTGATGAAGTGAGAGAAATATGATACTTTTATAAATTTTACCATAGTAATAACTTAAGCACTTCTATACAAAACCAAATGTTCTAACACTTTATTAGAGTGATCATGACTTCTTGATAAATATCCAACTCCATCCTGAGGACCTCTTATTTTAAACAATTAAACATATATTCCCCAGTTTTAGGGTTTTTTACTATGATGTCAAAGCATCCTCATGTAAAGCTTTCTTGCCAGCCTGCTGTACCTTTTACTTGCTTGAGATAGCCGCCCTTCAGCACACACTAAAGTATTTTATTTATAATTTGTAAATCCCCTCATGGACTGTGAAAATGAAAGCCTTTGTTAATGCTATAAATGTGAGACTTGGATTCCAAAGAGGGGGAATATATATAAAGCTATTTAATCTCAAACCACTCTATCAGTTTATTTTTTCGTATTATTTTTTGTTATTAGTCATAGCACTGAAAATGAAAGTGAATGAATTTCAATATTTCAAACATGTTATTTTTGTGTTAAATATATGGTAATCAAATTTAATTACCTTAAAATATTGTAATAGGGTGTCAACTTAAAAAATTTAGAACTTCTGTCAATATCTTTTAGGATTGGAGAAATGTTTACAGTGAATTTACGCGGTTTTGTTGAATTTGGTCTCATTGTTTCAAGTAAGAAAAATAAAGAAAGATACCATTGATTATTCAAATTTATAGAAAGCATAAAATATCTTGTTATTATTAGCTTAAATTAAGCATTTAGAAAATAGCATTTGATTCTTAACATACTTTAAGAGATGTTCAAATCTTTGAAAATATTCCATAAGATTTAGAGAGTGAAAGCCAGTTTTTGATTGAAAACAATGAACATGACACTAACTGGTCTATAAAAATATAGTTTTGACCTTGGGTTTGGTGATGAGTTTTTAGATATACCACCAAAAGCTAGATCTATGAAAGAAAAAGATTTAAAAGTTGGACTTCGTTAATATTGAAAACTTCCATTCTTCAAAAGACACTGTGAAGAGAATGAAAAGAGAGCTCCAAACTAGGAGAAAATGTTTGCAAATAACATATCTAAGAAAGTACTTTTATCAAGAGTATACAATGAACAAGTACTTAAAACTAAACAAGAAAATAAGTTACCCAATTAAAAAATGGGGGAAAGATCTTAACAGACACCTCACAAAGATACACAGATGGAACATAAACATATGAAAAGATGCTCAACATTATATGTCCTTAAGGAATTGCTAACTAAAACAACAGCAAGCTACCTCAATGCACTTACTAGAATGGCTGAAGTCAAAAACACTGACAACACCAAAGCTGGCAAAGATGTAGAGCAACAGAAACTCATTCGCTCTTGGTGGGAATGCAAAACATCATAGCTACTTTGGATGGAAGTTTGAGAATTTTTTACACAACTAAATTTACTATACGATCCAGCAGTAACAGTCCTTGCTCTTTACCCAAATGAGTTAAAAATTTGTGTCCACACAAAAACCTTCACATAAATGCTTAAAGCAGCTTTATTTATATTTGCCAACGTTTGAAAGCAACAAAGATCTCCTTCAATCGAATGGATTAAAAAAACTTGTGATACATCTATACAGTGGCATATTGTTCAGTGATAAAAAGAAATGAGCTATCAAGCCATTAAAAGACAAAAGAAGAACATTGAATGCATATTGCTAAGTGAAAGAAGCCACTCTGAAAAGGCTACACAGTGTATGAGTCCAATGTGACATGCTGGGAAAGGCAAAACTATAGAGACAGTAAAAATATGTCCGGTTGCTATGGGATAGGGGAAGGAGGGAGGGATAAATAGGTGGAACACTGGATTTTTCGAGCACTGAATATATTCTTTATGGCACACTAATGGTGGACATATGCCATTACACAAAGGGTGAACCCTAATGTAAACTATAGAATTTAGTTAATACAAATATATGAATACTTGTTCATTAATTTTAACAAATGCACCAGAGCATGACAAGATGTGAATAATATGGGAAACTGTGTTGAAGGGAGGTGGCATTAAATGGAAACTCTGTACTTTAGGCTTAATATTTCTGTAAACCTAAAACTACTAAAAAACTTTACGTATATAAATTATCTATACCTAAATATACATAAACTGGTCAATTTTATTTTTTTATTATATATATTATAAATTGTTTTGAGATTATTTAATTTCTTTAATTCTAAAGCTCTTCATAAATGGACATAGAAGAAAATATTGTGGATATTGCACTACCTTTTCTTCTGCTTTTTTTGATTATAGAAAATTCTAATTCATTTTCATTTTTTTCCTCACTCAATTTTGACTTCTCTATCTTCACTTTCAGCATAAAGCATATCACTTGGTTCCTTCTGTGTAACAAGGTTTTTATTCTTTTTCTTTTTTCTTTTTTTTTTTTTGCAACAATGCTCCATTTTCAAGAAACAACTCCTTGGCTAAATTGTTATTATTAATTTATTCATTACTCACTCATTTAAAATTCATTTAAAACTCTCTCTCTCTCTCTCTCTGTCTCTCTCTCTCTGTGTCTCTCTCTTTGTCTCTCTCTGTGTCTCTCTCTGTCTCTCTCTCTGTCTCTATCTCTCTCTCTCTGTCTCTCTCTCTCTGTCTCTCTCTCTCTCTGTCTCTCTCTCTCTTTCTCTCTCTGTCTCTCTCTCTCTCTTTATATATATATATATATATATATATATATATATATATATATATAGCTATTTGGTTTCTCTCTCTCTATGTTTCTATGACAGAGAGAAAATGAACAATTAACACTACCCATGGGCCAGTGACTATGCTTGGCACTGGTAATAATGATAAAAAAAAAAAAAAAAACAGTCACTCCTTTGAAGAAAGGTGTGATGTCTCGGATGGAAATACATACATAAACTACTACAGATAACTTTCTTCATTTATTCAGTAATGCATCAGAATTTGACTACTGAGTGCTTATGAAATGTCAGAAACTACTCTGAATTCTAAACATTAGATCTGAAAAACAAATATAAAAAATAAATAAATATGACCCTGTCAGGGTTAAGTGCCATGAAGAACATAAAACTAACTGATAAAGCTTCAAATTGTCCATGGTTGAGCAATTGATATTGGGCAATACTTCTGACTTTAAACAATTATAAAACTGGTCAAAATATATGAGGCAAAAATTTTCCAGCTTGGGTACAATGGTGAGATTTACAATCTTTATGGCTTTCTAGTGCAGGGCAGTTTTCAAACTGTGGTGAGGGAAGGTGGTGCTCAAGCTGAACACAGTGTCACATTCAACTTTGATGAGAGAGATCAGAGTTCATGACTGTATGGCCTGCTGATATTTATGTGTCAGATGCTAGAAAATAGAACCCCAGAGAACAAGCTCCAGAAATGTGCATAAAAATCCATTCTAATCATTGGCAAAAATAATCTGAGGTAGACTTGCAAACTGTGTGACTCCATGAAACCTAGACATGAACAATTATTAGAAAATCATGAAATTAATGGTAATACAGCACCATTCACTAAATAACACAGTACTAGAAGGCATAGAAGTTCTGACATACTGGGTTATAGAGAACATAATGACACTAGCAGTATTCAATGATTGCTTTAGAAAAACCAGGCCTTAGGAGTTGGATTACTAAAGCCCTAGAGAAACAGTTACACTAGACATCCTCTAATAAAGTTTAAAAGCAATCATTAAAAGCTTCAAACTGATCCACTGGTAAATTAACTGATTGCCAGAATAAGTCCTGGTAATCTCCTACAGAAGAAAGCAAAATACAGACTCTTAACATACAAAATCTAAAATACATAGAATAATATAAAAATTAATAGGTATGCAAAGAAATGACCCATTTCAAAAATAATAGCCAAAATAAAGAAAATTTGAGATGAGGCAAGATTTCGATTATCACACTGGACCTTAAAATAGCTATTATAAATAAGAACACATATTTTTAATAGTAATTAAAAATTTTTTAACATTTATTCATTTTTTAATAAAGCAGGGGAGGAGCAGAGAGAAGAGACACAGAATCCCAAGCAGGCTCCAGGCTGTGCTGTCAGCACAGAGCCCAGTGCAGGGCTCGAACTCATGAACCATGAGATCATGACCCGAGCTGAAGTTGGATGCTCAACCAACTGAGCCACATAGGCGCCATTTTAATAGTAATTTTTAAATTTGAATTCTAGGGTAGTTAACATACAGTGCTTTTTTAGTTTCATATGTACAATATAATGAATCAACAGTTCCATGTGTTAATTACTAATCATCAAGATAAGTGTACCCTTTATTTTTATTTTTTCTCTTGAAATTTTTATTTAAATTCTAGTTAGTTAACATACAGGGAAAATTTGGCTTCAGGAGTAGAATTCACTGATTCATCACTTACATATAACACCCAGTGCTCATCATAAGTGCCCTCCTTAATACCCATCACCCATCTAGCCCACCTACCACCCACCTCCTTCCGTCAACCATAACTTTGTTCTCATAACAAACATGAGTCTCTTATGGTTTGTTTCCCTCTCTCTTTTCCTCCCCTCCCAAATGTTCCTGTGTTTTGTTTTTATTTTAATTCCACATGTGAGTGAAATTATATATTTGTCATTCTCCAACTGACTTATTTTAGTTAGCATAATATACTCTACATCCATTCATGTCACTGCAACTGGCAACATTTCATTCTTTTTGATGGCTGAGTAATATTCCACTTTACATATACCACATCTTCTTTATCCATTCATCAGTTGATAGACATTTGGGCTTTCTCCATAGTTTGGCTATTGGTGATAATGCTAAAATAAACATTGGGGTGGATGCACAACTTTGCATCTGTATTTCTGTATCCTTTGGGTAAATACCTAGTAGTGCAATTGCTGGATCATAGGGTAGTTCTATTTTTCACATTTTGAGGAATGTCCATACTCTTCTCCAGAGGGGCTGCACTAGTTTGCATTTCCACCAACAGTGCAAGAGGGTTCCTCTTTCTCTGCATCTGCGCCAACACCTGTTGTTGCTTGTGTTGTTCATTTTAGCCATTCTGACAGATATGAGGTGGTATCTCATCATGGTTTTGATTTATATTTCCCTGATGATGAGTTATGTTGAGGATCTTTTCATGTGTCTATTTTCCATGTAGATGTGTTCTTTGGAAAAGTGCCTATTAATGTCTTCTGCTCATTTCTTAACTGGGTTTTTTGGGGGGAGGGTGTTGAGCTCAATAAATTCTTTATAAATTTTGTATATTAACCCTTTATCACATACGTTGTTTGCAAACATCTTCTCCCACTCCATAGGTTGACTTTTAGTTTTATTTATTGTTTCTCTCACTGTGCAGAAGTTTTTTCATCTTGTTGAATTCCCAATAGTTCATGTATGCTTTCGTTTCCCTTGCCTCCAGTGACATGTCTACTAAGATGTTGCGATGGCCAATGTCAAAGAGATCACTGACTATGTTCTCCTATAAGATTTGGATGGTTTCTTGTATCACATTTAGGTCTTTCATCCAGTTTTATTTTGTTTTTGTGTATGGTGTAAGAAAGTGGTCCTGTTTTATTCTTTTCCATGTTGCTGTAGTTTTTCTAACACCATTTGTTGATGAGACTTTTTTCCATTGGATATTCTTTCCTGCTTTGTTGAAGTTGAGATGACCATGTAGTTGTGGATCCATTTTTCAGTTTTATACTCTGTTCCATTGATCCATGTGTCTGTTTTTGTGCCAGTACCATACTGTTTTGACACTACACCTTTATAGTATAACTTGAAATCTAAAATTGTTATCCCTTCAGTTTTTATTTTCCTTTTCAGGATTACTTTAGCTATTTGGGGTCTTTTGTGGTTCCATACAAATTTTAGGATTGCTTGTTCTAGGTCTGTGAAAATGCTGGTGGCATTTTGATAGAGATTGCATAAAACGTGTAGATTGCTTTGGGTAGTATAGACATTTTAACAATGTTTTCCCTTCCAATCCATGAGCATGGAATGCTTTTTCATTTCTTTGTGTCCTCTTCAATTTCGTTCGTCAGTGTTTTATAGTTTTCAGAGTGCAGATCTTTTACCTCTTTGGTTAGGTTTATTCCTAGGTATCTTATTATATTTTTTTAATATGAAATTTATTGTCAGATTGGTTTCCACACAACACCCAGTGCTCATCTCAACAGGTGCCCTCCTCAACATCCCTCACCCACCCTCCTCTCCCTCCCCCCCCCAACAACTCTCAGTTTATTCTCAGTTTTTAAGAATCTCTTATGTTTTGGCTCCCTCCCTCTCTAACCTTTTTTTTCCCTTCCCCTCCCCCATGGGTTTCTGTTAAGTTTCTTAGGATCCACATAGGAGTGAAAACATGGTATCTGTCTTTCTCTATATGACTTATTTCACTTAGCATAACACTCTCCGGTTCCATCCACATTGCTACAAAAGTCCATACTTCATTCTTTCTCACTGCCACATGGTATTTCATTGTGTATATAAACCACAACTTATTTATCCATTCATCACTTGATGGACATTTAGGCTCTTTCCATAATTTGGCTATTGTTGAAAGTGCTGCTATAAATATTGGGGTACAAGTGCCCCTATGCATCAGTACTCCTGTATCCCTTGGGTAAATTCCTAGCAGTGTTATTGATGGGTCACAGGGTAGATATATTTTTAATTTTTGGAGGAACCTCCACACTGTTTTCCAGAGCGGCTCCACCAGTTTGCATTCCCACCAACTGTACAAGAGGGTTCTCGTTTTTCCACATCCTCGCCAGCGTCTATAGTCTCCTGATTTGTTCATTTTAGCCACTCTGACTGATGTGAGGTGGTGTCTGAGTGTGGTTTTGATTTGTATTTCCCTGATGAGGAGTGACGTTGAGCATCTTCTAATGTGCCTGTTGGCCATCTGGATGTCTTCTTTAGAGAAGTGTCTATTCATGTCTTCTGCCCATTTCTTCACTGGGTTATTTGTTTTTTTGGGTGTGGAGTTTGGTGAGTACTTTTTAGATTTTGGATACTAGCCCTTTGTCCGATATGTCATTTGCAAATATCTTTTCCCATTCCTTCGGTGGCCTTTTAGTTCTGTTGACTGTTTCCTTTGCAGTGCAGAAGCTTTTTATCTTCATGAGGTCCCAATAGTTCATTTTCGCTTTTAATTCCCTTGCCCTTGGGGATGTGTCAAGTAAGAAATTGCTGCAGCTGAGGTCAGAGAGGTTTTTGCCTGCTTTCTCCTCTAGGGTTTTGATGGTTTCCTGTCTCACATTCAGGTACTTTATCCATTTTGAGTTTATTTTTGTGAATGATGTAAGAAAGCGGTCTAGTTTCATTCTTCTGCATGTTGCTGTCCAGCTCTCCCAGCACCATTTGTTAAAGAGACTGTCTTTTTTCCATTGGATATTCTTTCCTGCTTTGTCAAAGATGAGTTGGCCACACTTTTGTGGCTCTAATTCTGGGGTTTCTCTTCTATTCCATTGGTCTATGTGTCTGTTTTTGTGCCAACACCATGCTGTCTTGATGATGACAGCTTTGTAGTAGAGGCTAAAGTCTGGGATTGTGATGCCTCCTGCTTTGGTCTTCTTCAAAATTACTTTGGCTATTTGGGGTCTTTTTTGGTTCCATACAAATTTTAGGATTGCTTGTTCTAGCTTCGAGAAGAATGCTGGTGCAATTTTGATTGGGATTTCATTGAATGTGTAGATAGCTTTGGGTAGTATTGACATTTTGACAATATTTATTCTTCCAATCCATGAACACAGAATGTTTTTCCATTAATTTATATCTTCTTCAATTTTCATCATAAGCTTTCTGTAGTTTTCAGCCTACAGATCTGTTACATCTTTGGTTAGGTTTATTCCTAGGTATTTTATGCTTCTTGGTGCAATTGTGAATGGGATCAGTTTCTTTATTTGTCTTTCTGTTGCTTCATTATTAGTGTATAAGAAGGCAACTGATTTCTGTACATTGATTTTGTATCCTGCGACTTTGCTGAATTCATGTATCAGTTCTAGCAGACTTTTGGTGGAGTCTATTGGGTTTTCCATGTATGATATCATGTCATCTGCAAAAAGTGAAAGCTTGACCTCATCTTTGCCAGTTTTGATGCCTTTGATTTCCTTTTGTTGTCTGATTGCTGATGCTAGCACTCCCAACACTATGTTAGACAACAGCGGTAAGAGTAGACATCCCTGTCACGTTCCTGATCTCAGGGGGCAGCTCTCAGTTTTTCCCCATTGAGGATGATATTAGCTGTGGACTTTTCATAAATGGCTTTTATGATGTTTAAGTACGTTCCTTCTATCCCGGCTTTCTTGAGGGTTTTTATTAAGGAAAGATGCTGAATTTTGTCAAATGCCTTTTCTGCATCGATTGACAGGATCATATGGTTCTTTTATTAATGTGATGTATCCTATTGATTTATTGGTGAATGTTGAAACAGCCCTGCATCCCAGGAATGAATCCCACTTGATCATGGTGAATAATTCTTTTTATAAGCTGTTGCATTTGATTTGCTAGTATCTTATTGAGAATTTTTGCATCCATATTCATCAGGGATATTGGCCTCTAGTTCTCTTTTTTTTACTGGGTCTCTGTCTGGTTTGGATATCACAGTAATGCTGGCTTCATAGAATGAGTCTGGAAGTTTTCCTTCCCTTTCTATTTTTTGGAAAGCTTGAGAAGGATAGGTATAATCTCTGCTTTAAGTGTCTGGTAGAACTCCCCAGGGAAGCCATCTGGCCCTGGACTCTTATTTGTTGGGAGATTTTTGATAACTGATTCAATTTCTTCACTGGTTATGGGTCTGTTCATGTTTTCTATTTCTTCCTGTTTGAGTTTTGGAAGTGTGTGGGTGCTTAGGAATTTGTCCATTTCTTCCAGGTTGTCCAGTTTGTTGGCATATAATTTTTCATAGTATTCCCTGATAATTGTTTGTATCTCTGAGAGATTGGTTGTAATAATTCCATTTTCATTCATGATTTTATCTATTTGGGTCATATCCCTTTTCTTTTTGAGAAGCCTGGCTAGAGGTTTATCAATTTTGTTTATTTTTTCAAAAAACCAACTCTTGGTTTCGTTAATCTGCTCTACAGTTTTTTTTTTAGATTCTATACTGTTTATTTCTGCTCTGATCTTTATTATTTCTCTTCTTCTGCTGGGTTTTGGGTTGTCTTTGCTTTTCTTCTTCTACTTCCTTTAGGTGTGCTGTTAGATTTTGTATTTGGGATTTTTCTTGTTTCTTGAGATAGGGCCTGGATTGCAATGTATTTTCCTCTCAGGACTGCCTTTGCTGCATCCCAAAGGGTTTGGATTGTTGTATTTTCACTTTCATTTGTTTCCATATATTTTTTAATTTCTTCTCTAATTGTCTGGTTGACCCACTCTTTCTTTAGTAGGGTGTTCTTTAACCTCCATGCTTTTGGAGGTTTTCCAGACGTTTTCCTGTGGTTGATTTCAAGTTTCATAGCATTGTGGTCTGAAAGTATGCATGGTATGATCTCAATTCTTTTATACTTATTAAAGCCTGTTTTGTGACCCAGTATGTGATCTATCTTGGCGAATGTTCCATGTGCACTCAAGAAGAAAGTATATTCTGTTGCTTTGGGGTGCAGAGTTCTAAATATATCTGTCAAGTCCATCTGATCCAATGTATCATTCAGGGCCCTTGTTTCTTTATTGATCCTGTGTCTAGATGATCTATCCATTGATTTAAGTGGAATATTAAAGTGTCCTGCAGTTACCGCATTGTTATCAATAAGGTTGCTTATGTTTGTGATGAATTGTTTTATATATTTGGGGGCTCCCATATTCGGTGCATAGACATTTCTAATTGTTAGCTCTTCCTGATGGCTAGACCCTGTAATTATTATATAATGTCCTTCTTCATCTCTTGTTATAGCCTTTAATTTAAAGTCTAGTTTGTCTAAGTATGGCTACTCCAGCTTTCTTTTGACTTCCAGTAGCATGATAGAGAGTTCTCCATCCCCTTACTTTGAATCTGAAGGTGTCTTCAGGTCTAAAATGAGTCTCTTGTAGACAGCAAATAGATGGGTCTTTTTTTTCTATCCTTTCTGATACCCTATGTCTTTTGGTTGGAGCATTTAGTTTATTTACATTCAGTGTTATTATAGAAAGATATGGGTTTAAAGTCATTGTGATGTCTGTAGGTGTCATGCTTGTAGTGATGTCTCTGATACTTTGTGGTCCTTGCAACATTTCACTCACAGAATACCCCTTAGGATCTCTTGTAGGGCTGATTTAGTGGTGATGAATTCCTTCAGTTTTTGTTTGTTTGGGAAGACCTTTATGTCTCCTTCTATTCTGAATGACAGACTTGCTGGATAAAGGATTCTCAGCTACATATTTTTTTCTGTTCATCACATTGAAAATTTCCTGCCATTCCTTTATGGCCTGCCAAGTTTCAGTAGATAGGTCTGCCACTAGTTTTATGGGTCTCCCTTTATAAGTTAGAGTGTGTTTATCCCTAGCTGCTTTCAGAATTTTTTCTTTATCCTTGTATTTTGCCAGATTCACTATGATATGTCATGCAGAAGATCAATTCAAGTTACATCTGAAGGGAGTTCTCCGTGCCTCTTGGACTTCAGTGCCTTTTTCCTTCCCCAGATGAGGGAAGTTCTCAGCTATGATTTGTTCAAGTACACCTTCAGCCCCTTTCTCTCTCTCTTCCTCTTCTGGAATTCCTATGATATAGATACTGTTCTGTTTGATTGCATCACTTAGTTCTCTAATTCTCCCCTCATACTCCTGGATTTTTTTTGTCTCTTTTTCTCAGCTTCCTCTTTTTCCATAATTTTATCTTCTAATTCACCTATTCTCTCCTCTGCCTCTTCAATCTGAGCTGTGGTCACCTCCATTTTATTTTTCACCTCATTTATAGCATTTTTAGTTCCTCATGACTATTTCTTAGTCCCTTGATCTCTGTAGCAATAGATTCTCTGCTGTCCTCTATGCTTTTTTCAAGCTCAGCGATTAATTGTATGACTATTATTCTAAACTCTTGTTCCATTATATTGCTTAAATCGTTTTTGATCAATTCATTAGCTTTCGTTACTTCCTAGAGTTTCTTTTGAGGAGAGTTCTTCCGTTTCATCATTTTGGGTAGTCCTCGGTGTGGCGCTGAATGGCAGATTACTTCCCCTGTGTTGTCTGGAGTAACTTGTGTTGGTGGGCGGGGCTGCAGTCAGACCCGATGTCTGTTCCTAGCCCACCGCTGGGGCCACAATCAGACTGGTGTGTACCTTATCTTCCCCTCTCCCAGGCGCAGGGCTCACTGTGGAGTGGTGTGGCCCTTGTCCAGGCTACTTGCACACCACCAGACTTGTGGTGCTGCTTTGATGGGATCTGGTGTATTAGCTGGGGTGGATCTGCAAGGTGCACAGGGGTGGAAGGGGCAGGCTTAGTTTGCTTTGCCCTCACTGGTACCCTGTGGGAGGGGCCCTGCAGCACTGGGAGGTAGGCAGACCTGTTGGAGTGATGGATCCACAGAAGCACAGTGTTGGGTGTCTGTGCGGTGCAAGCAAGTTCAGTGATGGGAACTGGTCCCCTTTTGGATTACAGCTGGAGTATGGGAGAGGGATTTTGTTCCTCTGCCAAGCTGAGCTTTGTCTTTCCGGGCTCAACAACTCTCCCTCCTGGTGTCCTGTCGCCCTCCCCACTCTCCAAGAGCAGAGTTGTTGACTTTTAACATTCTAGATGTTAAATCCTGTTGGCTGTCTGAACTCACACAGTCCGGCCCCTCCGCTTTTGCAAGCCAGACTCGGGGATTCCACCTTGGCGGAGTGGGGGGGGTGCCTCTACCACCCCGGCTCCCTCCTGCCAGTCTGTGTAGCATGCACCACCTCTCTGCCCTTCCTACCCTCTTCCGTGGGGCTCTTGTCTATGCTTGGCTCTGGAGAGTCCGTTCTGTTAGTCTTCTGCCAGTTTTCTGGGTTATTTAGGCAGGTGTGGGTGGAATCTAAGTGATCAGCAGGACGAGGTGAGCCCATTTCCCTCCTATGCTGCCATCTTTCCCTGCCTCGGTATCTTGTTTTTGATGAAGTTGTAAATGTGATCGATTCCTTGGTTCCCTTTTTTTTCTTCATTATTGCTGTATAGAAAAGCCACCAAATTGTGTATGTTGGTTTTATATCCTGTGAATTTGCTGAATTCATTTATTATTTCTAGCAAATTTTTGGAGTCTTTTGGTTTTTCTACATATCATGTCATCTACAAATAGTGAATTGACTTCTTCCCTGGTGATTTGGATGTCTTTTATTTCTTTTTCTTTGATTGCTGTGGCTATGACTTCCAGCACTATGGTAAATAATAATGGTGAGTGTGGACATCCTTGTTTTGTTCCTGACCATGGGATAAAGGCTCTCAGTTTTTCACCATTGAGGATGATGTTAGCTGTGGGACTTTCATAAATGGCTTTTATGATGTTGAGTATGTTCCTTCTATGCCTATTTTCATGAGGGTTTTTATCAAAAAAGGATGCTGTATTTTGTCAAGATTTTTTGCATTTATTGAGAGCATTGTATAGTTCTTTTCCTTTCTTTTATTAATGTGGTGTATCACATTGATTGATTTGCAAATATCGAACCAGCCCTTTGCCCAGGATTAATCCCACTTGATCAGGGTGAATAACTTTTTTAATGTACTGTTGAATTTGATTTGCTAACATCCTGTTGAGAATTTTTGCATCCCAGTTCATCAGGGATATTGCCCTGTAATTCTCCTTTTTAGTGGGGTCTTCCTCTGGTTTTAGAATCAAGGTAATGCAAGGGGCACCTGGATGGCTTAGTCAGTGGGCACCTGGATGGCTTAGTCAGTTAAACACCTGACTTTGGCTCAGGCCATGATCTTGCAGTTTGTGAGTTCAAGCCCCACGTTGGACAGCTTGGAGCCTGGATCCTGCTTCAGGCTACCTCTTTCTCTGCCCCTCCCCTCCTCACACTCTGTCTGTCTCTCTCTCTCTCAAAAATAAAGAAACGTTTAAAAAAAATTTAAAAACTATGAAGATAATGCTGACTTCATACAATGAGTTTGGAACCTTTCCCTCCATTTCTGTTTTTTGAAACAGTTTGAGAATAATATGTATTAACTCTTCTTTAAAAGTCTGGTAGAAATGCCCTAGAAAGCCATCTGGCCCTGGACTTTTGTTTGTTGAGAGATAATTGATTACTATTTCAATTTCATTGCTGGTAATCGGCCTGTTCAAATTTTCTATTTTTTCCTATTCCAGTTTTGATTATTTGCATGTTTCAGGGAATTTATCCATTTCTTCCAGATTTCCCATTTTGTTGGCTTATCATTTTTTATAATATTCTTTAATAATTGTTTACATTCTGATGTGTTGTTTGTGACCTCCCCTCTCATTTGTTATTTTATTTATTAGAGTCTTTTATCTTTTCTTTTCGATAAGTCTGGTCAGGGGTTTACCAGTTTTGCTTATTCTTTTAAAGAACCAGCTCATAGTTTCATTGATCTGTTCTATTTGGTTTTTTGTTTCTATATTGTTTATTTCTGTTCTAATCTTTATTTGTTTCCTTCTTTTGGCCTTAGGCTATTTGCTGTTCATTCACTTTCTAGCTCCTTTAGGTGTGAGGTTAGGTTGTGCATTTGAGGCCTTTCTTGCTTCTTGAGGTAGGTCTGTATTGCAATATACTTCCCTCTCATGAGTGCCTTTGCTGCATCCCAAAGGTTTTGGATTGTCATGCTTTCATTTTCATTTACTTCCATGTACTTGTTAACGTCTTCTTTAATTTCCTGGTTAACCCATTCATTCTTTAGTAGGATATTCTTTAACCTCGTGTATTTTTAGTCTTTCCAAATTTTTTGTGTGCTTCACTTCAAGTTTCATAAAGTTGTCTGAACATATGCATGGTATGATCTCAATCTTTTTGTATTTGTTGAGAGCTGATTTGTGACCGTGTATGCAATCTATTCTGGAAAGTGTTCCATGTGAACACATAAATAATGTGTATTCTGCTGCTTTAGGATGGAATGTTCTGTATATAGCTGTTAAGCCCATCTGGTCCAGTGTGTCATTCAAAGCCCTTGTTTCTTGTTGATTTTCTGCTTAGATAATCTCTTTCCTGCTGTAAGTGGGGTTTTAAATTCCCACTATTGTATTATTATCAATCAGTTTCTTTGTGCTTGTTATTAATTGATTTATATTTTTGGTAGTTCCAAACTGGGTGCATAAATATTTAAATTGGTAGATCTTTTTGATGGATAGTCCCCTTCATTACTATATAATGCCCTTTGTCATCTTTTGTTACAGTCTGTAGTTTAATATCTAGTTTGTTTGATATAAGCATGAATACTCTAGCTTTCTTTTGGTATCCATTAACATGATAGATGGTTCTCCATCCCCTCACTTAAAATCTGCCAATGTCTTTAGGTCTAAAATGGGTATCCTGTAGGCATAGAGATGAGTCTTGTTTTGTTTTTGTTTTGTTTTTATACATTCTGATTCCCTATGTCTTTTGGTTGGAATATTTAGTCCATTTACATTCAGGGAAATTATTGAAAGATATGAGTTTAGAGCCATTGTGTTAGGTGTAAAGTTGGTGTTTCAGTTTAACTGTACAGTTGGTAATGTTCTCTGTTCCTTTCTAGTCTTTGTTGCTTTTGTTCTTTTTTCTCATCTGCCACTCAAACAGTCCTCTTAATATTTGTTGAAGGGCTGGTTTAGTGGCACAAACTCCTTTAGTTTTGTTTGTCCGGAAAAGTCATCATCTCTCCTATTTGGAATGACAGCAGTGCTGGATAAAGTATTCTTGGCTGTGTATTTTTCCATTCAGCACACTGAATATATCCTGCCAGGTTTCTGTGGACAGATCTGCTGCAAACTTTATCTTTCTTCCCTTGTAGGTTAAGGACTTTTTTCCCTTGCTGCCTTCAGGATCCTTTCCTTGTCTGTATAATTTGTGAATTTGACTGTGATATGCCTTGGCAATGGCTGGCCTTTTTTTTTTTTTTTAACTTAATGGGAGTTCTCTGTGCTTCTTGGATTTTGATGTCTGTGTCCTTCCCCATATTAGGAAAGTTTTCAGCTATAATTTCCTCAAATAAACCTTCTGCCCCTCTTTCTCTCTCTTCATCTTCTGGGCCTTCTTTGATACAATTGTTGTTTTGTTTTCCTCTATTATGTCTATCCTTGCTTTTATGGCATCCATTCAAATTTTCATGTTGGTTATGGCATTTTTAATTTTTGCCTGACTAGATTTTAGCTCTTTTATATCTGCACTAAGGGATTTTCTAGAGTTTTCTATGCTTTTTTCAAACCCAGCTAGAATTCTTGTAATTGTTGTTTTAAATTCTAGTTCAGACATCTTATTTATGTATCTATTGATTAAATCTCTGGCCATCATTTCTCCCTTTTCTTTCTTTTGTGCTGAATTCCTCCACCTTTTCCTTTCAGAGGGAAAAGAAATAATAGTAAAATAAAATAAAAATTACAAGATTAAAAAAATAGTAAAGGAAGTTAGATCCTAGGTGCGTTTGGTCTCCTTTTTAAGAGAAGCATGATAGAAAAAAAAGAAAAGAAAAAGTATATTACAAATTAAAACATTTTTAAATATTTGGTCTTTATCCAAAAAACAAAAAGAAAAACAAAACAGAAACAACAACCAAAAAAGAAAACAAACAAAAAATCCAAAATCTTTGATCCTGGTTCCCCTAAAGCTGAAATTTTGCATTACTCTATGATCATTAGGCATAGTGCATAGAAGGGGTTTGTTGGGGAGGGGCATGCTGCTCTCATTCTCAGGCCAACTTGCCCTAGTGGAGATGTGCTTGGAGGGTGCAGGGCGGGTGGGGCCTCGTGTACCGGCTCTATTCTTCACTTGGTGGCACTATTTAGCTCACTGAGGTCAATCAGAGCTGGTGGGCTAGGGGTGAAAATGGCTTCACCCCACTCTCTACTCTCCAGAAGGGAAGTTTTAAGCGCTCACCTAGGTGAAATCCTTCATCTGGCCTCTGTCCCCAGCTTCCATCAGATCCCTGCCTTCTCCCTGTTTGTGTCCGAGCTGTCCACGTACTGGACTGTGCCGGCCACCTGGGTTTTGTCTCACTTGGGGCTGAGTTTCAAAACTGCAAACTTTAGAGACCACTCGCTTGAACCTGTGCTGATCCTTGGGAAGAGGGTCTTGCTGCACCGTGTCCAGTACCCACTTGTCCCAGGAAATAGTTGTGTCGCCATGAAGCAGCAGCAGCTCAGAGTTAATGGTAAATTGCAACACACAGCCAGTGCCAGGGTTTGCTGCCCTCAGCTGGCTTGTTAGTCCCTATTCTGGTGAAAAGGGCAGCTCAATGGCACCCGCCTGGTCTTTTGCCCATGGAGAGGCTGTATGGCCTCTACCAAATGCACTCCAAGCAGGGGAATGGCTTCTCCCCATGTAACCCAGGGAATTCTCAGACTGTGCTGCCTGCTCCCAGGGCTCTGCCCGGCTTCCTCGCTGGAGCACCACCAGGTGCTGAGTTCCTAAACTTTAGACTCTGCACTCTGCTCTTTATACAAAAACAAAACAAAACAAAAACAAAAAACTAAAAACTAAAAACTGGCGCTAATGGAACCCTCTCCTTTTCCCAATCAATGTTTTGGGGAAACAACTTTTTTGTGCAGTTCCCTGCAAGTGTTTTCACTTATTTTTTCTTTTTTACTCTTTATCTCCCTCTCTTCCTCTCTAGCTCACTTCTCTGTGATCAGAGCTCCCTCCCCACCTCAGTGCCCATGGCTCTTTTCTCCCACAAATCAACTCTCTGCACTTCCTACCTTCATTGGGTCATTTTTTTCTCTTTGTAGATGTGCAGCTTTGTACTCTATGACTACCGATCAATTTCATGGATGTTCAGAATGATTTTATATTTATCTAGCTGTTCTGGGGAGGAGGCAAGCTTAGGGTCATCCTACTCCTCCACCATCTTAACATTCATCAATCACAAGAAGTGTACTTGTAATACCCTTCACCTATTTCAACCATTCTCCCCTCCTCTCTTATGGCAACCATCTGTTTGTTGTCTATAGTTAAGAGTCTGTTTTTTGTTTTTTCTTTTTACATTTTTAAAAAAATTTTAATATTTATTTTTAAGAGAGAGACAGAGTGCAAGTGGGGGAGGGCAGAAAGAGACGGAGACACAGAATCTGAAGCAAACTCCAGGCTCTGAAATGTCAGCACAGAGCCTGACCTTGGGCTGAAACTCACAAACCGTGAGATCATGACCTGAGCTGAAGTCAGAGGTTCAACTGACTGAGCCACCCAGGCGCCCCTCTCTCTTTTGTCCTATGTTCATTTGTTTTGTTTCTTAAATTCAACATATGAATGAAATATTGTGGTATTTATCTTTATAACTGGTATATATTTTGCTTGTCATTAGACTCACGGGATCCATCCATGTTTTGGCAAACAACAAGATTTCATTCTTTTATGTGGCTGAATTGTGTCTGTGTGTGTGTGTGTCTGTGTGTGCGAGTGTAACATCTTCTTTCACCATTTGTCTATTGGTGGACACTTGACCTGCTTTCATAATTTGGCTATTGTAAATAATGCTGCAGTAAACATAAATGTTCACGTATTGCTTCAAATTTGTGTTTTTATACTTTGGGTAAATACCCAGCAGTGCAATTACTGGATCATAGGTAGTTCTGTTTGCAGTTCTTTGAGGAATCTCCATACTGTCTTCCACAATGAGTGCACTCAGTTGCACTCCACCAACACACAAAGTTTCCTTTTTCTCCACATGCTCACTAACACTTGTTGTTTCTTGCGTTATTCATGTTAGCTATTCTGACAGATGTGAGATGACATTTCACTGTGGTTTTGATTTGCATTTCCCTGATGATGACTGATGTTGGGCATCTTTTCATGTGTCTGTTGGCCATCAGGATGTCTTCTTTGAAGAAATATCTGTTCTTCTCCTCTGCCCGTTTTTAAATTGGACTTTTTATTTTTATTGTGTTGAGTTCTATAAGTTCTTTATCTAATTTGGATACTAACACTTTATTGGATATGTCATTTGCAAACATCTCATCCCATTCGGTAGGTTGTCCTTTACTTTGTTGATGGTTTCCTTTGCTATACAGAAGCTTTTTATTTTGATTTCATTGCAATAGTTTATTTTTGCTTTTGTTTCCCTTGCCTAAGGAGACATATGTAGAAAGATGTTGTTATGGCCAATGTCAGAGAATTACTGCATGAGCTCTCATAGGATTTTTGTGGTTTCAGATCTCACATTTAAGTCCTTAATTTATTTTGACTTTGTTTTTGGGTATGGTATAAGAAAGTGGTCCAGTTTCATTCTTTTGCAAGTAGCTGTCCACTTTTCCCAACACCATTTGTTGAAGAGACTTTTTCCCATTGCTATTTCTTGACACCTTTATTGAAGATTAATTGGCCATATAATTGTGGGCTTTTTCTGGGCTTTATATTCTTTTCCATTGATCTATGTGTCTATTTTTGTTCCAGTACCATACTGTTTTGATTACTACAGCTTTGTTATATAACTTGAAGTTTGGAATAGTGATACGTCCAGTTTTGTTGTTATTTTTCAAGATTGCTTTTTTTCTAATTAAAGTCTTTTGTGGTGCCATATTTCTAGTTCTGTGAACAATGCTTTTGGTATTTTTATAAGGATTATGTTAAATGTGTAGATTGTTTTGGGTAGTATAGATTTTTTTAACAATGTTTGTTCTTCCAATCCATGAACATGTAATGTCTTTCCATTTCTTTGTGTCCTCTTCAGTGTCTTTCATAAATGTTTTACAGTTTTCAGAGTATAGGTCTTTCACCTCTTTGGTTACATTTATTCCTAGATTTTATTATTTTTGGTGCAATTGAAATGGGATTTTTACCTTAATTTCTTGTTCTGTTCCTTTGTTATTAGTGTATAGAAATGCAATGGATGCTACAATCCAGCAATTGCACTCCTAGGTGTTTACCCAAAGGATTCAAAAATAGTGATTCAAAGGGATACATGCACCCTTATGTTTATAGCAGCATTATCAACAATATACAAAGTATTGACAGATCCCAAATGTCCATCAACTGATGGGTAAAGAAGAAGTGGTATATGTATGTGTGTATATATATATATATATATATATTACTCAGCTATAAAAAAGACTTATCTCTTGCCATTTGTAATGACTTGGATAGAGGTAGAGACTACTATGCTATGTAAATAAGCCAGTCAGAGAAAGACAAATACTATGTGATTTCACTGAAATGTGGAATTTAAGAAACAAAACAAATGAACATAGCAGAAGACAGAGAGGAAAACCAAGAAATAGACTGCTGACTATAGGGAACAAACTAATGGTTACTGGAGGGGAGATGAGTGGGGGGTATGGGTTACACAGGTGATGGGTATTAACGAGGGAACTTGTGATGAGCACTGGGTGTTATATGTAAGTGATGAATCACTAAATTTTATTTCTGAAACTAATATTACACTGTATGTTAACTTAGTAGAATTTATAAAACACTTCAAATGTAAAATTTTTAAAAAATTAGAAAAAGATAAACTTGAATTTCAAACATAAGGAAAAAATACAGTGGATTTCTATATAGTGATTTTGTATCCTGTGACTTTACTGCATTCATTTATCAGTTGTAGTAGTTTTTCTTTCTTTTTTTTTTTTTTTGTTTTTTTTTTGTAGACTCTTTTGGGTTTTCTATATGCAGTAGCATATCACCTGCAAATAGTGAAAGTTTCATTTCTTCCTTACCTATTGGGATATGTTTTATTACTTTCTGTTGTCTGATTGCTGTGGCTAGGACTTCCAGTACTATGTTGAGTAAAAGTGGTGAGAGTGGACATCTTGTCTTGTTCCTGACCTTGGAAAACGTCTCAGTTTTTCCCCATTGTGTATGATGTTACCTGTGTTTTTTTTTTTTAATAAGGCCTTTATTATGTTGAGGTATTTTCCCTCTAAGCCTACTTTGTTCAGAGTTTTTATTGTGAATGGATGCTATACTTTGTTAAATGCTTTTTCTCCATCTATTGAAAAAATCATATGGTTTTTATCTTTTCTCTTGTTGAAGTGATGTATCATGTTTATTGATTTGTGAATATTGAACCACCCTGGCATCTCAGGAATAAATCCCACTTGATCATGGTGAATGATTTTTTTTAATGTATTGTTGGATTCAGTTTTCTAATATTTTTTTGAGGATTATTGCATCTATGTTCATCAGAGATATTGGCCTCTAGTTCTCTCTTTTTGTTGTTGTTATCTTTATCTGGGTTTAGTATCAGGGTAATGCTGCCTGGATAGAATGAATATGGAAGTTTTCTTCCACTTATATTTGTTGGAATAATTTGAGAAGAATAGGTATTAGCTCTTCTTCAAATGTTTGGTAGAATTGACCTGTGAAGATTTTGGTCCTGGACTTTTGTTTGTTGGGAGCTTTTTAATTACTGATTCAATTTAATTTCTGGTAATCAGTATTTGCTAATTTTCTATTTCTTCCTGATGCAGTTTTGGGAAGCTATGTGCTTTTAGGAATTTATCCATTTCTTCTAGTTTGTCCAATTGGTTTCCATATAATTTTTCATAATATTCTCTTACAATAATTTTTATTTCTATGGTGTTGGTCATTTTTTCTCCTTTTTCATTTCTGTTTTTTTTTGAGTCCTGTCTTCTTTGATGATTCTGGCTAGAGGTTTTATCAATTTTGTTGATTTTTTCAAACACTAGCTACTGGTTTCATTGATGTGTTCCATTGTTTTTGAAGTTTCTATGTCAATTATTTCTGCTCTAATCTTTGTTATTCCTCTCCTTCTTCTGGCTTTAGGCTTAATTTGTTCTTTTTCTAACTCCCTTAGGTTTAAGGTTAAATTGTTTATTTGTAGTTTTTCTTGCTTTTTGATGTAGGCCTGTATTTCTATAAATTTCCCTCTTAGAACCGCTTTTGCTGCATCCCAATTTTGGAGGATTGTGTTTTCATTTTCATTTCTTTCGTGTAACTTTTGATTTCTTGATTGACCCATTCATTGTTTAGTAGCATGTTGTGTAACTGCCATGTACTTGTGCTCTGTCTAGATTTTTTCTTGTGGTTGATTTCTAGTTTCATAGTATGGTGATCAGAAAAGGTACATGGTACAGGGTGCCTGGCTGGCTCAGCCAGTTAAGTATCCAGCTTCGGCTCAGGACATGATCTCACGGTTTGTGAGTTTGAGCCCCACATCTGCTGTCAGTGCAGAGCCCACTTCGGATCCTCTGGCTCCTTTTCTCTTTGCCCTTCATTTTCTCCCTTTCTCTCTCTCTCTCTCTCTCTCTCCCTCCCCACTTTCTCTCTCTCTCTCAAAAATAAATAAACATTTAAAAAAAGAAAAAAGAAAAGATGCATGTATGACATTGATCTTTTTGAATTTATTGAGACTTGTTTGGTGGCTTATTACTGATCTATTCTGGAGAATATTCTGTGTGCACTTAATAAGAATGTTTATTCTGCTGTTTTAGGATGAAGTGATCAGAATAAATCTGTTAAACCCATCTGTTCCAGTGTGTCATTCAAAGCCACTGTTTCCTTGTTGATTTACTGTTTGAATGATCTGTCCATTGATGCAAGTGTGGTGGCAAAGTTCCCTACTATTATTGTATTACTATCGATTAGTTCCTTTATGTTTATTACTTCCTGTTTATGTATTTAGGTGCTTCTATTTTGGGTGCATAAATATTTGCAATTGGTGTATCTTCCTTTTGGGTTGTCCCCTTTGTTATATAGTCTTTCTTTGTCTCTTGGTACAGTCTTTGTATTAAAGCCTATTTAGTCCAATGTAAGTATCAATACCTTGGCTTTCTTTCCACATCCAGTCTCATGATAAATATGTCTTTGTATGTGTGTTTAGGTATGAAATGAGTGTCTTGTAGGCCGCATAGAGATAGGTCTTCTTTTTTTTTTGTTTTCTTGGTTGTTGTTTTTTTTTGTCCATTTGTTGCCCTATGTCTTTTAAAGCTTTGAGTCCCCTTACATTCAAAGTAATTATTGACAGCTATGTATTTATTCCCATTTTGTACTTATTTTATGTTTTTGTAGCTCTTCTGTGGTCCTTTCTTCTCTTCCTCTCTTCTCTCATGGTTTGTTGGCTTTCTTTAGTGATATACTTAGATTCCTTTCTCTTTAGTTTTTGCATATCTATTACTGCCTTTTGATTTCTGGTTACCATTATGTTTCTACATAACATCTTCTGCAAATAACAGTCTATATTAAGTTGATGGTCCCTTAAGTTTGAACCCATTTTTACTCAACTCCTCCGCATATTTTAGATATATAGTGTCATAATTTACATTCTTTTATTTTGTGGGTCCCTTGACTGGTTTTTACATATCTACTGATTTTTCCTGATTTTGTTCTTCCTACTTTTCTTACTCTTATTTACAGTCTTTCCTTTCCTCTCAGAGAGTCCTCTTTATCATTTCTTGTAGGGCTGGTTTAGTGATCATGAACTCTTTTAGCTTTTGTTTCTCTGAGAAACTCTTTTTCTCTTCTATTCTGAATAATAGACTTGATACAGTACTAGATACAGTATTCTTGGCTGCAGGTTTCTTTCCTTTCACCACTTTGAATATATCCTGCTACTTCCTTCTGGACTGCAAAACTTTCTGCTGAAAACTCAGCTGTTAGTCTTATGGTATGTCCCTTGTGTGTAACTGACTTTTTTTTCTCTTGCTGCTCATAAAATTCTTTCTTTATCACTATATTCTGCTATTTTAATTAGTATGTGTGTTGGTGTGGACCTCCTTGGGTTTATTTTGTTGGAGGCTGTCTGTCCCTCCTGGATTTAGGTTTCAGTTTCATTCCCCAGATTAGTGAAGTTTTCAACTTTATTACCTCAAATAACTTTTGTGCCCCCCTTTCTCTGTCTTCTTCTGGGATTCCTATAATGCAAATGTTATTACATTTAATGGAGTTGATGCATTCCTTAAGTCTATCCTCATTTTCAGTAATTTTTTATCTCACCTGCTCAGCTTGATTACTTTCCATTACTCTGTCTTCCAGTTTGCTAACTCATCCTTTTTGTTCCTCTAGCCTACTATTTTTTTCCATCTAGTGTATTTTTATTTGCGTTTATTGTGTTCTTCATCTCTGATTGTCTTTTTTATCTTTTTAAGAGTCTTGCTGATGTCCTCCACTCTTTTCTCAAGTCCAGTGAGCATGTGTATGTTCACTACATTAAATTTTCTATCAGTGTTGTTACCTATATGTGTTTTGCTTGTTTTTTCTTACTGTGATTTTGCCCTATTCTTTCATTTGGGACATATTCTTCTGTCTTTTCATTTTGTGTAAATCTCTGTGTATGCTTCTCTCTGTTAGCTGCATCCCCTGCTCTTGAATGTATGGCCTTATTAAAAAGAGGTCCTGTAGTTCCCTGCAGTACATGTCACCTGTTCCCCAGATCCTGGCATATTAGGGGTGTCTCCTACGTATTCTGTGTGTGCCCTGCTGTTGTGTCCTGGCCATTTTTCCTTCAGTCCAGTCATCTCTAGTGGCTCTCTTTGCTTAATGTGGGCACCATTTGGTCCTTTTGGTTTTGGTTGACCAATCTTGTGCCGCATTGGGCTTGACTGGAGTGAGTCATAGCAGACATTTGCCAGAGATACAGTAGCCCCAACTACAGGGAACTTTCCCTGCATTATCCCCTGAGAAGTTTTTGCTGGGAGGGGTGACTGTAATCAGTCCAACTCTCTGGCCCCAGCACACTGCTGGGGCCTCCATTTGGCTGGTGTATGTGGTTATCTTCCCCTCACCCCAGGACAGGAGTCACTTTGATGTGGTGCTGTTCCCTGTGGAGATGGTTACAGACTGTCAGGTTTGTGGCCCATTTGAATGGGCTCCAGCCAAGTGCGTATTGGAGGGGGCAAGGGCACAGTGCCTGCAGGTTTGCACGCTGGCAAGAGGGGACATGCTGTTTCAGGGACCAAGCCAGCTGGGGTGGAACAGGCAGTTTTAACAAGGTGTAGGCTGGACTACTTGCTAAATGAACCTGCTGCTGCTGGACAGGACCTACTGCCTCTGGACTAGCCAGCTGGAGCCAATCTGCAAAGCATGCATGGCTAGGGCTTGCAATTTTAACAAGGTATCTCCTTGTTCTTCTGTAGTCCTGCTGCTGATGCCCCTGCCACTGTCAACACTGAGGCCTTGAAAAGCATGTGAGTCAGAAGATACTGTGTTGGCAAGGTTTGCATGGGTATTCTGGGTTGGGCACCCACAGCACCGAGATTGAGGCAAGCATGACTGGAAAGGGTGGATCTGCCTAAGTTCATGGGGGTGGGGCTTGGTGTAAGCAAGTTAAGTAGTGAATGTGGGTGCTTTGCTGGTTCCCACATGTGACTATGTGTTTGTGCTGGGGGCAGGGTTAAGGTATTGATGCCTGCCAGCTTCTTTGTTCCTAGAGAATTTCCTCAGTGAACATTGCCCCTCTGGGACCCACTCTTAAGATTAGTAAATAATTCTCCCTCCATATGCCCCAGGCATTTTTCAAGCTGTCTCTTCTATGCCATATCTCCATGGGCTTTTTGTTGCACTGCCTGTTTGAAAGAGGGAACTCTGCTTCCTATTGCCCTTCAGGTTCTCTCAGAACCAAGACTGCTAATTTTTAAATTTCTAGGCTTTAAGTCCCACTTGTTGTTAAGAACTTACTCAATTTGGCCACTCTAGTTTTCAAAGCCAAATGGTATGGGGATTTGTCTTCCTTGTGCGGGCTCTCCAGTATGAGAGTCTGTTTCTCTCCCCTCTCTGTACCCTCAGCTCACCTCGTTCTGCAGATAGCCTGGGATTCATTTAGCTCCTCACCACATCTATGCCCTTCCCACTTTGTCTGTGTGGTCTCTTCTCTACCTTTAGTGGTAGAGTTTGTTCTGCTTGTCTTTGGGTCATTTTCTGGATTATTTACACTGATGTCAGTGCTATCTAGCTGTATCCATGGGATGACATGAGCATAGGGTCCTCCTACTCCTCCCATCTTCTCAGTCTCTCTCTAAAGGTGATCTCTAAAATAGTCATTTTGAAAGAATATATGTGGAAATATAGACATGGAAACTTAAAAAATGGCATAAATAGAAAGTATAGAACTACCAACTTCAATATTTATACTCAATGAACTGGATGGGAATAGAAGAAGTGGGTATCAGTGCACTTTAATGCCTATCAATAGAAATTATCCAATTTACTTTTTTTTAATACTGAGAAAAAATGAAATAAACTTTAGTAAGACAAGGGCAACTTTAAGTAATTTTAAGTCTAATATTTGTATATTTCAACCTCTAGAAGAAAAGGCAGAGAAAACAAACAGGGAAGAATAAATGTTCAATGAGATGATGGCTAAAAGTTCCCTAAATTTAGTGAAAATCATGAACCTACGGATCCATGAAGCTCAGCAAAATCCAAGCATGATAAGAATAATTAAATAAATAAATGGGCACATCATTGCCAAACTACAGGAAACCAAAGATAAAGAGAAAATTTTGAAAGTGACAGGAGTAAGTAGAAACATTGTAGACAATGGTATGAATCGTTTTTTATTCTCATCAGAAACAATGGAATCCAGGAAACAAGCAATTGATACATTTAAAATGCTGAAAGAAAAAAATATATAAGGGCATACATTAAGTGAAGAAATTTTTATTCAAGAAAACTTACTAAATTTCAGTAAAAATAACTGGAGTCTGTGACTCTTGAGCCACAACCTCCTCCTAACTCCCATCCCAGCTCAAAATAATGGATATGCCATTCTAAGTGATGTGGCAAGAATACAAGGCTCTCTCTTTCCCAGATGTCTCTCAAGTGCTATGGTATCTCCCTGGTATGCAAAGACATCAGTATTTCTCATCTTCCAGAGCTCTATTTTTAAAGATGAAATTCAAAGTTAGTGTAGCCAAGAGCTCTCTTCCTCCTCCTAGCTCCACTTGTAGGTCAAAGGCTATACCCAAGGTGTGGCAAGCCAAAAATACTAAGGCTCAGAATGTCCTTGCCCCTTGTAGGACACGTATAGGGTTTGTACAGCAGGAGTTCCATACCGATGGAGGCAACCTGAGAAAGGCAATATCTAGTGCTCCTGTCTAATTTTTTGTTTATAAAGCAAGGATGCCACTCCAACAGAAGTATGCAAGTGTACACGCCCTAGCTCCAGAGCCCTGGCTCATAGATTTTCCCAAAAGACAGGTGGGCCATAAGAACAGAGAGTTCTGAAATTCTCCCCATAGGAGCCAAGTTTATTTGGAAGAGTGTGAGAAAGTTCGAAGCCTAGGAACTATCTTAGAAACAAAAGATATTCAAGTGGCAAGCAATTAAGAGGAGGGTAGTAGCTCCATGAGAGCTACAAATTTAACTGTAGGCCAAGAAATTTACAAGCGAGAACCTAGGAAAAAAGACAGCTAAGGAAAGTCTTCTTGGGGTCAAAAAAAATCAAAAATTGGCCACATAACTACCCCTGCAAAGGGACCCCAATTTAATTGGGTTGGATGGTGGAACAATTTATGCCACCGGGAAGTGTTGCAAACAAGAGTGTATATTACTCACTGTTCTCCAGAGAAACAAGACCAATAGGTTGGATATGTGTACAAAGAGATTTATTACATGGAGAATTGGCTCACATGATTATGGAGGCTAACAAGTCCCAATATTTGAAGGATAAGCTGGCAAGCTATAGGCCTGGGAGAGCTGCTATGTAGTTCCTCTTCGAAGGCCAGCAGGCTTGAGACCCAAGAAGTGCTGATGTTTCAGTTCAAATTCAAAGTCACCAAGAAGCTGATATCCCAGTTCCCCAGAAATCAGGTAGAAAGAACTCCAACTTGAGGGAAAATCAGATTTTTTTGCTCTATATCAGCCTTGAGCTGATTGGATTAGGCCCACCCACATTAGGGAAGGCAGTCTACTCACCCTACTGATTTAAATATTAATTTCATCAACAAAACATCCTTATAGAAAAAACAAGAACACTGACCAAATACCGGGGAACCCCATGGCCCAGTAAAGTTGACACAAAATTAATCATTATAGTACAATCAACTGGCAATTAGTAGAGTCTAACAGTTGGTGTGATAAGGTAGCTTAATACAGTAATCAAAAAAGAGACAGAGAGTCCTGCATAAAACGCTATCATGGCAGGTGGCTGTGGGCATGCCCATTGTAGAACCCCCTAACGAACAATATTAGAAACTTCACAATGTAAGGGAAATAAATGTCTTAAAAATCCAACTAAGTCACTAAACAAATGAACTTAGCAAGGCCTTGAGAAGGGATGAGTATCCAGATTGCTACAATATATTATTTAACAGGTCCTTTTTAAAAAAATTACAAAGCATGAGAAGTAATAGGAATGTATAACCCATACCTAGGGGAAAAGGAGCAATAGAAATTGCCTATGACAGGGCCCAGGTGTTGGATTTAACAGACATTAACTTCAAAAACAGCCTTTATAAATACATTCAAAGAACTAAAGGAAATGATACACAAAGAACTAAAGGACAATACCTCATCAAATAGAAAAGATTAATAGGGGAGCGAAGATGGCATCAGAGTGAGAAGACTCTAAGAGGCTTGTCTCTTCCCTCAAACACGACTAGATATCAAATGTTTCTATATACCCCAGAAATCAACCTAAAGACTGACAGAACAAACCCCACAACTAAAGGGAGAAAAGCCACACTGAAGAAGGTAGAAAGTGCAGAGAAGTGGTTTGGGGGAGAAGTGGATCCTGGGTCCTGTGGAGGAGAGGGAGTCGTGATCAAGGTTGTAGATAAAGGTGAGAGAGAGAGGAGCATACAGGGGAATGCAAATGGAGAACATTTCCCCAAAGCCATTGTCTGGGAAAATAAGAGGGGGTGATTTTCATGAGTTCTTGAAGCCAGCAGGGCTTAAAGGCTGGAGTTTTAAAGGTCACCAGGCTTGGCCAGGATAGAGCTCTAAGGGTGCTGCTGTACTCCTTGAGAGAAGGCAGGTAAGTGACCCAGGGACAGGCAGTGTGGAAATACCTGATTTGAAGAAGACTTGGGGACACATGGGGGGTAGATTATTGCACCTCAGGAAGACGCCTCTCCAGGGACAAAGTTGCTAGCCAGCACCATTTCCCTCCCCTGCCCCTAAGCATAAATGCAGAACCACCTGCAGGAAGCAGCTCAGCTCTGACACTGGCTGCCTAACCTGCTTACAACAAGTCCCACACCCCTGCACTCTGGTGCAACTACCCTTCTCAGTCAAGCCTGCCTCAGTCCCAGCATGGCTGGACCCTCCTCCAGAAGACCAGCACAAACTTCTGCCACACCATGCCACGAAAGCCTGGAATTTTTAAAGTCAGCAGGCTTGGTGGGGATAGAGCCGGGAGAGCAGTACACTACTTGAGAGAAGGCATGCAAACAACCTGGAGGCAGACAGTGTGGAAACAGTGATCTGAAAAATGCCTGGGACACATAGGAGTGGGTGGTGGGTGGGATTATTTGCTGTTCTCAGGGTTCTTCCCAGATAGGCAGTATGTATGGGGGAGCCTCTCCAGGGACCAGGGAGCTGGCTGGTTCCATTTCCTCCCCTGCCCCTCAGCATAAATATAGAGCCACATGCAGTAAGCAACACAGCACTGACAATGGCTGCCTAGCCTGCTTTACACCAAGCCCCACATCCCCGTCCTCTGGCAGTAATGTCTTTCTCCATTGGGTTTGCCTCAGTCTCAGCATAGCAAACCCCTTCTCCAGAAGACCAGCAGAAACTCCTGCCCACACCATGTCCCCTGACCAGAGAGTTCTGCAGGGCTTCAGTTCTAGTGGAAGTTGTATCAGGTCTCATGAAACAAGCAGACCAGAGCACACCTAGTTAAAAGTCATCACACTCTGGCCAAGGACCAAACACTGCCCACTGCAGGCAAGGAGAACCTCTGCAGATGACTGACCTGAGGGGTAGAGCAGCCAAAACACAAGAGCAGAGCACACGCAGCACACCCCAGAGATACTCCCTGAAGCACCAGGCCCTGGACACTATATGACCTCTTTTCCATAAAGCTGTTACTTTCAGGAGCAGGAAATATAACAGGCTTTTCTAACACAGAGAAGACAGAGACTTAGACAAAATGCCAACAAGGAGGAATTCATCCAAAATGAGAGAACAAGATAAGGTCACAACCAGAGATCTAAGCAAAACAGATATAAGTAACATGCATGATGGAAAATTTAAAGCAACAATCATAAGGATACTCACGGGGCTTGAGGAAAGAATGGAAGACTTCAGGGAAGCCTTCACTGCATACATAAAAAAGTTTAAAAAAATCAGTTAGAATTAAAAAATGCAATAACTAAAATTGGAAACAGACGATGCAACAAACACAAGGCTGGAAGAATCAGAGGAACACATAAGTGATATAGACAAAAAATATGGAAAATAATGAAGCTAAACAAAAGAAAGAATTATGCAGCATGAAAATAGACTTAGGAGACTCAGTGAATCCATCAAATGTAATAAGATTAGGGCTCTAGGAATTCCACAAGAAGAGAGAGAAAAGGGGGCAGAAAATTTATTTCAAGAAATAATAGCTGAAAACTTCCCCGATCTAGGGAAGGAAACAGATTTCTAGATCCAGGAGGCACAGAGAACTCCCACTAAAATCAACAAAAGCAGGCCAACACCAAGACAGATTGTAATTAATTTCGCAAAATATAGTGATAGTGAAAAAATCTTAAAAGCGGAAAGACAAAAGAATTACTTAACTTACGAGGGAAGACCCATAAGGCTAGCTGCAGATCTCAACAGAAACTTGGCAAGTCAGAAGGGAGTGGCATCATTCAAAGTGCTGAATGGGAAGAATCTGCAGGCAAGAATACTCTATCCAGTAAAGCTATCATTCAGAATAGAAGGAGAGATTAAAAAACTTCCCAGACAAACAGAAACTAAAGGAGTTCATGACCACTAAACCAGCCCTGCAAAAAATATTAAAGGGGACTCTGAGTGCAAAGAGAAGACTCCTTTTGGAGTGTTTAATCCATTTATCTTTAATGCTATTATTTGTATTGTCAGATTTACATCTTCCACCTTACTTTTTGTTTTCTATATATCTCTGACACTTTTATTTCACTATTTTAATGTCATCTTTTACATTCAGTAAATCCTTTTTAGTTTAAAAGTTTAATTTTATTATTTCATTATTATTTCTAACATTTTCTTCTAATAAGTCTTGATAAACGACTTGTATCTAGAATGTATGAGGCACTCTTACAACTAAAATATATAATGACAAATAATTAAAATGGACAAATGATATGAATATACAGTATTCCAAAGAATATATACAAATGGCCAATAAGTACATGGAAAGATGCTTAACATTAGTCACCAGAGAAACGCCAAGCGAAGTCACAATGAAATAGAACTCTTCATCCACTAGAATGACCAAAATAAAAAAAAAAAGATAGATAAAAATAAGTGTTTAAAAGGGTTTGTAACTTTTATATATTGCATATGGGAATAGAAAATGGTGCAGCCACTTTGGAAAACAGTTTGGAAGTCCCTCAGAAAGATAAATATAGAGTCATCGTATAAACCAGAAATATGCTCTTAGATATATATCCAAAAAAAGTGAAAAGATATTGTCACAAATATTTGTAGATGGACATTCATAATAGCATCATTAGTAATAGTCAAAAAGTGGAAATAACCCAAATTGCCATCAACTGATAATGGATATATAAAATGTTGTATCTCTACCACAAAATATTATTCAGCAGTAAAGGGAATAAAATACTGACATATGTTACAACCAGAATAACATATGCTAACTGAAAGAAACCAGTCACAAAATACACAATGTATGATTTCTTCTATATAAAATGTCTATAATCTGTAAATCTATAGAGACAAAAAGTAGATTAGTGGTTACCTAGGTCTGGGAACAGTAGTGTCACAGAAATGGATAGTGACTGCTGATGGGGAACTGGTTTCTTTTAGAGGATGAAATGATCTAAACTGATTGTGGTGATTGTTAATCTATGTGAATATACTAAAAACTATCAAACTGTATATTTTAAATGGGTGAATCAGATGTACATGACAAATACAAATTAAAAATAAGGAAAATAAACTTTAATTTCTCTTGATACAAGAAGAAAAAGAGACTGTACACCCTATCTTAGAGCACTTACTTAAAAGGAAAAAATAGGGGGGCCTGGTGGCTCAGTTGGTTAAGCGTCTGACTTCAGCTCAGGCCATGAACTCGCGGTTCATGGGTTCGAGCCCCGTGTCCTGCTCTGTGCTTACAGCTCAGAGCCTGGAGCCTGCTTCGGATTCTGTCTCCCTCTCTCTCTGACCCTTCCCTGCTTACACTCTATCTCCCTCCCTCTCAAAAATAAACAAACATTATTAAAAAAAGGAAAAAGAAACCTTATAATTGTGAATCCTCTCTGCCACATTTTTTCTCAATACTGGGCAGCCATTTCTTTGAAATGTAATAATCACAAAAGATAGCACCCGTATCTTCTATTTTCTGTGGGAGGATAAGAGTCTAACTTTAGCTGGTGCCAGGCCTCAAGTTACAAATGTACTTCCTATCTTAAATATATGAGTAATTCATTTTCCTTTTTAAAAGCAATTAACAAATCCATGTGGCTAACCCAATTACAAGGTGAACTTAGGACAAGTCATGTCTGATCACTGATGATGCCATGTTCTTTTACTTGAGGAATAGTTATCATTTATCTTGATAAAATGTATGCAACTGGGTGTATCTACTTGGCCATATAATGGGATAAAATTTCCTTCTATCTTTACAGTCTCTTTAGCAGATTGCTTGTGATGTGCATCACATTCTAGTTTAATGCTTATCCAATAATAAAACAGTTTTCTCTCTCTTCTACTTTTGTGGAGAAGCTTTTTGGGTTGGCAGATTTTATTTTTAATTATATTTCTCTAGCATATGGAGTGTGAGTCATATCTTAATAAAGCTGTTGTTTTAAAAATGAAGACTATAATACATCATTTTAGTCTTTCATTTATAATATCATTGTCAAATATTTCCTCTACATATAGTGAGAGATACATTAGACTCTCTGTTGTAATTTTTGCTTCATTTGCAAACATAATTTAGAAAACTCAACAGGAAAAGGAAAGTCTATTTTATGGTGTTCAGTCATATTTTTGCTGTTTCTGTTCTTCCTTCCTGATGTTGCAAGATTTCTTTCACCATGTTCACTCAGGCGCTAGATTGGTCGGTTCAGGTACCATAAAAATACTACAGACTGTGTGGCTTAACAACAGAAATTTATTTTCTCACAATTCTAAAGTCTGGGAGGCTAGGGTGCCAGCATGTTCCAGTTCTTGTGAAAGATCTCTTCCTGGCTTGCATACAGCCACCAACCTGCCATGTCTTCACATGGCAGAGATAGATCAATAGAGAGACCTTCCTTTAGTATAAGGCTATAGTATAGCTTCATTTAACCTTAACCTCCATAAAGCACTGACCACTAGATTAAATCACATTAGGGGCTAAAGCTTCAAAATAGGTATTTGAGGGAGACAGTTCAGTCCATAGCAGACCCTAAGGTCCCTAGCCAGTCTGCCTCATTTTCACCAGTCTGTGTTTTCTTATGTTGTTTTATATATAATGTCTAGGGATTTTAGTTGCACTTAATGAGAAAAAAAGGGAATAGTGTATCTACTTCATCTTTCCAGAAGCAGGAGACTACCCACAAATAATTTTGATTTCTACACTTCACTCATACTAGTAAAATGTTAACATGAGGAGACTGATAAACAATATATAAATAATGTAATGCCTACAGCAATCACACACACAAAGGAGCTATACAAATATATGTACTAAAAAAACCATGGGTGATTCAAAATAGAATTCTAAATAAAAATTCAGGAAGGTAGGAGGGAGAAAACAAACAAAAAAACACAAAAATTAAAATGACAGTTTTAAGCCCTATGTATCAATATTTATATTAACTATAAGTAGTCTAATGTGCCTTTTAAAGACAGAAATTGTCAAAGTGAATTTACATAATGGTATAAAGGTCAGTCCACTAAGACAGAAATTCTGGATGTATATGCACCAAACAACAAAACTGCAAAATATATAACTGAAAAACCAACAGAACAAAAAGCACAAACTGACAAATCCAAAATCGTAATTAGGGACTTCACCAACCCTGTGTCAACAATAGATAGGTTGACTAGACATAAAATCAGCGATGATATACAAGAACAAAATAGCATCAACTAAAAAAAGATAATTGACATAGAATATTCCACCCTGCAACAACAGGGTACACATTTTGTTGGACAGAGTTAATTCTGTGCTGGGAAGGAAATTTATAACACTAAATGTTTACATTGAAGAATAAAGAGTCTCAAATCAATAATCTAAACTCCCACCTAAGGAAATGTTAAACTCAAACCAAACAGAAGAAATAATAAAGATACTAACAGAAATTAATGAAATGAATTAAAGAGCTAATTCTTTGAACAGACCAATGAGTTTATAAACCTTTAGCTAGATTGACAAAGAAACAAAGAAAGAATACATACATTACCAGTGTCAGGAATGAAATGGGGATATCTCTACACACCCTGAAGACATCAAGAAGATAGTAAGATATAAACAAGTCTACAGGCATAAAGTGGACAACATAAATGAATGGATCATTTCTTCAAAAGGTATAAATTATTACAATTCACTCAATATAGAATAGATAATTTGAATAAATACATAGCTATTAAGAAAATTGGACTATTCACTTAAAAAACATAAATGAAACCAAGATCTTCAAGCCAAGATAGTTTTACTGGAGAATTATACAAACATCTAAGAAAGAATCATCATCATTGAGGACGTTGTGCTATGTGAAATAACTCAGAGAAATAGAAATACTGTATGTTATCACTTTTGTGTGGAATCTAAAAGCCAAACTCAAAAACAGTGAATGGCAGTTTTAGGTGCAGAGAGAGAGAATTAAAGAGATGCTGTATAAAGGTACCAACTTGCAACTAGTAGATGAATAAATTCTGGAGATCTGACAGACAGTATTGGGATTATTGTTAATAATATTGTATTATAAATTTCAAAGTTGCCAAAAGACTAGATCTTGACTTCCCACCACAAAAAAGAAATGATAATTATGTGACACGATAGAAGTGTTGCTAATCCTATTATGGCAATCATATTGCAATATATGATCAAACCAACACATTGTACATTTTAAACTTCCACAATGTTATATGTCAATTATGTTTCAATTTTTTTAAATTTTTAAAGATTTTATCACCAATTGTACACAATTATTTCCACAAAATACAACAGGAAAGAGTAATTCCCAACACATTTTATGATGTTAGTTTTACCCTGATACCAAAACCAGACAGAGAGTACACATAAAAAAGAAATCTATGCACCAATAGCTCTCTCATAAATTTCAATGCAAAAAGAAAAACCATTAAAATAGTATCAAATATAAATCAGAAATATATTTTAAAAGGTACAACATGACTAAGATGGTTTTATTTCGGAGATGCAAGACTGGGTTCAATATTTGAAAATCAATTAATGAAATTTTCCATAATAATAGGCAAAAGAGGAAAAATCACATGATAGTATCAATTAAGGCACAAAAAGTATGTGACTATTTTAATAGTATTCATATTCATGGGTGTAACTAGAGTGTATTATGCAAAGTGAAACAAGTCAGAGAAAGACAAATATATGATTTCATTCACATGTAGAATTTAAGAAACAAAATTGATGAACATAGGGGAAGGGAAGGAAAAATAAAATAAGATAAAAACAGAGAGGGAGGCAAACCATAAGAGACTCTTAAATACAGGGAACAAACTGAGAGTTGCTGGAGGGGAGGTGGATGCAGGGGAATGGGCTAAAGGAGTGATGGGCATCAAGGAGGGCTCTTTTGGGGATGAGCATTGGGTGTTATATATAAGTGATGAATCACTAAATTCTACTCCTGAAACCAATATAACACTATATGTTAACTAATTTGAATTTAAATAAAATACAATAAAATAATAAATAGAAATACAGGGTACATTTCTCAACTTGATAAATAACATCTACAAAAATACGATAGCTAATATCATAGTGGTGGAAGATTGAATCCATTTCCCCTGAGACTGGGTATAAAACAAATATGCTGCTTTTACCACTGCCATTCAAATAGGACTGAAAATTTTGGTAGTTCAATAAGGAAATAAAAGGCATACAGATTGAAGAGCCAGAAATAAACCTGTCCTATTTTCAGATGACATGATCTTCTACGTAGAAAATCTCAACTAATAAACACACAAAATAAACCTCCAGAACTCATTCTTGGAAGTGAATTTAGCACTGCTACAGGATACAAGATCAACGTATAAAAATCAATTTTATTTCTATATAGTAACAATGAACATGTGAATACTAAAGTTAAAATTATGATACAATTTATAATCCTTAAAAATATTTGTGTGTAAATTTCATATAGCATGCATAGAGCTTATATGTTGAAAACTACAAAACACTGATAAAGATTAATTAAATGGAGAGACATAGTGTGTGCATGGATTGGAAGACTCAACACAGTAGAGATGTCAGCAAGATCCCTGCAAGGTTTTTGTAGTTATGAAAAAATTATTCTAATATTTATATGTAAAGGCAAATGAAGTAAAATTGACAAAAATTTACAAAAGAATAATAAAATGAGAATACAGCCACGTGATTTCAAAATTTATTTTATAGCTACAGTAATAAAGACTATGTGGTTCTGGCAAAGGAATAAACACAGAGATCAATCGAATAGAACAGAAAATCCAAAAATAGCCACCACCCCCCATGTATGGCTCATTTATTTTTGACAGAGACACAACATCAATTTAATGGAGAATGAATAATCTTTTCAACAAATGGTAACAGAGCATTTTGGATATCCACAGGGAGAAAAATAAATCTCATGCTACACCTCATATCTTAAACAAAAGTTAACTCAAGGTAGATAATAGATTTATATGTAAAATGTAAAACTATAGAATATTTAGAAACTGACCAAGAAAAAGATTGGGAGATATAGACTTCGTGAAGAGTTCTTTTTTTTTTTTTTAACATTTATTTATTTTTGAGACAGAGAGCATGAACGGGGGAGGGTCAGAGAAAGAGGGAGACACAGAATCTGAAACAGGCTCTAGTCTCTGAGCTGTCAGCACAGAGCCCCACGTGGGGCTCGAACCCACGGACCGCGAGATCATGACCTGAGCCGAAGTCGGACACTTAACCGACTGAGCCACCCAGGCACCCCCGTGAAGAGTTCTTATATATGACGGAGGAAACAAAATCCATTTCCAAAAAAAAAAAAAAAAAAAACCCTAAATTGGAGTTCATTTATTTCAGAATTTTCTTCTGAGTCATATTTAAGAGAATGGAAAAACATATCACAGCTAGTAGAGTATACTTGCAAACCACATGTCTGATAAAGAACTCATCTGTAGAACATAAGGATCTTCCTTGACTTATAATGGGGTTATATTCTGATAAACCCATTATAAGTTGAAAATATCCTAAGTTGAAAATGCATTTAATGTACCTAACGTACTGAATATCATAGCTTAGTGTAACCTACCTTAAATGTGCTCAGAACACTTGTATTAGCCTACAGTTTGAAAAAGTTACTTAACACAAAGCCTATTTTATAATAAGGTGTTGACTACTTCATGCAATTTATTGAATATTGTACCAACAGTGAAAAACAGAATGGTTGCACAGATTGATTATAAGTGTATCAGTTATTTACCCTTGTGGTCGCTTGGATCACTGGGATTGCCACTTGCTGCCACTGCCCAGCATCATGAGAGACCATGGTACTACATATCACTAGGTTGGGAAAAGGTAAAAACTTAAAATTTGTAGTACAGTGTCTACTGAATATGGATTTCTTTTGCACTATCATAAGGTAGAAAAATCATAAGTCAAAGGACTATAAATCAGGGACTGTCTGTATAAAGAATCCTCAAAACTTAACAGTAAAATCTAAAATTAAATATAATCAAAAGAAGTGAAGAGACATTTCATTGAATAAGATATTCAAATGGCAATTAAGTTCATAAGAAGATGGCCAACATTATTCTCCATTAAAGTAGTGAAAATTAACACCATAACAAGATAACATATACACACATTAGAACTATTACCAAAAAAGAAAATCTTTAAGGATATGGAGAAACTGAATCTCCCTTTTATTGCTGGGGTGATTGTGGAATGGTAAATCCCACTCTGGAAAAGAGTTTAATAGTTTTATAAAAAACTAAATGTATAATTATTATATGGACAATTGTACTACTACACATTTATCCCAGAGAATTAATAGCTGTGCCCACACAAATGCCTATGAACAAATGTTTGTAGGAAATTTATTGTACTCGCCAAAACTGCCAAAGAAACTCTCAAAATGTTCTTCACTTGTTTAATGGTTAAACAAATTGTTGTGTATCCATACCATGAAATACTACTAAGCGATAAAAAAATAACTATTAGTACATGCAGCAATTTGAATATATTATGAGGAAGTTATGCTAAGTGAAAAATGTCAATCCCAAAAGTTGCATAGTGTATGATTCTGTTCATATAACATTCTTCAAAAGAAAATTATTACAAACAGATTACTGGTTGCCCAGGATCAATGAGAAAAAGGCTTTTATAACTATAGATTGAGAAACTGTTTTTCAAATTTATTTCAACATTTAAATGACTGAGAATAGCCAAAACCATATTTTAAAATGGTTTCATTGATGCAAGACTTTATAATGTGGGACACTAAGGCTACAATAATCAAGAGTGCAATATTAGTATAAGGGTATATCAAGAATTCAATTCAGAATAGTACAGAAATAAACCCACTGTCATAGTGACAATTCATTTTCAAGACAGCAGCAAAAAATGAAATGGAAAAACAAGGCTTTCCAACAAGTGTTTCTAGCAAAACTAGATACTCATATGGGGTAAAATGAAACCTCAAATGTTGCTGTGCAGAAACATTAATTTGAGATGAATCATAACACCTAGAAGTTAAACTGTAGAAAAAATAATAAAAGGATGTCTTTGTTACCTTGAGAGAGGCAAATATTTCTCAGACAGGACAGAGAAAATAATAATCATAAAAGAAAAAAGAAATTAGCCTTCATGGAAATAGTTTTCTTATTAAAAAGACAGTATTGAGAGGAGCCTGGCTGGGTCAGTCGGTAGAGTGTGTGACTCTTGATTTCAGGGCCATAAGTTAGAGCCTCACACTGGATACAGATTCTTAACAAAAATAAATAAACTTAAAAAAAAAAGACAGTATGGAAAAATTAATAGTCAAGCCACAGATTGAGAAATATATCAGCAAAACATATCTACAAAGTCCTTGTATCTGGAATTTATTAAAAAACAAACTGTTAAAGCTATGTAATAAAAAGACAAAACAATTTTAAAAGGCCAAAAACCTATACATACATACACAACACAAAGAAAGATATTCAAATGGTCATGATGAAGCATATGAAAAAGTTCCTCAACATGTTTACATCTTTCACAAATAATGGATTCAAAACAGATTTTAGAGCTAACTATAAATGCAAAATTATAAAATTTCTAGGAAATAATAAGGGAGAAAGTATTGGTGATAGCTTTTTCAATGAAACACAAAAGCGTAGTCCATAAAAGAAAAGATTGATATGTTGGACTTCATTAAAATTAACATCTTCTGCTCTATAAAAGACACTGTTAAGGAGAAGATAGGGACAGACGAGGGGAAAATATTGGTGAATCACATATCTGACAAAGTACTTAAATCCAGAATATACAATTAACATGTAAGGTTCAGCAATAAGACGAAGAGCTTGGAAAGATGGCAGAGTAGGAGGACCCTTAGCTCACCCCATCCCAGTTTACAGCTAGCTATCATCCACATTCAAGTCAATAAACCAGAGAGCAATGTGAAGACTGGCAGAACACAGTCCACACCTAAATATAGAGAAGCTACAACTGAAAGTTTGGTCAGAAAGGCAGAGGGAGGTTCCTCCAGGAGGGAGGGAGCTATGTGCATGGAGAGGGCAGAGAAACAGGCCCTAGTACCAGGGAGTTCACATGGGGAAGACTAATCCCTATAACATTTGGCTTTAAAAACCAGAGGGGATGAATTCAGTGAGTTTATAAAACTAAGTAGGGCTTGGAACCGGGAGCTTTAAAAGCCAGCTGACTCAGCACTGAGTGAGCCAGGAGGGCCAGTGATAGCTGGGTCACTGTCCTTAAAGAGACAGCAGCCTGTGCAGAGAGGCAACATAAAAACAGCTGTTTGCACAGCACCAAGAACAAACAGGAGGCAAATCTGTTCATATTGATTTTAGAGGGTGTTGGAGGACGTCTCTGAAAATGAGGGAACGGGCACGTGCCATTTTCCTTCCCTGTCCTACAGCATAAAACAGTGCCTTATGATATGATCCAGCAATTATGCTCCAAAGTATTTACTCAAATCAGTTGAAAACTTGTGTCCACAAAAAACCTGCACATGAATGTTTGTAGCAGCTTTATTCATAATTTCCAAAACTTGGAAGTAACCAATATGTCCTTCAATAGTTGATTGAATAAAGAAACTATTGTACATGCATAGAAAGGAATATTATTCAGTAATAAAAGGAAATAAGCTCTTACCCATAAATACACAAGGAGAAACCTTAAATGCATATCAGTAAGTGGAAGAAGCCAATTTGGAAAGGCTACATCCTGTGTGATTCCAACTATATGACATTCTGGAAAAGTCCAAACTATGGAGGCAGTGAAAAGGTCAGTGGGTTGGGAGCAGGGGAGGAGGAGAGGGATAAATTGTTGAGTCACAGGATAATGTTACTGCAGGGAAACTATTCTGTATGATACTGTAATGGTGGATACATGTCATTACATTATACATTTGTCAAAACCCATAGAATGTATCTCCCAGCAAAGAAAAGCTCAGGACCAGATAACTTACCAGAGAATTCTACCAGGCACTCAAATAGTTAACATCAATCCTCCTGAGACTCTTTGAAACAACTGAGATGGAGGGAACACTTCAAGCTCATTCTATGAGGTCAGCACTACCTTGATAATGAAGCCAATGACACTATAAGAAAAGAGATCTATAGACAAATATTCCTGATGAATAATGATGCAAAAATCCTCAACAAAATAATAACAACTGATTTCCACAGAATATTAAAATAATTATACACCTTTACCGAGTGGATTTATTTCTGGATGGAAAGGATGATTCTAAATAAAAAATCAATCACTGTAATACACTATATTAACAGAATAAAAGAGAAAAACACAATCCTCTCAATGCAGAAAAAGCATTTGACAAAATTTAACAAACTTTCATGATAAAAACACTCAACAATCTGGGAATACAAGAAAACTACCTCCCCAAAATAAAGACCATTTATGCAAAGCCCACAGCTAACCTCATATCTTAATTTTAAAAATTAATCATACCCCTACATTATGATCTCACAATTCTGCACCCTCATATTTATCTAAGAGAACCCAAAACATATGTCCATAAAAAGAATTGTACAGAAATGCTCATCAAAACTTTATTCATAGTGGCCAGAAACTGGGAACAACCCAAATGACCACTAATGAGAAAATTCATAAACTGAACTCATCATTTAAAATTGAATGAGCTATGTATGCATACAATAGTGTACATAAAACTAGCAGACATTTTGCTGAGAAAATGAACCTGGGCACAAAAGGACATATTATAATTTTCTAATTATGTGAAACTTTAGAATAACCAAGACTAATCTATTATGACAAAAATGAGAAGAATCTTCTGAAGATAATCACTGGAAGATGTATGGAAGAAAACTTCTGGAATGATAAATAACTGCATAAATTTGTCAAAACCAATTTGATTGTAGAGGAGACTAGTGGCTCAGTCGGTTGTGCTCAGGTCATGATCTCACGGGTCCTGAGTTCCAGCCCCTCATCAGGCTTGGTGCTGTCAGCACAGAGCCTGCGTTGGATCCTCTGTCCCCCTTCCTCTCTGCCCCACCCTGGCTCCTGCTTTCCCGTTCAAAAATAAATAGAACATTAAAAAAACTAATATGATTGTATATTGGATATATGTTCTTTGGACTCTATGTAAATTCTATCTAAAAACTGTTAAAATTATTGTCCTCCAGTTAGTATTTGACAGGTGTGCTTTTCACAGTTGTGCAAGTTACCTATTCTTAAACTAATTTATATATAGTTTGTCCTTGATGAATTTATCAATATATTGAACAGAATGGGAGTTAGGGGTTTTTTTTCCTCCCTTTTCTCCTTCCTTGCCTCTCTCCTTTCTTTGTTTTGAAGTTTCTTTCTTTCTTTCTTTCTTTCTTTCTTTCTTTCTTTCTTTCTTTCTTTCCTCTTTCTTTCTTTCTTTCTTTCTTTCTTTCTTTCTTTCTTTCTTTTTAATATATGAAATTTATTGTCAAATTGGTTTCCATACAACACCCAGTGCTCATCCCAAGATATGCCCACTTCAATTCCCATCACCTACCCTCTCCTCCCTCCCACCCCCCATCAACCCTCAGTTTGTTCGCAGTTTTTAAGAGTCTCTTATGCTTTGGCTCTCTCCCACTCTAACCTCTTTTTTTTTCCTTCCCCTCTCTCATGGGTTTCTGTTAAGTTTCTCAGGATCCACATAAGAGTGAAAACATATGCTATTGGTCTTTCTCTGTATGCCTTATTTCACTTAGCATGACACTCTCCAGTTCCATCCACGTTGCAACAAAGGGCCATATACCATTCTTTCTCATTGCCACGTAGTACTCCATTGTGTATATAAACCATAATTTCTTTATCCATTCGTCATTTGATGGACATTTAGTCTCTTTCCATAATTTGGCTATTGTTGAGAGTGCTACTATAAACATTGGGGTACAAGTGTCCCTATGCATCAGTACTCCTGTATCCCTTGGGTAAATTCCTAGCAGTGCTACTGCTGGGTCATAGGGAAGGTCTATTTTTAATTTTTTGAGGAACCTCCACACTGTTTTCCAGAGTGGCTGCACCAGTTTGCATTCCCACCAACAGTGCAAGAGGGTTCCCGTTTCTCCACATCCTCGCCAGCATCTATAGTCTCCTGATTTGTTCATTTTGGCCACTCTGACTGGCGTGAGGTGATATCTGAGTGTGGTTTTGATTTGTATTTCCCTGATGAGGAGAGATGTTGAGCATCTTTTCATGTGCCCGTTGGCCATCCGGATGTCTTCTTTAGAGAAGTGTCTATTCATGTTTTCTGCCCATTTCTTCACTGGGTTATTTGTTTTTGGGGTGTGGAGTTTGGTGAGCTCTTTATAGATTTTGGATAATAGCCCTTTGTCCAATATGTCAGTTGCAAATATCCCATTCCGTTGGTTGCCTTTTAGTTTTGTTGATTGTTTCCTTTGCTGTGTAGAAGCTTTTTTATCTTCATGAGGTCCCAATAGTTCATTTTTGCTTTTAATTCCCTTGCCTTTGGGGATGTGTCAAGTAAGAAATTGCTGCGGATGAGGTCAGAGAGGTCTTTACCTGCTTTCTCCTCTAGGGTTTTGATGGTTTCCTGTCTCACATTCAGGTCCTTTATCCATTTTGAGTTTATTTTTGTGAATGGTGTGAGAAAGTGGTCTAGTTTCATTCTTCTGCATGTTGCTGTCCAGTTCTCCCAGCACCATTTGTTAAAGAGACTGTCTTTTTTCCATTGGATATTCTTTCCTGCTTTGTCAAAGATGAGTTGGCCATACGTTTGTGGGTCTAGTTCTGGGATTTCTATTCTATTCCATTGGTCTATGTGTCTGTTTTTGTGCCAACACCATGCTGTCTTGATGATGACAGCTTTGTAGTAGAGGCTAAAGTCTGGGATTGTGATGCCTCCTGCTTTGGTCTTCTTCTTCAAAATTACTTTGGATATTCGGGGCCTTTTGTGGTTCCATATGAATTTTAGGATTGCTTGTTCTAGCTTCAAGAAGAATGCTGATGCAATATTGATTGGGATTGCATTGAATGTGTAGATAGCTTTGGGTAGTATTGACATTTTGACAATATTTATTCTTCCAATCCATGAGCACGGAATGTTTTTCCATTTCTTTATATCTTCTGCAATTTCCTTCGTAAGCATTCTATAGTTTTCAGCGTACAGATCTTGTATATCTTTGGTTAGATTTATTCCTAGGTATTTTATGCATCTTGGCGCAATTGTGAATGGGATCAGTTTCTTTATTTGTCTTTCTGTTGCTTCATTATTAGTGTATAAGAATTTAACTGATTTCTGTACATTGATTTTGTATCCTGCAACTTTGCTGAATTCATGTATCAGTTCTAGCAGACTTTTGGTGGAGTCTATCGGATTTTCCATGTATAATATGATGTCATCTGCAAAAAGTGAAACCTTGACTTCATCTTTGCCAATTTTGATGCCTTTGATTTCCTTTTGTTGTCTGATTGCTGATGCGAGCACTTCCAACACTATGTTAAACAACAGTGGTGAGAGTGGACATCCCTGTCGTGTTCCTGATCTCAGGGGGAAAGCTCTCAGTTTTTCCCCATTGAGGATGATATTAGCTGTGGACTTTTCATAAATGGCTTTTATGATGTTTAAGTATGTTCCTTCTATCCCGACTTTCTCAAGGGTTTTTATTAAGGAAGGATGCTGAATTTTGTCAAATGCTTTTTCTGCATCGATTGACAGGATCATATGGTTCTTATCTTTTCTTTTATTCATGTGATGTATCACGTTGATTTATTGGTGAATGTTGACCCAGCCCTGCATCCCAGGAATGAATCCCACTTGATCATGGTGAATAATTCTTTTTATAAGCTGTTGCATTCGATTTGCTGGTATCTTATTGAGAATTTTTGCATCCATATTCATCAGGGATATTGGCCTGTAGTTCTCTTTTTTTACTGGGTCTCTGTCTGGTTTAGGAATCAAAGTAATACTGGCTTCATAGAATGAGTCTGGAAGTTTTCCTTCCCTTTCTATTTTTTGGAATATCTTGAGAAGGATAGGTATTATCTCTGCTTTAAATGTCTCATAGAATTCCCCAGGGAAGCCATCTGGTCCTGGACTCTTATTTGTTGGGAGATTTTTAATAACTGATTCAATTTCTTCCCTGGCTATGGGTCTGTTCAAGCTTTCTATTTCTTCCAGTTTGAGTTTTGGATGTGTGTGGGTGTTTAGGAATTTGTCCATTTCTTCCAGGTTGTCCAGTTTGTTGGCATATAATTTTTCATAGTATTCCCTGATAATTGCTTGTATTTCTGAGAGATTGGTTGTAATAATTCCATTTTCATTCATGATTTTATCTATTTGGGTCATCTCCCTTTTCTTTTTGAGAACCATGGCTAGAGGTTCATCAATTTTGTTTATGTTTTGAAAAAACCAACTCTTGGTTTCATTGATCTGCTCTACAGTTTTTTTAGATTCTATATTGTTTATTTCTGCTCTGATTTTATCATTTCTCTTCTTCTGCTGGGTTTGTGGTGTCTTTGCTGCTCTGCTTCTATTTCCTTTAGGTGTGCTGTTAGATTTTGTATTTGGGATTTTTCTTGTTTCTTGAGATAGGCCTGGATTGCAATGTATTTTCCTCTCAGGACTGCCTTCGCTGCATCCCAAAGCATTTGGATTGTTGTATTTTCATTTTGTTTGTTTCCATATATTTTTTAATTTCTTCTCTAATTGCCTAGTTGACCCATTCATTCTTTAGTAGGGTGTTCATTAACCTCCATGCTTTTGGAGGTTTTCCAGACTTTTTCCTATGGTTGATTTCAAGCTTCATAGCATTGTGGTCTGAAAGTATGCATGGTATGATCTCAATTCTTGTATACTTATGAAAGGCTGTTTTGTCACCCAATATGTGATCTATCTTGGCGAATGTTCCATGTGCACTCGAGAAGGAAGTATATTCTGTTGCTTTGGGATTCAGAGTTCTAAATATATCTGTCAAGTCCCTCTGATCCAATGTGTCATTCAGGGTCCTTGTTTCTCCCTAGACACAGGGACCATGTGTCTAGATGATCTATCCATTGTTATAAGTGGAGTATTAAAGTCCCCTGCAATTACCACGTTGTTGTCGTTAAGGTTGCTTACGTTTGTGAGTTATTGTTTTATATATTTGGGGCTCCCGTATTCAGCGCATAGACATTTATAATTGTTAGTTCTTCTTGATGGATAGACCCTGTAATTATTATATAATTCCCTTCTTCATCTCTTGTTACAGCCTTTAATTTAAAGTCTAGTTTGTCTGATATAAGTATGGCTACTCCAGCTTTCTTTTGACTTCCAGTAGCATGATAAATAGTTCTCCATCCCCTCACTTTAAATCTTAAAGTGTCCTTAGGTCTAAAATGAGTCTCTTGTAGACAGCAAATAGATGGGTCTTGTTTTTTTATCCATTCCGATACCCTATGTCTTTTGGTTGGCGCATTTATTCCATTTACATTCAGTGTTATTATAGAAAGATATGGGTTTAGAGTCATTGTGATGTCTGTAGGTTTCATGCTTGTAGTGATGTCTCTGGTACTTTGTCTCACAGGATTCTGCTTAGGATCTTTTGTAGGGCTGGTTTAGTGGTGATGAATTCCTTCAGTTTTTGTTTGTTTGGGAACACCTTTATCTCTCCTTCTATTCTAAATGACAAATTTGCTGGATAAAGGATTCTCAGCTGCATATTTTTTCTGTTGATCACATTGAAGACTTCCTGCCATTCCTTTCTGGCCTGCCAAGTTTCAGTAGATCCATCACTCGTCTTATCAGTCTCCCTTTATATGTTAGAGCACATTTATCCCTAGCTGCTTTCAGAATTTTCTCTTTATCCTTGTATTTTTGCCAGTTTCACTATGATATTTCCTGCAGAAGATCGATTCAAGTTACGTCTGAAGGGAATTCTCTGTGCCTCTTGGATTTCAATGCATTTTTCCTTCCCCAGATCGGGGAAGTTCTCAGCTAGGTTTTTTTTCAGTACACCTTCAGCACCTTTCCCTCTCTCTTCTTCCTCTGGAATACCAATTATGTGTATATTATTTCTCTTTAGTGCATAAATTAGTTCTCTAATTTCCCCCTCATACTCCTGGATTTTTTTATCTCTCTTTTTCTCAGCTTCTTCTTTTTCCATAATTTTATCTTCTAGTTCACCTATTCTCTCCTCTGCCTCTTCAATCCGAGCCGTGGTCATCTCCATTTTATTTTGCAGCTCATTAATAGCATTTGTTAGCTCCTCCTGGTTGTTCCTTAGTCCCTTGATCTCTGTAGCAATAGGTTCTCTGCTGTTTTTTATACTGTGTTCAAGACCAGCAATTAATTTTATGACTATTATTCTAAATTCACTTTCTGTTATATTGTTTAAATCGTTTTTGATCAGTTTGTTAGCTGTCGTTATTTCCTGGAGGTTTTTCTGAGGGAATTCTTCCGTTTAGTCATTTTGCATGGGTCTGGAGTGGTGCGGAACTCGGGAGTTAGGGTTGTTATTGTTAGAAAAGTGATATACATACATGGAAACAAGAAAGACTAGAATATGCTCTGTGCTTTGGGTTTAGAGTTGGAGGGATCAGTATATACTCAAATATATATAGATATACAGATACATACATAGAAGTATATACATGTATTGAGGAAAATATATAAATGACACATAGAAAAAATATATGAATTTATATTTCTTATCTCCGTTCACTGAAAGAGCCCAGAAAAAATGACATATAATTAATATCTAACATACTCAGCTCCCAGATCCTGATTCCTAAGTTCCATGCTCTAAAAATGACCAGGGCTACTTAGAGATATGGCTGGTTTTCTCGGTGGGACAAGAAAAGTAAAAAATGAGCCTGGAAATGTATTTTTGCTTCAGAAAGCAAGAAATTGCTCAAATCCCTTTGGAAACCACCTTAAAGGGTATTCCACTGTCCCAATCTGAAGCAAAACACATGTCAAAATTAATTGTGATTGTAAAATTGATAACACATTGAGTAAATTAACAATTATACTGACATATATACATGAATTAATGAAGAAAGAAGAAAGAAAGAAAGAAAGAAAGAAAGAAAGAAAGAAAGAAAGAAAGAGGTGGAAGGGGACAGTCCTTCTTACTAAATATAGCTCTTTAAATCTAAATATAGGAAAAATAAAAACTTGGAAAAGCATCAATGAATGCTGAAACTCGAAGGTAAAATAATGATAAACAAGAGGATATTTATGTAGTCGCAAAGTAGTTCCACATAAACTTCAAGAAGGAAAATTGTAACTTTACAGGGGAAAATCCCAACAGGCATCATCTTAACCAAATGTTTAAAGCTGCCATTATATTGAACTGGGGACAAATCATTGTCCTGTGTGTCTTAAATGATGTACTGAAAAGGACAAAACATCACATTTGTGGTATTTCTGCAAAAAGTGCACAACCTAACCTAATTATGAGGAAACCTTTGACAAACTCAGAGTATATTCTACAAAATAACTACATTCTTCAAATGTCAAGGTCAAGAAACACACAGAAATGTTGAAGGAATGTTCCATATTAAAACAGAGTGAAGAAATACGGTAATGAATGCAATTTGTGATCCTGAATTCAACTTGGACTGAGAAAAATAGTTCTAAGAGACAATATTGAGGGACTTCATAAAATTTCAATATGGGCTCTGGGTTAGATAATATTAGTAGTGTGCTATTAAATGGGAACTCCAAATAGAAGCCCTAAATGTTACTGTTCATGAATTTCCATGGACTAAGTAACACCATGGCTGATTCCAACCTACCCACAGTTTAACAAAGTACTTGTAAAATTCCTAAATGTGTTTCAATCATCCAGCTCTATCACACCATTAGAACAGTATTCTATCAATTTTATTATTTTATTTTAATTCCTATATAGTTAAACATACAGTGTTAAATTAGTTACAGGTGTACAGGGGCACCTGGGTGGCTCAGTCAGTTAAGCATCCGACTTGGTTTCTGCTCAGGTCATGATCTCATGGTTTGTGGGTTCAAGCCCCACTTTGGGTTCTGCACTGGTAGTGCGGAGCCTGCTTGGGATTCTCTCTTTCTCCCTCTCTCTGTCCCTCCCCTGCTCTCTCTCTCTAAATAAAGCAACAAACTTAAAAAAAATAGTTTCAGGTATACAATATAGTGATTCAACAATTCTATATATCACTCAGTGCTCATCATGGTAAGTGTTGGACTTAATTTTTTTAAATAGAAAAAAATTCAATTGATATTAAATAAATAAATAAAATATTTATCTGCAGATTAAAAAATAAGATAATAAATGCTTAGACCACTGCCTGGAAAAAACAAGACTGCAAGAAGCAGGGGTTTATGAGTTGGGAAGGGAATCTCTCTGTATGGCGGCTCAGGTAAAAATGAATACAGAAGATATACATTTTATATGTTTTCATGAATTTTAAATTATTTTTTAAATTTTATATATTCATTATGAAGACATTGACAACACGGATATAGGGCAAATATGTTTATTGTATATCACCTATCTCAGGACCATGCTATAAAATACACATAATAAAGAGTTTGTTGACCCATTGCTTGGTATTTCTTATTTTATTTTGAACCAGATCACCTATCCACGAAAGTGTTAATCTTTCAGCATATAGGTCAAATAGTTCAAATTTCACTTAAGCCATTACTACTCTTCTTCATCTTTTCTTACTTCTGGTTAGTAAAAGCAGTTGATGTCTTCTTGAGGCGAACATGACATGTGAGTAAACTTAACTGCATTACTACATCATCTGATATGGTTTATAGCTTAACAGTCATTTTCAAAATAACAATGGTGTTATGTACCATCATGAGAAGTTTATTCTTTATTTATAGTGACAGAGAATGAGAATAGACTTCGAAGCATCATCTTTGGATTGCTTAAACCTTTTCCTTGAACTTTACTGTGCTACATGTAATTATTTTGTAAAAAAAAAAAAAAGTTTGTAATTATTGGTAGGTGTTTCTTATCTTTTAAATATGCATTACATTTGCTTCATCAGGAACTATTAAGTACTTGAACGAATAAGAAGTATAGTCTAATTTTCTAATGAGTTTGCCTTAAGATTTAATAGGCTAATAAGTAGGAGATCACATTTCAAGGTCACAATCTTGGTGAAATGGATCAGTGTAGAACAAGTTCATGCTAATTATGAAAGAAGCAATGTGGAGAAAAAAAAATCTGTGACAAGATTGGACACTGGTTACTGACCACAGCAACAGAAGGGGGTATGTCATTTTTCCCATGATATTTTAAAACATGACTGCTCTCACTATTGTCTTTCTAAATTAAGTTCTTAAAATAGAATTTAGTTGTAGTTAAGCTATATTCTAAGGGAATTAAAAAATGCTGCAAACAATTGTAACTATTCTATTCTACAGACTTTGCAAAGCATGCCTTGAGACCAATTTGAAAGACTTAGAGGAATGGGCATTTATCTATCTATCTATCTATCTATCTTTATTAATGGGCAATTTTTGACACTACATTTTTCTTCACTGACCACAGCCTGAAAATCTCTTTCTTTCAATCGTTATGTTAAGTTGTTATCTCTACTGGGATGTGGTGAGGGGAAAATCCACTGATCTATGAATATATCTACTTAATCTATAAGTATATCCACTGATCATTTGGAGCAAATGTTTTAATATTTTTTCACATGTGAACTAATGGGCAGAGGCTGTATAATCGATATTATTTGTAGACCTTCCCTTTCGTTCCATCAGTATATCACTAAATAGTAAAGTTATTGATTTGCAATTCACAATTATAATTATGAAAATCATGATTTATTAAAATCCTAGATAAATGAAGTAAAAATATTTTCCCATTGACTAAAGAGTTGAAAAATTTCATGAGATTTTATAATTCTTAACTGCAGAGTTAAAACTTTACCCTACATCTGCTGATATCTAGGCTGGTGTGCTTTTAATAGTTTTAAATTTGAATTTTTCCTTGTTTAAGTCATTAATACTTCTGGAGTTTATTTTTGTGTATAGTGAGAAGTAAAACCAATTATTCCTTAACGTGTACAGTCATTTTTACCATCATCATTTGAAGTATACAAAATTTTTCCAATGATTTTTATCTGCCTTATGTCATATTTTGAGCTTCCACATTGCTGTTGGATCTGCTTCCAGGATCTTTATTCTTTTCTTTTGACTGGGTGTTACAACCCCTATGCTAATGGCACATGGTTTTAATTTCTGTAACTATAGAAATTCTTACTTAGAGTAGGATAGTCTCATTCCATGTTCTTCTTCAACAAATTGACTGTGCCTACTCTTGGACATTTATGCAGTTTAGAATCCATTAGTCAAGTTCCTTAAATTTCTTGTGAGATTTTTAAATGAAATTACATTAAATGTAGAGGTCAACTTAGAGAGAGTTGACCTTCTTACATTGGTGACACAATGAACGTGACATGACATTTTCATCAAATAAGCACCTTTATTTTCCTGTCCACCATATATAACAGACTCATCTCTTGTTTCCACTTCAGTAATGGTAATGATGGTCTAGAAGTCAATAAACAAATGTATATGAATTATTCCAGTGTTTTTTTTAAGTAAAAACAACAGCTCTAATTTGACTTACTTAGAAAATATACAGCTTCCTTTCTTAAATTTAAGAGAATCAATTGTTTCAATGTTGGTTATTAGAAGTTACTTCCCCAATCCTTTTGATACTTACTCATAATTATTATTAAAATAAGACATAATTTTAATAATATCTGAATATCTATATTTTATCTTTTCCAAATTAAAATATTTTTTTGGATTCAAGATATTTTACTTCAAAATAGCCTCCAGAGTTTATACAGATTTATGTGTAGATAGATAGATAGATAGATAATGTTAATGCCATTAAACATTTAAGAGTACTTTTTACTTAGGAAATCAAATTATTGAAAAAATCTTATCTCATATACTTTCAGAGAGAATCCTTTGCCATGAAAATGATACTCTCGGGGCACCTGGGTGGCTCAGTCGGTTGAGCGTCCGACTTCAGCTCAGGTCGTGATCTCGCGGTCTGTGAGTTCGAGCCCCGCATCGGGCTCTGGGCTGACAGCTCGGATCCTGGGGCCTGCTTTGGATTCTGTGTCTTCCTCTCTCTCTGCCCCTCCCCCGCTCATGCTCTGTCTCTCTCACTCTCAAAAATGAATAAATGTTAAAAAAATTTTTTTAAATGATACTCTCTTATGATCTGCCCATCTTATCTATAGATTTACCACATAGTCTGTATCATAATATCACAAACCTGAGAATCCTATAGATGATTCCATTTCCAAACATATCACAATCAAACAAACCATCCTTCAATTATACTACTTTCTATAAGATACACTCATAGTTGTTTTTGAAGTGTTGTTTCCTTGGATGCTTTTGATGTTTAGATTACTAACTTATATGTATCTTCTTAAATCAATAAAATAGGATATGAGGCATTATTCTATTTATACAAATGAAAAATCAGGGACTTGAAGATTAAATAACCCAAAGAAAACAGCTAATAAGTGGAAGAGGCTAGAAAACTCAGTTATGTCTGACACTAATGTCTATATTATTAAATACTTTTATATACCATTCCAAGAATATTGTGGGGAAAATAATCCTAGTATATCTATGGTTAAATGATGGTTACTCATTTACTGATTTGAGAGACTACTTGAAGTTTAAATTGACATTTTAGTTGCTTGTATGAGTGCATGTTCACTGACACTGAAAGACCTTGACAAAACTTGAGGCTCTTAGAACCGTACATCACTATCCATGCATTTCTTAAACCAATGTTCGCATGTGTGGGAAAGGGAAATGGCCCCAGCAGACAAGTAAAAACTTATAAAACCAGAAATACTTAAAACTAATGGCCTCAATGTGAGTTATATACTTGAGTGTCTTTGAGTTAAGTATGCTTTGGAGCATTTTGATTATTATGTTTTTCTATAGAGAAGGAAGACTTGAAATAATATATTTCATTAGTTATGGAATATATTGTGAGTAGGTAGACTTAAAGGTCATAAGTTCTCACACAAGAAGAATCCATCAATTTAATTATAGAGTGAAGTAAGGATGCAATAATTTCAATTATTCCTGAAAAACTATAAGTAATTACCAAAGCTAATTATATTGATCTGGTCTAGGTTAACAGCTGGCAAAGAGTGACACTTGGCTCTCTATAAAAGAGAAACAATTATAGATGTTTGCTTGAATTCACTGTGAATAGAGTTTATGAAAATAAAATTTAAGTTAATATACACAGAGTTCTGAGTAAGCACTTCAATTCAATGGATAATACATGAAATTTTAGAATCAGAGTATTAGATATGTTATGGATTGGTAGGAAGCAAAATCACACTCACACAGAGTAAAAGGTTAACTTTCCAATTTAATTTTCTCAAGGTAGAAATTCTTATCAGATGTAAAGTGGCAGCGTAGGGTAGAAGCAGATGCAGCAATTTTCAGTATAATTTATCTTGGTCCCAGAGTTTCTAACAAGAGGAATACAGATAGTGGTGCCATGGATTGTGCAAGGTAAGATCAATTCTTGCTATCAAACTGCCCCCTTATACTCAAGTCTTGAATCACTAAAGAGAAATAACTTATACCACCAATTGAAACACTTTTATTTAAATTTTTTTATTAACTTTGGTTCTTGAATCAAATTCAGTATCAGAAAAGGAACATACTTTCCTAAAGGAAAAAAAAATTAAACTCTCCCTGAGCAGTACTCCTAACCCCAGCTTTCTGGTCTTCAAAAGAATCCCAATCCTGACCCTCTGGCTGATTTAATGCTCCTCTACCTGGAGATTCAATGTTTTATTTATTTATTTATTTATTTACTCATTTGAGAGAGAGAGAGAGAGAGAGAGAATGAACAGGGAGGGACAGAGAGAGAGAGGGAGACACAGAATCCTTAGTAGGCTCCAGGCTCTGAGCTGTCAGCACAGAGCCTGATGCGGGGCTCGAACTCGCGAACCGTGTGATCGTGACCTGAGCGGAAGTCAGATGTTTAACTGACTGAGCCACCCAGGTGCCCCTACCTGGAGATTTAAAGACAATTGGATGACACATGGAGCTGTTACCCAGACAAAGCAAAAATAAATAAATAAATAAATAAATAAATAAATAAATAAATAAATAAATAAAATAAATAAAATAAATATTCTTTTATTTCAAAAAAGCCTGGGTACCTGCTGATATTTTTAATTTATATCTGTTTACTTAGAATTTTTGCTATGCTTTAATGTGAATCCTTCATAGTTTAATAGCTTAAGTGCTGGTTCTCTCTCATCTGCTAACTTTGATGGACCACAGGGTTTCTGTGATGAAAAGTTGAGGGAATACAGGTACAGTGGGGGAAGACTGGCTGCTTTTAACTATAATGAAGACTTTAAAGAAAGATAATTATAAATTCAGAGTTTTACATTCCCAGCTCATAGTACCATTATCATTAGTCCTCAAAAGTTCTTAATTCAGACTTCAGAGTAGCACGGGGAAAAATCATGTACAAAGTACAAAGTCTGTTTCTGGGGGTTATTGAACTGCACAGCCTCACCAAGTTTCTTATGGGAAAGATAGGGAGATAAAAATAGGACCCTGAAAAATAATATGGTGGTATTTGGAAGGATTTGGAAGCCCTCTGACTACCTCAAAACTTGTTTAGCCTCCCTTGCTGGTAAAAGCATCCTCTTGGTCCCATGTGAGATGAAGAAGTTCCAGGGTTTTTTTTACACAGTTTTATTCAGATATGCACAAAGTGTGCAACAAGCACCACAGTCAATTTTATAACTTTTTCATCTCCTCAAAAATAAACCATAGATGAGGTACTTAAATTAATCAAACTCTTAGAAACAGAAAGTAGAATAGTTTTTTTCTGTGGCAGGTGGAGGAGGGAAATACAGTTGTTTTTCAATGGTTATGTTTCAGTTTTACAAGATGAAAAAGCTTTAGAGATCTGTTGCACAACATTGTGCATATAGTTTACACTACTGTACTGTACATTTAAAATAGTTAAAATGATATTTATGTTTCTTAACAGAGCAAAAAAAAATGTATCCTTTACCTATCATTCTTCTATTCATCCACCCCCACCCCTAACAGTCTACTTTTTATATCTATAAAAACCACTTAAGCAACTACTAGTCTACTTTTTATGTCTCTAGGTTTGTCTATTCCAGACATTTCATATAAAGGGAATCATATAATATCTGGTCTATTGTGACCAGTCAATTAACTTAATTTCAGTTAACTTATTTCAATTAACATGTTTTGAAGGTTCATGTATGTGGTAACATGTTTCAGTACTTCATTCCCTTTAATGGCTGAGTAATAGTACATTGTATGGATATACCGCATTTGATGATCCATTCATCAGTTTGTGGATATTTCTACCTCCTGTACAATGTTGAATGGAAGTGGCAATAGTAGGTATCATTTTTTGTTCTTGTTCTTAGTGGGAAAGCTTTCAGCTTTGTATCATCCATCGTCATGCTAGATGTGGATATCTCATAGTTTGCATTTAAAAGATTGAGGGAGTTTCCTTCTATTCCTGATTTGTTGAATGATTTTTTGTTTGTTTTAATTATGAAAAGGATTTTGATCTTGTCAAATACTTTTATTGCAATAATAAGATAATCATGTTGTTAAAAATATATTGTTAAAGTTTATCACTTTAATTAGTTTTTAAAACTTTAATTGATTTTTGTATGTTGAATCATCACTGCATTTTGGGATGAGTTCCACTTGATCATAGCATATAATTCTTCCTATATGTTTCTATATTTGGTTTGCTAGCATTTTTTGAAAAAATTTGCCTCCATAATTATAAGATATGTGGGTCTATAATTTTATTTTCTGTTGAAATTTTCTCTTGTTTTGTTGTGAGGATTATACTGACCTCATGGGATAAGTTGGGAACCATTGTCTTCTTTTTCGAAAGAGTTTGTGAGTAACTGATCTTAATTCTTCTTTAAACGGTGGCAAGAATTCAGCAAAAACATCAGGGCCTTGGATTTTCTTTTTGTTAAGTTTTTTATTATTTAATTTATTTTTTAATGTTTATTTATTTTTGAGAGACAGAGAGAGAGAGAGAGAGAGCAAGCAGGGGATGTGCAGAGAGAGGGCAAGACAGAATCCCAAGCAGGCCCACACTGTCAGCACAGAGCGTGATGTGGAGCTGGATCTCACAAACTGTGAGATTATAACCTGAGCCGAAACCAAGAGCCAGGCAGTTAACTGACTGAGCCACTTGGGCACTCCTACTTTTTTTTATTACTGATTAAATGTCGTACCTTGTTATAGGCTGCTTAGATTGTCTATCTCATCTTCAGTAAGTTTTGGTAGTTTGCATCTTATGCATTTGTCCACTTCACCTAAGTTATATAATTTCTTGGCATAAAATTGTCCATAGTATTCCCTTATACTCATTTATTTTCCCTGTAAGGTGAGTAGTAATGCCACCATTTCATATCTGACTCTAGAAATTTTATTTTTCTTCTCTTTTTTTTTTTGGCAAGTCTAGCTAAGATTTGACAATTTTGTTGATGTTTACAAAAAAACCGGCTTCTGGTTTCATTGATTTTCTCGATGTGAAATTTAAGAAACAAAACCAAGGAACATAGGGGAAAAAAGAGAGAGAGAACGGCAAGCCAAGAAACAGACTCTGAACTATAGATAACAAACATGGTTGCCAGAGGGGATGTGGGTAGGGGTATGGGTGAAATAAGGAGTGCACTTTTCATGATGAGCACAGAGTGATGTACAGAAGTTTTGAATCACTACATTGTATACCTGAAACTAATATTACACTGTATATTAACTAAGTGGAATTTAAATAAAAACTTAAAAAAACACTTTATTATTTCCTTCCTTCTGATTACTTCAAATTTAGTGTTTACTTTCTATTGTCTTAAGGCTGAAGGTTAGGTTATTAATTTGAGATAGTTCTTCCTTTTTAATGTAGACATTTATAGCTATACGTTTCCATCTTAGCATTGCTTTAGCTGTTTCCCATAAGTTTTGGTATGTTGTGGATTTATTTTCATTCATCTAAAAGTTTTTTCTAATATCTCTTTTGATTCTTTTTTTAATTAATTAATTTTAAGTAACCTCTACACCCAATATGGAACTTGAACTCATGACCCTGAGATCAATAGTTCCATACCCCTAGTGCCTGGGTGGCTCAGTCAGTTGATCATCTGACTCTTTATTTCAGCTCAGGTCCTGATCCTAGGGTTGTGGGATTGAGCCCTGCATCAGGCTGAATGCTGAGCATGGAGCTTGCTGAAGATTCTGTCTCTGTCTTTCTCCCCTCTCCTCCTGCTTGCACTCACTCACTCTCTCTCTAAAATAATGATAATAATAATAATAATAATAATAAATAGTTCCATGCTCTACCAACTGTTCCAGCTACTGCCCCACTTTTGATTCTTTTTTAACCCAGTTTTTAGGGTTGTGATTTTCAAATTCCACAGATTTTTGAGTTTCTCAAATCTTGTTATTGATTTCTATTTTCATTTCATTGTGGTTGTAAAACATGCTTGGTATGATTTAAATCCTCTTATATTTATTAAGCCTTATTTCGTGTCTTAATATATGATCTATCCTGGAGAATGTTTCTCTGCACTTGAGAAGAATATATATTCTGTTCTTGTTGGGTGGAATATTCAGGAGTTGTTTTTTAGGTATAGTTTGATTACAGTGTTGTTCAAGTCATTAATTTTCTTGTTTATCTTCTACATAGTTGTTCCATACATTATTGAACGGGTGTGTTAAAGATTCAAGTATTGTTGAATTGTCAAGTCTTTCATTTCTTCCAGTTTTTTCTTCATCTATTTGGTACTGGGTTATTAGATGCACATATGTTTACCAATAGTATATCTTCCTAATGGATTAACCCTTTTATCATTATAAGATTAATCATTTACCTCAAGTAACATTTTATGTGTATTTTGTTTGATATTTGTATTGCTACTGCATTTCTCCTGTGATTGCTATTTTCATAGTATATACTGGTTCTAGAATCCAAAGTGGCCTACCAGTCACTGTGCGACTATTTTAGTATCAGAATGTATAAGATGAAAGATTTTGTTATTTGGAGAAGAAGCCTTAATATGCCCCAGACCAATGGACTCTCTCAAACTTTACTTACATGCCAGGAACCTGAGTACTCATGGAGCTTATCTTCTACACTGTGGAGGGTACATGCCTTGTAAGGACCTTCAAAGTATTTGCCACTTCCTGATAATCTGGTCCAATTAACATCATATCATTGATATAGTGGACCAATATGATACTCTGCAGCATGTCCTCATGATCCACTTCTACTCTATTTTAGAAAAGAAGGTAAAGGAGCCTACATTCCAAGTAAATGAGAATTCTTTCTAATAGAGATGGAAGAAAATCCATTCTCAAGATTAATGGCCACATGTACTGAGACTTTATTAATCTACTTTAGCAAGGTAATATAGCTATATAAGCAGTTGTATTGGGAGCTAGTACTTGGTTAAACATCCAGAATCTGTCTAGGTGTTGAGTGTCCAGACTGGTGAATTAATAGAAATATGATAGGAATCACAACCACTGCAACCTTTAGGTATATATAGTTGGCACAGATTACTTGCATTTCCCCCTGAATGTTTATATATATAAGCACATATCTATATATGTTTTACTACTTCAGAGGGCTGGATTGGAGAAGGGGGTAGTGGAGGAAGTTTCCAAGGCCCCTCACTTGGGTTTTATAGGTCTTACTGCTTAGGGGGAGAAAAAAACTCATATGGAATTTATGCCAATCCTCAAGTATGTTCACTTAAATTATATATTTGAGGGATAGGGAAATAACAAACAGGCGGGTACTTGAACTCAGTGAACATTCTAAGCCGTATTGGGACAGCACTCCAGGTATTACCTGGTCTCTATATTCTCCTGTTACAACAGCTGTGGCATGATGATGTATCAGGTCTGCAAGTATCAATAAAAACTCAGACTTAATGTCCAAAAGTACTTTAATTATTTGAATGTTTCTATTTTCCTAGGGTGCAATTACCTGAATAAATGGATATAGGTCTTTTGGGTAATGGACTAGGAGAATAATTACCATATTCCCCTGTTTTAGAATCCTTTCTTCTAGGGAACCATATTTTGCTTCAGTCAGTGGGTTTCTGGTCCAAAAACTGGTGCTGATTCACGAACTAAGCAAGGGATTATGACCTTTACTGGGGTGGCAGTCTTGTCTCTTGATTACCCATCTTCTACTTATTCTAGTTTTATAAATTGATCAATGCCTTTATTGGCTGCTCATATTTCTTGCTTCTAAGAATTTTATTTCTATAACTAGATCTATAAATCTCTGTAGGTCAAGGCACCCTTGCTGTCACTTTCCCTTCAATATTAAAATAACTGTGCCAACCTTGCCTCCAATGTTTAAGCACAGTCTCGTGGTCTCTTATTTTGGAAACTGCCATCCTCATTGTTATCAGGTAGCTTATTACAGTAAAAGAATCTTCTGGAAGCAACCTGGACTGATTGAAGATAGCCACTACTGAACTGAAACAATGATACATTTTCCCCTCTTAGTAGAGCATTAATTGCTGTTGTGGTAAACAGAAAACTATCTGGGCTCCCCATATAACACAATTATCTGGTGATTTTCCATCCATATATAACATACCACTCTAGCATGTCCTCTTCTCATAGACTTTTGTTAGCTTCCTCCACTTTCTATCATGGCAGTTCTAGCATTTCTACTTCACTTGGCATGACTGAAGTGAACTTCTCCAAAGTTCTAAGAATCGTGTTAGCAGCAAGTTAGTACTTTTTCCAGGGTCCTCTGCAGGGTATTAGATTCTGTACTCTGGGAAATATACTTTTTCTTATTAAAGTGTATGTCCAGACTTCCTATCCCCTTCTTCCAGCACATTCAGAATCCAGTTCAATAAATACTTCTCTGGTTCTTGTTGGTATATAGTAGCTAGACCATGCAGCCATGCAGCTCCTTTAAGATATGGTCTTTTTTCCTAGGAAACCCAGCATTTCTCTGGCTAGGTGATAATGGAACTTAACTCCAGTTTTTGATCTAATGACTAGGATGAGTGGTAGAAATATATTCTGAAGGGGATGTTATTTGCTTATAAGGCAGAGACCTCTGTGTCATCTTCAGCAAAAGGGGAAGTGATGGACTTTAATAGGAAAGAGTGCACCTCTTCTAAATGCCCAGACGATTCAAGGGAATATGGAGTGCATCAATTTAGATGTGTCCTATATCATACTCAGGGTCCAACTCTTTGCAAAAAGGGACCTGACCCTGCCATAGCAGATCTGACTGGGCTGAGAAGTCAAATAAATCTTAATGTCTGCTACTCTTGGCCTTGGGCTTGGTCCTCAACTTGTTCTTCCCTCTCCTAGCAGGGAGTTAAATATGTTTTAGTGATGCTAATGAGGCATTTTTAGTTTCACACTTATACTCCAACTGTGATTAATTTCTCTTGCCATTTCATTGTGTCTCTTTCAAACATTTACTGGCCCCCAAAACAGCCATCTAATTCCATTATTCTTAAAATTATTAGTTCTTCTGTACTTGATTGTATGACTGCCCTTCCATGTTACACCATTCCAGTTTACCACGGCTGCAAGTTTTAACCATTGGCATGCCACCAGATGCAGGTGTTATCAGGGCTCCATCTTCCACCAGTGATGGGGCTTTCAGTGATAGCTAAGCCACGGGTGATCAGTTTTAAAGTATCACCTTAGCAGCTGCTTTCTAGCAACAATCCAGGCACCAACTGTCGCACTTCAAATCCCCTTTAAAGGAGACTCTGAGATGGAGGTTACCATTCAGGGATTACTCATAATATCATCACTTATGGAGGGCTTAACTAATTAGTATTTTTAGCAGAGGGACAAAATGGGCTGTGATACAGTCACCGTAAAGGACTTGGCCAACTTCACAAGGAGCTCTGAGGGTAGGATGGACCATGTAAGATAGTCCAAAACTGCTAAAGGAAACCGGGTCTTTATATTTTTGCATTAACCAATCATTGGTTGTGGGTGTGACCTCTGACAACACTCTTAAGTTGAGGGCAATAATAAGCAGATGAACCCACCTGCAAGCTATTAGCTACTAATATTCCCAAAAGCTGAGAATGAGTTTTCAGAATTGAAGTTGAAGGATCGGGTGGTACCACGGACTATCCACTATAGGATTGTTGTATTTTTCTGGTAAGTTTTCATTCTTAAAGGCTGTTGTAGGTATACTTTTACCAGATTTTTGGGTTAGTAATATGTTATCATGTCTTTATTCTATCTTTATACATACAAACTTTCCATTCCCTTTGGGTTTGTGTCTCTTTTAAACAACATATCTTTAAAAGTGATCTTTGTAATGCTCCTTAAAAACTAAGAGTTTTCTCACCTTCTCATTTCCTGGAGTCTCACCCATCTCTCATACTGATACTATGTTAATATTTTATAAATTTTAAGGCTTTATATGGAAATACTGTTTTCTCTTTGGTACATATATTTGTATTTCTTTATCTTTCAATAGCCAAATTCATCAAGATGTTTGTTCAGAATTACTGCCTTATGTCTTGCAGTATTACCTAAAGATTTGTTCCTTCTAAAAATCTGTTGTGTTTTACGTGGGTTTTTATGGCAAATTTTCTGTGGTCTTGTAATTTCTAAAAATATTTTGATTATGATTTTTACTTTTTAATGATAATGCCATTGAAAATTACAAATTTCAGGTTCAGGGGTTCCTGGGTGGCTCAGTCTGTTGAGCATCCGACTCCGGCTCAGGTCATGACCTCACAGTCTGTGAGTTTGAGCCTCGCGTCGGTCTCTGTGCTGACAGCTCAGAACCTGGAGCCTGCTTCGGATTCTGTGTCTCCCTCTCTCTCTTCCCCTCCCCCACTCACACTCTGTCTCTCTTTCCTTCAAAAATTAAAAAAAAATTAAAAAATTAAAAAAAACAACAACAAATTTCAGGTCCAAATTTCTTTCCTTGAAAGCAACAAAAATCAACCCTGTTTAGCAGCACCACACAGACCATAAACTTAAGGTGCGTGATGGTCTCCTGACGCCAAAGAAAAGACCTGGAGACAGTGATCAGGATAAAGCTTTTTGGGGAAACTTACATCCAGGGAGTCCAGGAGCAGCTGACTGGACAAAGCACCCGCTACTGGGATTTATGTGCAGCAAGTTTTTATATCACGGCAACTTACCCTAGCAGCTATCAGTGGTCCTTCCCTTCTTTGCATGGCCGGCGTTTCCAAGGAGATGAACATCTGCCACCTGGATACTGTTTGTTATAAGGGAGATGCTCCAGGTTGGTCACCTCAGAGATCTTGACCTTGAACACTGAAAAACACCTTTTGTTGTACATTCTGCTTGATGGAAATATAGAGGGAGGACATGATCCTCACATTTTCAATATAGTGATTAACAGCGGCATTCAGGGTATGTTTGCACAAGCAAGCTATCCTGCATGTACCACACAGACCCCTATTTCATTTTGAAAGTACTTTAGTTGAGGAGTCTAATATTGTGTGTACAGTATGTTCTTTCCCACTAAAAATTCTTCAAAAAGTTTTCTTTGTCTTTGGTATTAAACTTTAGAAATATTTTTGTTTACAATCTTTATCACTCAATGGAATTTTTCAATCTGACATTATTTTTCCTCATCTATATGAAACATATATCCACTATTTTAAAAAAATGTATTTTTATTTCTCCATTTTTTTGTTTTTCTTTATCCAGGATTCCTGTAATTTGGATTTGGAATTCCTACTTCTACCATATGTATTTTTTAACTTTTCTGTTCTAATTTTTATTCTTTTACAGTTTCATCTTCCAGGGTATTCCTCAGCCTGGTTTTTAAATTAACAAATGTTTCCTCAGCTATGTAAATTCTATTATTTATCTTGTCATCTCCTATTATATTTTATATGAACATTTTACCTGTGTTATTTTCTTACAAACTGTTATTCTCTCGTATTGCTAATCTATTGTCTTATTTCTTCTACTACATTTATCTTTTTAAGAAAGCTTACTTCATCTGTACCCATTTCCCAGTTTATTTTTCTTTCAATATAATTTTACTCTTCAAGTGTTTCATTGTTTTGGGTTATGAACTAATGTTTCTATTGCGTGTATCAACTACTATTTCTGATAAATTGTGTAGAGAAATACTGAAGGACCTACAGCTGCAGACAATTCAATGTGAACAGAAGGACTGGAGAAGTCTAAGTAACCAGAAAGTTCCACTTAATCACTCCTCACACAGCAAAGAATTCATCATGTTTAAGCTTTCCCTCAAACCCTTAATGAGAAGCAGCAGTGGAAGGATGTTATTTCCCTTTAGTATAATTCATTGAATAGTTGGAGTAGAAGACTGTAGATTAGCATGAAAATTATAAATACATACTTATTCAATAACATTAGCATACATTTATGATTTATTTTACCAAGGATTCCAAATTTTACTGGAAGTAAGATGGCCACAGATGCAGGATACTTAACAAAGCTGCTTTTGGCTTCCAGGGGACCTGAGAGGACACACCATTTACAGTGACACAATTGTGCAAAATATCGTCTCACCAGACTGGTAAGCTCAATTATTATTTTTATATTGCCTTTTTATATTTCACGTGTTCATCTCCATTTAGGGAGGACTCATGAATAATACAAAATGTATGTTAATAAGTGCTGGGCTTTTCCAGCACTGGATGGAATCCAGCATCAACAAGCAAACATTTTTATGTGGGAAAATTATTAAGCTCTGTACTCACATGTCCCTGAACAATACTTTGCATCCAGTATTCCATGACCATTGCATGGTCATTACCCCTCAGCAGCAGTTACTGAAAATTTTAGGTATTTGAGATATTCTTAAAGTAATGAGGTCTTTTTAAATTCATCTTTAAGGATTTGTATTTTAAAAAGGTAAGTTTAATGCCATTATCATCAGTAAAATAAGTAGCCTGATTCTCTTATTTACTGAAAAAAAAACATTCTAAAATATTCTTTAAAATCTACTCTTAGGAGGGGCACCTGTGTGTCTCAGTCATTTAAGCATCAGACTTTGGATTTCTGCTCAGGTCATTCGTGGGATTGAGCCCTGTGTCAGGCTCTGCTCTGACAGTAGGGAGCCTGCTTAGGATTTTCAATCTCTCTCTCTCTCCCCCTCTCTCTCAGCCCTTCCCCCTCAAAAAATGTGTGCAAGTGCTCTCTCACTCTCTCTCTCACTCTCTCTATCTCAAAATAAATAGACACTTAATGCTAGTCTTGGGCACCCATGTGGCTCAGTCAGTTAAGCAACTGGTTAAGTGACCGACTCTGGTTATCGGCTCAGGTCATGACCTTGTGGGATTGGGACTGAGCTCTCAGCTTTGGGCTCTGTGCTGAGCATGGGGCTTGTTTGGGATTCTCTCTCTCCCTCTGCCCCTCCCCCACTTGTACATGCACAGGTAGGCTATTTCTCTCAAAAATAAACTTTTTTTAAAAAGCTACTCTTAATTGTAAGAAATCCTATCATGTGGAATGATAATACCTTACTGATAGAAATGGAAATACTTAATATTTTTCAGCATTAAAATATGAAGTGTGGTTCATTTCAAAAATAAGCAGCTTCAAAAATTAGAATACCTTTATTGTATAGTAAGTATTATTGTGTTGGGTTGTTTCATTTTTTAAACAATTATGTGAAAATTTTACATAAAATGGCTAAAAATGATCCCCATGCAGAACTTTACACTCAGCTTAACAGAGATTCTATTCTCAAAATAATTTGTGAAATTTCTTTTTTGGACGTACTGAAAGGGGCCAGTCATATTCTTTGGAAAGTGCTCTATGATTACTCACTCTCATTTCTTGAAATGAAGCAGGTTCATAGAAATAACCTAAGGTTATACAGAACTTTACCACTTGAAAATGTGAATGACAAAGCTAGCACATGTCACTGATTTATAAGACATTTGCAAGTAATTAAAAAAATATTTTGAACAAAAGAGTTTTCTTTAGAAGGGGTACAGAGATTTCAAAGATGGGCTCTTTGAAGTATAGAACTTATGTATATGTATACAGTTGGTGTATACATACATATATATCCTGTTGCTATGATTACACTTCATATACTGCCTGAATTTAAAAAAATGAGAAAAAAGTATAAATGTCTTTTTGTTTGCCTCCTTGTTCTTTTATTTTTTCCTCTTTGATGATCAGAATTACCCAAATGATTTGTATTTGGATTTATTCTATTTTTCATTAAAGTGGTCCATTTTGCCCATGGCAAACAAAATACACATTTCATAGTAATTACTCTATTATTTTAAGAAAATTAAAAGAGCATATCATACCTTTCACTAATACAGAAATAAATCTGCTGCTTTAAAAAGGTTAAAATTGTTTCAGAGTATTTCAATTACTTGACATCCAGGAAGAAGTTATTTTTTTTAATTAAATAGAATTTCATAAGTGACCTTTAAGAAATATCCCTAATAACACTCATTATTTAAAAAAGAATTCATTCCTTTTACTAAGCTTTTAACAAAATATTGATTGCTTATACGAAAAACGGATACATTATTTATCTTTAGTCACAAAAAAGTGATACTTCCAAGATAATAAGAAATGTAACTCTTCAATGAACACATTAAATCACTTTATATACTGGAGATTGAGACCAGATGCCTTTTATGATCTTAAATTACACAATTATGATCATGTGTTTCCATATTTTGTGAGCAACAGACCCAAGAATTTCCTGAATTGAATGAATCTTTTACCATATTACATGGTAAAATTACATTTTCAATTAGGTATTGTTGACTAAAAAAAAAAAAAAAGTTAACCTCAAAGTAGACTGGTCAATGCTTTATTTGTTGTCTTACTGAGGACTTATAGTCTGGGAGACAGTATTTCAGACTGCTCTGAAAGAACTGCTCTAAAGCTTAGATTATTCAGGATTATACACAAAAAGGGGAAGGGGTAGGTGTTCTTGGAATCAGTCATCCACGGTGTGATTGAGCATTATAAGGTATAATTTGTTGTAAAAATTGAGGTGTACTGATTTCCACATAGACATGTGAAAGGTCATTAGGTCATCTTAATACTTTATGTTTCTATCATATCTGACTGTTCAAAAATATTGACTGAATGCTTCCACTTAACTGGTTTTCTGGTTCTTCTTGTTTTGGGTTTCTCTTTGATGTCACTTGAGATAGTCATAAGAGCCTAACATCAGTTACCTACTGTAGTTTCCATGCCCATTTCATCCTTTCCCTCAAATTGCAACCTACGGGAGACATTGGTGACCAAGTATCTCTTTGTCCCATAGCACTAGAAGGCTCTTTCCTAGCTGTTCTGATATACGTGAAGAAAGCATGTCCTAAAAAAGAAAACCATCTCTAAACTAAATTTGCTCAAGTTTAGGATTTTTATAGCCTGAGATGTTTCATTGTGTCTAGATATAAATCATCAACTCTTATTTTAGAACTATACATGGTATTTATATTGTCTAGATGTTTTACCATTATTAGCTTAGTGTCAGTCTGTGTAGACCATCATATACAAAAGGCTAACAATTTGTGTAGTAATCATGTTAACTATAAAAAGGCTAATATCATAGCTAGAAATATTAGAATATATTTAAGCCAAGAATTTCAGAACTAAACCATTTGGCTGAATATTTCCCTGAGACAGGGTATTGGGTCACTTAAGGCTGATACTTGGTTTGATCAGCTTATTACCAGCATAATGGAGTCCTCTGACTTAATCTGCCATAACTGAGAGTCATCCATTCACATATGTTCCATATCTGGAATAACTTTTCATTGAAAAGTCCTTGTGGTATGGTTACAAATCAACATTCTATCCTTTGACAAGATTTTTTAAGTAAAATAGCACAAATCAACATGGTTTCCTAATAGCTGGAGTTGAACTGTTCTATTCTGGACCTTTGGTAAGAAGTCTGCTCCATATCTCATCCACCAGTCTTCATCTTGAGGATGGGTCAGTTCAGTTGTGTCTCATTTTAGGAGGTGGGGTCATTTCAAAGTTCAGGTAATTAATAAGAGGTGTTTTTATGGAAACCAAAGAAAAACATAGGTGAACTTGAAACAAATTATAAACCCAGTGTCTGCCAGTGAGCTCTGCCAGTGAGAAGATTTCTAGGTATCAGGCTCAAAAGCATCTTCCGATGGAGTGGCGGCAGGCAGTGGCAATCTGACAGATTTTCCTGGTCTGCAGAAAGCTCTGGTGAGCTTTCTGAGAGGCCAAAAGAGCATAGGCATTAAGATCATGTGAACATGAGCCATTGTGGCAATTTCTCTGAAGCTGAACTCAAGTTGCGTAGCTTTAGTTTGCAGGGCTTCAGGAAAAACAGGCCAGTTTTTGTTTTCAGTGATTCCAAATGAATGAGAGGGTGGGGGGATGGGTTAAATAGGTGATGGGAAGTAAGGAGTGCCCTTACTGGAGTGACAACATGGTGATGTATGGAAGTGTTGAATCACTATATTGTACTCCTGAAACCAATATAACACTGTACATTAACCAACTGGAATTAAAATAACTTTTAAAAAAGTGCAAATTTTAACATTGAAATGAAGAATGAGATTAAGTTTGAAATGTTAATTTGGAAGTCACAGCCAGATATTCAAGGAAATGAGAAGAATTCAGGACCCAGACCCATTTTGTAAGCAAAAAATATGGACATTCAAAGACCGTTAATCAGAACTGGATGTGTTACTGAAGCATAATTTTTCTCTGAAATCACCCACATTTTCACTAAAGATGGCTAAATTAAGACTAATTTGTTTAAAAATAAGTCCAGTTTCAACAAACTTGGCCTGTATTGACATAGTACAGCAGGGATAGTGATTCACCAAAGAGGTTATTTTTAAAATTCGATTTGCTGGAACTTATCATAAGTAATATCAGATTGAAATTTTAATAGCCTCCCAAGGCTAAGAAATCAAGCCAAATGTTTGCCATTGATGTGGGAAACAAAGGAAAAAGAAAAAAAAATACATTTCCTTACAACTTACAGCCCATTGACAAGTCCTTCAGACAGGCAGAGTGACTCACCTGTAGGAACTCAACTGCCTCACTGATGAGCCATTACTAAGGGCAAAAGAGAATCTTAGCTTAACATTATTCCAACCCCCCAGTATCCTGTAAGTCTACTTCAATGTATAAAAATTCCTTTGGAAACTTCCTTTATATCTAACCCCCCCCCAAATAAATGTTAGCAATCATCCTCCAAGCACATGTCCCACTGATATGCATCTGAAGGGGTTTCATGACTGAATTTTTACTAAACATTAATAAATGACCTTTTACTAATAATAACTAACCCTCCCAGAATCCTGAAAACCTTGTTTCCAAAATACCTTGGAGGCTCATGGTGTCCCTAACCACCTCACAACTTAAAAGTATATAATCAGTCACCCATCACAACTGTGTTGCAGCTCTTTCTGCCCAAGGTCCTGTCCCAGTGCTTTAATAAAACCGCCTTTTTTTTCACTGAAAACATGTCAAGAATTCTTTCTTGGCTGTTGGCTCCAAACCCCAGTATTTCCACATCACCATTAGACTTACCTGTAATACCCATCAATTTGGCTTACTTCCTCTCTTCTCAAGATCCCCAAAGGTTCTTGGGTTACTAAGCCTGCCAGGAAGTGACCTTTCTTATTCACCTCATGAGCTCTCAAGAACCTTGTAAGCAAGGTACCAGGCTGATTTTTCCAAGGGGCTTCGTTGCCTCCATGAAGTCAGCCTTAGTCCCTTAAATCTGTATGGTCATATTTGAGTGTATGCACTTTTCCCTCAAATATGACATCCCAGTCAAAGCCTCTGTAATAGAACTAATATTTCTAATTATGTTCTGTTGAAAGGAGAACAGATTATTATGGAACTTTACAAATAACCATAAGTATTATGAAAGAAAGAATACTCACTGAGAGTTTCTGAATTCTGGACGGTTCAGGTAGGGAGAAAAGATCAATGCTTCAATTTTTTCACAAAAGAATATTTATGAAATTTCTGTAAGTCATAGATATCTTAGAAAAAAATGTCCTTAAATATGGAAGAGCAAACATTAGAGAACCAACAGTGTTTCAAGCAAGCCTCTTAAAACATAATAGTCTTTGTCGGTTCATTCAGCCCCATGTTACTAATTCTTGTTGTGTTTGAATCAAATTTTCTTGCTAGTTCCAGATTTTTTTTTTTATTTGAGAGAAAGAGAGAGCAAGCAGGGGAGGGGCAGAGAGAGAGAGACAGAGAGAGAGAGAGAAAGAGAGAGACAGAGAGAATCTCAAGTGCGCTCCACACTCAGCACAGAGCCAGGCAGGGGGCTGCATCCCGAGACCCTGGGATCATGACCTGAACCAAAATCAAGAGTCAGACTCTCAAATGACTGAGCCCCACAGGCACCCCTCAGAAATTCATATTTGGTTTAGTTTTATGACCTTAAAAGTATCAGGAATCTGTATGTGTCAAAAGTCCTTTTCATTTATCTCCTTAAAGTTGAAACATATTTGCAGGAGCTTCAGACTAAAACAATAATTGTAGATGACAAAAGACTCAAAAATGACCATGGTTAAAGATATGATGAGAATTCATCATAATGAAATTTATAAGAACATACTTCCATGACACACAGCACTTCAGTAATTAGAATTCAAATGATGACATTATACCAGGACATATCAGAACTTTAGAATTTCAGATAATTTCTGGAACTGTTATATTAATAGCATTTACCCATACAATATACCCTAAGAAGGTTTACCGTCACTTATCTGACAATGCTTCCCATGTAATTTGACATACCAAATAAACAAGCCTAATTAGACAAAAAGATTTCATTTTAGAACTTAAAGTTTGGGAACTTTGTCAAAAATAGTTTTATAAATACTAAAAAATTTTAATGGCACATGCCTAAATAGAATTACAGATCATTGCAAACTTAATCATTAATTATCTATTTAACCAAGGTGACAATAACAGATTCTGAAGGCAAATATAAAAGCAAATAAAGGTAATGTAGTTGTTAGCAAATTTAGTTCTTTTAAACATTGAGAAAATTCAACTTTCTTAAGTAATCAAAGATATGATAAAAACAAAACATAAAAACTTTGTGTTTCTAGGCAGATTACACTAAAGATAAAGAAAAACCTTTGTTTACAATTTATTATTAAAAATAGACCAATAATCTAAGATTAAATCTTGTCATTTTAACAGAGAAAAATGCCAAATTCCAATCCTAAATCGCTGGAATTTTGATGTTAAAACATATTCATTCCAGTCTTAGTAAGCCCTGACCATGCATAAAATTCTTTTCCATTGTTTTCTCATAAACTTCCTGCCACTATTTTATATTTAGATTTTGTCCCAAGTTTTCTCTCTATAGACAGTCTCCTTTTAGAACAAGTTATTTTCTTTACACTCAATAAAAATTTATTTCTATTATTTAAATTTTTAAATTTATCTTCAAATTCCAGTATAATTAACATACAGTATTATATTAGTTTCAGGTGTACAATATAGTGATTCAATAATTCCATACAATGCTCAGTGCTCATCATGATAAGTGTAATCCCCTTCACCTATTTCACGCAACCCCCACTTCCCCACTGGTAACTATCAGTTTGTTCTCTATAGTTCAGTCAGATTTTGTTTGTCTCGTCTCTTTTTTCTTCATTTTTTTTCTTAAATTCCACATATGAGTGAAATCACATGATGTTTGTCTTTCTCTGACTTCATTCACTTAACATTCTATTCTTTAGATCTATAGTGGGTTGGGGCACCTGGGTGGTTCAGTCGGCTGAGCATCCAACTTCAGTTCAGGTCATGATCTCACAGTCTGTGAGTTCGAGCCCCTCATCGGGCTCTGTGCCAACAGCTCGGTGCCTGGAGCCTGTTTTGGATTCTGTGTCTCCCTCTCTCTCTCTGAGCCTCCCCCATTCATGCTCTGTCTCTCTCTGTCTCAAAAAAATAAATAAATGTTAGATCTATAGTGAGTTTCCATTCTTCATATCCCTCCCCTTTTTAACCAAAAACCCATGTCTCTCTTTCCTTGCATACAATTTTGTCTCTTACTTTTTCCAGTAGTCTTATTTATTAGAATTGTTATAATTCTTAACTCTTAGAAACCTTAATTTTTAGAGAAAATGAAGTAGTAAACAATTGTGAACTATTACATCAGGATTTGTTCGGTTGGAAAACTTATGAATATATTTCATAATTTTTAGAAAGTATGCTTCTTCATAGTGCAATCTTACAATAGAGCACAGTGTATTTGTTAACTGACCCAAATATTTTTTCATTTCTCTGTAATAGGAAGCCAGAACTAAATTAAACATATGTTTTGTAATTAATGTTTCAAAGGATCTCGATATTTAATGACTATCCATCCTGTAACTTATTTTAGCAAAACTCTAAGGTTTTAAGTTACCAAAAAGAAAAGATTTGAGGAAACTATTTAAGTAGGCAAAAATATTGCTAAAACTCCATAAACTTTTATCTTCTGTTTAATTCACTCGTTTAATGATTATGTTTACTCATGAAGACTTCATGACATTAAACAGCTAATCATCATCTTGGAGTTGTCTTTCTTGCTTACAAATTATGTAACCCAGGTAACCTGAGCTTATTTGACTTTAGTAAACCTAGGTAGAACAAAAGTATTAGTTTCAATGCTGATAATTCTAAAAACCCACCTGTTTCAATTAAACCAACACATTTCAATTAGCTTTATTAAAGATTAATCTTAGATCATGTGAACTTGGAATTTATTTGGGGTAGTGCTATTACATTTTGAGAATTCATAAAAGCACTTAATTTTCTTTGAGCCAATTAAACAGAGCTCTTGAACTAATTTTGGCAGTACCATCTGGAGATAGAAAATACCACATATCTACAATACATACTGACAGATACAAACAAAAACTTTATATTTACTGTTGAAAATTTTCAGTCATGAGACAGGTATGATAATGCAGAACTCTCTAGTTTTTAAAAGAACAGTTGGGTCTAGACTAGTTTTCTGGCAGATAGAATAATTTAAGTTCATCTGCTCAGGTGGCTAAGCTTTTATTCTACTAATATTTGTGGAGAGGACCCTTAAGATTTGTATTTATCCTTGACAAGTAATCTTATAGAAGCTGTGGGGTAGATTTTGAGCAAGGGTGCTTCTGTATCGATTTGTATTTTTTTGTTTAAAAATTTTTTTATTATTTATACTTATATTTGAGAGAGAGAGAGAGAGAGAGAGGGAGAGAGAGCACAAGCAGGAGAGGAACAGAGAGAGGGCGAGACACAGAAACGGAAGCAGGCTTCAGGATCTGAGCTGTCAGCACAGAGCCCAACATGGGGCTCGAGCTCAGGAGCAGTGAGATCATGTCTTGAGGCGAAGTCGGTCGCTTAACTGACTGAGCCGCCCAGGCAACCCCCATTTGTATTTTTTAAAAAGGTGTCTTTTTCCTTTTTTTCCCCCTTCAGTTTTAGGAATAGGAAATTATCTAGATAAGAGTTACCAGGGAGGTTGTAAGACTTTTGACTTAAATAGGGGAGGTCAGGGAATTGACCAAAAGGAGAGATTGAAGGACTTCCCTTGTTCCTGGGGATATTTCTGGGTTTGCAAAGATTTGTAAGATAAGGACAGTTGCTTTTAATCCTTCAAACACTTGCAACTTAAATGACATTCTAGGTTGATCTATCCATCCGGTTTGCTTCTTCCCCTCTGGGTACATATTCTAATTTTAACTTAGGGGAGAAGGCCTTAAAAAATTTCTATCAGGCTCTGATTTTCAGCTTCAATCTGGCCAACTGTTGACTTTAGAGCCATAATTGCCTTAGCATGGCGAGGAGACGGAGGCTTTGATTTTAATGCCTAGTTCCCTGGCAGCTCATTTATAGGATAAGAAGGAAGTGGAGCAGTTGGAAGTACTTCAGGAGTTGATAATTTGGAGCTCAATTTTGTCACTATTTCACATAGTTTCTTACTAATCTCTTACCTAGATAGTATCTTGTCAGTGTTATTTTAGAAGCTTCTAAGTACCAATCAAAATATGCATCCCACTTAGTTGTTTAGTTTAATAGCCAGAGTTGGGTGTGGAGATAAACTAATTAGGTATTTCAAAGGAACTTAATGCTTCATTTAGGCCACTTGAGTGTTAAAATTATCCTTAGTATAATTTTCCATTTATTTAGTAAGTTGAAAGCATATACTCCATGTGTATTAAAGATGAATCCAGCCGGAGTCTTGGAAAGTGGTTCTCCATCCCATTTCTCCAATTATGATGGCTTATCTCCCATCCTAGTGGGTTTGGATGCTCAGCACTACCAGTGGGTTTTAGTTGTGGATCACTGTGCTCATTAGAACAATCATGTTTCTCCAGGTGTCGTCCCGGTGTTGGTTGACCATATTTACTTTGTGTCTCAGTTTTCTCTTTGTTTAGCTTAGCTATATCAAAAGTGCTCAGAAAGCTGAGTAGCCAGCTCCCATACGCATCCCCTGACAGAACAACTAAATTACTTGTATTACAAATGGAAATCCCTATGGGACCACCGCAAGGCATGGGGTTAACCTCTGCCACTCTCTAATGAGAGGAGCTAATGTCCCTTGTCTTGAGATTTGCTCAGAAGCTCATCTATATAATTGTAGCATCAAGCATTCAAATTGGCAATATTGTGAAAAAAATTTAAATTTCTGGGATGAGAATTCATCCCTCCAACAGACCTGCAACCTACAGTCTACACAGAATGCAGCCCCTTCTGACTTACACAGAAGCGACCATGCATAATACCTGAAGTCTGTGTCATACACAGAATACTGCCCTTGCCTGACTTTGCAGGAGAAAATAAACAACAAATAAGACTCTGGACATTCTACCAAATTGAGAGGTCCAGATCCCAGGAAGGATTCACCCAGTCAACTTTGTTCCATCTGAGTTGGGTTGAACCCAAGGGGTCTGTGTTAGTACCAAGGCTTCAGTTTCTTATAGATCTCAGGCAATTAAGTGGCTTCTCTTCTGGGGTTCCTTTGTGGTCCCAAAATTGTCAACTGAAAGAAAAAGCCAACCTCAAAGTTGGTTAGTAAATGCTTAATTATTGTCTTACTGAGGATTAAAACCCCAGGAGACAGTATTTCAGATTGCTCTGAAATAACAGCTTTAAAGCCTATCATTTTAATAGGGTATTATGTGCCCAAAGGGGCAGGGGTATAAATTCCTGAAAGCATTTCTCAAAGGTGTATCACAGGGTATAATATGCCTTGTAATGTTTATTGATTGATTTCCATATAGACACATGAAAGGCCAATAGATTGTCTTAATACATTATGTTTCTATCATATCTGATTATGCAAAAAATACTGACTGCATGCCTCCCCTTAATTGACTTTCTGGTTCTTCTTGATTTGGATTTATCCTTGAGGTCACAGAAGGCTGACATCAGTGACCTACTGCAGTTTAGTGCACAGTATTGCTGATTGTATTATTCAAACTGCTTATACTGCTGTTTGATAAAGTATTTAAAGCATGATTTAAAACCCAATGAAGTTAAAGGCAACCCCAAAGAAATAGAAAATACCTTGTTTTTCCTTGCTTTATAATTTAGAAATTATATATCCTCAATGTCATCACTGTTTGACAAACCACAAGCTATTATTTCTACTTTACCCTAAAGGTCATGATGGAAATATTATCAGTGTACTTAATTTTGCTTTCATTTTCTTCAATTTTCTTTGTAATTTAGTATACAGGTTTCCCCCACTATCTAAAAGTAGGGCATCCCTATGATCACTTTTATAAGCCAAAATGACATAAACAAGAAAGCAGTTACCTTTAATTTATATGCATTTTTTAGCATTCCCAGTCCCAAAAGTAACTTCTCTAAGGCTCTTCTGATAACTTAGGACACTCCTTGTTAACCACTGCAAAAAACAAATCAAGATAAAGTGCAGATCTCATACACTTCAAAGCCACGGTGTCTACTTGCTGAAATACTGAGTATATCCTGGGAAGGAGCTTCATAGGGCCACTCTCACTACTCAGGTGCACTGCTGCCTCTTTTAACAGCTTGCTGCAAAACAAACTCAGAATGCTATTGTCACTTGGTGTTTTTTGTTTGGTTTGGTTTGGTTTTTTGTTTTGTTTTGTTTTTGTTTCTGTTTTTTGTAAAAGCAAAAATTCTCTTTGGATTTCTTTCACTTAGCAAACACAAGTAATAGTGCAAGTCTTTAGTAAAAGCAAAGTGACACAACATGAACTTTGAAGGGCAGCGGTTAACCGTAGTGACTTTTTAAGTTCACTAGTTGTTTTAGCCTTACTCCTATGTAGTATTATGGGCCTTGAAGAATTGAAAGTGTTTTGCAGAGCAGTTGTTGTAAGAAATCACACCATAATGCCAAGTTTTAAAAAAACCTACCAAGTAAATGCAGAAAATAGTACTTTCATTCTGAATGACTTTAAGAAACTCCATGCAAGTAAAAATGTGCTTTCCATAAAAATTTCAACAAAAATTTCATTGAAACACCTTACATGACAGAAGCAATGTTAAAAAAAAAATAAAGTGTTTTCAAACAAAATATATCAGCTCCCAAACTGTTAATATTCTTAAAGAAACTTAATAACTATGTCATTGTCATTTAAGTCAGTAGAGGTGACAAAGAGATTAGATCAATTGAGTAGGTTTTTTTCTCTTTTTTTAAATGACTGATGCTGTTATCATCAAAGCAAATTTAACTTTTGTTTAAATCACTCACATATAATATTTAGTTCTGTCTTTGAGATACGCTTGAAGAAAGGGGAAAAAATACTGCTTTCCTATGACTGTCAAGTACACCAAGATCCTACATATAAAATCCCCTACACACAACACTGAGCTATATGTAAACTAATGAAAGTTTTACCAAGAACTGAGTGTTCCCTTGAAGTATCCATTAGAGTTGTCAAATTTCAGTATGTAAAAATAAAATTTTAAAAACTCTTAAGCCTATTCTGTTTAGCAATGAACTAAATATATATACTAATAAAATAGTAGGCACTCCTGCTTTTGAACCCTCACAAAAGATAAATCTGAGCAATTTGAATAAATATTTACATTGACAATCAGATGGATTAATCATTGCTTAAACTTGTTAAGTTACTGTTATCAATGAAACGCATAGGGCATTTGACACAGAATTCCTCTTAATAATGGAAATGAATTGTTGATTTCCAGAACATTTATTTCTTTGCTTTTTTAGTATTTTTTGGAGAATACTGACAACAGTGATAATAGGGAAAAAAGAAGATAAATAGGAAGCTCATAAAAGCCCCTTGTCTGTCCTCACTTGGGTAAGTGACAAAAGACAAGGTGTCCTCCAATTGTCCTGGTTGGAGGTATTAACTTATTTTGTCACATACTGAAGATGAGAGGCAGAGTGTTCCAGGGGAAATCCTTCCCACCAAGCCACAAGGTCAAGGAAGGGTTTTACATCCAGAAAGTTGAACATTTAGGATAAATAAGAGTGTTCTACAGGGATAGAGTGGGGTGAAACATTGGTAGTATCTAAAAAACAGCAGGAAACACTGGTGATCTTTATTTTACCAAGAAGGTTTCCATTCAGAATTGCCAATTCTTTTATGAATGCCTTGACTGAACTGAGGCTGACCTATAATCTTTATCTTAGGGCTTAAACATGTTTGTTTACTGAAGATGGCCAAGAGGTCATTATTAGTAGCTGGTCAACAACTATCAGTCTAAGATTTATAAGATACCAGGTTTAGGACTGAAAGGACATCTAACCAAACCATGACAGAATCCCAAGCGGCTCCACAGTATAGCAGAGAGCCCACTGCGGGGCTCCATCTTACATACTGTGAGATCTTGACTGAGCCAAAAATCTAGAGTTGGATGCTTAACTGACTGAGCCCCCCAGGTGCCCCTAGATTTAACTTTTAATAGCCTCTCAAGCAAAAAGGCAAACCAAATACCTACTATCAGACTTTAGTAGTGATACCTATAAATTTGTGTGAATTCCTCTCTTCTTGAGGTTCTGAAAATGACCTGAGGTTCCTGAACCTGCAGAAAGTAACCTTCTTTATTCACCTGGTAAGGCTCCTGGTAATTTTGTAAGCAGGATACGAAGCTGATATTTCCAAGGATGTTTAGTGGCTCCATGAAGTCAACCTTAGTTCTTAAATCTATCTCGTCATATCTGAGTCTCTGCACTTCTCTCTCACATGTGTTTGTCAAGGAGGAAGAATTTCCTCAAAACTTCAAAGTCCTTCTAGCTGGACTAGGAGTCAAATTGACATGATATAGATTAACAGGAAAAAAATCAAATTTTGTGCATACGCGGAATCCATACAGGTATGGAAATCCCAAAGAGAGGCAAAAAGAGGTATTTATGTCATTTCAAACTAAGGAGAAGGAGGTAGAGCTCTGGGACTTCAAAAGGAAGGAATACAATTCACAGGAAGGTTAAAAAAAAAGAGTAAATGTTTGGTAAACAAATGTTTGCTAGGCTGTTGAGAAAAAACAGGACACAGAGGACTTTTATCAAATAGGCCTTGCTACATTCCTCTACACCTAGTTCATGTCATAATGTAGTGGTCTATGGTGATAGCTCTCTTCCTGGAGCAGGTCCTCTGTCTAAATTCTTTTTAGGCAATTGTGGGGGAGATAAAGAGCTTTTCTTGAATCTGTTGGGTTTTATCACTTTTTAACTCAAAATAATCTTAATGCCAAAGTGGCCCATCTTAGCGGCACTGTCCTTGGCCTTTTCACATTCCACTCAAAGGTGTAATAAATAATATAATCAGTGTTTCCAATTGTGTCTGTTACAAGAAGGACAGATTTTTATTGAACTTATGCAAATAAATATTGCCGAGAAAATACATGAATACTCAGTGAGAGTTGCTGAATTCTGGAGGGATCAGACAGGGAGGAAAAGAAATGTTTCAATTTGTTCATTGAGATAGATTTTATCAAACTGTTAAGTCAATTAGCTTAAGAGAAAAAACTTCTTTAAATCTCGAAAAACAAAATATTTTTTAAAACTCAGCAATATTTTCAACAAAGTTATAAAAATTATAATTGTCCTCCTTAGTTCAGTCAGTCCCATATTATTCTTGTTCTGCTTGAATTTAGTTCCTCCATTAGTTCTAGAAATTTTTACCCAGTTTAGCTTTATGATATTAAGGTTATTAGAGACCAGTACTCACTGAAGACAAAACACATTTACAGAAAGCTTTTGTAAAAGCATCTGAGTAAAAGTATAACTATCTGTAAATAATAAAACACTTAAAAATGGCCAGGGTTATAGATTCGATGAGAGTTCATTACAATGCAATTGAGAAGGAAATTTGTTTATTTCTGTGACACACAATATTTCAGGACAATAACATACCAGGACATAGTGGATTTTTAGGAGTTTCATATTCTTAGATGACTTCTTTTCATAATGTATATTTATAAAAATTTAATCTGGGAGGATTTAGTATAACTTATTTGACAATACTTCCACTGTTAAGCTGAAACAAATATTAGCTTATGACAAATAAGCCTAATTAATTTAATAAGGAAAACAAATCTTTTGAAATGTTTCAAGAATTCTTTGGAATAATTCAGTTACGCTATAGTCAAAAGACTATTTTTTTTTATTTTACATTTTTTAAAGGTTTGTTTATTTATTTTGAGAGAGCGAGAGAGAGATCAAGGGAGGGACAGAGAGAGATAGGGAAAGAGAGAGAATCCCAAGCAGGCTGTGCACTGTCAGTGCAGAGCTGAGCTTGAACTCATGAACCATGAGATCATGACCTGAGCCAAAATCAAGAATCAGACACTTAACCGACTGAAACAACCAGGTGCCCTTGACAGACTTTATTTTAGAATTTGATTTGGGGAAATTTGTCCAAAAATATCAAAAGGACTCAAACATTTGATAAAATAGGAATCCAAATCATTATGAAACCATTTATAATTGTCTATTTAACCAAAGTGACAATAAAATATTTCAGAGGCAAATATAGAAGGTTACACAGTTGTAAGAAAAATTTAGCTCTTTTAATATTAAGACTTGGATTTTTTTAAGCAATCATAGACCTGAAAAACATAGGAAATTATTTTGGCAAAACCTAGAATTCTTGTTTTAAGTCAAATTACTTGAAAAGTAAAGAAAAACTTTATAATTTCTTATTAAGAGCAGGCCAGTTGTTGAAAAAAAAACCTTGTCCTTTTAACTAAAATAAAACAAAATTTTAATTTTGCATCCATGTACTTTAGATATTAAAGCTTATTTACTTACTTAAATGTATCCTATATCATAATCTTGGCCAGTACTAACCACACAAAAAATTCCTTTCCAAAGTGTCCTTTTCCATAAACCTTCTACAACTTTTTTTTTGCCCTAAGATTTTGTCCTAAGTTTCCCTCATAAATAAGCAGGCTTACTGTAGAGCGAAATTATTTTCTTTTCTCTCAACAAAAATATATCTTTATTTCTCATGCATTTTCTTAGCAAAAATGCAACGCTTTATTTACATACCATTGTTTCCCTTATTATTTTCAGTAGTCTTGATTTTTTTTTTTAACTCTTAGAAACCTTATTTTCTAGTGAAAACTAGTAAACAATTGTGAACTATTAAATCAGAATTCTTGAGATTGGCACATTTATTAATGCATTTTTTAACTTAGAAAGGTATTTCTTCATAGTGCAGTCTTTCAATAAGGCTCAAAACATATTTTGCTAACAGACCAAATTTATCTTTAGTTTCTCTGTAATAACACAAACGTAGATAAACCTATGTTCAGTACTTAGTGTTTCATTACTTTATCTTATTGGGAAGTGATTAGGTATTCACTGAATGTAACTCATTATTTAACTTAGCAAAACTAGTCATATTCTTTAAAATTGCATTTTACAGTTAGAATTTATTTTTTTTAATTTTTTTTAACGTTTATTTATTTTTGAGACAGAGAGAGACAGAGCATGAATGGGGGAGGGACAGAGAGAGAGGGAGACACAGAATCGGAAGCAGGCTCCAGGCTCTGAGCCATCAGCCCAGAGCCCGATGCGGGGCTCGAACTCACGGACCGCGAGATCGTGACCTGAGCTGAAGTCGGACGCTTAACCGACTGAGCCACCCAGGCGCCCCTACAGTTAGAATTTAAAATATTTTATACTTTTGACTATTCTCTGGAGTCCATAACATTCTCATCAAGAAAATATAACTACAGGTGACACCGTATCTATTAAACTAAGAGGAAATTGTGCTATATACAGGATATTCACAGTTCTGTTTTTATAGTTAACTTTATAAGCATTTTTGCTCCAGCATTTTCAGTTAGATTTTTGCCTCAATTTAGAATATCTTCTAAAAATATATTTTACCAAATAAAAGTCAATAATTGATGTCTATTTATAATTATTTTGAAGGTTTTCATATTTAGAAACTAAAAACTTCTCTGATTTGTTTCCATTGCAGTACAGAATATAAATGTAATCAGTTAAAAATCAGTGGTTGATCAAAGGATTCATTCCTCAGGTTGACATGTTGCACAACAGCATTGCAGAATTTCTGATTATCTTATGGACATTTGCACCTTGACTGTTTTATTTGTTCAGTCCCTACTTGCTGTAGTAGGAATCAATGTCACTAAGTTTATAAGTTTTTTTTTCAATAATTTTATTATGCTTATACCTTCCAAATAAGAACTCTCTGGGCTGCATTCATTGAATACTAAATTTGAAGATTTCGAAATCATTTTTAATTAAAGATGCCTAAACTTTAACAAAACATTTACAAATTTACAAATAAGTTCAACAGTTATTGTAGGATACCTAAGTTGATTTACAAAGGGTTAGAGAGAGTTACAAATTTGCTTCAAAAAAAATCCAAACTACCAAATTCCTCTTGATAATAGGCAGCAGGGATAGAAAATGATGTTATGCTGAATATTTTCTGAATATTCAACATTAATTTCATTACAAAAACTTGGATATTTTTTTCCTAGAAAATTTGTTTTGTCCTCCATATTTAGATTCATAATCCATCTGATATTACTTTTTGTGAATGCAGTGATGTAGGTGTCATGTTTTCTTTTTATATGAGTATACAACTAAGAGAGTGTCACTTACTTCAAAACAAAAAGACAACATTTTCTCCATGATCTGCATAAATTTTTGTCATTAATATATGTTCACATGTATGTGTGTGTTTGTTTCTTGACACTCTACTATTCCACTGATCTACATTTTATCCTTGTACCAAAAGCACACTGTGCTAATTATAGACACTTTATAATAAGTCTTGATATCCTTTAAATGACTCCTCTGTATTATTTTTCTTCACTGAGACATTTTTTATTAGGCATCATCCCTTTCATTTTCATATAAAATTAAGAATCAGCTTTTAAATTTTAACAAAAAAAAGTCCTCACAAATTGAATTGGGTTTCACTGAAGGTATATGTGAATTTTTAAGAGCTGACATGTTTACAATATAGATTGTTTTAGTTTATAAGCATGATATATCCTTCCATTGATTTATTATTAAGACTTCTTTTGGAGAAGTCTGAGGTTCATAGCAAAATTCAGGGGAAGGTCCAAAGATAATCCATATACTCTCCCTGTCTCTGCACATGCATAGCCTCGCCCATTATCAGTATCTCCCACCAAAATGGTACATTTGTTACAAATGATGAACCTACATTGACACATCATTTGCACCCAAAGCCCATAGTTTACATTGTGATTTACTCTTGTTAGTGTACGTTCTATAGGGTTTGGACCAGTGTACAATGACTTGCACCTATCATTATAGGATCATACAGAGTATTTTTACCGCCTAAAAGGACTCTGTGCCCTGTCTCTTTATCCCCCAACCTAATCTGGCCACCACTGATCTTTTCACTGTCTCCATAGTTTTGCTTTTTCCAGATGTCATATAATTAGAATCATACAGTATTTAGCCTTTTCAAATTGGTTTATTTTGCTTAGTAATATGTATTTAAGGTTTCTCCATGTCTTTTTATGTCTTGAGAGCTCATTTTTTTAATCTTTTTAAAAAATTTTTTCTAGTTTTATTGAGATATAATTAACATACTACATTTGTAAATTTAAGGCGTACAACCTGTTGATATGATATATATTGCAAAGTGATGACCACTATAGCATTAGCTAATTCCTCCATTCCATCACATAATTACTTTTGTGGTGAGAACATTTAAGATCTATTCCACTAGCATTTTCAAGTATATAATACAGTATTATTAGCTGTAATCACTGTGCTGTACATAGATATGCAGGACTTACAAATCCTATGTCTAAGTCTGTACTCTTTGACCAATATCTCTTCATTTTACTCATTCCTCAGCCCCTGGTAACCACCAGTCTGCTCTCTGAGTTCAGCTTTTTTGGATTCCACATATGTGATACCATATAGCATTTGTCTTTGACCTATTTCACTTAGCATAATGCTCTCAAGCTTCATCCAAGTTTTTGCAAATGTCAGGAATTCTTTCTTACTCTTGGCTAAGTAATATTCCATTGTAAATAGGTACCACATCTTTATCCATTTATCTAATGATGAATGATTGTTTTAATATCTTGACTATTGTGAATAATGCTGCCATAAACATGGAGTTCATATATTTCTTTGAGATCCTGTTTTTATTTCCATTGGATATATGATCAAAAGTGGGATTGCTAGCCATATGGTAATTCTATTTTTAATTTTTTGAAGAAGCACTATAGTGTTTTTCATAGTGGCTATACCATTTACATTCCCTTCAGCAATGCACAAGGGTTCCCTTTTCTCCATGTACTCACCAGCACTTGTTATTTCTTGTCTTTTTGATCATAGTCTTTCTAACAGGTGTGAGGTGATATAGCTCACTGTGTTTTTTGTGGGTTTTTTTTTTTGTTACTGTGGTTTTGACTTACATTCCCTGATGATTAGTGATGCTGAACAGCTTTTCATGTACCTGTTGCCCATTTGTATATCTTCTTTGGGAAAATGTCTATTCAGGTCCTTTTTTCATTTATAATAAGGTTGTTAACTTATGTTTGCTATTGAGTTGTATGAGTTTTTAATTATATTTTGATATTAATTCTTTTTTAATTAGTTATTTTTAAGTTTATTTATATCTTTTGAGAGATGGAGGAGGGGCAGAGAGAGGGAGAGAATCCTAAGCAGGCAGAGTCCCATGTGGGGCTTAAACTCACAACCATGAGATCACGACTTGAGCCAAAACTGAGTCAGATGCTTAACCGACCAAGCCACCCAGGCACTGCAGATATTAATTCTTTGTCAGATGTATGATTCATAAATATTTTTTCCACTTCTGTAAATTGCCATTTCATTTAGTTAATTGTTTCTTTTGTTGTGCAGATTTTTAGTTTTATGTAGTCTAATTTATTTTTGCTTTCTTTCTTGTGCTTTGTTGTGATATAAGGAAACTATTGCCAAGAGCAATGTCAAGGGGCTTTTTCCCTATGTTGTCTTCTAGGAATTCATTGTTTCAGGTATTAGATTTAAGTCTGCAATCCATCTCAAGTTATTTTTTTTTTTGAGTGGTGTGAGATAGGGGTTCAATTTCATTCTTTGACATATTGTTATCCAGCTTCACAATACCATTTAATGAAGAAACTATCCTTTTCTCATTGAATATTCTTGACTCCCTTTTCACATTTTGGTGAACCGAGTATGAGAGAGTTTATATGTGGGTTCTTGATTCTGTTCCATGCATGTGTATTTTTTTTATGACAGTACCACACTGTTTTTATTTCTATAGCCTTGTAATACAGTTTAAAATCAGGAATTATGCTGCCTCTGTCTTTGTTCTTCTTTCTTAGGGTTGCTTTTGTAATTGGGGTCTTCTGTGATTCCACACAAATTTTAGGATTGTTTTTTCTATTTTTGTGAAAAATGCCATTGAAAGTTTGGTGGGGATTTCACCATGGCTTTGAGTAGTATGGACATTTAAAAAATATTCATTTTTCTAATCCATGAGCACAGGGTATCTTTGCAGTTATATCATCTTCAATTTCTTTCCTCGAAATTGTATAGTTTTCTTTTTTTTCCTTAAAATTTTTAACATTTATTCATTTTTGATAGAGACAGAGTGCAAGAGGGGGAGGGGCAGACAGAGAGGGAGGCACAGAATGTGAAGCAGGATCCAGGCTCTGAGCTGTCAGCACAGAGCCCAATGCGGGGCACAAACCCACCAACTGTGAGATCATGATGTGAGCCAAAGTCAGATGCTTAACCGACTGAGTGACTCAGGAGCCCCCGTATGGTTTTCATTGTACAAGATCAGTTACCAATTTGATTAAATTTATTTCTAAGTGGGTTTTTTTGGTGCTATTGTAAAGGATATTGTTTTATTTCTTTTCAAATGTTTTGTTGTTAGTATACAGAAACACAATTGATATGTTCATTTTGTATCTCATCCTGCAACTTTGCTGAATTTGTCGATTCATTGTAACAGTTATTTTTGAGAATCTTTTAACTCATATTTTTTTATCAGTGAATAATATTCCATTGTTTTGATGTACCACCGCTTACTTATCCATTTACCTTCTGAAACACATCTTGGTTTTTTCCAAGTTTTGGCAATTATGAATCAAGTTGATATAAACATCCATGTGCAGTTTTTTTTGTGTGATCATACGTTTTCAGATTTTGGGGTGCCAAGAAGCCTGATGGATGGTATGTTATGTTTTGTTTTATAAAATCCACCAAACTGTTTTCCAAAGTAGCTGTGCTATTTTGCATTCCCACCTACGGTGTATAAGAGTTCCTCTTCCTGGAACCACATCCTGGATAGCATGTGGTATTATCAGTGTTCTAGATTTTGGTCATTCTTACAGGTGTGTAGTGTTGTCATATTGTTTTAAATTGCACTTCCTTGATGACCTCTGATATGGAGAACCTGTTCATATGCTTATTTTCCATCTGTATGTCTCCTTTGATAAGATGTTTGTTAAGACTGGGTTGTCCCATTTTGTTTAATTGAGTTGTTTTCTTATTGTTGAGTTTTAAGTATCTTATCTATATTTTGGACAGCAGTTCTTTATCAGATAGTCCTTTTGAGAGTATTTTGTCCCAATCTATTGCTTGTCTTCTGCTTCTCTTGATTGTCTGTCACAGAGCATAAAGTTTTAATTTTAAGTCCAACTTATCAGTTATTTCTTTTATGGATTGTCTTTGGTGTTTTATCTAAAATAGTCAATACTGGACTCAGGTCATCTGGATTTTATCCTATGTTACTTTGCAGGACTTTTATAGTTTTGCATTTTACATTTAGGTCTGTGATCTACTTTGAGTTAATTTTTGTGGTGGGTGTAAAGTCTGTGTTTAGACTAATTTAATTACATGTGCATATCAAATTTTCCCAACATAATTTATTAAACTGTCTTTACTCCATTGCATTGCCTTTGCTCCTTTGTCAAAGATCAGTTGACTGTATGTGGGTCTATTTCTGAGCTCTCTTTTCTGTTCCACTGATCTATATGCCTGTTCTTGGCCAATAACATGCTGTCTTGATTACTCTGGCTCTATAGTAAATCTTGAAGTCAGTCCTTCAACTTTGTTCTCCATCTATATTGTGTTGAGTATTCTGGGTCTTTTGCCTGTCTATATAAATGTTAGGATAAGTTTTCTGATAGTCACAAAATAATTGGCTGGGATTTTTCATTGGATTCCATTGAATTTATACATTAAGCTGAGAATAACTGTTATCTTGAAAATAATGAGCCTTCCTATCTATGAACAGATACTATCTCTTGATTTATTTAATTCTTCTTTGATTTTTTTGAGTTTTGTAATTTTCTTCATATAGATCTTGTACATATTTTGTTTCATTTAAACCCAAGAATTTCACCTTTTTTAGTACTAATATACATTGTGTTGCATTTTAATTTTCAAATTCTACTGAGGTATTCCTGATATAAAATAAATGAATTTACTTTTGCATATTTGTATCTTGCAACCTGGTTATAATCATTTATTAGTTCTGGAAGTTTTTTGTTGATTATTTAATATTTTTGAAATAGATGTTTCATTTTTGAATGAAGACACTTTTGTCTCTTCCTTTCCAATCTTTACACCATTTTTTTCTTAATACATTAAGTAGAACTTCCAGTACACTGTCGAAAGGAGGGGAGAGAGGGAATATCCCATAATTGCCTTGTATCTGATCTTAGTGGTAAAGCTTCAAGTTTCTCACTATTAATTATGATATTATCCATTCATTTAATGTATTTTTAGTGCTGAATAGTTTTCTGTGTAAACCTTGTACACCTTTAAACACACTTATTTAACTTATGCATATTGTAAATGGTAACTTCCAGAAAAATCACTGAAATATTTATATTAACCTTGCTATAACCAATGTTGCTTGAAGCTTATTGACTAAACACCTGACCTTGTTCAGTAAAAAATGAGTACCAAAACAACTGAGTCAAGTTGGATCTTGAGAGCCATTTAGCGAGTTGTATGTCTAACATCATCATTAGAATTTCAATTTCCTGAGGTCACAACTTTAAAGCGAACAATGAAAGAAATCTCAAGTTTACCAACAACCTAATTTTGCACTGTTCTAGCTTTTCATCAGCTAAATGCACTTAAAGTCGAAATTCCATTATATGGCCTACAAATCACTACATGATCTGACTATTTCCCAGTTTCTCAACCTCATCTCTTTCTTTTTTCTCCCTTTCTCAAAATGCTGCAAACACTTTACCAATTTTCAGTTTCTCCAACAGGTTTGTGCCTGCTAAGTCTTTCTAATGTGTTACTTCCTTTGCCTGGATTTCTTACCTTTTTTTACTTCCTTCCTATGGTTAATTCCTACTACTTAAAATTGTATTTGCCTAAATATTGTTTTTATAGTGAAGATTTTTCTTCCCTGTAGACCTTGATTTATTATCCCAGCGTTGCAGTCTTAGTTTTTTCTGCTGTTTTCCTTCATAGGAAATTTAAATTACCATTTAAATTAAATAACTGTTTTTGGAAAATGACTCTTTCTGACTCAAGTGCCGTGTAGGTAATGATTGTTCCTGCCCTGTTCACTGATGTTGGTCTTCTTGGTTTGTACTTTATCTGATACATCCTAGGAATCAATAAATGCCAATTAAATAAAAAATAATAATGGACCCTGACTAAATGTATGAATGAATGTACAAACAAGTAGTATCAGAGATAAAACTAGGAATAATCAAAGCCGATATAAAGAAACCAAACTAACACACTAAGTTGGAAATGGAAGGGGTATTAGAGTATGTGAGTCTGAGTTTGGTAAGATTTTCTCATCCTTCATTTTTAAAAATTTTTTTAATGTTTATTTATTTTTGAGAGACAGAGAAAGACAGAGCATGAGAGGGGGAGGAGCAGAGAGAGGAGACACAGAATCTGAAGCAGGCTACAGGATCCTGGCCCCAGGCTCTGAGCTGTCAGCGCAGCGCCCAATGTGGGCCTTGATTGATGAACCGTGAGATCATGACCTGAGCTGAAGTAGGACGCTTAACTGACTAATCCACCCAGGCGACCCATCTCATCCTCTAGGAGAGAGGCACAAATATCTTTTGTTATATACCTGTAGTCCTAGTGATAAGAGGGAAAGTAATTAAAAGCCACCTAGAGGATGAAAGCAGAATTCAAGGAAATTAACTATGAAAGAAGGAATAGAAAGTGAAAAAAATTCTTGAGAGAATTGCTCAAATTCAAAAATTTCTACATACTTGATAATGTAAATTATTGTCTTACAATAAAAAATTAGACTCTACCATAGAGGAAAATCTTAATATATAGCTGCATACATTGCTAAAATTCTCTTTGTTCTAAACTTGCTAAGTCTCTATTGTAATGCTCTGTAGTCAGTAATACTGGTTCCATGTTTCACTGTCATTAACAAACATAATTCATGTACTTTTTATTAGGGATTCTAGTTTATTAATAGAAATGTGATAAATTCATAATGACATGATAGGCTGTAGAATCTATTTTGGAATATTTAGTGTCCATCAAAATTGTGATTTGCCAAATAGAGAGTATTAGTCAATGGTAACAATAGCTATCGTGACAGAAAATTAGGTTTTGAGGTGCCTGGGTGGCTTAGTCAGTTAAGCATCTGACTCTTGATTTAGGCTTAGGTCATGATCTCATTGTTGGTGAGTTTGAGCCCTGCACTGGGCTCTGCACTAACGATGTGGAGCCTGCTTGGGATTCTCTTTCTCTCCCTCTCTCTGCCCTTCCTCTGTTGGTGTTCTCTCTCTCTCACAAAATAAATAAACATTTTAAAAAGTCAGGTTTCTCTTTGTAGAATTTCAAATAAGGATTACCTGTTAACTCCTTAATTACATATTTATACAAATTTGGAATAACTTAGGAAGTGATAGGATATATTAATGTGTATTCAGTCTTCTAAAACCTTATAATTTAATCATCACATAGACTTTTTTTACATAGACTTTGATATATTTAATATATAAATTATAATTTCATAAATTGTAGTTTGTTTTAACCTTTTTTATTTGAGTATAGTTGACACACAGTGTTAGTTTTAGCTGTAAAATTTAGTGATTCAACATCTTTCTATGTTAGGCTCACCACAAGTGTAGCTATAATTTGTCACCATACAACACTATCACAATACCATTGACTATATTCCCTATGCTGTACTTTTTATTCCCTTCACCTACTTATTCTATAACTGGAAGGCTATACCTCCCAATTGTCTTCACCAATTTTGCTCATCCCCCCAACACTTCTCTTTGGAAGTCCGTAGTATGTTTTTAGTATTTATATGTCAGATTCTATTTTTGGTTTGTTTATTCATTTGTTTTGTTTTTTAGATTGCACACTTGAAATCATATGATATTTGTCTTTCTCAGTCTGACTTACTTTAGTTAGCATAATACCCTCTAGGTCCACTCATGTTTTCAAATGTCAAGAGTTCATCCTTTTTATGGCTGCATAATATTCGTGTGTGTGTGTGTGTGTGTGTGTGTCCATTCCACATCTTCTTTATCCACTAATCTATCAATGGACACTTAGGATGCTCCCATAAATTGGGTATTGTAAATAGTATTGCAATAAACATAGGGATGCATATATCTTTTCAAATTAGCATTTTGCTTTCTTTGGGTAAACATCCAGTAGTGGAATTATTGGATCATATAGTATTTATATTTTTAATTTTTTGAAGAACCTCCATACTGTTATACACATTGGCTATACCAACTTATATTCCCACCAACAGTGCAGAAGAGTTCCTTTTTCTTCATATCCTCACCGACACTTGTTGTTTATCTTTTTGATTTTAGCCATTGTAACAGGTATGAGATAATATATCACTGTTGTTTTGATGGTTAATCCCTGATGATTAGTGATGTTGAGCATCTTTTCATGTGTCTTTTGGTCCACTCTGTTTTCTTTGGAAAAATGTCTATTGAGGTCCTCTGCTCATTTTTTTAGATTATTTGTTTTTTGGGTATTGTGTAAGTTCTTTATATTTTTTTGGATATTAATCCCTCATCAGACATATAATTTACAAATACCTTCTCCTATTCAACAGGTTGTCTTTTTGTTTTGTTGATTGTTTCCTTTGCCATGCAAAAGCTTTTATTTTGATATAGTTTCAATAGCTTATTTTTGCTTTTGTTTCCTTTGCCTTGGGAGACATATCTAGAAAAATGTTGCCATGGCCAATGTCACAGAAATTGCTGCCTATGTTCTCTGTTAGGATTTTCATGGTTTCAGGTCTAACTTTTAGGTCTTTAATCCATTATGAGTTTATTTCATGTATCATGTTAGAAAGTCATCGCATAGACTTTAAAGAAGAGAAAAGCTTTACACAATGTCAAGGTCCTTGAAGGAGCCAAAAATTTTCTTAATAAAACAGAATTTCTACTGTGCAATGGGATGCATTATTATGACAATATTAAAACTTATATCTGTAGATTGTATTACTCGTCTTTATCTCCAATAGCAGTGTGAATGCTTTAACCAAAGAAAATTACTTGCAGGTGCCTGTGTGGCTCAGTCAGTTAAGTGTCTGACTTCAGCTCAGGTCGTGATCTCACAGTTAGTGGATTCAAGCCCTGTGTTGGGCTCTCTGCTCACAGTGCAGAACCTGCTTTGGATGCTCTGTCTCCCTTTCTCTCTTCCCCTCCCTCATTTGTGCTCTTCTCTCTCTCTCTCTCTCTCTCTCTCTCTGTCTCTCTGTCTCTCTCTCTGTCAAAAATTTTAAAAAATAAGATTATTTGCTATATATACATATATTAGCAGGCCACAAAGGTTTCCAGGATTATGATTTTTTTAACAAGCAAATTGAAGTCCTCAATCATTCAGACTAACAACATAAATTCAAGTATAATCATATCCCTGAGCTTTTGTCTCTCTGTACATCAGTAGAAAACTGTGAGGGAGTTCCTAAATTTGGTAACAAGAGGTCTTTTTAAGGTTGAGCTGCAAGGTAGAGAAAGCATACATAGAGCTTTAGAAACATTAAACAGTAAGAAGATGACAATAATTTGGCCTTTTTATGTTTGTTTTCCCATCATAATTTTGCTGAAATTTACACCTTTACTATATAATCAAACTTACTCTGATAAAATTAATGTTTCAGATGATTCTTACTCCACCTACACACAATGATGGCATTTATATTATGATCTAAATCTAGCTTTGTTAAAAACATAAAATACTAGGGTTAAGCATCTGACTCTTGATTTTGGCTCAGGTCATGATTTCACTGTTCATGAGTTCAAGCCCCATGTCAAGCTCTGGGCTGACAGTGTGGAGCCTGCTTGGAATTCTCTCTCTCTCTCTCTCTCTCTCTCTCAAAATAAATAAATACATAGATAGATAGATAGATAGATAAATTATAGATAGATTTTTAAAAATATAAAATACTAGGGGAGCCTGGGTGGCTCAGTCAGTTGAATGTCTGACTTATTTCAGCTCAGGTCATGATCCCATGGTCATGGGATCAAGCCCTGCATTGGGCTCCACACTGAGTGTGGACCCTGCTTAAGATTCTCTCTCTCTCTCTCTCTCTCTCTCTCTCTCTCTCTCTCTCTCTCTCCAGGTGCCTGGGTAGCTCAGTCGGTTGAGCATCCGACTTTGGCTCAGGTCATGATCTCATGATTCGTGGACTTGAGCCCTACATCGGGCTCTGTGCTGACTGCTCAGAGCCTGGAGCCTACTTTGGATTCTGTGTCTCCCTCTCTCTCTCTGCCCCTCCCCTGCTCATGCTCTCTCTCTCTCTCTCTCTCTCTCAAAACTGAGTAAGCATTAAAAAAAATTTTTTTAAAAGAAACAATTCTCTCTCTCTCTTTCTCTGCACCTCTCCCCAAATCATGCACTCTTTATTTCTCTACAAATATAAATTATACACACACACACACTCTAAATGGCAATTGTTTGGGGTATATTTTACATCCAAGGTATTTGTAAGTATTTTCTTTAATATGGAAATGTTCTTGGTCTTTATTCACAGATCAGTCTAAAAATAGTCTAAAAAGAGTTATCTGCTCCAAGCTTAAACAGTGAATTACTTAGGGGCACTTGGGTGACTGGGTTGGTTAAGCGTCCACCTTCGGCTCAGGTCATGACCTCACAGTCTTTGAGTTCAAGCCTTGCGTCAGGCTCTATGCTGGCAGCTCAGAGCCTGGAGCCTGTTTCAGATTCTGTGTCTCCCTCTCTCTGCCCCTCCCCTGCTCCTGCTCTGCCTCACTTGCTCTCAAAAAATAAATTAAAAATGTTTTTTAAAAAAGAAAATACATAACTTCTCTTAAAAACAAAACAAAACAGGGGCACCTGGGTGGCTCAGTCGGTTAAGCGGCCGACTTCGGCTCAGGTCATGATCTCACCGTCCGTGAGTTCGAGCCCCGCGTCGGGCTCTGTGCTGACACCTCAGAGCCTGGAGCCTGTTTCAGATTCTGTGTCTCCCTCTCTCTGACCCTCCCCTGTTCATGCTCTGTCTCTCTCTGTCTCAAAAATAAATAAACGTTAAAAAAAAATTAAAAAAAAACCACAGTGAATTATGTAGAGGGGAAACCATGAATGCTCAGTAATCTCTTCACCTAACTTACAAAAAATGAGAAGATTGAACTGTTTGCTTTCTAATACTGGAAGTATTATAATTATGTTAATTTCACCTTTTCCATCTGGATATTTCAGCTATGAAACATCTTTCATTGGTAACCATATGGAACCACTTTATTATGTAATTGTGAGTTTGTCTTTAGGGATGTTTATGTTATAGCCACACTATTTGTTTCCACAATGGTCTCTGATCAACTAGATTAAAACATGCATAAGTTTTATTACATATTGTATTTTTAGAATTTTCCCTGTCTAAAATATTTCTTTCTATTCATCAATATAAAAATTTTATTTGCCAAAATTCCTTTCTTTCTTTCCCTCTGTGTTTCTTTCTCTTTCTGTCTCTCCCCTCCTCTCTTTTTCCCTCTTCCCCTGCCATGTATACATATACACATGTTACTTACTGTTGTTGCACCAATATGTACCAATATGGGGTGCCTAGGTGGCTCAGTTGGTTAAATGTCCAACTTCGGCTCAGGTCATGATCTCACAGTTCGTGGGTTCAAGCCCCATGTCGACCTCTGTGCCAACAGCTCGGAGCCTACAGCCTGCTTTGGATTCTGTATCTCCCTCTCTCTTTTTAAATTTTTTACTTAAAAAAAATGTAACATTTATTTATTTTTGAGAGATAGAAACAGAGCACCAGTGGCGTAGGGGCAGAGAGAGAGGGAGACACAGAATCCAAAGCAGGCTCCAGGCTCCAAGCTGTCAACACAGAGCCTGATGTGGGGCTCAAACCCACGAACTGTGAGATCATGACCTGAGCCAAAGTCAGACACAAATGACTGAGTCACCCAGGCGCCCCTGGCTAATAGTCTTTTATGTGCATGTAGTCAAGTTGTTGGGCAGGCTATAGCCATCTCAAGGCTCAAAGGCAGCTGGGGAATCCACTTCATAGCTCCCTTCTGTAGTTGCTGGCAGGTCTCATTTTGTCATGGACAGTTGGCAGGAAACCTCAGTTCTTTGCCACGGTGCCTGTCCATAGTGTTTCTCATAAATAGCAGCTTGCTTCATCCAGAGCAGGTAATCAGAAATCGAGAGAGAGAGCAAATGAAAGAAAGAAGAGAAGGAGAGAGAGAGAACTTAAAATGGAAGTCTTAAAAAAAAACCTAAACATTGAAATTGCCATTTCAATTTGTGAAGTTTTCTTGTCATTAGAACAGTTAGTAAGCCATACTGTAGAAGAAGGGAATTCTGCTCCATCTCTTGAAGAGAGAAATGTCAAAAATTTTGAACATATTTTTAAAACCAACCACAATATATGTTTTAAAGATAGATATTATTTAAGTCTTACTAATTTATGGGACACCTGAGTGGTGCAGTCAGTTAAGCGTCCAGCTCTTGATTTTGGCTCAGGTCATGATCTCACAGTTTGTGATATTGAACCATGAATTGGGCTCTGTGCTGACAGCATGGAGCCTGTCTGGAATTCTCTCGCTTTCGCTCTCGTTCTCTCGCTCTTTTGCTGCCCCTGCCCCACTCATAATATTTCTTTCTCAAAATAAGTAAATAAACACTTTAAACAAACAAATAAATAAAATCTTACTACTTTCACTTAGGAAATTATTCAAAGTGGGAACCACAAATGAGGCTTATTTATACGAAATTATTCTCAAGTTTCTTCATCTGCATTTCTGTTATTTCATGTAATGTCTTCTTTCACTGAAACTACTGCATGATAAAAAGAGTAATTCTGATATCTGAATCAATATTTTTCTGTTCCTATAAAATGCAGTATTTTCCCAAATTTTCATGTTCTTATATCTCTCTAATATTCAAGAGGGAAATATGCCATTAAATCATTATATCATTGCCCATAAGTGGGTAGAAATCTTATCTCTGGAATATTGGAATCCTATAGATACATTATTTGGAATCTTCTGGACAATATTGCCTAATATTTCACTGGACAATATGATTGCACATCTGGACATTCTGCTGCCTTCCTGCTTCCTAGGGAATGTGGGCTTGCTGTTGATAAGTTTGGCTGGAGAACAGAAAGGTCCCAGGTCCCCAAAGTCTGTTAATATTTCATATCATGGTTATTTTCTTCATTTATTTCTGAATGAGACAGTAAGAAATAGCTACTTTATGTATGGCATACCCCTTGGTGGACATTATACCACACAATGAAATGTCTTCTTTAGGGATTCTAGGGGCCAGAAGAAGCTGCAATGAGATACTGTTTAGCTCCTGCTCTGTATGTCTTCCTTAATTCCAGAATAGATGGTTGCCTTAGCTAACTACATTGCTATCTGTGTGTGTGTGTGTTGATGGTAGTCTTTGCACTTAATCCATAACTCACCAGAAACAATGAAACTGAAAAACAGTTGAAAAGATTGATCAATATACTAATAAAATCTAATAATTAACAATGATGATAATTCCAAGGGCCAGGTATTCTCAAAACCATCTCATAAATGATGATGTTGGGGGAAGAAGAAAGAAAATTACCCTTAAACTTGTTTATTGATTCTCATTTTTCACTACTGAAAATATAACCAATATGTCTTCACATAATATGAACAAAAAATTAGAGAATTATGGCATTCTCATTTTGGTCCAAGTTTTTAAAGATCAGTGATTTCTAGATTATTAGAAAATAAATGAGTTAATTATATTGATATCCAGCTATATTGAGTGAAATTCATAATAAAAAACATGAGTTCGCCTTTAACTCCTTTCAAGGGACAAAAATGGAAGTGGCTGAAAAATATAAAGGTCATTGTGTATGATACATTTGCTTATAATTTAAACCACCCTAATTGTAGAACTAAGGCTTCCATGATTCCTGACATTAACATATCATAGATAGCCTGAATGTTAATTTCTTTTTTCATTGCATTTCCATCAAATCTGTGTTACCATTTAGCTACTGTATTTTCTTTTCCTTTTTTTTTCCAGCAACTTAAAATTTTTTGTTAAGGGCATTTGGAGCACTTTGCAAACAGAAAATAATTAAAGGCCAAAATGTTTACTCCTTAAGACTTGAATCTTAACATAGAATACTCAAAAAGAAGCTCAATTGGAATTTAAATAGCAAAAAAATTCATAAAATGTTTTTTTATCACACTCAATGAATTTATTAACATTGATTCAGTAAATATATAATATCCAATCCCTACTTCCCACTTACTCCCAAAATATCCTTTATATCCTTTATATAAATATCTTTATAAGTTTTTGTTTTGTTTTTGTTTTTCATTTATATCCAAGTTAGTTAGCATATAGTGTAACAATGATTTCAGGAGTAGATTCTTTAATACCCCTTACCCATTTGGCCCATCCCCCCCTCCTACAACCTCTCCAGCAACCTTCTGTTTGTTCTCTATATTTAAGAGTCTCTTATGTTTTGTCCCCCTCCCTGTATTTTTTTATTATTTTTGCTTCCCTTCCCTTATGTTCATCTGTTTTGTATCTTAAATTCCTCATATGAGTAAGGACATATGATACTTGTCTTTCTCTGACTAATTTTGCTTAGCTTAATACCCTCCTGTTCCATCCATGTAGTTGCAAATGACAAGATTTCATTCTTTTCATTTGCCGAGTTATACTACACTGTGTGTGTGTGTGTGTGTGTGTGTGTGTGTGTGTCTACCACATCTTCTTTATCCATTCATCTATCGATGGACATTTGAGCTCCTTCTATACTTTGACTATTGTCGATAGTGCTACTATAAACATTGGGGTGCATGTGCCCCTTCAAAACAGCACATCTGTATCCCTTGGATAAATACCTAGTAATGCAATTGCTAAGTCATAGGGTAGTTCTAGTTTTAATTTTTTGAGGAACCTCCATACTGTTTTCCACAGTGACCGCACCAGCTTGCATTGCCAACAACAATGCAAAAGAGATCCTCTTTCTCCACACCCTCACCAACATCTTTTGTTGCCTGAGTTGTCCATGTTAGCCATTCTCATACCTGTGAGGTGGTATCTCACTGTGGTATTGATTTGTATTTCCCTGATGATGAGTGATGCTGAACTTTTTTTCATGTGTCACTTAGCCATCTAGATGTCTTCTTTGGAGAAGTGTCTATTCGTGTCTTTTGCCCATTTCTTCACTGGATTATATGTTTTTTTTCTGTTGCATTTCTATACACCATTAATGAAGCAGCAGAAAGAGAAATTAAGGAATCATCCCCATTTACAACTGGACAGAAACCATAAGATACTTAGGAATAATCCTAATCAAAGAGGTGAAAGACTTGTACTCTGAAAACTATAAAATGCTGATGAAAGAAATTGAAGATGACACAAAGAAATGGAAAAACATTCCAGGCTCATGGATTAGAAGAACAAACATTGTCAAAATGTCTACACTACCCAAAGCAATCTCTACATTGAATACAATCCATATCAAAATACCACCAGGATTTTTTCACAGAGCTAAAGCAAACTATTTTTTTAAGTTATTCTATTTTATTTAAGAGAGAGACAGTGCCAATGAGGGAGGGGATAGAAAGAATCCCAAGCAGGCTCCATGCCACCAGCACAGAGCCTGATGTGGGGCTCAAACTCACAAAACCACAAGATTGTGACCTGAGCCTAAACCAAGAGTCAGATGTTTAACCAACTGAGCCACCCAGGTGCCCCTAGAGCAAATAATCTTAAAATTTTTATGGAACCACAAAAGATCCCAAATAGCCAAAGCAAACTTGAAAAAGAAAAGCAAAGTGGGAGGCATCACAATTCTGCACTTCAAGTTATGTTACAAACCTGTAGTGTTCAAAACAGTATGGTACTAGCACAAAAATAGACACCTAAGTCTGTGAAACAGAATAGAAAACCCATAAATGAACCCACAACTCTATGGTCAAGCAATCTTCAACAAAGCAAGTAAGAATATCCAATGGGAAAAAGATAGTCTCTTCAACAAATGGTGTTTGCAACATGCAGAAGAATGAAACTGGACCACTTTCTTACAACACACACAAAAATAAATTCAAAATGGATTAAAAACCTAAATGTGAGGCCCAAAACCATAAAAATCATAGAGGAAGACACATCAGCCACAGCAACTTCTTTCTAGATACGTCTCCTAAAGCAAGGGAGACAAAAGCAAAAAACAAAAACACAAAGACAAAAACAAAAAAAAAATAAATAAACAATTGGGACTTCATCAAAATAAAGAGCTTCTATATAGCAAAGGAAACAATCAAATAAACTAAAAGGCAACCTATGGAATAGGAGAAGCTATTTGCAAATGACATATCTGATAAAGCATTAGTATCCAAAATATATAAAGAACTTATAAAACTCAACACCCAAAAAACAATCCAGATAAAAATGGCAGAAACATGAATAGATACTTTTTCCAAGGAAAACATACAGATGGCCAACAGACACATGAAAAGACACTCATCACTCATCATCAGGGACATACAAATCAAAACTCCAAAGAGATATAACATCACACCTATTAGAATGACTAAAATCAACAACACAACAAACAACAGGTGTTGGTGAGGATGTAGAGAAAGGGAACCCTCTTGCACTGTTGATGGGAATGTAAACTGGTGCAACCGCTGTGGAAAACAGTATGGAGGTTTCTCAAAATGTTAAAAGTAGATTTACCCCTACAATCCACTAATCATAGTACTAGGTATTGACCCAAAGAATACAAAAATACTAGTTTGAAAGAATACATGTACTCCAATGTTTATAGTAGCAACATCTACAATAGCCAAATTATGGAAACAGAAGATGTGGTGTGTGTGTGTGTGTATATATACACAATAGAATATTACTGAGCCATAAAACAGGGTGAAATCTTGCTGTTTGCAGTGACATGGATGGAGCTAGAGAGTATTATGCTAAGCAATTTAAGTCAGTCAGAGAAAGACAAATACCATATGATCTCACTCATACATAGAATTTAACAAACAAAACAAATGAGCAAAGAGAAAGAAAGAAAGAAAGAAAGAAAGAAAGAAAGAAAGAAAGACAAGCAAAGAAACAGACTCTTAACTGTAGAGAACAAACTGATGGTTACCAGAGGGGAGGTGGGTGGGAGAATGGGTTAAATAGGTGAAGGGGATTAAGGAGTACGCTTTTTGTTGGTGAGCACCGGGTGTTGTATGGAAGTGTTGAATCACTATATTGTACACCTGAAACTAACATTGCACTGTATGTTAACTAGAATTTAAATAAAAACTTAAGAAGTATAGTGAAAGAAAAGTTAAGAATTTGGGCAACCCCTAAGTATGCTATTTCATTAGTTCAGAAAATTGGGCTTCTTTCATGATGTCATTATAGAGAGGCATTGAAACATTTTTTTATTGATTGACTAAGTGTAGTTACTTTGGTTCAAAGAAATATTCAAGATTACTCTAAAAATGTATCACAGCATACTGACAGCTGGGAAATATTCACATTTCAAAACCTGATTGCATGTACCGTTATATTTATCCTTTGTCTGCAAGGAGGATATATTCATTAAAGAAAATGTAAAAGGCTATATCTTGTTATGCCATCAAAATCTTTGAATTTTAGTTTCTAAGAAGCCAGTGTACTTCAGCATTTTCTATTCAAGCGCTACATCTTATTCTCACATAAGATTCCATTTTATATGCTTAATGTTCCCACCCACTCTTTTTGGCAAATGCCAACTCTTACACAGGACCCAGTCTTCATTTGCTCATAAACTCCAGGACAATCTTTTAGACTGAACCTGGTATACAGTGGGCACAAATTAAGTATTTGTTGAATGCATAAATAAAATCATCTTACTTATTTTTTATAATTTTTAAAATATTTTTAAGTTTTTATTTTTGAGAGAGAGAGAGGAGGAGGAGGATGAAGGAGGAGGAGGAGGAAGAGGAGAAGGAGAAGGAAGAGGAGGAGGAAGAGGGGCAGAGAGAGAGAGGGAGGCGGAGAGACACAGAATCTGAAGCAAGCTCCAGGCTCTGAACTGTTAGCACAGAGCCCAACGCGGGGCTCACACTCATGAACCATGAAATCATGACCTCAGCTGAAGTCTGACGCTTAAAGGACTGAGCCACCAGGGTGCCCCATGAAATAATCGTACTTTTATTCTTATGTATCCCTTTCCTACACCAATACCATTTGCAATTGAGTGAGGAGTTTAAGAGAACAGTCACAAATAGTACCCATAACCAGATAAAATTAGTATAGAAGTATAACAAAATTGATAACCCCTAGCCAGAATTATCAAAAAGAAAAGAGAAAGGACCCAAATAAATAAAATCATGAAGGAAATGGGACAGATGACAACCAACACTATAGAGATATAATCAATTATAAGAGAAGATTATGGTAAGTTATATGCCAACACAGTGGGCAACCTGGAAGCAATGGATTAATTCCTAGAAATATACAAACTACCAAAACTGAAACAGGAATATTGAAAATTTGAAGAGACCCATAAAACGAGCAAAGGAATTGAAACAGTAATCAAAAATATCCATACAAACAAAAGTCTAAAGGCCAGATGGTTTTCCAGGGGAATTGTACTATACATTTAAAGAAGAGTTAATGCCTCTTCTTCTTAAACTATTCCCAAAAATAGAAACAGAAGGGAAACCTCCCAACTCATTGTATGAGGCCAGCATTACCTTGATTCCAAAACCGGACAAAACCCCACTAAAAAGGAGAATTGCGGCCCAATATCCCTGATAAATATGGATGCAAAAATTCTCAACAAGATACTACCATATCAAATTCAACAGTACATTAAAAGTATCATTCACCATGATCAAGTGTGTTTTATCTCTGGGCTGCAGGACTGGTTCCATGTTCACAAATCAATCAATGTGATATACCACATTCATAAAAGGATGGGTAAGAGCTATATGATCCTCTCAACAGATTCATAAAAAGCATTTGAGAAAATACAACATCCATTCTTGATAGAAACCCTCAACAAAGTAGGGGTAGATGGAACATACCTCAACGCCATCAAGACCATATATGAAAAACCCACAGCTAATACCATTCTCAGTGGGGAAAAACAGAGAGCCTTTCCCCTATAGTCAGGAACAAGACAAGGATGTCCTCTCTCACCATTGTTATTTAATATAGCACTGGAAGTCTTAACCTCAGCAATTAAACAACAACAACAAAAAAAAAGACATCGCAATTGACAGGAAGGAGCCACAATTTCACTATTTGCAGACGACGTGATACTTTATGCAGAAAATTTGACTCTATCAAAAAATTGTTACGACTAATATGCAAATTCAGCAAAGAGGATATGAAATCAATGTACAGAAATTGGTCATATTTCTATATACCAATAATAATACAGCAGAAAAAAAATCAAGGAATTAATCCAATTTGCAATTGCACCAAAAAAGAAATAGATTCCTGGGAATAAAACTAACCAAAAGGTTAAAGATCTGTACTCTGAAAACTATAGAACACTGATAGACAAAATTGAAGAAGACACAAAGAAATGGAAAAGCATTCCATGCTCATGGATTGGAAGAGAAAAACATTGTTAAATGTTTATACTACCCAAAGCACTCTACACATTTCATGTAATTCCCATCAAATTACCACCAGCATTTTTCACAGAGTCAGAACAAACAATCCTAAAATTCATATGGAACCACAAAAGACCCCAGATAGCCAAAGAAATCCTGAAAAAGATAAAACTAAACGTGTAACAGTTCCAGATTTCAAGCTATATTACAAACCTGTAGTCATCAAGACAGTATGGTACTGGCCTAAAAACAAACACATAGATCAATGGAACAGAAGAGAAAACCCAGAAATGGACCCACAGGTATATGGTCAACTCATTTTCAACAAAGCAGAACAGAATATCCAATGGAAAAAGACACTCTCTTCAACAAATGGTGTTGAGCAAACAGGACAGCAACATGTAGAAGAATGAAACTGGACCACTTTCTTACACCATACACAAAAATAAATTCAAAATGGGTGAAAGTCCTAAATGTGAGACCAGAAATCATCAAAATCTCAGAGGAGAATATAGGCAGCAATGTCTTTGACCTCAGCAGTAGCAAATTCTTTCCAGTCATGTCACCAGAGGCAAGGGAAAGCAAAGCAATAATGAACTATTGGGACCTGATCAAAATTAAAAGCTCTGCACAGCAAAGGAAATGATCAGCAAAACTAAAAGTCAGCCTATAGAACGGGAGAAGATATTTGCAAATGATACATCTCATTAAGGGGTAGTATCCAAAATCTATAAAGAACTTATGAAACCCCAAACCCAAAAAACAAATAATCTAGTTAGGAAATGGGCAGAAGACATGCTTAGACACTTTTCCGAAGAAGGCATCCAGATGGCTAACACATAAAAGATGCTCAATATCATTCATCATGAGGAAAATACAAATCAAAACCATAAGGAGCTACCACCTCACATCTGTCAGAATGGCTAAGTTAACAACACAAGAACCAACAGGTGTTGGCAAGGATGTGGAGAAAGGGGAACACTCTTGAACTGTTAGTGGGAATGCAAATGGATGCAGCCCCTCTGTAGAAGAGTGTGGAGGTTCCTCAAGAAGTTACAAATAGAACTGCCCTACACTCCAGTAATTGCACTGCTAGGTATTTACCCAAAGGATACAAAAATACAGACTCAAAGGAGAACATGCCCTCCAACGTTCATAGCAGCATTATCAGCAATAGCCAAGCTATTGGGAGAGTCCAAATATCAATCAACTGATGAATGGATAAAGAAGATGTGGTGTATACACACACACCATGGGATATTATTCAGTCACCAGAAATAATGAAGTCTTGCCATTTATACCAACATGGTTGGAGCTAGAGTGTATTATGCTAAGCAAAATAAGTCAGTCAGAGAAAAACAAATATATAATTTCACTTGTATGTGGAATTTTAGAAAAAAAAGCAGATGAACATATGGAAGGGGGGACAAAAGAGAAAGGTAAACAAACCATAAGAAACTTTTATAGTTTTTTAATGTTTTTATTTAATTTTGAGACAGAGGGAGACAGAGCATGAGCAAGGGAGGGGCAGAGAGAGAGGGAGACACAGAATCCGAAGTAGGCTCCAGGCTCTGTGCTGACAGCTCAGCACAGACTCACGGCTTGAACTCACAGACTGTGAGATCATGACCTGAGCTGAAGTCGGAGATTTGACGGACTGAGCCACCCAGGCACCCCCATAAGAGACTTTTAAAGATAGAGAACAGGGGCACATGGTGGCTCAGTGGGTTAAGCAGCTGACTTTGGCTCAGGTCACAATCTCACGGTCCGTGAGTTCGAGCCCCAGGTCATGATCTCACGGTCAGTGAGCTCAAGTCCCGCATCGGGCTCTGTGCTGACAGCTCAGAGCCTGGAACCTGTTTCAGATTCTGTGTCTCCCTCTCTCTGACCCTCCCTGGAGCCTGTTTCAGATTCTGTGTCTCCCTCTCTCTGACCCTCCCCATTCATGCTCTGTCTCTCTCTGTCTCAAAAATAAATAAACATTAAAAAAAATTAAAAAGAAATAAAGATAGAGAACAAACGGAGGCTGGGGGGATGGCCTAGATGGGTGATGGGTATTAGGGAGGACACTTGTTATAATGAGCCCTGGGTATTACATTTAAGTAACGAATCACTGAATTCTATTCCTGAAACCAATATTGCAGTGCATGTTAACTAGAATTTTAAAAAGTTTGAAAAGTAAAGAAAAATTCAGAAGAGAACCATCCAGTCCAGTTTTATCTATTTAGGACGATATTTGGATGGCATGTTTAACTAAGAGATTTGTAAAAGACAATAAAGGATTTGTTGAGACTAATAAAACCTCCATTAAAGAGAAGAAAGCTTAATCTGGACTTACATAGGAATATGATGAGGGAATACCTTCCAGTCAAGGTTTCTTTGACCTTCATGTTAACCCTCACTAAGGAGCAACTGAAAATTCTTGATCTAATGTAACTAAAAGCTGAGGGGTTTTTGTTTGTTTGTTTGTTTGTTTGTTTAAGATACAGTCTTGATTCCTCATTTCTTATATTTTTCAAGTATGTTCTATTGACTCTTCTTTGAGGACATTCTAGTTCTTTGTTATTCTTCCTCTGCTCAGAGGCAACTATTCCTGATATTTACCTCTTTGTGGCTCATAAATGTTTTTTTTTTTCTATTGTAAGAACTTGGTGTTATTTATACATGTTCTGTATTCACTAGTTCACCAGAACAGAAAGCATTTTTCATGTGCTGTACCATCTGAAGGAATTTTTAAAATCCTTGGATAGGAATAGTTTATTTTCTGATTGTGGTCCAAGATGAAATATATAATTCCTTCAGGCTGAAAAGTGAACACCACCATATATTTTCTGCAAAACCAAAAACTGTTGATACCTGGCTAGAGTAGCTGAGTTTTTGTTCCTATTTAACTATTTCTCACCTACTATCACTTAGGCAGTTATAAATTAAAAGCAGTTATAAATTAAAATTATAAGAGGCAGTTACAAATTAAAAATCTTGGGATCTTTCTAAAATTCAAATCTTACCATTTCACTCACCTCTTTAAACTTCCTCAGTGGCATTCCTTGACCTGTAGAATCAAATCTAATAGACTTAGCATGTTGCGGTCACCTTTATGATGTAGAAATTCCCCATTTCTCCATTAGTCTTCCTACAAGTTCTCATCATCGATCCCTCAATTCATCCATAGTGACAAGTTATATTTTCTAGTATGTTAATGCTTTCATTATCATTATTTTTTTCCGTTATGTATACCCACCCAAACTAATATTCTGGCTCAGGACCAGAAAATTCCTACTCTTCTTTCAATAATCATGATTCCATCTGAGTACAGTCTACCAGAGATGAGTCCACTATGTCCTGTATATTGCCTGATTACCACATGAATCATTCACTTGTATGGTAGCACATAAACCATGTAACTACAATTGGAGTGGTAGTAAATTTTACCCACTGCTTTGGATTCATTCAAATATGAGGGCTGGGAAGTTTAGAAATGGTTTCCCTTCTAAACAGTCCCTTCTAAATAGCACTTGCCACCATGCCTAGTTCGGATGTTCAGGATCCCACCCTCTGTTTTGGAAGCCTTACTCTATGACTTGTTTCTCAAAGAGATTTGTTTATATATGCGGATGAAACGGGATATCCATCTGTCATGGACAGCTCTCAACATTGATAAAAACAGTGAATGTCACCACTCATCATGATAACATAGAGTCTATAAGCACCAGTTCATGTTTGTGCAGCTTTCTGGTGATGTAAGCAATAGTGCTCTGTAGTCTTACTGCACCTAACCTCCTACCCCATCCCTCCTTCACCCAATTGCATTCATTCATTACCAGCTCCTGCATTCCTCTTTAGTCTTGTTGCAACAATGGCTTGCCTCCTTCCCAGCTCAGGAACTCTCCTCCAAGCTCTTCCTAAATATTAACTAGTCTTTGAAGTAGCATAAACTCGAGGTTTTTCAAATATGAGGCTTTTGATTGTCAAGTGCCTTTTATCTAAGCAAGCCCCTGTCTTAAATATGAAAGTTTTGTCTACTAAGATTATTGTCTGTGATTTAAGTCTATGGAATTACTGTCTGTGGTCTAGGATAAAAGCTGAACTTTTTTATGACAATCTTAATTTTTCTTACAGCAACTTGATTTTTTTTCCTAAGTAAGAGGGAAGTTCACAAATCTGGAAAAGCAGGAAAAAATGGAACAGATACTAATATTTCAAGTTTTCTCAGTAGCTGTTTAGTTACATATATTAGGAAACAACCAACAAAGTGAATAATGGCTTTGTCTTTACAAAAACCAAACAACTCTTCTTATTGGAAGATAGAATAAAAATATATTGTATTTATCACTATGTGACAATTTTTACCCAGTTTTGTTCAGTTTTTCCGCAACTAATGATTTAGTTAAACAAACTTCATTTCAATGGCACTATATAGATCAAGCCCCGTTACAATACCTCTCATTTCAAGTGGCATTTTAAAGCCTCTCCTGCTTTTCATGTGTGGACAGGTCTTACATAGAGACAGCATCCATTTACATCCCTCCAAAGGGGTTAAAGTTCAGCTCCAGGAATTTAGACATAATTATTACCATTGAAAATTTACTAAGTCCAACCACATGATTGATTTTAGATGAGCCTTTGAAGAATTAAATGATGCAAAAGTCATGTATACGCTTATATTCAAATAATTAGACAATATTTGGGCAAAAGGAATGCAATGTCTTAAACTCATTAATATTGTTATAAACTTCTATTAAAATTGTTCTTTTTTAAGCTGATGGATTTTTTTAATTAAACTCTTTTTTTTTGAGAGAGAGAGAGAGGCAGGCACAGAGAGAGAGACAGATCATGAGTGGGGGAGGTGCAGAGAGAGAGGGAGACACAGAATCTCCCAAACAGGCTCCAGTCACTGAGCTGTCAGCACAGAGCCCGACATTGGGTTCGAACTCATGAACTGCGAGATCATGACCTGAGCCAAAGTCAGATGCTTAACCAACTGAGTTACCCACGTGCCCCCAAAATTAAACTCTTTTTGACTATCTTTTTTGATGATTGTTAAAATAAGATTTTTGGATACTTGTCAGATAGTCAATTTTTGTGCCAACTTTTATACAGCAGTATTATCCCAAATTGACTGTCCATGCATAATGATCATGTACATTATTATTATTAATATTAATTTTTTACTTATAATTTTGATAGAGTGCTATCAAATTTCAGAAGATGCTTGATAAAGCTATCAAAGTAATAAGGCTGTATGGTTCAACTAACTTTAAAAATTTTTTTTGTTTTATTTATTTTTGAGAGAGAGAGACAGCATGAGCAAGGGAAGGATAGAGAGAGAGGGAGACACCGAATCTGAAGCAGGCTCCAGGCTCTGAGCTGTCAGCACAGAGCGCAAGATCATGACCTGAGCCGAAGTCGGACGTTTAACCGACTGAGCCACCCACGCACCCCTGGTTCAAACTAATTTTATATTCATTTGCCAATGTTCAACATGTATTCCCAAATGCAAAACTATCAGGTTTGGGGGAGGGGGTATTTTATCTATATATCAATACAGAATTTGCAACTTGATTAAAAATCAGAAATTAGCTAGGCAGAAGTTAGTTTGTTCCCATATTAGCAAAGGGGCATCTGTTTATAAAGTTTAGAGAACATGTTTAGTACATTGCTTTTATTTTATACTAACGTTTAAAAGGTAAATAAGTATGACAAATGGAAATGTTTATAATGTCATAGTTTCCACAGAAAAATGTATTAGATTCTATTTCTTATCTTAGATTATTATCCTATCTTTGCTATTAAAAAGTTACAAAGTCTATTAAACTTACATATTTTGCTTAATTTAAGTAAAACATCAGCTTCTAATATTTTGCTTCAGAGTTACAGTGTTAATGTCAAGACAAATTACAAATAATAGCTAGATTTTAGGAAAGTCCACAAGTATTTTTAATATTTGCTTATATTGATTATATATTCTGCAGAAATATTTTGATCTTTTTCTTAAATTTATTTTTAAGCTTTTTGAAATATCTCTTCATTTCTAAAATCATGTTTGTGCCTAGATTGCTGAAATGCATCTGAGTTAGCTTAATAAATATAATGTCTGTTTTATTTCAGCCCATTAACTCCATGAAATTGATATTGCTTATTATGTAGGAGCTTCAATTAATATTGTTTTGAATTGTTCTAAGAAAACATTTACCACAGCAATCATGGCTCTATGATGTCTGTTTTTTCATACAGTTCATAATATTGTCCTTTATCTTATCAAAAAACACGACATTTTTGTCACTGAAAAGTACATTTTTCTATTAGAAAGACTAAGAAATCATAATGGTAAGGAAAGGTGACAGTATTTAAAAAGCCTAAAACAAAAACGTACTCTATTTCTGATATATGCCCCACTCTTTTGACTTAAAACTTAGGTAAATCTTCACACCAGAACATGTCCACCGTGGACAAATTTTTAACTTACTATATGGGCTAACAATTGAAATTACTCAGATTCCTTCATGTTTACAAAATTTTAGTCTAGCAGTGATGCTTCTATCAGTCATTTTGTTAGTACAACTGTAAAGCACTGGGTGTTACGTGGAAGTGTTGAATCACTTAATTGTATGCCCGAATCTAATATTCCACCATACGTTAACTAGCTGGAAAAAAATAATGACACATTTGCAATATTAAAAAAATACTACCGTATAGGCACCCAGGTGGCTCAGTTGGTTAAGTGTCCGATTTCGGCTCAAGTCATGATCCCATGGTTCATGGGTTCGAGCCCCATGTCGGGCTCTGTGCAGACAGCTCAGAGCCTGGAGCCTGCTTCAGATTCTGTGTCTTCCTCTCTCTGCCCCTCCCCAGCTCATTCACTCTCTCTCTCTCTCTCTCTTTCTCTCTCTCTCTCTCAAAAATAAATAAACATTTAAAAAATTTTAAATGCTTCGTAAAAGTGTTTTAAAAAAATACTACTGTAAAACAAACTAACCCAAAACTCAGTGGGTTATAATATTTATATCTCACTCATGCAAATGAGGTGTGACTGGGGGATTCATCTGTTCTAGACTGGAGTTGATTGAGCTTGGCTCCAGTCAAAAGTAAGGTTAAGGCCTCTTCCATGTATCTCCTTTTTTTTTTATTAATAGATGTATAATTGACAAACAATATCCTGTTAGTCTTAAGTGTATATCATCATGATTTGATATCTTTAGACTTTATGAAATGATACCCACAATAAGACTAGTTGTCATCTGTCACCATACAAAATTGCTGAAATATTATTGACTGTAATCCCTAAGCTATACGTTACACCTCCATGATTCAATTATTTTGCAACTGGAAGTTTTTACCTTAATTTCCCTCACCTGTTTGGCCTGTCCACCAACCCCTCCCACACTGGTAACCAACAACAGTTTGTTTCCTGTACCTATGGGTCTGTCTCTGTTTTGTTGTGTTTGTTCATTTGTTTTATTTTTTTAGATTCCACATATAAGTAAAATAATGTTATATTTCTCTTTCTTTGACTTACTTCTCCTAACATAATATTCTCCAGGTCCATGCATATTGTCACAAATGGCAAGATTTCATTCATTTTTATGGCCAAGTAATATTCCACTGTGTGTGTGTGCGTGCATGTGAGTGTGTGTGAGTGGGTGTGTCTGTACACACACCATTTCCATATTTACCCATTCATTTATCAGTGACGACTTAGATTGATTCCGTATCTTGGCTATTATAAATAATGCTGCAGTGAACATAGGGGTGCATATATCTCTTCACATGGTTTTCATTTTCTTCAGATAAATACCTAGAAGTGGAATAGCAAATAAAAAACAACCTAAAGGCATCTGGGTGGCTCATTTGGTTAAGCGTCTGATTCTTGATTTCAACTCAGGTCATGATCTTGCGGTTCATGGGATCGAGCCCTGTGTACATCTTTGTGCCGACAGCACGAAGCCTGTTTGGGATTCACTCTCTTCCCTTCTCTCTCTGCCCTTCTCCCACTCACACTGTCTCTGTCTCTCTCTAAATAAATAATTTTAAAAAGGCATCCTATTGAATAGGAGAAGATATTTGCAACTTATACATTTGACAATGGGTTAATATACAAAATATACAAATATCTTGTACAATATTAAAAAAAAACCCAACCTGATTAATAAATGAGCAGAAGGCTTGAATAGACATTTTTCCAAAGCAGAATTACAGATGACCGACAGGCATGTGATGCTCAACATCACTATTCATCAGAGAAATGCAAATAAAAATGAAAATAAAATATCACCTCACACCTGGCAAATTGGCTGTTATCAAAAAAGCAAAAAATGAGTGTTGGTGAGGATGTGGAAAAAGATAACCCTTATGTACTGTTGGTGGGAATGTAAATTGGTACAACCTCTATGGAAAACAGTATATAGGTTTCTCAAAAAATTAAAAATAAGACCACCATATGATTCAAGAATTTCACATATCTCTTCTTGATCCAGGGACCTATGAATTAAAAGACAATACCTCTATTATGAAATAGAAAAACAAGGGTGTGCTCACATTCAGAAGGGGAACAATGGGTAACAAATAACATTAGCTGGTCTGTAAGGATTTTGAAATTTTGCTGAGCAAATGTTGCTAAAGCCTTCTACCTGGAGATAGGGAATGTTCTTAATTAGGCCCTTTTTATATTTTGGGGAGACTGGTTCCTGAATCCATTGTTCTCCATGGCTCTTAGCTCCACCAAGATTCCTCCTCTTTTATCACCTTTTGTGGTCTATACTGAAGACAGCATTGAAAAATATGCTTTTCTTGGCATAAAGAAGTTTTTTGAGTTTCTTTTCTGCCTGTAGAAATTTAGATGTTCAATAATTTTTAAAAATCTCTAAGAGTGCACCTCATTTGGATTTTCTGTATATTGACATGGCAACTCTGAATAAACTATACTCACCATAATTTTGCTTAACAGGCCATCCCACTCTGTGGCTTTTAACAAGCATAATTTCTTTTTCTGTTAAACATCTGCGAATTGTTTGACATTCAGCTGATTTAGGCTGGTTTCATTTGAGCCTGGCTCCTGGCCTCAGATTAGGTTGAGGTCTGCTGCACATGCCCCTATTTCTTCAGAGGTTAGCACACTATCTGGGTTAGCTGGGCAGGCTCTTTTCATGGCGATGGCAGATGAAGAGGGCAAGACCAAATGTAAAAGAATATTTAAAGACTCTGCTTTTGTCATGTCCACTCATGTCACATTTGCCAAAACAAATAACAGAGCCAAGCCCAGTAGGGAACCTAACTATGTATGGGGATCATGATAAAAGCGTTTACAAACAAGTCACAATGCCCTAGTATATTTGATTAATGCTTAATTATTTGCCTGAACTTAAAAAGTTGAAAATTACTAAGATTAAATATTGGGAAAACCTGTATGCAGAATAAGAATTAGTCCTTTGTTTATAGGAATTTGTAATTTAAGGAATCTGCATATATTACATATCATTTGATTGCTATAACAATTTACTAATGTAGATTAGAGTGTGCAGTTATATAACTTTGCAAATGAATAACTTGGGCACAACATGACCAGAATGTGGCAGTTAGGACTCAGATCTGAGCCACTACTACTCTACTCTAGTACATTGCTTTTTCAGTAGCAGTTCCCAGGAAAGCAATCTCTTAAGGGAACAACAATAATGGTAAAGAATGGAAAAGTTGCCATGGAAAAGCTTATTTCTTCCTTCTCTAGTTCATGTCATCATGGCTGGTTGAGCTTCCAACTGCTTTTTACCACTAGTTTTATTCCACGGCAGTCGGCACAGTCCTTGGATTTCCATTCTATTTCTTGCTAAACATTTTTGAGTTGAAGTATAGTTGACATATGGTATCATATTAGTTCTATTCTATCTCTTAAGATTATCATCATCTCTTGATTCTTGGTTATGAATTTGTGCAATTAATTACCATTCTTTTTTGGCTGTAAAACAACTTTAAAGTTTTTTTTTTCCACTGGAAGTCTTCCAATAGATATTAAACCTTGTTCTTCTCCTCAATAGCAAGAATACATAGGGAGACATATACAAATTTCTGGCTTCTTAATCTGAAGAAGTGTAGAACAGGAGAATTTTTTGGTTTAATGTCGACAAAGGCAAAACCTCACATTTCAGATGCTTCCCCTCAAATTTTTTTAAATAGTAGAGATGATAAGCAACAATATATATATATATATATATACACACACACATATACATATATATATACATCATCTGTACATCTCATCTGTACAAAAGAATTCTTTTCACAAAGTATTTTTAACCTTGTTCATAATGTTTGGGAGGACACATTTTCATTACTTCCTTGTCTTAAAGAATTTAGAGTTAGGTTAGAAACTATTGTGAGTCACATAATTTGACCTTTTTTGGCACTTGAATAACTTAGTATCTTTTTCTGTTACACACAAAGAAAAATAAAAACTCATATTGCACTGTACAGAAATATTTTTCTGGCATATATATATATATCCTTCTTAAATGCTTCATGTAGTGTTTACGTTTTCATAAAATTTAAGCATTCAAGGATAAAATTATTTAAAGCAATTTAACTCATTGATTAATCAGCTAAATTCAGATTGAGAGATGTCTAAGAAATAGAGGAATTAGAACCGATGTATGAGTTGATAATAATTCATGAGAGTTACGTATAGACCCATTTAAAAGAGAAAATAGAAGCTAGAAGAGAATGGAAGCTACATTCCAGGTGATGAGTAACTCTGAAAATTTGAATGTCATGAACAGCTCAGCAAGTTGGGTAAGCCCCAGGATATCAACATATGAACGTGGAGGAAATGAGTCCTGTTTGCTTGCCACTCTTGTTCATAATGGATTTTTCTAAGTGCATCCTGAAGGCTTCCACTGAGGAACAAACTCAAAGAAACTTAAAATTTGTGATTGCTTGAGCAGAATAAAAAAAATCACATTGTAACTTCTGAAATGGAAGGTTAAGTAAATTTAAAGTGAGATCACTGCTTTATGCCATCGGTCTGAACATGATTTGGGGGGATTGGAGATAAGTGAAGCCTAAGGCTGATTTAGATGAATGAATCTTTGGAAGCTGAGCCTGAAGAAGTCGAATGAAATACCTAAGCAATAAAACTATAAAATGGCACTGTGAAGTTATTTTCTTTTCCCTCCAAACTATCAAAGACTAAGAGGAAAAAAAAATCTACTTAAGGTGCAAGAGATGCCAGTAGGCCTATATTGGAAGTACATAAAAATATATTGTCTCAGCCTGCTGGTCAGCTTAGTTCCAAACGTGTAGGGCAGTAAGTTTGCAGAACATTTTGAAGCTGCTGTGTGGTTTTTGGCTACAAATCTAAGAATTTTCTAATATATGCTCCTCTATCATGCTGTTTCAAATATTTCTAGAAAAATTCTGTTAGAATAAAAAATACCTGTGTTTAAAAAGATTCTCCTTTCAGAATACACCCCTTTCCTACACCTAGAAAGTCATACATAAATCTCAAACAGATTAATGATTTCTAGATTATAGTTCTTCTCAAAGAAATGCTTATTAAATACCTATCATATACCAAACATTATACCATCCATTTCAGGGAATATAAAAACAAAATAAATAATACCTAATAACTAGTAATTTGCTATGTATCAGGATAAATACAAAATGCATTATCTAAAATACTTCAGTTGAACCTAACAACGTCCCTATTTGTCAGGTACTGTTATGCTTCTTATTTTATAGTCAGTTTAGGAAACCTCAAGGCACACCTTTTCTTCAAATTTTTTAAATGTTTTATTTTTGAGAGACTGAGAGTAAGGGAGTAGCAGAGAGTAGGGAGACACAGAATCTGAAGCAGGCTCCAGGCTCCAAGCTGTCAGCATAGAGCCTGACATGGGGCTCGAACCCATGAACCGTGAGACCATGACCTCAGCCAAAGTCAGACAGACGCTTAACTGAACGAGTCACCCAGTCACCCCTCATGTCACACCTTTTTTTAAGAGACTGAGTCAAGATTAGAATTTAAGATGTCAAGTTCCAGAGTTAGCATTCTTAAATGCTTTAAAAATTCTGGCTTTCAAACAGTGAGAATGGTAGATGAATAAAGACAAAGACTCTAGCATAAAATGACAAATACAAAATACAGTTTTATACAAAATACAACATATCTGACTACCTAATAAGGTCCTATCAGTATTAAATAGCCAGAATAAATTGGCTAATGCTGACATGCCAATTTAGCAAGAAATTCAGCCTTTTACAAAGTTTCCCTTTTTGAGTATTTCAAAAGATCCCCAAGTTTGCTTACATTTGCCCACCCTCTTTTGAGGTACCTGTTTCTCCCTGCCTGAAGTGTGCCAGTGGATGAGGCTGCATTCTGCAGAAAGTGACCTCCTAAGGATTCCCCCTGTAGTCTAGTTGTCAGTGTTCCTGCATGAATGCTTGTCTTGGACGGTACAGTTTCTGATCACAGTTTTGAAACCCTAGACACAGCATGAAGATGACATTCTGACCAAGCTAGTCATACCACACATCCCCTTATTCCATTCATGTCTACCATTTGTCACTAGGGCATATCTTTGACAATTTTCCACAATGTAAGTAATTTGACAATTATAATAGAACATGCTTAATTATGCTCAATCAGCAGGACCCCACAGCAAAACTGAGAGGGCCCCAAATGATGTAGTCCTTTGATTTTCATATCCTTTTGAATATTCAAAAGGCATTCAGGCATTGTTGATGGAGTTCATATGAGGCATGAAGGTATCCAGGGAAGAAAAGAATCTTGCAAGATTTCCCCAGTTGGCATCCACACGAGAGATAGCTCAGATACCCAGGCCCCTATTTTGTAGTAAATCTCTTAAGAGTGAACATTGTCCCTTGTCACAATTGGGTTTTGAAGGGTATCACTCCAGCTTATCAGACATATTTAAATATCTTTACCTCTGATGTGCAGAAGGAGGGTTATGATCTTAATTCATTGATTTTAGTGAGATGTGCCCAGATCACACCTCAAATAAGTTAAATCAGAACGTGTGAAGGTGGGAGCCAACAGTCAGTATTTTTAAAGATAACCAGATAATGCCCTTGTGTAGAGAAGATTGGCAACCATGGGCCATATCACTTTTTTCCCAAGAAAGCTAGTCTGTGACTATGTAAATCTGTGGGCGTAGATGTTGACCATCTTTACCTATGACATCAAGGACTAAAATTCATACTTTGTCTATCATCTGTGCCATGTATATGATCTATACAACTTATTCAACTATTTGAATTTCAACTATTTCAACTATTAACTCTTTCAACTATTAACAGCATCAAAGCTTCAAGATTTGTGAAAATATTCTATTTAATTCATAAACAATTATAAGGATTTCAAGATAAAGGATATTTCAACCTATTTATGGAATCATCAAAGATTTCCTAAAGAAGGAAACAATTGAATAGATATTTGAACATGACTAGGATTTCCATTTTGAATTGCCCTTGTGCAATTTATTGGATTTTGTTTGCTTTTTATTTATATCCTAATGTTTATGTTAACATTTTGTTTCTGATTTCAAAGCCTGAGAATTAGTGGAGGAGACTCTAACAGAACCTAATTAATAACCCATTTTTCAGGGGCGCCTGCGTGGCTCAGTCGGTTGAGCATCCGACTTAGGCTCAGGTCATGATCTCGTGGTTCGTGAGTTTGAGCCCCGCGTCAGGCTCTGTGCTGACAGCTCGGAGCCTGGAGCCTGCTTCGGATTCTGTGTCTTCCTCTCTCTCTGTCCCTTCCCCGCTCATGCTCTGTCTCTCTCTCTCAAAAATGAATACCTGTTAAAAAAAATTTTAAAGTCTTAGGGCTTACTATAAAGTTGATGGATACACACACACACACACACACACACACACACACACACACAGGTTCTCAGCAAGCCAGCATAAAAAATGTCTGCTTTAGGTGTTCCTCTGGGAGCCTGTGGCCACAACAAATCAGGGTCAGATGTATTTCCTCCCAGTGAAGCAGTCATAACAAGAGCAAAATCAACATAGCTCAGCTTCTTCTAGAAACAGCAAACAGAAAACCCACTGCACCTATGGAAAGGTGCTACGGGTCAGCTGTAAGAAACCTCCTGGAATTTTGAAAGTAAATGCCTTTCTAAAAGCACAAGACCTTTGTTTTATTCTCAGCATACAGGTCATTGCTGCCTCGTATTTAAGATGCAGTCAATAAATATTTGTTGAAATGAATGGGGTTTCTGGTACAAATTTGTAGCAAGAGAGGAAAAGAGAGAGGAGTGGATGGAGGGGTAGGGATGGAAGGGGGTACAGAGAGAATTTTTATATTTTTCATTCACTTTCTTAGACATTTTCCTCACTCAATCTCCAGCCTCTAGCAAGGTGTCTGAAAGATAAAAACATACTAAACAAATTCTTCTTGAATTGATACCTAAGTAAGAATCAACAAATTTCATGAAACTAGCACTCAGTAATCCAAAGGAAAGAGCACTTGTAGATCAAGAATAATTTCATGAATGTGAAAAGTTTAAGAAATTAAAAAAATATTGTGGAGGCAGTAGAGATCATTGGACACCATGGAGTCCTCAGTTGTATTCTACCATCCACCCAAAACACCCACAGATGATTTGATTAGAGTAAGAGAATGTGGTATGTATCAAATACAACTTTTGGAACTTATTAAAGTATTCTTTATGGCAGTGTATATGATCAATATTGATAGATATTTTTTGGATATATGGAAAGTATGCTTTAAAAATCCCCTTTGAATTCTAATGAAGTTTCAATAAAACCAAACTTGTTACAATGGCCTAGTAAATCTATATGTACTCTCTATCCCTACTTACCTCACAGGTAGTCTCTTGAATGTAGGCTCTGAGACAACTTTAACTGTACAGCGTCTTTATTATGAAGTGTCCTTGGGATTATTACCTGTAGGATTCAGAAAAAAAAAGCAGGCTCAAGCAGGGGGAGATATGGAGCTCTGATACAAGCCTGACAGCTTAGCCAGTCCCATGGGGTGCTTGGGAGAATATATCCCCTCATCAGAGTTATCTTACATTGGGGTGAAATGGTTGGGCCTTTACATCCCTATCTTCATCTGTCTTGGAAGTGGGGGCCCCTTGAGAAAGGGGTTCATTAAGCAAGGCAGCTTTGTGCAGCTGACTTGATCCCTGAGAAGGCTGAAAACTGAAGGCTATCCCCGCCATGATTCCTTGTTTGCCCCCCTACACACACACCAGATGGGATTGGGTTACTCTCCATTGTATCACCCTTAATAGTTTTATTGTAGACCTTATGACAAACTTTAAATATCTTTTAAAAATTTTCTGTCTCCCCCATTTGAATATAAGCATAATGAGAGCACCAACCTCGTCAGTTTTAGTCACTGAATTTTTTCCCATTCCTTAGAGTGGGAACTCAATATATTTTTATTGAATGAATAAATCTTCAGTTGACTTTGTTTATTGCATTCATATCTTTGTCTTTGCTTACATTTTGTATACTTGCTAGATCAAATTTTATAAGGAGTATAAAAAAGGCCACAACCATAACAGATTTGTCAAATTTTCCTTTTATTTCTAGGAGAATGTTTTCTTGCCTACTTCACAATTATGTCCCTTTGTCACATAAAAGCCTAGTGCTGTTATATGTAATTTGCATATCATCTTTTTTTATATCACAATATCTTTTTTGTCATATTTGATGCATTTGGCTTTTAATTTCACTTTCTGATACTGAATTTGTTATAACTATGCTCCTGGTATATCTTTGTAAGTTACCTAGTCACTATCTGAAAATTTATAAGATTTTATTTCAACTTAGAACTTGTGGAGTAATTTCAACTGGAAAGCTTAGTTTTTCTTCAGGCACATTTCTCTTATTTTAATACCTCACATATTTGATATATATGAACTGATACATATAAAATTGTAATGGACACACATTCGTATTTGAAGACAAATACTTTGATCCAACATTTATAATTATTTAGGTTGTCCTGTAAATGAGAAAGACAAATTTTCAAACATGTGGTAGTTCAGGGAAAAATAAAAACAAACTACTATGTGTCTTTTCTGGCATCATTACTCAAAGGTACACTACAGCTAGCCAAAGTAGGATTTAAATGAAGAGTTCAAGAATGGGAAAAGTGTGGCCTTAAGGAATGATGGTGCTGGTATTCTTTGAACCACTAACAAAACTAAGGTGTTTATCACATTTTTGAAGGAGAAGGCTTATGCAAGCCTAAAAACAATACAAAAAGCCACAGAGGAAAAGACTAACTGACATATTTGAATAACAGCAATAAAAGTATAAGCTTTTCTGTTAAAAAATAATAAAATCCATATATAAACCTGGGATTTATTTGGAGCTATCAGTTCAATATAAGTGTTGGAAGGTAGAGTTGAAGAGACCTGTTCAAAGGGCAAAAGAGAGGTACCTGGGTGGTTCAGTCGATTAAGCAACTGATTTTTTATTTCAGTGCAGGTTATGATCTCCCTCCCAGTTGTGAGATAAGTCCCATGTGGGGCTTCATGCTGGGCGTGGAGCCTGCTTAAAATTCTCTCTCTCCCTCTCCCTTTGCCCTCCCGCCTCATAAAAGGGACAGACTAACTAGTCAATGAAATTTAAAAATTAGAAAGTGATTAAGATAATAATAACTATTATAATTATATCACTTAAAGTGTTCAGGCACCATTCTAAGGACTCTCCATTATGAACCTATCAATCCTCTCTATCCATTTAATAGAAACTCCAGGAAAGGGAAGCAGAGACAATTGTGAAGAAAATAATAAAAGAATTTTTCTATCACTGACAGAGATATTTTCCACCAAGTAGTCGAAACAATAAAAGGAATAAAATCCAAACCAAAGCACAGTCTTATTTTACCAATATATTTGCTTGAGATTTTTTAAAAGAAATAAAGCATGATAGACTTGAAACTCCTGGGTATTCTTCTGCAAACTCATTTCTCTCCCTCCTTCTTCCCTCCTTGAGTAAACCATTATCCAGAATTAGTAGTACAGAATCCTAGGCATGATTTTATGCTATGATTAAGTAGGTATTTATCCCCACACAATAGATTTGCTTGTTTCACATTGCACATAAATTATTTCTGTAATTTTCTACAAGTTCTGTTTTTCATGTAATATTGTATTCTTGAGTCTTATTCATGTTAAAAAATTTAATACTTGTTAATTTTAGATACTTGGGCTGAGAGTAGATAGCTCTGAAAGGTTTGTGCTTGGTGCCTCAGCAGTATTAACAGCCTGGAAGTTCTTGAATCATTTAAATAGTGAAAAATTGAACTAGAGGCTTTGTTGTGGGTAGGCTTGTGATTTTAATTTTAATGTGAAAATGTCTAACCCCTCACCCACCTGCATTATGAGACAAGCCAAGACATACAGGCTTCCTTGCCATTTCTTTGTGACAGAGGGAAGACTTTTTGACCTACTTTTTATTGAATGAGTAGTCCAAAAATTCTGGCTTTATTTACTGCTTTTAGTTGGCAATTTCTATGGACCCCAGGATGATTTCCTTTCCTTTGAGACTACAAAAACTCTGCAAAACCACACAGTGAAGCCATGGTACTCTCTTAATATTCTAACTAGTTCTAGCCCTTTCAGAAATGCAGCATTTCTGAATGTTTTGGAACAGAGGCAATTTCCATATTGCTCACAGTGGAATTAGAAAATATTCCCAGAGTTATATTTATCTATTAATCCTTTCCTTCATGATTTCTTTCATTGTTATATATATTGCTAGATATCTCTTTGTAAAATCAGGGAGAAATATTTCAGTTATGAATGCAAGGAGTGGAATCAATAGCATTGTTTCTACTGAAGAATTTCCTATCAAGGAAGAATTAAGAATTAAAATTATTCTAAGAATTTTATATTAAATATAAATTTCTTGGGAATATACTTTGAGGAAAGATGTAAGAATCTAATGTCAGTAGTTAATTGTTTCTACAATCTATTTTTCCAGTCATTTAGTGTTAACATGGAGAGGCACCGCTGAGTTCCCTTTTAACCAAACTGTTGCCCAGCTGCTGGTGGTGTGGTCAGCTAATAGCCTCCCGCTGTCAGCTCCTTCAGGGTCTGCCTTTGTTGATGAGAGCTGCCTTAACCAAAGCACCACTCTTCCCGGGGTAGCCCAAATTTCCTGGAAAGGCCTGTCCGTTTCTGCCCAGCTGAGGAAACTGTGCGCCATCTTCACTCCAGAGCTTCCTGCTGGGATGGCTGAGAATAGTCAGGCTTCCATTGCAGTCTGACTTCCTATGTCTATCCTGTCACAAGCGCCCCCCCCCAACATGCCCCCTTACCCCCACATGCCACCCCCCTCCCACTTCTCTTCACAGATACTGATCTGTAGTGAACATCTTTCACCCCAAACACTTCCAGCATCTGTATCAAGAGAAAGTAACCTATGACCATTGTGGTCTAGTCCATTTCTTCTTCATTACTTCTTTGTTTTCTTCTCCATATCCTAATGTTTTTAGAAACAACTGTGTTTTCAGTAGCTACTCTCTTTTCCATTCAGCCCATAGATGATTATGTCACAATCACACTTTTAAATATTATAATTCATCAGATAGCTATATAGTAAAAAAGGAAACAACACTCTTCATTTGTAAAATGTTACCTTTTTTCAGGCATGTATTCCCATGAAGATGAGCTTCAGAATCTTATGGCCAAGTTTCAAATTAATGATAATAATAATACTCTATTGAAGTTTACTTTGTAACCACAATTATAAGATGATACATACAATGTATAAGAATGTGTATGCTTATATATAAATATAGTCAGAAATATGGTATTTCTTTCCACATATATCATTTTTTTGGTTCTAAAAGATTTTTAAGCATTTTTGTTTTCAAATGTACTTCACATATTATTTATTTATTCATGTATAGTTCTGGTTTTGTTGCTCTTGTAACCAAAACATTTAAGAAATAATTTAGTAATTGTAAACATGTACCACTTCTAGTATCTTCGATTTGCCTTATACCTATTCAATTTATGGTACTCTGAATATTTGTCCATTATTTCCAGAGATTATTTTAGAATTTCAAGGCATAACATGTACCACAAAGGAAAATTATGTTGTTTTTAATACATTGTTCATGTTTTTTCATGACTACTTAAATATTATTGCTTTGGACCAAATTTTTGTTTAACATTTTCTGAAATTAGTAATGGCATTCATCTTTGCCACCTTTTCTGATTTTCGGTATGATGTCAACTAATGTTTTAACATGGATATCCATGATTATGTTTAGAAGTATTATACAGCTTCGTAGCTCAGCAACTGAAATCCTGCGCTATGCTAAATAAAAGTCAATAAGGCAGGAAGGTCACTAAGTGCTTGCAAAATTGACATTTCGGTTCATTTTTTTCTTCTTCACTGTATTTTCAACAAAGATACCATTTTAGAGTGCAATAATGTAGATATTCATAGGTTATAGATAAAATGGGCTTATTCTGAGCAAAGGAGTAGAAAAACAAGTGTAAAAAGAAACAGATCAAGAGAGGACTTGGCCTGTTTTAGCATATGAGGTAACGTTATCTAGCATGTGTTCTCAAAAAAAGAAAAGTACATTCCATAGTTACATAAATTTGGCCAGGCTTCTTGTAGATTAGTGATGCAAATTAAGTTTAAAAACGTTTCTGTGATGTTATGTGGCAGAAAAATATGTTCTAATTAATACCTGGAGCTTTAAAAATACTTTAAATAATTGCAAACCATACTCAAATTTTCTCAAGAAGAGATACCTTTATGTTAGTTTATGGGAGAAATTATCTGTGGGATGCCTGTATCCAAGAGCAAAATTTATATCATCAAGGGCTATCATTTACTTATTTCTTTTTCTATTTATTCCCATATGTTGATTTCAATCTTTTTGTGCAGTAGAGAAAGGACAACTGACATACATAGATTTGCATTCTTTGGTGAATCTGTATGTACATAAAGACCCGCTTAGGTTTTGTGCTTGATGTTGAAATGATCACTGATGCCAGTGCTACTATAATTAGTCTAGCAAGGGTTACATGGTTGGCTAAGGAAGCAAGAAAGGCAGGCTCCAGATGAAACCGAGGGATCAAAATATGCCCTCTATATGCTCCTCTGTATGTATATTCATAAGCTTGTTTGATCATGAAAGCTTTTTTTCCAGAATGCCTACCAAAATATTTTTATACAACTAAAAAAAAATAGGTGATGGATTTCCTCAAATGCAATTTTTGATATCTATTGGGAGTATTTCTCTTTCTAGGAAATCTCTTATCACCTTAAAATTTGAAGATGTATTAGACAATATTTTTTATTCCTATAATACTATCTCCATTATATTAGAACATATTTTTTTTACATTTACAGTAATTTGCTAAGGCTTTTTAAAAATACATGTTTGTAAATATGTTTGGCCAGCACTTCTCCTAATTTTTTTATGATTCTCAGTTTTATCAATTCTATAAAATACAAAATTGGGTATATTTCATCTTTCTCTTTGTTTCTGAACTATTTTTAAAGTAAAGCAATTATTCTTTTTTCTATGAAACTTTAAAATATTCACCAAAAAATCCATTCAACAGTTAATTTTAGAGATTATTGTTAATTATTTGTCCATCTCTTCCACGGTTATCTTTCTCCAAATTTTCTACCTCTTCTTTTAGCTAATTCCATGATTTCTACAAAATGATCCATTTTTATGAATGTTAAAATATGTTAACTATAATATAGTTATAAGCATGTTTATACTGCCTTCTGATTTCTAATTGTATTTATGATTGCTTTCTTTTATTCTTGATTTAGGTTTTAGATTAATTCTATTTTTTGTTTCTCTTTTGAAAATAACTATATCTGAGAATTATAATTGAGTAGATACAACCACATATTTTATGGCTTATTAACTTCTATAATAAAGAACAAGAGCAATAATTTCCTGCATCTTTGCTTTCCTTTTTTTGGAATTCATCAGACTTGTTTATTTGTTTAATTTAAATGTTATTTTGTTTTGCTTATCTAGTTGTTTATTACTATCCTTACTAAAAGTTTAGAAATGAAAAATATTATTTTGTAGAATCTCTATTCTCATTACTTATTTACTAAATGCAGAAAAGTACTTTTCCAATTTCCAATATTATTTTAGTATGAATTGATATTATAAGCTTTTATTAATTTAAAATCTTAAAGAACTGTGGTTAGAGATTATAGCTTGCACAACTTATAGTTTTATATGATACATTTTTGTAAATGTTAAAACAAAGCTTAAAATGGTTTATTTTCTTCAGAGTTTTGATTTTTTAAATAGACCTATAGTAATCCCTGGAAATATTGATGTTATTTTGTTTTTAATTCTTGGTATGTTAAACGTTGACAGATAAATTACATATTCCCTAAAAAATGTGTACCAGCTACTGGTTCCTATGTTTTGTTTGTTTGTTTGTTTCTCTTGTTGTTTTTTTTTTTTTTTGACATTAATTTGTGCTTAAGAAGTTGATAATATAATGCCATCATTCTAAATCAGGCTGTTAAAGAATAGAAAAGGACCATTATTTTTTTCTTTAATCATGACCAAAATTTACTTTTTTTCGGTATTGATAGTGGTACAACTGATTGCTTTTTGCTTACAGTTACATAGCTTCATTTATCCTTTCATTTTGAAATATCTCTGTGTAGGTGTACATATGTTTTCTTGTTACAATGTATTATGATTTTGTTCTTTAAAAGAATTTTAATCTTTTTTATTTGTTCAGAGGAGTTCAACCTGTCATATTATTTTTTAATTTTTTTTAATGTTAATTTATTTTTGAGACAAAGAGAGACCAAGCATGAACAGGGGAGGGGCAGAGAGAGAGGGAGACACAGAATCTGAAGCAAGCTCCGGGCTCCAAGCTGTCAGCACAGAGTCCGGCGAGGGTCTCAAATTCATGGACCGTGAGATCATGACCTGAGCCAAAGTTGGATGCTTAACCAGCTGAGCCACCCAGGTACCCCCAACCTGTCATATTTTTATTTCTTATAATTTATTAGCCTTATTTCAGTAATTATTTATGTTATTTGGTTCATTTGTTCCTTGCCATTTTCTCTCTCTCTCTCTCTCTTTTTTTTTTTTTTTTGGCTATACATTTATTTAATCCAAAATACACATTGAGGAACTTAGGTGTTAAGACATGTATTCAAGTTATTTGAAAATCTGTCTTTCCCTAACACATGACAGAAATGTAGTACACCTGTTTCTCTGCTGCCCCTGACCAACGTCCATTCTTTGACAATTTAACTTTAAAGTTTAACCAGTTCACTATCATTGTATAACTCTTTGCTTTGAAGAATTTTGTTTTTGTGGGGTGCTTGGGTGGCTCTGTTGGTTAAGTGTCCAACTTTGACTCAGGTCATGATCTCGCGGTTGGTGGGTTTGAGCCCTGCGTCAGATTCTGTGCTGACAGCTCAGAATCTGGAGCTTGGTTCGGATTCTGTGTGTGTCTCACTCTCTTTGCCGCCCCCCCGCCCCCCACTCATGGGTATGCACATGCGCATGTGCTCGCTCTCTCTCTCTCTCTCTCAAAAATAAATAAACATTAAAAAAGAAAATTAAAAAAATTTTTGTTTTTGCTCTTTTGTAATCAATTTTCTAACCCATATTTATTCCATACATGTATATCCAAAACTCCTATCAATACTTACCATAAAATTTTTGAAATTTCATTTTTGACATATTCGGGCAAATTTTAGATTTACTCATGGAGGACATTTCAGAATGTGGTATTTTGTATTAACACCCATTTCATAATGTGTTTTTATGACCCTGTCAATTTGAACAATAGTTTAACTATTGTAGGGGCCAAGGACAGGCTGCCCAAAAATATACTATTTTGGCATATTGATTATTTTAAATGAAAGCTACTTAAGAAATAGCTAGTGAACCACACCCCACCCCTACCACACACACACACTCATTTTGTCTGCAGAAAGCAGGAATTAAATATTCCATGGGAAAGGTATCCTGTTTGTACCAGGAGGTAAAAAGACATCCTCATCACCAGAGCTACGGAATCATGGCTGAGAAGGTTGTATCAAGAACCGTTGTTACTTCTTACTAAATTTATTACTCCAGTCCAAATTCTCTTTAAAATTCCTTACTAATTAAAGCTCCTGAACATAAGTTTTCTTTGTCCTGTCAATTCCTCACAGATACATTCTTTGTCTAAAAAGTATAAAAAGTGCCTGCCCTGGTCATTTTTCAGGGGTCTCAATTTCATATGGGCCTCCACGCACAGGTAATTAAACTTTGGGTTTTTTTTTCCTTTATGTTAATCTGTCTCATGTCAATTTTATTCTTAGACTACCTAGAAGTATCTTGAAGAGTATGAAAAATATTTTCCTCCCTAACACTGTGTATATAACTACTAATTACAAATTTTTTAACCCTAGAATACAGGGGATTGTTTTTCATTTTTTCAGAGATTGATATTAAGAAATCTGAAATCATATTATTGTAGAGAAAAATAGAACAATTTATTCTCAGTGATTAAAAGACATTTTTTCTTTAAACTTCAAAAGTTACATAGAAGTCATGTTCAATACAATTGAAATGGAAAAAAAATCCAGTTAGTTATGTAGAGGAAAAATATGTTTTCTGCAAGGTAGAAAAACTTAAAGAAAAAGAATTAAACTTAAGTATATTGTGATGTGATTTTTATCCCTTATGTACAAGTCATGTGGCTTCATCTCATTTTGTTATTGATTAATGATGTCTTGTTTTAGGTTTTTTAGAGGTCATGTTTCCTTGCTGTTTTAAAAAAACACCCAGCAATTATTTTTAATTTTTTATAAAAACAAAACAAAGCAAAACAACCCCAAAATCTAGCAGAGATATATTCTTTCTTCAAGGATACAGAGAAAGATTTCACCTCCATATTTTTGCTTCAGTTTTTTTCATCTTTTATTATCAGTTGAGGAAATTGAAAGCATCTCCATTTCAGATATAAATTTAAAGACAAATGAACATTTCAATTAAAAATACCTAGCAGCCTGGGATGCCTGGCTGGCTCAGTCAGTTAAGTGCCCAGGTCATGATATCCCAGTTTGTGAGTTCAAGCACTGTGTCGGGCTCTGCATTGACAGCACAGAGCCTGCTTGGGATTCTTTGTCTCCCTCTCTCCCTGCCTGTTTCTTTCCCGCTCCTCTCTCTCTCTCTCCCTCTCCCTCTAAAAAATAAACAAACAGTAAAAAAATACCTAACAGCCATTCATTGAGATTGGGGAACAAAGATTTGAAGTTTGATTCTTTACTTGCCTGAACACTCCAGAGTCTTGGAGAATACTCCTACTAGAATTTTTTCCAAACTATACCCCTGCATTAGCACTTCATTTTTGAAAAACTACACTTCCCAAACTGTTAATCTTATACAGGGAGGAAAAATAATCTTACCTTTACCTTCTAGGTTCTTGGCTGAGAACCACTGGGATAAAAGATTAGCAGGAGAAAAGAAAAGAAGAGTTTAATGACATGTATATCTCCTGTGTATATGAGAGACTCCCAGGAAAATGGAATAATTCCCCTAAATGGGCTTAAGTACCACATTGAATATCATCTTAAGAGACAAAAGAAGATGTTGATGTAGAGGCCAGTTACAGGAGGTTCTCAGAACATAGTAAACAAGGGTGAGGTTGCTATGAAGATTTAAGTCCATGCCCTCTCCATTGATAAGAGTCTCTAGAAATTTAGAGCCATCCTTATTGTCCTGACAGAGAAGGAGACACTCTTATAAGTGGAGACTTCCCATATCCATATAAATTTCTCTTACAAAAGGGTAACTTCTACATGGTTTTCAGAGCTTGTCCTGTGTCTGCTCTTTCTTAAAAATAACCAGCTCAAGATAAACCTTATGCAAAGAGGCATATTTTGGGGTGACAATTTTGCTCCCCATCATTCATCACCAGTCCATGTTCATAATCTAGCTTCCTGAACTACTACATATGTGATGAATATAGGGAGACCAAGGTGACCCAGCCCTTGAAGCCTCAAGTATTAGTCTTTGTTAGAAAACTAGCTACATAGTGTTCTTATTTTCACTGAAGCCAAAGAAAATAGTGGGTAGAAATAAGCTGAGGTAGCTCCCTACTATCTTCTTTTTAACACTACTGTATTTGCTTCACAGTCTTTGATGTTAGTCAATATTTCTTCTGGATTCACATAATTAACCACTTAATTCCTTTCTCCTTTTGTTTTCTGTATTCTTGTAAGTATTTTAGTCAAAAGTATAAATAAGCCAGTTAGGGACTGCCAGATGTATGCTAGTTGAATAGACTTCAGTATTTCAGGGTGCTCGAAACAATCTGCATCCCTCATTGATTTTTTTTTTTGCACAAAAACCAAAGCAAACTTTGCTTTAATTGAAAACAAAATGAATTCATTTTCTAGAGATAGAATTTTACCAAACTGGAAATATGTCATTATTGCAGTATGTTTTGTTTACACTCTAAAAAGTTATTTTGAGAAATTCTTCCCAAAGTAGACTGTAAAATCCTAGGGACAGGTAAGAGAGGGTGACTCATTTCCTTACTAACAAGTAAGTTAAGGAAAGAGGAAGAAAGAAAGAAAGAAAGAAAGAAGAAAGAAAGAAAGAAAAAGATTGCTTTAGGTAGAGTTTAAGAGCCATCTGCCTTACTTCTCTTGTCTCTATTTTTCCAAGTATTAGCATTGTTATTTATAATGTTTGTTGAGAAGGAAAATTTTTCCTCTACCTTTCAAGATTCTTTTGGCTGGTATAAGAATTAAATTGACATAAGACAGATTAACAGGAAGAAATAAAATGTAATTACCTATGTATGGGGGCTTCATAAGAACATGAGGCCCACAGGCAGCCAAGCAATTGAAGCTTCTATGTCATCCAGAGCTAAGGATACCAGGGTAGTGGCCTGGGACTTCAAAGGAAGGAAGACAATTCACAGGAAGATGAGAAGAATAAATATTTGGCAAACAAATATGTTCTGGGCCATACAGAAATAATGGGACACAGAGAGGAATTTTAATAAACAGAGTTGGCTAAATTTATCCATGTCTACTACCTCAGGTTCATATTATACTGTACTTATCTATGGGGGATAACAACTCCCTTCCTGGAGCAGGTCCTCTATCTAAACTCTTTTAGGAGGTTAGGATAAATGTCAAGGGTTCTTCCCTAGGTGGCCAGTTTCTTAAAAATAACCATCCTAATATAATGTACCTGCCAAAGAGACACATTTTAGGATGGCAGTTTTTGCTTCCCTGCTTCTTCTTTACTAACTCTAACTAATATTTTGAAAATAAATAAAAATAAAGCTACTTATTGAAACTCAAAATTAAGAAGATAAAAAAAATCCCCTTGCTTATATGGGTCCCATTACTTATATGGTATAAGTACATTTAATAACATTGTGCAAACCTATGTTCTAATGCTTTCCTCTCTATGGAAGTTGCTCTTAATACTATAATTTTACCTAAGTCTACCTTAAGTCCTTTTTGATGAAAAAGAAACTCCAGAATAGATTCTGTACCAATCATCATGAGGAGAAAAATCAGTGATACTTTTTAACTGCTCAGAGTGCCCGTTTTCATTCTTTCAGTGAAACTAAATTTTAAACCTACACTCTCCCTGACCTGCCCTATTCTATTGTGAACATGTTAGCTCAGAAGGAATGAGAAGTAAAACCTTGCAAGACAAACCAGCTTTCAGAACCATGTAGTGATATTCATTCTTGTATAAGATAAATGAAAATTATAACTGGTGAGACCATTGCATTCTTAAATGTTTATTCAAATGAAATGGAAAATATGTATGTAGCAAGGGAAATAAAACTAATTCCCAGCAGCAATCCAACAAAATTACTTATACATTAGCAGCAGACATTATAAATGGTATATTTCAGCAATGATTCTTAACCATAATGCCAAACTATTACCAGCCATGCTTAGTTATTACTGCATGCAATATTTTTGACTTTTTACTCCTATGAATTCTGGAAAACAGTGCAATGCAAGAGACACACCCAACATTTTGATAGGGAATTTGTTTTGAAAGTAGTGTTGAAAATTTGTGTTGAAAATTCCTTCCATACTTTTAGTTTGAATGTAAAATCAACACAAACCTTATGTATGTGCAAAGGGAATTGTTAAAATTTGTCAGTGATTATATGTCTTGTGTGTAGAGATACTAGTGCAACCAAATTCTAAAGTCATATTGTGTTAATATTGATAGATATGTAGATGTGTAGAATGCTAGATAGATGAATATAGGTATGTCACTACTTCGTGAGAACATTTTAAATATATAGTTCTTAAATTTTTTATCCAAAAATCTGAATATATTTCTCTCTTTTTTAAATATTTTATGTTTATTAATTTTTGAGAGACAGAGAGAAGGGGAGGGGAAGAGAGAGAGGGAGACACAGAATCTGAAGCAGGCTCCAGGCTCTGAGCTGTCAGCACAGAGCCTGATGCAGGGCTCGGACCCACTAACTATGAGATCATGACCTGAGCCGAAGTCAGATGCTTAGCCAACTGTGCTACCCAGGCGCCCCTGAATATATTGTTTCTCAAGGATTTAATAAAACTCAGAAGAATTAAAATAATATTTAAATCCTCATATCAGTCTGATTCCAAGAAAGAAAAGAAAGCGCTCACCAGATCGTTCAATAGAAAATATTTAAACATGTTAGAAGAGATGAAAATGCAAACCAAAAACATGAAGTAACCCAGAGATTTTCAGTATCGGGAAGCTCTTACCTATCCTGGGGATGGAGGGATACAGGGGACAAGACACTTACAAAAAATAATTTAAAATTGATTTAAGACTTAAATGTCAAACCTGAAACCATAAAACTAGAAGAAAACATAGGGGAAAATCTCCTTGCCATTAGTCTTGGAAATGATTTTTTGGACATGACACCAAAAGCACAAGCAACAGAAGAGAACATCAACAAAGGGTATTATATCCAACTAAATAACTTCTGTACAGTAAAAGAAATCATCAGCTAAATGAAAAGGCAGTGTGCAGAACAGGAAAAAATATTTGTAAACCACATATTTGATAAGGAGTTAATATCCAAAATGTATAAGGAAATACAAATCAAGACTACAATGAGATATCACCTCACACCTGTCAGAATGGCTAAAATGAACAACACAAGAAATAACAAGTGTTGACAAGGATGCAGAGAAAGGGAAACCCTCTTGCATTGTTGGTGGCAATGCAAGCTGGTGCAGCCACTGTGGAAAATAGTATGGAGGTTCCTTAAAAAGTTAAAAACACAACTGCCCCACAATCCAGCAATGGCACTACTAGGTATACCTAAAGAATACAAAAATTCTAATTCAAAGGGACACATGCACCCCAATGTTTATAGTAGCATTATCTACAATAGCAAATTATGGAAATAACCGAAATGTTCATCAACTGAGGAATGGATAAAGAAGAAGTGGTATATGTATACAATGGAATATTAGTCATCAAAAAGAATGAAATCTTGGCATTTGCAACAACATGGTGGAGCTAGAAAGTATTATGCTAAGTGAGATAGGTCAGAGAAAGACAAATAACATATGATTTCACTCACCTCTTGAATTTAAGAAACAAAACCAGAGAGCAAAGGGGAAAAAAAGAGAGAGGGAGGGACAAACCAAGAAACACATTCTTAACCATAGAGAACAAACTGATGGCTACCAGAAGGGAGGTGGGTGGGTGGATGGGTTAAATAAGTGATGGGGATTAAGGAGTAGACTTGTGATGAGCACAGGGTGAAGTATGCAAAAGTTGAATCTCTATATTATACACCTGAAATTAATATTACACTGTATGTTAACTAACGGGTATTTAAAGAAAATTAAAAAAAATTTTTAAATAATTTTATCAGTTAAATTTCACCAGGCAAAAATACTGGTCATGTTCACAGGTATTCAATTTCTTTAATCCACCTCTACATGACATCTGTTTGCAATTGCAAAGAAATTTATTCATTATACTCTAATTTTCAGTTTAAAAAGATTTTGTTTTATATCTGTTGGCCTAAATATTCTAACTTTCAGATAATATCACAAGGTGTTGTGTGTGAGTGTTGAATCACTATATTGTACACCTGAAACTAATATCACACTGTATATTTACTAACTGAAATTTAAATAAAAACTTAAAAAACATATATGAATGACAAAAAGGAATTCATACAACTGTATAGCAAAAAAAGAAAATCCAGTTAATTCAATTAAAGCATGTGCTAAAGACCTGAATAGACATTTCTATAAAGAAGATATATAATAAGCCAGCAGGTACATGAAAAAGTCACCAACATCACTATTAGTTATCAGGGAGATGCAAGTCAGAACTGCAATGAGATCTCACCTGACACCTTTTCAAATGGCTGTTATCAAAAAAACAAGATAAAAAGTGCTGGTGAGGATTTGGCAGAAAAGGAACCATGGCGCACTGTTGGTGGGAATATAAATTGTTGCAGCTACTATGGAAAACAGTATGGAGGATCCTTAAAAAATTAAAAATAGAAGTACCATATGATCCCACAATTCCACTTTGGGTATATATCCAAAGGAAATGATGTCACTATCTCGAAGAGATGTCTGCACGCCCATCACCAACATGTTTACGGCAGCCAAGACTTGGAAATAATCTAAGTGTCAATAGATGAATGGATAAAGAAAATGTGGTAAAATTAGACAGATATAGATGTAGATACATAATGGATTATTCTGTCCTAAAAAGAAAGAAATCTTGCCATTTGTGACAACATGGATAAAACTTGAGGGCATTATGCTATGTCAAATAAGTGAGAGAAAGACAGATACTGTATGATATCACTTATGTGGAGAATGTAAAAGAAAACTCATAGAAACACTAGATTCATGGTTGCTGTGGGGATGGGATGAGAGAAATGGTTGAAGGTGTGTGCAGGGTAAAACTTTCAATTATAAGGTGAATAAGTCCTGGGGATCTACTGTATAGCATGGTGACCATACTTAACAGTACTCTAGTGTATACGTGAAAGTTACTAAGAGAGTAGTTCTTAAAAGTTCTCACCACAAAAAAAAAAAAAAAAAAAAGAAAAGAAAAAAGAACAAAAGTAACTATGAGGTAATGGATCTGTTAACAAACCTTATTGAGGTAATCATTTTGCAATATGTACATATAGCAAATCCTTGTATGCCTTAAACTTACACAATATTATGTTAATTATACTCCGTAAAGCCAGAAAATTTTTAAATAAATAAAAGAGGGGTAAGAAGTGGTGTTAAAGTGACACAAGGGCTGAGAGGTATGAGTGAAGACCATGAATGAAGACCTTGCCTTTGATAGCAGGAATCACAGAGGAAACATGTTGCAGAAGCAGCAACTTCATGCAGACACTGCTTATTCAGAGAGAGAGGTTGGAAATACTCTTGACTCTTCTTCTCTTCGGCCGATCTCTTGCTGCTACCTCTTACTGGTCAAATCTAACAGGAATTCTTTTGGCAAGGGAACTTGGGAAATGTAGTCTTCAGTGGTCGAGATCTGATTAAGCGGACAAAGCAGGGGAAGGGCAAGAATGAATCTGAGGGCAAAGGGATGACTGATCCAACAGATTTCAACAGGAAATCTCAAGAGATCATAAGTGGCAACTACAGTTAACCTGAGAAAAGGTCGTATAAACGCTATAGATATTCATTAAAGTAATAAAGGTGGAACTTATAATTACAATTTACTTTTTAATCGTTTTGATACAGAGGACTTTCTGCTGCTGGAAATTTCTTTCATGCGAAGACAGATGAGAGAGAAAGAAAGGGATGTTTTTCTGATAGCTTTGCCTGGAAAGGAGGCATTTTCCTACTCAAATGGCAAGGTTTCCTGAGGAGAAAAAAATGGTCCCTGCTGCGTCTCAGAATGAAAACCACAGAGTGACTGAAGCTTGGGCATAATTACAGATAGCCTAGAAGAAGCATGAAAAATGGATAAGAGACAGTGAATTCCATTTATAAAGTTTACTCCTATGCTACATCTCTCTGAAGTTGTGCGAGGTGGGTTTCAAGCAAAATCCATATACAGTAAGAATACAGAGTAGACGCTGAATATTTGGTCCAAGGAAAGGAGTAATTAAAAACTTAGAGCTTTTTAGATTAGCTGTGAATGTACATAAATTTTGACTTTTGACTTTAGGGCAAGGAAGGCCAAACATGACATACTGACATGTCTCTCATAATGAGCATGGGAAAGTATACCACTTAGGGGAATTATAAGTATTCCTGGATGTAAAGTCCGAAAAATTCTCAATAGAAATTTATCTAAAAATATTGTATGATAAAGACTACACTAACGTCAATAACATTTTATAGCGAAGGTAAAAACTATGTACCACAGGAATATTTCTTATTATCAACTCTGAGAGAATCTGAACATAGAACATTAAAGTACATTTCAGAGAAGTCAGTTGTTCAAGACACTAATTTGATGTAGTACACATTAATGGTTTAATTAATGAGCATTTCCAAAATGTGCTCCAGGGAATACAAACTTCATAATATAAAAAAGATGTTCAAAATGTCTAGATAAGTTTGTGAAATGCTGTATCCTATACGGCTGTATCCCTCCAGGATATTCTAATTTAATAAGAAAATACCAAAGGATCTGAATAGTCCCTTATAGAGAAATCTATTGAAAGTTTTTCAGTCTAATGTTTTCCAAACCCTTTTTATCACAGAATCTATTTGAGGCTAAAGTTAAATATTTTGGGAACCTGGTTTTCATATTCTTGCTTTGGGAAACTCTAGACTCATCTCATCACACAAATAAATTTAGAATGCCTATAAGCATATATGAGTTCCATGCTCACTATTATCATTAATAGTAAACATAGTGCTACCCCTTATTAGATATTGTTTATAAGATATTCAGGACTGATAATAAGAATTGCCATACTGAGCATCTCCGATAGATCAAATAACTATGGCCTATAAATCATTTATCTCATCACAACTAGTGAAGTAGACATTTTACCCATTAAATAGATGGTAGTGAAATTTCTTTGAAAATCAGAAAATAGGAATCACTTTTTATTTGAAAAACAGAAAAAAACTATAAAGTGGAACTTTTCATAGCAAGTAAAGGAATCTGCCTTCTGTCCATCAATGGAAACATCTTCATGAAAATCCAGGAAATTCAACAGCGCTCACAGTTAGAAGTACTCTAGCATTTGATACCTTTGGTTATATGTTTTAGCAGGACACACATGGTTGTGTTCTGGGAGAAATATGGGGCAAGTGTTACCAGCTCTGTTCCTTAACTGGGAAAACATTACTTATGGTAACTTGATCCATTTTATTGTAATCACCATAAATTCCTGGTGATTTTCACTTAGTCACATAACCTCTTCAGCAACATGGAAAGATATCTCCCTCAGGGGCATTGTGACAATTAATATATTTTTTGAGGATTTTTTATTCCATGGTTTTTTACCACTTATCTGTTGAACACTATAATGATGGAGGTTTACGGTGCTAAATAATCAAATGAAAATGCACTGACCAAACTATTAAGGAGCTTCCACAGGAAGGCATTTAACAGGTGTTCTATGATCATTTGCTCTTTTCTGTTTGTCTTTCAAAGTTCCAGATAATATGAATAAGCTCAGAGCGTCTTGAACCTAAGTGTATAATGAAATCTTCACAGAGCTTTCAAGTGAAAAAAAACATAACTGACCCTACCACAAATCATTAAATCAGAATTTCTGGCATGGCATCTAGACATAAGTGTTTTTTTTTTTAACTTTCTACATTTTTCTAACATCAGCTATGAGGGAAAACTCTAAATTAGTTGTAAATGTAGTCTCCAAAGTACCAAATGAGGAAGTAGTAGTAGAGGAAAAAAATAAGAGATGAAATCGTATAGAATAAAATAGAAAGGAAGGGCATTCAGAGATGACCAAGAAAGTAAAGCATAAAAGTATAATCTGTGACAGTAGCATAATAATTTTAATAGGAGCTAAGCATTGAGATACTATAGGGAAAATCTATACACATGTTTAAAATATAGCTCTCACAGAAGTTATCTACAACAGTGATCAGCAAACGTTGCATGGTTAAATCACCTGGGTGATTTAAAAAGCTGGATGCCTAGGTTTCTGGAGTTGGTACCTTTTGTTTTGGGGTATTAGTGCTTTTAAAGCTCTAAAAGTTATTCCAATGTGCAGTAATAGATGTTTCTCACATTTGAATGTTCATATCAATAACTGGGGATCCTGTTAAAGATAAGATTCTGATTCTGTGGGTCTGGGGCTGGACCCAAGATTTTGTAGTCTCAGTATTTCCCAATGCTGCTGTTGCTGCTGCTGCTCTAAGCAACACGCTTTAAATAATAACCCAGAACACTGGCTCTCAAACGTGGCTGCATATACTGGAATAACCTGGGGAAGTTTAAAAGTTGCTGGTCCAGATGGTGTTACAGATAAGGTGTAAATATGGTATAGATCACTCATTGATATGTCTTTGATTGCCTTTCTCCCTTCCCCACCTTATCTTTTCCTTCTTGTGCTTCCTTTCAAATCAGTTACCTACAACCCACATCCTAGTGTCAAAGTTGACTTTTGGGGATCCCATGCCAAGACCCCATCCGAAGTCTTGCAACACAACTCATCTGAGTAAGGTATTCTCTTCCTCTTTCCTCTTTTTTTCAAGGTCCCATTTGTTCAAGACAATATCTGTTCTAATCCCTCCAGTCTAATGCACTTTCAGTCTGACAGGAAAAAAAAAAAAATTGAAACAAAATAGAAGCTGAGATTTGCCATATTTTTCTTTGACTTCATAGCATTGCCCCATGCACTCCCAATAAATTAAACTGTGATTTTTTCATTATTGTGAGTCTTGCTCTGAAAATGATTCTAAAACCCTGCATGCTATTCTTAACTACTTTTTTTTTTCAAGTTTTAGCTCAACTTAGTTTACTCTTTCATGAAATCACTCCTAGGAGTCCAGATCCTCTAGCTTGTATTCACTGTTGGTCATTTTCTTAGAGTTCACTGATCTGACAATCTCATTTTCCAGTTTGAGAGAACAGGTAAACAAAGAAAGAAAAGTATGTAAAGAAGTAGAAGTCATATAACAGGGACTTTTCCGTCCATCCATCCATCCATCCATCCTGTCATTCCATCATTATTTACTAACTTTCCATTGCGCATCAGTGAGGTGTCTAAATACTGGGAAATAGAGTAAAGAGGACAGACATTTTGACTAATGAAGATTTAGTGACCATAAAGCAAAGATATTCTAATTTCATATTATGCCAATTACTGTAAAGGAAATACAGAGTGTGATAGAGGTGGGACTGTGTGTTGGGATGTGTAACTTTATAGATGATGGTCAGTGAAGACTGCTCTGAGGAGATATTTGAGACAGGTTCCAAAGGCTCAGCCACTTTTATTTGCAAGGGGATGTTTTAGGCCATTACCACATCAATAAATAAATACAGTTCTAACTGTACTGTTAGATTCTTTGGTTTTACAAAGTCAGACTAACTTAGTGCAGGGGTGCCTGGATGGCTCAGGAGGTTGAATATCCAACTCTTGATTTTGGCTTACATCGTGATCTCACTGTTTATGTGATCGAGCCCCACATTGGGCTCTATGCTGACAGGGCAGAGCCTGCTTGGGATTTTCTCTCTCTCTCTCTCTCTCTCTCTCTCTCTCTCTTACACTCTCTCTCAAGATAAATAAGTAAATAAAACCACTTAAAAAAAAAGGAAAAAAGTGCAAAGGGGCTGGCTGCTAGATACAGGTACACTTAGAGTACAAATGAGACTTAATAAAGAATGTGATAAATCTCTGTGTACCAAGGCAGGAAAATGGCTAATAGAATTTACTAAGGTTTTATAATGCATTTTATATATATATATATATATATATATATATATATATATATATAGTTTGTCTTTGCTTTAATTTACCTGTATTTGAATAGTCATGGGGTGTATTTGGAAAATTGCACAGTAAACTGTTAGCAATAATTCTCTTCAGAGTATGAGATTAGAGAGAAAGTGGTAAGAGGATTTTGCTCAGGGATAACTGATGCCCTCCAGGTTTCAGAGTATATTTATAATGTATGTTGTGCATTATGTTTATAATATATACAATAATTATAAAAAAGAGGAAATAGAAAAATAAGAAACCAGGTCATGGTAGATAGTACAGGTAGAAGTAAATACCAAATAAAAAATTAATTTAAAATTTTAAAAAATTAAAAAAATTAAATTAAGATTTAAAAATTAGAAAATAAGATTTAAAAAATAAAATCCATCTACACAAATTCCTGAAACATAGGTTCTTTTCTTTCTTTCTTTTTCTTTCTTTCTTTCTTTCTTTCTTTCTTTCTTTCCTCTTTCTTACCTTTCTTTCCTTAAGAAAAATACTTTTAGGAAGCTGGTATTACCATTTTAGAAGCTTTCCATCACAAATATTTAAGTACAAAAACTTTGCTGCTCGTGGGGATAAGCGCTTTAAATATGTACAAAATGAACTCAGTGCATCTTATTACTTGATAAGTGGAATGCAAGAGACACAAAGGATTGAAAATTTTCCCCTGTGGCCCTCACATACTTTTACAGTATTCCTCTCCATACTTACTGATAAAATGTAAATTTCCCAGCCTTCAACTGCAGTTCACAAGATTGATCCCTCCCTCTTCAGAAAACCAATCTGAAGTAAGTATACCCTAACCAGCTGGTATCTGACCGACCCTACTGCTAAAGCTAAAGTTCTATTAAAAAATCTGTCGTTATTCCTCTAACCAGAGCATTCCTTCTTAATATGCATGTTGAAATAAAGGCTTGAGTTTATTAGTTTTTTTTTTTAAATTTTATTCTACAAATGAGTACTTTACTTTAAATTATTTAAATATAAGTATAAAAGTATAGAGCTCAGTATAATATAATTTAATAATATAATATAGACATATGAATAGAATGAATAATGAATAATACCCGGACAACACAACTTGATTATTTCACAGTTCTGTAGTTCAGAAATCTAGGTTATCTCAGCTGGTTTCTTGGCTCCAGGTTGCAGAAGGCTGAAATCAAGGTATTGTCTGGCTGGACTCTTATCAAAGACATGCTCATTCCTTCTCACCTGTGGAATCTCTCTGACTTCCCTGTCATTCTTATCTCTCTCCTGCCTCCAGTCAGAGGAAGTTCTCTGCTTTTAAGGGCTCATGTGATTATATTAGGCCCACATGAATAATCAAAAATAATCTCCTTATTTTAAAGCCCATGATATTATTAACATGTCTAGAGTCCTTTTTGCTATGTATGATAACATGGTTACAAATGTGGACTATACTGGCTTCTAGATAATAAGAACTTTAATAGTCTTCTAGTAAAAAAGCTATATGCACATGTATATGTATAATATGCATAGAAATACTATAAAAGTTATATTCTCTGGAAGTCTCTATTATCTGAATTTACCAAAATAAACAATTCATTTACAGTTTTAAAAAGAAATACTATTCTTGGGGGCGCCTGGGTGGCTTGGTCGGTTAAGCCTCCGACTTCGGGACTTCGGCTCAGGTCACGATCTCACCGCCCGTGAGTTCGAGCACCGCGTCGCGCTCTGTGCTGACCACTCAGAGCCTGCAGCCTGTTTCAGATTCTGTGTCTCCCTCTGTCTCTGCCCCTCCCCTGTTCATGCTCTGTCTCTCTCTGTCTCAAAAATAAACGTTGAAAAAAAAATTAAAAAAAAATAAAAAGAAATACTATTTTAAAATAAGGAAACACAGGAGGAGGAAAAGTGCTTTGTTTTAAATTTATAATTGATTGAATTTTTAATTCCATATTTGGAATAATATTTGTTACCCTATTTCCTTTTTGTGACAAATTAGAAACAAAGAGGTTGACTATTCAGTATGTAAGATTATAATACCTAATCCAATGCACACCCATAGCTTCCTGTTGCTAAGGCGTGAGGATTAGAAAGTATTACAAGATATGTTGTGTTTTATAAAGTATAAATTATACGATCACTAACATACAATACACTATAATCTCCTTATAACGTAAATCCCTACTAATACTTTGTAGAGAATCTTTCATGGTTCATAGTATGAAAAAATAGAGTATTAATAAAACTAGAGACCCTGATTCTATATTTATAATTTTTTTTTTACCATACCTACTATGTAACTTTTCCTCATACGCATAAGGACATTTATGTACTTTGGGTACACCATGCTTTCAGATTTTTCTAGTAAAAGTAAAGGATATAGTTGAAATCATGTAGAAAGGTATATTAAATAGCTATCAACATTCGGAAACAAAGTACTAAAAAGAACTACGAAAGTTCTATGTTTAAGGAAAATGCTTCTGTATGTAACAGTCAGATATTCACTCATAATTGCCTTGGTAGATATAAATTTAATCTTTATGGAAGAAGAAGGTTAATTTTAGTTGATTCTAAAAAACCAAAGCACAGTTAATTAGAAAAAGAGTAATTTTCAAGGTAGACTTTACATGCTCTGGGCAAAGGCCTTTGCAATATTTTCAGAGTAATGCTTCAGAATTAAGTGCAGAGCTGAGTTTTTGACCCTGAAATATTTAGTACTCTATAAAAAGAATCATGAAACCAACATATCCCCATGAAGATGTAACTAAAATAAATAGTGCCTAAAATAAACAGCGTTGTGATATTTAAAGCAGACATATTCTAAATGGAAAAAAAAATGTGTACCTCTGTATTAACTAGACTAAACATAAATTAGTTAAAGTGGTCATCAGGCAAATTGTGAAATAAATCTAGAAAAACGTTTAGATAATGAGGAAAATCACGCTTTAGAGCTCGACAAGTAAAAATTTCCTAGGCTAAAGAGTGGCAGCCTCTAATCATGGCATGCCTGTGGTCTAGAATAAAGTGATACATTTCTAAGCAGTGGTGAAGAACAGCTGTTCTCTAAATCAATAAATGGTTCCTAGTGCAATTGACTATCCATTAAAAATATTTCAATTCTACATAGAAATAAATTGTACATGGAGTAGAGAGCTATACAATAAAAAAATAGAAGTTGAAAAATTAAATGTCACAGTGAGGAAGGCCTTCCTAAATACCAGAGAAGGAGCCATAAATAAAAATATTAACATATTTAATATATATCATAATGTCCATTGGAAAAATACAATGTAGGAAAAAATTGTAGCATATTTAATATATACCATAATGTCCAATGGAAAGATACAGTGTAGGAAAAACTTGTAAGTCATTTTATAAACAAAAAAAAACATTTAAAAAACGTGACTTTCTACATTTTCCATAAAAATGACACAACCCAATAAAACGTGAGTGACAAACTATATGAGGGCAAATCAGAAAATATAAAATATAAGTGGCCAATAATCATATGATAATATACACAAGGTTGTTAAATATTATCAGAGAACAAATTAGAACATTGCAAAGTGTCATAATTCTTAATCATATCATAAGATCTATAATATTAGATGTTAATGAAATTGTGGGAAAATGGGTATGTGAATACAATTTTATTGAAGTAGATTTGTGAAGCATTTCTGGAAGGTAATTTATTGGTATCTATCAAAATGTGAAAAGCCAATACTTTTTTTTTTTTTTAACAAATTCCACTTCTAAGAATTTATTTTATGGAAACCCCACACATGTGTCCAGTAATCAGTGTTCTAGACATTCATTGCAGCATTGACTATATACCCTAAAAAAACAAGTAAATGTAAAACAGCCATCATAGGAGAATGGTTAAATAAATTGGCTTGCAACTTCTCTGTGTAATGCTGTGTCATTATTTTTTAAAAATAAAGTATATATTGTTAGGCAAATAAAAACTTTATAAATCCTTGTGTAAGAAACAAAAACATATATGGGTATCTGAGTATCCGTGTGTAAGTAAGTTGATGGAAATTTAAATGGACAAATAGTCACCAATCTCTGGACAAATACTATTCTCTAAGTAGTAGAATATAAGAAGGAGGGGAAAGAGATGTATTTATATTTCACTCTTTATACTTTTGTATCATTTGGATGTTTTACATTGTATATTCTTGTATTACCTCTGGAAGGAAAGAAGGAAAGATGGAAGGAAGGAAGGAAGGAAGGAAGGAAGGAAGGAAGTTAAAAAAAAGAAGGAAGGAGGAATGGTGTATTCCTGTATTACTTGCATAATTTAAGGAGACAGAAAAGAAGAGATAAAAAGAGGGAATAAAAAAGGAAAGAAGAAAAAAAGGCTGGCTGGTCTGTTAAAAGGCAGGGGTTTTGAATTTTTGTTCCCAGGGTATAGGTACATTATAATCACTCAAAAAAATATTTGTTAAAACAATAAAGGAAAGGGAAAGGTGGGAGGATAGAATTGATTTCTATGAATTTGTCTCAATACCTGGAAAATAGTACAAATAACAGTGTAATAATATCTCTTGTGATCACTTGTATTTGTCCTAAACTACATGGTAGAATGTGTTTTTAATACATACTCTTGCAGATCACATAATTTAAAAGCCTATAAGTACTAAAAATATTAGAAATCAGACATGGAAGCAATAATATATCAGTTCACCTAGATCAGTGTTTAAATTTTCAGTGGTAAGACTGTGCTTTTTCTAAGAAAATTCTTTGGAAAACAATACTTTTTTTTTGTTCAAATATTTATTTTCTGTCAACAGGGTACTAATATTGTAGTGTGTATTTCATTAGTCATAATTTCTATCAAACAGTTAAAAGTTAAAATATACATAAAAGGGTTGAAATTAAATTATGAATTAGGAAGTAATGGGTGATAATACTAGGACAACACATTTAATTAATAATGAAAATTTTATCTGTAATATATTTTCCATTCCTTCCTCCATTTCATACTTTTCTTTCCTACATTCATATAAAAACTTCTAATAAAAAAATATCAGCTTATCACATTTTAAGCTAATCATAATTATTAAGTATCATTTCTTTTTAATTCTCACATATTTTGCACTTTATTCCTGATATTTGCATTGGATCTCTAGACAAATGATGGCAGTGTTTAGTTGTCATTTTGGAGATGTAAATGCATATTTTATTTTTAATTTTCTCCATGTATTTATTCATATTCTTATTTTATTCCTATTTTATTTTCGTATCCCTTTCTAATTATCATACATTACTTCTTTTTTTTTAAGTTTATTTATTTATTTTGAAAGTGTCAGAGAGACAGAGAGGGTGACCAGGGGAGGGACAGAAAGAGAGAGAATCCCAAGCAGACTCTGCACTGTCAGTGCGCTGACGTATGTGGGGCTTGAACTCACGAACCACAAGATCATGACTTGGGCCGAAATCAAGAGTCGGACACTCAACCAACTAAGCCACCCAAGTGCCCGTATCATGCATTCCTTCTATGTGAAATTCTATGATTCTAATTATATAATATGACATCTAATTAATTAGTTTATCCAACAAATATTTATTGAGTGTGTATCCATTACTATTTTAGACACTAGAGAACCAATAGGAAAAATACCACTATCCATCATGGAGCTTCTATTTTAAAGGAAAATGACAGACCATAAACATAATAAATTCACATATGTTATTTCAGGTTGTGAAAATTGTGATGAAAATGATAGGATAAAGGGAACAGGGAGCGCTGGGGAAAGGCAAGAATGAAACTTCTCAAAGTGATAGGAGGTGAGGGAGGGAGACAATTATGTATCTAGGAACAGAGATTTCTAGACAAAGGAAACAAGTACAAAAAACTGAGACAGAAACATGATGGTGAGATTCCAAGAAGAATAAGGCCTGTGCCCTGGAATGGAGTTGGATAGGAATAGAAGGATGGGGGATATGTTCACAGGAGCCAGGAGGCAGAATGATGCAGGTCACCATTGATAAGCCTTTGTAAGCATTTTTACTTTTATTCCAAGTGAAGAGGGAAACCATTGTAGGCTCTTGAACAGAGAAATGACATCATCTGTCGTGCATTCATAAAGATCTCTTCAGTTGTTCCTGGAGAATAGACTTTAATGGAGCAAAGGCAAAAGCAGGGCAACAAGGAAGCTGTGTATAACCCAGAGAGATGATGGTGGTTAGACTACAGTGGTCATTTGGATGCTCTGAAACCATTCCAGAATCTATAAATATTTTGAAGGATATAAACTAAAGGTACAGTAAAAAGGTAAAGAATTAATGATGGCTTATGCAAATAACAGGAATTTACTCAGTTTAGTTAAGCACAAAGAATTACTGTGGGGCTGTTCATGAGCTAAAACTAGATCTGGGCTGTTTAGTCAGGAAACATGGCAGCCCATGGATTGCTTTCTCCCTCTGGGCATCTCTGCTTCATTCTGAAGTGAGGCCTGCCAAGACCAGGAATTACTTGATGAGGTGTTTTTTTGCTTGTTTGTTTTTGTTTTTTTTCTTATTTGGCTAGAGCTTCAATTAGCTTTTGAAATATGATGGATTTAACTATAAAACCAGAGAGAATATTTGAAAAAAAAGGAAAATATTGAGGACAAAGAAAGAAGGACAGAATTTTGAAAATTAGTGGTCAATAATTAGAAAATAGAAGGGAAGAACAGAAACACAGTGACAGAAAGTAAAATGAACCTGATGGAATACTTTTATAACTTCACTGTCACCGCAAATACCCAAAGAAATCTTGAAAAACAAAATTGAAGATGGAGGCACCACACTTGCAGACTTCAAGACATATTACAAACTATAATCATCAAGACCCTATGGTACTGGTACAAAAACAGACACTCAGATCAATGGAACAGAATAGAGAACCCAGAAATGGACCTACAAATGTATGGCCAACTAATCTTTGACAAAGCAGGAAAGAATATCCAATGGAATAAAGACAGTCTTTTCAGCAAATGGTGCTGGGAAAAGTAGACAGCGACATGCAGAAAAATGAACCTGGACCACTTTCTTACACCATACATAAAAATAAACTCAGAATTGATGAAAGACCTAAACATAAGACAGGAAGCCATCAAAATCTTAGAGGAGAAAGCAGGCAAAAACCTCTTTGACCTTGACTGCAGCATCTTCTGACTCAACACATCTCTGGAGGCAAGGGAAACAAAAGCAGAAATGAACTACTGGGACCTCATCAAGACAAAAAGCTTCTGCATAGTGAAGGAAATAATCAGGAAAACTAAAAGGCAACCAATGGAGTAGGAGAATATACTTTCAAATGACATATCAGATAAAGGGTTAGTATCCAAAATCTATAAAGAACTTATCAAACTCAACACCCAAAAACCAAATAATCTAGTGAAGAAATGGGCAAAAGACATGAATAGACACTTCTCTGAAGAAGACATCCAGATGGCTAACCAACACATGAAAAATGCTCAACATCACTCATCATCAGGGAAATACAAATCAAAACCACAATTAGATACCACCTTAAACCTGTCAGAATGGCTAACATTAACAACTCAGGCAACAACAGATGTTGGTGAGAATGCAGAGAATCTCTTTTGCATTGCTGGTGGGAATGCAAACTGGTGCAGCCACTCTGGAAAACAGTATGGAGGTTCCTCAAAAAAATTAAAAATAGAAGTACCCTATGACCCAGCAATTGCATTACTAGGTATTTACCCAAGGGTTACAGGGGTGCTGTTTCAAAGGGGGCACATGCACCCCAATGTTTATAGCAGTGCTATCGACAATAACCAAAGTATAGAAGGAGCCCAAATGTCCATCGACAGACGAATGGATAAAGATGAAGTGGTATGTATATACAATGGAGCATTACTCAACAATCAAAAAGAATGAAATCTTGCCATTTGCAACTACGTGGAAGGAACTGGAGGGTATTATGCTAAGTGAATTTAGTCAGAGAAAGACAAATATCATATGACTTCACTCATATGAGGAATTTAAGATGCTAAACAGATGAACACAAGGGAAGGGAAACAAAAATAATAAAAAAAACAGGGAGGGGGCAAAACATAAAAGACTCTTAAATACAGAGAACAAACTGAAGGTGGCTGGAGGGTTTTTGGGAGGTGGGGGATGGTCTAATGGGTAAGGGTCATTAAGGAATCTACTCCTGAAATCATTGTTGCACCATATGCTAACTTGGATGTAAATTAAACAATAAATAAATTAAAAAAAAAAATAAAACATCACTGTCACATAGTATGACATGTTCATATTTAATGGCTTTCGATTCAGTAGCAAACATCAGTTTCACTAAGGAAAACTTCTTTTAAAAAGGAGGTTAGAAGCACCTGGGTGGTTCAGTCAGTTAAGCGACCAACTCTTGATGTTGGCTCAGGTCATGAACCCAGGGTTGTGAGACTGAGCCCCCGCATCAGGCTCCACACTGAGCATGGAGCCTGCTGGGGTTTTCTCCCTTTGCCTCTCCCTCTCCCCCTCCCCACACACACATGCATGCTCTCTCTTTCTCAAAAAATAATAAAAATAAAAATAAAAATAAAAAGGAGGTTAGAAGGACTATATACATATATATTGATGGTGTTAAATGTCAGGTCACCCAACGGTATTATAAACCTGAAATGGAATTTGTTACTTAATGACACAAGGCCTTACCTGCTGGATATCACTTTTTTTTTTTTAATTAAACTGCCAAGTTCAATTGCTGATCTTCAAAATCATTTAGACCAATATCTTCCCCTATTGACTATTTGCATTTTAGTCAATTATCATTATTAGTAAAACGATTATGCTTTAACCCTGAAACAGGGACTATCCCTAGGGCCAAGGCAAATATTATAATAATTACTTTACCCAAAACAACTGAAATATTTGGAAAGTTTGAGATCACAGTGAATTTCAAGTATGTGCAACTGATAGAAGAGTGAATATCTGGCTTTGTAATGATGCTACTAATGTTCTCCTGAGGCATTTTGGGACAAAGTTGCTTTCCTCTTTATCCAAACTTTACTACTACTATTGATAAAGTAATTTCCCTATTTTTTGGCTGATACATTCATTGCAGGAAATCTAAATTCTGTGAAATTGTTCATTTTATTCTTCATAAATTTGTACCAACTAGTGAATATTCAGTGTTGTAGAAATTTTAATCTCTGAAGTGCAACAGATTTATAAGCATGCCCATATTTAGTGTAAGAATAATATTTGTCCAGATTCTGGCCTAACATCTATTAATGGCATTTATAGTATTGTTCTTTATAAAAATCTCTATATTGAAATAAGTTATTTTTATATTCAAAGGTAAAACTACTATTTAAAACACTAAGGATTTAAGAAATAGTGAGAAACAATAAAAATTCAGTGGACATAAAGATGATAAAAAAATATCGCTCTGGAAAAAAATATGTTGCTGGAAGTATTTTCATGGTGATTTTAATTCTGTGATATCTTTCAGGAATTCTAGTCAGGAATGCCAAGTTGATGCTTAATAAACATCTCTGGAAGGGAGATATAATTTCATGGAATTTGTGAATTTTTTCTGTCCTGTTTGACTTTGGAATAATATAAAACAACATGAAAAACATTTATTATATTAGAAAAAGTGAGGACTAAAATAATTGGGAAGGTAAGATAAGAATTGTATGTGGATGATCTAGTTTTATATCATATTATCCAGAAGAGTTAACACCGTACATATCCAGTTCTCCCTATGACTTTTCTGAGGAGGACTTCAGGAACTTGGGACTATCTAGAATTGTGGATATTACTTTATGATATGTACTCTGTTTATTAATTAAGTAATCAAATCAATGGACATAAGTTTTATGAAAATTATACATCAAATATTTAAAATGCAGGTAAATTAATTGATTGCTGCTAAAGATCATTTTACTTTCAAATTCTACAAGTATCATTACTGTAGGAAATGTTCTGTGACTCTCCATTCTCATAGATAAAAAGAAATAATCCTGGTAACATACAATTCATTAATAATATTAGTAAAAAGGAGAGCTAGATTAAAGTGAATTTTAGCCTCACACATTGAGATGTCATACAGTTTGATTATAAATAACATCTTAATTTGGGAAAGGTAAAAGGAAACAAAATCATTAACTTTTCTTTGGAATCTGTGTTAAAAATGTATCCATGCAAGAGAAAGATAGAGCCTAAATAAACTCTAGGAATATTAATTTTGTAGAGCAATATAACTAAAATGAGTTTCTTAGAAATATGAAATGATTAAAAACCCAAATTTTCTGTAATGCTTAATGTCCTTGAATAACTTCTTCCTCCTGATTTCCACTGATAGAAATGTTTGATAATTGTATTTTGTAGTGGGATCAGAAAACAGAATTTGGGGGGGGGGTGGTACTTGCTTTCAAGTAATATAACTTCAAACTATGTGGAGTATTACTTACTGCTACTAAACCCTAATTTCTTCAACCCCCCCACCTCCCTTTAAGGGACACCTTCTCCCTGCCAAACTTCCAGCATTCTTATGCTGGGGCCACCTCTCCGTCTTTAGTATAGTCTGAGAAAAGTATGCAATATGACTTCATACTGAGTTGTTGATAACTGCATCAAGTATGGTCTCTTTACATGCATCTCCTTTTTCTAACTGTGAGTTACTTAAAGGCAGGAATTATGTTTTATTCATGATTATTTTGAGGACTTCTCATGGTGCTGAGGCTAGCATATAGTCACTACCTCAATAATTCAACAAAAATAATTTTTTATTATAATGCTGAAAAACCTACCCCTTCCTTATTGTGAACTATCTAGCTATTTTATAAGTTGTGTTCTGGGATCTGAAGAAACAGCAAAGGGTAGAATAGAAGGAGAAATTTAAGTGATGAGGGGGAAATGGAGAGAGTGATTGAATAAACATGGCACAAGGAGAAAGCATGCAAAAGTGTATTTGGCTCAGGTTGTTCCCATTTAGTAATAGAGGAAAGCATATTAGAAAAACAAGGAGGAAAGTGACATGTATTGAAGATCCCAAACACGTGCTCCTCCAGCCAGGTACCCTCACTGTATTATGGATTTGGTATTGTTAACACTATTTCACATAGGAGAAAGCTAAGGTTCAGGGAATTGGCCAAAATATGCAACTAGCAAGAGGCAGAAGCAAGAGGGCATTTTATGTCTTTCTAAAATCTGTCAAAGGAGAAACAAAGATCACTACAACATGCATAAATAAATGCTGAGAACTTTTTTTAGATTAATAGACTAATTTTTTTGCAGCAGCAGTTTTAGGTTCACTGAAAAGTGATTCTACATTTTGACCAGCATTTAGTATTATCAGGTTGTTTTTTTTTTTTAATTTTAGTCATTCTAACAGGTATGTAGTGTTATCTCATTTTTAATTTGCAATTCCCTAATAACATATAATGTTGGGTATACTTTCATATGCATATTTGCTGTCTGTTTAACTTCTTTGGTGAAGTATCTATTCAAATCTTTTGCTATTTTTTTCTTTTTTTTTTCTTTTGCTATTTTTAAGTGGGTTGTTTGCTTATTGCTGAGTTTTAAGAGTTTACTATATAGTTTAGATACAAATCCTTTATCAGATACATGTTTTGCAATGATTTTCTCCAAGTCACTAACTGGTTTTTCATTCTCTTAACAGTGTCTTTCACAGAGCAAAACGTTTTAATTTCAACGAAATCCAACTTACCATTTTTTTTCTTCTATAGACCATGCTTTTGGTGTTGTACCAAAAAACTGATTACCAAGATCACCAAGGTCACCTAGATTATCTCTTATGCTATATTCTAAAAATTCTAAACTTCTGCATTTTAACTTGAGGTCTATTATACATTCTGAGTTAATTCTTCTGAAAGCTTTAAGGTGTATAAGGTCCCTGTCTATATTTAATTTTTAATTTTTTGCATGTGGATGTCCAGTTATTTCAGTACCATTTGTTGAAAAGATTATCCTTTCTCCATGTAATTGCTTTTGCTCTTTTGTCAAACATCTGTTGCCTATATTTTGGGTCTCTTTTTGGGATCTCAGTTTTGTTCCATTGATACGTTTGTCTCTTCTTTTACTAATACCACACTATCTTGATTACTGCAGCTTTATAGTAGGTCTTAAAGTTGGGTATTGCCAGTCTTCTAACACTGTTATTTTTCAGTATTAAGTTGGCTATTATGGGTTGTTTGTTTCTAACTTAGAATCAAGAACACATACAGTAAAGAAGTGTACTAATTCCCGAATAAAAATATGTTTTTTCTCTTTTCTTATGGTTTTATTAATCAAGAAGTGTAAGTTTACACTCTAGATAATACAGAGTAAATTCATTCATCTTTTCGTGGTTGATAAAAAGAAAGTCTGGTACCCATTTTCTGGAAAGAGTTGTAGTAGCAACCATTAATATGCCACTCAAATTTCCCTTCAAAAGAGAACTTAGAAGGAGAAGAGTAATTTGCTGAAAGTCTCCAGCTGACACACCTTTTGGATATATCTCTGCATTCTTGCAAATGCTACTCTGTTTTTCGGGGTGCTCCCAATCAGTGACTGAACACAGGGGGTATACAAGAGCCAAAACATCCCTGCCCAGCATGGGACTTTTCTAAGGGGCATCTATGTTCTAGGACTTCTCATCCATCTGGCCAAGACTTTCTAAACACAGCACTGCAGTCTGAGGCTCTTTCTACCAAATTCTCCTTCCTTCTTTCTCCTGTTTCACAGGGGCCAGACTTGCATTGCAGTTCGAAGTCTCTCCCCATGTAGTCCTGTTCCCATTCTTTTTTATCTTTCAGAAGAATTTATCTTAATAAATCTCTTATGTATCTAATACCATTGTTTGCTTCTCAGAGGACCCAAACTGATCAAGTTTTCAATTACATTGGGTAGGGTTGAATTCACTAGGATTGCTCAAAGTTCATGGATTCAAGGCACACGGAACTGAGCTTTGCAACTAAACCTCTTGGCTTTCAAGGTAGAGTATACCAGCCAGCCTACAGATACATAACAGAGTCCAGTTGTAGAGCCACCCAGCTGAGTCTAACCTAAACCAGGTGATCCCCCTCATGAGGGAATTCTAGTAATAAATAGTTACTTTAAACCATTGACTTTGAGTTAGTTATTCATGTAGCAAAACTACCCGATTCCGTGTTGCTCACCAATCCATTAACATCAGTCAAAAAGTAATAGACTCAAAGAGTTATAATGCAAATAGGAAATTTTATAAATGAGAAAAAATAAAGCTAGCTTTATGGTATTTTTCTCTAAGTTACCAAAATCAAGAGAAGCTTTAGCACAGAAAAACAAGCCTACTAGAAGAAAGCTAAATGAGGATCCAACTAGAATACAAAGGTGTAAGCAAAAATACAAGAGCAATACAACAGGGCAGATTTAGAGCATTAGAGAAACATTTCTAAGAAGCCAGAATTCAATAGTTATATGTTTAGAAGTACAACCTATTCCATGCTCAGTACTTGACAAGATATGATATATTAGGTTGCTACTACAGAAAGTAAATAGAATCGCTCTTTACTAGAAATTCTAAGAAGCTCTGATAGGCAAGGCCCAGCATTAGAAAAACAGAGGGAGTAAATATATTGTACACACAATGCCAGCCACCAGCAGGAGGTTAATGGGGGGAAAAGGTACTAAATTTTTCTTTTCCTTTTCATTAAAGTCAGTTCTCTCTCTCTCTCTCACCCTCCTTTTCTCCCTCCTTCACACCCTCTCAGTATTAGGAGAAAATTGCCTTATGTAAAGGAAATATAAAAGAGAAAATGACTCAATTTGATATTTTCACTATGATCTTACTCATTGTAAATTCTGAGCACTCTGATATCAGTATCTGTGTACCAGGCTGTGTATATGTAGAAAAATATACATGAGCTCTTCAAAATATTGTGGTGACTGTAAATTTGGAAGAACATATCATCACATAAGTGAATTGTCAGAGCTTGAAATTAGTGATGCAAAGATGTCTATAGCATAGGCCCTATTAAAGCAAACTCTTATGTGGGGATCAATAATCACAATTAAATGAGATGAGTGAAATTATAGAGACATTCATAGAATGCAGCAGAGAGAAAAAGGACACTTGTTCATAGAAAATAGAAAGGAAGATGAGTAGAGATGGTAAACTTGAAAAGAAGAGTTAACATTGCTTTTGCTAGTCCTTAAATTATGAGAACAGAAGTATTGAGAGATAAGTCTGAAAAGACAAGTGGGGACCTTCCTTTGGAGGCCATGCATGCCTTGCTAACGAGAAGAGATTTTATTATATTGTAGGTTACTAGAGACCACTGCAAGATACAAGTGTGTTGTGGAGGGGGCTCTTGAAGAGGTAGGAAGATTTGATATTTGGAAAGTTTTAATTTAAGATATATTGCCTAGATTATTATATGGAAAGCAGATAAAGAAGGCTTAAAAATATTTCCTGTTTAAAGATACTTAGGGAACTAGCAGAGTTAAGACAAAATGCTATTTTCAAAGATTGGAGCTGCAAAATATATTTAATTTATGTTTTGAGAAAATTTCATAACACAGAACCAATGTGCTAAAAAAAACTATATATGGAACAATGTTGTGCTTAATATTTGTTGTGTTTGGGGAGGCATATGAACATTCTGGAATTTTTTACTCTGGAGACTAATTAAAAAGATAACTGAAAGTAAGTTGCCAGTGAACGTACTACTCTTTAATTGGCAACACTTAACAGAGCTACAACTTAAAGAGAGGGAAATAAAAGAGAGATACTATACCATGTAAGACAAGTTCTTCTAAAGATGAAAAAATTACTTTAACAATTATTCATTGTTTAAATGAATTTCTCCATGGTAATCATTTGACAAAAGGGAAGGGTAATTTTCTAAACCAAGAGAAAATATTTTGGAACTGCTAATCATTGTAGACTATAAATTTAAATTTTTATATAAATTGACTTTTTCCTATTTTTGGGTTTTTTCATTGCATAATCATACCTAACAAAATTGACCATTTTTAATTTTGTTTCCGGAGATGGACTCTAGGTATAAATTATCTAATTTTGATTTATTTTAAGGGTACCAAGCAGGCCTATGAGGTTTCAAAATATTAACTGCTTCAGTTGATGATCACCTTTATAGATGGTATCCTGTTTAGTATATATGCTTTGGACTATTAATTCACCTACTTTTCACAGATAGCTTTCAGTTTAATGGACATGGATCTAATTCCTTAACCAATGAATACATTTTTTTCACCTAATTGGTCTATTGCTTTCTGTATATTTACCTTAAGAGGTAAAGTGACTTGGATTGAAAATGAAGAAGTTAAAAAATGGAAATATAAGCTGTATGAGTTGCAAATGCCACTCTCCTTAACACCTGATGAAGTTTTATTTTTAGTTTATTTGAAAATCTGCAAAAGCGTAATGATCAATAGAAACAAAAGGGAAATGTTTGTAACCTAATATTAAGAATTATACATGCATCTAAGCATGCATATCCTTTAATAAATTTGGTTTGGGAAGGCTATTAAATAGCCTGCATTAATTTCTTTTTGGAATTTTGTACTATCTTTATGATAGAATGTTATCCTAAACAAATGAGTCTTACAGTAATTAAATCTTTTTACATCAGCATATGCTGCAATAAAAATGTGATATATGTGTTATTTCTTACTGAACAATGAGTTTGTAATCAATGTTTCTTGGTGCCCAAATATGAGAACTACAATCATTGACAGTAAAAGGATTCATTTTGTATGTTTATAATTTTTTTCTTTTCTTTATGTTGAGGTAGATGCAGAAAAATTAGATAATGCTATGAAGTGCCAAATAGTGTCTGGCACATAGTACGTGGCCACAAATGTCGGTTATTACTATTGTTTAGATGTTTGAATTGATTTTTATTTCCTTCCTTTTTTATATGCCTATTAAACGTTTGTGACTTAAACTTTGTGACAGATCCAAATATACAACAGTCAGATCCCTCATCAAGTAAGTACTTGCTGCCTAGCTCCAAGGATTATGGTTAGTTGACAGCCTTGAACCGTTATTTTCATCAACATCCACATTAACTTGTGAGCCAAAGCTATGATCTTCTAGGGCAGTGGAGCAATAATGGAGCAAGGTGGTGGTCTGAGGGCCTCCCAGTGAGGATCTTCTTACTGAGTAATCTTTGCTCTGGACCTCCCGGTTGAGCTGTTAGAAGTTTTGTCAGGTCAGAATTGTGGGGGAGGAGAAATAATTTTCTCTCTAGCCTTATAGGTTATTGGCTGAGACCACAGCCCCATAATAAAAGATTAACAGGAGAAAAACAGACAGAAGTTTAATAACATGTATACCTCCTGTATATATGGAAAACTCCCAGGAAAACTGAGTAACCCCCTGAAATGACCCAAGCCACCCCCTTAAATAACAACTCCAGCTAAAGACAAAAGATGTTGGGTAAAAGGAGAGAGGCCAGTTAGGGAAGGTTATCAAGCACAGCACAATAATCAAGGATAAGGTCATTATGCAGATTTAAGCAATTGCCTTCTACATGGATAAGAATTTCTAGAGATTTAGAATCAGCCTTCCCTTCTTGGTACAGAGAAGGAGATACCCTTACAAATGAAGATTTCCCTTATAAACGTAAATATCCCTTACAAAAGAGTAACTTTGATGTGGTTTTCCCAGCATCTCCCATGTCTGCCGTTTCTTAAAAATACCCAGCTTAAAATAATCCTTATGCCAAACAGGCATATTTTGGGGGGTGACACATTCTACTTCCCTTCACAATCATGTTCTGACAGCTCCTTGTGTCTAATCCTACTTCCTCCCTTTTTTTGCTCCATCTGTTACTCTACAATAAACATTTTTACTCAACTCCATCTCAGCATCTACTTTCCAGAGAGCTCAACCTGAAACTAACATCAAGTTTCACTTTGCATTTTTCTGAAAAAAATGAGTAATATGACGTTTGAAATAGTTGGTCTGTTGAAGCGTATATTTTAGAATAGAGAATGGAGAGTGAACATGTAAAATATTTGTTTGTGGAGCCACTAAAATCACCAAGGTGTAATTTGAAAAGTTAAAAACATGCTTCTTATATATGATGGGTTGAATTATGTCCTGGCAAATTTATATGTTAAAGCCCTAATTCCCGGTACGTCAAAACGTGACTGTATTTGGAGATAAGGCCTATAAAGAATGATTAAGATAAAAGGTGACCATTGGGGTGGCCCCAATCCGATTTGACTGGTGTCCTTGTAAGAAGAGGAAATTTGGATACACAAAGAGATACCAGCAATACCAAAGGTGTTTAAAACAGAACTTTTGATACCCATTTCTCCCAAAACGTCTTTCTTATTTTCCAAAATAATACTAAACTGCACCAAAATTTAACTCAATGCAAGATAAAGGAACAAAACAAAGCCAAAAGAAATGAAAATATTAGGTATTATCCTTCATTTGTTCTCATTTTTTACTCCTTGCATCCCATGCTTATCAGCAAGTTCCATGAATTTTATCTCCAAAATGTATTTCAAATCCATCCATTTCTCCTCATCTTCACTGAAAACTTATTTGTTCTGGATGTCATTATCTAATACTTAGATGAATAACGGATAGAACGTTCCTGTTTCTACACTTGCTCAAACTCCATTAATTCTCCATACATTGCTGTTTGAAGTAAATATCTGATAGGGAATTCCCTTAATTAAACATTGAATAGTTTCTCATTTAAGTCAGAATGAAACACAAAACATTTCATAATTTACCTGTTTCCAGTATACATCCCAAAACACATCTCATACAATTTTCTTCTTGTTCCGTATTACTCGTATTCATTCCTGAACATGGCAAGCCCTTTTCCATGTCAGTAATTTTATACTTACTATTCCCTCTGCTTGAAATATACTGCTTGCCCAGCACTGTGCATATGTTGCTCATTCTAATTCAGACATCGCATCACAACAACCTCTTCAGATAAGCCTTTTCTGACTACCTTATTTAAATTTGTCTGCATGTGCAGGCAATGTCTATAAAAGCATACGGTGTCCTTGTTTTCACTTACTAAAATAAATGTATTCTGCCTGTTTTTATGTTTCAGTGGATCTTACAAAATTTTTGCCAAACGTAACTTCTACCTTTCAAACCTTCTTCATGATCAATCTATCAGCCTGGTATTAACATCTAAAGTGAAGTTAAAATGAAAGGAAACACAACCAGTATTCTTAAGCCTTTTGGGAATCCTTGAAACAAAGTCTGCATAAAAGCCTTGGAGAGTTTTGGTGGACTTGATGTTATTGCCAAGCATTTATCCTATATATTGATAAGATCCTTGAAGATGAGGAGCTGCTCTTTACCCCAGAGATTCACCGGGAGAAAAAAGATTACTGAATTTTCCATAGAGCGTATGTCTGACAAAGAGATGTAATTTGTTTACAAACTAACGTGCCCATGCTAAAGCAGAATACTGTTGATTAAGTTCAGAGGATAGCTTCAAAGTGAAGCCTTTCAAGTTTAGACTCTTAATACAGTACATTCAGTGCCGTGTAATGTTGCCATGACTCGGCATCTTCCTCCTCTGGGAAAAAGGAGAGGAGAACCCAGTGAACAAACCCACAGTAGTTGGAGGGAGTCAGAAGAAAGAAGTTCTTCTTAGGGACATTCAGCACTTCTGTGAATGTCAAGATAATTGTTTCAGGTATGCTAGACATGAGTATGAATCAAGTGAGTGCTGCACCAGGTACTACTGGATTCTTTGAAAAGTACCAGGCAAACAATGTTGTTGTTGTTGTTGTTGTTGTTGTTGTTGTTTTACCTCAGATGTCTACTTCATGGTTCTGAGGACCATACATCATTTTGGATTTGCGGGATTAGATGAAACACTATGTTAATGTGAGTCCAAGAACATGTTGAATGCGTTTTCTGAGTTTAAGGGAAAATTCAGAGACAATTATGGAAAATGATCCATCTTCTAAGAATTCAAAAATCTGAAATTACTATTTTTATTGTCAAATCTGGTTCCAAACAGAGAGCCTCCAGTGGCCTTTATTGAATATGCCAGTCAACATGTGCAGATGGAAAGGTGTAATGGAACCAGTATAAGCCATTTCTAGTTCATGCATACAGTGTAGCAGAAAAAAAGCACCATTTGTTTCTCATCCTGTATGTTCATGATAGAGTCTCAGACTTCCATTGAACCTTTGATGAAAAGTAAGCAAAAGCCTGGAAATGTCAACAGTCTCCCCCAAACAGGGGTAACCTTATTAGCTCAGAGGACAATGGTCTGACAACACTATAGCCTGAAGAAGCATCCCTCCACACCCAACCTTTAGTTCTAAAGCAGCATTGTTTGAGCCATTAAACCATGTGCTGAAGGCCTTATTGCCAGATAATGCTGCTACAAAAGAAGGGCTAAGTATTTCAGGAGAATGGGAAGGCCCTATATAGTTAAAAAGAAATAGATGCGTGTAATATTTCGTGTGAAATAATATGGGCTGCATGAAACTATAAAAACATCTGCAACATGCTGCTTAGTATGTGAACGACGGCTAGAAAGCAGGGAGCTGGATCTGTTAGACAACAGAGCCGGTATTTCCAAACACTATCTCATATGCTGTTTTGTTTTGACTTTTTGAAACTAAGTTAACGACCACTTAGTTAATTCAGCTCCAAATGTCCAGCTTATAGTCTGACAAGCCTTATGACTGCCATATAAGTAGGATTTCATGATTTCAAAAGTTGAACTTCTTTTGTTGCAATGCATCATAGGGGAAAATACTGTTATGTCAGACAACCACCCCTCTTCCTTGTAACACTTGGTTTCAATTGTCACATTTCTCTGATTATAAAATATGTTTGCTCCTATTTTAAGCATTTGATGACAAAACTAAAAATTAACTGCAGAATTCTATTTCCTTTATGAAAAGACTGTGTAGAACAGTTCCTTGTTCTCCTAGTTTTCCCAGGCATACAGCTGGACTAGAAGCCCCAGCCACTTGCAGCTAGTAGGGCCGCTTGTTTCACCAAAATAATGAGGGCGGAAACATCATACATCCCATTCACAATAAGGTACAGTGTGAGTCCTGGATCCCTGCATCAGCCCACCGTAATCACACATATTGGGCTATTGTTTCAGAGAACCATAAATTGCAATGTTGCCAAGTTACCGACTCTTCCTTCTCTGTGGCAGTTAGGTTACCCTGAAAATGCAGTGAGGATATAAACTCTGTTCTGTTTTATTTGCTAAGAAAGAGCTGGCTGAAGGTATAAAGTAAATACTACACTCTTGACGGCGGAAGCATATGCTGTCCCACAATGTGCTGCTTGGGCATGGGGATTGTTTTGAGCTGAAGGCAATTAAAACCCAGCAAGCTCAGGAAAAGATTTTGCCTCTCCCTTAATTACCTAAAAGAATTTAGAGGGCTTTGTACCAAGAAAAGAGCTATGACCAGAGATAATTTTTTATCTGAGACACTTATCTGTATGTCAAGGCAAACCTTTGATTACCGAACATCTGCTTGTGAGTTGCCCTCCTCCCTTTTAAAGTCTCAGGCCCTATCCTATTCCTTAGTTCACTATGGAATATAAACCTCAGTTACGGGACTGCCTTTGGGTTTCATGTCTTTCATGCACATGTATGCAATTTGTTTTTCTCCTGTTAACCTGTCTTATGTCAATTTAATTGTTAGACCAGTCAAAGAACCTAGAAGGGAAAAAGGGAAAAGTTTTCCACCCCTACACTCTCTACTTAAAGACAACATATTTCTATCTTTGAAAGTTGTAGATAAAAGTTATTATATTAAGATTCCATAGGGGTACCTGGGTGGCTCAGTGGGTTAAGCCTCCAGTTTTGACTCAGGTCATGATCTCACACTTTGTGAGTTGGAGTCCTGCATCAGGCTCGCTGCTGTCAGCAAGGAGCCTGCTTTGGCTCCTCTGTCCCCCCCCTCCCCCCGCCTTGTCGCTGCTCCTCCCCTACTCATGCTCTCTCTCTGTCTCTCAAAAGTAGAAATAAATATTTAAAAAAGCAAAATATTCCATATTATTCATTTGTTGATATCTCTGTATATATTTACTTTCTTTGGTTCCTGATACTAAGATGTGGAAAGATCTGGAAAAGGTTTTTGGTTCTATGATTGTGTGTCTGTATGTATATGCATGCACTCATATGAACATTGGTTCATGCATCTACCTCATTGATTTGTATTTTTACTTTGCCCTATTCAATATTTTGGGTTTATAATATATGGAAAATTGTCTGGGCTCTGGTTCACTGCCACTACCAAGCAATTACCATCCTATCCAAAACTCTTATAACCATTTACTAAATATGATGACTTATCCAGTTACCTTTGTAACCTGCAGCAGTATTTGGGAAGAAGATTTTTGGGAACACTATGCCAATGTGTCTTCTGAGAATTTGGTAAGCCAAATTACATTCTAAGGTCTCATTTTCAGTAGTGGGTTATCAGTATTAAAAAAAGTACTCTACAATACAATGTGAAGTTTAAATAAATATTTTAAAATGTCATTTATTTATTTGTTCATATGTCATATTTTCATCATATTCTTTCCTCCATTAAGTGAATTATTTCCCTCTTGAGTATCCAGGCTCAGGTTTGGGGCAAGCCCATTTCATAGCCTACATGCCCTAAAATCATTGGGAGAAGAGTGAGTGGAAGGAGAAACCTCCAACTTGGGATTTATGAATGTAAATATTAATACCTCTAATATTCTCCATTTATCTTTGAGGAGAGAACTTGGGGCAAGCTGAGGGCAAAATACAGGCTGGTGAACACACACACACACATATACCAGGTGGAATATGTGTGATATTCCTCAGATCCTCCTGGCTACTCAAGAACAAAGGAAAGTGCTTGTCGTGGTAATGTGGGAAACTAAGGCAAATGAAAAAGCAAATTCCCTTACTGCCTACAACCCACTGATAAGTCCTTGAAATCGGCAGAGTGACCTCCCTCTAGGAGCTCAGCTGCTGAGATGGTGACACTTTGGTACGGGCAAAAGAGAACCTTGGCTTAATATTGTATCAACTTCGAGGATCCTGTAAGTCTACTTCTTTTATCACAACTGCCCCAAGATATATACTGGCAATCATACTCCAAGCTTATGGCCCCCCTGATATACATCTGAAGGGTCTCATGACTGGGGTTTTATTAAACTGTAATAAGTGGTATTTCCCTAGCAACAGCTAGCCCCTCAAGGTCCTGGAAACCTTGCTTTTAAAATACCTTATAGACTTACTCTATCCCTGACCCCCTCCCAACCCGAGGGTATATAATGAGTTACCCATCACAACCCCAGTGCAGCTCTTCCTGCCCATGGGTCCTATCCCCATTTTTTAATAAAATCACCTTTTTGCACCGAAGACGTCTTCAAGAATTGTTTCTTGGCTGTCGACTCTGGACCCCACAAACCCCCCATCACCCCAAAACTTCATCTTCCTGAGTCTGAAGTGGGAGAGACTGTTTCTATAGAAACAATGCTTTTGGACAGCCTCTTTGTCACTTCTCCCCTACTAAGTGAATCAAGTCAAAATGTCATGAGAGGTCACTCTGTGACCTCATAAAAATTAACATCAGGAACATGGAATGCCAGGAGAAAATGAATTATTTTAAAACATCAAATAGTTTATACATTTATAATTCTTGTTAACCAATAATATATTGAGTTTTTTTAAGGCTAATGGATTGTTCTTTGAAAATATTTTTAAAAACTCAAATAATTTAGTTATTAGTAGAGTAAGACTGAAGATGAAAATGTGTTCCAATATTTTCTTTTGACAAAAAGTGCTGTAGTAATCAGCCTCTTGAAAATTGAGGTAAAAAATTCTTTAAATACATAGAGTGTCACTTAAGTAGTGATGTCAGTGCATGCCTGACAACTGGGGGGAAAAAACCACAAAGTAGAAGAGAGGGCAATGGTTTATGAAGTGTTGGAAGGATGGATTTTATATATAGCATTTCCTGTTCTTTGTAGCTTCAGGTGTGGGAGTGAGAACTTTTTGTGTCAAGAAATGAAGGCACCTGAAGGCTACAGCCTTATTTGTAGGTACCAATATTTCCTCAAAGCTATATGTATCCTTGAACTCCACTACTTTTATTTTGTCATCTGGTTGAATAGTTATCAAAGTCCACTCATAATGTTGGGTTTGGTTTTTGGGTTTTGTTTTTTTTTTTTTTGTCTCTCTCCCAAATCTTCTATTAACTGACATTAGACCAGCCACTCAGACACCCTGTGGCAGATTTCCTGATTATTAAGGTGTTGCCCTTCTCCTAGATTCTTTTTAAATTTCATACTGGATCTAACATTCTAGGATACCACCCTGAGATCCAGAGATTTCACATTGGTAGAAGTGTAGAAGACAAAGGAGGGAGGGATAGAGGTCATTTCCATTTGTTGCCCCAGGCAATGCTCTGCCTGGTCCTTTAATTTAACTCTCTGCCACTGTAGAGGCCAAAAGCAGGTCACCCCAAGATGGACCACTTTGGCATGAACATTATTTTTGAGTTACAAGAAATCAAAACACAACAGATTTGGGGAAAAGCTCTTAACCTCCCTCTCAAGGCCTGACCTTCTTGTGTCAGGACTAGAGCTGTTAACAGCATTAGCAAAGACTCCATTTTACCTGAGAGGGCAGTCTTTGTTTTCCAAATGGCTCCTTTCCCCTTTCTGCTAATGGCGCCCTCCCCTCTGTGTCTTTAGTCCCCTCTCCTCCTTAGCCATGTGAGCTTCACATTGCCTCATAATCTTTGGAGTTTCTTGTCTGTGTGTATTCCCTGTATGTATGTCTGTTAAATTTGATTTTCTTCTGTTAAACTGTCTTACGTCAATTTTGATTCTAAATCCAGCTAGAAGGACCTCGAAAGGCAAAGGAAGGTCTTCCTCCCTGACACCACCCATAGATAATGAACATCCTAGTGTAAATTTCTAAGGAGACTTACTGATAAAGGAGATCACTAATAACAACAACAAAAAGAGTAACAACAGCTTAGGATCACATTCATTTCTGTAACAATCTCTCAGGCACTGTGTTAAGGATTTTATATGCATTGCAGCTCTTAATCCTCATAAAATTCCTATTTGCAAACATTATTATTATTCCCAGTTTAGAGAAGAGGAAATTTAGGCTTACTCCTGAAAAGTAGCATAAATTACAGTGTAATGCCTAGAGAGGTTCAAAGATTCAGAAAATAAGAGTTTAAGGGACTCTCAAAGATACTGCATTAAACATTTTATAATAAAAATCTTTCTAAATAAAATTTCTCTAAGGCTTCGGCTTCAAATATAATTATGTTTTATTGGCCATAATCCACCCCTCCACCTTGCTTTTTTCTCCTGATACACCCATGTATTCAGGAAACCTTGTGACTTTATCCTGTTGTGCTAAATCCAATTCTTTTTAAAGATTTTTCTATGCAAACTATATTTCTTTTTAAAGTTTCTAACCAGTTTAGTTGTTGTTTTTTTAATTTTTTTGCTTCAATCTTATTGTATGTTATACTTTCAATCTCTTTGGTTTTATATTTTAAAGTCTTGGGAAATACTTATATAACCTCTGCTCCAAGGCTTTTCACAAATTGTCAGGTTGCTAAAGGGCCTATTTTTCAAGTCTCCCTCTTGCTATCTCAGTAAAATTGCTTCAATTCCCATTCAATGCTCCGTGTAAGCCCTAACCTTTCCTAAATATTTCTGGAATTCTGAAGAAGCTTCTATTTTCATGATGACTTCTGGTTTCTAACTTTGGCTTCTTAGTTGCCAGTTTGTCTTACCACTTCTCCATGTTTGACCACTCAGACAGATTTGGTGATAGCTGGAGGCCAGTTATGAGGATACCATTTAGATGAGGGCTAACATCACAGAACCTCAAAATAACAATATCACGGATCTGTTTTATTAAATCTAATGTGGCTATGCTACCTTTGGGGAAATATCACTGGCTATCTGTGCCACTTAGCCTTATAATAGGCTCCCATGTTTTCACGTTGCTACCCGACCCTGGTTCCTTTCAAACTAACTAACCTCTTATGGCATCTGGAGATCTTCAGCTTCAATATGTAGAGTGTGTTTATCAAGTTATGTCTGTGGTGATGGCTAAGGAAAAAACAGGGCTTGGACTATCAACAGTATTGGGAACCCCAGTGGGATTCTTAAAATTTCAAGGAAGTTGAGAAGTGACTAGAAGAGAGGAAGAAACAAATTCTTTCTGATCTGCGGATTTGAGCACTCCACTGTTGCACTTGTGATGATGGGGGAGTTTGTTATTCACACTCTGACTTTAAACTTGGCACATAAAAAATAGCAATCACAAAAATGACACAGGTTTTGACAAAATTCATCAAATTGGACACTTATAATTGGTAAAATTTATGTATAAATTAAACTTTGAGATTTTAAAATGACATGCAAATAAAAAATTGTATTACCTCAAATCCAATTATATTAGTCATGTTTAGGCAGAGAAAACAGAACCAGTAGGATATAAGGAATTAGCTCATGTGACTATGAAAGCTGAGAAACCACACAATCTGCCCTGTGCAAGCTGGACACCCAAGGAAACTGTCAGTATAATTTAGCCTTAGTCAGAAGGCCTGAAAACAAGGAGAGCCAGTGGTGTCAATCCCAGTGAGGAAGAGAGGCAGATAAGAGATGAGAAGACCCAGATCAGTGAGGCAGAAAAAATGGGAGGAATTCCTCTTTCTTCTGCTTTTTGTTCTAGTCACGCAAAGTATTGGATGATGCCCAACCACATTAGAGAGGGCAATTTACTTTGCTGAGCCCACAAATTCATATAATAATCTAATCCTGAAACACCCTCAGACACACCCACAAGTAAAATTTAATCTGAACATTATGGTGGCTAGTGAAGTTGACAAATAAAATTAACCATCAGAAGTTGAGTCCACTCCTTGTCAATTTACCACCCATATGCATCTCCTTAAACAATACCTAATCTCCAACTAAACACAAAAACAAGGTAATAATTCTACCTAACATGATAAAACTCTCCTGTGTACAACTGAAAACTTATCCCTTCCTCAGTGCAGGTAGTAAAGTGCTTGAGTGATGTTTACTCTTTTTGATGTCCCATAACTTAAGTATTATTATGAAAAAGTAATAATACTTAAAATCTATGATATAAAATCAGTAAATCTTAAGTTACATAAAAAGGGACTAAGAGAAAAAGTCAAAAAGCAAGCAGAAAACAAATACACATAAATGTATTCATAGCAAGGTGAGCAAGAAATACTCGTAAGAGTTATAATTCTGTCTGTAATTGGTCACATGGTCATAGCTAGTATTTGTAACTAACTTCTTCCACTACTCATTGTCTTTTCCCTTTCTACTTGGCCAGTCAAGTTGACACATAAAATTAATCATCATGCCCAAACTGGAAAGGAGTGCTTCCAAACCATCTTGAATCATTTCATTGATTGAGAGTAATAAGTGGTCATTTCAAAGTCCTAAGAGAAATCATAGGGGTGCTAAGTAGGAAAAAAGGAAATGAATCAATAAATTAAATTCTTTGTGTCTATAAGACTTACAGGCAAAATAGCTTGCTTAATTGACAATAAGCTTTTTGGTTAGGTAAAAAATATTGTCTCTGTGTTGTAGAATGCTCCAAAAATTATAACCAAATTTTTAAAATCACTCATAAGCCATCATTTCTGAGTTAATTCATATTAATATATTTTTTAAATTTTCTTTTAGTGTTTATTTTTTGAGAGAGAGAGAAAGACAGAGTGTGAGAAGGGGTGGGCAGAGAGAGAGGGAGACCCAGAATCCAAAGCAGGCTCCAGGCTCCAAGCTGTCAGCACAGAGCCTGATGCAGGGCTTGAACTCACGAACCAACTGTGAGATCATGACCTGAGCCAAAATCAGATGCTTAACGGACAGAGCCACACAGACACTCCTGATTCATATTAATATTTTTAAGAATTTTTTCAACTCATTTTTCTTGATGGATTGTCTTAAATATATTGTTTTTTCTAATATTATAATAATCTTAAGTAATATAAATATTTTTAAATGCAATTTTATGTCTATAAAATATAATATCCATTTTGTGGATAAAATATATTGACCATTCCTTTATTTCAGTTACTTGTGTCTGCCTTTTAAAAAATTATTACAAGTTATGCTGCATTCAATATCATAATGTATAAATTTTGCCTGTATAGCTATTCATTTCTTTAGGTCTAGTCTTTGAGTTCATGACTCAATGACTATGAATTTTTTCTAAGGTATGGACTGTAGATTTTCAGGAGAGTTTACACTTTAAACTCTCTGCTGCTGTGTGTATAAATGTCTAAAGTATCGTGGTTTCAATAGTAGTGAGTATTAAACATGTTTTTATTTTGGTACTTTTATAACTTAGAATGATTGAAACTGTTTTCCCTTTTTCATTTTCAAGCTTTTAACTAGTTAGGAATGTAAAATATGTTCATGTATAATGATGTATTTATCAGAATCTTGGCGCTTCACTGCTTATTTTGCCCAACCTCCAATATAACTATATATACAGTTCAATTCTGAAAACTCATGGTGATATGGAGCTTATTACTTCCTATCATATGACAATTAAATGAAATAATTAGATCTAGAGATCTAGCCAATTATGAAAAATCCACCACTAATGAAAACATACTTAGTAAAAAGGGAATCTTCCAAAATGGAAGATCAGTATTGATAATACAGGGTATCTTAGTGCAATGCCTATGTCTTTCCATATGCAGATTCAATGTGTCATAAAAATAGTGGAAATGATTAAAATACTCACATATAAAAATGGCCTCAAGATGAAAGTAAAACAAAATTTGTTCTTTGATTTTAAGAGACTGCTAAAAGGAAATTAAGAATTTCAGTGCTGAATAAGTTTGTATGGAGAACAAGTTAAATCAGCCTTCATATTATTCTACAAAGAATATTGTAGTGTTGAGGGAGGATCCAATCTCCCAATATTGTAGAAAAAGTGCAGGCTTACTAGAATCAGATTGTCCTAGGTTTAAATCCTGCTACTTACTGCTCACATGACTTCAATGTCTGTGAATCTTGTTTTATTTTGTAATAAAATAGAGATAATATTATTTCCTGTACTGCTGTTAGAATTTACAGAGATAGTATGCATAAATATCAGTGTCTGGCTTATACTAACTGTTGAATAAATGTTAGATCTCTTTTCTACCTCCCTTCCCCTGTTAAGAAACACAAATTTTATTTTTCAGATATAATGTAAACAGTATAGTATTCTAAGATTTTCTTTCTGGTTACTCTCTTTGCCCTCCAGATGTACACAACTGCCTGCTAGCAATTGTCAACAAAGTACTGAGTTGTCTTCCTGGATCTTTGTGCATAGACTCTTAACCTTTTTTTTTTTTTCCTTATTGCTTCTGTTCAGAGTGATGGTCTATCAATCCAGATTTCTCAAGAAGCTCTCTAATTAACTGTACCCTGGATTAACTGCATCTGTATTTTGTATGTCCACCACATCTCTTATGGATTTTATCATTATGAAATGCTGTCTTTTAACACAAGGTTTTCTTCTCTTGGATTATAGCTCTTTGAGGGCAAGGTTTCAAGTTAAGCATTTCTATTGAGGACATTTTGTCATTCAATAAGTTCTGTGCTTTAGGAGACAGGCATATTAATTCAAGTACTAATTAAATTGGAAGGTCACATAACCAAAAGTTTTGTTAAAAAAATTAATATAAATAAATAAGTGAGTTAAAAAAGTAATATGAACATTCACAAAAAAGAGAATTCTACTCCTACTCACTGTTTTCATTTGACATAAGCCAAGGTATTAAAAGACCCATTCCCAGTTGGAACAAGTTCTCAATCAAGGATACAGCATAAAACAGCTAACTGAAATACTTTTACTTTTATTCTTAACTTGGATTGCTTCTAGGATTTTTTTCCAAAAACGAAAGTGACTGTTTAGACTGGCTCTAAATCATACTGCTTTGCACCCTGAGTCATTGTTGCAGAAACAGACAAAGAAATGGTAGGCTGTGATTTTTTTAAGGGGAAAAAGTAGATATTTCCCTTGATGATGAGTGAATATTGTAGTTAGTTTATGATGCTCAAAGCCTTGTGAGAACAACGTGTGAGCACTGGGAATTTCAGAATCACTTGATAATCAATGTTGCAGACGCCCTGTTGCTTATAAAAAAGTAACTGCCATTACCACTGTAATTTGGCAAAGATTGTGAAGGGAAAGTCTGAGTATAAAAATAAAGCTGAAGTATTACTGTTTGATGGAGCACATAGAGCATCTAGTTAAAGTGGCACAGAAACAGGAACAGTTCATTTTGTATACTTTTTGGAATTGCAGGGTATTCCAGTAAATAAGGCTGAGATGTGAAACCATGTTTCAAATCTAGGATGATGTAGACAATAAGATAAAATGAATTTCATTTGTTTAAGCAAGAAATAAATCATTTTCTAAAGAAATCTATCATTCCAGAATGCTTAAAATCAGAGAACTTACTTAAGAATCTTTAGTAGAAAGTCAAAATTCCTGTCTTATTTTAAAACAAATTCATTCTGGGGCACCTGGCTGGCTCAGTTTGTTGAGCATCTGACTTCAGCTCAGGTCCTGAATTTGAGCCATACATAGGCCTCTGTGCTGTCAGTGCAGAACCTGCTTCAGATCCTCTGTCCCCCTCTCTCTCTGCCCATCCCCAGCTCCTGCACGCGCTTGCGCCCTCTCTCTCTCTCTCTCTCTCTGTGTGTGTGTCTCTCAAAATAAATTTAAAAATTAAAAAAATAAAACAAATTCATTCCAATTAAAGTGTTTTCTTGCAGAAAATATTTGTAAAAAGAATGTATTAGCTTTCTCTTACTGCCACAAATTTATAGACTTAAAACAACATGATTTCTTAAATTCTGTAGGTTCAAAGTCTGATGTAGGTCTCGTCAGGCTGAAATCTGTGTGGTCAATGGGGCTGCATTCTTCCCTGGTGGCTAAACAGGGAATCAATGTCCTTGTTCCTTCAGGTTGTTGGCAGAATTCAATTCCATGCAGTTGTAGGACTGAGGCCCTCTTTTCCTTGTAGATTATCAGATGAAGTTCATTCAATCTTTTAGAGGCTACCCGTATTCCTTGCCTCATGACCCTCTTTCTTCATGTTCAGAACAGTAATAGCAGTTTGAGTCCGTCACATTTCACGTCTCTTTTTCTCCTGCTTTCATTGTCTCACTTTTCTGATCCAGTCTTCAAACTTTCTCTTCCACTTTTAAGGACTCATGTGATTACACTGGATCCACTTGAACAATCTAGAATAATCTCCCCATCTCAAGGTCCTTAAAGTGTTTAAAATCTTTTTTGCCAATTAAGGTAACATATTTACAGGTTCTGGGGATTAGGGCATGGAATTTTTTTTTTTTTTTTTTTTTTTTAGAGAGAGTTATTCTGCCTGCCTACCACAGGGAGATAAAAGGATGCCAGGTGTTCTCCCCCTGCTTTTCCTAAATTGCTAAGTGGGCATTCAGAAGCTTTATTTATTGCATCATTTAAGGAGATAAGCAAATGCTTAGAAAATAGTCTACTTGTGTTCTTCAGGGTAGTTGATATGCTATTGATTTTTATATGAAATCAGTTTATCTAGTGTTTACAACCATAGTTGGGCTAATGTGTGTGTTTGGAGGTGTTGGGGAGTGAGCAAAAAAAAAATCTAAAAAAGCTCCCACCTTAGGATTTTACTTTCCTTTTTGAAAAATTCTCCATATTTACAAGTTGGAAAAAAATGCTTTAGCTAAAAATAAGTAGTCTATTAGTATGTTTGTTTATTTGTGTGCATGGTGTGGGTATAGAAGCCAACAGAATTTGACATTTTTAGGTTCAGCTATAATAATATTTGGTCTGAGAGATTAGTTTGTTTTAAAAAGTTAAAAATAACTCTTTTTGAACATGTGACACTAATTAAGAGGCAAATTACGTATCTGACTATTTTTGTCTCCAAGTTACTAAACTTACAGTGAGTATTGCATAATATTATATCTACATTTAAAATAGGAGTGTTTATATTGATATAGAACAAGACAGGGTTTGTTTTCCTAATTTGTCTACTGGAATTAGGTACCAAGTACTAATGCATTATTGGTTGTTAAGTCTGTCATGGAAAGTATTTTTTATGTGTGTGTCAATAATAGGCATTCACTAGAGAAATTTTATGTTTTCTCTGTAACAAAAGTAATTTTATCTTATTTATACAATGCTTATTAAGGGGGTACAAATTATTAGTGGTTTGTGCCTAGTCATTGTTAGAAAACCTGTAGTTGAAAAGTAGTTATAGTAAGGAATTACAAGGTTTTAGAAAAAAAATCAATACTTAAACTTGAGCAGGGATTTTGCAAAATGATATGTGAAATGAATCTTATTTCAACATATAATAGTTTCAGTAAAAATGAGTGTTACTCTTCAGGTACTAGTGTAGTAAAGAAGGCTGTAGTCATACTATGCACATATGTTCACCAAAATCTAAAATTTTTTTTTCCAAAATATAAATTTCATAGGTGATTCCTATGAATCATCTAACCAGAACGAAAGGAAAAGAAGAAAAAAAGAGTCACAGAAACCCTTCAAATGCATTTTTCCCTTGAATATGAGTGTGTACCAATTAGTTTTCCAGAACCATTATGTTAATGACAGTTACTCAAATGGGTCATTTTGGGTTGTTCTCTTAGTGACAGAAAACATTAATCTGCTTAAATAATTGAACTTCAAAGACAGTTGATTCTCAGAATGATAACCTAACTTTAGCATCTCTTGAAGTCATCAAAAAGAGAATAGATTTCAAAAAATATGGACTGGGGCACCTGGATGGCTCAGTCGTTTAAGGGTCTGACTTGGACTCAGATCATGATCTCATGGTTCCTGGGCTCCAGCTCTGCATCAGGTGCTGTGCTGACAGCTCAGAGACTGGACCTGCTTCAGATTCTGTGTCTCACTCTCTTTCTGCTCCTCCCCCCCTCACAGGCTTGTGTGCATGCGCCCTCTCTCAAAAATGAATAAACTTTAAAAAAATAAAAAATATGGACAATTTTTCTCTATATTGAAGAAAGGAAAGGGAAAGCGAAGAGGATATATCTAATGTGCAATGCATGTTAGACATTAAAGTATGAAACATTTCTTTGCAGTAGTTCCCCCCATAGTACAACAATACATTTGTATGGCTTCTCTGAAAATTCCAGTTCAAGAAGTTCTTGTAATTGTGATACAAAAAGAAAAGTTGTTGCAAGCTAATGCTTAGAGACATGTTATCTAGAGACACATTCTGTATTCCTTAACTGAGGCTGCACCACCAGTTTGAGATCTTTGAGCTTTTCCACTTTTTAAAATAACTGAACTTGGGGTGCCTGGGTGGCTCAGTCAGTTAAGTGTCCAACTCTTGATTTAGCCTCAGGTCATGATCTCACGGTTCATGGGATTGAATCCCACAATGGGCTCTGCGCTGACAGCGCAGAGCCTGCTTGGGATTGTCTCTCTCCTCCTCCATACATGTGCTCTCTCTCTTTCTCTCTCTGTCTCAAAATAAATAACGATTTTTTAAAAATAACTGAACTCAAAAGACATGTAAAATTAGTGTAAACCACAGTATGGACAGTGAAATAGTAGAATAATGTACTATTGTTTTACCCAAACCCCTATAGTTTCGTGTGCATATGTGTGAGAATAAGCTTTATTTCTACTCTCAAACTCTGAAAACTTTGCATAAAGTCCTCATCCATACATCAGAGGTGGCAGAAACTGTAATAAACAATCCATCCCCCATGCACAGTACAGTGAATTTCAATGTCCCTCCCTTTTGGGAGAAAGGAGGTCACACTACATGCATTTGGAGACCCCTTAAAGGTTTCTGGGCACTTTGCTACAGAAAGGATTTGGTCTGATTTCTTCCAGGCTTAGGATACTAAATAGCACATGAATTTTCGTTGCTCAAATCAACTTTTGGTTGCTCTGGGCTGAGGTGTGGCAGAAGGTGGGCAGGGAGGTGGTCTGTGACAGATGGGCAGACTATGGGTGGGCTCAAGTTCTTGTCAATAGAAGTAGTTGATCCTGGGTGGCTGCTGGGGTGGCTGAGGGCAGCCTGAGTGTTCAGGCAGGTAGGTGCTGCTCTGGTGGCCATTCTCTGCCCAGTCCACCAGCTCCTGATCTGGAACTATAGCTGAATCTCCCTCTGGTCTTCCTCCATTGAGTCTCTGGCATGGAAGATGTTCCTGCTGATGTGGACACTGAAGTCATCTCCCCACCCCTTTCTCCATAGTGCCAGGGGCAGCCTCAGCTGAGTCTTATCATGACCCTTGAGGAGCAGACCACATTAGGGCCTTCACAGACCATGGCCACCATGAGACTGGAGCTCATGTAGCTAATGAGAGCTGAGTAGAAAGGCTTCCTCTGCAGGTCATGGTAGTGCAAGGACTCTCGCTGTCACCTGCAACATCTTCATCCCCACCAGCTTGAAGGCCCTCTCCTCAAAGCACTGCATCACATACCCAAAAAGCCCCAGCTACACCCCATCTGGCTTAACTGCAACCAAGGTCTGCTCTTGTGTTCAGGAGGACCCTCCCAAGTCGGAGCATGTGAGCCGGCTGCACAGTGTGGCAGGCCCCAAGAGGCTGCCCTTGACCCTCACCCACAGGCCACTTGGCCGGGTGTGGAATGAGCACGGGCATTGGAGCCCCCTACACTCTAGTTTTAATTTGATTTGACAAAACATAGATGAGTTTGATGTCTTTTTTAATTTATGTAATGAAACTAAACTAAACTAGTTTACACTGCCATTGTTATTTAGTAATGCTATCTGTTGAAATGTATTGTAATTAAAGGTGGTTGATATTTAAATGGACATTATTTATTAACGTGATGTGAAATATTGTTAAGAAACAAGGAGATTTAAAGTAAGACTCTAAGTACCTTTCTTAAATGTTTTAATTTTAAACATCCCCCCTCCACCTCAGTGTAGGTTATAACTAAAAGAGTGGCACCACTTGAGCATACATAAGTATTACTTTCCACTAGCATACTATTTTAACCATAAAGAATTATACTTTTCTCTGCCTATCTTTTAGACTTACATAAGCACATGTAAAGATCTTGAAAGTCACTACCCCATCCTAACAACAAGTAAAACTGAACACACTGAAAAATTAATAACTCTTCTTAGATCCATAAAAGATGGGAAGACATAGGACCAACTACTGCCCTCAACACTGAAGAGACAGAGGCGAATAGAGGGAGTAACAGCTTATCAGAGCAGAGACTTTCAAGCAAAAACTACCATGGGAACTACTGCAGGGTTAGGAAAACCCAAAATTCAATTGACAAATTGCTAAAAGCTCAGTGTGGACAACTCTGAGAGCTTAAAATACTAGTGGGGGGGGGCAGTGCTAAAGGAGACTCAGTATATTGTGAAATTTATCTCCAGGAGCCTAAGCCGGTTCTCAAAATAGGTATAAGAGAAATATCCCCTCCTCCCTCTGTCTGAGGGGGATGGGGGTGGAGGAACAATTTTGAAATATGCCAGAACCCTCTGTTCTTCTTAACAAGGATTGCTTTCAAGGGGAGCTAGTTAACCAGAGCCTAACCTGGTGGAGTATTATCATAGCCTAACTAATCTGGTAAAAGGGAAATACCCAATTCCAGTCCACTGTAGTCATCGTGTCTCACTTACATACAAAAAAAAAAAAAAACTGAGAAAGTCTTATTATAAAGTTCATAATCCAGAGACATAGACTCACAAATAGACTAAGACCTGATGATGGTAGGACTGTAAAATGCTTCCCCTTCACTCACACCTTACTGCCATTTTACTAAAGGCTAAGTTATACTAGTTCCATTCCCCTTTTTCATCTTGTTTGGCTATAAAAAAAAATTAGAAAGCATACTAAAAGGCAAAAAATACAATTGTAAAAGGCAGACCAAACATTAGGACCAGACATGGCAGGGATTTTGGAATTATCAGAACAGGAATTTATAACAATTATTACTAATATGATAAAAGCTCTAATAGATAAAGTAGACAGCATGCAGGAACAGATGGGAAATGTAGGTAGAGAGATGGAAATCCTGAGAAAGAACCCACCATAAATGGTAAAGATTAAAAAAAAAAAAAAAACCTGTAACACGAATGAGGAGTGCCTTTGCTGGGCTTATTAGTAGATTGGACAAAGCGAGAAAAGACTGTCTGAGATTAGTGATATAGCAATAGAAACTTGGAAAATTGAGAAACAAAGAGAACAAAGACTTAAAAAAGCCCAGAATATTCAGGACTGTGAGATAACAATAAAACTTGTAATGTACACAAATGGGAATGCCATAAGGAGAAGAAATTGAGAAAGGAATAGAGGAACTTTTGAAAAAATAATGACTCAGAGCTTCCTCAAATTAATGTGAGATATCAAATCACAGATCTAGGAAGCTGAAGGACACCAAGCAGGATAAATGCTCAAAAACTATATCTAGGCCAATCAAAGGTAAAGAAAAAATTCTGCAAGAAGCCAGAGTGGAAAACACCGTAAGTAAAGAGGAAGAAAAATGAGAATTACATCCATTGTTTCCTTAGAAACCATACCAGCTAGAAGAGATTTGGGTGAGATATTTAAAATGTTAAGGGAAAATAAAGACAAAACTAGAAATCTGTACTCTAAAAAATTATTTTCCAAGAGTAAAGGAGTAATAAAGACTTTTTCAGACAAACAAAACTTAACAAATCTGTTACCACTAGACCTGCCTTATGAGGAATGCTAAAAGAAGTTCTTTAGTGAGAAGGAAAATAATATAAGTTAGAAATGCAGATCTGCACAAAGTAAGAAAAAATATCAGAGAAGGAACACTGAAAGTAAAATAAAAACTTACTTTTCTTAGTTGATTAGCAGACAATTGGTTCAAAATAATAACACCAACAATGTAGTCAGTTATATATGCTTAGGTATATATCTTATGGATAACTATGCTCATGTATACTTATACATAAGTGAAATGAATGGCAGCAATGATACAAGGGACAGAATGAAGTTAATTAGAATTATTTTGTTATTATAAGGTACACTTCCCACGAAATGTAGGTATACAGTTATTGGAAAGTGGATGTGGATTAGCTGTAAATGTATATTACAAACTCTCTAAGGACAACACTAAAGAAAGTAAGAGAAGGAGGAGAAAAGGAAGAGGGAGAGGAGGTAGAGGAAGAGGAGGAGGAGGAGGAGGAGGAAGAAAAATAACAACAATAACAACAAAAATAACAGCAATGACAGAAACCACCACCACCACCAATATGCTAAAAAAGGAAAGAAAAGAAAATCATATAAAATGTGTCTTTGATGAACATAGGTTTTCAATTTTGATGAATTTGAATTTATATTTTTTTCTTTATTTCTAGGTTTTTTTTCCCATAAGAGAAATATGTGCATAATTTTAGGTCATTAATATATTATACTTTTTTCTTTTAGAAACTTCAAATTTTTATCTTTTATAATTATACTTATGATCCATCTTGTACTAATTTTTGTCCCTAGTAGGGTCAAGGTTAATTATTTCCCATACCTATATAAAGTTTTTTTCAGCAATAGGTAACAAGGGTGGAAGACTTTCTTTGAATTTTTTTGGCATCTATACCAAAAAGATATATATACAGTTCTGCTTCTGTACTTTCTATTGTTTCTATGGTTTGTCTAGGGTTATGCTGGAAGCACACTGTTCTAATTGCTATAGATTGAAAATAAGTCTTCATCCAAGGTAATATGAATCCTCTACCTAGATTCTCCTCTTTCAGAATTGTTTTGACTGTCTTATGTCCTGTGCATTTCCAAACAAATGTAAGACTCAATTTTTCAAATACTAAAAATTGGTTGTGGGGCTTTTGACTAGAATTGTATTTGCAGTGATGGATAAATTTAGGGGAAATAAATTTCTTAACAGTACTGCCTCCTAACCCACAACATAGTGTTACTCTCCATTTCTTTAGATTTTCTTAAATTTTCTCAGCAGTATTTTCTAATTTTCAGTGATTATTCTTACACTTCTTTTGTTTAATTTGTTACTAAACATTACATTGTATGGCATTATTTGTCAGAATTTCATTTAAAATTTTTTAAATTGCTTTTTGATATTGGAATTGAATTTTGTATAGGCATACCTTGTTTTATTATACTTCACTTTATTATTCTCTGCATATGTTTTTCTTTTTTTCTTTTTTTTTTTTTTTACAAATTGAAGGTTTGCAGCATCCTGCATCAAGCAAGCAAGTCTACCAATACCATTTTTTCCAAGAGCATTGGCTCACTTTGTGTCTCTGTGTCACATTTTGGTAATTCTTGCAATATTTTAAGCTTTTTCATTATTATTTTATTTATGATGATGATCTGTCATCAGTGATCTTCAATGGTACTATTGCAATTTTTCGGAGGTGCCACAAATTATACCCAAAGACAGTGAATTTAATTGATAAATGTGTGTATTCTTACTGCTCCACCTACTGGCTATTTCTTCCGTGTCTCTCCCTCTCCTCAGGCTTCCCTATTCTGACAAATAACCTATTGAAATTAAGGCAGTTAAGAACCCTACAATGGCCTTTGAGTGTTTAAGTGAAAGGAAGTGCCACACATCTCTCACTTTAAACCAAAAGCTAGAAATTATTAAGCTTTTGAGAGAGGCATGTCAAAAATGTAAGTAGGCCAAATGCTACGCCTTTTGGACCAAGCAGTTAGCCAAGTTGTACCAGAGGTTAGTTCATGAAATTTAAGGAAAGCAGCCATCTTCATAACATAAAAGTATGATGTGAAGCAGGAGTGCTAACGTAGAAGCTGCAACAAGGTATCCAGAAGATCTAGCTACGATAATCAATGAAGGTGGCTACAAATAAGCAACAGATTTTCAGTGTAGATGAAACAACCTTTTATTGGAAGAAGATGCCATTTAGAATTTTTATTGAAATAAAATGCCATCTATCTAGAATAGCTAAAGAGGAGAAGTCAATGCTTGGCTACAAAGCTTCAAAAGACAGGTTGACTCTTTTGTCGTGGACAAGTGCTGCTGGTGACTTGAAAATGAAGCCAATGTTCATTTACCATTCCAGATATCCAGGGCCCTTAAGAATTATGCTAAATATACTCTGCTTATGCTCTATAATTGGAACTACAAAGCCTGGATGATAGAACATCTGTTTACAACATGGTTTACTAAATATTTTAAGCCCATTGTTGAGACCTAGTGCTCAAAAGAAAAAAAATTCTTTCTGGACATTACTGCTCTTTGACAATGTACCTGGTAACCCAAGAGTTCTGATGAAGCTGTACAATGAGATTAATGTTGTTTTCGTGCCTCCTAACAACATCCATTCTGCAGCCCATGAATCAAGGAGTCATTTCAACTTTTAAGTCTCACCCTTTAAGAAATATTTTTGGTTGGGTGCCTGGGTGGCTCAGTCGGTTAAGCAGCCAACTCTTGATTTCAGCTCAAGTCATGATCTTGTGGTTATGGGATTGAGCCCTGCATCAGGCTCTGTGCCGATGGCACAGAACCTGCTTGGGCCTCTCTCTCTCTCTCTCTGCCCCTCTCCTTCTCTCTGTCTCTCTCTCTGTCTCTCTCTCAAAATAAATAAACCTAAAAAAAGAAATACATTTGGTAATGCAACAGCTGCCATCACTAGTGATTTTTCTAATGGGTCTGGACACAGTAAATTGAAAACATTCTGAGAAGGACTCACTATTTGAGTCACTGTTAAGAATTCATGATTCATGGGCAAAGGTCAAAACATCAACATTAATAGGAGTTTTGAAGAAGTTGATTCCAACCCTCATGGATGACTTTGAGGGATTCAAGAGTTCAGTGGAGGAAGTAACTGCAGATGTGGTAGAAAGAGCAAGGAAACTAGACTTAGAAGTGGAGCCTAAAGATGCAACTGAATTGCTGGAACCAAATGATAAAATGTAAACAGATGAGGAATTGCTTCTCATGAATAAGCAAAGAAAGTTGCTTCTTGAGACGGAATCTATTCCTGATGAAAATACTATGAAAATTATTGAAATGACAATAAAATATTTAAAATATTACATGCATTTAGTTGATAAAGCAGCGATAGGGTTTGAGAGGATTGGCTCCAATTTTGAAAGAAGTTCTATAGGTACAATGATATCAAACAGCATCACATGCTACAGAGAAATTCATCAAGAAAGGAAGAGTCAATTGATAACAATGATGAAACACAAACTTCCTTGTTGTCTTATTTTAAGGAATTGCCACAACCACCCACCACACTGATCAGTCAGCAGCCATCAACATCAAGGCAGTACCCTCCACGAGCAAAAAGATTACAACTCATTAAAAGCTCAGATGATGATTAACACTTTTTAGCATAAAGTACTTTTGAATTAAGGTATGTACATTGTTTTTTAGACATAATGCTATTGCACACTTAAAAGACTACAGTATAATATAAACATGACTTTTATATGAATTGGGAACCCAAAATATTCGTTTGATTCGCTTTATTCCAATATTTGCTTTGTTGGAGTGGTCTGGAACTGAACCCACAATATCTCTGAGGTATGCCCTGTATCTTGTATTCTTATATCCTGTGACCTTGATTCATTCATTTATTAGTGCTAGTAAATATTTGGTATTATAGATTCTTTGGGGGTTTTCTACATGCAAGTTTTATGAGCAGACACTGTCTCATTTCTTTCATTCTAATATATATGCCATTTTTTCTTTATTGGACAACTAGAGGCTCCAGTAAAATAGTAAATAAATGTTAATAATGACATTTGTGCTTTATTCCCATTCTTAGAAAATATTGAAAAGTTCATCTTTGAGTATAGTATTAGTTGTTTGTTTTCAGAGAAGCTATCGTCAATCATATGGAAGAAGTTTCCCTCTATTTCTTGTCTTGGAAACTCTTCATCTTTCCTTCTACTCTGAATGACAGCCTTGCTGGATAAAGAATTCTTGGCTGCATATTTTTCCCATTCAGAACATTGAATATATCCTGCCACTCCCTTCTGGCCTGCCAAGTTTCTGTGGACAAATTTGCTACTAACCTTATGTTACTACCCTTGTAGGTTAAGGACTTTGTCCCTAGCTGCTTCCAGAATTTTCTCTTTGTATTTTGCAAGTTTCACTATGATGTGCCTTGGTGTTAACCTGTTTTTATTGATTTTGAGGGGAGTTCTCGGTGTCTCTTGTCTATGACTGCCTATTTCCTTCCCAGATTAGGGAAATTCTCAGCTATAATTTGTTCAAATAAACCTACTATTCCTTTTTCCCCCTCTTCTTCTGGGATTCCTATCATATGGATATTATTGCCCTGTATAGAATCACTGAATTCCCTATGTCTATATTCATGATCTAATAGTTTTTCCTCCCTTCTCCTTTTCGGTTTCATTATTTTCCATAATTTTATCTTCTATATCACCTATATCACCTATTCTATCCTCTGCTTCTTCCATCCTCATTGTCATTGTATCCAGTAAGTTTTGCATCTCAGTTATAGCACTTTTTATTTTGGCCTGACTAGTTTTTAGGTCTTTTATCTCTGAAGCAAAGGTTTCTTTGGTTTCTTCTATGTTTTTTTCACACCCAGCTAGTATTCTTATGACTGTTTTTTCTAAATTCTTGTTCACATTACGTTACTTATATCTGTTCTGAGCAAATCCCTGGCTGTGGTTTCTTCATGATCTTTCCTCAGGGGAGGGTTCCTCCATCTTGTCATTTTGTCTAGGTTTCTCTCTTTTGTGTTTTTTGAAAGCTTGTAATGTTTTATTTTCCTGAGAATAATGCTATATTAAGAAGGGATTATACACTGTCCATGGCCTGGAGATTCAGGAAGCGTTTCTCGCATATGCTGTGTATACTCTGCTATTGTCATTTGGTTGTTCTTTCCCCCAGGTCATTCCTCTGCAGAGCTCCTCCTTGCTTTCAGTGGGGAGTGTTTGGACCTTTAATTAGATATGCTTTGATTTGTTTGTTAAAATAAGCCTGATTAAAAAAAAAAAAAAAAGCCTGATCCAAAAAAAGAGAAAAAGAAAAGGAACAAAAACAAACAAACAAAAAACTATATGCCTGATTCCAAAGAAAAAGAAAGCAGGGAAAAAGAAGCCTGATTTAAAAAATTAAAAAAAAAAAAACAAAAACAGAAAAGGAAACAAAGGAAGCAAAGAAACAAACTATAAAGCTGATTAAAAAAAAGAAAAAGCCTAGTCCTGGTTCCACCAAAACTGAAGCTGATGCTTTGGAGCACTCTATGATCAGTAGATTTGGTGCATGTGGGGTGCCTGTGCTGGTCCTCTGGGGGAGAGGCCGACAGTACTGGCTCACAGTCAGACCTGACCTAGAAAAGATGTCCCTGCAAGGTGCAGGGGCATGAGATTTAATGCAAGCAGCTCCAGCCTCCACTGGGGGCACTGTGTTGTTCACTGAAGTCCAACTGTGCTGCTGGGCTGGGAGGAGATGATGTCACCCCACTCTCTTGTCCTCGGGTAGGGGTTCTCCTGCCGCCACTGTTCAGGTAGGCCTCACAGACAGACAAACAATCTCCCCTCCTATGTCCTAGGCTTCTTTCAGATCCCTGCCCTCAACCCATCTGTGCCAGGGCCATTGACACGCTGGGTGTCACACTCTCCTGTATTTTATCTCTGCCACATCATTAGGATTCAAAACTCCAAATCTTAGAAGACTCGACAAGGCACAGACCTGCTCCCCTCCTGTGGAGGAGAGGCTCACAGCGCTGTCCCCGGCACTGTTCTGTCCGAGAAAATAAGTATTACAACTGTGCAGGCTCCTGGAGTTTGTGGTGAAGCACAGCAAGAAGCTATGAGTGCTTTATCTGCCCTACACGTGTGCCTCCGTCTGCAATTGTTGAAAAGCCACTCAGAGGGCACCAGTCAGGACTTTTGTCCTTATAGAAGCAATATACCCTCTTCCAGAACGCTCCATGAAAGGGAATGTTCTTGCCCACTGAAACTCAGGGATCCCCACACCACACTCTCCACTGTCTGCTCCTGGACCTTCCTTCCTTCTCCCCAGGAGCACCACTGCGTGCCCAAATCTACTCCACCGAATAGCGCAGACTTCCAAAAACTCAGAATTTCCGCTCCACTGTTTACAACAACTTGTGATAATCAGTTCCTAATGATTTCCCAGTCAGTGGTTTTGGCAGAGTTCTTTTCTTGCGTGAACCCGACACACTGCCCTTTCTCCCCGTCTTTCTCCTCTCTGAGAAAAGGGCTCCTTCCTCTATGCCACACAGTGGCTTTTCTTTCCCCTAATTTCCCTCTCCTTACCATGTACCTGCCATGTTCTCTCCCTCAAATTATACATATTGTTTTCTTAAACCTCAGATCGATTACCTAGGTGTGCAAAATGATTTGATGTTGATCTAGCTGTGTTTGAGGGATGAGATGAGCCCAGGATATCCCTACTACTTGGCATCTTAATTCCTCCATTTCTAATTTTGAGTGTTTTCACCATGAACAGGTATTGAAATGTATCATATGCTTTTTTATGCATATCAAAATGTTCATTTGATTTTATCTATTATTCTGTAAATGAAATGAAGTAATTCCGTTGATTGGTTTTTAAGTGTTAAATTAATCCTTTCCTGGAATACAATTTTTGTTTATTATGATATATTATCTTTTTTAATTGCTGGGTTTGTTCCTTTGATATTTTGTTAATGACATTTGAATGTATGCTCATAAAGGATAAAAAATTGTAATTTCTTTTTTTTTAATACCTTTGCTGGAATTTGGTACCAGGCCTACCTGGCCTTTTATAATGATCTCAGGAGTGGTTTCTCCTTTGCTGCTTTTTGACAAAATTTCTAAGATTTGTGTTATTTCTGCCTTAACTAGTAGAAATAACCAAATAATCCATTTGAGATTATACTTTTCTGTGTGAGAATATACATTGTTATTCACATAAGATTTATTAATAAATATAGGCTCTTAAAGTTTTAGATTTCTTGTCATGTCAACTTTGGTAAATTGCGTATTGTAAATAATTTCTCCAATTTATATCTAAGTTGACTAATTTATTCCCATAAAGTTTGTAATATTTAATTATTATTTTAATAGGTAGAATATGCAATGATACCATGTTTCCTTGTTATTGGTAATTTGTTTTTCCTTCTTTTCTTTATAATGTTCTTATGGTTTTATTAATTTTATTTGAATTCTTAAGGAACTAAAGTTTGAGTCTCTACACATTTCCATTGCTGGCAACTTTTTATTAATTGGGTTTTTCTCTTATCTTTATTACTTCTTTCTTTCTATTACATTTGGGCTTAATCTTTATTATTTATATAAAACGTCTTCTTTTTTGAAAACTATATTCAAGGCTTACATTTTCTTCTTGATGCTTTATTCTTCCATGAATTTTGAAATGTTGTCCTTTAGTTATAAATCACATGAAAGATCTTAAAATGCTTATTTTTGGGGTTTTTTTTTTTGAATAGTTTAGAAACTGTTTAATAAATTTGGTTGTATATTTTCTAGATATCTTATTTTTATTGAATTATATTCTAATTCCATTTTGGTCACAGAATACATGACCTCATAGTTCAAACTTTTAAAACATACTGAGTTTTGTTCTATGATTCAGCATATTTTTTTTTTATTTTGTTTTTAACGTTTATTTACTTTTGAGACAGAGAGAGACAGAGCATGAACGGGGGAGGGTCAGAGAGAGGGAGACACAGAATCTGAAACAGGCTCCAGGCTCTGAGCTGTCAGCACAGAGTCCGACGCGGGGCTCGAACTCACGGACTGCGAGATCATGACCTGAGCTCGGTCGCTCAACCGACTGAGCCACCCAGGCACCCCCAGCATATTTTTAATCTTGGTACAAGCTCCTTGTGTACTTGGTGACAGGCTGATGTAAATAGCAATGTCTATTAATGCATATTATTCTTATGTATTTTGAAAGTTACATTTCCTGGGGCACCTGGGTGGCTCAGTCGGTTGAGCAGCCGACTACGGCTCAGGTCATGATCTCGCGGTCTGTGAGTTCGAGCCCCGCATCGGGCTCTGTGCTGATAGCTCAGAGCCTGGAGCCTGCCTCTGATTCTGTGCCTCCTTCTCTCTCTGCCCCTTCCCTGCTTGGTCTCTGTCTCTCTGTCTCTCTGTCTCTCTCTCTCTCAAAAATAATAAACATTAAAAAAAATTTTTTTTAATAAAAAAAAAAGAAAGTTACATTTCCTAAGTATTCTAAATATCTTTGAACTTTTAAGCATTATGTATGTTATCCTCCATGTTCAAGTTGATATTGGTATGTCTGGCATGTTTTAAGATATTTTAGAACATGTAGTTCTTTCATATGCTTACATTTTGTTCTGTTCCAGGCCTCTCGTGCTTTTTCTGAGATCCATAATGATGTAATTTCATTTTTATGCAGCATAGTTGCAAGTGATTGATAAAAAATTTTTCTACTAGGGGCACCTGGGTGGCTCAGTCAGTTAGGCATCTGACTCTTGATTTTGGCTCAGGCCATGATCTCATATCATGAGTATGAGCCCTGCATTAGGCTCTGCGCTGACAGCACAGACCCTACTTGGGATTCTCCCCCTCCCTCTCTTTGGGCCCTCCCCTGCTCATGCTGTGTCTCTCTCTCTCTCAAAGTAAATAATTAAGACTTAAATTAAAATAATTATTTCTTTATAGTAAAAATCTCAGAAAACTGTATTATAATAAGATTTATAACAACTTCAAAATATACTATATAAAAAACTCCCTAGGCTAAGATGTGGAGTCAGATGGCACATTTCTTAAAGTTAAGCCAAAATGGCTCATCATCTGGAAACTACAGTTTCAAAAATTGAAATCTTCTAGTAATAATTTTGGCTGGTACAGCAGACTACTATTGGTAATCCCATATATCGATATACATTTTCAATTCCTGACCTCTCTTGCAGTTAAGTAGGTCAGATGACTAATTTGACCAATGGAATGTGAGAAGAGACTTTGGGCTAAGCTATTTAATTATTTGGCTTGCCTCCATCCTCTTCACTCAGAGGCCACAGTACAGCCAGCCAACTACAAGGTGGACACTGCCTTCACTAAGTACAATTCTGACGTCAATGAGACATAGACTTCTTTCCTTTTAAAATTGAACAATGACATCATTTGTAATATAATTCAGCTAGGAGGCACCTGGGTGGCTCAGTTGGTTGAGCGTCTGACTTCAGCTCAGGTCATGATCTCACGGTCCGTGAGTTCGAGCCCTGCGTTGGGCTCTGTGCTGACAGTTCAGGGCCTGGAGCCTGTTTCAGATTCTGTGTCTCCCTCTCTCTCTGCTCCTCCCCTGCTCACACTCTGTCTCTCTCTTAAAAATAAATAAAGATTTTAAAAAAATCAGCTAGGTTTGGTGGGTATTTTATTACAGTCAATCTGTAATTTTTCATAATTCTATAATGCTATCTTCTGTATTTAAAAGAAAATATGGGATCTAAGCTTGCAAAGTGTATTTCCATATTATACTTTGCTTTTACCTTAAAACAACACAGTGAGATGCCAGATACTATGTATAAAGTTAATATGTGCTTTTAAGGCACACTGAATATAATAAGTGTTTGATAAATGTTAAGAATTACTTATTTTGTATGATTATAAAGACTGAGGCTTTGGTTTATATAAATCAACGTGACTAAGATATACTGTATACTCCCTAAATGTTAACAATCATATTTTCTTTTCAATTCTGTCAAATAAAGAGCTCGGGTTTTACATACTCAAGTAATTTTTTTCCAACTGGCACAGCTAATAAGTTTAGACCAGAGAATGAAACTCAAGTCTTTTAACTTGAAATCACTGTTTTTTACATTATACCACAACAGCCCAGTCCTTTGAGGCATTCTATATTCTTTTAAGTAGACTTGGGTTTTAATTAAGCTAAGTGGAGTCCAGGATAATTTCCTAGCATATGCTATTTAACACAGCAATCTTTAGAATCAGAAACAATTCTTATAAAAAGTGGAAAACTGGTTAATTTTTTTAACTTTTTTTAAATGTTTATTCATTTTTGAGAAAAAGAGAGACAGCCAAGTGGGGAAGGGACAGATAGAGAGGAAGACTCAAAATTTGAAGCACACTCAGGCTCTGAGATGTCAGCAGAGAGCCTGACGTGGGGCTCCAACCCACAAACCATGAGATCATGACCTGAGCCAAAATTGGACGTTTAATCAGTTTAGCCACCCAGGCAGCCCAGAAAAGTGGTTAAGTTAAAAAAAATTTTTTTAACATTTATTTATTTTTGAGAGACAGAGAGAGATAGAGCATGAGCAGGGGAGGGGTAGAGAGAGAGGGAGATATGGAATCCCAAGCAGGCTCCAGGCTCTGAGCTGTCAGCACAGAGCCGGACATGGGGCTGGAACCCAGGAGCCATAAGATCATCACCTGAGTCAAAGTCAGAAGCTTAACCCCCTGAACCACCCAGGCACTCCAAAACTGGTTAATTTTTTAAAAAAATTCCCTCACAAGTGTTTTTGCATTCATTCTAAGTATGAATAAATTTGTAAATAAAAATCTGTCAGCCAGTTGATATGTTTATGCATCAACAAGTGAATAACATGTAAAGTGTTAGGAAATAGCTTTTCAGAATTTTTAAATTTAGTTTTCTCTATTAAAGTATAGTTGACACAAAATGTTACATTAGTTTCAGGTGTACAACATAGAGATTCAACAATCTATGCTTTATGTTAGGCTCATCACAAGCGTAGCTACCATCTGTCACTATAGAGTGCTATACCATTGACTATATTCCCTGTGCTGTACCTTTCATTTCATAACTAGAAACCTTCCCACTCTTCTTTACCCATATTGCCCATCCTCACCCCCATCTCCTCTCTGGCAGCCATCATTTTCTTCTCTGTATTTTATGGGTCTGTTTCTGCTATTTGTTTATCCATTTTTTTAAATTTCACATATAAGTGAAATCATATGGAGTATGGATTTTTCCATTTGAAGTGACTGTGCGTAGAATTGAAACTTGAACTAATTAATATATGTATTATATTATATATTTATATATATATTTATATACATTATATATTTGTATTATATAATATATAATATATGCATAATATAATAGAGTCTGTGATGAACTATTTTGAAGAAAATTATAGATACCAGAATAGTATGGAAGATCTTATGAATAGATAATTTGAAGTTTAAAATTTTACTGCATTAAGGCAGAGATAGAGGCTCTAACACTACTGCAAATGAAGTTAATCCACTTTCTTGGCAAAAAAACAGACAGAAATCAGATTTGGATACTTTCTCCTTCATTCTTAAAGGAAGGCAATCTTTGGGTTTTGGTGAATGGCATTAAAGTATATACAACTTTAACTTCCACCTACAAGTGAAATCATATGGTATTTGTCTTTCTCTGACTGACTTATTTTTGCATCTATGATGATCAGAGTAATTGGCTCATAATTTTCTTGTAGTGTCCTTGTCTGGCTTTGGTATCTGAGTAATGCTGGACTTGAAAAATCGGTTTGGAATTGTTACTATATTTATATATCTATATCTATATTCTTTTTTTCTTGATTTACTTATTTGGAAGATTTGAAAAGGATTGTCACTAATCCTTCTTTAAATGTTTGGTAGAATCCACCAGCAAAGCCATGTGGTCCTGGGCTTTTCTGTGTTGGGAGGTTTTTGATTACTGACTCAATCTCCTTACTCATTATTAGTCTGTTCACTTTTTCTGTTTCTTGATGATTCAGCCAGGATATGCTGTATATTTCTAGAAATTTATCCATTTCTTCTAGGTTATCTAATTTTTTGTATATAATTTTCAAAGCAGTCTCTTATGAACCTTTGTATTTCTGTGGCAACAATTATAACATCGCCTTTCATTTTTAATTTTATTTGAATCTTCTCTTTTTTTCTTTATTAATCTAACTAAAGTTTTGTCCATTTTGTTTATCTTCTCAAAAAACCAACTTCTATAGTTTTTCTAGTCTCTATTTCATATATTTCAAAAAATAGGCAAGTGGGATTACATCAAACTGGGAAGCTTCTGTACAGTAAGGGAAACAATCAACAGTTAAAAAGCAGCTTCTGGAATTGGAAAACATACTTGGAAATGATATATTTCTTAAAGGGTTAATTTAAAAAAATGTATAAAGAATTCCTACAAACAAATAACAGGAAAAAAAGGCAAAGGACATGAATAGAAATCTCTTTATAGAAAACATACAAATTGCCAACAGAAATATGAAGAGGTGCTCAATATCACTAATCATCAGAGAAATGTTGATAAAAACCACAAAAATATCACCTCACACCTGTAGAAATGGCTGTTAGAAAAATAATAAGTATTGGCAATGTTATAGAGATATTGGAACTTTTGTACACTATTAGCAAGAATGTAAAAGGGTGCAGCCACAATCAAAAACAATGTAGAGTTTCCTTGATTAACTAAAAAAATATGATCATTAATCCTACTCCTGGGTACCTATCCAAAAGAATTGAAATCAGAATTTTTCTTTTAATTTAAATATAATTAACATACAATGTTACGTTAGTTTCAGGTATACAATATAATGATTCAACAATTCCATACATTTCTTAGACATCTTCAAGATAAGTGTATGTATAATTTCCTTTATTTCACTCATCCTTCCACCTAACTCTCTTCTTCTCTGTATTTAAGAGTCTGGTTTTTTGTTTGTTGGTTTGTTCATTTATCTCCTTTTTATTTGTTAGTTAATTTATTTTGTTTCTTAAATTTCAAGTATCTGTGAAATCATATGGTAGTTGTCTTTCTCTGATTAACTTATATCATTTTGCTTTACACCCTCTAGGTACACCCATGTTGTTGCACATGGCAAGATTTCATTCTTTTTCATGGCTAATATTCCACAGTATGTATCTACATATATACGTGTGTGTGTGTATGTGTGTGTGTGTATGTGTGTACACACATATGCACCACATCTTCTTCATCCATTCGTTTATGGATGGACCCTTAGATTGCTTCTAAATCCTGGCTATTGTAAGTAATGCTACAATAAACAGAAGGGTGCATATATCATTTTGAATTGGTGTTTTCATATTCTTTGTAAATACCCAGTATGGGAATTACTGATCATATGGTAATTCTGTTTTTAATGTTTTGATGAACCTTTCTACTGTTTTCCACAATGGCTGCACTTTTTGTATTCCTACCAACAATGCATGAGGGCTTTTTGTTCTATATTCTTGGCAACACTTATTGTTTCCTGTGTTTTTCATGTCAGACATTCTTAAAGGTGTAAGGTAATAGCTCATTATGATTTTGATTTGTGTTTCCCTGATGCTTAGTGATGGTGAGCATCTTTTCATGTGTCTGTTGGTCATCTGCATGTCTTCTTTGGAGAAATGTTTAGTAGTTTTCTGCCCATTTTTTCATTGGATGTTTTATTTTTTTGGAGTAGAATTGTATAAGTTATTTATGTATTTTGGATAATAACAATTGATCAGATACATATGTAACTGGCAGTCACCTTAGCTCATTCAATAGATTGTCTTTCAGTTTGGTTGACTATTTCCTTTCCTGTGCAGGAGCACTTTATTTTGTTCTAGTACCAATCATTTATTTTTGCCTTGTTTTCCTTGCCTGAAGAGACACATCTAAAAAAAATGTTGGAATGGGTAATGTCACAGAAATTACTGCCTGTGTCTTTTCTAGGATTTTTAAGGTTTCAGCTCTCATATTTAGGTCTTTAATCCTTTTTAACTTTATTTTTGTGTATGGTGTAAGAAAGTGGTCATGTTTCAGGGCACCTGGGTGGCTCATTTGATTGAGCAGCTGACTTCCGCTCAGTTCATAATCTCACGGTTTGTGAGTTCAAGCCCCGCATTGGGCTCTGTGCTAAAAACTGGAAGCCCAGAGCCTGCTTCAGATTCTGTGTTACCCTCTCTCTCTGCCCCTCCCCCGCTCACACTTTGTCTGTCTCTCTCTCTCTAAAAAAATAAATAAAAATTAAACAAAGAAAAGTGATCCTGTTTCATTCTTTTGCATGTGGGTGTCCAGTTTTCCCAGCACTGTTGGTTGAAGAGACTGTCATTTTCTTCCCTTGCCTATTCTTGCCTCCTTTGTCAAAGACTAATTGACCATATAATTATGGGTTTATTCCTGAGCTCTTTTCTGTTCCATTGCTCAATATGCCTCTTAGTGTGCCAGTACCATACTATTTTGATAACTACAGCTTTGCAGTATATCTTCAAATCTGGGATTATGATACCTCTAGTTTTTTTTTTTTTTTTTTTCAAGATTGCTTTGGTAATTCAGGTCTTCTGTGGTTCCATACAAATTTTAGGACTATTTGTTCTAGTTCTATGAAAAATGCTGTTGGTATTTCAATAGGGATTGCGTTAAATCTATAGATTATGTAGTATGGACATTTAAAAAATATGTGTTCTTCCAATCCATGAGCTTGGGATACATTTCCATTTGTTTGTGTCGTCTTCAATGTCTTTTTTCAATGTTTTATAGTTCCAGAGTACAAATTTTTCACCTTCTTGGTTATGTTTATTCCTAGGTATTTTTTTATGTTTGGTGCATCATAAATGAAATTGTTTACTTAATTTATTTTTCTGTTACTATTATTGGTATATAGAAATACAGCAGATTTCTGCATATTGATCTTGTATCCTACAACCTTACTGAATTCATTTATCAGTTCTAGTAGTGTTTTGGTAGAGTCTTTCGGGTTTTCTATGCATAGTATGATGTCATCTGCAGGTAGTTAAAGTTTTACTTCTTCCTTACCAATTTGGATGCCTTTTTTTTTTTGTCTGATTACAGTGACTAGGACTTAAAATACTGTCCTGAATAAAAGTGGTGAGAATGGTCATCTTTGTATTGTTCCTGACGTAAGGGAAAATCTCCCAGTTTTTCACCATTCAGTATAATCTTAGCTGTTGGTTTTTAATATATGCCCATTATTATGTTGAGGTAAGTTCCCTTTGTTGAGAATTTTTATCATGTAATTGTCAAATGCTTTTTCTGCAGCTATTGAAATGATAGTGTGGTTTTTCTCCTTTCTCCTGTTGATCTCATGTATCACATTGATTGATTTTCAAATATTGAAGGACTCTTGCATCCCAGGAAACAATGCCACTTGATTGCAGTTAATTATATTTTAATATATTGTTGGGTTAGTTTTGCTAATATTATTTTGAGGATTTTTGCATCTACATTCATCAGAGACATTGCCCTGTAGTTATCATGTTTGTAGTGTCTTAATCTGGTTTTGATATTAAGGTAATGCTGGAGTCATAGAATAAATTTGAAATTTTTCCTTCCTCTTCTATTTTTTGGAATAGTTTGAGAATAGATATTAACTCTTCTTTAAATATTTGATAGAATTCACCTGTGAAGCTGTCCGATTCTGGACTATTTGTTGGGAGTTTTTGATTACTGATTGAATTCCATTGCTGGTAGTCATTCTGTTCAAATTTTCTATTTCTTCCTGATTCAGTTTTGAAAAGTTATATGTTTCTAGGAATCTATCCATTTTTATAGATTGTCCAATTTGTTGCAATATAATTTTTCATAATATTCTTATATCCTTTTGTAATATGAGGGGTCAGTTGTTATATCTCCTCTTTCATTTCAGATTTTGTTTATTTGACCTCACTTGTTTGCTCGCTCGCTCTCGATGAGTCTGGCTAAAGCTTTATCAATTTTGTTGATCTATTCAAAGAACCAGTTCCTGGTTTCATTTATCTGTTCATTGTTTATGAGATTTTTTTTATTTATTTCTGCTCTAATCTTTAATATTGCCTTCCTTCTTCTGGTTTTTGGTTCTGTTTGTTCTTTTTCTAGCTCTTTTTGGTATAAGGTTTGGTTTTTTTGAGATTTTTCTTGCTTCTTGAGGAATATCTACAGGCTATAAACTTCCCTCTTAGAGCAGTTTTTACTGCATCCCAAAGAATTTGGAATGTAGATTTTCATTTTCATTTGTCTCCATATATTTTTTAAATTTCCTCTTTGATTTCCTGGTTGGCCATTCATTGTTTAGTAGCATATTATTTAACCTCCATGTATTTGTGTTATTGCCAGGTTGTTCCTGTGGTTGGTTTCTAGTTTCATAGCATTGTGATCAAAATGCATGCATAGTATGACTTTGATCGTTTTGAATGGTTGAGACTTGTTTTGTGGCATAATACATGACCTATTCTGGAGACTGTTCCATGTGCACTTGAAAAGAATGTGTATTCTGCTGTTTTAGGATGGAATGTTCTCAATATATCTTTTAGATCCATGTGGTCCAGTAGGTAATTCACAGCCACCATTTCCTTGTTGATTTTCCATTTGGATGACCTGTCCATTGATACAACTAGGATGTTAAAATCACCTAGTATTATTGTATATTGTCAATTAATTCCTATATGTTTGTTATTAGCTGCTTTATTTATGTGGGTGTTCCCATTTTGTGTGCATAAATATTTAAAATTGTTATATCTTCTTGTTGGATTGTTCCCTTTATGATTATATAGTATCCTTCTTTGTCTCTTGTTGCAGTCTTTTTTTTAAAGTCTCTTTGTCCAATGAATATATTGCTACCTGGGTTTCTTTTCATGATAAGCACTTTGCATGATAAATGATTTTCCATCCCTTCACTTTCAATCCACATGTGTCTCTAGACCTGAAAGGAATCTCTTATAGCAGCCTATAGATAGGTCTGGCCTTTCTAACCATTCCCTCACCCTTTGTCTTTTGATTGGAGAATTTAGTCTATTTACTTTCAAAGTAATTGTTAATAGCTATGTACTTATTTCTATTTTGTTACTTGTTTTATGCTTGTTTTTATACTTCTTCTTTTCCTTTCTTTCTTCTCCCACAGTTTGTGGGCTCTTTAGTGATATACTTGGATTTCTTTTCCTTTGTATTTTGTATATGTATTACCAGTTTTTGTTTTGTGGTTGCCATTAGATTTACATATACTATAGTATATGTGTGTGTGTGTGTGTGTGTGTGTATACATATATATATACATATTTATATATGTGTGCATGTATGTAGTATAGCAGTCTATCTTAAGAAAGACATATATATATATTTAGTATAGTAGTCCATCTTTTTTTTACTTTTTTTAACATTTATTTATTATTGAGAGACAGAGAGACACAGAGTGTGAGCCGGGGAGGGGGCAGAGAGAGGGGGAGACAAAGAATCCAAAGCAGACTCCAGGCTCTGAGCCGTCAGCACAGAACTCGACCCGGGAATCAAACTCACAAACTATGAGATCATGACCTGAGCCGAAGTTGGTCGCCCAACCAACTGAGCCACCCAGGTGCCCCATAGTAGTCTATCTTAAGTTGATGGTCGCATAAGTTTGAACCCATTCTTTACTCCTCTCCCCCATGCTTTATGTTTAATGCATATACTTTACACTGTTTATTTTGTGAGTCCCTTAAGTGATTGTTATAGATATACTTCTATTTACTGCTTTGTGCTCCCTACTTTTCTTATTCCTACTTCTTGTCTTTCCATTTCACTCAAAGGGTCCCCTTTAACATTTTTTTGTAGTGCTGGTTTAGTGGTCATGAACTCTTTTAACTTTTGTTTGGGAAACTCTTTACCTCTCTTTTTATTCTAAAGGATAGACTTGCTGGATAGAGTATTCTTGGCTGCAGGGTTTTTTCCTTCAGCACTTTCAATATATCATGCCACTCCCTTCTGGCCTGCACAGTGTCTGCTGAAAAAGTCAGCTCATAGCCTTATGGAGTTTCCCTTGTACGTAACTGTTTTCTCTTGCTGCTTTTAGCATTCTCTCTTTATCACTACTTTTTGCCATTTTAAGTATTACGTGTGTGGGTGTGGACCTCCGTGGGTTGATTTTGTTGGGGTTCTCTGTGCCTCCTGGATCTGGATTTCTGTGTCCTTTCCCCAGATTCTAGATGGTTTCAGCAATTATTTCTTCAAATAAAATTTGTTCTCCCTTTGCTCTCTCTCTTCTTCTGGAATCCCTTTAAGGCAAATGTTATTATCTTGATTTTGTTGCTGAGTTCTTTTAGTCTATATTTATCGTTTTGTTATTTTTACTCTCTCCTGTTCAGCTTGATTACTTCCTTCTACTCAGTCCTCCAAGCCACTGCCCCATTCTTCTGCTTTCTCTAGTCTGCTATTTATTCCATTTAGCGTATTTAAAAATTCAGTTATTGAGTTCTTCATCTCTGGTTCTTTGTTATGTTTTCTGTCTCTTTATTGAGGGTCTCACAGAGGTCCTCCACTCTTTTCCCAAGTCCAAGGAGTATCTTTATGACCATTACTTAGAATTTTTTATCAGGCATTTTGCTTTTCTCTGCTTCATTTAGCTCTTTTGTTGTGGTTTTGTCCGTTCTTTCATTTGGGACATAATTCTCTGCCTCTCCATTTTGTCTAGCTCTCTGTATCTGTTTGTTTATGTTATGAAAGTCAGCTGTTTCCTGCTCTTGAAAATAGTGGTCTTTTGAAGAAGATATCCTGTAGTGCCCTGCAGTGCAATGTTCCCTGTTCCCTGTTCCCTGTGGCTGTGCTGTTTTTGCCTTCACTCCAGTCATCTGCGATGGTTCTCTTTGTCTGTTGTGGGCAGGGTTTGGTCCTTGTGTTGTTAGTGGGCCAGTAGGGTGGGCCTTGGGTTTGAGATGAGTCAGACCAGGCATTGGCCAGAGATGCAGTAGCACTGAAATGAGTAAGGCAGCGGTGTAGCACACAGTGCCAGTAAGATTCCTGCCAGTGAGAGGGGACCTCCAACTGTCTGGGACCAAGGCAGGTATGGTTGGAGCAAGCTGATATGAAGAAGCGTGGAAGGGTGGGATGCTGGGTGTTAACAAGGTTTACGTGGGTCTTTTGTGGGCAAGCACCTGGACCTGATGCCTGGCTATTGGGGGCATGTCCACAGGAGAATGTGTGGGCAGGGCACACTATGAGCAAGTTAGGTAAGGAGTGTTGGCACTGTGCTGGTTCCTGCAAATGTCCATGTATTTATTCTGGGGGTGGGAGGGGGAAATGGCAACTGCCATCTTCTTTATTCCTGGAGATGTCTTCCAATGATCCCTGCCCTTCCAAGCTCTGAGAGTACTAAAAGAAACTCCCTCCCACATACCCCAGGCATTTTTCAAAATGCTACTTGTGTGATGGCTCTCTATATGGTTGTTTGTTTTTCTGTCTCTTCAAGGGCAGGGACAGTTTCCTCTTACCCTCCCGGGTCTCCCATGAGCCTGCTTATTTTTGAAGTTCCAGGTTTTAAGCTCTGCTGATTGCAAGAACTCATGAAATTTGGCCCCTCTGTTTCTCAAAGCCAAATATTACGGAGACATCTTCCCTGGGTGTACTCCATGATGTGAGAGTACTCCTCTTTGTGCTTGAGGTGTCCCTCTTTCCTGCAGAGAGTCCCATGGGTCCATTCAGCTCCTGGCCGTATCTCTTCCCCTTGTACCCTCTTCATTGTGACCTCTTCTTTACATTTAGCTGTGGATAGTCTATTCTGTCAGTCTTTGGGTCATTTTCTGGGTTATTTACATTCATGTGACTGTTTCCTGGTTGTATCTGTGGGACAGAGTAAACTAAGAGTCCTCCTATTCTGTCATCTTCGCCAGAAGTCTGTCAGGGTTCTTATCTACAATATCAGATACCAGAAAATATATGGCAGGAACATTTGATAGTAAACAAATATTAAGGAAAACTCATGAACATTAAATACAGTCAATTTAACAGGAAAGAGAACTGAAATGCATCGAATATCTATGGATTTTAATTTTTGTGGTGTAATTTAATCTTACTGGGAATTCATCAGGAAAGTATGGAGATATTTATTAACTTGCCCCAAGTAACACAGAAGCTATGGGTAGATGTATAATAGAAGCTCATGTTTATTAGGTGCCATAAGCTCTCATCCTATCCATTTTCATTTTCAACATAGCTCAATTATTTTCAACTATTAGTATTTCTAGACTGAGTGATTCTTTGATTGGTGACTTTAGAACACAACCTAAAAAGCAAGGAAGTCAGTAAAAATAACTGGGCCCCAAGCTGTCTTCAAGAGAACCCTTAAGCATACTAATGATTTTTAGGTTGTCCAACTCTGTGGAGCCTAAACATATTGTATCTTGCATACATACTGACTTATAACAACCTGGCATTGAAAGTCAAAATTATCTCATTTCAGAAACTGATGAGAGATTTAATACTTTCCCAGTTTTAAAGGTGGAGAAATTAATAATTATTTAATGTCCCCCACTTTGATAATGTCAAAATTATGACTAGAATCCAGGTCTTTTGTTCTCCAAATATACTATTCTAAGAAAAAATGAATACTAATTAGACAATTGAGAAGGGCTTTTCATTTTTATAGAGAAGCAGCTACAAAGAAACGTAGAAGAAAAAATGACACAGGTGTTGTTATGAATAATAATTTTGTAAAAATTACACAAGCCCTGGAAGATGTCATGACAATTCTAGACTGAAATCTGAGATTAAAACAACAGCATAGTTATATCACAGATGATATGGTTCAGATTTCCATTTCGAAGACACTGAATTTTCCTTGCCCGCATTAGCACCATATATACAATATAAAAAATTATGCACACACTTATAGTTGTACTCAAAACAAGAAAGAGAAATGAAAAGGCATTTCTATAAATACTTACAATAAACTAACAAAGCAACAAAGAAACCAAATCAGTTATATTATGACAGCTTTCTGAGAAGCAGGGCCAGTGTGAGTGCCATAAAACTAGAGCTGACACTAATGAGTACGTAAGCCTGAAACATCATTGACCTAAATAAGACCAATGCCATGGGGAGAAACATCCCAACAGAAGGTAACACTTATACTGGAGCACTAGGAATATTAGAGTCATCAGTACAGGCTTAAAATAAATGCATTTAATACCCTCAATAAACAAAGGAATCATGCTCATTATGTTAGTTAGAAATCATAAAAATTAAGCGTCATGAACAATAAATGGACAGTTATGAGGATAAACCAATCGGTCATTTTGAAAAGCAATAGTGTTGAAATAAAGTAAAAATCTTAGCACAGGCTTTTACCTAAATGAACATAGGATGATTACCTAAATAACCATAGCTGAAGAATAAATGAGTACGTTGAAAGGTCAGGTGTAGCAGTTGTCTGAAACAAATTAAAAAAAAAAAAAACATTTAAAAACAGGAGGACCAGGATCAAATAGTTTAGAGACATATACAGATCCAGAAGTTGCAATATTTCTCTATTAAGATTTCTGAATAAGAGGGTATAATTATGTTGGGTTGAAAGTATTTGAAGAAATCACGAATAAAAATTTCTAAGAATTGAAAGTGTGCATGGATGCTGATACTGGAAGAAACTACTGTGTACAAGAGCAGGACAAATGAAGAAGTAAAACTTGCCCACAAACTTGCAGTTTAAATTCAAGTCAAGGATAAGGAGAAATTCCTAAAGCTAAATAATACTAGGAATTCTCAAATCCCCATACAGAATTTCCTTAAAAATTGTCAACCAATGTATCAATATTTCAACAATACCCAAGTAAGAAACCCTGGGCTTTTAATACACACGAGAGCTTATGCTGGTATTCTTACTTTTTTTTTTTTTTTAATTTTTTTTCAACGTTTTTTATTTATTTTTGGGACAGAGAGAGACAGAGCATGAACGGGGGAGGGGCAGAGAGAGAGGGAGACACAGAATCGGAAACAGGCTCCAGGCTCCGAGCCATCAGCCCAGAGCCTGAGGCGGGGCTCGAACTCACGGACCGCGAGATCGTGACCTGGCTGAAGTCGGACGCTTAACCGACTGCGCCACCCAGGCGCCCCTGGTATTCTTACTTTTTACTTTTTCTCTCAGAGTAGAAAGTAATGTTTAAACAAATTAATCATATTTACATTTCTTTTGAATTATTACCTTAAAATTGCTATAGCATTTAAAGTATGATTTCCTATTTGGGATTTGTGTCATAGATTTGAAGATTATTGCTTCAAGAAATCAGTTGTAATTTATTTTAATGAATGAGGAGCATTGTCTAAATATATTCTGAATTTTTATAGTCTTGCTGTTTGAGTATATTAAATTATATGAGTTCTTAATGAGAGAAAAATCTCAAAAGTAAACAGGAAAACCAGGATAATGTTCCCATCAGTACTCTGATACTGCTCTTCTCCTCGTTATAAAATACATTCTTCCATTTGGTAAAATGATCTACATTTATATTTTGTGAAATTATCATATATCTCTTCAATCTGTCATCTTTGAGTACATACACACACACATCTCCTAACTATATATTTGAGTATATAAAATTATCTGTATGGTTACTGTTTTATATAATTATGTCATATATTTTAAATTATCTATAATTTTTAATAGTTGATATTGAATTTGAATTTTAAAAATCTGCAGATTTTAGAGTTAACCTTATGGACTATCAAAGATCAATGGGATGGGGGCGCCTGGGTGGCTTGGTCAGTTAAGCGTCCCACTTCGGCTCGGGTCATGATGTCAGGGTCCGTGAGTTCGAGCCCCACGTCGGGCTCTGTGCTAACCGCTCAGAGCCTGGAGCCTGTTTCAGATTCTGTGTCTCCCTCTCTCTCTGCTCCTCCCCTGTTCATGCTCTGTCTCTCTCTGTCTCAAAAATAAATAAACATTAAAAAAAAATCAATGGGATGATCTATTTATACATATGTACTTAAATAAAGGTCAATGGGATGATATAGTTATAAATATGTATTTAAGTTCATACATATTATCTATTTATAGATATGTAGTTAATGAAAAGAATCATTTTAAGTCCTTTTTGGATTTTTATTGGTGTGTAATGGACTTGTAACATTGTATTAGTTTTAGACGTACAACATAATAGTTGGATATTTGTATACACTGTAAAATGTTCAACACAATAAATCTAGTTACCAACCATCACCGTTTAAAGTCACAAAAATAAAACCCTGCCCACAAAGCACGAAGAGAGATATTACAGATTACTGGAACTGGAGGCAAAGCTTGCTCAGTCACCACAGCAGGGCACATGAAACACACATAGGAGACACCGCTGAAGTGCCAGTTTCTGATGAACAGGGAACATTTTACAGGGGACATTAGAATCCCATGACTCATTTATTTTATAATTGAAAGTGTGTATCTTTTGAACCCTTTACCTGTTTCTTCCAATACCCAGTGATCCTCACTTCTAGCAACTTCCATTCTATTCTATGTATTTATGTCTCTATATCTATCTTTGTTTTGTTTGTTTTTTAGATGCCACATATAACTGATTTTTATTTTTTTAAGAAAACACCAAACTGTGTTCCTTAATGTTTCAACTAATTTACATTCACACCAGCAGTGCGTGAGAGTCCCCTTTTCTCTACATCCTCACCAACACTTGGTATCTCTTAAGGCTTTTTCTATGATCTCTATTCTAACAGGTATGAGGTGGTATCACACTGTGGTTTTGATATGTATTTCCCTGATATTACTGATTTTGAGCAACTTTTCATCTGTCTGATGGCCATCTCTATGTCTTCTTTGGAAACATGTCTATTTAGGTCCTCTGCCCACTTTTTAAATCAGATTATTTTTCTGCGATGGGTTTGTATGAGTTCACTATATATTTGGGGCATTAACCTCTTATTGGATATATGATTTGCGATATTTTCTCCCATTCAATAGGCTGCCTTTTCTTTTTCTTAATAGTTTCCTTTGCTATGCAGAGCTTTTTATTTTGATATAGTCCTACTTGTTTACTTTTGCTTTTGTTATCTTTGCCTTTGGAGAGAGATCAAAAAAAAAAATCATCACCAAAACCAATATCAAGGAACTTATCACCTATGTCTTTAAACCATTTAGGGATAATTTCTGTGTATGGTATAAGATAGTAGTCTGGATTCATGCTTTTGCATGTGGCTGTCCAGTTTTCCCAGAACCATTTATTGAGGAGACTTCCTTTCCGCATTGTATGTTCTTGTCTCCTTTGTTATAAATTAATTTACCACATATGTATGAGTTTATTTCTGGGATCTCTGTTGTGTTCTAGTGATCTGTTTTTATGTCAACACCATACTATTTTGATTATTACAGCTCTGTAGTATAGTGTGAAATCAGGGAACATTATGCCTCCAGCTTTGTTTTTCTTTCTCAAGATGACTTTTGCTACTTGGGGTCTTTTGTGGTTCCATACACATTTTAGGATTATTTCTTCTATTTCTGTGAAAAATGCCATTAGAATTTTAATGGATATTTCATTAAATCTGTAGATTGCTTTAGGTAGTATGGAAATTTTAACAATAGTAATTCTTTTAACCCATGAGCATAAAATATCTTTTTGTTCATTTGTGTCTTCAATTTCTTTTATCAGTGTTTTATAGTTTTTAGTGTACAGATCTCTTACTTTCTTGGTTCAATTTATTCCTAGGTATTTTATTTGTATGCAGTTGAAAAGGGGACTATTTTCTTAATTTCTCACTCTGATAGTTCATTGTTAGTGTATATATAAATGCAACGGATTTTTCTATATTGAGTTTATACCCTGCATTTTTACTGAATTCTTTTACCAGTTCTAACAGGGTTTTGTTGGTGAAGTTTTTAGAATTTTCTATATATAAAATCATGTCACCTGCAGATAGTGACAGTTTTATTTCATCATTTCCAGTTTGGATGACTTTTATTTCCTTTTCTTGCCTAATTCCTCTAGCTCGAACTTTAAGTACTATGTTGAATAAAAGGGGTGGGAGTGGGCATCTTGTTCCTTATCTTAGAGGAAAAAGGTTTAGCTTGTCACCACCAAGTATGATGTTAGATGTGGGCTTGTCATGCCTTTATTACAATGAGGTATGTTTCCACTATACTCACTATGTTGAGGGATTTTTAGCATAAGTGAATGTTGAATTTTCTCATGAGCTTTTTCTGCATTTATTGAGATGATCATATAATTTTTATCCTTCATTTTGTTAATGTGGTATATCATGTTGACTTATTTGTGAATGTTGAACCATTCTTGCATCTCCAAAATAAATCCCACTTGATCATGGTGTATGGCCCTTTTAAATTATTTGGTTTGCTAAGATGTTGTTGATGATTTTTGCATCTATATTCATCAGGAATACTGGCCTGTAATTTTTGTGTGTGTGTGGTGTCCTTTTCTGGTTTGGATATCAGAGTAATGGTGGCCTCCTAAAATCAGTTTGGAAGACTTATCTCCTGTTTAGATTTTTTGGAAGAGTTTAAGAGGGCTATATATTAAATATTTTTGTAGCTTTCATAGAACTCACCAGTGAAGTCATCTGGTTCTTGGCTTTTGTTTGTTGGGAGGTTTTGGATTAATTATTCATTCTCCTTACTACTAATGTGTTAATTCAGATTAACTATTTCTTCATGATTCAACCTTGGAAGATTGTAAGTTTCCTGGAATTTATCCATTTCTTCTAAATTGGCCAACTTATTGGTATATAATTCTTCATAGTAGTCTTTTATGATCCTTTGTATTTCTGTAGTATCATTTGTGCGTTCTCTTTTATATTTTATTTTATTTGAGCCCCTTTTCTTTTTTCCTTGGTCATTCTAATTAAAGGTTAGTTGAGTTTTGTTTATCTTTTCAAATAGTGACCTTTTAGTTTCATATATCTTTTTGATTGTCTTTTTAATATCTATTCCTTTTCTGAGCTTTGTTATTTCTTTCCTATTAAATTTGGACTTTGTTCTTTTTCTAGTTATTTTAGGTCTAAAGTAACATTGTTTATTTGGGATTTTTCTTGTATCTTGAGGTAGGCATGTATGGCGATTAATTTCCCTCCTAGAACTTCTTTTGCTGCACCCCATAGATTTTGGTATGCCATATTTCTTTTCATTTATACCTAGACATTTTTTTATTTCTCCTCTGATTTCTTGGTTGACTCATTGGTTGTTCAGTAGTATGTTGTTTAATCTCTACATATTTGTGTTTTTTCTAGCTTTGTTTTGTAATTCATATCTAGTTTCATACCATTGTAATCAGAAAAGATGCTTGATATAATTTCAATATTATTAACTTATTTGAGACTTGTTTTATGGCTTAACATATGATCTATCTTGGATAATGTTCCATTCACACTTGAGAAGAATGTATATTCTGGTGTTTCTGGATGGGATATTCTGAATATGTCTATTAAATCCATCTAGTCTAATGTGCCATTTGAGGACAATGCTTCCTTACTGATTTTCTGCCTGGATGATTTTTCCTTTGTTATAAGTAGGGTTATTAAAGTTCCTTAGTATTAATGTATTGCTCTCAACCTCCCCCTTTAGATCTGTTAATATTTTCTCTATATATTTAGGTGTTCTTATGTTGAGTACATAAATATTTACAAATGTCATATCCTCTTGTTGGATTGGCCCCCTTATTGTGTGATGGCGTTCTTTGTCTTTTATTACAGTCTTTGTTTTAAGGTCTTTTTTGTCTTATAAAAGTGTTGCTACTCTAGGTTTCTTTTGGTTTCCATTTGTGCAGAACAACCATTTCCACTGCTCACTTTCAGTTCAGGTGTGTCCTTACATTTAAACTGAGGCTCTTGTAGACAAAATATAAATGAGTCTTGGTTGGGTGGGGGGGTTGGTGTTTTCTTAAACCATTCAGCCACTATGTCCTTTGTTTTCTAGAATTTAGTCAATTTACATTCAGAGTAATTATTGATTAGTATGTACTTAATGTAATTTGTTAATTATTTTATTTTTGTTTTGTAATTCCTGTTTTTTTTTCTTCTCTTGCTCTCGTCACTTGTGGTTTGATAGGTTCCTGTAGTGTTTAGACTCCTTTCTTATCATTTGTGTATCTGCTACAGGTTTTGGCTTTGTGGATATATATATATTAATATATTATATATATGTATATTATTATATATATTAAGTTTTTATTTATTAATGTCTATTTTAAGTTGACAGCAACTTAAATTTGAATGTACTCTAAAAAACTACATTTTTACTACTCATTCCCCACATATTATGTCTTTTGATATTATATACCCCTTAACTAATTTTTGTAATTGTGGCTATTTTTACTACTTTTGTCTTTTAATCTTTACCTTATATTTACCTTTATTAGTGAGATTTATACTTTCATATTTTTCCTTGTTACTAATTATTTTTCTTTTTTTTTAGCTTAAAGAAGTCTCTTTAACATTTATGTAAGGCTGATCTAGTGGTTGGTGATAAACTCCTTTAGCTTTTCCTTGCTAGGAAAACTATGTCTCTCCTTTGAATCTGAATACCTACCTTGCCAGGTAAAATATTGTCTTTATTTCCTCTCTCTCTCTCTCTCTCTCTCTCCCTTGTAGGGTGCTTTTTCTATTCAGCACTTTAAATATATCATGATACTCCTTTTTGCGATGCAAAGTTTTTGCCGAAAAATCTGTTGATATCCTTGTGGGAGTTCCCTTTACATACAAGTTGTTTTTCTCTTGATGCTTTTAAGATTTTCTCTTTATTCTTAACTTTTGACATTTTAATTATAATGTCTTGGTATAGATACTTTATGTTCACATTATTTGGAACTCTGAGCTTCCTGGATGTAGATGTGAATTTCTTGCCTGAGTTAGGGAAGTTTTCAGTTATTATTTCTTTAAATAAGTTTTCTGCCACTGTCTTTCTCATCTCCTTCTGGAAACCCTATAATATGAATGTTATTCTGCTTAATGTTGTCCCATGGGTTCTTTAAGCTATCGTCAATTCTTTTTTTCTTTTTGCTGTTCTGTCTGGGTAAGTTTTCACTGTCCTATATTCTAGTTCACTGATCCTTTCCTCAGCTTCACCTAGCCTGCCAGTGAATCCCTCTAGTGTATTTTTCTTTTCAGTTCAGTTATTGTATTCTTTACCTCTTACACTTTCATCTGGTATGTTCTTATATTTTCCCTTTGTTAACATTCTCACTGTGTTCATCAGTTCTTTTCCTAAGTTCAGTGAGCACCTTTATGACTATTATTTTGAATTCTCATATAAATTACCTCCATTTTGTTATTTTTTTTTTCCTGAGGTTTTATCTTACCCTTTCATTTGGAATATATTCATGTTTCCTCATTTTTCTTGACTCTTTTCTTGTTTGTTTGTTTCTATGTACTAGGTGAAACAGCAACCTCTCCAAGTCTTGAATGAATAGTCTTGTGTAAATGAACTTCTTCATTCATTCTTGCCCTAGCTGTTGATTTTCTCCCAAACTTTTGTGATTGCCTAAACAGCCTGATTTATTCTGGATAGGTTCCTATTGTTAAGAGTGTGCCAAGACCTGTCACTCTTCCAAAGGGAGGGATCTCAGTTAGCACCTAGAGTCAGGTTGATTGGTAAACAAACCCTCAGGCTGCAGCTTTTAACTAATGCAAACACATACAGTCCTGTGTGACTTCAATGGTAAATACTGCTGGCCTCCAGCCATCTCCAATCTGGAGATGTCCCTTGAGCAACAGTTGCAAAACTGGGGCAGCAGATGAGTGTATAAGTTCCTTTCTGGGAGGTACTAGTGAGTTATAGGGAGGATAAGGGAAAGCACAAAGATAGTGTCCCCCACCCTTTGTTGCTTGAGAGCACCACTGTAGTCTCTAGGAGTGTGATGACCCTGAAACTTGTTCTTCAAGCTAAAGCTTCAGGAAAATTAAATAGGCCTTTTTCACCTGAAGACTATGGGTATGTTTCAGTCTACTGTTTGTGTAGTGCCCTGGGGGGTGATTGCCTGCCAAGAACTGTCTCTGATTGTCACAGTCCCATAGGATTCAGGAAAACAAGCTCCCCTTGCCACCAGAGCCAGGCAGTCAAGTGGAGTGCCCTGTATGGTCTGTGCATGTTTGTCAGCTTTAGAGAGGCAGTTAAGAGTACAGGGACTGTGCATGCAAACCAGCTTCAGCAGGGTAGTCCTCTCTGAAGCTCCTGCTGTCTTTAGCAGGGCATCAGGAGAGTTCAGGAAATGTGTGTGCTTGCTGGCTTTGGCAGGGCTCTGGGTTAGTGCAGGAACTGTGTGCATCTGCCAGTATTAGCAAGGTAGAATGAAAACACATAAATGGTGCCCACTAACAACTCTGTCCAGGAGAGATTCCCAGCAGGCTCCTGCCCCTCCAGAGGACTTTAAGATTATCAAATGGATCTCTTTCACAAGTAGTGTAGGCAATGTTCAAACTGCCACTGGGCCCTGGGGTGAGGGGGTCTACATATAAGCCCTTTAAGTGGTATCTCTGTTCCCTACAGCTATTTGGGTCTCCTGGGTATAAGTCCCATTGTTTTCAAAGCTAGATGCCTCTCATTCCTCAGGAAGATGCACCTGCTTTATGAAATCACTCCTGATTTGGGGTTGCTGTGCCCGGGATGGACTTTTTCTTAACACTGTATTTCTGCCTTTCCCACTCATCTCAACACAGCCATTTTATCCTTTGTTGTGGAGGAGCTGTTCAGATTGTTTTCAGGTCCTTTTCAGAGGGAAGTTTTCCATATATACCTGTGTGTTTTGTGTGTCCACAGGAAGAGGTAAGTTCAAGAGCTTCCAATACTGCTATACTGGACAACCCTCACATTATTTTATGATCTTGACAAACTTTACTAAAAGCATATACTTCACAAAAAATCTATTACTAAGATATTCAGTTTTTTTAAAGTATTAGCTCAGAAAACAAGTGGGTAAGGAGAAAAGATACCCAATAGTAAAAAAATGATAAGTTCATGTGGATAATTCCAAACCCATAACAATAATTTAGCAAAAAGCAAGTGTAGTTCTCAGGTACATATTTCCACTTTCCTACCTCCAATAACAGAACAAAATTTTATCAGTTTTAGGGACAAGAAATGTCCCACTATTTTCAAAAGTAAGTGTCCTGGTGGGATGAATTAAGGTGGAGACTAAAAATACAGTTCTAAAATGGCAAAAAAATTATAGATGAGTTCAATAAATTGGGGAGAAAGGAAACAACAGAAAAAATGCTTGAGAAATTTTCGGTATCAACTGTCTGTGCTGTAGAACAAATCTATAGTTGCTGCTTTCCCCTCAATGCTCTGATATTGTTTTCAGTGGAACTTCAAAGGGAAGATGTGGCTGCTTTCCAGTTTCAGTGTTCTCATCCAGCTGTTAAGACAGTTAAAGAGCTTTGGTTGTAAAGGTTGAGGTTTCAGAAATCATGCAGTCTGCCTCTGCGACACAAGTGAGCATCCAATCATTAGTATTGAGATATAGTGAAGAAAGACAATGTTCTTGCCTAACTAAAAAATGATCAATAAACCAAACATCCAAGAGGATTTCTTGGTATATCTCTTTTCTACTCCCATGTTTTCTGGTTACTACAACTTCCCAGATGCTCAAAACTAGAATTTGATGAAGTATAAAAAAAAAAAAAAACTAGTTAAATTAACTAAACACAATATAAACAACTTTGTATAGTATATATATAAAGTTTTTTAAAAGTCCCTATAGATTGACTCTCCCCTTTTAAAAATCAGTAGGCAATAGGAGAAACTTCCTAGGAAGATGGTGAAGTAGGAGGAAACTAAGCTCACCTCATCCCATAATACAACTAGATCACACCCACGTCACTGTAAATAACCCACTAAACTCTCCAAAAGACTAGCACAACAGACTCTCCACAGCTATATGTAGAGAAGAGGCCTCATCTGAAAGGGTAGGAAGGGCAGAGATGTGGTCAGAGCTAAAGAGATTTGTGGGAGCATCTGCAGAATGGAGGAACACCATAGGCGTTGAGGGGGGAATAAAATACAATCTCATGCCAGGCACCCCAGGCATAGGGAGCCTGCACAAGGAAGAAACATTCAGCTTTGAGAACTGGATGAGCTGAACTTTGTGAGTTCTTACAGTCAGTAGGACTTAACACCTGGAACTTTAAAAATCAATGGGCTCACCTCTGGTGTAACAGCCCTCCCGTCACTGTTAAGGATTAACTTGCTTCAAGCTTACACACTCCTTCCTTGCTGACCTAAGTCACTTGATATGTACAAGAACTAAGTTAATATCATTGAGATATTCAGAACCCTGGCCTTGAGGATTGAAGGACCAAACTTTCCCAGAAGATAAGGCTAGACTACATTTGAAAACAGCTGACTAACCTCCCTTTCTGCACATGCAAACCCTGCATTCTTTTGCAGAAATAACAAAGTACTCCTGCACATCATGAAATAGGACTTGCTAAAAGCACACCTTATCTCTGATTTCTTCTGTAGACACACCCCCTCCAGTCACTCCGCTGCTCCAGGTATCTTCTCACAGCAGACATATGCAAACCTTGTTCCAACCTGGCCTGCCTGGGTCTCAGAGACTGCAAGTCATTTCCCACATACACCAGCATGGACCTTGTTGACAATGCATGTCCCATCACTGCATTCTTCTCTGGACTTCCCTCCTCCAATATACCTTTGGCCAGAGCCCATCCAAAGTGGTGCCACAGGCCTGTCAGTGTGCAAGCAGTCCTGACAGTGGCCAGAATCACTCTGAAGTGACTCCTGACCTCGGGAGAGGGGAAGACAACTACAGACACCAGTCCAACTGCTGCCTCAGCGGTGGTCTGGGAGTAGACATCTGCTCTGATAGCAGGCCCCGCCCACCAGTGAAAGCTTCTCAGAGGACAACATAGAAAAAGTGCCTTGCAATACAAAGCTACTGCATCTCTGGCCAATGCCTGGTCTGACTCATCTCAAACCCAAGGCCCACCCTACTGGCCCACTAACAACACAAGGACCAAACCCTGCCCACAACAGACAAAGAGAACCATCGCAGATGACTGGAGTGAAGGCAAAAACAGCACAGCCACAGGGAACAGGGAACAGGGAACATTGCACTGCAGGGCACTACAGGATATCTTCTTCAAAAGACCACTATTTTCAAGAGCAGGAAACAGCTGACTTTCATAACATAAACAAACAGATACAGAGAGCTAGACAAAATGGAGAGGCAGAGAATTATGTCCCAAATGAAAGAACGGACAAAACCACAACAAAAGAGCTAAATGAAGCAGAGAAAAGCAAAATGCCTGATAAAAAATTCTAAGTAATGGTCATAAAGATACTCCCTGGACTTGGGAAAAGAGTGGAGGACCTCTGTGAGACCCTCAATAAAGAGACAGAAAACATAACAAAGAACCAGAGATGAAGAACTCAATAACTGAATTTTTAAATACGCTAAATGGAATAAATAGCAGACTAGAGAAAGCAGAAGAATGGGGCAGTGGCTTGGAGGACTGAGTAGAAGGAAGTAATCAAGCTGAACAGGAGAGAGTAAAAATAACAAAACGATAAAAACAGACTAAAAGAACTCAGCAACAAAATCAAGATAATAACATTTGCCTTAAAGGGATTCCAGAAGAAGAGAGAGAGCAAAGGGAGAACAAATTTTATTTGAAGAAATAATTGCTGAAACCATCTAGAATCTGGGGAAAGGACACAGAAATCCAGATCCAGGAGGCACAGAGAACCCCAACAAAATCAACCCACGGAGGTCCACACCCACACACGTAATACTTAAAATGGCAAAAAGTAGTGATAAAGAGAGAATGCTAAAAGCAGCAAGAGAAAACAGTTACGTACAAGGGAAACTCCATAAGGCTATGAGCTGACTTTTTCAGCAGACACTGTGCAGGCCAGAAGGGAGTGGCATGATATACTGAAAATGCTGAAGGAAAAAACCCTACAGCCAAGAATACTCTATCAACAAAATCAGTACAAATAAGTATATATATATATATATATAACAATCAGGTAAGCAATTCACAAATTAAAATGATGGAAAATATGACACTATTTATCTAAAACATGAGGGAGAGAAGAATAAAGAATGGGTTCAAACTTCAGGGACCATCAACTTTCTGTAGACTGTTATATGCATAAAATCTTATAGACAAACCAAATTATGACCACAAATCAAAAAACAGAAATAGACATATGAAAAATAAAGGAAAGGAATCCAAGTATATCACTAAAGAATGCAAACGAATGGTGAGAGAAGAGAGAAAAAGAAGAAAGGAAAAGAGAATGACTACAAAAACAACCATCAAACAAGTAACAAAATGGCAATAAGTGCATACCCACCAAAAATTACTTTGAATATAAGTAGACTATATACTTCAATCAAAAGACACAGGGTAAAAGAATGGATAGAAAAGCAAGACCCATCTCTGTTCTGCCTAAAAGAGACTCACTTCAGACCTAAAGACAGGTACACATTGAAAGTGAAGAGCTGGAACAGCCCTTATGTAAATGGAAGTGAAAAGAAAGCCAGGGTAGCCATACTTACATTGGACAAAGTAGACTTTAAAATACTGTCCCAAAAGGGGTGCCTGGGTGGCTCAGTTGGTTGAGCGTCCGACTTCAGCTCTGGTCATGATCTCACAGTTCGCGAGTTCTAGCCCCATGTCGGGGTCTGTGCTGACAGCTCAGAGCCTGGAGCCTGCTTCGGATTCTGTGTCTCCCTCTCTCTCTGCTCCTCCCCTGCTCATGTTCTCTCTCTCTCTCTCCTTCAAAAATAAAAACAAAAACATTAAAATATTATACCAAGAGAAGTAGAAGGACACTGTATTCATTAAAAAAATCCAGCAAGAAGGTATAACAATTTTAAATATTTATGTACACAAGATGTGAATACACAGATGCATAAGGCAGCTAATAATAAGCATAAAGGAGCTCATTGGTAGTAATATAAAAATAGTAAGGAACTTTAACATTGCACTTACATCAATGGATAGATTATTGAAACCCCTAATCAACAAGGAAATGGTGACAACAATGACAACAATGACAAATTGACTCATATGAAGCTAACAGATATATTCAGAACATTCCATCATAAAACATCACAAGACACATTATTTTCAAGCACACATGGAACATTCTCCAGAATAGGTCATGTATTAGGCTACAAAAGAAGTCTAAACAAATTTTAAAAAATCGAAGTTATTCTATGCATCTGTTTTGACCACAATGCTATGAAACTAGAAATCAATCACAAGAAAAAAACTGGAAAGAACACAAATACATGGTTAAATAACATGCTACCAAACAATGAATGGGTCAAACAAGAAATAAAAGAGGAAATTAAAAAAAAACATGGAAATAAATGAAAATGAAAACACAACAGCCCAAAATCTTTGGGACACAGCAAAAGTTTTTCTAAGAAGGAAGTTTGTTGCATCCAGGTCTTCCTCAAAAAGCAAGAAATATCTCAAAAAAAAAAAAAACCCCAACCTAACCTTAAACCTAAAGGAGCTAGAAAAATAAGGACAAACAAAACCAAAACCCAGAAAAATGAAGGAAATTTTAGAGATTAGAACAGAATTAAATCATAAACTAAAAAAAACAAAAAAACAAAAAAACAAAAAACACACAATAGAAAAATTCAAAGAAACCGTGAGCTGCTTCTTTGAATAGATCAACAAAATTGATAAAACTTTAGCCAGACTCATCAAAAAGAACAAAATAGAGAAGAATGAAATAAACAAAATCAGAAATGAAACAGGAGAAATAACAACTGATACCACAGAAATGCAAAGGATTATAAGTGAATATTATAAAAAATTATGTAATGGCTAATTGGACTACCTAGAAGAAATGGATAAATTTCTAGAAACATTTAACATCCCTGAACTGAATCAGGAAGAAATAGAAAATTTGAACAGAATAATTACCATCAATGGAATGGAATCAGTTATCAAAAAAATCCCAACAAACAAAAGTTTAGGACCAGAGGCTTCACAGGTGAATTCTACCAAACATTTAAAGAATACTATTCTTCTCAAACTATTCCAGAAAATAGAAGGTAAGCTTCCAAATTCATCTTATGAGGACAGTATTACTCTGATACCAAAACTAAATAAAGATCCTACAAAGAAAAAAGAAAAGAAAAGAAACATAGACCAATATGTGTGAAGAGCATAGATGCAAAAATCCTTAATAAAATATTAGCAAATGGAATCCAACAATTCTTTTTAAAAAATTAGCGCAATCAAGTGAGATTCATTCCTGAAATCCAGGTTCATTCAATATCTGCAAATCATTCAACATGATGCCTCACACCAATAAGAAAAAGGATGAAAACAGTATGATTAGTTCAACAGGTGCAGAAAAAAACATTTGACCAAGTATAATACCCATTCATGGTAAAAACTCTCAACGAAGTAGATTTAGAGGAAACATATCTCAATATAATAAAGGCCATATATGAAAAATCCACAACTAATGTCATACTGAAGGTGAAAAGCTGAGAGCTTTTCCCCTAAGATCAGAAAAGGAGAACATGTCCACCCTCACCAACTTATTCAATATAGGACCTGAACTGGAAGTGCTAGCCACAGCATTAATACAAGAAAAAGGAATATAAGGCATCCAAATTAGTAAGGAAGAAGTAAAACTTTCACTATTTGCAGATGAAATGATAGTATAAAAATCCTGGAGACTCCTTTAAAACACTACTAGAACTGATAAATGAATCCAGTAAGGTTATGGGATAAAAAATCATTTTGCATAAATCTGTTGCATTTGTATACACTATTAATGAAGCAGCAGAAAGATAAATTAAGAACACAATCCCATTTACAATTGCACCAGAAAGACCAAAATATTTAGGAATTAACTTAACCAAGGAAGTGAAAGATATGTACTTTGAAAGCTATAAAACACTGATGAAAGAAATTTAAGATGGCACAAAGAAATGGGAAGACATTCCATGCTCATAAATTGGAAGAAAAAATATTGTTGAAATGTTTATAGCACCGAAAGCGACGTACAGTTTTAATACCATCCCTATCAAAATACCAGCAAAATTTTTCATAGAACTAGAATAAATAATCCTAAAATTTCTATGGAACCACAGAAGACCCTGAATAGCCAAAGCAATCTTGAAAAAGAACAAAACTGGAGATATCACAGTCACAGATTTCAAGATATAGTACAAAACTGTAGAAATCAAAACAGTATAGTAGTGGCACAAAAATAGACACATAAGTCAATAAAGCAGAACAGAGAGCCCAGAAATAAACCCAAAATTATATGGAAAATTAGTCTTCCACAAAGGAGGCAAGAATATGTAATGGGAAAAAAGAAGTCTCTTAAAAAAGTGGGGCTGGGAAACTGGAAAACTGGTCAGATACATGCAAAAGAATGAAACTGGACTACTATCTTACACCATACACAAAAATGAGCTCAAAATAGGTTAAAGATATAAATGTTAGACCTGAAACGTTAAACATACTAGAAGAGAGCACAGGCAGTAATTTTCTCTGACACTGGCTGTGTCAACATCTTTCTAGATATATATTTTCTAGATATATATTTTCTAGATATATATATATATATAAGATATTTTTTTTCTAGATATATATCTTTCTAGATATATATTTTGAACCAAGAGGAACAAAAGCAAAAATAAACTATTAGGGATTCTTAGTTAAATAAAACGTATCTGCACAGCAAAGAAAACAATGAGCACAACTAAATGGCAACATACTGAAGGGAATAAAATATTTACAAATGATATATCTGATAAACAGTATCCAAAATACATAAAGACTTACACAACTCAATACAAAAAATCCACTTAAAAATGAGTAGAAAATATGAATAGACATTTCCCTGAAGAAGATATAAAGATGGCCAACAGACACATGAAAAAAATGCTCAATAACCATAATCACAAGGGAAATGCAAATCAAAGCCACCATCAGATGTCACTTCACACCTGTCAGAATGGCCAAAATAAAAAGCACAAGAAATCAAGTGTTGAGAAGGATGTGGGAAAAAAAGGAACCCCTTATACATTGTTGGTGGAAGTGCAAGAGGGTGTGGTCACTGTGGAAAACTGTGGAAAATAACTTCAAAAAGTTAAAAATAGAACTACCATGTGATCTGGTAGTTCCACTACTGGGTATTTACACAAAGAATACAAAAACACTAATTCATAAAGATATGTGCATCCTATATTTATTGCAGTATTATTTACAAAAGGATTTTAGGATTTTAGGTTTCACATTAGGTCTTTAATCCATTTTGAATTTATTGTGTGTATAGTGTAAGAAAGTTGTCCAGTTTCATTCTTTTACACGTAGTTGACCAGTTTTCCCAACACCATTTGTTGAAGATACTGTCTTTTTCCTAGTGTATATTCTTTGCTGCTTTGTCAAATATTAATTTGCTGTGTAGTTGTGGGTTTACTTTTGGGTCTTCTGTTCTGTTCCACTGATCTATGTGTCTGTTTTTGTGCCAGTACCATACTGTTTTGATCACTACAGCTTTGTAATGTAAGTTGAAGTCTGGAATTGTGATACCTCCAGCTTTGCTTTTCTTTTTCAAAATTGCTTTGGCAATTCAGGGTCCTTTGTGGTTCCATATAAAATTTAGGATTGTTTGTTCTAGTTCTGTGAAAAATGCTGTTGGAATTTTGATAGGGATTGCATTAAATATGTAGATTGCTTTGGGTAGTATAGACGTTTTAACAATATCTGTTCTTCCAATCCATGAACATGGAATGTCTTTCCATTTTTTTGTGGTATCATCTTCAATTTCTTTCATCAATATTTTATAGTTTTCAGAGAAGAATACACTTATCTTGAGGAGCACTGAGAAATGTATAGAATTGTTGAATCAATATATTGTACACCTGAAACTAATGTTACACTATATGTTATCTGCAGTATAATTTTCAAAACTTCGAAGAAAATCTAAGCTAAATAAATGGAAAACACGGTAAAAGAAAAAAGAAGTCTGACACTACCATGGTTAATTTTCTTTTGTGTGTGTCCTGCATTTTTTTTCTGTATGGTACTATTTAAAGATTTTATCTTTATTTTTGTTATTCTAACATTTCATCACTATGTATCTCAATGTGGATAATTTTCATTCATCCTGTTTGCCATCCATTTGGCAGTTGGATAGTTAAGTCTTACAGTCCAGGTCTTTTTTTAAGTCTGAAATTTTCTTCCATGATTTAGTGATTTTTCTCCTCACATTTCTTCTAAATTATCACCCTGGAAATCCAACTAGAAAAATATTGGTACATTTGGATCTATTTTGCCAAAGTTCAGTTTTTCTCTCCTACTCCCAAGCATTTACTCATTTAACCTGCCTTGAGAAAGGATTTTTGGCTCATTATTATGTGATAATTCATTCCTTAGCAGTCTTTTCCACTCAGGCACAAACTGTTAAGTGTCTTACCCCCTCTTTCTAAAAGGTGAGGAGTGTTACATTTACTATTGCTTACTTTCAGCATTTTACTCTGTGATGTTTGTTTAACTCAAGTGTTTGTTAATTTGTATTTGTGTGCTCAACATTATTTTTGAGCACCTCTGTCCCCCTGACTAATCTGTGTGCCATAATCTCTGTTCTGGCTGAATGAAGGAAGAAGATGTTCCTTATGGGGATATCTTTTGACTGTGAGAGATCCCATGCTTCTCCTGATTATCTAATGGCAATCTGCGTTCTGCTTTTCCTTTCCATCCTTGGAACTCACACCCACTGCTTTAGCCTACAGCTTTTGGTCAGGTTCTTAGCATAAATAAAAGAGGAAGGAGAAAGCAATAAACATAGCTTCTCCAAACAATGTTCTCTGGTTAATCATCCTGATGTACCCTTCAGAACTCCTTTCTTTCCTTCATGAACTGACTTAGCTTGCAGCTACCACAGAAGCTGTAAACAACTTATTTGCATCTATTGAGAGATCTCATTTTTCTAGTCAATTCCACTCTGTCTACTTGCCACCTGTTAGGACTCTCTCAATATTTCTGGACCACTTGTGGTACTTTTCCTTATTTATCACGGCTTTAGTAATTTTTCCTCCTCTGCAAGACTTTTTCCCCATTAAAAAAAAATTCATCCGACTAGGGAATTAGAAATGCATGTCCAGTTTACCATCTTATTCTAAACTCTCATTAGTCTATTATCATATGATTCTTTGCAATTTATTCAGTGTTCCATAAGTGCTAGAATTTTTGAAAATTTTCCCCATAATTAGTAAATGTCCTGTTAATAGATAATGTGTTGAAGAGTACTGCTAGAGACTACTTTGCCCAGAAGTGCCTGGGAAATAATTTCTCTCACCACTTCCCACTGCCAGTCCGCCAGGACAACCCTTAAAAAATGATTGACTGGTATGTGAGTATAAAAGTATTATAGCTACAGCATCCCATAGCTGGAATAATATGGAAAATTTTTTTTTTCATGGTTTGCAAGGTTTCCCTGCAGAATTAATTTCTAGGTGTCCATTATTGTAGGTGATATAAGAACACACTCGTTATCAACTCTCTTGTCTTCCCTGTCTCACATCACTTTGTTCCTGCTGGTGTTCCTTCTCCCTCCAAATAAACTACATGTGCTTAAATATTTGACTATGTGGAAATACAAAATAAGCATTTGTGTTATGAAATGTGACCAATTAGCCTCCATCTAAGTATTATTTGATTAGAGTAGTAAACCAGATATGTATATATGAAGTAATCATGCATTTTTCCTAATGTATCATGGTTATTTAAATCTGAATAAGAAAATAACACATACTACAAGAAGCCTTGCTATATGGCATACATTAGAATACTCAAAGTGTATTTTACAGCACAATAGTCTGTCGAAATATTCAGGAAATAAAGGATTCTGTGATCATATTATCTTGAGAAATACTACATACTATATTCTTTCTTAGAGATTTGCAGTTCATATGAACATATTAAAACTAAAGAGAAAGTCTACAGTAAAAATAACACAAAAATTTACAGTAAAAATAACACAAAACATGTTTTTTTTATTTGAATTTAATATTTCTGAAACTAATTTGACCACTTTATAACATGATTCCCGTTAATATCCTGTGAAATCAGTATTTTGTTGAACATGATCCTCATCAATAGCAATAAAAAGAAATATGGTATGTTTATCTGTGGGAAGCTAATTCACCTATGCAATTATGAAAGCTATAATCTTGATTTTGTTAGACCCATAATTTTACCGATCACACAAAACTGCTGAGACATTAGTAATTAATTATTAAATCTGTGGGCTACATTGGAAAGTGGATTGCTTCAAAGAGTCTTTTTAAAACTTGAATTGGAATTCACATAAAAATATAGACCTCCAAAATGTGTAATCTTTTTGATATTTTGCTCTACTTTCTTAAATATCACATTGGTAACATGATGTCGAGGTGACAAAAATAATGACTATGTATACTCTATCAAAGTCCATAAATATAATTTTATTGTTGGTTCAATGGAGAAGTCTCATCTGATTAAGTCAATAAATCACTTTGGTAGATGACTATAGCTGTTTATTTTTTTCTAAAGATTGAAAAATAGTCTTTAAATACTCATTAACTGATACAATATAATTCCTAAATGATGGCATTTTTGAAATTCATGTGATAGTAATAGACATTTAAGTATCCCCTTTTTTGAGTACATAGATATCATTGGCTTCTAAGTTCACTATACTTTTGAGCACTGGTACATAGTTTGTCTCTAATTTTATAGACTAGCTTGAATTACAAGGATTTTGAGAGTTATTAAAATACACATTTCTCACAGTGTCAATTTTCATTCAAGATGAATTTAAAGTCTAGTTTTTTTGTTCTTGATAAGAAGTATTTATACTTTCCACTATTTTCTTCAAATTTCTGTCAAAGCTGTCTTCAAAGTACAGTCCCAATTACTGTCACCTCCTTGCTTAAAAATCTTTGCTACTGTTTTGGTGTCATTAAGCTATTCTCTAAATATGTTTAGGAAAATCCCACCCATTTCCAAAAAGACCCAGTTCAAATGCCTTTCCATCAAAGAAGCAGGTCTTGAATTGCAGTCCACTGGCACCAATTTGTTCTTTCTCTGGGTTCTTCTAGAACACAGCTTCTATAGTTTAAAGACTTCACCTCCTTTTTCTTTATATATTTAGATGGTAATAGCAATATCACTAGTTGTTATATGCAATGCATAAGTTGAAGTATGTAAAGTACCAAGCATAAGGTTTGGCAAATATTAACTCAACAAACTGTAACTATTAATATGCTTTATTATTATAGCCCACAATCTGCTGTTTGTTAGGGTTATATGTGAACAATCATGTCTTTTTCTATTAGCATATGAACTATTTGAAGTAAGATTTTAGCCTAAATTGATACCAATATACCCCAAGGTGTTGAGTATTTCTCTGACATACATATTTGTTTTACTTTTAATCCATAGTAATCTAATGTAAAAATAGGCATATGGATTCATATGTAATACCTCTGTCTTGTAATTATTAAAACCAATACATTTTTCTTTCTTTATTTTTGTTAATGTTTATTTTTTTAGAGAGATAGTAACAGAGGGCATGTAGGTGAGGGGCAGAGAGAGTGAGAGACACAGAATTTGAAGCAGGCTCCAGGCTCTGAGCTGTCAGCACAGAGCCTGACAGGGCAGCTCAAAGTCACTAACCAGGAATTCATGACCTGAGCCAATGTCAGACGCTTTACTGACTGAACCACCCAGATGCCCCTAGAACCAATACATTTTTCAACTCACAAATTTCCTGAGCCTTTACCATGTGCTTATCTCATTGTAGGTTCTATGAGCAATAATGGAGTAGGATTGTCTATTGCAAAGTGATATTTTGAAATATTTACTTGATGTATATTTGTATGTGTTCATCTCCCTATGTAATAGCTTTGTCTTCCCCATTGACAGCTACTGTTCAAACAAGACTTTTACTGTCCAATGCAATGTGGACCATGGCAGAATTTAACTAGAAATACTTTGGGGAAGAGGAACAGAGTCTAAAAAGAAGCACAGAGTAGATGCTTGAATGAGTTTCTGACATGGGATCTTCCATGAGGCCTCATTGGAGGCACATCCAAGTGTTGATGGGGGTGGAAGGGGAATAGAACTCCAAAGCAGATGAAAAAATTTTGAAGTGGTAGGAATATGTGCTTTTTTAGTCATGTAATCTGGAGATCTTGAAGATTCCAGCATTTTTTACACTTCAGCATGGTGCAAGAGCAAGTAAAGTAAGCAAGGATATAAAGTTTGGCTAAGCGTATAAATCTGGTCTAAAACAGTTCATGGAGCTCATGGAGTTCATGAGACAGTTCATGCAGTCTCCAGAATGGTAAAGGAAAGAAGCCAAATTTTCCTCTGCTCTCAGGAGTAGCACAAAAGTAAGCTAAAAACTGGTACTTGCAGGGGCACCTGGGTGGCTCAGTTGGTTAAATGTGTGACTCTTGGTTTCAGCTCAGGTCAAGATCTCACAGGTTCATGGGCTTGAGCCCCACATTGGGAAGAGCCTCCTTGGGATTCTCCCTCCCTCCCTCTCTGTCCCTACCCTTCTCTGTCCCTACCCTTCTGGTGAGTGCTCTCTCTTTCTCTTGCAAAATAACTAAATAAACTTAAAAAAAAATAGAGCTTGCAAATAAGTGAGAGAGCTAGCTGGAAGATCCTAAGGGTCACATTGTTGAAATAACAGGGTGTTATGGCAGAATATAGCATGGACCTCATAACTGGGAATTCAAAGAGCCTGACTACCTTAGTAAATGTCAGGATGGAAGATGATTATAGTTGAGAGCATGACAGAACAATAAACATTCCAAAGGATGCATGAGATGGACACATGAGAATCTGGAACCAGATCACCCCTTCTCTAACACATTTAAAATTCTATATGAACGTCCCATATATACCCTTAATTGCATATCACCTCAGGGAAAAGAAGAGGGAAAGTAAATCCTTTCCTAATGTAGACAATCCTGAATTGAATGAAAAACAAAATATTGAATTAATTGTTTTACAGAAATGACCAAGTCCAATTGTGTCCTACTGAGTTGAAGAGTGACTCAATAGAGAGATCACTATAAATTATAAAAAGAAAATTTGTCCACCTGAGTTACACGATGTGGATTTTGTATCTAGAACATATTCACAGTGCCTTGAAGAGTGTCATTCAACACTGTAGATGATTTTTCCACCAATTACAGTTTTGGAGAAACATAATATTGAAAAGCATTACACACACACATGCCTACGAACACACAATCCGTAAGTAACAATAGAAAATAGTATAAAATTCAGTAGGAAAATGAGAGATATAGGTTTATAGTGTTTATTACTCCCAATGTGGAATGTTATTTTCATTTATTTTTAGCGTTAATTTTCAAATATAAGTTGTATATATTTAAAGTTTACAAAATGATTTGGTATACATATACACTGTGAAATGACTACTACCATCTAATCAATTAACATATCATCTCTTCAGTAGTTACTATGTATTTTGCATGTGATGAGAACACCTGAAATCTACTTTCAGCAAATTTCCAGTATGCAATACAGTATGATTAAATATAGCCACCACGCTGTACATTAGATCTCTAGACTTACTCATTCTGTATAACTGCAATTTTTAGCTTTTGATCTACATTTCCCCATTTTCCCCACCTCCTTACCCCTGATAACTTATTTTTTTAATGTTTGTTTATTTTTGAGAGAAAGAGAGACAGAGAGCAAGTGGAGGAGGGGCAGAGAGAGAGGGAGACACAGAATCTGAAGCAGGCTCCAGGCTCTGAGCTGTCAGCCCAGAGCCCCATGTGGGGCTCAAACTCACAGACTGCGAGATCATGACCTGAGCTGAAGTCAGATGCCTAACCAACTGAGCCACCCAGGCACCCCCCTGGTAACTTATTTTTAATGGAACATATATTTTTTCCAGCTTTGCTAAGATATAATTGACATATAACATTGTGTAAATTTAAGGTGTACAGTGTGATGATTGTGTATATATATATATATATATATATATATATATATATATAAATGATTACCACAGTAAGGTTAATTCATATATCCATCACCTCAGTTATCTTTTGGTGTACATATGTGTGTGGTGACATATTTCAAGATCCATTCCCTTAGTAGTTTTCAAGTATACATTACCGTATTATTATTACCTATAGTCATCATGTTGTACATTAGATTCCCAGAATTTAAAGTCATCTTACAACTGAAAGTTTGTACTCATTGAATACTTCATCCATTTTTCTAACCTCTCCACCCTGGAAACTACCAATCTACTCTCTTTCTGTGATTTTTGTTTTTTTAGATTTCACATATGAGATAATTCAGTATTTGTCTTACTTTGACCTATTTCTCTCAGCATAATTCCCTCAAGGTTCATCCATGTGGTTGCAAATAATTTACATATTCCCTTACTTAATGACTGAATAATATTTCACTGTATATGTACTCCACATCTTCCTTGTCATTTCATCTTTGGATGGACACCTAGGTGGTTTCCATGTCTTGGCTATGATAAGTAAGCTCCAGTGAACATGGGGTACAGATATCTCTTCAAGATAGTGATTTGATTTCCTTCATATATATATTCAGAAGTGGGATTGCTGGATCATATTATAGTTCTACCTTTAATTTTTTGAGAAACCTCCCATACTCTTTTCCATAGTAGTTATACCAATTTATATCCCCTCCAATGGAGTTCAAGTCTTCACTATTCTCTACATCCTTGTCAATAGTTTTAATCTCTTGTCATTTTTTAAATATTTATTTGAGAGACAGTGTGTGTGCGCAAGCGGGGGAGGGGCAGAGAGGGACAGGCCCCAGGCTCTGAACTGTCAGCACAGAGCCTGATACAGGGCTTGAACTCACAGACTGTGAGATCATGACCTGAGCTGAAGTTGGACGCTTAACCAACCCAGCCCCCCAGGCGTCCCAATCTCTTGTAATTTACATACTATCCCTTCTAACAGGTGTTCAGTGATACATCATTGTAGTTTGACTTCAATTTCCCTGATGTTTACTGATGTTGAGCACTTTTTCCTGTATCACTTGGTCATGTATATAAGTCTTTGGAAAAACATTTATTCAGTTCCTCTGACCATTTTTAATAGAATATTTTTATATGACTTTATTTTATTCTTACACTGTCCAGTTAAACTTTATAGGGCTAATTTCTCATAGATCCTGTATTAGTTTAGCCTACTATAACAAAATATCATCGATTAGGTAAATTAAACAACATATATTTACTTTTCACAGTTCTAAAAACAGGGAATTCCAAGAGCAAGTTGCCAGCACAGTCAGTGTCTGGTGAAAGCCTTCTTCTTGACTTGCAGAAGGCCTCCTTCTTTCTGTCTTCATATGCCAGAGAGACAACCAACTCTGGCCTCTTCTAATAAGGATACCAGTCCTATTATGGGGAACCTATCCTCATAAAATCTTTTAAATCTAAGTACTGCCCAAAGGTTCCACTCTTAATACCATCACATTTGGTCAGGGTTTCAGATTTTGTGTTGTTGTTGCTGTTGCTATTGCTGCTGCTGTTGTTGTTGTTGTTGTTGTTGAGTTGTATGAGTTCTTTATGTATTTTGGATACTAAGCTCTTATCTGACACATTGTTAACAAGTATTTTCTCCCATTCTGTAGATTGCCTTTTCATTTTGTGGATTTTTACCATTTCTATGCAGAAGCTTTTTAGTTTGATGTAATCCCATTTGTTTACTTTTGCTTTTGATGCTTATGCTTTTGTTGTCATATCTAAAAAATCCTTCTCAAGACCAATATTAGGGAGTTTTTTCCCTATGTTTTCATCTAGGAATTTAAAGGATTCAAGTCTTACATTTAAGTCCTTAATCCATTTTGAGTTAATATTTTGAGTAGTATAAAACAAAATTCATTCTTTTGCACATTAGTATCTCATTTTCCCAGTACCATTTTCTGAAGAGGCTCTCCTTTCCCCATTGAGTATTCCAGGCTCCTTTATCAAATATTAGTTGACCATATATGCATAGGTTTATTTCTGGGCTCTTGTTTCCTTTCCATTGGTCTGTATGTCTATTTTTATGCCAGTACCATGCTATTTTGCATACTATAGCTTTGAAGTGTAGTTTGAAATTGGGAAGTGTGATGCCTCAAGTTTTGTTCTTCTTTCTCAAGGTAGAACTCGTTCTATTATAGGAGGGGGCGTCATGATTCCATGGAAGATAATATTTCTATTATCGTCATAGAATCAAAATTTTAGTCAAGGAAAGATTTTACTCATCATTTGGTCTAGTCTAATCATTTCAAAGATTACAAAACACAATTCATTTATTTGAGACATATTTTTGAGATTTTCCTATGTGACAGGCAGTCACAATGATAGCTTATTCCATTGAAGAAAAATAGAAAATAAAGCAAATTCATTCCCTGTATAGATGTTGAATACTGATAATGCTAAAAGACAATAAATTCAGAAGTTCTGAGGTAAGGGCGAGGTAAGGGTGATCTTTTAAATAGGGTGGAAAAAGAAGGGCCTCTTACTATGTGAGCAAGTAATGTGTTAGCAAGAATATAAAATTCTAATGACTAAGGTGAGGAAAGTGATCAAGGTGCTACTTTTATCCTTAAGGAAATGAAAAGTGATACATGAGGGTGAAAATAGTATAACTTACAATGCTGTGAATCATTTGCTTTGACTTACTGTAGACCAAAAAATTAAAATACAGACTACTGTTGTGCAGGATTGGACATCTTTGAATCTTTAGAAAATTATTTGACATTAACAATAATTAGAAATACTATTGGTGTTATTTTACTCACTATTTCAGCTAATTGTACAGATGTGAGAAATGTCTCTCAAACAACTACTAATGATGATGATATGTTTATTTTTTAAGCTTATTTATTTATTTTGAGAGAGAGAGAAAGAGAACAGGGGAGGGGCAGAGACAGAGAGAGAATTCCAAGTAGGCTCTGCAAGGTCAGTATCAGCTTGGAGCCCGATATGGTCTCAAACTCACCAACATGACCTGAGCCAAAATCAAGAGTTGGATGCTTAACCGAATGAGCCACCCAGGTGCCCCATGATGATGATATGTTTAATATACACACACAGACCCATTCTGAAAGTATGGAAAGAGTATAAAATGTAAACAAATGGCTTTTATTAGAAAAAGAAATAAGAAGACAAAGAAAGGCCTTTTAAATAGATTCCAATATAAGCAAGACCTACATGGGACGTGAGGGAGTGAGCCATGGAAAAGATGCAGTCACAAGTGCAAAGTCCTGAGATGGCAACATTTCTTGGATGTTACAAAATAAATGTTAAGTTACATGTTTAAAAGTCAAATTCTCGTTAGAGGCAGAGGTAAATCATGAAAATACTCCCTAGATTCCCAGTGCAATCTTCTTTCCTCCATAGGCTAATCACCCTAATCACCATACTTAGTGTTGGTAGAGTATTAATGTGCAAATGCCCAGAAGCAATTAGAGGTCTAGTCCCAGTCCTTTACATTTAGAAAATGTTACAGTAAATTAATGAAGAAACTGGTAAAATGGGTGAGCTCTCCTTGACACATAAATGCCCTTTTAGACTAGCTAAAATCTAGCATTTTTTATCTTTAGGAATTGGTAAAAAGGTTTCACAATTTAAATAATTTCTATCCAATCATGGAAACCCACATTCCATTTTTTGTTTGTTTGTATGTTTCTGCAACACTGTGATGACAGAATGATGTGGTATTGACCTAAACATAACTCTTCTCTTTGTTAAAACTCAGAAATTCACATGAAAAGTACATGCGGAATAATATAATAATTTGGCAGATTTATTCAATTTTTTCCTTTATTTAAAAATATTATAGGGGCGCCTGGGTGGCGCAGTCGGTTAAGCGTCCGACTTCAGCCAGGTCACGATCTCGCGGTCCGTGAGTTCGAGCCCCGCTTCAGGCTCTGGGCTGATGGCTCGGAGCCTGGAGCCTGTTTCTGATTCTGTGTCTCCCTCTCTCTCTGCCCCTCCCCCGTTCATGCTCTGTCTCTCTCTGTCCCAAAAATAAATAAAAAACGTTGAAAAAAAAAAATTTAAAAAAAAAATAAATAAAAAATAAAAATATTATAGGGGCGCCTGGGTGGCTCAGTCGGTTAAGCGGCCAAATTCGGCTCAGGTCATGATCTCATGGTCCGTGAGTTCGAGCCCCACGTCGGGCTCTGTGCTGACAGCTCAGAGCCTGGAGCCTGTTTCAGATTCTGTGTCTCCCTCTCTCTGACCCTCCCCCGTTCATGCTCTGTCTCTCTCTGTCTCAAAAATAAATAAATAAACGTTAAAAAAAGAAAAAAAAATATTATAGAGGCGCCTGGGTGGCTCATTCGGTTGAACATCCAACTCTTGATTTCAGCTTGGGTCGTGATCTCTCAGTTTGAGATGGGGCCCCACCTCAGGACTCCCGTGCAGGGTGTGGAGCCTGCTTAAGATTCTCTGCCCTACCCTGGCTAGTTCGTTCTCTCTCTTTCTCTCTCTCTCTCTCTCTCCCTCCCTCCCTCCCTCCCTCAAAACAAATATATATTGTATAGTTTTGGGGCATCTGGGTGGCTCAGTCAGTTAAGCAAAGGACTTTGGCTTGGGTCATGATCTCACAGTTGGTGAGTTCGAGCCCCACATCAAGCTCCATTGTGACAGTGTGGAGCCTTCTTGGGATTCTCTCTCTCCCCCTCTCTCTGCCCCTACCCTTCTTGGTTTTGTTCTTTTTTTTCTCTCTCTCTCTCTCTATCTCACTGTCAGATATATATATATATATATATATATATATATATATATATATATATATATATCTTAAAATATATTAAGGCACTGTATACTCACCCAGTGTCTAAAATGAAAAAGATTTTAAAAAATAACAAATGTTGTTGAGGATGTGAAGCAACCAGAACTCCATACACTCCTGTTGATAGTCTACATTGGCACATGGAATTTGCCTGGTTGGTAGTTAATTGTTAAATGTGAATATAAGCACACCTCAGTGACTCAAATATCCTCCCTCTATACATAACAGTGTGCATATAGTCACCAAAAGAAATGTGAAAAGATGTTCATGGCAGCACTATTCATAGTAGCCCCAAAGTGGAAATTACCCAGGTGCATGGATAACAAAATTTTGTTATTTCTGGGCAACAGAAAACACACAGCAATAGAAGAACTTACAACACCAAACAATGTAGATGAGCCTTCTTTCATCACCACTACACTTCCTGGAAACCCACTATGCTTTATTTTCTATGTATCACTTATCACCCTCCAACATCTATGTGTTAAACATATTTATGATAACTTTCCCCCATTGAATTGTAAGCATTATAAGGGCAGGATATATTTTTATATTTCATTCACTGCTCTGCCTCAGGATATAGAAGAGGAAACTCACAGTAAATACTTAAATGAATGAATACTGTTTTCTTATTTCTAAAGAATCTACACACAAAAGAGCAGGAACTGTATGGATTCATTTATATATAGGTCAATAACAGACAACACTCCTCTATGGGTTTACAAGTCAGAAAATAGTGATTAGTGCTTGAGAGGAGCTTCTGGGATGCTGGTAATATTCTGTTTCTTAATCTAGGGGTTCATGTCACAACTGTTCCATTTGTAAAATTAGGTCAGGAATATACTTATTAGCAGTATACGTATTAATCTACGTATGAATCATGCATGTTTTCAAAAAAAAAAAACAGGAAAACAACACAATGTAACAATAATCCAATCACTACCATATACCCACCAACTAACTTCTGACATTAAATATTATTACAATACAGAGGAAGGCCCCTGTGCTTTTCTTTTTGAAAATATCATTCATTCTTCCCTTGTCTCCCCTCCCAGTTGTTATGCGTGTGATGTTGTCATTCTCCCAGATTCAAAGGCAAGTTCTAGCTATACTAGTTCTGTGACCTTAGCAATCGGTTTTGTACCTCAGTTTCCTCATCTATAAAATGAAAGAAACAATGGTTTTTAATTCATAGGGAGGAGTCAGGATTGAAGGTTTGTATGTATACAGAGTACTTAGACTAGCCTTACGTGAAATAAGCAATATAAGCTCTATTACTAACCTGAATTTGGTGTTTTTCATTTTTCATTTCAATGCATGCCTTTATCCTTTCATCTATAGGTATGTATTGGTAAATCTATGCACATGCACACACACAAACCTATGGATATTATTGTTTTGATGGCTTAAAATTTAATATAATTGGGAAAAATTAAAACTTTGTATACATAAGTATATCATACAGCATGGACTCTTCTGCAACTTTAAAAAATATTATATTTGTGGTGTTTCACTCTAATTTAAAAACTAGAAGTTTTGGGGCGCCTGGAGGGCTCAGTTGCTTAAGCGACTGACTTTAGCTCAGGTCATGATCTCTCAGTTTGTGAGTTCCAGCCCCACTGTCAGGCTCTGTGCTGACAGCTTGGAGCCTACTTCGGATTCTGTGTCTCCCCCTCCGTCTGCCCCTCCCCTGCTCACGCTCTGTGTCTTTCTCTCTCAGTAATAATAAATAAACATTAAAAAAATATTAAAAACTAGAAGTTTTATGAAGGTACATATATAGGATAGAAATTATTGAAATTATATCTACTCGGTAATGTCACGTTTCTTTCCCCCAAAGTAGTTGTCTCAATTTATATTCCAGAAAATAGTTTGTAAGATTTCTTATTACTTCACATATTTGCTTAAACTTCATGTTGTCAGACTATTAAATTTTGCCATTTTAACAGGTGTGAATTGTATTTCTGTATAGTTTTAATTTGCATATCTCTGATTATTAGAGATTGATCGTATTTTCTTAAGTGTATGGCTTTTTTCTTTTCTTTCTTCTGTGAATTGCGTATTCAACTTTATTGCCCATTTTCTCATTTGTTTATGTATTTTTTATTTGTAGAAATTCTTCAATATTTGCTCTAGTAATTCTTTGTGAATCATATATTGAAAATCTCTTCATCAAGTCTGCAGTTTATCTTTTCAATTTCTTAAGGTGCCTTTTGACATTCTTTATATATAAATATAAATACGTGCACACACACACGTTTTTGTGGTTTGGTTAAGCAATCCTTCAAAAAATATAAAGCACCTGAGTGGCTCAGTCAGTTGAGTGTCCGACTTTGGCTCAGGTTATTATCTTACATTTCTTGAGTTTGAGCCCTGCATTGGGCCTTGTGCTGACAGCTCAGAGCCTGGAACCTGCTTCAGATCCTGTGTCTCCCTCTCTCTGCCCCTCCCCAACTTGCTCTCTGTCTCTCTCTGTGTCTCAAAAATAATAAATAAATGAGGGGCGCCTGGGTGGCTCAGTTGGTTAAGCCTCCAACTTCAGCTCAGGTCTTGACCTCATGGCTCATGAGTTCAAGCCCTGCATTGGGCTCTGGGCTGACAGCTCAGAGCCTGAAGCCTGCTTTGGATTCTGTGACTCCCTCTGTCTCTGCCCCTCCCTTGCTCATGCTCTCTCTCTCTCTCAAAGACTAAATAAATGTTAAAAAAGTAAAAATAATAATAATAAAATGTTAAAAACAGAAATCGTTAAAAAAAATCCTTATATTCCTTGAGGTGAAGAATAAATACTTCATCATTACATACCAAACATTTAAAAATTCCACTTTTCATGATTCATTCTTAATATATCTTGAATTGAGTTTTGTTTATTGCATGAGGTAGGGAATCAATTACAGTTCTTTTATTAAAAAAATGTTCTGGCATTCTTTACTGGATAACCTATCTTTTCTTTAACTATTTGCAGCAGCCACTTTGTCAAATATCAGGTTTCCATGGATGTATGAACTTATATCCATGCTATTATTTTATAATGGAAATATTATTTTTTTTAAGTTTATTTATTTTGAGAGAGAGAGCACAAGCAGGGAGAGGGGGAGAGAGAATCTCAAGCAGGTTTCCCTCTGTCGGCCTGGAGCCCGATGTGGGGCCTGAACTCACAAACTGAGATCATGACCTGAGCTGAAACAAAGAGCCAGATGCTCAACCAACTGAGGTGTCCCAGGTGCACCATAAAGGGCATTCTGAAGAAATTTAATTAACATTAAAAGATGGTAAATATGATTCTTAAGAACATCAAAGTTCAAATTAGATTTTGGGGGGAAGATATAGAGATGTGTATTTATGTTCCTAGGGTTAACAATAACAAGTAAGTGATGACTTTTGTATGTAACCTCGTTTCCAACGAATAGCAATCTTACATGAAAGCTGAACCCATAAATCCATGTTTCATAAAGAGGGTATATCAATGTCTTAGTCAGAAGGATCATATTTGGGGAAAAAATATGTTCAAAAGACAAAGATAATTTACAAACCAGGAACTTTGCATTTAAGAAATTATAAACCATTAAAATAATATAAATGGATATTGAATGAGCATTAATTACTTCCAAATCCTAGGGAAAAAAGTCAGATCTGTAACACTGCCATTTGCACTGAAATAATATTTTGTTCAAATTATAAAGCACAAAATGAACTTCAGATGACATGAAAGTTTCTGAAACCTCCACCTTAGAAGTCTTTATTATAAATATTTAGTCTTGAATTTTAATTAAATTAATATAAATAATTTTAACTTATCCCTTGTGCAAAAGATATTGGATGTTTGTACATCTGACAGATTTTTTTAAATGATAAATATTTAAACTATGTTGTTAATCAAGATGTTAAAATGTCATTGTTATCTAAATTATGGGTAATATTCACTGATTATGATAAAATCTGTGTTCACTAAAAAGTAAACAAATGAAATTAGAAATGGGAGATACATATCTGAAAGCAGTATGCATAAAAAGCTGACAGAAGGCACAGATGGTAATATGCTAAGTGTTCTTCCTAATTGCAAGGAAACCTTTTCTCTTGGGCAAACCACTCTGAAGCTTGTTTAAATGTCTTCCATGTGAAGATGCTTGGGACAACAGAATCCTATTGTCAATTGCCATAATCTCTAGAGGATTAGAGTTATCTGATTGGGTGATGCCAAAAATTTAGGAATAATTCCCTTACAAAGGTGGCAATATGCCTAATGGCAGTGTCCTGAGGATGAACTAATGCAAAGGCCTTACTAGAAAGATGCCACGTGAACATAGATCTGTTGGGAAATATTACATGCTTGCATGGATAGCATGGTGTTTTGTAACCTTTACTGAAGAAAGAAGAACCCTGGAATTCAAGTGATCCTAAGAAAAAGAACACTCAGTTTTAGCCGTTCCTTTATTTTTACCATTTCCTTCCAAATTCATCTTTGTGAATGTGGAAGTAGTCAGGAAAGGTAAACAAACAATGAAACTATTTACATTTCCCTTAAAACTGCATAGGCAGAGGCTTATTACACCAGATAAAATGTTTAAGACAGGATTTTCTACAATCAATTTGATACCATTTTTTCTTCTTGCTTCGATTCACCCTTCAAATAATTAGTGTAAATAGTTACACTGAAGGCAAGTGAATTGCTGTTAATTTAAGTATAATTAAATGTATTTATAAGCCCATATTATTAAATTTATTTTTAAAAACCAATGTGCTAAAAATGCAATTCACAAGCATGCTAACAACTTCATATACATAATTGGTATTAATGTAAAATGATGGACAGTTTCCCGGTAAATCGAAGGATAAACAGGCGTTAGCAGATTGATTTACATATGAGAAATTGTTGGTTGATAATTTAGAGAAGAAAATATAAAGGAATGTGAACTATAAAAATTTATAAAGGAAATAAAAGAATATTTTTCGTAAACCTTTGTAAGCAGAATATCAAAGACTTATTTGTGCATTCATGTTCATTGTAGCACTATTCACAGTAGCCAATAGGCAGAAGCAACCTGAATGTCCACTGATGGATGCATGGATAAAGACAATGTGGTATACACATACGATGAAATATTATTCAGCCTTAAAAAGGGAGGAAATCTTATTATACATCACAAAATGGATGAAACTTGAAGATTTTATGCTAAGTGAAATAAGCCAGTCACAGAAAGACAAGACTGCATGATGACCCTTATTTGATGCATCTAAAATTTTCAAAGTCATGGGAACAGAATATAATAGAAAGGTGGTTGCCAGAGGCTGAGGGGAAAGAGAGCAGTTTCTTGTTTGGTGGGCACAGAGTTTCAGTCATGTAGGATGGGAGAGGTTTGAGAATCTGTTGCAACAACCACATGTGTGTGGTTGACATTATTGCACTGTACGCTTGGAAGCTGTTGGGGAGGTAAATTTTTTATGTTTGTTTGCCACAATAAAAAAATAAAGTAAAATAAAAAATATATACGTGTGTTAGGCACAGACTACGTCTACTGAATGGATATCTCTGTGCTGTGGGTTGTGACCAGGGTAGTTGCAGTGATTTATAGTTTTACTTTTTCTTTCACACATTTCTGGACATTTAGATATTTTTAGACAAAGATTTTCTGTAGAATAAAAAATTCAGAGAAAAATTACAATTCAGTGCAAAAAAGTTTCTTATATAGATAAAAACAAAGCTAAAGCATTTGCAGATAACTAGCTAGCAACCTTTTCTTTGATTCCAAATAGCTAAATGAATACACTTTGCTCTTGCCATTTAATGAAAATTCTAAAGGAAGAAGAACTGTGTCCTAATACAACAAGATAAAAAAAAGTGTTGTTGAATCAAGTGTTGTAAAAAGCAATATTAAGGAAATACTTTTATCTGAACTAAGCTGAAGATGAAAAGAAAATAATTAAGTTGGGACTTCCCCCAAGAATATGAATGCAGAATGTGAAGTTCAACTGTGTGGGTGCTGAAGCATTAGATGCTGGCTGCTTTAGTCTACGTACTATTCCAAGTGAGCAGATGCAATTATTTAATGCTAATTTTTTATCTTAATACCATAGCATAGGAAATTGCTAATGGGGGGGGGAGGATCCTGGAGTTACTTAGGAACTAGCTCAAAGAGAAACACTTAATTGGAGTTAAAGATGATGGCAGAACACATAGTCATTTAGCAAGTACTCTATAGAGAGGTTCTCGCCTTAGTCAGAGGAAAATCAAGGGTTCAGATCAGGGAACGTGGATGATAAAGAAGGAGGTGGATTAATAATGATGATAATAATAGCTAACATTTCATGAGCATTTACTCTGTATCAGGCATTGTGTTATTTATTGTCTTATTATTTATTTATTTGTTTATTGTCTTATTTTATCCCAAACAAAACTCATCTACCCCATTCATGGATGAAGAAATTGAGGACTAAGGATGTAATGTAACTTTGGTAAGGTGGTATTTCCATTGAACACTGGAGCAGGATTTGAACCCGAGGTGTATGGTATTGGAGTAATACCGACCTGGATTTGTATCTTTTCTTTACCAAAGAATCATTTTATAAATTTAGACAAATTTTTAACTGCTCTGTGTGTTATTTTTCTTATCTGTAAAATGGGAATAAAGACAAAACCTATGTATAATGCTATTATACATAGCATAGTATAGCATAGTAAAGAATCACTGGGGTAATGTATGTGACAGGCACAGAGTTAAGTACTTAGTAAACAGTTATATACTTAGTAAACAGTGATGTTCCTATTGATTTTCTTTTTAATGAACAAGCAGAGGAGGTGCAGAGAGAGAGGGAGACAGAAGATCTGAAGCCAGCTCTGTGCTGACAGCAGAAGCCCAATGTGGGGCTCAAACTCCCAAACCTCAAGATCATGATCCAAAGTAAAGTTCGATGTTTAACGGACTGAGCCACCCAAGTGACCTGATATTCCTATTTCTTGATGACATGAAGTGAGAATAACAGCCTAAAAGAGTCTCCAAGAACTTTTGCTGTCAGGTTGACACAAACTCATCAGGCCTTCCTGAGGCAACAATTAAATTTAACTGTTTTGTGAAAATAATAAACTTTTAAGTTAAGTTAATAAAAAAAATCCAAAAGATATAAATTAGTGTTAGATTAATATGTCAAAAGTTAATGGAAAATACCTAGGAAATTTAAAACTGCTTCTGAATGTCTATCATAAATTTACATGCAGATTTTTGCCTGTTGATTTTAGCCATTGGCATACAAATGATCCTAGAGAAAAATAACTGAATAAAACATGTAAACTGCTATTCTTTTCTAAGGTACATTCTTTAAATGTGGACTGAGAGTCCTGGAATTCCTATATGATAGTCCTTCTGGTGGGAACAGATTGGACTAATAAATGAGAATCATTCTTTTAAATAGTTTGCTGGGCCCTTTCTTAAAAAATAAGCTGCACACCTACAGTGAGTAAAAATAATTGACATTTGGAAATTCTTTCCACTGTTTAGGGATCCAGTACCTTTTAGATCTGGTAGAATGTCTCTATAAAGAAATCAAGGAGACTTGCATCTTTTTGTATCTCAATTAAGGTAAACGAAAATGTCACTGTATTTAATCGTGGACCCACAATTTCTACCTCAGAAAAAAGTTAAAAAAAAAAGTTTAGAGTATAGAGTACTCCCACCCTTTGGTGAAGTATTTTCTGTGTTTTCTCTACAGAAAATTGTCTATGGCCCAGAACATTTCATCGCTGACACCTGGTCCTTCAGTGAGGTAAGCAACTCTGGGGATCAAAAATGTTGTGACTTAAATATTCTCACCTTCACACAGGGACATTTAATGGAGTATAGACAATACTTGGATATTGCTTTTTATGGATTAGATTCAGGATAAAGACTGTAACTTTAACTGGTCTTGGCATCCTGAAATGTCAACCTCTTTATGATTACAGAGAATCAGCATATAGACTGGTACAAAGAGAATAAAAGAAATTAAAAAAAGCATCCCCAAACCTTGAAAATACTTAGTTTTTTATACTGGTGCAAAAAGAGAAGTCGGGATGGATGAAACCTAAGTCCCAGCAGACTTGATTTCAATACGGTGTGGAGGTCACTTTACTGTTGTGTCAGACAAAGAAGAAAACAATCTAGTAGCTACAAAAGAAAATAAATGGGTTGTAAGGTTTCAATATCAGAATAAAATAAGAAAATATTTAGTATAGTTAGTGTGAAATGAAAATATAGGGAGCTGTTCGTTTTAAAGGGCTACCTCGTGGGGCGCCTAGTGTCTCAGTCAGTTAAACGACCAACTTTTGGCTCAGGTCATAATTTCACACTAGGTTAGTTGGAGCCCCAGGTCTGGCTCTGTGCTGAAAGCTCAGAGCCTGGAGCCTGCTTGGGATTCTGCGTCTCTCTCTCTCTCTCTCTGCCTCTCCCCTGCTTGTGTTCTCTCTCTCTCTCTCTCTTAAAAATAAATAAACATTAAAAACTTTTTTAAAAATTTTTTAAAAAATTAAAAAAGGGCTTCCTCCCAAGGACTCACATGACCTACGTTTTTTCTGGCCAAACAACAAGTATTCATATGAAACAATGTGCACATAATATCATAGGTTTCTAGGGTTGCTGTAGCAAAGTACCACAAACCTAATGGCTTAAACAGAGATTTTTCTCTGACAGTTCTGGAGGCTAGAAGTATTGAGATGAGGACAGTGGCAGGGCTGTTTTCATCTGAAGACTGTGAGGAAAAATCTGTTCCATTCTACTTCCCTCGCTTCTGGTGCTCTTCTCCCAGTTTTTGGTGTCCCTAGGCTTGTAAAATCATCACCCAGATCTCTGTCCTTGTCTTCATACGTGTTCTTCCCTGTACGTTTGTCCCTGTATTCAAATTTCCCCTTTTTATAAGGACTCCAGTCATATGGAATGAGCTCTAATGACCTCATTTTAACATGATTACCTCTGCAAAGGTCCTACCTCCAAATAAGGTTGCATTCTGAGGTAGTGGACAATAGGATTCCAATATATCTTTTTGTGGGAGGGGGAAACAATTCAACCCAGAACACCTTGAGACCTAGCTGGTGCTATTTCTAGGGAGACTTGAAAATCAGTATGGTCCAGGACATCCAGTTATTTTCAGAAAGCATAGATAGTTTTAGAACTGAATAAGAGAGAATTGAACAATTTAGAGGCATTGACAAGGCCACATTGGAAATTAATCCCCTATCAAGGGCCTTATTCTATAATACCAAAGGAAAAACTCCTTCAGTGGTAAGGTTGGATAAGGCTCTAAAATTGGATTGTGAAACAATCTGAATGGAGGTTTTGTTACATTTGATTGGGATTTTAGGGAAGTCTGGGCCCCTTACATTATTACAAGATCTTTATATCAAACTTTATTTCAGAAGGTCAAAATAATGTGTTGAACTATTGTCTGAGAAGTTTACAGTCTAGACAGTTGAGATTTGGAAGTAATTATCATAAGCTGGTAATGTAGTCTTTTCCCTCTCCTTTTGTCTTAAAAAAAGGTCTGCTACACACTGAACATCTTATGAGTCAAAAAGGACCAAAAACCATTTAAAAAATTATTTGTTTGCATGCTAAATAATGCAAAGAAGCCAGCTGAAGGTATTTCCACTGGATAAATGATGAAAAGCTGAGCATCTAAATAAATAGATAAATTAAAACAGATATAGCCAATTGCAATAGTCAGGTCTTTAAATGGATCTATGACTTCATGATAAGTTTCTTTTATTATTATTATTATTGAGGTATAATTGACATACATTATAGTAGTTTCAGGTATACTGCATAATTTAATATTTACATATATTGTGAAATGATCGCCACAGTAAATCTAGTTAATATCCATCACCATACATGGTTACAGAATTTTTTTCCTGTGATGAGAACTTTTACGATCTACTCTCTTAGCAACATTCAATATGCAATACAATATTATTAACTATAGCCACCATGCTGTAAGTTACATTCCCATGGTTTATTTATTTTATAACTGGAAGTTTGTACCTTTTGACTGTGTCATTCATTTGTCCCATTCCCCTCCTCCCCACCTCTGGCAGCCATCAATCTGTTCTTTGTATCTATGAGTTTGTTTGTTTTTTAGATTCCACATATAAGTGAGATCATACAGTATGATCTCTTTCTCTGACTTCTTCACTCAACATAATGCCCCCGAGTCCATCCATGTTGTTGCAAATGACAGATTTCCTCTGCTTTTCAGGGCTGAATAATATTGCATTGTATATATGTACCACATTTTTCTTTATCCATTTATCCATTGATGGACACTTGGGTTGTTTTCATATCTCAGCTATTGTGAATAATGCTGCAATGAACACAGGGCACAAATATCTTTTCAAATTAGTGTTTTTATCTTCTTTGGATAAAAACCCAGAAGTGGAATTGCTGGATTATGTGGTGGTTCTATTTTTAATTTTTTTTGAAGAAACTTCATACTGTTTTATTCAACAAATGCACCAATTCAGGAGTGCCTGGGTGGCTCAGTTGGTTAAGCTTCCAACTTCCAACTTCCAGCTCAGGTCATGATCTCACAGTTCATGGGTTCGGGCCCTGTATACGGCTCAGTGCTGACAGCTCAGAGCCTGGAACTTACTTCTGATTCTGTGTTTCCCTCTCTCTCTGCCCCTCCCCAGTTGTGCTCTGTCTCTCTCTCTCTCTCCCTCTCTCTCTCTCTCTCTCTCAAAAATAAATAAACATTAAAAAATTAAAAAAAAATAAATGCACCAATTCATATTCCCACGAATAGTGCAACAGTGGATGTTCCTCCACGTCCTCACCAACACCTAGTTTTTTATTGTTAGGTTGTGGTTTTTTGATAATAGCCATTGTAAGAGCTGTGAGATAATATCTCATTATGGTTTGATTTCCACTTCCCTGATGAGTAGTGATGCTGAGCATCTTTTCATGTGTCTATTGACAATCTGTATATCTTCTTTAGAAAAATGTCTGTTCAGGTCCTCTGCCCATTTTTTAACTAGATTGTTTTTTTCTGCTATTGAATTGTATGAATTCTGTATATATTTTGGATATTAACCCCTTGTCAGATACATGAATTGCAATTATCTTCTCCCCTTCAGTATATTGCCTTTTCATTTTGTTGGTGGTTTCCTTTGCTGTGCAGAACTTCTTAGTTTGATGTAGTCCCACTTGTTTATTTTAGCCTTTGTTGTCTTTGCTTTTGGTGTCAAAAAAAGAATTATTACCAAGACTGATGGAAAAGAGCTTACTGCCTATTTTTCTTCTAGGAGTTTTATGATTCCAGGTCTTACATTCAAGTCTTTAATTCATTTTTAGTTAGTTTTTGTGTATGGGGTAAGATAGTAGTCCAGTTTCATTCTTTTGTATGTGGCTGTCCAGTTTTCCTAACACTATTTATTGAAGAGACTCTCCTTTGTCCGTTGTATAGTCTTGCCTTCTTTGTCATAAATTAATTGAGCATATAAGCCTGGGTTTGTTTCTTGGCTTTTGATTCTGTTCCATTGTTGTATCTCCATGTTGAGGTACATTCCCTTTATGCCCACTTAATTGAGTTTTTTATTGTAAATAGGTGTTGAATTTTGTCAAATGCTTTTTCTGCATCTGTTGAAATGATCATGTGATTTTTATCCTTCATCTTCTTAATGTGGTATATCACATTGATGGATTTGTCGATGTTGAACCATCTTTGCATCCGTGGAATAAATCCCACTTGAATATATTGTATGATTCTTTTTATATATTGTTGAATTTGGTTGCTAATATTTTGTTGGGAAATTTTGCATCTGTGCTCATCAGGGATATTGGCCAATAATTTTCTTTCTTTTTTTTTTTCTTTCCTGTGGTGTCCTGGTGATTCTTTTTGAAGTAAGTTCCACACCCATCATTGAGTTTCAACTCATGACCCTGGAATCAAAAGTTGCATTCCTTAGGGGCGTCTGGGTTGTTCACTTGGTTAAGCATCCAACTTTGGCTCAGGTAATGATCTCAGAGTTCAAGGTTTTGAGCCCCATGGTGGGCTCTGTGCTGAAAGCTCAGAGCCTGGAGCCTGCTTCAGATTCTGTATCTCCCTTGTTCTCTCTGCCCCTCCCCGACTCATGCTCTTTCTCTCTCTCTCTTTAAAAAAATAAATGTTAAAAAAATAAAAAAAAAGAGTTACATACTTTACTGACTGAGCCAGCCAGCTGCCCCGATGATGATTTTTAAAAGAGACAAGATATTCTACAAAATATCAAGCAAATTTACTATATTGATGACACCACAGTTATCAAATCTGGTGAACATGAACTACAAGTTCCCTATATTCCATAACTAAAATGTGTTCCACAGAATAAGGGGTACATCCCACACAAATTCAAGACTCAAACACTTTGGTAGACTTGAGGGATTCAGTAGTCTATGGCATACTACAGCATCTCCTCTAAGGAAAAGGAATTTCCCATGTCACCACTAATGAAAGACTTCATACCTGGTGGGCTTATTTGGATTTTGGAGGCAGCATGTATCACATTTGGGAATACTGCCCTGACTTATTTTGAATGATCTGGAAGTCTATCAGTTTTCAATGGGATCCAGAGACAGTGAGGACTCTGCTTCAGGTACAGGATCTGGTTGTAAGCAGTCCTGCTACATGAGCCATATGATCCAGTGGACCCAATCGTACCAGATGTATATGGGATATATACATTTCCTTGATAACATATATCAGAGAGATGTGGTGAATTTCTAGAATAATTCTATTCCTTCTTTTGCAGAGAATGAATCTCTATTTGAAAAATCACCTATAGGAAAGATAGAGTAATTGACCATGGAACACCAAATAAGTAAGCAATCTTATATATACATCCAAAGGTGACTGTTCTCTGCTTTACAAAACACATGTCAAACTACTGTCCCATGGTCCAAATCTAGCTTTTCACTTGTTGATGCAAATAATTTTTTATTAGAATGCAGCCATACACATTCATTTACAGATGGTCTATGGCTGCTTTCATTCTACACCACCAGTTGGTTAATTGCAACAGAAATCTTATGTCGCACAGAGTCTAAAATATTTACTCTCTGGCTCTTTATAGAAAAAAAAATAGCTGGTCCCAGTACTAAGGCATAAGGTCAGGCAATGTAATCATGATCCATTGTAATGTTGAATTTTCCATTCTGGACTTGGATTGAGAAAAATAAGAATACCCATGAACAAGTAGTGGAAACTCCCATGGCCCCTACCTTTACAGTGCTGATGCTTCTTCTTCAACCCACACCTATTGCTTTGAAAAAGATAGGTTAGGTGGGTTATTTAAACATTTGTTGGAGAATAAATTACTTTAGCCTGGTTCATAGGATGTGAATGTATCATGGGAGTGGGTACATGACAAGTTGATATTTTTGGCTGGCATAAATTTCAACTAGATGGCATCCACCACAAAAAAGTTAGTCAAAAACCAGGTGAACAGTGTGATTCACCCTACTTCACTTGATCCTTCCTTTGCACAGTGGGTACTAGTCATGAAAACAAAGGTGGAGGCTTTGCATTAGTTCTAAAGCATGAGCTTCCTCCCAGCATAGCTCATATAACTTCTACTGCTCCTGAGGGCCCAATCTGTGGGCAGAAGAGATTTTTACTGGGTCTTTGATAAGATAAACTATTCCTCAAGGAGATCAGTTGGATACTTGTTGGTAGGTAGCTTATAGATCTCATCCTCCTTGCAGGGGTCACTGGTTAATCTTTATCCAAGTTCATACATAATCCAGAAATGAATTTGGCTTTTCTGCCTGAGTGTTTTGTACCAGCATCACAATGTGAAAGTTTATGTAATCCCTTAGTTATTGATATGGTACACTATTCAACATTGTGTTGGACAAAAGGAAAGAAAAAAGGTACATGAATAGGCTCATGATCATGAGATTTACAAGTTGTACTATGTGGCTATCACCCAGATGCAGCTGATATGATATAATATTGCATAGAATAGTGGCTTATTTGTGGTCCAGTTAAAGTCACCAACCCAGAGACAACAATCTGGATTTTTGAGTGCTTTCCTTCAGGCCATGGTGTATGCATTGGACTAATGGCTAATAACGGATGATGTGGCCTCAATAATTTGAATAAATATGTTTAGGAACCAAGGAGTGGAAGTAAGAGTGTTCACAGTCAACATCACCTTCAATACGTACCTGAAGAATTTGTGCTTCTCATATTCACATACTCAAGCTATGCTGAGCTAGTGACTTTGAGTTCTGGGGGCAGGGAATATTTCATTCAGGGGATTCAGTGAGTTATTTTGTACTTGAATATGATTAACGCTTGACCTTTAGAGCTTTTTAAAATTTTATTTATTTTACAGAGAGAGAAAGCAAGCTAGGGAGAGGGGCAGAGGGAGAGAGAATCTTAAGCAGGCTCCACGCTCATCGCAGAGCCTAATTCAAGGCTAGATCACATGACCCTGGGATCATGACCTGAGCCGAAATGAAAAGGTAGACACTCAATTGACTGAGTGTCAATTGAGGGCCACCCAGGCACCCCTAGAGTTTTTGTTTTTCTTTGTTTGTTTGCAGTAAACCACAGATGCAAGAAAGGATTTACTGTCCTGGCTAAGGTAATTGACCTTGATAACCATTAGGACCAAAGTCTGCTAATACACAATGGAGGCAAATAGTATTATATCTGAAATCTTGGGATTCGCTGAAGCATATCTGAGCATTCCCTCTTGCTAGAGTGGGGTAAGGTGTCCTTCTGCCGTATCAAAAGTCCTGCACCTCTATAGCTTCCATCACACATTTCTTCTGGATTTTCTAAGCCAATGTTTCATTTCCCTTTGTTCTTCATAGCCACATTTATTAAGTAAATTGTGAGTTTATACCTTCAATGCACTGCTTTAATCAAGTTTATTTTCTTATGGAAATCTTCAACTCTTGAGGTGTTAGCAGCATTTGACACTATTTACCAATCTCTTCTTCCTAAACAGTCTTTATTGGGTTTTCCCTATATCCAAATCTTCTGGATTGTTTCTCCTTGTTTTTGCCCAGTACCCAGCACAAAACAAGCATGCTATAAAATATTAAATAAATGTATAGATTATGCCATTTGGTTATTAATGATATAATCATTTACATGTTTTTTTCTGCTCCACATAAAGCATTATTCATCTAAGGGAGGAGTTAAGATGGTGGAGAAATAGGGGGACCCTGGGCTTTCCTCATCCCTCAAACACGGCTGTATTGAGGTCATATCACTCGGTATACCCATGAAATCGATCTGTGGAGTAGCAGAAGGATCTCCACGGTTGGAGAGAGACAGCCTGGTGGGTACAGGTGAATTTAAGGGAATTGGGGGAGAGAAAAATGGCACTACCATAGAGGAGAGGGAGCCCTTTCTGTGGGAAGACAAAAGGGAGAGAAAGAGAGAGGGGTTGAGAAAGTGGGGCATTGAGTTTGCATAAGAGGAAAACCCCTCTAGACCACAGACTGGGGTTGAGAAGTACTGAGTGTCACAGATGTATTTTACAAACAGCATTTGGAGCTTTAACTCTGAAGTTTTGGAAGTGTACCACGTTCTCCAGAGCAGAGCTCTGGTCCCAGAGTGCATAGTATGGTGTAGGGATATCCGGGGTGACTGGGAGAGAAATTACGCTTCCTGAAGTGTTTTTGAAGGAGGGTACATTGCCTCCCTAAGGATAAAAGACCTTCAGGCACCAGCAAAAGGCCTTTCACTGGCAGGGAAAGAAGTGCACCCAGAGGGGGTATAACTTTTGCTGCTTTGAGTGGTGCTACACCATAGATTCAGCACACTGTGCAGGCATGGGACTGTTTTTCAGGGACAAGGGACTTGAGACATAGGGTGGAGAGGCCCTACTCTGGAGGAGGGGAGCAGATCCATGTGGTACCCAGTCCTTTAGGGCTTCAGGTTTTGAATCACAGCCATGTTGCAAAGAAAAAACACAGGAGAGCTGTGGTGCAAGGGAAGCTGACTGCCCTCGCTCTTCTGTGAGGGCTGCCTGGACAGCAGGGTTGTTAAGATCCCTGGTCCAGGGACGAGACATTGGGGTGGTACCATTTTCCCCCCAACACTAACACTCTGGGAGAGCACACAGTGGCCCCAGTGGAGACGGGACCCACTTACAACAAACCCAGCCCCCCTGTCCCTGGCAACTGCTTATTTAGTGGGAAAACATGGACCCTGAGCCAACACAGCTCACCATGATCAAGTGGAATTTATTCCTGGGCTGCAGGGCTGGTTCAGTATTTTAAAATCGATCAACATCACATAGCACATTAATAAAAGAAAGGATAAGAACCATATGGTCCTCTCAAAAGATGCAGAAAAAGTGTTTGACAAAATACAGCATCCTGTTTTTATAAAAACCCTGAAGAAAGTAGGGATAGAAGGAACATACCTCAACATCATAAAGGATATACATGAAAGACTCACAGCTAATATCATCCTCAATGGGGGAAAAACTGAGGGCTTTCCCCCTAAGCACAGGAACATGACAGGGATGTTCACTCTCACCACTGTTGTTCAATATAGTACTGGAACTCATAGCCTCAGCAGACAACAAAAAGAAAAGGCCTACAAATGGGCCAGAAAGAAGTCAAACTTTCACTCTTCACAGATGATGTGATACTTTGTGTGGAAAACCCAAAAGACTCCACCAGAAAACTGCTAGAACTGATACATAAATTCAGTAAAGTCACAGTATATAAAATTAACATGCAGATATTGGTTGCATTTCTATACACCAATAATGAAGCGGCAGAAAGAGAAATCAAGGAATTGATCCCATTTATAATTGCACCAAAAACCATAAAATACCTAGCAATAAACCTAACCATAGAAGTAAAAGATCTATATGCTGAAAACTACACAAAGCTTATGAAAGAAAATGAAGAAGACACAAAGAAATGGAAAAACATTCCATGCTCATGGATTGGAAGAACAAATATTGTTAAAATGTCAATACTACCCAAAGCAATCTACACATTCAGTGCAATCCCTATCATAATACCAACAGCATTCTTCAGAAAGCTAGAACAAACAATTCTAAAATTTCTATGGAACCAGAAAAGACCCTGAATAGCCAAAGCAATCCTGAAAAAGAAAAAAGAAAAAAAAAAAAAAGACTGGAGACATCACAAGTCTAGACTTGAAGTTGTATTACAAAACTGTAATAATCAAAACAGTATGGTACTGGCACAATAACAGACACATAGATCAATGGAACAGAATAGAGAACCCAGAAATGGACCCACAAATGTATGGCCAACTAATCTTCAACAAAGCAGGAAAGAATGTCCAATGAAAAAAGACAGTCTCTTCATCAATTGGAGCTGGGAAAACTGGACAATGACATGTAGAAGAATGAGACTGTACCCCTTTCTTACACCATACACAAAAATAAATTCAAAATGGATGAAAGACCTAAATGTGAGACAGAAAACCATCAGAATCCTACAGGAGAAAACAGGCAGCAACCTTTTTGAACTCAGCCACAGCAACCTCCTACTAGACATGTGTCTGGAGGTAAAGGAAACAAAAGAAAAAATGAACTATTGGGACCTCATCAAAATAAAAAGCTTCTGAACAGAAGCTTGAAACAATCAACAAAACCAAAATGCAACCAACAGAATGGGAGAAGATATTTGCAAATGACATATCACATCCAGAATCTATAAAGAACTTATCAAACTCAACACCCCCCCCCCAAAAATAATCCAGTGAAGAAAATAGGCAGAAGACGTGAATAGATACTTTTCCAAAGAAGACATCCAGATGGCTAACAGATGCATGACAAGGATGCTCAACATACTCATCATCAAGGAAATACAAGTCAAAATCATAATGAGATACCACCTCACACTTGTCAGAATGGCTAGAATTAATACCTCAGCAACAACAGATGTTGGCGAGGATGAGGAGAATGGGGAACCCTCTTTCACTGCTGGTGGGAATGCAAACTGGTAGAGCCACTCTGGAGAGCAGTATGGAGGTTTCTCAAAATATTAAAATTAGGTGGGGTTCTGGCTCAGTCGGTTAAGTGTCTGACTCTTGGTTTCAACTCAGGTCATGATCTCACAGTTTGTGAGTTCAAGCCCCACATCAGGCTCTGCTGACAGTGCAGAGCTTGCCTGTGGTTCTCTCTTTCCCTCTCTCTCAGCCCCTCCCCTGCTTGTTTTCTCTCTCTCTCTCTCTCTCTCTCTCTCTCTCTCAAAATAAATAAACTTAAAAAATAAAATTAGAGCTACCCTATCACCCAGCAATAGCACTACTAGGTATTTATCCAAAGGATACAAAAATACTGATTTGAAGGGGCACATGCACCCCAATATTTATAGTAGCACTATCAACAATAACCAAATTATGGAAAGATCCCAAATGCCCATCGACCGGTGAATGGATAAAGAGGTTGTGGTACATATATTCAATGGAATATTCCAATGGAATATTCCTCGGTGACCAAAAAGAATGAAATCTTACCATTTGTAACAACATGGATTAAACTACAGTGTACTATGCTAAGCGAAATAAGTCAGTCAGAGAAAGACAAATATCACATGATTTCACTCATATGTGGAATTTAAGAAACAGAACAGATGAACATAGGGGAAAAGAAGGAAAAATAAGATAAAAACAGAGAGAGGGCAAATCATAAGAGACTCTTATATGCAAAGAGCAAAGTGAAGGTTGACAAAGGCAGGTGGGTGGGGGATGGGTCAAAAGGGTGATGGGCATTAAGGACGGCACTTGTTGCGAAAAGCACTGGGGGTTATATGTGAGTGATGAATCACTGAGTTCTACTCCTGAAACCAATACTGCACTGTATGCTAACCAACTTGAATTTAGATAAATACACTTTTTTACAAAGATGAAAAAAAAAGCATTATTCATCTATATCCTCATTGGAATCCTTATGGATAGGATGGAAAAGAATTCAAATGATTCCATGGGGATATCTAAAAATTCATAGATGCACACATTTAGTCACAAGAATTTATTCGTATCAAATTTTTTAGCTAAGTCACCAGCCCGTATATTTCTACATGATCGAATAATTCTGATACCTGTTTAAAATTAGTAGGACATTCGTCCTGCATTTTTTAACTTTCTAAGCTATAGACTTATCTCTGTAACTGCAATTAGTCATAAAGAAAGTAGTATTTGAATGGGATACAACAAACTGCATCACTTTTAACAGTCTGTGTATACATAAAGATGGAAACATAATATACATTTAAGTACAATTTATAATCTTGCAGATATCCTCTTTTCATTCTTTCAAACACAGAATTTTATCTTCTGTAGAAAAGTCTATAAACCCCACAGAGATTACAAATTGAGTACAATGAACTGAATTTTCTGAGAAACTGTTAAGATCCTTTCATGTTAATAGCAAAGCAGCAACTGAAAATGGCTCTCCACCAGCACAGATTGTGGTGTTCCACTTCTCCTCTGTTCTATAAACAATACATTAACAACCATTTGCTATAAAAGACCTAAACATATTTTTAAAACAATGGCCTGGAAACTTTGGGAGGAACACCATGGGAAGCCTCTAAGGCTACCTTTAGCGGTGAGATAATAGGCTACCAGCATCCCACAGCAACAAAAAGCAGCCCAGCATGTAACTTATGGTCTAATTTGATCATAGAGATGGAGGAGCATGCATTTCTGAACCAGATCCCAGAAAATGAAGCATTTATGGAAATAACCACATTGATTCTGAGAGAAATTTGTGTTTTTTACAAGATGTGTCTTTTCAGGTTAGTGATACTCAACACTTATCAAATAACTAACTATAGCATTAAACTAATGGGGCATTTACTTCAGAGCATGGTTTTGTTAATAAATTCAGATGACTTGTGATTAAGCCTCAAGAAGCAACAGGGATACACCTTATCCAAGGATTGACCTAGAAGCAAAAATGAAATAATATAAACACAAATTTCCAACAGGCATGTCATTCCAGCTATTAGCACAAAGAACCAAGAGGCCTTCCAAGATGAATGAATCCAAGTCCAGAAAATATGACCTCTAGGACATAACTTTATAATGAATTTCCTCCAAAATGTTTGGCTTGGTCTAATGTAGTCAGGAAAGTAAGTCAAAATCTGTTCAAAAGCTCTTCTCATAGATTTTTCTGTCCTTTGGAACCTATATTCTGTAATTTAGAAGCACAAAAATCTTTTCAAGTCACTGCATAGTTTGAATTTGCTTATCTCTATAATGTAAATCTGGATCTTATTCTAATACACAAAACACTTGTTTTATTAAAAGATAGAGGTGAGATTCGTTGATGTCTTAGAAGACAATTTAACAATTTTTATGTTTATCCTAAGGAGGATGGAGTTAATAATAATAATAAACAATGTTTACAAAACATTTTATGCCAAACATTAGGCTGAGTTACATGGATTGCCTTGTTTAACTTTTACAACCTTATAAAATACGTACAATTATTAGTTCTTTTACAGGTGAGAAAAGAAAGAGTCATTAATGTTAAGTAACTTGCGTAAGGTCAGATAACCAGTGAGTGGTCAAGTGTAGTTTGAATCTGGGCTATTTGAGTCTACAACCCACAATCTTTTTTTTTTTTTTTTACGTATTATTATTATTATTATGAGAGAGAGAGAATGAGAGAGAATCCCAAGCAGGCTCCACGCTGTCAGCTCAGAGCCCAGTGTAGGGCTCAGTCCCACAAACCATGAGATCATGACCTGAGCCAAAATCAGGAGTCAGACTCTTAACCAACTAAGCCACCCAGGTGCCCCCACAACCCACACTCTTTTTTTTTTTCATTTTTTTAACATTTATTCATTTTTGAGACAGAAAGAGACAGAGCATGAGTGGGGAGGGGCAGAGAGAGAGGGAGACAGAATCTGAAGAAGGCTCCAGGCTCTGAGCTGTCAGCACAGAGCCCGATGTGGGGCTTGAACTCACAGACCATGAGATCAGGATCTGAGCTGATGTCAGATGCTCAAGCAACTGAGCCACCCAGGCTCCCCCTCCCTCCCCCACTCCCCCGGTCCACAACCCACACTCTTAACAGCTTTATTAAACATTTTTAATACACTTTCTTACATATGGAATATTCCACACACAAAAAAAAAAAACTTGTAAAAAATTTTGTATTAGAATCTGTCTCTTCAAAATGTCTATTGTCTTAAGGGGCACCTGGGTGGCTCAATTGGTTAGGCGTCCCACTTCGGTTCAGTTCATGGTCTCACGGTTCACAGATTTGAGACCCGGATCAGGCTTTGTGCTGACAGCTCAGAGCCTGGAGCCTGCTTCAGATTCTGTGTCTCCCTCTCTCTCTGCCCCTCCCTGACTCGCACTCTGTCTTTCTCAAAAATAAATATTAAAAAAATAAAATGTCTATTGTCTTTGAATCAAATTATAAATATAAAGCTATTCATATGAAAGTCTCAACAGGGATTTTTTAAAATTAATAAATTATTCTGGGGTCGCCTGAGTGGCTTAGTCAGTTAAGCACCTGACTCTTAATCTTGGCTCGGGTCATGATCTCACAGTTCCTGAGTTCAAGCCCCATATTGGGCTCTGTGCTGACAATGCAGAGCCTGCTTCTCATTATCTCTCCCTCTCTCTACCCCTCCCCCACTCATACAGACACACACACACACACACACTCTCTCTCTCTCTCTCTTAAAAATAAATAAACTTTAAAAATTAATAAATTATTAAAAATTAATAAATTACTCTGGATTCATATAGCAGAATAAATGGGTACAAAAAGCTGCTGTTATTTTGGAAAATATCAAGAATGAAGGTGTTTCCTTTAAAGAAATAAAATACATTATAAAGCTAAAAAACTATAATATTGTGTTAGGGCGAAAGGAATTAATAGCAATGTAAATAAAGTACAGTGAAAATAAAAACAAAAAATCTTACATGGGTGAGATTTAATAGGCATATTATTTGAATATTTATCTGCATATACTAGATAGAGTAAGGGAAAACTGCTTTTACAAGGAGATGGAATTCAGGTAAATGAAATGAAAATGAATGTAAATGAATCCAGTACATGAAAAAACACTTGGGTTAAATGGAATAGTCTATACAAACATAGGGGACCATAGCAATCAAGTTTTCAGAAAATTCAGAATAGAGGGCAAGAAGCAAGAATAAATCAAACAATTCTCCCTACTCTGTTTGTATATATTATTTCCAGACAGGATTTTTTTTAATTAAGGTATAATTGACATACAACATTATATTAATTTCACGTATTTAATATAATGATTCAATGCTTATATATGTTGCAAGGTCATCACCGCAATAAATCTAGTTAACATCCTTCACCACACGTAGTTACAGAATTTTTTTCCTTGTAATGAGAACTTTTAAGATTGACTCTCTTAGCAACTTTCAAATGTGCAATGCAGTATTATTAACTGTAGTTGCCGTGCTGTACATTACATCTGCATGACTTACTTATTTTATAACAGACTAGCTGATTTTGAAAGGACTTTAATTTATTTTCAAATGATTGTTCTCATAGAAAAGAATCATATAGCATTTCATCTTTAAAAAGCAAAAGGCACAGAGTAGACAAATAGATTGTGTAACCCAAATAGATTACTTCTGTTGATGGGATTGTTTTAGGGTGGTCTCTTCTGGGTAATTGGATTGGTTTCCTGCTCCACCCCAGAATTTTTCACTGTACCCTTTATAATCCATTGCACACGGTGAACCTCCAGGAAAAGTTAGAGCAAGGCTATTAGGTCACATCTGAGTGTGGTGTGAGAGTAGTGTTTAAACTCTGTTCCTCACTATTTGAAGGTTCCACAGGAGTGATCTGGGGACATGTGGTTAATATGAAAGATTCCAAAAGGTGTCCAAAAAAGTGTTCAAGAAGGCAAAACTACCAGAGCCGTATCCTATCCTTCTGTCAATAGAGTAACCACACAAAAAAAGAAAGCAAGAAAACACATTATAAAGCTAAAATAATTAAAATATTGTGTTAGACCCCAAGAAATTATTAGGAATGTAAATAAAACATAGTGAAAAAAACAAAAAATCTTATATGGGTGAGATTTTATTCACACATTTTTTGAATATTTATATGTACATTTACTAGAGGGTGTGAGAAAACTACTTTTTCAAAGAGACTGAGTTCAAGTACCTCAAATTTTTTGGAAAATAGGAAGTATATTCTCAGGAGAGAGTGCTTGCTTTGTCCTTTAGTCTGGGCTAATATCTCACCAGCTCTATTCTTTTAAAAAGAGAACAACTCTTCTCCTTCTCAACCTACAATGGAATGTTGTATTAAAAAAAGGAGTAAAGCAAAGAAAGGGTTCGTGTGGTACATCATAGAAAATAGGAGGGATTTGAGAGTCGTGTCTTCAGTGACTGAGGGGAAAGGTGCCCCAAAATGGAGAGTAATGATATCAGGGTGGTTAATTTACAGTGAGAGATCTTAGATTATAGTAGGAAATTATGTAGTTAGGAATGGTCACAGCCAACAAGGAACTTCCATGGCAAGTAAAGATTTCTCATTGTTTATAAAAAACTGAAGACTCAGGCTGTATGTTAAATTTCTATTACCCTGTAAGAAATCACTCTGTAATACCCAAGACATTCATTAAAACTCTCATAACTCTCATTGTGGTTGGTCAGTGGTGTTTTCTAGGAAAGAACAGGAGTAATAGCATGAGCAGATTCAAATGGGACAGTGATAAATCATAGGTGTTTCCATTTAATGAAAATACAATGTTGGGAACATTGACTCTTGATGGGCTATTTGGAATCAAAGCCCAGCTTTTTCCTTGCTAATTGTGTGACTTCAAGGAAATTACTCAACCCCAATGTGCTCAATATCCTCTTCTGTAAAATGGAGGTAACAATAGGGCTATGGTGACTATTGTATAAGTTCATTCATACAAAGAATTTGGAGAGTGCCTCTCACATAGGAAGCACCTATTATGAGATAGCTATTACCATTATTGCTAGAACCAAGAGCAATGAAGAGGAAAGACAGCAGAGAAAGACTGAAGAGAGAAATGACTCAAGAGTAGACCTGATGAGACAAACACCGTTTTCCCAAAATACACTGGAGGGAGGTGGTCCTGAAAAGTCAGGAATAAGGAAGCAACACACGGTGTAGTAAAACCTATGCTGTGTGTTTGGAACACTATCTTTTTCTCTCCAAGCACACAAAGGAAACTCTCTCTGAGTTCTGCTGCAGCCTGGATTCCCTGGAGGCAGACCTTGAGACGGTGTTGGTGTTGGGAGCCAATGATATTTATGAATGATCAACACCTGTGGAAAAAAGCAGGCAGAAGCAGGATTCGGCAGTGGGAAAATCCTGAATGGTGATTTTTTTCCACGGGAGTTTGTCATAATTCCCTCATAGCACTGTTTTCCATCACCAATACCAATACCTCCAATACCATAGGATGTAAGATGTTGTACAAGAGACACAACCTTTACATCACAACCTGGACCTACTGCAGTACTTTTCCATACTCCAGACTGTTCTCAAAACTTGTGACCTGCAGTAAAATGGCTACAGCAGTCTCTATAGTGTTGGAATAAGCCACCTCAGAGCCTAAAGATGCTCACCAGTGTGGCCCTTCCTTCTGTGTAAAATTTAATGATTTTTCTTTTGCTTTGGAGGGCATATCCAAGCACATCCCTAAAAGTTTGAGGGATGTAAAACTGAAACTTCATTGAGTTTGTCTCTCACTCTCTTGAGAGCATGCATATCACCAAGACTTTTTGGATGCTAGCTACTTTTTGCTCATCTAGACATTAGTCGAATATCATAGTGGATCAATGTGATGTTCTGCAGGATGTCTGGATAGTCCAGCTCTCTTGATATTCTATCATGACAGACGGCAAATGAGTTAACATAATTCTGGAGCAAAACCGTGAATGCTTTTGTTCTTTCAATGTGAATGCAAACTAGTAGGAAAAAAATGCATTCACCGTATCACTGGCTGCAAACCATGTACCCGAGGCTGGGATGATCTGCTCCCCCATAGTGGCTGTCATTGGGTCTAGTACTTGGTTGAGTTTGCAGTAGTCTGCTGCCATCATCCAGGATCCACACAGTTTCTGCAGGGGTCAGACACATAAATTAAATGGGGATGTTATGGAGACAACCACTCTGAATCTTTTATATCTTGACAAGTGACATTAATTTCTGCCATACACTGCCCAGGATGCAAAATGTTTTTGATTTAGTGTGTTGGGTGATGCAGACCGGTTTCAGAGGCCTCTGCTTAACCTTCCCCATAATGTTAGCCCTTATTCGCACAGGTCAGGCACCCAATGTGGGCGTTATGCTAACTCCCAAGTATGTCAATGCCATTTATACATTCAGGTACAAGGGAAGGGACCAGCAGGTGGATTCACGAACCCAGTGCACCCACCGTAAGCCACACCTGAGGCAGGACTCTATCACCTGTTCCCCACATGCCTGTCCCTCTAATGGCAAAGGGATGCATAATGATACATAGGGCCTCATTGGTATCATTGTCAATTTCCTTGAAATATTTGGATATTTTTCTTTCCCCAGTGTAACTGAGTGAATGACTATGTTGTTTTGGGGAAAAACTAATGTAACCATTACTGTTTATCCCTTCCCAAGGTATTGATGAGGTTTTTTTTTCTTTTCTCCTGGAGATCATGACTCATTTCAGTCAGTGTGTTTCAAGTCTCAAAAGTAGCTCATGGCTGGGAGGTAGGCAATGGATTTGAGATTTTATTTCTTTTAATGACACAAACTAATACTCTAGTTGCCTACCCATCTATATTTGCCCCCAGGTACCCGTACTCTCTTAACCATCATGAAGTTCAGTCAGACCTCCTTGGTTGTCACTCCTACCCTTCTAATGTATGATAATCACATCCATTTGACTTCTGGCAGTTATGTGCCTCCCCCTGACTTTATTCCCCTCATTCCTATCATGTCTATTTCTATCAAAAAAAAAAAAGGTGAAAACACATCTAAATATAAGATGGTAATGCAAAAAGAGAATTAGAAAAGTTCTATCCAGGAGGTATCTAAGGACTTTCAAAAGGATATAGAGGTGTAGATAATTTTAGGCCAAGCAGTTTTCACATTCTCAACTATCATGTGTATTCTATCCTAAAACTGATTTGTGTCAGTGAGAATGAGTAGCAGGGTCAAGGCATCATCTTGTCTCTTTAGTGACTCTTCACTTGTACCCCTCGACTCTCTTTTTTACCCTCTCTTACTTTACAAAAGAAAGACTTCCCTTTCACTCATCATATTAGGGTTGTCCACTGGCATAAATACCTATAGTTTTAACAATGAACAATTTACAAATATTGCTGTCAACATTAAGAAAATTAATACAATTAATGACTAGGTATCAAATTGTTTCTCAATTCAGGTGATTTTCAATTCTTTGCTTTCAACAGAACTGAAGATGGTTTAGTTTCCAAATAACTGAGAAGGCATACAAATACTTGAGCGATATTGCTATAACATAACTCGATTATCATCTATTTATGTCTATAAAAAGTTTAGTCAGCACTTACATGTGTAAAATGAGAAATAGAAACAGAATTGATATCGTATTTTGACTCATACTAGCAATATCTAGTATCCATATACAGATACATAAACCAACTGAGGAAGGAAAAAAACTAATTCATCTCCTTTTTGAATACACTGCTGACAATGTTTTATACTTTGGGTTGATTGATTTTTTTCAAAATTTATAAAATATGCATGTTTCTTTGATTGACTATTTACCACTAATATGTATAATTGGTAACAAAACGGAAGGAAATTTAGCACTTAGAGCTTCATGGTGATGGAACATTTGTAAAAATAAAGTCAATTTAAATCCATGTTTTATTTCAAGAACCTACATTACTATAATCAATTAAAGACTTTAAAATATAAAATATCTCATATTATGCTAAGATTATGTGGAGGAAGTACAATGTTAATATAATTTCGAGGAGAAGAATAATACAAAATTTCTGAATGTGAAATAAAAGCTTTGATGATGCATTATTTTTCACAACGGTGTTGTATCAGATCGTTATGGCATTTGATGATATTTTGAAAGACAAATGTAACTGCTTTATTTTAAAATGTCAATGTATGTATTATGGCAGAAATGATATCTTTTGCAACTGCTTAAACTTAGGTTAAAAAAAGATATCACATTATAAATGTGCCATGAATAAAAAGTTTTTTGAAATCCCTTTAGAGGGAGCATGTGTAAGAGGTTTGAAGACCACTGAAACAGAGGGGCTAGGCCAGGAAAGAAAAAAACCGTGTGTTTATATCTATGTTCTCGTTATTGGAAGTGATTGAAGAGCCATTAAAACACTTCAACATATTCAGCTTGCATATCTTCTGTTTTGCATAATAGAATTCATTGCTTGCTATTTAATTTCAGTATATGTTCAGCTCAGTGGAGAAAGAGACATTTCTTTATTGTTAACTTTTATACATGGCTCAGTATGGCAGATAAAACTAAACAGTGTACAAATTATAAAAACTTGAAATGCAGTGGACATACTGAAACTTCCTGGAATGCTTTAAAATGTAGATATCTTTTATTTATACAGAGAGAGAACAAATGGAAGTATTAATGTACTTTAAAAATTTTTCATGTATAAAGTAGCATGTGCTATGCTTCTTAAAGGCATCTCTGTAAATCTGCGCGTGTGTGTGTGTGTATAGTTGCCTGCCTAAAATGTTGTATATTTTAGGTATCTAATATAAAAGAACAAAAACTGGAAATGTGTTTCATGATAGATATATATATATATATATATATATATATATTAGTTTTTCATATGTGTTTTTAAGATTTATACTCAAAACTGAATGCAGTACTCCAAAACATTTTTTTTTTCATTTTAAACGTGACAATAGAATTTACAGTTTTTCAAGTTAGTATTTAATATGCTATGTGCTCATGTGAAAGAGACTGATATCTCTCTCTCATTTCTGTCTTCACAGCAAGTTTCCCTCTTGAGTATGTATCTGTGTAACTGACTTTTATTTCAATATGTCTATGAAGAGGTAAGAACATTTAGGCTATCTCACTAGTAATATATACCACTTCTTCAGAAACTACATCCAAGTCATTCACATCTTTTCTTTGTTTTTAAACCAATTCAGTACTTTTTAAAGTCAAACAAATCCAAAACATTTTAGTTTCTCAAAGTTTTTAACTAGGGGCACCTGGGTGCTGCAGCTGGTTAAGCATCTGACTCTTGATCTCAGTACAGGTCATAATGTCACAGTTCGTGTGTTCTAGCCCTGTATTGCCAACCTCGTTTTATACCATTAACTATGAGGTTAACAAACATTTTTACCTTTGTGCAGAAGGAAAAAAAAAAAGAATGGTTAAGGAAAAGATGTGTCACTTCTATACACTCCTATAACCATGACATTGCATTTTTAAAAAATAACCACCTTTTAAAAATAAACTATTTAAATCACGAGACAGAGAGAGAGAAAGAAAGAGTCATGGGTGGGGGAACAAATGCTTATAAATATCTGAGAGGAAAGTTACATATTTCAACTAAAAAAAATTAAGCATTGATTCTCTGAAATAAAAAATACATAATAGTCATAAAGTCTTATAATTAGCATTTATGATGGGAAAATACTGGGAAACACTGGGACTTAACAGGAGTGGAATCGTTCATCCTTCTGTTGAGCTTGACTAAGCCATTGAATAATTCTTTTTTTTCAAGATATTTCAACATTGGAGATTTATTTAATTTTTCTCAAAATAATTATGCAAGCATTTGATGAGATTACAAACAGGTTTTTCACTCCTCCCATGCACGATTCCTGGACATATATATTCTACCCCCTGAGGATACAACATGTTAAGTGCTACTACAAGGTGTGGTATCTGGCAAGATCATGGTATTCAGTGATCATGTGCCTCTCTTACTACACCCCTTTGCTATATAATGGTTTCTTAGTTGAATAATTCTTTAATGTAGTTTATGACAGCATACTATTGGGCATTTAGAATACAGGTGAGTTCAACATTGATTCTGCCTTCAAAAACATATAATCTAATATATGAAATATGTGTCTAAATGTTATAATTCTGCATAGAAAGTAATGACTCATAATAAAAAGTAAAAAATTAGGGCTCCGAGAGTTCAAAGGAGAAGTATTTACAGCTATAGACTTCAGAGGAAGTCTTATTATTTTCACCTATGGGGTGGTTACAGGAGAGCAAAGCATCAAGGGAAACTTGAAGAAAAGAGCATAGAGACTAAGTTACTTTTGCAAAAAAGTCATGGAAGCAGGGTGTTGTGTGCTCATGCAGCAGGTCATGTAATTATCAACCCAGACTCTTTTCATTTGGAAAAGTTGATGACACATAAGAAATCAGAAGTAGCACATAAACTTGTGATAAAATTAAGTGATTTGCCAAATAATGTATAATTTTACTTCACAAAGTCACTAGAGAAAGAGCTGAAACTCATGTTAATAGATAAAACTTTTTAAATTTTTTAAAAGTTTATTTATTTATTTTGAGAGAGAGAGAGAGCAAGCAAGCACAAGCAGGGAAGGAGCAGAGAGAGAAGGAGAGACAGAGCTAAATGAAATATTATAAATTTTCCAGTAAGTTTACTAAATAATGAGTAGTCAATTATGGTAGTTTAGGCAACAGATAATAATAATAATAATAATAATAATAATAGAATCACTACTATTATTACTAATAATTCAATTAGTATGAGTTTGCCATTTATAAGACACTGTGTTAAATTCTTTTTTTTTATTTTATTTTTTGAATTTACATGCAAATTAGTTAGCATATAGTGCAACAGTGCTTTCAGGAGTAGATTCCTTAATGCCCCTTACCCATTTAGCCCATCCCCCCTCCCAAACCCCCTCCAGTAACCCTCTGTTCTCCATATTGAAGAGTCTCTTATGTTTTGTCTCCCTCCCTGTTTTTATATTATTTTTGCTTCCCTTCCCTTATGTTCATCTGTTCTGTGTCTTAAAGTCCTCGTATGAGTGAAGTCATATGATATTTGTCTTTCTCTGACTAATTTCACTTAGCATAATACCCTCTAGTTTCATCCACGTAGTTGCAAATGGTAAGATTTCATTCTTTTTGATTGCTGAGTAATACTCCATTGTATATATATACCACTTCTTTTTTATCCATTCATCCATCGATGGATATTTGGGCTCTTTCCATACTTTGGCTATTGTTGATAGTGCTGCTGTAAACATTGGGGTGCATGTGTCCTTAGAAACAGCATACCTGTATCCCTTGGATAAATACCTAGTAGTGCAATTGCTGGGTCGTAGGGTAGTTCTATTTTTAGTTTTTTGAGGAACCTCCATACTGTTTTCCAGAGTGGCTGCACCGGCTTGCATTCCCACCAGCAATGCAAAAGAGACCCTCTTTCTCCACATCCTCACCAACATCTGTTGTTGCCTGAGTTGTTCATGTTAGCCACTGTGGCAGGTGTGAGGCAGTATCTCATGGTGGTTTTGATTTGTATTTCCCTGATGATGAGTGATATTGAGCATTTTTTCATGTGTCAGTTGGCCATCTGGATGTCTTGTTTGGAGAAGTGTCTATTCATGTCTTTTGCCCATTTCTTCACTGGATTATTTGTTTTTTGGGTGTTGAGTTTGATAAGTTCTTTATAGATTTTTGGATACTAACCCTTTATCTGATATGTCGTTGGCAAATATCTTCTCCCATTCCATCAGTTGCCTTTTAGTTTTGCTGATTGTTTCCTTCACTGTGCAGAAGCTTTTTATTTTGATAAGGTCCCAATAGTTCATTTCGGCTTTTGTTTTCCTTGCCTCTGGAGATGTGTTGAATAAGAAGTTGCTGTGGCCAAGATCAAAGAGGTTTTTGCCCGCTTTCTCCTCAAGGATTTTGATGGCTTCCTGTCTTACATTTAAGTCTTTCACCCGTTTTGAGTTTATTTTTTGTGTATGGTGTAAGAAAGTGGTCCAGGTTCATTCTTCTGCATGTCACTGTCCAGCTTTCCCAGCACTACTTGCTGAAAAGACTGTCTTTATTCCATTGGATATTCTTTCCTGCTTTGTCAAAGATTAGTTGGCCATATGTTTGTGGGTCCATTACTGGGTACTCTATTCTGTTCCATTTATCTGAGGGTCTGTTTTTGTGCCAGACACTGTATTAAATTCTTTACACAAATTATCTCATTTAATAATCCTAGAAATCCTAAGTACTATTACCACTTCCATTTTCCACAGAAAGAAACAGATTTATAATACCAAAACCTTTAATTTTTTTTCCTCTGATTTTTTTGAGGAGACATTTTCTCTCTATCTTTCTGGCCCTCTGCTCTACTTTTTTGCCTCCTCCAGGTGGAGAAATGAGTTATCATGTTGGGAAGTACAGAAATTATTTTGAATATGTAAATTGTGTGATACTAATCTATCAAAATTCCTGATTTGGGAAATTCACACCCTTTCTGCCCTGTTTTCCGATTTCCCCCCTCAGTGAGAGGCAGCAATCATGAGTGAGTCCTCTCCCTTAAGACTCTAAGTTTCCCTTTTATTGGTTGTGTCAAGATCTGACCTGGTGTGGTCAAGAGTATCATGAAGCTCATTACTGTGATGCATTTAGTCCATATTTGCTAACCCAGCTTTTATCAGTAATTAAGCTGTTATATTGATCTCCATCTGCCTACCTTCTCTAACTCTTTCAACTGGTGTTATTTATGGATAGTCATAAAACTACAAAATTTATAGATATCAAGTGGCAGGAGCAATATTCAAACCCAAAGATTCCGAGTCCACAGAATGTGCCTTTCACAGCCTCATGCTTATGAGGATATTATCCTCTAAGGAAACCAGGAGTTAGAGGAAACCTGAACTTTCAGCATTGCTCCTACACTGTGAATGCATTTCCATGAGAAACTTCTTTCAGACTATTTTCTTGTGAATACTGTTTCTTAAACCCTTCTGCTTCAAAGTGCACGTTCCATTTTATTTTGATATTGAATGTAAAAAAAAAAAAAAGAATCCATCAAAGAAAATACATAAGGAGGTTGGGGCATCTTCCAGATGTTTGATGAGATGTTAAGAGTGGTTTAAAAATAACCTTTAAGCTTCCATATTAATTAGGGTAGACCAAAGTATTCTGAAATATGCATCCTAAAATATGTAAATGTATACTTGACCAAACCATAGGTTTATTTCACACTCGCATAACATGTCCAGTGGCTAGGTGGCTCTCCTCAATAAGATCTGATGAGCAAGACTCTTTCCATCTTGTCTCCATTTTCTTGAGGTAGTGCTGTTCAACAGCATGATCTGTAATGATGAGAATACACTTACTAAACTTTTGAAATGTAGCTAGGATGAATGAGAAACTTAATTTTTAATGTATTTGGTTTTAATTATTTAATCTTTATTTTTGAGAGCGAGAGAGAGAGAGAGAGAGAGAGAGCAAGTGGGGAGGGGCAGAGAGAGAGAGGGAGACACAGAATCCAAAATAGACTCCAGGCTCTGAGTTGTCAGCACAAAGCCTGAAGCGGGGCTTGAACTCACAAACCACATGACCTGAGCTGAAGTCAGATGCTTAACCGACTGAGCCACCCAGCTGCCCCTAATTTTAATTATTTTAGATTTAAACAGTCACATATGACTAATAGTTACTGTATCAGACAGTACAGTTCTTAGACCCTATAATTTTAAATATTCAGCTAAGAGAAGGAAAGAAAAGCAAACGAAGTGGCACATTTGTTTTTTTAAAGCCTTGACCCAGTAGTGGCCATCATTTTCCTATTTGAATCCCATTGATGAAAACTAGTCACATGGTCACATCTCAATGGTTATATGCAAATAAAGACTTGTTCTGACCAGCTGTTTCTCACTTAGGGCTGTCCACTTTAGAAGGGGGAATTGATTTTATTGGCCAGTGGAAGTCTTGATTACACTTGACTAAAATTTTAGATTTTTAGATATTTAGATAATTTTAGATCATTTAGATTTTTTTCCTAAAAATGGTTAATATTAAAATAAAGTGGAAAATTAGAAGGAGGAATTAGAAGAGTGACAAAGTCATGGTTGGTGATTGCTAAGGGCTTTCTCAACTCTTCTGTTCTAACTGAATAAGAAAGAAAATATTTGAGAAGAGAGAATTGGTATAAAGCTCCAAATGGAGAGGACATTTAGGGTTTTCTGGAGCTCATTTATGAATCCCCTAAAGCAAATAAATCCCATTTCTATAATAAGCTACAAACAGATGGTTGGAGACATTTGATGCTACTGAATACACTAAGTAGTCATGAAGTTGCAGAACTGACAGAAGTTGTACTTAAGCAAAAGGACCCAGTAGTATCGATATCCCAACACATAAATAGTACAAAAGTAGATGTTTTCACAAAAGAAGAAGAAATGGCAGAGGCAAGAAAAGACTCAGGGAAGTTTAAAAGACAAGTTTAAAGAAGAAAGACAGGATATTAGGTCGTCAGGCTATTCTTAGATCATTCACTATCTAGTAGAATGGTATAATTTTCTTCAGTTCTTTCAGCATAATTTTGTCTTCTGTATAATTAAGGTATTAATATTGCCCATTAATCAGGATTCTTTCAGTTACACATAATAGAAAATCAAATATGGTTAACTTATACAAAGAAGGTAATTTATTAGTTCATGCAACTGTGCAAAGCCAGCCTGGAGTACTCAACAAACTGAAACTGTATTATTGGGTCTTTTCTCAGCATTTCTGTTGATGAGTGCAGTTGGCCAAGTCTGGGCCATGTGGCTATCCTAGTGATCAAGGGGAAGTTAATTGTAATTCATAGCTGAATGACAACCATATGCCATGAAGAAAGATGAGAATGAAAAATAAAAAGTAAAATAAGGCAAGACAAAAAATAATGTGCAATAAGCTAAACAAGTGCTAATGTTATTTATAATTATAAAATTCTGAATTTATGATATAATTTTACCAATTTACTGGAAGAACAAATGTTGTTAAAATATCTATACTCCCCAAAGAAATCTACAGATTTAATGCAACCCCTATTAAAATACCACCAGCATTGTTTACAGAGCTGGAACAAAAATTTCTAAACTTTATATGGAAACACAAAAGACCCTGAATAGCCAAAGCAACCTTGAAAAAGAAGAACGAAACTTGAGACATCACAATTCCGGACTTCAAGTTAGATTACAAACCTGTAGTGATCAAAACAGTATGGTACTGGCACAAAAATACACATATAGATCTATGGAACAGAAGAGAAAACCCTGAAAAAAACCTACAACTATATGGTCAGTTAATCTTTACTAAAGCATGAAAGAATATTCAATGGGAAAAAGACAGTCTCTTTAACAAATGGTGTTAGGAAAACTGGACAACAACATGCAAAATAATGAAACGCCATCACTTTCTTACATCATACACAAAAATAAGTTCAAAATGGAGGAAAGACCAAAGTGTTAGACCTGAAACCATAAAAATCCTAGAGGGGAACACAGGCTATAACCTCTTTGACATCAGCTGTAGCAACTTTTTTCTAGATAGGTCGCCTGAGGGAAAGGAAACAAAAGCAAAAATAAATTATTGGAACTACATCAAAATTAAAAGCTTCTGCATAGCAAAGCTTTGCATAAACTAAAAGGCAACCAACAGAATGGGAGGAGATATTTGAAAATGACATATGTGGTAAAGGGTTAGTATCCAAAATCTTTAAAGAGATTATAAAACTCAACACCCAAAAAATTAATAATCCAATTAATAATGGGAAGAGACAGGGGCACCTGGGTGGCTCAGTTGGTTGAACGTCTAACTACAGCTCAGGTCATGATCTTATGGTTTGTGGGTTTGAGCCCCACTTTGGGCTCAGTGCTGACAGCTCAGAGCCTGGAGCCTGCTTCAGATTCTGTCTCCCTCTCTCTCTCTGCCCCCTCTTCTGCTCACACTCTGTCTCTCCCTCTCTCAAAAATAAATTAACATTAAAAAAACCTTTAAAAATAATGGGAAGAGACATGAATAGACATTTTTTTCCAAAGAAGACCTACAGATGGCCAACAGACACATGAAAAGAAAAGATGCTCAACATCACTGATCATCAGGGACATGCAAATCAAAACTACAATAAAATATTACCTCACACCTGTCAGAATGGCTAAAATCAACAACACAAGAAACAACAATTGTTGGCGAGGATGTGGAGAAAGGAGAACCCTCCTGCAGTGTTGGTGGGAAAGCAAACTTGGGCAGCCACTCTGGAAAACAGTATGATGTTCTGCAAAAAGTTAATAATGCAACTATCCTCTAATCCATCAATTGCGCTACTAGGTATTTACCCAAAGAATACAAAAACACTAATTCAAGGCAATATGTGCACCCTGATGTTTAAAGCAGCATTATCTACAATAACCAAGTTATAGAAACAGCCCAAGCGTCCATTCCATCAACTGATGAATGGATAAAGAAGACATGGTATGTGCATATACATATCATATATACATATACACACACAGACATACACACACACACACACACACACACACACATATATATATAGTGGAGTGTTATTCAATCATAAAAAAAAGAATGAAATCTTGCCATTTGCAATGACGTGAATGGAGCTAGAGAGTATTATGCTAAGTGAAATGAGTCAGTGACAGAAAGACAAATATCATATGATTTCACCCATATGTGAAATTTAAGACACAAAACAAATGAGCAAAAGGCAAAAAGAGAGAGAGAAAGAGAGAGGCAAACCAAGAAACAGAGTCTTAACTCTAGAGAACAAAGTGATGGTTACAAAAGGGGAGAAAGGAGGGGGGATGAGTGAACTAGGTGATGGAGATGAAGGAGTGCACTTGTGATGAGTACCAGATGATGTATGCGAGTGTTTAATCACTATACTGTACACCTGAAACTAATATTACACTGTATGTTATGTACCTGGAATTCAAGTAAAATCTTCAAAAAAAATTAAAAAAATTAATAATTTCACAAGTTAAATTTCACCAGGCAAAACTACTGGTCATGTTCACAGGTATTTGATTTCTTTACTCTAGCTTTATGTGACATCTCTTTGCTATTGCAAAGAAATATCTTCATTATACTCTAATTTTAAGTTTTAAAAGATATTTATTTTATATTTCTTGGCCTAAATATTTGAACTTTCAGATAATATCACTTTCCTAGTATGCTTAATTTAATATCTATGCTTTTTTAAAATATTAAAATCCTAATATACATTTATAAAACTCGTAGCTTTATTTTATTTGACAAGTAAACAAGTAAGGAGGTATATTTGAGTGGTAGAGGCAGTATGATAGATTCATTAGGATCACATTTTTCAGAATACAGCAGTCCCCAAGATGTAATATGAGAACTCTGTCAATAATGCTAGAGGTTCAACCCCTGGAAATTTATTCTTTTTTTAAAATGTTTATTTATTTTTGAGAGAGAAAGAGCATGAGTGTGGGAGGGGCAGAGAGTGAGGGGGAGAGAAGATCTGAAGTGAGCTCTGTGCTGACAGCAGAGAGCCTGAGGTGGGGCTCAAACTCACAAACTGTGATATCATGACCTGAGCCAAAGTTGGATGTTTAATCAACTGAGCCACCCAGGCCTGCCTGGAGATTTATTCTTAAAGCTAGGATATTGTCCCCGATTATTAATTCATTCACTCATTCAATGTGTATGGAACTTCTGACAATGTCCTAGATGTTCAAGTATGGCACCGAACAAACCTGAGATAAATATTTGCCCCTGTGGATCTTACGCTTTAGTCAGGGAAAGAGTAGTAATACACTGCAACCATTCTCAGAGCTGTACATCCACATCCCTACAGAAAACATGTAGAAAAGAGACAAAATAGAATTCAGTGTAAGGTACAGTCAGTTGAGCCTGAGGCTAAACTGGGGAGTGCATGTCTTAACTGAAGATAATCAAGTAAATTTCATTTTTTAAAGCATTATGCCCAGCAAACAAAACATAGCTCCCTCTGAAATCAGAAAATGGCTGACCACCTCTAGATTCCTGCTTCATATCTGAATGCAACTGTAGTGTCTGAATGCTGCATCACCTTGGTGAGGAAAACAGATGCCATTTTCTCTAACCTCCTCCAACATAGCATCTCTCTTTGCCACTCCACTCTTTGGAAACAGCTTGCTTTATTTTAGAACAAGCCTCCTTTCTTTTCAGATTAGCTTAAAGAATGGAGACATTTTTTGCAAAAAAAAGTTATCCAAAAAATGAGGCCAAAAATGAATAATCAAAATATAAGACGAAAAGACAAAAACAATGAAATTGATAAATTGAGAAAAAGTGCCTATTCCTGAAGAAACAAAAATCTGGCCAGAGTTTGACTTGGCTGACACAGTTTACTGAAGATGGCAGTACAATTCTCCTCCTTGACTCAACCTTGTCTGGGCTTGTTCCAGCTATTCAGATTCTTAGCCTGAAATAAACTCAGATTTGCTATACATCTATGCTTCTTAGAAAAATTTTAGCTCCTGTTAGAAACTACTTAATCTTTTCATTCAATTGTGTTTCTCGTGTTGTCTACACTAGCCTTCAGATGCTGTCCGATTTAGTACTTCAGCTCCTCTAGGATCTTGTGCTTTGAGTGAGACAGCCTATCTAAACTTCATACATCTCACCTAGGTGTCAGGTAGTTCTTTCCTGGTGCTGGCCATAGCTTCCTGGCCCTTCTTGGAGATTCCTACAGCTCCAGATTTTGGAAAGTCATCCTCACCCGTTTTTCTTCCTCTCTCTGGTTTGCCTGCAACATATTCTTGAATTATTTCATAAGGCATGCCATGTCCTTAGGAAAAACGCTGTCTCTTCAGTCATCTACCTTAATTAAACTCCTCCCGTATTTCCCAGTGATCATACAACATCTTATTACCTATTTCAAACTCTGGCCTTCAAACTGGGATCAAAGTTGATAGTAGGAAAGACCATCATGAAAAAGTGCAATAGTGGGAAGAAGGAAGTTGCTTCTGACAAATATCGTTGGGTCCCAGTTAATTCACTATATGAACAAATAAATCATAGCTTCTTTAATGGCAAATTTGATCTGATCTTAAGTATCAGATAGTTTCCCTTGTGTGCAAAAGAGCCTCAGCTGGGTCTGCCTAAAACCAGCCAGAAGTGGAGACTTTCCTACCAGCATAATTTCCTGTCAATCCCTTCTTTCCTCTAACAGTCATTATATAGTCTCTGTCTTCTGCTTTCTAGGAAGAGAGGTAAATGGTCACTTGCTGTGATTAGCTCTGCTCAGACCAGTTTTCCAGATTCCTATAACCTTTCAAGTAAGCATTATTCTTTCTCCCTCTCAAGCCCAAATTTACCCCCAAACCTTAGGACCACTTTTGCTACTGTAATTGAATTTTACTTTCTGAAAATGAATTCAGTCTTTCAAAAATACAGAGTTAAGACAGACTCTTAAAGATGACCCTTTCTTATACAGTTTCTATCCATATGTAACTCTGCAAATGAAACCATCTGTTTCACAACTGTAGCCAAGGCCTCAACATGGTTTCTCTCACTAATTTTAGTTTAGGAGTTTCATCTAACTCATGGTGCATATAAATTCTTGCTACACCCAGATTCTTAGACATTCCAGGCTAGTCCTGACATGTTGTGGAGTCACAAATGCAATATCACTACACTCAGAAGTGCAAAGAAAACATGGCTTCCTTATTTAATCTTCCTTATGATTTTGTCCCCCACACAAAGACATTTCTTTTTATAGTGCAGGCAATTCTGGTCTTATTCATCTTTCATTACATACAAGGTCCAATCTTACAGCACCTGCAGTTCCAGACCCCATAACTTCTGGTTAGCCTTGGATAACGGGTAAATCTCAGCCAGACAAACAGCTGACTTCTTTGCTTCACCTTACTGGCATGTGGGAATTTCTTTATTCCTGGATCCTTCTCTACCCTTGTCATCCCTCCTAAAATCAAGTGTATTCCATGAGTACTTAATCAGGCTCTTTCTTTGTCTAATCACTCTCTGATGCAATTTTTACTCTGCTACAGATCCCCACCCCATGCCCAAGTTGGTTCCAGGGTAGAATAGGATTAGAAGGTCCTCTGTAAGGGAATGTCTAACAAAAGACCAATCTCTACTTTTTCTGTCTGACCTAAGCCATGCCCCTTCAGGGACTGGGGCAGAGATAGCAGGACAAAATCCAAGACACATCTATCTCACTGTTAGCTTCCTCCCCTTCTCTCCTTAGCTTTTCTTCCTTTTCTTTCCAACTAGCACTCAAAGGGGAAAGTATGGACTTTTCCCCTTTTCTTCTTTGCGGTAAGGACACCTTTAATACCATATTCTTCTTGATCCACCGAGTTAAATGGTTCTTCATTAGTGTTGGAAGGCACAGTCTACATGACGAAGGACATGTCTAAGTTCTAGTAGATCTAGTTAGTTCACCAGGCCTGGCTCTTGACTTGTTACAAATTTGTGAGATTGAGAAATCTATTCGCTCTTCACAAAGACTATTTTCCCTCAATTTTTAAAGTCAAGCTATTATTTGACCTCTTTATTCTTAGTGGTACATACTCTCTTATTCCCTCTCCTGTTTACTTGGATGGTAATGTTTGTGGTTCAACCTTGGAGATGGATAAAAAGGTAGATGACATAAGGGGGAGTGAAAATATGTGAGTTGAAATGTTAAAAGTATCGGATCCATTTCAAAAATTTTAAGTATTTTACATGTTTCTATAAAATATATGCTAATTAGAAGGTTTATGTAATGCAACTTCAATTAATCTGAACTCTACAACATTGTCTGTTATCTGATGTGGGCTTGATTTCCCCCTTAGTGTCAAATATTCCAGTAGGATATATATTTCAAATATGAATCTATTCTGATTCCCTAGAGGGATTCATGGCATTGCCTAGTGAAAAGGGAGAAGAGAGAAAAAGAGAGAGGGAGAGACTATGAGAGAGAGAGAGAGGATGGAGGGAAAAAGAGAGGAAGGAAGGAAGGAAAGAAGGAAGGAGAAAAAGGAAAGGAAAGAAAAGGAAGAAACTCTTGGGTAATTTCCTTTCCACTCAGTTTCCCTGATACAAGGATTTGAGCCTATCTTATTCCCTACCTATTTTTTTTAATATAAAGGCTGTGCTTCCACACATTTTACTCAAGATGGTCAAATGTGCATAATTATTATTATTCTTTCACCCCATTATATGAAAAATTATTTAAAAGCTACAGAGAATTCCACAAAGGTGACCTTGATAAGATTCATCATGCAGAAAGCATCTTCAACAGTCCATCAGCCCTGCACAAAGAGGAACACAAAGTGCTAGCCTTCTGGATATGCTGGGCTATGAATTACCTTAAAACCACCGTGATCTTAAGATACTCCACATTATTATATTCCTCTTTTTACTGTACCTCCAGGTTAAAACTCCCCAATTGCATACCTAACACTCAAATTGCATACACAACATACTAAGAAACAAGTGAATCAGGAAATTAGGTCTATAAGAAAGAATTTCCAAGTCATATGTAATCTCAGGTAGTAAAAGTTCTCAAACTGTTTTTAGTAAGGTTGTTTGTATTTCTCTCATTATGAGGCCAATCCAGGTCATCTCATTGACTACAGGATTGCAGACAATATCATTGTTGAGCTTAGTGTATATTATTATATTTAATGTGCTCAAAATTAAGGATGTTAGCAAGGGCATATGTATTCAAGACTGCCTGTTCTCTGCCCCCTTAATTCAACTCTCCTTTTCGATACAAAGCATGAGAAAGAGAGAGAGAGAGAAAGAGAGAGAGAGGGAGACATAAAAATAAAATTACTAATTTTTTACTCAAAATGTATAAGGCTTTGGTATCAAAAGCAAGCATTTCCAGAATTCATTTACATGTGCATTATGTTGTGTTGTGCCCAATTTACTTATATATCCCATCTGCTTCACTCTGTGCATTTTCCGTCCTGGGAGTCTGACCTGTCTGGTGGCCAGGATTCCCTCTTGATGTTGGCCCATGCCCTGTATTACTGCTCTCTGCTTCCCTAGACCCTGTCCACAACTTTACAATAGTTTTATTAAACTCTTTTTAATTACCCATTTATATCTTGCTAGAACCCTGACAATAAATGTGCTTATATAAAATATTGAACACATGGGCAAACTTTATTCTTTAAAATGAGTGCTGTTATTACCTATTAAATAAAATCTTGTGACTACATAAAACTACAGAAAATTTGTTTCAAAGAATTGCAGTTATCCAATTTAGAGCAACTGTCAGATTTAATACTTTTTCTGATTAATCTTAAGCTTAATGCCAAGTTAAATATTCTTACATATATACAAATAATAATATTCCTTACATCTTGAAACTAACAAGCGCACTTAGTTTGAGTAATTTCTAAACAAGTGAGAGAGTGAATGATAAAATCCTTTTCGTAGCAAGAAGCCTTTTTAAAGCACAAAGCCCTAAACTACATTTAAATCAGAGGTAGATTTTTAAAAACATCTAGCTCTAGAATAGTAATGATCCTCGATTTCCAAAAGATAGATTTGATAGGTTCTGAACTCAAGCAGTTTATCATGAGCCCAAGAATGAAAATATATCACGAATTATTTGTGGCAAACACAATAGCTCTATCTCATTTTATTTACTTTTTATATGTTTTTACAAACAATGTATTATTGAACTTCCTGTAACATATGTATATATTTGCATACCCATTCGCCCATCCATTCACTCGTTCCTTGGTTAATTATATCAGGCATTTTGCTGGATATTGAGGAATATAGTGCTGGAAATTGGCTAGGTCTCTGCCTATATTAAATTTAAGTTAATGAGAGGGAAATAGATAGTAAACCAATACACAAGGCGACTGGATTTTTTGATAGTATCTACGCAGGTAATAAATGAGGTGTTGAAATACAGAGAAACAGTCAGGAATGTCCTCTCTGAGGACATGACATTTGAGTTGATGCTTGAAAAGGAGGCTGAACAATGAAAGGAAACAATGGAAAATGTTAGGAAATTGCAAGGAACAGAGAATATTATAGTTAAGTAGAATAAAGAAACCTCACATGTGTAATTCAATTTTTGGTAGATTTTAACATTATTTTAATACTTTTTGTAAATCCAGATTAGATTGTGAAGGAATTTGCTTTCATCTACCTCTTTTTGTATTGCAAAAAGTTAACTATATTTTAAGTCATGTTATCATATATAATCGATAAAACTTTATCAACTTTTGCCTCATAAATACTTATTTCTTGAGCCCCTATGATATGTGCTGACTGTCAAAAGATAAAGAAATACATTGCCTATCCTCATAGAATGAATATTCTGATGAAGAAGACACACATTTAAACAAGTAATTAAAATAAAATGTGACAAGTACTTTGAAAGAGGAACAGAATGTGAAGGAAGTCCAGTATAGATGAATCCAATACAGTGCAGCAAATTTGGGGAAGGCTTTTTGGAGCAAAGTTGTTTACTCGAGAACAAAGAGAAACTTTGGAATTAAATTATTTTATAAGCTAAAGTTTCTCTTAGGCTAGCAAGCAAGATAGTTTTTAATGACCTGTGCAATCAGTAGAGGTTTAATAATTGCAAAATGTAGTATTTTTTACTGTAAACAGTGTGCTTGCTAAAATATGACATATTTAAATTATATAGTTTAAAAACAATAGTGTATATAAATAATAATGAATATGAAGATATTAACACATTATAAATTCTCTTATGTACTTCCAGGAAATCTTATCACTATCAAGATCTAATTAATGAAGCTGCTTAAAATCTGCAGGAAGTCAAAAAAAGTTTGATTTTTTTCTGCTTTGTGACATTATATTATTAATTAGTAATAGCCTTAAGTTCTTTCATGGCACCCCTTTCCCCCAAAATAAAAGTTGATGAAGGGCCTCCTTGCCCCTTTTTAATTGCAAAGTGAAAAGTCATCCATCTAAGAGAAAGTCTCTCATTATTTTTGTGGGCCCCTTTGGGAAGTATAAGATTAATAGTCACTGTATATATTTAGATGCACAATATGAGAAACTGAAAGTAACTTTCAGGTATCTTGTCTCTGCAATGTTAATTATCAAGATTCCTAGTGATAGTATTTCATATATATCCCCAAATAAATAATTTATATTGTATTAAAAATCAAGATATTTATAATAATATGTAATAAAAATAAATTTTAAGAACTTTCATTGCAATCATATACCGAAAAACTATAGTTTTAGTATCTAACACACCATCATTTATTCATAGTGGTGAGATGAATAAACATTATAAGAATATTATGGAGTGTTTATCTTATCTTTCCCATGCTTAGGCATTTGCCTAGATACTTTTTCCACTCACGCCCTAAGCAGTTCAATGATCAATGTAAGGCCTATGTTATCTTAGGTAAAAAGCTGTTTAAAAGGGTTAATGGTAAAGTATCCGTATACATTTTTGTATACTCTAGAATAGGAGATACTCTCAATTATTACATTCATGCAATAGGCATAAATCAGGACTGTCTTTAGCAAACTAGAACCTATAGTCACCCAATTGAGTCCCCTTTTAGGCTTAATTCAGTACAGTATCAATTTTAGGTACAATTGATAAGTTGGACTTCATTAAAATTAGATACTTCTGCTATGTGAAAGACACTGTTAAGACCATTAAAAGATGAACCACAGACTCGAAGAAAATATTTCCAAATCACATATGTGGCAAAGGACTCATTATCCTGAATGTATAATGAAAACTTAAAGCTCAACAATAAGGAAACAAAATCTCCAATTGAAAAATATGCAAAATATCTGGACACCTCAAGAAAGAAGATATACTAATAGCAAATAAGCATATGAAAAGATACTCAACATCAAATGCCATTAGGAAATTACAAATCAAAATGAGATACTGCTACATATCTATTAGAATGAGTAAAATCAAAAAAACTGAATACACCAAATGCTGGCAAGGATGTGGAGCAACAGGAATTCTCATTCATTGTGAAATGATATGGCCACTTTGGAGAGGAAGATAACTTTAAACATACTCTTACCATATGATCCAGCACCAATGCTTCTATGCATTTAAACAAATAAGAAGAGAATTTATGTCCACACCAAAATTGGATATGGGTATTTATAGCAGTTTTATCCATAATTGCCAAAAATTGGAAACAACCAAGATGCCTTTCAATAGGTGAACAGATTAAAAAGCTGTGGTATACCTATACAATGGAATATTGTTCAGCTACAAAAATAAATGATTGGTTAAGCCACACAAAGTCATGAAGGAACCTTACAAACATATCGTTAAGTGGAAGAAGCTAGCCTGAAAAGTCTACATATTGTATAAATCCAACTCTATGACACCTTGTAAAAGATAAAACCATAGAGACAACAAAATTTTTAGTGGTTACCAGGTGCTCAGGGAGAGGGAGGGAGGGATGAAACACAAGGGATTTTTAGGGCAATGAAACTATTCTACATGATACTGTTATTGTGATACATTATACATTTATTAAACGCCATAAGATTGTACAATACAAAGAGTGAGCCCTAATATAAACTATGGATTTTAATTAATAATAATGTATCAATATCAGCTCAATTGTAACAAATGTATCTTACTAATGCAAGCTGTTAATATTAGGGAAAAATGTATGTGTGGGGAAGAGAGGATATATGGGAGCTCTCTACTTTCTGCGCAGTTTTTTCTGTAAACCTAAAAAATGGCTTATTAGTACAAAAAATGAACATTTGAATGCCCTGTTCAAATACAAATTGCTGGACTCCATCTCCAGAATTTCCGATTCAGTTGGTCCTAGATACCAGGTGATTGCAGTGTTGCTGTCACTGGAACTGCACTTTGAGATCCAGTGATTTAGAACATTTGGATTCATTGAAGATATTTAAGACAACGTTTTAGGAAGGTATGGTGCAACCGTTTACAGAATGAATTGGAGGACATGATATTGGAAGCAGAAATTTTAAGTAATTGACTTTTGAATTTTGTTGGTGAGAATTAAGAGAGGTGATGGAAAGGTGGTGCAATTGTAGAATGGCTCATAGCCAATCATTTGGATGTGGATTTTGAAGGGAAAGGAAGGGAATATTTGAGTTTTCGAGTGAGCATGTCTTGGAAGGAATTAATTATGCCATATATAGAAATAGGTAAGAGATATGGAGAAAAATTGGATCAGAAATACTATGAGACAAAGAGAAAATATAAAATACAGTTGATCTTTGAAAAACATGAGAAGAGTATCCAATGGGAAAAAGTCTTTTTAGCAAATGGTGCTGGGAGAACTGGACAGCAACGTGCAGACGAATGAAACTGGACCACTCTCTATACCATACACACACAAAATGGAAATGGATGAAAGACCTAAAAGTGAAACAGGAAACTATCAAAATCCTAGAAGAGAAAACAGGCAACAACCTCTTTGACTGAGGCCACAGAAATTTCTTACCTGACACATCTCCGAAGGCAAGGGAAATAAAAGCAAAACTGAACTTCATCAAGATAAAAACTTATGCACAGCAAAGGAAATAATCAACAAAACTAAAAGGCAACTGACGAGGTGGGAAAATATATTTGCAAATGACATATCGAATAAGGGGTTTGTATCCAAAAATCTATAAAGAACTTACCAAACTCAAGACCCAAAAACCAAAATAATCCAGTGAAGAAATGGGCAGAAGACATGAATAGACACATTTCCAAAAAAAAACCATACAGTTGGCTAACAGACACATGAAAAGAGGCTCAACATCACTCATCATCAGGGAAATACAAATCAAAACCACACTGAGATACCACCTCACACCAATCAGAGTGGCTAAAACGAACAGCTCCGGAAACAACAGATGCTGGCGAGGATGTGGAGAAACAGGAACCCTCTTGCACTGTTGGTGGGAATGCATACTGGTGCAGCCACTCTGGAAAACAGTGTGGAGGTTCCTCAAATCATTAAAAATTGATCTACCCTAAGACCCAGCAATAGCACTGCTAGGAATTTATCCAAAGGATACTGGTGTGCTGATGCATAGGGGCACATGTACCCCAATGTTTATACCAGCACTATCTACAATAGCCAAATTATGGAATGAGCCCAAATACCTGTCAACTGATAAATTGATAAAGAATATGTGTTATATATACATATATATGTGTATATATATATATATATATATATACATAAATATATAAGGCACACACACACAAATAATGGAATACTACTCGACAGTAAAAAAGAATGAAATCTTGCCATTTGCAGCAATGTGGATGGAACTGGAGGGTATTATGCTAGGTGAAATAAGTCAGGCAGAGAAAGACAGGTATGATATGTTTTCATTCATATGTGGAAGCTGAGAAGCTTAACAGGAGACCATGGGGGACGGGAAAGAAAAAAAAATAGTTACAAACAGAGAGGGAGGCAAACCATAAGAGACTCCTAAATACAGAGAACAAACTGAGGGTTGATGGGGGGGGGGTTTGAGGGGGCAGGGAAATAGGTGATGGGCTTTGAGGAGGGCACTTGTTGGGATGAGCACTGGGTGTTGTATGTAAGTGATGAATCACGGGAATCCACACCCAAAGCCAAAAGCACACTGCATGTGCTGCGCATTAGCTAACTTGACAATAAATTATATAAAAATGAATACAAATAACACTACTCACTGTTCTATGTTGCAAAAAAATAAAACATAAAACAAAAAACATGGGTTCGAACTGCGTGGGTCCACTTGTGGACTGATTTTTTTCAATCAATACAGTACAGTACTGTAAATATTTTTTCTCTTCCTTATGGTTTTCTTAATAACATTTTCTTTTCTCTAGCCTACCTTATTTTAGGAATACTATATTTAATACCTATACAAAATATGTTTTCATTGACTGTTTATGTTATCGGTAAGGCTTCTGATCAACAGTAGGCTATTAGAAGTTAAGGGACAACTGGGTGGCTCAGTTGGTTAATTATCCAACTCTTGATTTCTGCTCAGGTCATGATCTCATGATTTGCAGGTTTGAGCCCCGCATTGGGCTTTGCACTGACAGTGTGGAGCCTGCTTGGGATTCTCTCTCTGTGTCCCTGCCCCTCCCCTGCTCTCTGTCTCTCTTTCAAAAATAAATTAATAAAACTTAAAAAAATAGAAGTTAAGTTTTTGAGGAGTCAACACTTATACACAGTGTTTAGACTATGTGGAGAGTCAGTACACTTGAACAGTTCAGGGGTCAACTACGTTGTTCAAGGGTCAACTGTATATTTGCCAATTTTTAACTTTTAATCACAATCATTCACTGTAAATGGCTTTGCTCTTACATAAATATATTAACCATCAGCTTTTCATGAACTTACATTGAACTTGTCTTCTACAACTTTTAGGAGACTTAAGGTAGAAAAAGAACTGCTTTTACAAAGCTGAAAGAGAAATCCAATATTCCAGGAGTTGACTGAGGCGGGTACTTGTCTATCCTGTGTTAAATATCATCAGAAATTCAATGTCCAAAACAATATTACGGGTTTATTTTCCCAATAATCTCTTTATCTGTTTCTTGAGGTCAAATTGGAACTTCCCAATAGATGCAAAAGAAACAATGTGATTTAAGTGCTTTCTTTATCAATGTTGGCCAATTTCTCTCTGACCACAGAATCCTGCATGGCTGCCTAGCAAGGGCTATAGTTAATTTTACATTTGTTAATATTGTTGTTAAATCTGTGTAGCACAGTGCAGTACTGTGAGCATAGTTACATCAATATATGTGAATGGTGAAAATGAAAGTGATTAACAATAACTGTCATGAATCTCCTTTTATTTTTTTGTTTTTAAACTGTTTCTTAAGACAATTTCAAATTCACCTTAAATTAGAGAAAAAATGAAAACTCCAATATATCGTAGATCTTTTAGTAACTATCTAGTACTTGAAAACTGAAATTAAATCTTTGACTTTCTACACTGCTCAATTTCTCCAACTTGTTTTCTTTCAATAATAGTGTTATTCTTTTTTTTTTTTTTTTTCACAATCCGGATTCTGCTCAGTTTGTATAACTTTTCTCTACAACATGGGAATGAGTGTAAATCCCAGTGTCCCAATAAAAGTCTGATTAGTGTTCAGTAAGAATTACAGATGTGCACCTGAATTATCACTTTATGTTTAGCTCAGATGATTTATTTTAGCCCATTTTCTGATGATTAAAAACTGGTCTGGATTCACCTGAGATCTATAGATATGAGATTACAATTGATGCCCAGTAGTTTCTTCCAGAAAAAGGAACACTACTATGCATCTAAACTCATTTCTCTGGAGGTAATCTCATACTTCATAATTGTCTTGGGTGGTATAATTTTCAATCTACTTTTACAGAAATTACCTCATTTCTCAATTGAAACTGCATAATAAGAATGTGATACTCTCATTTGCATTATGTATAAAAAACTGAACAGCCACCAGATTCATTTTTACCAAGTTTCATAAGACTACTGATGGCTCTAAACCCAGAATTCCATTCTCCAGTGTTCTCTGCTGTCTACTGTGCTGTCTCCATAAACCAGGATTGTCAGCTACGGTAAGATGTTGGTAAAGACTGGCTGCTTGTTTATATCATCTCAGTTACTGAGTGGTGATCAGTTCAATATGATTTATGTCTCACTTTAACTTGTGTGCCCAAGGGCTACTGTAACGATTCATCACAGGGGAAAGGAACATGTTACTTTAACTTTGGTAAAAATGCATTACACACAGTTTGTAATTCTTGGGACCTAGATCACTTTTCATGTCTCACATGCCTTCACTTTCTGTCTTAATAATTTCCCCCAAAGCTTTACTTTCCTCATGATTCCTGTGTCACCAGTCTTATATACATTTAATCTATTTTTCTAATACATTAATTTAAATCTGTCACAGTGAGGTCTCTCACTTTTTTCCACAGAAAATTAAATTTCTGACTTCAATGTCACACATCTCTCGACTACATATTTTTATGATTACCTATAACTTCTTTTATCACCCACTAAAATTCATTGATGGATTAACATGAGAATTAAAATCCCACAGGATGGATACAACCAGTAGACAAGGTCAAGGAACTTGGATTTGCTGGATTTGTTGCATACGTCACATTCCATCTCTAGAGTTATTTTATTTCCAGTGTTCATGAACCTTGAGTTAGCCATAGAAGAAAACAATGGAGATTTATTGTCATTTTTATATTTCCCAAGATATGAAGTCATACCCACTAAGACCATCTACCTTTTGAGATGTGGCATGGATATGGTGAACTCTGTTTCCTTCTCCATCTCCATTGCTAGTCTTACTAGCAAGACTAGTAAGTTGTAACGTGAAGGTTCATAGAAAATCAGTCATGTGCAGCGATAAAAGTGGCTTTTGGGCAGAAGCACAGAATCTGAAAACCTCCACATAAGTCACTAGTGTGTTATATAATAAAAAGATAAACCCATTAACATTAGAAGTTAGTAATGTATCTATTCCTTAGGCCAACTCCTTAGGACTTAAGATAACATTTAAGGAACGTCTGTTATATTCTTCTCTTATTAGAAAATAGCAGACATTCCTTGGATACTCTCTTAAGGAGCTGAACTGAGGAATAGATAGAGTATAGCAAAGTACAAGGGACCAGGCATCAATGGTTTGTTCAATTAAAAAATGCTAAATTTTGTACGTAAAGAAGCAACGTGAACAATTAAAAAGAGTGAAATTATTATATTTACTCTCTCTAGCTGTCCCCAGACAAATGTTTGGGGACAGCTAGAGAGAGTAAATATAATAATTTCACTCTTTTTAATTGTAAGGATGTTGGAATTTCACTAGGAATTATGTCTCATTTATATACCTACCTTACTTGAAATGAGGCAGTGTAAGTTTTCTGGTAGAGAAGATGCTTCTGAGACTCGCTAACCTATGAGTTTGACCAATGAGAAGTTGCTTGAAAAGACCTAAAATCAAAAGCTATAGACAAATCAAGCTATCTTGTGGTAATTGATAATTGGATCAATTTGAAGAAATCACTATGAAACCACAAAACATCTATGAACTTCATGCTGACATGTACAAATGGTTACTTTCTGGCCAGTGGTTTACTGTGTGTTTACTGAGAATAGGCTAGATTTTTCTGCAGTAGCAAATAACCCCTGAAATCTTAGTAGTATGATAAAACAAAGATTTTTTTTTTTTTTTTACTTCTTCAGATCACACACCAACATAATTGGGTGGCTCACCTGGGAAGTAGTCCAAGTGGCAATTTCGGCGTCTAAGTTCCTTCCATCACATGTGGCTAAACCACTTAAAGCACACGACTTTCAGGACTGCCTTGGTGGTCAGAAGAGAGAATGTAGATGAATCGTACAGGTAGTTTTCTGGCCAGGCCTGGTAGCAACACTAGATCTTCACTTAGCTGCTAAGGAGCATGGAAAATGTGGTCTTTTCAAGAAGAGAGAATTGAAATAAAATTTGATGAAAACATAGCATTGTCTCTTACACAGTATCCACTTACTTATGTTTTGCTTATCGGTATTGTTTTAGTCCTATCACAGTAGAGAATAGTATATATTCTGTCTTTTCTCCTAACCTTGTGGAAATCAGTAACAAAGAGCTTAGCATTTTGTAGATGTACGTATGAATGGGTATATGAAAGAATAAAGAACATAAACATTCCAAATGGATTCTTACCCTAATTTTATATCTTGGTTTCTTCACTCAGGCTCTTGCCTCAGTTTTTAATATCAGTAAAAGAATCAATTGTTAGTGTTATGTAATTTCTTAGGAACAGAACATCATTTTTAGTACCAATGGTCTTAAGTATTGGGCATAAGAGATAACAATTTTCCTTTTGTTGTGTTGTGCAAATATCCCATAAAGAAGGGGAAATTCCTGTCCATGTTGTAGCTACTTCCTAGTAATCACCTACATACCCACACACTTAAGCTTGTACCAAAACCATAAAATTGAACAAATTCCTCAGTATCTGAGTCATTGAGTAGGTCAACAGTGAGTTCATGTAAGGGTCTCTATACTGGCTGTTCACTTTATCTGTGATATTCTTCCCCCAAATACTTATGTGACTCACATTCTCACTTTATTACATGATGGTTTCTAGTTAAATAACAGCTTATCAAAGAAACTATTTGTGGCCACACTGTATAAAATAGTAACTCACCTCTCGCCTTCTCTATTTTGTTATCATGCTTTATTTTGCTTCATCTTTAGCAATCATCACCACTTGATATATTGCATATATTTTATTATATTTTTATTTGCCTTTCCTGTGTAGAGTATAAACTATATGAGAATAGGAATTTTTAATGTTTCCTTTACCATTATGTTCTTATGTCTCAGAAAACACATAGCACACAGAACACATTCAAAAAATATTTGTTAAGAGTATAAATGTATATAAAAGGAATGAATTTTGGGAGAGGCAAAACTTATTTTCCTGAAGTGATGGTGTTTATGTTGTCCACTGCCACATAGCAAACAGCACAAAGATTTGTGAGTCAGAAGTTCAAACAGGACCAGTGGTGTTTACAGAAGTGTCTTAATGATGTTTAGCTTAGAGATGTCCTGGTCTATCTACTGAGGAGGCCTCACATACATGTCAATTGACTAGACAGAGATGGCTAGAATGTGGGGCTCAGTGGATTCTGTCAGTGGAAATACCTAGACACGTCCTATCCAGCACAACAATGTCTGAGTATTCAGACTTCTTACTTGGTTTCCCCAGGATCCCAGAGCAAGTGCTCCAGCAAATAAGGAGGAAACTGCATAGCCTTTTATAAGCTAGCCATTAGAAGCCACATGACATCAGTTCTGCCATACTATATCAGTTGAAGCTTCACAAAATAGCTTTGATTCAGCAGAAAGGTATATACATCCCACATCTCAATGAATGGGGTGTGAAATAATTTGTGGCCATGTTTTATTTTGTATTGAGATATAATTGACGTAAAACATATATACTTCAGGTGTACAACATAATGATTTGATATTTGTGTATTGCAAAGTGATCACTATAATAAGTCTAGTTGACATACATCAATCACCATATATACGTATACCTTTTTTTTCTTATGATGACTTTATTTTTTATTATTATTTTTTTATTTTAGAGAAAGAGAGAGCATGAGGTGGGGAGAGGTGCAGAGGGAGAGAAAGAGACAATCTTAATCAGGGTCCACATTCAGTGCAGAGCCTGATGTGGGGCTCAATTGCACGACCCTGGGATCATGACCTGACTTAAAATCAAGAGTTGAATGCTCAACAGACTGAGCCATTCAGGCACACTTGTGATGAGGACTTTCAAGATCTACTCTCTCAGCAACTTTCAAATATATAGTACAATATTATTAGCTACAGTCACCAACGCTGCATGTTACATCCTCGTGACTCATTCATTTTATAACTAGAAGTTTGTACCTGTGACCTTGGTACCTTTACACATTTCACTCACTGCTGTCCCCCCCTCCCGCCCCTGCTTCCACGTCTCTGGCAGCCATCAGTCTGTTCTCCTTTTTTAGATTCCACACATAAGTGAATCATATAATGGTTCTATTTTTCTATCTGACTTATTTCACTTAGCATAAGGCCTGTATAGTCCATCCATGTTGTTGCAAGTGGCAATATTTCATTCTTTTCTTTGGCTGAATAATATTCCATTGCATATACATATAACACATTTTCTTTATCCATTCATCCACTGACAGTTGCTTCATAGGTTGCTTCCATGTCTTGGCTATTGTAAATAATGTTTCAATGAACATGGGGTGCAGATATTTTTTTTGAGTTAATGTTTTCATTTTCTTCAGATAAATACCCAAAAGTGAGATTACTGGATCACATGATAGTTCTATCTATATTTCTTTGAAGGACCTCCATACAGTTTTCCATAGTGGCTGCACAAATTTACTTTCTTACCAATGGCATGTACACAAGGGTTCCCTTTCCTCCACATCTGTGCCAACACATTTAATCTCATGTCTTTTTTCTAACAGCCATTCTAACAGGTGTGCAGTGATATTTCCTTGAAGTTTGATTTGAATTTCTCCGGAGATTAGTGATGTTGAGCACCTTTTCACATCCCAGTTGGCCATTTGTATGTGTTCTGTGGAAAAAATGTTCATTTCCTCTGCCCATTTTTAATTGGATCATTTTTATTATTGAGTTGTATGAGGTTCTGAAGTATGTTGGATGTTAGCCCCTTATCTGATATAAATAGTTAGCAAATATTTTCTCCCATTCTGTAGATTGCCTTTTCATTTTGTTGGTGGTTTTGTTTGTTTGTTTGTTTGTTTACCCTGTGTAGAAGCTTTTTAGTTTGATGTAGTTGTGCTTGTTTGGTTTTGTTCTTATTGCCTTTGTTTTGGTTTCAAATCCGAAAAATCATTGCCAAGATCTATGTCAAAGAGATTACCACCTATTTTTTTTTCTAGGGTTTTGTTGGTTTCAAGTCTTTCATTCAAGTCTTTGGTACATTTTGAGTTGAGTTTTGAGTTTTTCTATGGTTTAAGATAGTGGTCCGGTTTCATTCTTTTGCATGTGGCTGTCAGCTTTCCCAACACCATTTATTGAAGAGACTGTTTTTTCCCTACTGTATATTCTTGACTCCTTTGATATAAATGAATTAGCCATATAAGCAAGGATCTACATCTGGGCTCTGTATTCTGTTCCATTCATCTGTATGTCTATTTTTTTATGCCATACTGTTTTGATTACTATAATTTTGTAATATAGTTTGGAATCAGGGAGTGTGATTCCTCCAGATTTGTTCTTCTTTCTCTAGATTGCTTTGGCTATATGGGGTCTTTTGTCGTTTTACAGAATTTTTAGGATTGTTTGTTACATTTCTATGAAAAATGTCATTCAAATTTTGATATGGATTGCATTGAATTCTGAGTGAATTCTCACAGATGGCTTTTGTAATTGGTTTGGATTACTAACTGTTTTTGTCACCTGCTTGCCTCAAGAGATGGAGTTTATCCAAAGTGGATAAAATAACTTTTTATCCAAAGTATACACAATGTACAAACAGCTATCTCATAGGGTAAACCGACTTGGGCCAGGCCAGGAGTGTGGAGTGAAATTTGGAACGGCTGTGTGACAGGAAGACTTACTTTGGTTTCTAAGCTGAAGACATGTTTTCCCCTGCCCTTTACCAGTGAAGTGCTACATTACAGATTATAGGCTTGCTGCCTCACTATTAATAAAGTAGTATATTTTTAAAGTTGGCTGTGTATTTATTATCATCACCATCATTGTCATCACCATTCATAGCATTCACCTGTCAGGAACTCTTAATGGAGAGATCATTTGAGATCTGCCCATCCAAGAATCACTCTTAACTATAAAGAACAAACTGATGGCTACCAGAAGGAAGGTAGGTGGGGGATTGAGTAGAATAGGTGATGCAGATTCAGGAGTGCCCTTGTGATGAGCAACGGGTATTATGTGGAAGTGTTGAGTCACTGTATTGTACACCTGAAACGAATATTACACGTGTGTGTTAACTAACTAGAATTTAACTAAAAATCTTAAAAAAAAAAAAAAAGATTTGCCTATCAGAGTAACACTGAAACGTTAAGTGAAGAGTACTGTAAAAAACACAAAATATATGATTTGTTTACCCTGTGTGTGATTATTAATTAAACTTTAATGTGAAGCCATTAAGGTTTTTCCTATGATATGGGGCACCTGGATGGCTCAGTTGGTTAAGCATCTCCCTTCAGCTCAGGTCATGATGTCGCAGTTCGTGAGTTTGAGACCCACATCAGGCCCTCTGCTGTCCGTGCAGAGCCCACTTCAGATCTTCTGCCCCTTGTCTCTCTGCCCCTCCTCCCCCTCAAAAATAAATAAATGAAACTTGAAAAAATTAAAAAATGATTTTCCTATTATAATATAGTTTTAATAAATAATTTATATTATTAGTTAAATACTGTAAATATAGAGAATATTTACATATTATGTTATGACTTAAATATGTTAAACATCATGTATAATAATTTATGAAAAATCATGATGGTTTTCCATAAAATACTGTCTGACAATTATGAAAATATGAAAACATTATTTGCATTAGATGTACCTTCTAATCCCAGCTTTGCTACTGCATTTGTAATCTTCATCTGATTTTACTTCTCTACCAAACTTCACCCTTTTTTTAGTTTAAATTTTGATTAGTTAACATACAGTGCAATATTGGTTTCAGAACTGGAATTCAGGGATTCATCACTCACATACAACACCCAGTGCTCATCACAACAAGTGCTCTCCATAAAACCCATCACCCATCTGGGGGCACCTGCGTGGCTCAGATGGTTAAGCATAGGTCTTCGGCTCAGGTCATAATCTCATGGTTTATGAGTTCAAGCCCCACATCGGGCTCTCTGCTGTCAGCACAGAGCCTGCTTTGGATCCTCTGTTCCCCTCCCTCTCTGCCCCACCCCCCTGCTAGTGTTCTCTCAAAAAATAAAGAAACATAAAAAGAACCCATCGCCGGGGCGCCTGGGTGGCTCAGTCGGTTAAGCGACCGACTCCAGCTCAGGTCGTGATCTCACCGAGCCCCACATCGGGCTGTGGGCTGACAGCTCAGAGCCTGGAGCCTGTTTCAGATTCTGTGTCTCCCTCTCTCTCTGACCCTCCCCCGTTCATGCACTGTCTCTCTCTGTCTCAAAAATAAATAAACGTTAAAAAAAAAAAAAGTAAAAAAAAAAAAAGAACCCATCCCCCATCTGGTCCATTCCCCACCCACCTCCCTTCATCAACCCTCAGTTTGTTCTAAATCATTAAGAGTCTCCTGTGGTTTGTTTCTCTCCTCTTTCCCCTCTCCTTCCCATATGTTCATCTGTTTTGTTTCTTAAATTCCACATATGAGTGAAATCATATGATATTTATCTTTCTCTGACTTATTTCGCTTAGCATAATACATTCTAGCTCCATCCACTTTGCCTTTTTTAAGTGAAATAATTTCTGGTGTCAAGCTCCCCAGAGCAACATGGCACTATGCCACAGACATATGGCAATTCGGTAAATATTTCACAATGCAAATTATGTTTTTTTGGAAGAAAATCACTAATGATGAATTTCCATTGTGGTATTATCTTCAGAAGAATGGTTAATATCTAATCCTTGACATTGTTTTTCTCATATAAAGGTAAACCTGTTATTCTCTATTCTTGAAAAGGAAAATAATTGAATTAATAGTAGGCCTTTGAAAATTTCAAAACACTAAATATTTTCCAAGTCACATCATACAATTAACAGGTCTGTTAACTATTTCACATGATGTCTTTTGATGTGTACACACTTTTCATTCAAACTTTACTACCCAATTATTGGGCAGATTCTCAGAATCAATGAGCATGGATTCTTTTATTAAATACCTATATATATGACATATCCAAACCCCAGCAGACTGGAAGAATAAACAAACCAGACTTCCATTAAGTATACAAAGAAACTTATTTTTCTTCTTAAGACAAGTTCATGTGGGAACTTACCTCCCTGTCCTGTTATGGGGTGAGTTTTGTTGCCCCTCAAAACTCTATGTTCAAGTTATAACCTCCAGTACTTGTAAATGTGACCTTATATGGAAATAAGGTCTTTGCCGATGTAATGGAGTTAACAGGCAACCATACTCAATTAGGGTGGGCCCTATTCCAATGACTCGTGTTCTTATAAGAAGAGGGAAATTTGTACACATAGTCACACAGAACACCATGTGACAATGGAGGCAGAGATTAGAGGGATGCAGCTGCCAGCCAAGGGACACTGAGGATTTCTGCAGTCACCAGAAGCTGGAAGAGGGCAAGGAAGGGTTCTTTCTACAGGCTTCAGAGGGAATGTAGCCCTGCTGATAGTCATTTTAGGCTTATAGCTTCCAGAACTATGAGGGCATAAATTTCTGTTGTAACTAGTTTGGAACGGGTTTTTGGTGGTGGTGGTGGTGGTGGTTTTTTTTTTTTTTTTTTTTTTTTTTTTTTTTTTTTAGTGTAGCCCTAGGATACTAATACACCACCACCTCAATTATCTTCTAACCAATTCTGGTCCACCACACTCCTGCCTTTTTATTGCTACCTTGCATTAGATTAGTGCTATCCGGTTACAATCATCCTTCTTAGATATCCACTACTGCTAATACCAATGTCAGACATCAACAGCCTCTACCGTTAATATTTACATTTTGCAGCTATGTGACATGAGGTTTCTGTCCCTAAATCCTTGTAGAAACCTGATTCCTTCTACTCTTCTTGTCTCCAGCAAATAAATAAGTCAAATAAGAATACATAGAACTCCATGGGAACAAGCACCAATTCATATACAGTGAACATTAAATCCATGCAGAAGCAATAACTACTTCTCAAAAGGAAACATGATCTCTGCCTATAGAAATTTGTAAAAAAAACACAGCTTTTCAAAGCTCTCTATTTCTGAAGAGTGTGGGGGCTTTGCATGTGTGAAATTAAGAGATCCTTTGAAATGTTTGGGTTTTTTTTTCTTTTGCCAAACAATGGAACAGTCAGCCTTTAATTCCTGTGACTCTGAAAATTTGTTGCAGCTTTGAAATGGCAGATTTTCATCTTCTAATGAAAGAGATTTAAGAAAACACTACCACCACAAACCTATAGCAGGATTTTGTATTCTGACCAGATATAGATATTATTCCAGTTTGTTGTGATCTAAAATAATTTTTAGAGTACACACCTAGGTAAAAAATGTGCCTTTAATGCAACAAAAGCTATAGATGTTTTTTAACCACCAAGGACTAAAACTTGGGTGATTTCAGTGGTCTATTTAGGGAGAATCTTTTGTATGCGCTGCTGTAGTTACCTATGATTCCTTTGTCTCACCTAGATTGACTGATGGTATACTCAGGTATTAACAGATAATGTGCAATAGGTCCTGTTGGGGCAGAAAAGTTAATATCCCTACGGGATGCTGTTCATTTGTATCAACTCTCCTTGCCAGTCAACATTAGACACTACTATTTTTTAATTGGTAATAATTTAATAGAGTTAAAAATAGCCACTATAATCTAGTGAACAAATACTATATGTCAGCTATCAATATCAGCACTTTATTTTCTATGTGGTTTTGTTTTTTATTATAGAGGTATAATTGGTATGCGATATTATATTAGTTTCAGGTGTACAACATATTGATTGAACAATTCTACACATTACTCAGTGATCCATTCTCTGTCCTTTGTCCAGCCAGAGAACAGTTTTTTTTTTAAGTTTATTTATTTATTTTTGAGATAGAGACAGAGAGAATCAGGGGGAGGGGCAGAGAGGGAGACAGTGAACACCAGGCAGGCTCTGTGCTGACAGTGCCGGAGCCCAACATGGGTCTCAAACCCACGGACTGTTAGATCATGACATGAGCCCAAACCAAGAGTCAGATGCTTAACTGATGGAGCCACCCAGGTGCACCCAAAGAACAGTTTTGTATATCATTTCCACTCCTTGGAATTCTTTCTTCTTCCTTCCTTCCTCCCTTCCTTCCTCCCTCACTTACCCCTCTCTCTCTCCTTTCTTTCTTTCTTTCTTTCTTTCTTTCTTTCTTTCTTCCCATCCATTCAGCAATATATTGATTAAGTTATATGTAGTAGGGTCTGTCTAGACCCAGGGGATGATGCAGAGTGCAGGCTGGACAAAAAATCCTTACCCTTTTGGGTAAGTTCACATTCTATCATGGGTCTGGAGAGCCAGAAAATAATCAGATAATCAGATAAGTAAAATAAGCAGATAGTGTGTTAGAAGTTTTGGGTTTTATGTAGAAACATAAAATATGCAAAGGTGACAGGGAATATTGGGCAGTGAGGATGAGTGATAGCAATGTGAAATAGGTAGGCCACCTATGGCTTCAATGAGAAAGTGAGCAAATATCTGAAAGAGGTGGGGGAGCAGGCCATGAAGTTATATATATGGAAGTATCTTATAGGCAGCTAAAAGATCAAGTGCAAAAATCCTGAGACTGGTATGTGCTGAGAGTGTTTTAAAAACAGCAATGATGACTGGGTTCAGTGAGCGGGAAGGACAGTAGATTAGGTTAGAGATAAAAGGAGAAAGCAAGGGCAGATATGTGACTCTTATGGGCCAAGTTGTGGGTTTACGCCTGACTTTTATTTAGAGTGAAACAGGAGGCCATTGAATAGAGAAGTATCTTTATCTGCCTTGTTTGCAATTAGTTAATTAATTAATTAATTAAAATTTATCATGAGGGCGCCTGGGTGGCTCAGTCGGTTAAGCGTCCGACTTCAGCTCAGGTCATGATCTCACACTCTGTGAGTTTGAGCACCGGCTCTGTGCTGACGGCTCAGAGCCTGGAGCCGGCTTCAGATTCCGTGTCTCCCTCTCTCTCTGCCCCTCCCTGCTCATGCTCTTTCTCTGTCTCAAAAATAAATAAAAACATTAAAAAACATTTATCATCTATAGAGGACATCCCTGTGAATGATGTTTTTTAAAGGATGAATCTTTCTTTCTTTCTTTCTTTCTTTCTTTCTTTCTTTCTTTCTTCCTTCCTTTTTAAATGTAACTTATTGTCAAGTTAGCTAACATACAGTGTATACAGTGCGCTCTTGGCTTCGGGAATAGATTCCCATGATTCCTCACTTACATACAACACCCAGTGCTCATCCTATCAAGTGCCCTCCTCAGTGCCCATCACCCATCTTCCCCTCTCCCCCTCCCCCATCAACCCTCAGAATGTTCTCTGTATTTAAGACTCTTTTATGGTTCGCCTCACTCTCTGTTTGAAACTATTTTTCCCCTTCCCTTCTCCCATGGTCTTCTGTTAAGTTTCTCAAATTCCACTTATGAGTAAAAACACATATCTTTTTCTGACTGACATATTTCACTTAGCACAACACCCTCCAGTTCTATCCACGTTGTTGCAAATGGCAAAATTTCATTCTTTTCTTTGCCAAGTAGTATTCCATTGTATATATAAACCACCTCTTTATCCATTCATCAGTTGATGGACATTTGGGCTCGTTCCATAATTTGGCTATTGTTGATAGCACTGCTATAACATTGGAGTACATGTGCCCCTTCTAATCAGCACACCTGTATCCTTTGGATAAATTCCTAGTAGTGCTATTACTGGGTCATAGGGTAATTCTATTTTTAATTTTTTGAGGAACCTCCACAGTGCAGAGTGGCTGCACCAGTTTGCATTCCCACCAACAGTACAAGAGGGTTCCCGTTTCTCCACATCCTCACCAGCATCTGTTGTTTCCTGAGTTGTTAATTATGGCCACTCTGACAGGTGTGAGGTGGTATCTCAGTGTGGCTTTGATTTGTATTTCACTGATGATGCGCAATGTTGAACATCTTTTTTGTATTTAATTTTTTTTACTGTTTATTTATTTTTGAGAGAGAGAGAGAGACAGAAAGCGAGAAAGAGAGACAGACTGTGAGCGAGGGAGGGGCAGAGAGAGAAGGAGGCACAGAATCTGAGATCATGACCTGAGCTGAAGTTGGACGCTTACCCGACTGAGCCACTCAGGTGCCCCTGTTGAGCATCTTTTCATGTGTCAGTTGGCCACCTGGATGTCTTCTTTGGAAAAGTGTCTATCCATGTCTTCTGCCCATTTATTCACTGGATTATTTGTTTTTTGGGGTGTTGATTGATGTTTTGAGAATAGGCTGTACTGAGGCTAAAAGCAGGGAAACCCTACAATACCTTTAAAATGCTTTGAATTAATGGGCAGTGAGAAAATTTTACACTGAGATTCAGAATATATACATGCATATAGGTGCACATATGAAGATAGACATATGCATATGCATCCATGTAAATAAAATGGAAACACATTTTTTCTAAAACAATATTTACCTTCTCTATGCATTATGCAGTTCAATACTTTCTTTTCTATTATTTTTTATGACATTGTTTTACTGCTGTTTACAAGGCACTAAATTAATTTTATGACTCACTAGTAGGTCATAACCCAAAAACATGCAGGAGGATATGAAATAATTCAGGTGAGTAACAATGATGGCTTGAATCAGGGAAGCAGCTTTGGAGGTGGCACGATGTGGTTGGATTCTGGATGTATTTTAAAAGTGAGGTATGAGAGGGAAAGTGAGGATAGATGAATAGTATTAAATCTCGTGGCCTCAAATATTGGTGTCGCTATTCACAGTGACGGAGAAGGCACTTGGAATAGCAGATCTGCTGGAAGTAGGTAGGAAAGATTAAGAATCATATTTTGGAGGTACTGATTTTGGAATGTGTATTTTGATTCAGAAGAGACCACGAATAGGCCACTGGCTCTACTAGACAGGACTTCAAAAGGGGGATCTTTCAGTTAGTTAGCTTTTATTTACAGATCTCAAAAGAATCATTTCTTCCTCAAAGAAGCTCTCTTTACCTTTCCCAAAGAAGCCAAATGCTGCTATTATATGCACTGAAACAGCATGTTTCTCGCTTTGACACAACTGCAAGTTTCTATCTGTGTGACTGTTTAGTGAATGCTTTCCTACCTCCTCCCCCAAGGACTGCACGTTCCATGAAGACAAAAATGTTATTTATCACTGTAATCTTAGGACCTAGCAAAGTGTCTAGGATATATTAGATTATGCTTATATATATATATATATATATATATTCCCCTGTTAAACACATACACCTAAGCACACATAAAGTGAAGTAAACAGGCAGGGGTCAGATATTGAAAAATTAGTGTCAGTCTCAATATGGCAAGTCATTAGTGTCTTTTTGTGGTGTTTTAGGTCATTGCAAAGCAAAATCCATAATATTTAAGGTGGAGTGTTTTATGAGGCATGGATAACATTGGAACAATGTGAGTGAGGAGAGGGAGTAGCAGGAAGTAGTCTCAAAGAAATCGGGCTACAATCCAGATGTGATGAGAAGCCATTGGAAGAATTAAGAATGAATGATATGACCTGCTAAACATTTTTAGAAGATCATGCTGAATATTTTCTGCAACTTGCCTGTAGTGGAGCAAGATTAGAAGCACAGAGAACAACTCTGATAGACTCTGGTGTGATAGAAGTCATGAGAATTCCCGGTATAAGATATATTTTGAAGTGAAATCTCATAGGATATATTGATAGATTCATTTTGCATGTGAGAGAAATAGGATTGATGTGAGGTGCCATAGAAAAATAAATGACACCTGGGGTTTAGGCCTAGGTAATTAGATAAATGGTGGAGCCATTAATTGAGAAGGGTGAAGAACATATTCATAGGTAAGGGGATGAAGTCCAGAACTTGACATGGTTTTTAAATATCTACATGGCCAAATGGGATAGGTAATTCAATCACAAGTCTAGATTTCAGGGGAAATGTAGCTGAGATATCATGTACTTGAAACCATGAGGCTGGATACGTTGCCTATGGATTTGCAGAAGATACTTTTCTAGTGTTTGAAAGACTTAACTTTTTGTCACACATCAAATTTGTTCAGTTTTAGATTGTGTGTAGACAAGTTGAATACAAATCTAAATACATGTATGCAGTGTACAGAAATATATGTTGATTGTATAAATTCTCATACTTAATTTTGTCATGTACAGAATTTCTTTGTATTTAATATCTTAGAGCACATTTTAAAACCATTCATGGAGCACTTATGAAATATTTATGTGTATGCCTTATATGTCCTATGTATTATAAGTCCTATGGAGACAACAACTAAATGACAATTTTTGTATTTGTAGCATATCACAGCTAACAACTGTGCTCACATATGTTATTTTATTAATCTTCACATATCTGGCAGGTAATGTTTCCACTTTACCAATTGTTCTGGTAACATGTTCCTATATAACAAGCCACATCAGAATGTAGTGGCTTAAAACAATGACAATATTTATTTTGCTCATGAATCTGTAAATTTGGGTCGAGTTTGACATGAACGGCTGATCTCTTCCATATGATATCATAGGGAATGACTCAAAGGTTGAGGTCTAGAGTCATCTAAATATTCCCTCCCTCTTCACTAATAGGTCTGGTGGTTGACACTGGCTGTTAGTTGGGACTTTATCTGGATTCATAGTCTGAGCATTTAGACATGGCCTTTCCTCACAGCTCGGGGCCTAGGTTCCAAGGGTGAGTATTCCAAAATGGACAACTAGGCAAAAGTTTTATCACCTTTTATGACCCACCCTTGTAAGTCACCCTGCATACTTTAGCCACATTAAATTCATCAGGGCAGTTACCAAGGCCTTGCCAATTCTAAGGGAATGGAAAAGAGACTAGACTTCTTGAGTGGATAGTGTCAGGGTTCTGGTAAAGCATTTGGAACTGAAAATGAGGATCAGTGTGGTTAACAGAAATATTTTGGCAAGAACTTGGGCATATTTTGTAAAATGAATCAATTTGTAAAAGAAACTTATAATTGTTCTTTTTTGCCTCTCTCTTAGATAAAAATGTTCAGTGAACAATTCCTTTGTGACTTGGCCCATGTCATTTTTTTTTTATTTTAGAGACAGAGAGAGAGAGAGAGGGGGGGGGGGGAGAGGGGCAGAGGGAGAGGGAGAGAGAGAAAATCTTAAGCAGTCTCCATGCTCAGTTCAGAGCCTGATGTGGGGCTCTATCCCATAACCCTGGGCTAATGATCTGAGCCAAAATCAAGACTCGGACACTCAACCAACTGAACCACCCAGGCACGCTGGCCCAATGTCAAATTTATTTTTTATATGTATAGTCCATTTTGAAGAGACCACTACTGTTTACAACTTTAATTTTTGGAATTTTAATTTGGATAGAAATTTTTACTCAGAAACGAATATGCTTCTTTCTGTTACCTGTTAGGCTGGCCTTTTACCTGACATTATGGAATTCTGAAAACAGCTCTCCTATAACTCTACCTCAAAAAAAGTGTTTACTCCTCCTTCTCAATTATCTAATCAGGCATGGCAACACATTTGATAATTTTGGGTAAAAATGGGGTCTCCAAACAATTATAGTTTTAGAACTGTTTGTGACATTAGTTACTAAGTAATCAATTCCAGACTTTTAATAAATAAATGACATCCAGAAGTTTCTCTAGGTTACAGAGATAATCAATGGCAGAGCTATAACAGGAAGCAGATCGTAAGACAAGAATTTGAAAGCAAATGATTAATTTGGGACTGATACCACTTGCAGGGAAATGGGAAAGTGATAGAGACAAAGAAAAGAAACTAATCCAGCGTCTCAATCTTGCTGGGGACCTTTGGGAGATAATAAAGAATATGTGCCTCAGAGTTATCCCATCTTGGGGCGCAAAGTTGTAATATTTATCCACCAACTCCTATTTCTCATTGATTATAGGCTGCTTCCAGAGCATTATTTCCATGCTGTTGTATGGCCTGCTCTAAATAAGAGCGTGCCATATTCCAAAGACTAGAGAATGTCCTCAGGTAGGAAGTTTCCAGGGCTTAAGGTAGGAGGATGTAGGGAATGGTATATGCCAAAGGGATGTATGAGGCATCAATGTCTTCTTCTACATTTGTAATTATTTTACAAGGTTTCTTTTCTCTGTCATATATGTATTTACCTAATTTTCCAAATAAAATGAGCTTTATCAACACCATTCTATAAATGTCAGTCATGAACTATACAAGGGTAACTATGTATAGAAATGGTCTTTGATCAGGATCACACAGAGCTACAGTCAAATTGGAACTGAGGTGTTAGGTGCTTGTAGAGATAAGAGTGTAGACATTTTATTCTTTGACCCATTATTCAAAGAACTGAGACGGATTAAATAGGTGATGGGTGTTGGTGGAAATGCAAACTGGTGCAGCCACTCTTGAAAACAGTGTTAAGGTTCCTCAAAAAATTAAAAAAAGAGCTACCCTACAACCCAGCAATAGCACTACTAGGAGTTTATCCAAAGGATACAGGAGTGCTGATCCATAGGGGCACATGTACCCTAATGTTTATAGTAGTGCTTTCAACAATAGCCAAATTCTGGAAAGAGCCCAAATGCCCATCAACTGATGAATGGATAAAGAAGATGTGGTTCATATCCACAATGGAATACTACTTGGCAATGAGAAAGAATGAAATCATGCCATTTGCAGCATTGTGGATGGAACTGGAAGGTGTTATGCTAAGTGAAATAAGTCAGTCAGAGAAACATAGATATATGCTTTCATTCATATGTGGATCTTGAGAAGCTTAACAGAAGACCATGGGGGAAGGAAAGGGGAAAAAATAGTTACAGAGAGGGAGGGAGGCAAACCATAAAAGACTCTTAAACACAGAGAACAATCTGAGGGTTGACTGAGGGGTGGGGGAGAGGGGAAAATGGGTGATGGGCATTGAGGAGGGAACTTGTTGGGATGAGCACTGGGTGTTGTATGTAAGCGATGAACCACGGGAATCTACCCCAAAAACCAAGAGCACACTATATACACTGTATGTTAGCCAATTTAACAATAAATTGTACTTAAAAATGTGTGATGGGAATTAAGGAGAGCACTTGTGATGAGCACTGGGTGATGTATGGAAGTGTTGAATCACTATATTGTCCACCTGAAACTAATATTACACTGAATGTTAACTATACAGGAATTTAAATAAAAACTTAATAAGAAAGAAAAAAAGAAACCATTTGGAGAAACCCACTCATTTGATGCTTTCAGAGTATTTATGATGGCGAAGCTTATGGGAAACCTCAGTACTAGTCCCTTATGATATATATAAGGGTTTATATGAACAAAAAAATGGTATCTGCTTTTGGTATAGGGACAGTTTTGTTAATGTTTATTTATTTATGACACACACAGAGAGAGAGAGAAAGCAGGAGAGGGCCAGGGAGAGACAGAGACACACAATCCAAAGCAGGCTTCAGGCTCTGTGTTGGTACAAGCCATGAGATCATGACCTGAACTGAAGTTGGACGCTCGACCGACTGAGCCACCCTGGCATCCCTGGTATAGAGACTTTGAAAAGGTCATGAGAGTCTCTACCTCTGTGACTCACTATGATGGTAACAACTGGATTGAGGAAAATTAACCTCAATGAAAGATTCAATGTATAAAATTGATCTTGAGCATATTGGAACATTTCAGATATTATGCAGAAAAGTCTACTATCTAGGTTTTATATCTATTTATCAAAAGATCCTCAATATCAACATAACATTCCCTCTTCTCCTAAAATACTCCCAGTGTGAGGATATACCAGAAGAAAACACTTAAATTTAGATCATTCTAGTAGTCAAAAATTTCAAAGGGATCCCTAAAAAAAAAGTGTAGAAAGAATGGGAAAGTGTGGTGATTCAAATCACCCTTGATTGTGTAGAAAATGTTTTTTAGAAAATTTTGCAAAATCCATGACAGGAATCTAAAAATATCAACTAATCTTCTAGTCTTCTAGGGGAAAAATGCTTTTTCTGCATCCCTAAAATACATTTATTTCAAACTGTGTTTTCTAAAATATCTGTGTTAAGAGAAAGCCAACTAATAGCCCTGTTGATTCATGAAAGTTCTCTCCTATCATCAGTGGATACCTCCATATAGAAGGGATGACAATGCATAAAACATACATCTGAAATATGTTCCAACATTATCTGCTAAAGGAAACTACATGTGGAATGGTTATTTTTAATATAATAGAGATGTGCCATATTTGAGAGCTGCTAGGATGCCATGATGTTTTCATAATTAAAGTGTTGGAGTTTCAGTTAATCATACCATGTTATTCATATTCTAGTTGGGCAGTTGAGAAAATAAATGGCTTTAGCTGGTAATCTGAAACTCTGTAACGTGATATTATTTGAATGTCTTTTTATTTCTCTTGTTGCAAATACCTCCTGATGTAGAATAATTGAAAGTTTAACAGGGGTCCATGAAATTCCTTTAGGTGGACAACTCCCCAAGTGAACAGTATATGAAATGTCTATGCATCTATCATTTAAGCAGTCACGTAGAAGTAACTGGCTGATCTAGAGAGAGGGATGCTAGCCTCTCTAACTTCATAGTTTTTGAATAATAAAATGCTAAGAAGTCTACCTTGTATATTTGTCGAAATAAATACAACAGTATGGATTTGGGATAGGGTAGATTGTAATAGTTTCCTTTTCACTGCTTGATCATCTACACCAGAGAGTTTCCAGGCAAACTTCAAACTAACTTTTGAAGATGTCTGCAATAGAACAAAATAATGAGCAATATTTCTAGCTACCTACTCTCTCAGTCTTTCAAAGCTTATGCATTTCAGAAGTTCACAAAATCTTGCTCCATTTTAAAAATGCCATAGTTTCCCTTTTGTGTGTTCATATATATGTTTTTCTTTATGATTATAGAAACATTGTATATAGTCATACAGAGTTAATTTTTTAACGAGGTATTATAAATACCAAAATACAATTTTCTTGTTTCACATAATAATATTTGACAGATAAATCTAAACATATTTTTATGTAATTTTAACCCATGCTTACGTTTCAGACTGGAATTTCACACAGACACATACATGAGGAAAAATATATGAATCATAAATGCACTGCAAAATTAGTTTTTACAAAATGAACAAGTATATGTATCACTCAGAACAAGATATAGATGTTACAAGAAACCCAGAAGCTTCCCTGTTGTCTGGTTCCAATCATCGCGTTATCCCTCCAAAGATAACCAGTTTTCTCTTCTATCACCATAATTTGGTTTTAACTGCATTTAATCCCTATGTAAATAGAATCACAGAGGATGTATCTTTTGTGTTTGGTTTCCTTCACTCAGATTATGTTTGGGGACACCTGGGTGGCTCAGTCGGTTAAGCATCTGATTCTTAATTTTGGCTCAGGTCATGATCTCAGAGTTTGTCAGATCAAGCCCCGCATTGGGCTCTGTGCTGAAAGTGTGGGGCCTTCTCGGGATTCTCTTTCTCTCTCTCTCTCTCTCTCTCTCTCTCTCTCTCTCTGCCCATTCCCAACTTGTGTATACCTCTCCCTCTCCCTCTTTCCCTCAAAATATATAAATAAACATTAAAAAATTATGTTTGTAGAATTCATGGATGCCCTTGAAAATAGCAGTCCTCCATGCTTATTCACTGTTGTATAGCATTCATTTTTATGAATGTATTCATATATTTTTATAATTTTTTTTTCTGTTGGTGAAAATGAGGATTGTTTCTAATTTTGACTATTATGGAAAATGCTCCAGTTATTGTCCTCACCTCTGATGCAATTATGTTTTTGTTGTGGTTGGTGATGGTGGTAATGTACCAAAAGATGGAATTTATGTGTCAAGCATTAGGCCTACTTTTAGTTTTACAATATTCTGCCAATGGATTTTCAAAGAAGCGGTGTAGATTTTCACTCCCATAAACAGTGTATACGAATGCATTTCATTCGTATTTAGTATTGTCAGTTTTGTTTTGATTTTGATTGCTGTCATTACAATGAATGTGCAGTTGTTTTGCTTTGTGATTTAAATGTTCATATTTTGATACTTTTATAATATTTAACATCTTTTCATATTTTTATTGCCCATTTGGATATCCTCTTTGGTGAAACATGTATTCAAGGTTTCAGTCCTTTCGTTAAAATTGAGGTTTCTTTTTTATTGACTTGTATGAGTACTTTATATACTAGAGACTCTAGCTGTTTTTTCTTTCATACACATACACATCATTTCTTTTCCAGTCTTTTAGTAAATCTCTCTGACAAATAGAATTTCTTTTTTTATGTTTATTTATTTTTGAGAGAGAGAGAGGGCACGGGCCCCCCCCAAGTGAGGGAGGGGTAGAGAGAGAGGGAGACACAGAATCTGAAGCAGGCTCCAGCCTCTGAGCTGTCAGCACAGAGCCCGACATGGGGCTCGAACCCACCAAGTGCAAGATCATGACCTGAGCCAAAGTCAGATGCCTAGCTGACACAGCCACCCAGGCACCCTTACAAATGGCATTTCTTGTTTTAATTAACGCACTATGCCAATATTTTCCCTTTAAGCTTAGTACTTTTACATCCTATGTAAGAAATGTCTGTCCAAAAGTTATGACGCTATTCTCTTATTTTATCTTCTAACAGTTTTATTGTTTTTCCTTTAACAGTTTTCACATTTAACTCTAAAATCTAATCTCTAATTGTCCCCAAATTATTTATAGAAAGGAATTTTTATTCCCTACTGAATTGCAGTGCTATCTTTGTTATAAATCAGGTGACCATATATGTATAAGTCTGTGATCTCAGTTCTGTTCCATCGGGGTACCACTGCCACATTGTTTGAATTACAGTAGCTCCATAATAATTTCTAATGTCAGTGCAAATTCTCCAACTTTGTTTTTACAAAGATTGTCTTGGCTTTTTCCCTTTTGCATGTCCATATAAATTGTAGAATGTTATGTAGAACATAACCCGGATGGGATTGATTGGAATTTCATTGAGTCTCCAGAGCAATTTGGGGGAGTTTGTATTTTTATAAAATTAATTCTACTTATCTATGAGCATGGTATATTTCTTCATTTATGTAGATTTTCTTTAATTCCTAACATTCATATTGTTTCTGTTTAGAGGTCTCACAGATATTTTATATATTTTTTATAGATATTTGATGTTTATTGATGATATTACTTTTAAAATACTTTCTAATTGTTTATAAAAATACAATCAACTTTTTAAAAAATTAAATATGACATTTGCTATAAAATACATTATATAAATACATTTTAGCAGATTAAGGAAGCTTCCTTCTATTCTGAGTTTTCCAGGAGGTTTTATATTTCTTATTTTTTGTGAGGGAGTAAACTTTTCCAACACTTTTTCTGTATTTTTACCCTTCGTGTTTTAAATGTGATGAATCACAGTGATTGAATTTCAAGTGTTAATACGAACCTCTGCTTGCCCAAACAAAACCAACATTATTATGATATACTGTTCTTTTAACAAGGTACTGGATTTGGTTCATTTTGATAACAATTTTGGTTACAAATGATACCCCCTTTTTTAAAAAACTATCTGTATAATATCCCATTGTTTGGTATAATAAAATTGCTTTGATGAATTCCCAATTAAAAGACACCGAGTTGTTTTCAGTGAATGTGTTCTTATACATAAGCTTTCATAAAAAGCCTTATACATCTTTACATAGTGGTGATTTTATTGTTGTAAGATAGATTCCTAAGGAGGGATTGGTGGGCAACAGATTGTAAACATTTTAATAGCTATTCTTGGGTTATTTTCTTAAAATGTATCAATACTTCACCAGTAGGAAACATGAATGGCTTTTTTATCACCCTTTCCAACACTGAAGGTTATTCCACTTGTTTTTTCTTCTGATGACAGGGAATATTATCTCCTTTTGCCTTTTCCTGATTGTGATAAGGTTTATACATTTTCATAAGTTTTTGTGTTATTTGCATGTCCTCTTTTATGTATTTTCTGTTTGTGTATTCATTTTTTTCCCCTTATGGATTGTCTTTTAAAAATCAATCTGTAGGGGCATCTGGGTGGCTCAGTTGGTTGAGCATCTGACCTTGGTTTTGGCTCAGATTATGATCTCAGCTTTGATAAGTTCGAGCCCCCCATCGAGTTCCACATTAATGGTGCGGAGCCTGCTTGGGATTCTCTCTCTCTCCCTCTCTCTGCTCACTCCATCTGTCTCTATCAAAATAAATAAATAAACTTAAAAAAATAGGGATCAATCTGTAGACTTTTATGAAAGTAGAAATATTAAGCCTTTGTTATAGATGCTTTAATGTTTCTCTATTGTCTTTTCACTTTATTATGTCTTTGGCTTTCTAGAAATTTTTACTTATGTAGTTGAAAGTGATAGTTTTAAAGTATCTGGAATTAGTGTTTGGTTTAAGAATGCCCCCACACTTGATGTTGTCAGCCTGTCAGTGCAGAGTTTGCTTCAGATCCTCTGTCTAACCCCCCCCCCCCGCCCCCGCCGCCGTCACACTCTTCCAAAAAATAGATGTTTTTTTTTTTTTTTAATTTATTTTTGGGACAGAGAGAGACAGAGCATGAACGGGGGAGGGGCAGAGAGAGAGGGAGACACAGAATCGGAAACAGGCTCCAGGCTCCGAGCCATCAGCCCAGAGCCTGACGCGGGGCTCGAACTCACGGACTGCGAGATCGTGACCTGGCTGAAGTCGGACGCTTAACCGACTGCGCCACCCAGGCGCCCCAAAAATAAATGTTTTTTTAAAAAATTAAAAAAAAAAAGAATATCCCACAATGTAAACTTTTCTAGATTCCCATTTATTAGGTTTTATTTTGTGTATATGAATTATATATTCCATTTTCTAAATTTTATTTATTTATTTTGAGAGAGAGAGAGAGCGCGCGAGCGCATCCCAAGCAGGCTCTGTGCTGTCAGCGATGAGTCCGAGGCTGGGCTCCATCTCACGAACTGTGAGATCCTGACCTGAGCCAAAATCAAGAGTTGGATGCTTAACCAACTGAGCCACTCAGGTGCCCCTACATATTCCACTTTTTAATGACTGGACTGAAATGTCATAGTGTATTCCCTTTGGCTAGATCTACTTCTGGACTCTATTCTGTTCTGTCATTTTGTCTGTCTTGTACCAATATGTACTGTTCTGATTATAGAAGCATGATAATATAAAATCTAGGATACCACAGTCTTTGTGATTTTTGTTAACAATTTCTGGACAACTCTCACACTCTTTTCTGATATAGGAGATATGCTATCTCTCTGAATATTTTGACTTGATGGACTTGATAGAAAACTGAAATTTCAAAGAATAGACACTCAAGAAATCTAAGAGGTCGCCTGTAAACAGCAACAAAGACAGATCTTCAAAAGGCATGACTCCTCAGACTGAAACTGAGAGGCACCTACTTGAGACTCCATCCTGAGTCTATTTTTAATCCAAAAGAATTGTGGAACTAAGCCTAACTACTACATTTTTTCAAAATAAATTATCCACTGCCACGCAAACGGCCAATCTGGCAAGGGAAAACAGGAGAACAAACTTCTGTTTTTAATCAAAGGTATTATAATGGGAATGGAAAAGGGTTACTGGTAAAATTGTCTTGATGAAGGCACTCAATTGGCTGTTTGTAAGTCCTTTTATCACATTGTTTTTCAAAGTTGATTGCCCATTGTAATCACCTGGGAGGTTTTTTGTTTTTAACACTCCTGATGCCCCAGGTGAGAGCCCAGAACAATTAATCATCATGGGGGTGGGGGGGTGGCTGGAGGGAAGTGGAAACCAGGCAGTACAGTTTTGTAAAGCTCCTCAGATGATTCCACTGTCTCCCAAAGGTAGAGAAGTGGTGTTTTGGAACAGGATGATAATCGACTCTGAATGAAAATGCAGAAGAAAACAAGAAAAGAAACTCCTTAGCTGTTGCTAGGCCCCTTGCCAAGTTCTTCTTGTGAAGTTCATTTCTCTTTGGTAAGCTGATGGACAGGATTTAGGGTGACCTGGCTACTGTAGGAAGAAGTGCTGGATGAATTATATGTGTAGAGGGGTGGGATGGGGTGGGGGAGTAAGGAGACCAACCAAATGAAAGTCACTTCTGACATTTTTAGAAAATAAAGTCATATGAGCCGTTTATAGTCCAATCTAATTCTAGCCTCAGTGGTGGGAGGAAGGGATGGAGGAGGCGGTCAGAGTGAATGTACACACTCAAAGAAGGGTGGGAAGCTTTGGTGAAATCTCTTAAGAAATATGATTCTCCTCGGCTTCTAGTCCCCATTTTTGGCCAGTGCATTAAAATCAAGATGCAACGGTGGGGTACACACATGTAAGTGACCCAGATAGCAAAAGTAAGTGACCCTTCTCCTCAGTGTAGTCATCTTATAAGTGGCAATGCTAAATCATTCATGACCTCATGTGCTGCTTTTGGCAAACGGCTCCCTAATTGCTCCTGTTTTTGCATCGATTCTGCGCAGCGTGGAAAAGCGAGTCTCCAACTCGCTTGTGGATTTATTGACCACCGGGTCCCTCCTCAGCTTTCACCTTGCAGGCCTCGCCCACTCTATTTTAGAGTCAGGAGCTGGGAACAGCACCTGTTTCCTCCTCTCCAAGCATGGGCTGTGCGTTTTGACGGCACCCCTTCCAACCAAGCCAGGTGTCGGTGTTTGTATTTTCCAGTTCGCCATCACTCCCCACCCCCTCCCCACGCATCCCTATTTCCGTGGCTGTGGGCCCGGGGAGGAGAGAAATCCGCGCTCAGACACCGCGGATCTCCAGCAAGCTACGTGCTTTCGAGAGCTTCAGGCGGACCGCGCGGACCCACCTGCCTCCCAAAGTTTGGGGCGTGGGGGAGCCGGGACACGTGGCGGGTGGCTATGGCTCAGCCGAGGGGTCCGGAGCAGACCCGGGAAGATGCCGCTGGGGAAGGATTCACCGACGTCATCAAGAGTCGCGCTGGTAGGATCTCGTTGTCTTTCTCTTTAGTGTGGGGGTATATGGCGTATCCCGCTGCTCTCCGCCCAGGCTGTGCCCTGGAAGTTCGTGTAGGCTTTCGGAAAGTTGTGGCACCGAGCGGAGGAGCAGTAGGGGACTGTCACCGCGCCCCCGCCTGCGTGGGGAAGGCGGGGGACCATGCGGGGCGCGCCCGCGGGAGGTGGGGGTGTTGCTGTCCGGGAAGGCAGAAATTCAAGTTTTCCTTTTGCGCCAAGTGGGTAGTGGTGAGGGATTTTTGTTTCTTCTTTGTTTTTCAAAGCAAGCCGCCGGATATCAGTTTTATTGTAGAACTGTAACTTGTTTTAAAAATTAACGTAAAAGAATGAACAGACCCACTTAAATATTGTCCCGGCTTTTTTGAAGGAAGGACGGAGGGGAGGTGTGAGGAGGGCATGCCTTGTCTGGGTGTGGCCAAGTGGAGAGTTAAGAAGCCTGAGAAGTTTCGCTTGGAGAAAATGTCAGGGTTGCGTGCCTGGAGTCTAACTGTAGAAGTTGAAAACCAGTAAAGCAGCAGGAACGAAAAGTCTGAGGTTTTTGCACGGCTTCCATAGTGCGCCTCTCCCCTTCCCCCCCATGTGTAAATTTCATTTGTAATGAATCTTCTGGTGTTTGGTAGTCTGGCCTACATAAGCAAACGCTTGTAAACCAGGATAGGTGGGTAAAGCTGCAAATGGAAGCAGCTGTTAAGCTTTCCCAAAGGATGAAGTTTCAGCTGCTTGAATCTGCTGATCTTAACCTTGCAAATGCACCAGATTGTGGGCAGCAAAATAACAGGATCATTGAAGATTTCTTTACATATATTTCTGGATGGTGAAGAAGACAGAGGATAGTCACTGTCCAAATATATTTCTGAAGTGAGGTTAAAGGAAATATTAGAGTAGAAAACAAAAATGACTAAAAACACAGGAGTTGGGTAAACAACAGACCAGCAAAGGATTTAGAAGATTGTACACCAGGATTTTTCTTCCTAAGTAGTATGAACTGGTCATGACGCCTGTAAGTCAAAAAAGAATGGTGCCTGTTAGAATGCCTGAGAGAAATAGTTGTTCTTACCAAATTTAAAACCACGCTTATTTTCTTTTCCTTATCCAATTAATATCCTGATAGGCTTTTCAGATTTCAAAGGGAAAAATGGTCAACTTTCTTACCTGGAATACCGTAATCTATCCAGTCCCTAGGATAACAGAATTGGCTTTAAGTAGTTACCCTAAGATAATAGTTTGGAGAAAAAAATGTGGGGTAGATTCATACATTGTGTTAAAGTCGCTGTTTATGCATTTTATTACATAGCAACATGGCTCTGTATTTGAAATACGCAGAAGGGTATTTACTACAAACCTGTTAGAGTATTTTGGGGAAAAAATGTGTTATGGGTTAATTTTACAGGGTAACTCTGTTTACCATTGTGCTTCTGCCCTTGCCAGCCTGTCAGAGAAGGAGAAAAAGATCTAAAATATTTTCTCAAAACCAGGTTGTGTGTTGTCGACTCCATCTCTAAACAAAACTCCATCTATCTTTATATAACTTTGTGTTCTGTATTAGCCACACAGTTGAGAGTCACTTTTTAAAAATGATGTGATTTATTTTTTACTTTTGTGAAATTGAGCTTTAATTAGAACTCGAGGAAATGGTGGGGGAGTGACTGCTAGGTGCAACAGGTTTATCTGATTTTCAACACCAACCTTTATCTTTTTGACAGGCCCTTCCCTTTAAGGGGTTAGAGGCCATTAAGTAAAGAAAATTCTCCTTGAATATTTTAATTTCTGTATCTTTATAAACTGAGGGTTTTTGTCTCATAAGGTGTTTTTTTTTTTTTTAATTTTTAATGGGTTTTGATTTTGTTTGCTTAATTCTGAGGCATAAGGGGTGGTTGCTATTAATGAATGCTTTTTGTAGTCAATTGCTCTGCTTTGGGAAGCATAATGTGGTGGGGCTGTGATGCCAAACAAAGCAAATGGAAAAAACTGTTACATGGGCTGTACCTGTTTCCACCACCCCGTCCCCCCCAGCCCTTCTCTCTCCTAAGTTGGTTTGTAGACATAGTTACGTGGTAAGAGAAATTTTAAAGTGTTATTAAAATGCCTCGAAGGATATAAAAATAAAGTCAACGTAAGAAATTTAATTACGCTTTTAGCGGCACTATTAGGGTCGTTTCGTACCCTTGTAATCAGAATTTTCTTGGAAAAATTGAGGACACAAACATACTCTGTTTCAGATTGATTTTTATCCAGTCATCTTGGTTCATTTGCTGTGAAGTCACAACCAATGGAGAACTTTGATTCTATCATTTATAACTTTGTCCTGTCACAACTGTGTATTCTTCACCCATTTCCACAAGGGGCACTACTTTGATGTGATTATGGTTTACATATATGACCTCAGTAATCATGAGAGTATACCCATGAAGAGTCCTATATTTTGGGTGAAAACTGTATGTTGTTCCAGAATGAATAACCCAAACGAGAGATGACTCTTTCAGATGATTTTCATACATCTTAAAGGGGAAATCTCAGCATATAAAGCATTTCAATACAGTATGTTTATAACTGTCGATTCCTGTTTGGATACCGCAGATAGGGGCACTTGATCTCATATTGATTGAGTATGCTTTCTTTTAATTAGAAATAGCTCAATATAACAAACAGCCCCATGCTGTTAATCTTTTTAAACCAGATGTAAATTGAACTAGCCATGATTCCTTTCATGACTTCTTTGTGTTTTATATTCATTTGGCATCTCCTGGCATCTTTAGATGTTGTACTGGCACAGAATAATACATGAATAATTGAGTAAAGTGTACCTATGGATTTGTGTCATGAAAGATTTAACCTCTTGAACCCTGAGGTACAGGTGTTTTCTTTCAGAAGTAAATTAGTTACGCAGTTTTTGCTTTTATTTTTTAGCAGTTGCTTTATACTTTTTTTTTTTTTAAGATTATTCTTGGTCTGATCTTGGAGTCTGCTATAACCAGATCATTTTGGTGACCAAATTTGCTTTGATAGGCTCCATATTTTGTTCCAAATTTCAGCTGTGGAAGATTATTCTATCAGAGCTTTGATCTGATTTTGCCTATCTATAGTGGTTATAAGGAAATTGTTGTACAGAATAATAGATTAAAGTTAGGCAAAATAACTATTTTAAAACACACTTGACTTAGTATTTTAACTGTCCTTCCTAAAAACAACAAGACAGGGCACCTGGATGGCTCAGTTGGTTGAGCTTCTGACTATTAATTTTGGCTCAGGTCATGATTCCAGGGTTGTGGGATGGAGCCTCCTTAAAAACAATAAAAATAAGAAAAACAAAAAAACCCCCAACAATACAATGTAAGTGAACCTAATTTTTTTCTTTTTGAGCTAATGCTCTGAAATTATGCTCCTACCTTACTCGGCTGTAAACAATTAAATAGTCACAGGATAAACCCAAGAATCAAAATGGTCCACCATATTGGGGATTTTACAAGAGAAACTCAAGAAATTAGAAGCCATTTTGAATAAACATTCTGTCAGAACTAGCAATTAATTCATTTGGAAATATTTTCTTGCTAGGCCATTTAATAACTAAAAAATCACTATGGTAATAAAGCCTGTACTTACTTAACCCAGGAAAATTAAATGCTTCTATCATCCTAAAGGATTGGGGTAATTAATTGAACTTGGTTGTTGAAGACTTGTTTTGGTACTTAAGAAACCCAAAACCTGAGTGTTAGAATTTTGCTGTGCTTGAATATACAAGGTTTCTTCTCCAGAGAGACCTTGCTAAGGAAACGGGAGGGAATACTTTTTACAGATAACAGCTCCTAAAATAGGTTCTACTAAATAAGTTTTATTCTGTTTTAGGTAATGGGTATGACAGCCTCCCTATTGCAAAAATAGACCCAAGGGCTAAGAGACCAGAGAAACTTCGATTCTCCTTCTGGATTACAGATAGAGCTGTGGAAATTTGTGGGAACTAGAACGTGTTTGCATGTGACTTAGTTAACATTACACCAATATTGTTTTCAAATCAATTACTTTTTCTCTGATATGATAGTGAATTAGATTCTCTTTTTTCCCCTAAGGAGGAAAATGGGAAAATTTAATAGTGAATTAGTGAGTACATTTGGCTTGAGACTGAAGACAACTTCTAAGTTTCTACTTAGTTTTGCATAAAGTTGATGGCTGCTTCCAGTGTAATAAATTTAGCCAATTTATCATGACATTCACTGGTTCTGAGCTCTACCTTTCTGTGTAGAAAGTCTGTTCTCCATTACAATGAAATTGAAAATAACACTAATGAATTCTAATTGTTTAGCAAAAATGTGGTTATAGAAGTGTCCAGCGATGGATGTGCTGGTTTGCACTGGCTCATGAGAGCCGGTTGAGTGAATCTACTCCTGTCTTCAAGTTCAGTGACCTCACGTTGGTCTCTTGAAATTACCATGGTGGGATATTGATACTATGGTGGGGTTATTGATATCACAGAAAAGAGCAAATGCTACTACTGAGGGATTTTTTTTCTTTTTGGAGAGCTAGTTATTAAATATTGAACATAATGCTAGAAATACCAATGATGAGATATATAATTGGAAAAAATTTATGTTGAATTTGTATATCCGTTAGAAGTGCATTCTAGGGAAGATTGCAGGATAACCAGCTACTACTACGATTTACATAGCAAGATACCTGCAGGGAGCCTGCTTGTGGTTTTCGTTTGGCATCTCTGATATCAGAGCTTATGCTCTGTGATTGTCTTGGCATTTTCTGATGACCAGTTGACAACTGTTGGTGAGGTACCACTTGAGGCCAGAAGAAAGAAAACGAAAACTACCGGTGGTATCTCTTGAAGACTCCCTCCAACAGATTGCTGCTTATGTCTCACAGCAAATGCTGTGTTACATGGCCATCTTTCAATGCAGATGATGCCAAGATTGTGAATATCGGGCTTTTATAGCCTCTAATGAATTTGGGTAAGGGAATGGAAAGGGTGTTGGGATATTCAGTTACAGGAACTGATGTACTTGGTTCACTTCTTAGCGTTTGGGGGCTTTTGTCCTGGTAACAAAAGTGTTACTTAGACCCTCAGGTCTTCGGTTTATGCAATGGTAAACTTAAGTTAGGGTTTGGTCATGAGATCTCAGTTCTCATGCCCTTAAAACAGGTGAAGCCCATCACAACCTATGGACTTACAGATTGAAGAGCTGAGACTCTGTCCCTAGTTTAGGGACATTATGTCACCCTTTCAATTTTGTTCTCCACTGAAACTTGATCTGTCGTATCCCATGAAACGGACATGCTATTTTGAGAATGGAGATAATTTTACTGACAACTACAGGCATGCCCAAGACAAGTATAGTATGTACATGGCAATGATACATACAGAACTATGTTTTAATCCATAAAAGCTGACTGGAATGACCACTTGAGAACACCTTGAGGACCTGTTCTGTCATTATAGTAACTAAAACCTGACTCACTTGAGAAGCAGATTTGACTGCAAAATGCCCCCTTCTTCCCTGTCCCTTCACCATATTACCCAGTTATGACTGCCCCTTGTAACATCATTTCAAGTACAGAGGATGAGTTATAAATTCTGATTTTGTATTATTTAGGGTAGGAGAGTTCCATTATCATCACTTATCCCGAGGGATGGTCAAACCATCACAAAAATGAGTAGAAAATGGGAAAAAGACATTGTGGCTTGAATATATTTAAAATAGAGTAATTCTACACAAATGTACTTAATTTAAAGGACTTCTTACTCAAAGCGAATAGTAATAAGGATTAAATAGGTGGTATGAGTTTGCTAAAGATTAAAGGGGAACTGAGTTTCTGGGCATCTGGGTAGCTCAGGTTAAGCCTCTGACTAACTTTTGGCTCAGGTCCTGTTATCATGGTTTCATGAGTTCGAGTCCCACATCAGGCTCTGTGCTGCAGTGCAGAGCCTGCTTGGGATTCTTTCTCTCTCCCTGTCTCTCTGCCCCTCCCCTGCTCATGCTGTGTTTGTCTCTCTCAAAATAAATAAACTTAAAAAAAATAAAGTGGGGGGAACTGAATTTTAAAGAGCAAAAAGGTGGTAGTGTGATCTGGTGGGCAAGTCACTAGATAGCTACAGTTAGGTGTTCCTTTTTTTTATTTTTGAGAGAAACAGGGCTAGTGGGGGAGGGGCAGAGAGCGAGGGAGCACAGAACATGAAGCAGGCTCCAGGTTCTGAGCTGTCAGCCTAGAGCCTGACCCAGGTCTTGAACTCAGGAGCTGTGAGATCATGACCTGAGCCAAAGTCGGACGCTCAACCGACTGAGCCACCCATGCGCCCCTAGTTACATGTTCTTGTAAGTTAAAGAATATTAGGCTCTTAAGAAAACACAAGTGGGAATTACAATTATACGTGCATAAATTTAGAGGCAGACGTAGCTATGGTGCTCCTGGCTCTAATTCTCTGTAGTGAGCAATGTAACTATCTAGAAAAAATTTTGAAGTATAAATGTCTAGGCGCTTCTTACAGAAACTCTGATTTGTTAAGGAGATGTGGACCTGCCTTTTCCAGGTGTGTGCCTTTTCCAGGAATTCTAAGGAGAATTCCTGTTTTCAGAAGTTTGGAAAAGCTTATGCTTGTATTTTTTGGTGTGCTTTTTTTTTTTTTTTTTCGTTTAATGACACAAAACTCATAGGGTGATTTGACATATGTACACAGAACTTTTTCTCCCACATTTACAACTCCACATACTGGTGAATCCAAAGGAACTGGTATAATCACTATATGGGGCATACCGTATTACTGTTTGAATATTTTATTCCAACCCATCTCTTCTTTTATACTCTAAAGCATCTTTACTGTGTTGTTTGAGCTAAATCTGAAAGAAGACAGTTGTCTAAGGTGTATCCAACCTTCAGCCAGTCAGGTCTGTCGTGTGATGACTCCTGAACATAGAACTTTGACCATGCTGAATTGCTGCTTGGGAGACTGGCTGGAGCCAGCAGCTTGGAGAAGGGGCACAACAATGCATGTGATGCCATCTTGCTGTTCCAAGCCCCTGTGTTTTTGTTTCTCAACTTGCCTTTTGTTTTTTGATCATCACAGGAACCTTGCCAGGTTGTTGGCTCTATAGCAACTGTTGAAGACTGCTGTTTTTTTTTTTTTTCTTTTCTATGATGATAGTATATGAAAGGTCATAGGTGGTTCTCAATGATTTACGCCTGCAAAGGTCATTCTGTACCCCTCCTCAAGATACTCTGAAAATACCATTCAAATTCTGTTAAATCTGTGTTAACCTTAAAAATATAACTGTCAGTTTTTTTTACCAGCAAAAATGGGTTTATTTGGCAATAGCATATTTTTAACTCAGGACGTTTATACTAAGGTACAATCATAGGCAAGTCCAGTAGACAAAGGAGAGAATGTTTTATGGACAAAAGGGGAGGAAGTTGAGAAGGATTGTTTTGAACAAAAGTCCACTGTAGAAAAGCAAGAGCTGTTCCAGGGTAGTTGGTGTCTTGTGATAGATGGCATGTACATCTTTGTCCTATTGGGGCCTGTCCTTGATGATTATTTCCTTCTGAGGATTCTAATAATGTTGGGCCCTATAATTGATCATTTTTCCTGTAATTGACCTTGAGTGGAACAGCTCCCCCTTAGGTCATTGTGGTCTACTTGAGTGAAGTTTCCCTTTATTTTCACAGTTGTGATAAAAATAAGAGCTAAGAGGACTCATGAATTAGAATAGAGATTAATGTGAAAATTAGGAGTAGCTACCTGAATGTAGAAGACTGTTAGTAGCCTGAACAGTCAGTCTCCCCTAAATGTGAAATAATTAACTTCAATAGTTTCCTTTTTTTTTTTTTTTTTTGTTAAATATTTTGAAAGTTTTCATGTTGAGAGAGAGCAAGCGGGGGAGAGGTAGAGAGCATCCCAAGCAGGCTCCACACCATCAGCGCGAAGCCCGATGTGGGGCTCCAACCCATGAACTGTACAATCATGACCTGAGCCGAAACCAAGAATTGGAGGCTTAACCGACTGGGCCAATCAGGTGCTCCTCAATAGCTTTCTTTCTCACATTGATCCTTCATTGCCCAAATGAGAATTGGGGGTGGGATTAGGTTGAAGTGTTCTTAGACCTAGAGGTCACAAACTGGCAGGTAACTTGGTAAATTAAGCCTAAGGATGTGTTTTGTTTGACATGTACTGTCTAAAAAGGAGACGAGATTCCTTAGAACATGCACCTCTAATTCATTAGAGCCTCAGTACTCTAATATTGGAGCAATATTTAACACTACTCCTTAATGTATTTCCTATATTTTATTTCCTACTTAAACCCGTGAGGCATTTTTTTCACCAGTTTGAAAGCTTAGAAGCAGAATATACATACTGTACCTTAAGACCCTGGAAATTGGGGGAGAGATTGAAGCTCTGTGGTAAAGGAGACTTTGATAAAAGTTAGGATTGTGATCTATGTAGGTAGTTTGAACGTAGTGAAAGAAAATTGACAACTTTTTTTTCTGCATTGTCCCTGTAATTATGAATATACCAAGAAGAGAGGGGAGTAACTGTTTCTCCTCCTAGTTCATCTATTTCCTTCCTCTTTTAACCTGGTTGTTTCCTTCTTAAACCTTGTTGTCACTCCTCTCAGAAATAAAGTTAGTGCTCTGAATACTGTAGTTCAACTTAATTATGGTACGAATAGATTCCTTTGGAATGGCTTCATTCCTTTGCCACAATTCTCTAGCTTTAGGCCCATGGGGAAATATGTTCCAAGTTTCATTATGCCAACTTTGAGTGCAATTTTCGGTTAAATCTTGTGTAAATTTTGGACTGCTTGCAGTTGATTTTACAACCTAACTTCTACGTTTAAAATTTTTTGGCTCATTTGAAAATGAGTTTTGTGAGCTGATAAAAGGACTCTCTGCTACAGTTCTCAGAAATATCCAGGACAGATCTCTGTCTTCTTTATCTCTTGCACTGGCTCTCAAACTTAAGTGTGCACCAGAATGCTCTGGAGGGCTTCAAATGCAGATCGATCTGCCTCGCCTTCAGTTTCTCACCCAGCACTTGGAGAGTGAATTGTGAGAACTGGCATTTCTCGCAAGTTCCCCAAGGGCTGTTGATAGAAGGACCAAGCTACTACCACCACTGCTCTATGACCAAAGGTAGGAAGGAATTGATGAGCAATCACTGGTTGGTTAAAACCATGAAGGAGTGAGAAGTTCTTTGTCCTAGGAAATGATGCTACAGGACTCTTCAGAACCATTGCAGATGGAGTTGTTCCTGTAGTCTATGTCCCTGTGACACAAATAGGAGTGGTCCTTAAATCCTATTGGTTTAACCCCCCATCTGTACATTGAAAGGAGAGGGCCAAGGCAGTTGAATTGACTGAAGACCTCTATAGACATGAGTATTTGTTAACTGGAGCTTGATCATAAATTCTGTCTCCTCCATATGTCTTTTCCCTTTAAATTAATATTTCAATCCAGTATAGCCAATATTATGTGTATGTGTGTATTTGATATCACAGATGAACAGGTGATACAGATGGCTCAAGTTCTTGGTTACGGTGTTTGCCCAAATCAAGTGTCTGCCCTGGCTATTCTGCATTGCCAGGGGTGTAGTGGAGCCTCCTTCTGCCCCCAAATCCCTCAAGCATACACTTAGCCACTAAAAGTAGATTCACTGTAGAATGTTTATTTAACAAATGCATTTTTGTTACAGATTTTTTTTGACAAATCCTAAATTCCTAAAAAGCAAGCTCGCCAGCCAAAATTACTCTAATATTCTGTCTACCCCAATATGCCCATTTAAGAAAAAATTTTTTAAAGTTGATTTATTTTGAGAGAGCTAGCCTGTGAATGGGATAAGGGGCAGTGAGAGGGGAGAGAGCAAATCCCAAGTAAGCTCCATGCTGACAGTGCCTGGAGCTTGATCCCATGAACTTTGAGATTATGACCTGAGCTGAAATCAAGAGTCGGGTGCTTAACTGACAGCCACCCAGAATATGTCCATTTTTAAAAGTGTTGATTAAATTGTCCTCTGTTGAATTTGAATATTAGTAAATTTGTATTTCTTGGAACATTTATTCCATCTTTTGCATACACGTTGATCAAGTAAAGTTGGGACACACGGATTAAACAAAGTTAGCAAGTTTCTTAATGCCAAATTGCTGAAATCTTAGGCTTATGTGCATAGTAGGAAATTCAAGAGGAGACTGAAATTGTGCAAAATTATTTTTCGTTTACTTATTTTTTGAGAAGCTTTTTGTGGATTGCTTCATAGAGCTTAATCTGGGAAATAGAAAGTGGAGAGTGTAAGTATGTATGAATTAAAGTATATCAACCCAGTGATCGATTGATTGATTCCAGCTAACTTGTCTATCTGGTTTGAAAAACCCTTGCCTTCTACACTGCTAGATGTTTCCTCTGATGGGCTATAAGGTCCTAGTCCCTGATGACCATCATCCTGGTAATGACAGTCATTCTGATTTTTTTTTTTTTAATTTTAACGTTTATTTATTTTTGAGACAGAGAGAGACAGAGCATGAACAGGGGAGGGGCAGAGAGAGAGGGAGACACACAGAATCTGAAACAGGCTCCAGGCTCTGAGCGGTCAGCACAGAGCCCGATGCGGGGCTCAAACTCATGGACCGTGAGATCATGACCTGAGCCGAAGTCGGATGCTTAACCGACCGAGCCACCCAGGCGCCCCAGTCATTCTGATTTTTTAAAAATAGCAAACAATTTCTGTAATGATTGGTAGAGAATGTTCTAAAAAATTGACGGAATATAGCCGAAATAAAAATCACATAAGTAACCCTTATCTAAACTGCTAACATAGACATTGGTGCATCCATGTATATATTGATACATATGTGCTTTGACACAAGGTATAATAGTACCAGTGTGTGTTCTGTATAAACAGGGTAAAAGTGTTTCGTATTCATAGATGCTATGTGATCCATAAGTGTGGTGATACAGACATGGGAGTATAAACCTAATGTACATACTACTCTGTGATGATTTTGTACATCAGTGTAATATAAACCTATCACCACATTATATTTTCTTCAATAATACTTGTTTCAGTCAGGTGTAGTTGGTATATTAGAATCCTCCAGGTGGGATCCAAAAAAGGCTGGCTGCCCATGTCCCCAGAGTCTTGGAAGCTACTGTGTAGTAGACTGTGGGGAGAGTTGGAGGTGAGATCTCACATACACTCATGAAAAGATGTTTTTTGTAAAATATGCCTCATAAATGTGGTATGTACCCTGAATTGGTTACATAATTATGTGAAATGATTTAAATTTTGTTAAAAGTTTGCTTCTGTTTTTAAAGGACTGACAGGGACTACATTGATTCCTGATCAGTCAGAAATACATAGAGAAAGAAATACTTAGATTAAAAAAACATAAAATGAAACCTGAGAAGGAATACGTACAATGGTTGTGTTATCAGAAAGACAGAAGGTGGAAAATGTCTGAACTCAGTAGTATGATAAATAAAGGTGTGCGACTGGAACCAGTTTTGAGGGTGTAGATGAACCAGTATGTAAGGTTGCTGAGTGATTTGAACTGGAGGGTATTTTTTTTTTAATGTTTAATTTTTTTTTTTCTTTTTAAGATCGTACAAGCAGGGGAGGAACAGAGATGGGGACAGAGAATCCCTAGCAGGCTTCTCACTGTCAGCAGAGAGCCTGACAAATGGCTTCAACTCAGAAACGGCAAGATCATGATCTGAGCCAAAGTCAGATGGCTCAGACACCTGGGCCACACAGGTGCCCCCGAACTGGAGGGTATTTTGAGCATTATGTACATTTTTTTAAGAAAGCAATATGAATTTGAGAATTTATCTGCAAATGTAAACAATGAATTCTGTAACTCTAATAGGTTTCTTGGTCCTGATAAAATAATGGTATTAAATCTATTCTCCTATTATGACATGAGAGATTTTAAAATTGAGAGGCAGACTTGATAGTGTTTGCTATGACCTAAGTTATATATAAGGTAAAATACATTATTAGTTAACCTATGTGAATCACTATAAGATCTCTAAATGCATTTTCTTAAATTTATGTATGGAAAGTTAATGAAGTCCTAGAACTAACTATAGGTTTGGGAACAGGCTGGTTTTCAATCACAATGGAATTCTCTTAGGAAGAACATTTTCAAAATGAACCCCATGAGAAAATACACTATTAATTGTAGCTAGTCCAATGTGAGAAATGCTTCACTTCCTAGAACTACATGTTTTATAACAGAGTGTTCTCCAACACTTTGTCAATTACAGTTGGGTTCAGAATAATGGTCATGTTACAGATACTTAAAGATTTGGATTAAAATTCTATATATAAAATAATTCATTAAATCAAAACAGTTCAGGGGCCCCTGGGTGGCTCAGTAGGTAAAGGGTCTGACTTCAGCTCACATCATGATCTTGCGGTTTGTGGCTTCAAGCCCCATGTCAGGCTGTATGCTGCCAGCTCAGAGCCTAGAGCCTGCTTTGGATTCTGTGTTTCCCTCTCTCTCTGTCCCTCCTCCACTCACACTGTGTGTGTGTGTGTGTGTCTCCCTTTCACAAAAATAAACATTAAAAGAATAATAAAACCAATGCCAGTATGTTCTTAAAAATATTGGTGGACATTTGAACAAATCCAGTTAAAAGGTAATTAAAAATCTGCATCTTGGATGTGCTTTAATTAGCAGAAGGATAAGGCAAGGTATGTTAATACATAGGATAAATCATGGTTTTATTTTGTGTTTTCATGTTCCTAAAGGCCAAAGCTTAAACTGCCATTTAGTTGTAGTAATTATTTTTTAGACAAAATAAATCAATGTCTCTAATTCACTCTCTTGTGATTTCCCTGTGAAAATCGTAAGTACTGATAGCTATAATTTTGCCAGTTTTTATGGAATATAGAATGAAATAAACATGTAAGAGTCCTTTGAAATATTCGCTTAAATGATATTGTTAACAATTCAATGAATTTTGATTTTTGGCAACTTAATGCAATTGTGGATTTTTTTCTTTCATCAAGGTAGTGTTTTTTTTTTTTTGTTTTGTTTTTTTTTGAAGATGAAGACTGTCCTGTGCTTTGTTACTAAGATGTAGAGGGTCTACAAAAAGTTGTGGGCTGACTTAAATCACATGTTTATATTGTTACATGGTGTTGACCTCCGTCTTCTGGTGAGAGCTGATGTGCTGAGTAGGCTGATGAAACCCCAGTGATACCAATTAAGTAGGGAACTTTGAAGTCTCTCTTCTCATTCCCACCAACTTGACACAAAGAAATGTTTCCTCTATATCCCTTAAACAAAACAAAACAAAACTATCTTGTGATTGGTTCTGAAATGTTATTTTCATATTCCGGCTTCTCCATGCTTTTCCCTTAGTCCTTTCATAGATTTTTTACTCTTTCAAACCCACTCTAAAGTACTAGGCTAGTGTTCTTTCTTTCTTAGTAGAATTTTGAGTTCGGAGGTCATATACCAAGGAGCAGAATGGCATGGCATTAAAGCCAAAGTGACAGTTTGTAAAGTTTGCTTACGTATGGCTTCATAACCTCAATAAATAACATACCTACTGAACACTCACAGTATGCCTCTTACCAAACTGAGATGAGCACGTACCCAATATGATATTGGGTAAGTAACTCCAAACTAGGAATAGGGAGATCTGGCAGGTCTGTGTTGTAATTTGATTCTATAGTTGAAATAACTATTAGCCAGTATCAGAGCCACGCCTTGCCTGAAAATGAAAGATAATCTTAGGGAGCCTGGGTGTGATAGGTGTGGGCAAAAGAAATGGGAAAAGAAAGCCAAATAGTCATGTGTGGCTTTATCCAAAGGAAATGGGTGGGGCCAACAGGCTAAGAGCACAGCCTATAGAATTAGGTAACAGTGAAGTAGGATGCAGATCAATTTCTGAAGGGTTTGGATTTTTTTTGTTTTGTTTTTTTGAAGTTCAGGAAAGGATGAAATAAGGTCTTCTTGAGGTGGTTTAAAGGACTTGCTTTTTGGAAACAAAGCAGGAATCCAGATTGGTATTTATGAAAGACATTTGTACTTTTAAGAGAAAGACACTTTTGGGGACTTGGTAATTGTGTCTATTCAGAAACCATCTTTTTAACAGCTTAATAAGGTTTGTAATATACATGTGTGCACATGTATAAATTAATACATATTTTATGTAATATTTTTGAATAGTGGACTCAAATTCTTTTACTCTGAAGAGTTCATATTTAAAGAGAACAATTTTTAAATGACTCCTAACGTGATTTTCAAAGTCCTTAGAGGCAGTACGATTTAAAGGCAAATAAAAGATGAAACTTGGAGTTGCCCTCTAGAGTCCAGCCAGAAAGTTAGGAATGTATTTCACCCATCAATTTTTTTATATTTTCATTTTGAGAGGAAAAATGGTAACTGTGAAGAGACTCGGGGAAATTCGTTGTGTTTTGTGCATAATCTCCGTGCGATAGGTGCTGTGATCTTTTGCCAGGCTCACCCTTTTATCGGAGGTTTTACCCAAATGGAGGAAATTGCTGTTGATAGAGGGCCCTCAGGTGTCCGCTCTGGGGATTGCCTCGGCTCCTGCTACTCCTAGGGTTGACCTCCTTGGAGGACTGATCTGTGTGGGAACTTAAAAGCCTTCTCATCACAGACCTATGTGAGACTACTCAGTATGGCCATTCTAGCTTGAGGGCTTCCTGGTGGGTTGGCAAAGCTGCTGTGGCGGCTGATTGTGTAGTGAGTTTGTTTCCGAGCGTTTCTTCATCTTTCCTCTTCGCTCTGTAGGTGTTGAAACCAAGAGCCCTCCTTACCAGACAACCTAAACTCCCTTTCAGAGTGGGATTTCTAGTGACCCCATCTGTAGTACTAAGTCAGTAAATCAGTTGTGTATTCAAAAATAACGTTAGGCCTGAGAGAGAGGAAAAAAGAGTAGACTTAGACCTTTTAATCCTCTGTTGGGTACCAGACCAGCCCATTGTATGCTTTGCCATCAGATGCATCACTATTATGACCAAGATATAATGATAAAGTGGATGGTATAATAATGGAATGTATGTGGTTATCACCGTTTGTGTTTCCTCATTGACTCAAGATTGACCCTTGCCTCCCGAACATATTTTCTTACTGAATGTTTCCTGGGTTGGAAGAATTTTTGTACTCAAGAGGCCCGCCCTGTATATAGAATCCTCATAGCTCTCTATAGGAGCTTATTAACGGCCTCCTTGTCAATTCTTTCCCATCCTACCTCTCAGAGCATTCATTTGTTTGATTATGTACCACCATCTTTAAAAATTTTTCAAATAGCAGATCTGAATTTTAATTAGGTATAATCTACTTTTAAAGTCAGTTGAAAAATCCTTGAGAATGAAACATCTGTAATATCCAAAGGTGTCTGGCCTAGGGAAGAAAGAGTGGGACTGCACATCTGTATTATTGCCATTATCAGAAAATGAAGTCCTATTGAAAACATGTTCAAAATGTGCTCTGCTCTCTAGGAAGCAAAAGTTTATATCCTGGAAAACTACTAGTGTTTCTTATAGACAATAAAAGTTTCATGACAGCCCAGACCTGAGATACTAAGCATATGCTCAGACATCTTAAAAATGGTATTACTGATTAATATATAGTTATAAATAACTTTTATTGGTCCTGCTTGCCGAAATAAATATGGTAATTTATGGTTTGTGTTGTTTCATACAAATATGGTCCTCTGCCTTTTTTCTAAAAGTAAAGTTCCTCTTGGCTGCCATGTAACTTTACAATAATGAATATTAAGGAGACAGGATGAAGAAAGTACCCAGAACTAGAAATATCATTGTTAAAAAAAAAAAAAAAAGGCCCCATCTTTAAAGGTTAATCGTAATTGCAAAATACGACCTAAGACATTAACATAGTTCTTAAATGATATTAAGTGAATTGACATTAAAAGGTAAAATTCAGCTCTTTACCAAGTGAAATATGTTTTCATTATTTAAACACAAATTGTCAAAGACAGAATCCCACTACAAAAAAAGATGAATATGATAAACAAAAAGTCATAATGAAAGCAGGAATAAAAATCAAAAGAATTACTGGGTTTGTTCAATGAAAAAGTTAAGATAAATTGTATTTGATTGCATGGCCAGCAAACATTGAAAAGTCAGGTGCAAACTACAAAAGACTACAGTTAAAAGGTTTTCTGCAGATTCTTTAATAAGCTGTAAATAGGAGTAATTCAACTTCTGTTTACACAATAAAATACAATAAGCTTATAAAAACAAGTGATGCATTTCTAAATTCATTGACAAACCTGATGAGGAATCAGCATGTGATGGGTGTATGGAGATAACACAATATCAAGTGTGTATGTGGGAGAGATTGTCCGGAAGCAATGGGGGACAGTGTGTGGACAGGGAGGTTGTGAGTGCTGCACTCTTTGCTCTGGTCTATCTGTAGTCAGTTTTCAAAGAAATAGGGAATAGCTCTGTACCATTAAGTTGCAAGCATTTTTTAAAATTTCTTCTTTCTAAAGACATGTGCTTTCTGTTTGAGGTAAAGCCATGTCAAGAGCTGAACCCTATCAGTGGAAGCCCTACCTTTAGGTCTGTCCTTAGACTCTAACGATGTAAAGAATGTACCCACACATTCTCTAATAAGCCACAAAGGATTCTCAGTAATGGTTCCATGTGAGGATAGGGTTCCCCCCCCCCCCCCCGCCCCAGGCTTTGCCCAGAAATTTGTTTCCCTGAGCCTTAAATCAGGACAAAAAGGAGATTTGGAATACAAGAAAAAAGTATTACAAGCCACTTGAGAGAAAGCAAGCTTAAAAATGAACTAAAAACATCACACATAAGCAAGATGTTTAACCAAATGGACACCTTTGCAGGAGTTGGGTTCAGAACATGCATAGACATGTGGTTGAAATCTAAGGGGTCTTTGAGCTTTTGGCATGGAGTGTGTGTGTGTGTGTGTGTGTGTGTGTGTGTGTGTGTGTCTGTCTGCTTACGAGTCGCTCTTGAAAATAGAATAATTAATATGCATAGTCTAATTGATTGAAATCCTGGGATTCATGTTACAAGCAATGAGTTTGGGAACCAGTAAATACTCAAACTGGCACTTTCAACACCTGATGCTGTGTAGTAATGTTAATGTTACCCTTGCTAGGAAGTTGGAACGTTAGATATTCAAATACTACTACACTTTGTTCACTGGCATTTCCCAATGTTTTAGTATACGCTATCGGCCACATTTCTTTTTAAAGTTAATATTTTTATTAATCATGTTGTATAAATCCCTACTATATAAAGAAAATGTAGAGCACTGTAAGTATATGTTAGGAGTAATTTATGTTTTTAGGAGTTTATGACCCTTGTAGGGAAATCTTACTTGTTATCCTCAGATCTAAAAGATTAATGTGTACTGTGAAATTTTCCACAAGCAGCAACTCAAACAAATGGTGTGGTGGATAGAGATAGCAAGGTTGTCATTGCCAGACCCTGTGATACCCTTTTACACATACACCAGATAGCCTATGACTTAGATTTTGAGTAAATTCTGTTTGTCTTTGGTACATAAAACTGTTCCATTAAACCATTAATTTTAAGAGATTGAACTTGATGCATGAGTTGTGATATTTACTGTACTCTGATTGTTAAACTTGTGGAGTTATAGATGTTTTGTGTGTAGGCTGAATTATGGTAGAGTAGCAATTGTCAGGGGTTGAGTCAAAAACCCAATATGCCCTTTACATTAACCCCTGATGCTTAAGGTTTTTTTGTTTTTTTTTGTTTTTTGTTTTTTTGTTTTTTTTAAATAACATGGGAGGTTAAAATGAGTACTGGGGAGAACAGATAATGAATTGAAATTTTTAGGAGCAAAAAAATACTTGCATAATGGCCTAAAGTGGTTCGATAAATCTAGCAAAAGGCTAATTGTTGGAGTGTGTAACTCTGGCAGTGAAATGGAGAATTTTCTAACATGAAGTAAAGCTTTGGGGTTAAATACTTGGAAAATAAAGTTTGTCTCCCTACCATCTTAAATTTCTTTTAAGGTTGAGAGAATTTGTACATTAGAAATACATACTTTGGACAGTTCATACACCAGAATGGGGCACGTGTAGCTGTAAAATGTCACCTCCTAGTACTGTTCTAGTTCAGTATGTGGCCTGTGTCATCAAGAAAAAGGCAATATAATTAATCAGTGTAAAATTGAGGGTTTATTGTGCAGACAAAATTACCCTGTATCCACCACCTAACATCACCTATTTCCTATGTCTGTCTTTATTGTTAGCACAGGTTTTAGTGTTCTGTATGTATTTTGGGAATCCACACAGTGTGGTGATTAACTTTGGTTCAGTTTGCCTCCTTCATTGAATCTTCTCCTTATGCAAGAAATAAAACCCATCAATTTCAACTCTATTTATTTGGAATCACATCCCTTTTAATGCTGCTGGTGTATGCCCAAAAATTCTAAGTATGATTGAGTTTATCACAATAGCTATGTCCAACGGTTAAGAGAAATTTGACAGTTGTTATGGTGTATCCTATAGATGGCGGCTAACTTGGTCTAAACATGTACCTACATCTCTTTAAGAAATAAGTTGCCTTAAGCACCCATTTAAATATTTTTTTAATGTTAAATTTATTGTCAGATTGGTTTCCATACAACACCCAGTGCTCCTCCCAACAGGGGCCCTCCTCCATACACCTCACCCACCCTCCCGTCCCTCCCACTCCCCATCAACCCTCAGTTTGTTCTCAGTTTTTAAGAGTCTCTTATGGTTTGGCTCTCTCCCTCTCTCTCCTTATTTTTTCCCTTCCGCTCCCCCCCCACGGTCTTCTGTTAAGTTTCTCAGGATCCACATAGGAGTGAAAACACACGGTATCTTTCTCTGTATGACTTACTTCACTTAGCATAACACTCTCCAGTTTGATCCATGTTGCTACAAAGGCTGTATTTCATTCTTTCTTGTTGCCAAGTAGTATTCCATTGTGTATATAAACCACAATTTCTTTATCCATTCATCTGTTGATGGACATTTAGGCTCTTTCCATAATTTGGCTATTGTTCATGTTCACAACATTACTCATAATAGCTAAAACATGGCAGCAAACCACTTGGTCATTGAATAGGGCAAGTGCATAGTTGGCTTTGTGGTGGAATTATTCAGCCTTAAAAAAGGAAGGAAATTCTGACACATGGTACAACATGGATTAACTGAGGGGACCTTGTGAAGTGAAATAAGCACAATAAAAAATAAAGCACAATTCTACTTAAGTGATGAACACTGAGTAGTCAGAATCCTCCAGACAAAAAGTAGAATGCTGACTGCCAGGGTTGAGGAGAAGGAATGGAAAAGTATTTAATGGGTATAGAGTTTCAGTTTTGCCAAATGACAAGAGTCATTGAGATGGATGATGGTGATGGTTGCACAATATGAATGTACTGAATAGTGAACTGTACAGTTAAAAATGGTTAAGATGATAAATTTTAGGTATATTTTACCACAATAAAAAGTTTAAAAATTATGATTATACCTAGGTGAGAAAATAATGCTTTCCTATCTAAAAATGAGCCTTTTAAATACAAAGGTGAACAAAAATTACTGAAATGAAGGCTTTTTGAACTGTTTATTGCTAATCATCAGTATGAAAACAGCACAAATCTGTAATTGGGTGATGAGACAATGTACAAGTTCTTTGCAGCTCCATAAAAACCCAGTTGAACACGTGTAGAATAGAAAACAGCTATCCTTGATGGCGGACCAAGTGCATGCTGCTCGTTTCGGTGATAATGTGAATGTTTGGAAACCACAGAAGTACTTGTCTCTTCTGAACTGGAGCCGTGTAGTGGGGGAGCTTCATTGGATTTGTTCAACTCAGATTTATCCTCGGAGGCAGCAGAGCGGCTTTCGCAGGTACAAAATGGTCTTTGTATTTAAATGCACTGCCTGGAACACACTCCCATCTGTTGTCTGTAGTTTACACAAAGCGTTAGTTCATTTCCAGGGGTTCAACACTTGTAATTCTAAAGGTTAAATTCACACCCGGCAAAGCCCAGTGGGATTAGAATCCCTATTTGAGAAGACGTGTCTCCTTTTGCACTGTGAACATGACTTGATATCGTTGCATTATCTGGCTGCAGAGCCATTACCCCGGCACTTCTTTTCTCTATAAACTTGTTCCTGTCTTCATCCTGATGCGATCGCACAAAGAGATGACCAAGTCCCAGGCCTGAGAATGAAGACATCTGGAGCTTATGATAAGAAAACTCCTTGAACCCAGGTCTTTATTTTTTTCCCGGATCCCTTAACACTTTTTAGACTGCTGAAAGTCTTCACTATTAAAAATGACTTCTTTGGGAACCTATCTGTGAGCCTGCATCCTAGCTACAGATTGGGTAATTACACTTCCTAAATGTTCCCTGGGATAAATCCCATCTTAAATGGTCATTCCTATTGTCACACCATGCATCTAGATGTAGGGTTTGGAAAATAGGTTTCTTGTAGCTGAACCATTCCATTTAAGCTTTATTTTGATAAAGCCAGGTCTTTGACTTATCTGGAAGCTTGCCACTTGTATTTCGGTACAGTTAAGTATTAGTATACATGTTTAATTACATTTTTCTTGTGCTTGTTACTTGAAGAAAAGTAAAAGCTTTCTATAGTTGGGAAGCTTCTCACATGGAACTGATAGTGGTGGTCATCTGTTCGAGGGATATATTGCAAAAAAAAAGTATTTTTGAACTTGAGGAAAAAGGCAAACTTTTCTTAAACTGATGGAAGCAAAATTAAGTTTACGAACTCAAAGTAATTAAGGAATGAAAATTTGGTAGTGTTATTAGGAGAAAACCTGTACATACCTAGATTTCAAAATAGTGAAGTAAAAATGCAAACCAGAACAGGCTGCATTTTCCCCGCTAGAGAAAATGTAATTTTATGTGCCTTTGGTATCTGCTCTGTCACAGACTAAGAAGTAGAGGAAAAGGACTGTGGTAAAAATACTGCCTTGGACATAGGCTGTTAAGAGGTATTTTGTTTTAGGTAGGATTAACTATAAAATTCTGAATTATGTTGGAGCAGTTCTATGGAATCATAAAATTGGAGAGGTTATATTTATCTTAATCTTCTGGAAATATTTTAACAAGACCACTTCTTAAAAATTTGATGCTTACTCTTGCATGTTGTAAGGAAGCACAGAAGTTAGATAGAAGCCATAACTTCAAAAGGAGAAGAAACGGATTGGATTTATGATTATCTCCTTATGGTTGTAACTTTTATTCCCAGTGTCCTGAAATGTCATGCTTTTCTGCCTTGAAGTGATTCTCCTCTGTTGATGGCACCAGACCCTTTTGGCCACTTTGCCTCTACAAACATAGGCTCTTGGTAAGCTCATGGCAATTCACCTATATTCTTAGCAAATTACTTGCTCCACATTTCCGCCTTTAGATTTGGAAATTGCATTACTGACTACCTGCCATTTTCCATCCGTCTTGTGATACTACAACCAAGCAGTATCCTCCTATTTACCTCTTCAGTTTTCTATTGGTTTTGTTCTTATTTTTGCTATCATATTTGTAATGCCCAAGAAGTATTTTAGCTTTCTCAATGTAGCATTTTATACTCTTAGGCTCTTTGCCTGTTACCTAATATTTTCTTGGATCTCTCTACTTGTATTAGAAACAATTTTAAGGCATCCTTCTCATTTGCATGGCCTTTGCTACTACAAGTATATTTAACTTATTTTGATGAGCGATTTGATCATTGTTTCAAGTTGAGACTCCTCAAATTTGTTTGACAGCCTACTTAAGTTTAAGACAAGAAGACCTACCTATTAATGAGTATCTCCATATATATACACGGGTATCCTCAACAGGTCTGCTGTACTGTAGAGTGATGGGATGTAGCTATTTCTTCAGAAGGTCCCCAAATGTCTGTACGTTGAGGTCTTCTCTTGGTGGACATCCGCTGACCCAGAGGGAAACCTTTTGGTTTCCTGCTAGAGGATCAGGGGTATGGATGGAATTCTTGCTGCTAGAGTTGTGGCTACAACTGGGAGAGGAGACTGGTGGTTCGGCCTTTGAGTTATAATTTATATCCTTGTCCTGTTTTCAGTTCATTACTTGTATGTTCTTCAATAGTGTGGTCAGTTTCCTGCCCCTAGATGCTTTGTAGGTCAACATTACCAGAGAAGTAACCTCCTGTCTTGTCTTGATGGGTATGAAGTTGGAAAAGGGATCTGAGACTGAGGTGATCCTAATGCACACAAAGAAACCATCATCTTTCAACCGCATCCATTCATGTCCATAGTTTCAGTGTTGAAGTTTCCTCAAATTCCGGAGACTTCTTTGGTATAAATTAGTTTGATTCTTTTTGTCATTTTAGTTACTCATGCTGCCTCCCAGTCAGAGAATCACTTGTTACTTTTCTGTTTTCCCCTGGTAATTCTATTAAACAATGGTTTTTGGCTCAGAGATTTTGTGGGTATCTTATTATATTTTCTATTTTCTATTATTTGGCTTCATGTCCTTTGTAGTATTTGGCATGTTTTTTTTTTCTTTTACGACCGGTCTAATTGCATTTGAGGAAGGATGTTAAAAACATGTACGTTTAATCACGTTTTTATTTTTTAGTAGAAGTTGGTTTATTTATTTTTGACTGAGTGAGAGAGTGAGTGGGAGAATCCCAAGCAGGCTCCACCCTGTCAGTGCAGAGCCTGACTTGGGGCTCGAACTCATTAACTGTGAGATCAAGACTGGACCCAGAATGTAGAGTCTGTCACCTAATCAACTGAGCCACCCAGGTGCCCCCAATCAGATGTTTTTAAAATTAAAACTGAGTTCATAGTATTTTTATCCTTTCAGTGATACTCAGATGTTGATTTTTCTTATTTTGTAATTCCTTTGGAAGATTATGTAATGGGGAAATACAAACTTCTTTCTTACTTTCTCATGCTGCATCTCTGTACAAGGATACTCCATTTGGATGATTTTCTAAATGTTTGTTCATTCTCGTAATTTATTTTTTACTCTTTACATTAATTGGTTATTCTCTAAAATGTAGTGATACAGAAAATCTCAGATTATGAGTGATGTGAATACAATTCATCTTGAACTGTGATTTGGTTATGTCACATTTGCCATGTGTTGTGGGTTTGTGCGGTGTGAAAATTCACAAAAACATCATAGTAGCTTTCCATTATGCATTTCTTTGTCCTTTTTTCATGTGTGTTTTGGGGAGGCAAAATTATGTTCAGACACTGAATTTGTCTTTGCCGGCAGTTTATTTAACACAAGTTCACTGTGAGAATTTCACAAGCCAAACACCACACAGGATGATGTCTCTGAATAAGCCAATAAAGAAATAACATCCTCCAAATCAATGATAGATTAGTTACACTATTATTGCAGGTGAGGGTGGGCATGGAAGGAATGGAGTCTAATTTTTTGGTGTACCTTTATACAAGTTGCTACTTGGAAGAGAGGGCTTAGCCACTTGAGAGCTGATGTCCAGCTACCAGCACAAAAGTAAAAGCCCTCTTTTTCCTGGAAGTGTTGCCGGGGGGTGGTGGCAGTGGTGTTGATGGGCGAGATGATCATCTTCTGGGGCAAAACTTGGCTTTCACCACTGTAGCTGAAAGAACAACTTTAACCATGACGGGAGCTAACTGCCCCAAAGTATCGGGAGAGCTCCTTAGGTCAGCAGAGTCCCCACACCCAGACTAAACACCCTCAGATAGTCCTCACAGACTTGGTATTGATAGTGTAAATGTTCCCTTGATAGATGGTGCTTCTTTCTGTGTTTTTAAGTCCCCAGTGGGGCTTCTCAGCAGCTGAGCCTACTGAGTTCTTTGAAGATGACAGGGCACCTGGGTGCCTCACTCGGTTAAGTGTCCTACTTCAGCTCTGGTCATAATCTCACAGCTCGTGAGTTTGAGCTTCACATAGGCTCTGTGGTGACAGCTCAGAGCTTGGAGCCTGTTTGATATTCTATGTCTCCCTCTCTCTCTGGCCCTCCCCCTTTCAAAAATAAATACTAAAATAACTTGAATACTAAAAAAGGTGAGATGATGACATCTTGACACATCTTACTTCGTTCTTCATCCAAACAAATTTGTTCTTAATTTCATTTTCATAAAAAAAAAAAAATGGAGAAGTGTTCTCAATTCCTCTACCCTTGGGGAACATCTTACATTCAGTACTCAAAAGAAAGGACCCTACCATCTGTTCCCTAGCCATAGGATTGCAGGAAGTCTACTTCCTGTCTCTGATTACTTTACTCTCCCTTAGTAAATCTCAGACATATGCAGGATTCTAACAGATCCGTCTTGCTTGTTACTTGTCATAACTTTTTCCAGTCTACTGCTCTCCAAGCTTCACTGTGAGCCATATTTTTGCTTCTTGTAACTGTATCTCGAGATTGCTGTATTTTTCCCCCCAAAATGCTTTGCTCTGAGCATGGAAATAGGCTCTCTTTGTTTACCTCCTGTTAAAGCTAACACCAGGCTGTATTGTTTGCTGCAGATTGGAGAACAACCGAAAGTAATAATGGCATGGGATAATTACATGTAGTGTGAGGGACCTGAGTTGTCCTGCTAAAGTCATTTGGCCATACCCCATCACCAAGGGCTCTCCTCTTAGCCTTCAGGGCAGTACCTGTGGCTCAGGCCTGTTCTCCCATTTCATATTTGGATGACTTCTTGTGTTTATGCAAACAAAAATAGTTTTCTCTGGCTTTAACCGGTGGAAACCGATGATTGAGTTCACAATTTCTTTTTACCAATGTACTTAATACCTCAGAAGTAGTCCATATTAGATTATTAGGCCAATAACTGGTGGCTTTCTTTTGTTGGTATATAGGTATTTAATTTGAACATGTGATTGACCAACAGGTATCAAGGCATTACCTCCCAGCACAAGGAAAGCATCTCTCCAAAGACAGATTTTGGTGTCTGTATTTCAGCATTAAATGAATAGTAATACATAGCAGAAAGCTCTTTAAATGACACTCTGTCCCTGATGTGTACCAATACACCTACCACTTGATGATCTTCATTCCCTTCTTATAAATAGCTTTCACATTGTTATAATAACTTGTCAGGTACTTTTCACAGTACTTGACCAATATTAAGTAATTTGTCACATAGGATGGAAATACTATTTTCTTCTTGATGTGCAAGGAAATAATTGTGGCGCAGAGCGAATAAATCATTTGTCTAAGGTCTCATACCTGTTAGGTTACAGAGCCTGGATTCAAAGTCAGGCAGTGAAAGCCTGTGCTTCTAACTATGTTAGGCAGTGAGAATTACCCCTTCAAGTGTCCGTATAACTAGACTAAGAATCACATTGACCGAAAACAGATTAGCCAGAGAAAATAGAATTTAATAGCATAGATACAGGGAGTCTACACAAACATAGAAAATCCAAGGACTGGCAACATGAGGTTGTATATGTCATCCTGAGCTAAGGAGAAAGGGGGTAGGGGCCTGGGATTTCAGAGAAAAGGAATGTACCTCACAGTGTGATGAGAAGAGCAGATGTTTGGTAATTAGGTGTTTGCCCTGCCAGACAGATGGGCCCCTCAGATAAAATTTATCTCCGCTAATCACCCTTCTTCGGGGAAAGATCCCCAACTTAGATGGTTTAATGTGGTTAAGGGAGGGGCAAAAGTTTCTCTTGGGCCCCTAGGGTCTCGATTACCTTCAGCTCAGAATAATCTTGATGCCAAAGTTGCCATCTTGGGGCTGCCTGCCCTGGGCCCCTACAACTGCTTAGGTATGTTTTTCTCTCCCTGTCTTAGCAGATCTTAGGTGAGTATGTTTCAGCTGACTTACTGATGGACAAGAAATCCAATCCAAAGATGTGGGTCAAAGACAGGATATTTAAGACCTCATGGACCAAGTGTCTGAAGATTGCTAGGGGTCATCACTAGATAGAAGGAACTTCCCCAAGACAAAGACCAAAGGTTTCTATAGTGTGGGCTACTGCACTATGTCCCCTGGTGTGTGTTCTCTTCCTACTTTCTGTGTCCTGATACATGTGATGGCTAATTACTGTGGTGGGAAGAAGTGGAAATTGGAATGGAATTTTGAAATGCTCTAGGGAGAAGGATTTTTTCATTGTAGTTTACTTAATGGTTTTGAACTTTGCATGTTTTAGGAAATTATTTCAACTAGGTTGTACCTTTTATTTGTGGCTGATTGATATGAAGTCTACAAAATAACCGAAGTTCTTACAAGCTAAATCTGTCTTACTTAAAAATTTTCTGGGGATCCCTAAATGACACCGTTAAAACATTAAAACGGTTCTGGTACTAGTAGTCTGTATAAAAAATGTAAGCCTCTTAAAATCAAATTTCAGAATGTATGGATGAACATTGGATAACTGTTCAGAACCAGAGAAAGGTTAAGGTAAAATTTAGAAAAGGGGCAGAATAAAACTGGGGGTGAGGTCCTTGCATGTTCAGGCCACCCTGTTAAAGAATAACTATTAAACTTATGCTTGTATGTTGATCTTGGTAAATAAGTTACAAACATGGAGCCCTCATCCAGGTCTTCTTTTAAAAGGTTGTTTCATAAATTATTCAGTGTATTTGCCCAAATAAATGTAGCTTAAAATTAGAGTTAATGATTTCAAGCATTTCATGTGTAACTATCATACATTTTGTTGAACTAAAATGTATACTGTTAAATCAGACGTGATGGGTGTCTAATGTCACTCTCACTGGTTAATTCCACTCTACTGTCATTGTCCAGTAATATTGGGAGCTAACAAAACGAAAGAGTAGACTCTCGTTAGCCGTGTTTGAGCTGTTCTGTAGATAATAACATCAAATAATGAGTATTCGTATTTTTCTAAAACCATATATAGGCTGGATCGCTTTTGTCATGTTGCACTAAAATGTAAATACAACATAGTGACTACTTCAGTTGCATTACTCAAAACCAAAGGGTCAACATCCAACACGTTAGTTTCTGTCTATATTACTTACTTTCTGCATTCACTTGATGAGGTTTTCTATTTTTCGGTTTTACTTTTTTAAAAAAAATTAACACTGAATAAATTATAAAGACATTACTGGCTTTATTAACCGATTCATGAATCGAGCAGCAGATAAAAGGAGCTTTGAAGAGCTTTATAAAATAAAAAGCTTTTTTTAGGCAGAAGGAGGAAGGAAAAGGAAGTTTCTAGTAAAAAGCAGATTGCTTCAGTCAAGGTCAGCTTCCTGTGGGGGATGGAAGGCGTCTGTTTTGTAGACTTACCTCACTAGTGCTGAACAAGTAATTCCAGATTGACAGTTTCTGGGTTACATTCCTGGGAGAGACTGAAACTGCAATTAGATGTATTCACAACCTGGTTAAGTATTAAATCTTGGTTAGCTCCTAGGAGCTTAGCACAAGTGACTCCATTTTGGGCCTCTTGTCTCTTTTCTATCACTCTATTTAAAATACATTTTTCTGGGAATTTTGTGGCTTTACCCTTTATTTTAGGTCATAATTAAAATACTTGACTAGTTGGCCTTCTTATTATGTCCGTCCTTTAAGGAACTAGCATTAACTTGTAGATCAGGCATGGACCTGGAGCTCCAGTGTATTTCTCTAACATTGGAAATTTATGCAAAATAGAACCCAAAGAGTCTCATAAGTAATTTTCTCTAGCAACGAGATAAATGAAGGGCTGATAGAGGACATTGTGTTTACTTCCCTGATATCGAGTAAAGCTAAAGTCTATTTTAATGCAATAAAATGAGTTTGTAAAACCACAGTATTTGATCTTAGAAGCAACTACTCTATCATCTTGATGCTTCTTCTGTCTTTATTTGCAGCTTCTAGCATTATTCTTCCCACTTAAAGAGCTACTTAAATCTCAATTTCTCTGTCTCTGTCTCTCTCTCTGTCTCTCTCTCTGTCTCTCTCTCTGTCTCTCTCTCTGTCTCTCTCTCTGTCTCTCTCTCTGTCTCTCTCTCTGTCTCTCTCTCTGTCTCTCTCTCTGTCTCTCTCTCTGTCTCTCTCTCTGTCTCTCTCTCTCTCTGTCTCTCTCTGTCTCTCTCTGTCTCTCTCTGTCTCTCTCTGTGTCTCTCTCTCTGTGTCTCTCTCTCTGTGTCTCTCTCTCTGTGTCTCTCTCTCTGTGTCTCTCTCTGTCTCTGTCTCTCTGTCTCTCTCTCTCTCTGTCTCTCTCTCTCTCTGTCTCTCTCTCTCTCTGTCTCTCTCTCTCTGTCTCTCTCTCTGTCTCTCTCTCTGTCTCTCTCTCTGTCTCTCTCTGTCTCTCTCTCTGTCTCTCTCTCTGTCTCTCTCTCTGTCTCTCTCTCTGTCTCTCTCTGTCTCTCTCTCTCTGTCTCTCTCTCTCTGTCTCTCTCTCTCTGTCTCTCTCTCTGTCTCTCTCTCTGTCTCTGTCTCTCTCTGTCTCTGTCTCTGTCTCTGTGTCTCTCTCTCTCTCTCTGTCTCTCTCTCTGTCTCTCTCTGTCTCTCTCTCTGTCTCTCTCTCTGTCTCTCTCTGTCTCTCTCTCTCTCTCTCTCTCTCTGTCTCTCACACACACACACACACACTCAGAATATTCTTACATAGAAAACTTGTCATTTCTTCACTTTTCCAATATTGGAAACCCGTATTTGTATTTGTGATACTGTGCAAACATGGTTAAAGATGTATTCACAACCTGGCCATGGTTTATTTCTCTATATGTATTTCATTTCTGAATCAGAATATTCTGCATGGACTAGCTCATGCAAACAGGAATTAGCCGTAGCTGTAAGAAGAAATTGCCTGGTCGACTAATTTCCATTCCCAGGAAAATGACCTCAGATGTCAAGCCTCCAATGTCATGGTTGAAATGACTTTTTAAAATCGGTGCTTAATAGGGAAAACTAAAAGGCTGGTTGAGGAGAATTGAAAGTAGACGGGACTAACTCGGTCACATCCTGTTAACTATCTTTTTGTTGTGCATAAATATGTATAGTTGTATTAGAAACGTGGAAATGTATGAAATGAGAACCAACCCAAAGCTTCTTGATCTGTCTGTCCATCTCTGATTTCTCCTTCTCATGGCATACTTGCTTTTTATTTCAGTATATCCATATTCTCGGCTAAGTCCCCTAAGCGGAAAATAGTGTCCTTCCTATAGTTCCTGTATTGGCATGGCACATGGCCAGCAGTGCACAGACTGGTTGCAGACTTAGCCTCATTTAAAGTTTCACAAGGAGTATCTGATGGACCTGCCTTTTGTCAAGTATCCAGATGTCTGATCTCTTGGTAAGGCAGTAGGTACCCATCTGTGTGAACTAGAGAAAAACCCTGTGCTTTTTGGCTGGACATCGGCATGGTTATTGTGCTAATTAACAATATCTTCTTACTAGTTACTAAGTTCCTTTAATATTTAAATTATTTTAAAGTTTATTTTGAGAGAGTGCATGAGCAGGGGAGGGGCAGAGAGAAGGAGAGAGAGAGAATCCTAAGCTAACAGCACAGAGCCTGATGGGGGGTGGAACTCAAAACCATGAGATGGTAACCTGAGCAGAAATCAAGAGTTTGTTGCTCAAAGGACTGAGCCACCCAGGTATCCCACTGTTGATTAAATCCTTGGCTAGACCCTTTCTGTTCCAGGTTTCTCCATGCTGCTTTTCTCCTTTTTTAGCATGTGTTTTTTCATTAATGCTTTTGCTTTTCTCACTAGCCATTGCAGTTCTGCTTTTTTTAGGCAGCACCTTAATTGATAGGCAGAAGACCCAATTCAAAATGTCTTAAAAAATGAGATTTATTGTTTAACCTAGTAATAGGATTGGTGAGCCAACACCATGGATACTAGTAGTAAATCTGAATCAAGAGTCTTACCTAGTGTCAGCATTACTAATAATTGCAAGAACATAGGAGAAAAACAAGTAGGAGCAGACAACTGAGGTAGAAGTCTGGGATATCATATGTGGCTCTCCAGGTCTTTGCTTCCTGCATGGGGCATGCACGGTAAAAGAGAAGGTTCATAGATTATTTTAGAAGCAAGGAGTGATTGGACTATGAAGTATCTCCACTTCAGACCCTGCGTTAAGTAATATTTTTGAAGAATCCATGCCTCATAAATCTGTGGATTATGGATATATTTACTGTAAATAATTATTTGGGAACATCTAGGTAAGAGAATTCTAGATGGTAGGGCTCTTGATCATAGCACATGTCATTTGGCTATTTACAAATAGGCCTAATTGTCAACATATTTACAAGGAAAATAGACCATGTCACCTGCTTGCTTTCTTCATCTCAAACCCTCAGAAAAGTGAGTAAATGGGCATCAGTCCAGTAGTTTTTATTCCTCTCTGCCACCCCCACCCCTCCCCAATGGGGCCTGTAAAACCATGTGGTAGGTTGTTTAACAGTTAAATCAGGAAGTCACAGATACCATAAAGAGCCCAGATTTTTCATTATCTCTAATTCCCCTCCCTTCCCCCATTCTTGCCTCTTTAAACCACTTCTCCCATCCCCTCTGTCCCCTCTGTCCCCTCCGTCAAAATGGTTGCCCCAGGTCCAAGCACCATATTCTCACACAAGCGCATAGAGGCCAGAATGAAATGGAGACCATTCTCCGAGCTCTTAGAGCAGATAATTTTTTATTTCATCTGTTAGGAATCACATGTGCTTTTCTCAAGGAGTATCTGATAAAGGGAACTAGAAAGATTGATACCTGTTGTTAAGGCCTAGATTGTCCTCCAGAAGAAGTTGATACTTGAAAAAAATGTGTTTAGGGATGGATGTAGTTTCTGGGTACCCTGCCAAGAATGCCTGCCATACTGTTGTAACTTCTTGAAAACTACAGATATGGCAGTTGAATCTAGTCCCAAACTATATATGCCTTGGCTAAAAAGCCAAAGATTGCTTCGGTTGCTGAGAGTTGGGAGTTTGGCCTATAAATAGGAGAGCGGCTGTGATGTTAAATTCTTGTTTACATCATCTTTACTGCAAGAGGTTATTCACAGAAAGCACAATTCTCATAATTAGTGCTTTAAAATTCAGGATCTTAGAGTATACTTTCTGAAATAGCTTTTGCATATGACTGCCCTCTGTGTCAGTAATGGAGAAAAGACTTTATTTCTTAAATCACTGACAGTAATACTAGAATGTGTAGAGATGTGGACAATTCCTCATTAAGGTGGCATTTCCTGGACTGGGCTTAATAAGAGGTGGAAGGCGCCTGGATGGCTCAGTCTGTTAAGTGACCAACTCTTGGTTATGATCTCATGGTGGGTTCAAGCCCCATGTTGGGCTCTTTGTTCACAGTGTGGAGCCTGCTTGGGATTCTTTGTGTCCTTCTCTCTATGCCCCTCCCCCGCTTGTGCTTGTTTTTTTCTCTCAAAAATAAATAAAAACGTAAAGAAGCTCTAAGAGATTGGCCTAGGAATGCATGTTTTACAGCCACCCCTGAAGATACTGGAACACATATGTTACTTAGACCACGTTTGAGAAAAAACTATTGATAGCATTGGCATCAGGAAATGAATCTTAAAAGCCTGAATGCTGTTTGAAATATTGATTCCTCTTACCCAAAAGCCTTTGCTTCTGAGTTGAGCTTCCATTACAAATGTTACCTTTGAATATGCCGTTCCCTAGGTCATTTCTTACCAGGGTAATTGTAGCGGTACTTTAGAAATGAAATAGGCATTTCATGTAAGGTTTTATGGAAATAGTTAAATCTGTTTTATAGTTACTTATTTTCTAGAAAATAAGAGAAACATGCTGAGGAAATAATTTTGAACTAGCCACCAAATTTTGGCTAAAGTATACTTCTCAGCTCTTTCTGTTATAACTAGAATCAACTGCAGCTATCTGTCTTGTAGACAGAATATTTGACTGTCAATAGCTTGGTCGTGCAGGGACACAAAAATAACCTTGTCTATTTTACTCATCTATGAGCTTAAATGACCTCGTGTTTAAAAAGTCAAGTCTCCTATAATAAGTTGTTCTTGGAATGGGCATCCATTCAAGTTCTGTGATGCTCATTCTTCCTTTTCCTCACCCTCTTGTTGGCACATGCACATCTTTTATATATATTGTGGATACATTTACTTTGGCATGTATTATATTATAGTTTCCTGGGAACAATATGCTTGTGTGTGTCCACTGTGCCTAGCACATTGCTTTGGAAAGTATTTAAGTGAAATATGAAATGGATAGGACTACACCTACTGGCCTCACATAACATGTATCATGAATGGATAGCCTAATGAGTTCTTGACAACAAGTCCGACATTTCCTAGAAAAATCAAAGAAATGGAGAGAATCTATGCATACCAAAGCATTACCTGATTAAATTATACCTGGCATAATAAAGTGTGCACATAAATTTATAATGTGTGTACGTATACTATGTGCATGTTTATAGTGTTTATATATCAGGAAATGTGTAGGTATAACACATACTGTATCATGTATATTTGAATATAGTGTGTGTATACGAATGTATTCACACAATTTTTTCCCCACACATGCTATTTGCAAAGTGTATAGAAAGAACTATTAATAAGAAATGTAAATTAATGTAAAACTTCCCTGAACTAATGTCACGTTTTATAATCATGTGCATATGCCTTATAATAAATGGCTAAATATGACTGATGTTAGAGGTTTTGAAATGCTTGGATATTAAAAAATAAGTCCTGGTATTTTACATTGGAAACTACTGGTCCATAGCATATACATTTGTTGCTGAAAATTTTCAGTGTTCTGTGATGTATATTTCAACTCTTCCTATATGGCAGCATATATAATTAGAGTGGTAGATGTTGCCTCTCAGAAGTGAGATCTAGGACACAAGGATTAAGAAGTCAGAGTAGGAGCAGGGCAGCAGTAGATATTCCTGAAGGGAAGAGAAACGAAAGCTACAGGGGACAGTTGGCTGGCTGGATACATGAATGGAGGGATGGGTGTGTAGATGGATGGATAGAGATTGTTTTTTGTTTTGTTTTTTGTTTTGTCTTCATGTTGGCTTAGTCTCTACCTCCAGTTAGGCTACAGACATGGTTTGCTAACTCAACATAAATTGTTCTTTGCCAACATCTAGCAAGTATGTTTTTGTAAGACCCAGATTTCCAGCCCCTCTCGATTAGTTGAAAGAGCTGGCAATGTTAGACGTACCTTCTCACATTGCTGGACTTGATTAGAGCTATCTACCTCTAGCTTTCTTCACACTGGGGTAGAGGTAGGTCGGTTCTCCATAGTCCATACCATTCTCTATGGTCTCCCCATGCTAAGGCAGAATGTCTTTCATGATTTGCTCTTGCATCTGAGCTACTCTTGGTATTGCATTCAAGCTGTTGGAATCTTTTTTTGCCCTCCTCACTTTCTGATCTCTGTAGGCTCTAATCTCTGGACTGTGAGAAGATAGCCCACATGCAACTCACTGTATCTGTAATGACAGAGAAGTATACACTGTTAACAACAGGAGCTTTGGATGTAGATACATGGGATTTAGTGTTAACTTGCAGCTCTGGCAGTTAATGGCACTGCAATCCATGATCTCTTTAAGGCTATATCTAAACATTGAGTTTGTAACAGTTCAGGATTTCCTATAGAGTGTGTGTGTGTGTGTGTGTGTCTGTCTGTCTGTCTGTCTGTCTAGGGAGAGAGAGTGATGAGAGAGGTTTATTATAAAGACAGTGATCCTAAGATAATGGAGTCTGAGAAGTCCCAAAGCATGCAGTTGGCAAGTGCAGGCCCAGGAGAGGCAATGGTGTTGATCTCGTTTAAGTCCCAAGACTGAAGAACCAGGAGAGCTTACTGTATAAATTTCAGTCTGACAGCTAATAGGCTCAAGACCCAAGAATAACTTCTGTTGAGTTCCAGTCTGAAAACTAGAATAGACCAATGTCTGCTGAATCCGGCAGGAGGAGTTCCCTCTCACTAGGCTGTTTTGTTGTATTCAACTCTTGGATTGATTGGATGAGGCCCGCCCACATTGGGGACAGAAATCTACTCTATACAGTCTACTGATTGAAATGTCACAAACAAAAGAATAAACGAAACAGCAACAACAAAATGTTAATTTCCTCTACAAACACCTTCATAGAAGAATATTTGGCCAAATGGCTAGGAACCCTATCACTCTGTCAAGTTTATAAGTAAAATTAACCATGATGTTAGGGGTTTTGAAAGAAGTGAGACAATACACTTAGCACACTGCCTAACTCATAGTACATTTTAAGTAAATAATACTTATGCTTACCAATATGATGAATTCAGGCCAATATTTCTTTTTTTATATAAAGTTTTAAAAAATGTTAATTTGAGAGCTAGAGATCAGGGGAGGGGCAGAGCAAGGAGGAGGGAGAGAATTCCAAGCAGGCTATGCACTGTCAGTGCAGAACCTGATGTGAGGGTCTATATCAGAAATGCTGAGATCATGACCTGAACTGAAATCAAGAGTTGGCTGCTTAACTGAGTGAGCCACCCAGACACTGTGGTTCTGGGCAATATTTCAACGTTTGCACTTCTGGATATACATTCTATGTGATTTCCTTATACTCTACTTGAAATCTCATCAGAAGAGGAGATAGACCTGGAGGTTACTGGCAGGAGGGAAAGGAAAGAGGAGAACAGTAGCCCAAACTCAGCTCTTCCAATTGTATGTCAGGTACTATTTCACTATTGGATATTCTCCAGCTTTCTGAAGTAAACCTCCTGCCTTTCCTTCCTTATACAAGGAAATAGAATCCCGGCTGACCTTAGCAAATTCAAACACCAAACTTGTGGTGAAAGAAACGGTTTCAAACACAGATCTGTGTCTGACTTCAAAGCTCATACTTGTTCCTCTTTAGGGAAGTACCTCTTGATTCTTTGCCATGTGGATGCTGGAACCTGAACACAGGTGTGCTCTAGAAACCACCAGAGTTGTCAATGCTGAGATTGCCAGTTGGTAATTCTCTAGATCTCGTACCAAGTATATCACATGTACATTTTGTCAAGAGAGAGGTTATTTACTTGAATTTTCTCTGAGCTAACTCTGAGTTTATTTGAAGGGCCAGGAAGATAGCTGTATTTCTACAACTCGGCACTCTCCCCCAACCAGAGACAAATATAGAGCTACCGCTGTGGAAAATACTGAAGCGTGGGATAAGAGCAAAGTAACGATTGCCGGGGATACCCATGACTTGATATTAAATGCTTCTCATAAACATTGACTTAAATTTTTAATGAAAGGGAAATTGAAATGCTTCATTTTTCACGAGAGCAGTAGGATTTCCATTAACAGTGCAGAACAAGAGCAATGACCAAAAAACCAACCCAACAGAAGTTTGTCTTTATTAAGGGGGGATACAAAGTGTTTAAATGTGATGTATAAATGAATAGTTGTGTTTTAATGGTTTTAAGAATCTAAGCCAGTATAAATTTTCAGTTTTTTACTTAACATTGATGAAAAATTTACTTTTTTCAATTAGCATTTTTGGAAAAAGGACACTAACTACTGGAACACAAAGATGGTGATACATATGAGGATTTTACTTAGGATAACTAGACTTAACTCAAATTTCAAATTTGCTAACTGTTGCAGAAGTAACATGCTGTCAGATCATTGGAGATATCCTAAAACGGGGTCAGCTATTTCTAAGTAGCCTAGATGGTATTTCAGACTTGTTTAAACCTCATTTTTCTTCCTTTTAAATGGGACCGTGATGTGTTTCATAGTGTGTTTGTGAAGATTAAATGAATATTAAATAAAGCCATAATGAAAGTTGGTATTTGAACAAGGACTTCTTGCCTTGGGTCATTGCACATTATCCTGGACAGCTAGGAAAGGTCAAATAAATTTTGCAAGTTCACACAGCTAAGAAGCATGAAATAGGACTGGAGCCTGGGCTGTCTGATGTGAGAGCATATGCTTTTGACCACTGCCATACAGGATAATGAATAAATGGATAAAACCTGTATACTGCACAAATGTTGAAGATGGTAATGAAAATACTTTAAAATGGACCTTCTTGTAATAAAAAATGATCTTTTTTCCGAAGTCATGAGAAAATATGTAATGGATTACCTTTGATTCATTTGTCTCTATCCATACGAAAGAAACCCCAACAGGCCATTTTCCTTTGATTCGTTCTTACTGAATTGATAGGTTGTCTTGTAATTTCCCTCAAAGCATTTGTTCCAATAACTGCTGCACATTGAACTCCATTCTTCTGCTATATCTTTTTCTACTTTCAAAGTTAGAAAAGTTTTTCATCTCGATAACGATGCATGAAAGCTGCATGATTTTGTAAAGACGAACAATAATAACTTTATAGTACTGTTTGGTAGTTCTGTGCTGCCCTGAAAGTGAATTCATGAAGACCTGGACCTCTGGACTTATTAAAGGAGCTCTCATCTTCTTTCAATAAGTCATTAGCTATCCTTAGGTAAATTTGTTCTAGGCTGTAGAATTTGATGATTGCTCTCCCTGGGTGACAATAGGTAAGTCAAAGAAGAATTGAACACTCGTGTCATTAGGCAGAATTCAGCAGTCTTTTTGGACCTTTAATCTAGGACTTGTTTGATTTCCTTGCTTTATCCATAAGTTTCTTTGCCTTTCATTGTGTTGCTCTAGGTTGTCCAGTCACATCGTGTACTTTACATTTCTTCGTGTCTATTTTTATAGTATACTTGACCTATTCTTTCTTAGATTTATTTTGGGTCAATTCCCCTACTTCCTTTTTGGTGTGTCACTAAATGTTAGCGAATACGAAATGTAAGAACAGCTATATTTTCTACAGATGTTTCTTTTTTCTCTCTATAGGGTCTTACCTAAATAGTCCACTAGAAAATAACTCTCATAGAAATTTATACTTTGTAGGAGTTATGTATGAATATGTATAGTAGTTCAGAGTCCATATTAAGATAAAACACTCCATACACCTGCTTTTAAACATGCCTGTTATCTGACTTTTCCTGAATGTGTTTCTAGCATTTCCTTCTGATGAACACATGAAGTTTGACAACTTTGCCATAGCTTTAGTGCTGTCCATCAGGTTTGCTTGGAATTTAAATTAGGTTGAAAGTAAATGTTTTCTCTGAGTCCCTCAACTTCTAAGTTGGAATTGTAGCACAAAGAAGCGAGACTTGATCAAATGCTCTTATCTTAGCAGACTGAGGTTTCCATTCTATGCAAATGTACCTATATTGGAGATATACCCAATATACATTTTCTTAAAGATGACCCAATATACATTTTACTGAATGTTTAGTTGAAATCAATATTCCATTGAACTAAAAGTCAAAGTCACATCCTTCTCTTAGAATGTGCTTTTCATGCACTTGTCTAAAATTAATTTTGCAACTAAACACTTTAGGAGTCCTTTTTAAGTTTGGCATCATGGTTCCCAATATTGTCAGCTCCTATGTTGCTCCTATAGTCCTAACAATGCACATTTGTTAAACCAATGTATTGATTTTCAAACCAGGTAATGGAGGAAGGCGTTTGGGGATAACCCATTTCTCTGTATTCTTTATTATGTCTGGATGAAAGGCAATTTTTCAGGACATTGTCCATGATTTTGGAGATCTTTCTTCTTTGGTTTGAGGTGACAAATTTCATGTTCTGCTTTAATTTATCTTTAAAAAAACCCTCTTAAATAGGACTTTTTCTTGACCATAATGGCTTAAATGCAGTAAAATAACTAATTATAGTCTTGAAAATTTCTATTTTAACATTAGGAAAGCACACAGAACAAGTCTACAAAAATCTGCAAAAGTAGTTAGGTTATAATATTTCCATTCTCTTCCTTGTATTAAATGTTTTATACATATTTTTCAGCTACCTAAAGTGATCTAGCAAACACATTCTCTTAATTCTTAGAATCTGAGTTAATACACATGTTTTGTACACCAAATCAACAGCTTCAAAACTATAATTGTCAGAGCACTTGGGTGGCTCAGTTGGTTATGCGACCAACTTCAGCTAATGTTATGATACCATGGTTCCTTGGTTCGAGCCTCACATCGAGCTCTATGCTGACAGCTTGGAGCCTGGAGCCTGCTTCAGATTCTGTGTCTCCCTCTCTCTCTGCCCCTCCCCTCCCCTCCCCTCCCCTCCCCTCCCCTCCCCTCCCCTCCCCTCCCCTCCCCTCCCCTCCCCTCCCCTCCCCTCCCCTCCCCTCCCCTCCCCTCCCCTCCCCTCCCCTCCCCTCCCCTCCCCTCCCCTCCCCTCCCCTCCCCTCCCCTCCCCCAAGAAAATATTAAAAAATTGAAAAAAAACATAAGGGGCATTAAATTTTACAAATACATTAGTTGTCAAAACACAATTACACTATTCATGCCATATGCTTGAGTTGGTATGAGAAAAAGTTGGATCCAGAATTTTCACTATAATTCAAAGTGTACAGATAGCAAGTATACGTCCAATGTCATCATTTGGTCATGTTAGAGACATTGTTAAGCTGGAGAGAGAGATAGTGACCTACTTGACCATATCATTGAGGACTCGCCAGTTCCTAGAATGTAGAAATGACTTCAACTAGGCATTTCCACAGCCAGAAGCCATGGACAGACACAAAGCAAATGCTGGGCTGATAACAGAGGCTAATGCCAAATTTTGTCACATGTATCATATCCAGTCTTATCTCTGTTCTAATTTTTTTTATTAGAAACTCTGTACATTGATTTTCTATGTGCTGTGACTATATTTTCATTTGTTCATTTTGTGCATTGTGCTAGGTATTCGCTCTATGTATCATGTAACTTTTATGGCAATACTGTGGACTTGTTATGATTTCTTAACAAGTGTTCATACTGGAGCTCAGAAACTTTGTAAAACTTCCCCCAATTTGATACACTTTGATTTGAGCCCATAGTTACTGGGATGCATATTACTTTCTGTCTCTTGTATTCTCAGTCATGTATCTTATTTTTTCTTCATTTTCCTATATTTCAAATGCTTTTCCTTTGATATGTAATTGACCTATATTAGTTGCAGGTGTACAACATGATTTGATATTTGTATATATTTTGAAATGAACACAAGTCCAGTTAACATCCATCACCACAAATAGTTAAAAAATTTTTTCTTGTGATGAGAATTTGTAAGATCTATTCTCTTAGCAACTTTAAAATGTACTATGTTGTATATTAACTATAGTAATGAACATATTAATGGTCACTATACTGTACCTTATAGCCCCATAACAACTATTTTATAACTGGAAGTTTATACCTTTTGGCTCCCTTCACCCATCCCCCACCTCTGGCAACCATCAATCTGTTTTCTGTATTGATGAGTTTGTTTTGTTAAGATATTCTCACATAAAAGTGAGATTATATGATTTTTATCTTAGAGTTATTTCACTTACCATAATGTCCTCCAGGTCCATCCATGTTGTTGTAAATGGCAGGATTTCCTTTTTTATGACTCCATAATATTGCAGGGTGTGTGTGTGTGTGTATACACACACACTAGATCTTCTTTATGCATTTATCCATCAGTGAACACTTAAGTTGCTTCCATGCCTTAGCTATTGTAAGTACTAATGCAGTGAACATGGGGGTACAGATATCTTTTAAGTTGCTGTTTTCCTTTCCTTTGGTTAAATAGCCACAAGTGGAATTACTGGATCATAGGGTAGTTCTATTTTTAATTCTTGGAGGAACGTCCATAGTGTTCTTCATGATGGCTGCATCCAGTTACATTCACACTGAAAGTGCACAAGTGTTGCCTTTTCTCCACATCCTCACCAATGCTTATTTCTTCTTTTTGTTAATTGCCATTCTAAGACATAAGAGGTGATAATGTGGTTTTGATTTATATTTCCCTGATGATGAATGATGTTGAACACCTTTGCATGTGTGTGCTGGCCATCTTTGTGTCTTCTTTGGAAAAAGGTCTATTCAGATTCTTTGCCCATTTTTGAGTTGAATTGTTTTTTGCTGGTGAGTTGTATGAATATATTTTGGATATTAATATCCTATAAGATACGTGATTTGCAAACGTCTTTGCATTTTGTTGATAGTTTCCTTTGCTGTGTAGATCATAAGGTTTTCTAAATCTTAATTTTTTTTGTGGAAGGAGTAGGAGAGGAATGGGGGTGGGATTGGGGGAGGGGGTAGATGACCCATGTACCAACATTTGCTAAGGATTTAGGGAAGGATATGACCGCATCATCACCTACCAATCCAGGACCTGGGAGGCCCCAAACCAGCAGATGGAGTTGGTAAGATGCCTCTTCCTGCACAGTTTAGTGAGAATTAAACCTGTGTGGTATAAGCAAGCCCAGGTAATTCCCTTCCTTTTGAAGTGTCTGCCGTTTAGACATCTAAGAATGACTACATGACTAACATGGATTCTCCTGCACAACAGTGCCTCTTAAATACATACATCGCAGGTTTATCTATAATACAAAATCTAGAGGCCAGGTATATCCTCCTAAAAGGATTTTATTAGATAAAGATGCACCACAATCCGTTGAGAGAGTAAATCCTAAAAATCCTAATTGCAAGGGAAAAAAATCTTTTTATACCTATCGGGGGTGACGGATGTTAAATAATAGACTACAGTAATCATTTCACATTGCGTATAAGTCAGTTTATTATGTTGTGCATAGACTTTGTTAGGCTGTATGTATGTCAATTATATCTCAGTAAAACTGAAAGAAAAAAGGGTACTACCTAGAAGGCTGTGGAAGACCTTTACTTCTATTTAATTCCGTAAGTGAACTATAGAAGGAAGCTTGGCTAAACTCTAAACTGACTCCAGCAGTTGATTTCTCACTGGTGTTTCTCATACCTATGAGAACCTCATACCTTCCTTTGGGTTTGATACTGATAATTACTTAAGTTTATATAGTGTTTTAATTTCAAAACGTTGTTATATGTTACTGAATTTATTTTTCCAAAGTGATATGGGTGACACAACACATGATTTCAAATCAAGGTCTTGAGAATCAAAATCAAGCATGCTTTTCATATTGGCTTTCGTTGAATAAAAGTGTGCCTTTATGTTATATTTATTGAATCCTATTAAGTCGCTGATAGCTTTAAACCCTATTTATTTCCTTTGGACTGAAATTCATTTATGTTCATTGTTCCATGAACACACATATATTATAAATGCATAGAATTAATAGTTGACAGGAATATAGCTAAAATACAAATGTTTGCTTATCTAAAGAACACCCTACATCATTTCAGCGGTAATTGGAGGTGGCATATAAAATACACAATTGGTAGAATGAGAAAATAAAATGATGGAAATGGATAAATCTGGAAATAACTTCAGCGTATGAGTCAATATAGTATTTAGGTGTTAGCTATAAATTAGGCTGTGGGTTCCCTAGCAGCCAAAGAAAAGAAACAAATGCATTTATTTCAGAGCTTCACGATACCCAAGAGGTTAAAAGCAATTTTTCATGTGGGTGTTAACTTTGGTATGTACTGAGACTAAGGCGTTACTGTGTGTTGGTGAATATTCCTCAACAACAACTCTGTGATAATCACAGTACTATATATTACACTTGGCTGTTTCTTACTGTGAGAGTTCATGAGTTAAATACAATGAAACCAGTTGTCTAAGGAGGCAAAGTCTAGTGTGTGAGGTGCACACGTACCCCTCCCCAATGTTGTCATGATGCAAGGCTCAACTTCAAAATACAGCAGCAGTTTTCAAAGCATGTTCTGTAAAATATTAATTACTGGGGCATTTCTTGAAAATGTCTATCAGAATGCTAGAAAGCTAGAGGAAGAACCCCTCATGACAGCTGCCTTAGCACTGGTTCTCTTTTCTCCCGATGGATGATACAGGCTTTTAAAGGTATTGGGATTACTAAATATACCCTGGATTAGCAAAACGTACACTGTTGATAAGAATTGTAGAACTAGTATAAGAGCCCCAAGTGTAAGAGAGGAGCAGTAAGTCTAGCTTCTTAGATCAAGTGAAAGTCTCCCATGGGTAATATTCCTTGACTGCAGAACTTTGGTGCAAGAAAGCCGGGCCCACATCGAATGCTGGCCTGGTAGCTATGCAGCCTCTGCTGGAGTTCTCTGTCTTTGGGCTAAATAAATCAGAAACATAATCTTTAATCATGTGAAGGCATGCACATGGATCCTTTTGACCTGATACTCTGAAATCCTCCCTATGTTATGCACATAGTAAATCAATGCTACAAGGAAAAAAGAGCTCATGGACCAATAGGTTTAACAAAATATTAGGTTTATGAATATCCGGATGTTAAGAGTTCCATTTAAGGTTTTTCCTCTTTGCTTCATTCATTTCAATAATTTACTTGGAAGTTCATGGTTAGCATTTTCTGTTGTGATTTTTCATAAAGTATATTGTTGAAATTTTAATCATTGTATTTTACTCAGATTCAGCTTTAATTGCAAGATGGTAAATGTTAATAAATGTCATCAGCTTTTTTATCTTTAAATCTATTTGAGGGAAAAATGTAACATTGAATAGTTTGTTCCCTATAACTGAAGCTGAATATTGAGAAAATTTTGGAGAGCTCATTGTTTTGAATTTAAAAGTTGATCCTGAATTGATGGGTTTCTGACAATATCACCTAGGAAGATTTTGCTAAACCTATTATGATATTTCTAAAATCATGCGTTTTTCCCCTACGTTGTTTAGTGACGTATTTTGGAACCATTTAAAAGTACGTTACATCTATTTTCTCAAACATTCAATACTACCTTATAATCCTTATTCATATTATTTGTGGCTGTTACAATGAAATTCATACTTGTGTTCTTAAATACAAAAATTAAAACCTGGTTTGTTTTTAATTTTAAATTGATGTTATAATTCCTTAATGTTTGTTTGGGTGAGCATCTGCAGGTTTATATGACCCCGATCTCTCATCCATTGATGAATTATGCTCATTTATCTTAAACTCTTCTGAGAGTTAATCAGGAAGCCCTGAGACCTCACATGATTTTCTCGCGATTGCACAATCAGTTCTGGAACAAGGTCTCACACTCCAGGTCTCTGGCTGTCTGCTCTGGAGTATCTGTCCATTACCCTGTTGAACCTTGCTAATATGGAAGGATTTGTGGTGGGTAGGTTAAGATTTTTGGAATTACAACTGCATTCTAGTAACTCAGATAAGGTAGCAACTTCATTGAGATAGGAGTTTAGTTTTCAGTTTTATTCCTGAAACGTTTTTAATGGAAAAATAGAATTTTTGGACTACACTAGCCCCATTTGAGTATTATGCTAAGTTGTCTTTGCTCTACAGGCTTGCCTGTGAAATCCCAATGGTAATAGTCTACACTTTACCCTGAGATAAAGGCCCCTCATTTGCAAAGGGAATGACATTTTTGTAATGCTACTAGTTTCTTAAAAATTAAAACCAGGCATTTAGTACTGGGGGAGAAAATAGGTGTTAATACATTGGATTGCTATTGGTGTTAATGATATTTTCATTGGGGCTTTCAGTTGAAATGCTTCCAGTTTCGGTAATTTTTTTAATAGCTTGGTAAGCTAAAAAGGAGGGAAAAGTGGAAATTTGAAGTGTTACATGTCCCTTTTCCATTGTGGATTTGGAAATGAATACATGGGTTCCTTACTGGTGCATTTAATTTTTAAAATGACTAAGCAAATAAATATACACGTATCATATAATATCTTGATTATTGTGCAAGTAGAAGTTTCTTACATGCAAACTTACTGATTCAATCATGTGACCTAAAGGACCTATTAAAACATTATATGGGATATACGTGTGTTGAACATTTATACAGTGCTTTTCATGATTATACTTAAACATACAAAATTCACCTTGACTCAATAATGAATTGATCATAATTGACAAGATTGTTTACTGTCAGTCTGATAAGATTGTAAATATTTCCTCTGTTTTAACTTCCTTAATATTCAAGGCACTCTATATCCTTTTCTCAGTAAAAGAAAATGAGTCACATGGTAGCAATTGACTTTCTCAAGGGCATACCATTTATAAGTGGTAGACCATGGCTATTGACCCACCCAGTTTCTGTCCAGAGCCTGCACATTTAATTACTGCCCTATATTATCCTCCTTTGTCCTCATATTAGATACATTATACAGATGAAACTATGAGATGATATAATTTCCTTTGAAATATTCTAGTAAACATTTTAGTTAATCCATCTGTTCAGTTTTTTTACTCTTTAAATAGGACACCTCATAAAAATACTCAGCATGACTGGGGTCAGGACCCATGGAAACAAATACATATCCTAAAACGCTTTCATTGACTAAGGAATTTGCAAAACCAGCATTTTGAGTTAACCTCCCCCCCCCCCCCCCCACCTTTTTATGAGTAGGTCTTAAAACATCTGCTCTGTGGACCATTTGGCAGGAGTAAACTGGAGAGCCTCTGTGGAATTACCTATCCTACCTAGATGACCATTCCTGGTGGAGGGGATTAGGAGAAGCAGGGAAAACTGCACCAGTACTGTGGGCTAGTTTGTCATAATTTAGGGTCTTGTTTTGTTTGTACAAAACACCATCAGTGAAAGTGTTAATAGATACGTTAAGAAACCAGGCTTGGGGCATCTGGATGGCTCAGTCTATTAAGCATCTGACTTGAGCACAGGTCTTGATATGTGAGTTCAAGCCCCATGTTAGGCTCTGTGCTGACAGCTTGGAGCCTGGAGTCTGCTTCGGATTCTGCGTTTCTGTCTCTTCTCCTCCTGTGCTTGTATTCTCCTGCCCCCACCCCCCCCCCCCACCCCGGCTCTCTCTCTGTCTCAAAAATAAATATATACTAAATTTTTTTTTTTTTTTTAAGAAACCAGGCTTATGTTTCCAAATGAATCCTTAAAATCTGTGAATGATGCTGGACCAAAGAACGGTTTGAAGAGACCTAACATGGAAGGTATCAAATGTTGAGTTGATAAGTTTATGAATCTAAAACATAAAATTTTCAAGGTGATTTCACTAATAAAAGAGCATCAGGTACCAGAAATAGTTACCATTAGAAGACAAATAGTTACTCTTAGAACACCTAACAAGTTCTAAATAGTGTCCTACGTGTATGATTTGCTTTAAGAAAGCTTAAAATTTGGAAAGAAAAGCTGAAAAATGGAACCTAGTGTATTAGGAAGCTACAGTGAATATTTTGCAGAGTAAATAGCTTGTTAAAATGAAAAAAATGTTTTACACATAATTATTTAGTTTTCAGGGATTTTTTTTTTCCTGTTCAGGGAGCAGCAAATTTGATAAATCTATTTGTGAGGAGTTAATGCTGTTTTTGTAACCAATGTGACAATACCACTTTTTTAAAACAAATGTTGTGTAGAAGTAACTACCGAGCCATTTGTAAACTTATTTTAATTGGCTTACTTTTTATTTTTGGTAATTGAGTTGTAGGAGTTCCTTATATATTTTGTGCATTAACCCTCCCATTTTCTGATTCATGGTTAGCAAATGTTTTCTCCCATTCTTTAGGTGCCTTTTCATTCTGTTGGCTGTTAACTTTTTGCTCAGCTTTCTAGTTACATGTAGTCCTGCCTGTGTGTGCTTTTATTGTTAAATCGAAGAAATCACAACCAAAACAGACGTCCAGTTTTTTCCCCACATTTTCTTCTAGACTTTGAGAGTTGCAGATTTTACATTGAACTCTATAATTCATTTTCAGTTAATTTTTGTGTATTGTGTAAGATAGGGATTCAAATTGGTTGTTTTTCATGCGGACATCCATTTTGCCCAGGACAGTTAGTTAAAGACAGATGCTTTTCCCATTGTGTGGTCTTGGCACTCTTGCTGAAGATCAATTGAATGTATATGCTTGGATTTATTTGGGGGCTGTTTGTGTTGTTCTGTTGGTCTGTATGTTTGTTCTTATTCCAGTATCATAATTTTTTTTTTTTTGATATCGTAGCATTGTAATATATTATGAACTGGAGAAGTGAGTTGCTTTTGTTCTTTTACAAGACTGCCTTGGCTCTTAATACTATTGAGTGATTCCATATGAACTTTAGACTTGTTTTTATTTCTGTTGAAAACACCATTGGATGCTGGTTGGGATAAGCACTGGATATTACATGTAACTGATATTCCTGAAACCTAGTACTACACGGTATGTTAACAAACTAGAATTTAAATTGGACAAAATGCCATTGTGATTTTGACATAGATAGCATTGGTTTCAAAGAAGATCGAAAAATGTCTGACAAGTACATGAAAAGATGTTCCACATTACTAATCATGAAGGGAAAAGAGAATTGGAAAAGCGCAGTGAGGTAGCCCCTCACACGTGTTAGGTTGGCTTTTATACCCCTCCCCAATGTTGATGAGGATGTGAAGAAATTGGAACCCTTTTATGCTGTAGGTGGGAATGTAAAATGGTGTAGCCACTATGGAAAACAGTATGGAGGTCCCTCAAAACATTACTAATACAGCTGCCACGTACTCCAGCAATTGCACTTACTGCAATATATCCAGAAGAATTGAAGTCAAGATCTGAAAGCAGTATCTGCGTTCCCATGCTTATTGCAGCACTATTCACAATACCAAAGACGTGGAAAAAACCTTGTGTCTATCAGTGGGTGAGTAAATGAAGAAAATGTGGTGTATAGAGTGAAATACTATTCACCCATAAAAAAAGAAAATCCTGCCATTTGTGACAACGTGGCAGAGATTATACTGAGTGAAATAAACTGACTCGAGGTGGATCTATACTGAATGATTCCACTTATACGAAGAATATAAAATAGTGAAACTCAAAGAAGTGAGGAAAAGGGTGGTTGCCAGGGGCTGGGGTAGGGGAAGGAAGGTGTGGGGTATTGCTGTTGAATGGCTATAAAGTTTCAGGTATTCTAGATGAACAAATTGTGAAGGTGTACTGTGTGACATAGTGCCTTAACAGTTAACTATTGTACCCCTAAAAATTTGTGAAGGCATATTAAATGTTCTTAACACAAAAATGAAACAAAGCCAAACAGGCAGGAGGAAACTTAGAGATGATGAATATGTCTGTTACCTTGATTGTGGTGATGGTTTCAGGCATGAGTACATAGCTCCATACTCAGTATAGATTAATCATGTCCAGGTTTTTTGTATATCTGTTACATCTCAATAAAACTGTTAAAAAGGAGAAAAAAGACAAATATTGAAATTTGTTGCCGGTTTTGTTCATGCATTAATGATTTACATTACACCCTAAAAATGGTATTGTATATAAAAGATAATATGTCATTGTTGGTATATACTGGTGGGTTTTGTTTTTGTTTTTTTCCTATTTTCCTTGAAAGAGAAGGCAAGTTCATTTTTTAGAGATAAAATACTAAGTGTTTTTGTAATGGTAAATTATTACTTATATCTGTAGATATAATGAGTATTAGGCAATTTAAATCAACATTGTATTATAACAATGTCTCAGAATAAGTCCACATGTGCCACGTTTAATGTATTTCTTGCATGACTACAAACAACTTAGGTTATGGCATTTATTTATTTGTATATAAATGAATTACTAGCTTCAGTAATAAAGTAGTATTGCTTTGGATGCAATTAATTTTAATAACTTGTTATAAAGGCTATGAGTTTCTCAACAGTTCTGGACTCTACTGGTGTATATTATATAATAGTATATCTGGAAGAGGAAAAAAAAACATACTAAACAATTTTTAAGTAAATGTATGACTTAATTAGCAACCTGAATGTTACGTGTTACTTATTAAGTTTTATTGGCTATAGGGTTTTGCAGTCATGAGCCTGAGACCTTAATAATGTCTTGCCAAAGATCATCACAGTCCTCAAGTGACTTAAAAGGACAATAGGTTTCCAGTTTGTTAAAGGTCAAGAAGTAGGAAGAAATTGAGTGGGATTAGAGAATCTCTATATGCTGTGAACTAAATTCTCACAATAACTACAAACACTGAGGAATGATAGATTCAGGTTGGCAGAAATTCAGCTACCAGCTGCCTCTTAATGACTTTGCCAGCTGTGATAGTTGTAGGATTGAGTTTTAGGCTGTATCTTTAATTTTAGGTTGTTCATTTATTGATGTAAAGGTAAATATTTTATCAGACACTTTTTTTTCCTTCAGTGTATGAACAATAAATTAGAGTGAATTTCAGGAATACTTGAGCTGGTAAAAAAAAAAAATCCTTTGAAGTTTACTCACGTCTTTAATAAAATTTGAGCCTTCTCTAAATTTGTCTTGGGTTGAAGTGGAGTGCTTTAAAATATAGTTAATTACAAATGTTAAAAATCAACTTGGGCAGAGAAAGAATAGAAATAGTCTAGTACTGTTCATAGGTTCAGAGTAGCTCTTGATTTTGTTTATACTAGGAGCAGATAATAAAAGAAAGCATGCTAGCCAGGTCCCCAGACATCTATCTCCCTTCTCTTACAGACCAGTGCAAATAAGGCCCTATAGAGGAAAGGTCAGAGGCAGATTTCCTACAAAAACAAACAAACAAAAAACAGTATCACTGGTGAAAACGGATTGATGGAGCCCAGATTAAACGTTCAGAGGTATGTTTTTTTGAGATACACTTTTCTACCTACTCCATAAGCTGAGCCAGAAGGACTAATGAGGAAGACAAGATACTTGAGGAGTACAAGGAGTACAAGCATTGTAAAAGACAAAAAAGGAGCATCTTGCGCTAGATAAACATATTTAGTTGACCAAATAGAATGTAAAATAACTGTTGACTTGTATAGAAATATGATACTCAAAATAAGAACTCATTAGTTGAAGATTAAATGGATATTTCAGGAGGACTCGTTATCTGGAAGACAAAGTATAAGAACTTTTTAAGTACTTTACTCAAAAGAAAGGCACATGAATAGAATTAGAAACTTGGCTATATTGTATGGGTTCTAACCTGAGTAGGGTGACGTGATATCTCATTGTGGTTTTGATTTGCATTTCCTGATGACTAGGGACATTGAACATTTATTCATTGACTTAGAGGCCATTGGGTGTCTCCTTTGGATAAATGACTAACTCCTTGGACCATTTTAAAATCAGACACCTAGATTTTTCCCCCCCACTGTTGAGATGTAGGAGTTCCTTAAATATCTTGGAAATTAATCTTTTTTAAGACCCATGGTTTGCAAATAATTTCTCCCATTCCATAGATTGCGTTTTAATTTTGTGGACTGCTTCCTTTGCTTTGCCCAAGTGTTTAACTTGATGTAGTCCCACTTGGTTATTTTTGGTCTTGTTACTTACTGCTTTCAGTGTCCTAGCAATGAAACTATTGTCAGCACTAATAGTGTATAAATGTAATACTTACTTTTAAGACTTTCACAGTATCAGCTCGTACTTTTAAGTCTTTAACCCACTTGGAGGTGATTGTGTATGGTTGAAGATATTGATCCAAATTAACTACTTTGTGGTTATCCAGTTGCTCGAGGCAGTTTGTTGAAGAGACCATCTCTTTCCTGTTGTGTGTTCTTGGCACCCTTATCAAAGATAGGTTGACCATATACGTGCAACTTTATTTCTGGGATCTATTTTATATTGGTCTATATTTTTGTCTTTTTGTTGGTAACATACTGTTTGGACTACAATAACTTTACAATATCTTAAAACTCTGCTAATATTTCGCTGAAGCTCATAATAAAATGTTATGGAATGCATTAATTTGTTGGGATTCTTAGACCCTGTATGCCTTCTTTCAAAGCCTTTCAGTTGGGACACAAGATTGCATTTACCTGAAATAAGAAGGACACATGAGGTACTTAAACTATTATAGTAAGAGCTTATTCAATGTGACCACAAATGAGATTGTTGAACACTTCACCCTTAATAAAGTACAACAGTTTTTAAATTTGAGTGAATAAACCTTTTATTGCCACAGGAAAAAAAATAGGCACATTTTGTACATACATTTTAAGTTAAGAGATAGCAACATTGGTTATTACTTTATGATTTTTATATGTAATTTTTTTTTTACCTAATGACAACCTATTAATTATGTTTATTTTTTAATGTTTACTTATTTTTGAGAGAGAGCTAGGAACAGAGCATGAGCAGGGGGAGGGACAGAGAGAGACGGAGACACAGAATCTGAAGCAAGCTCCAGGCTCTGAGCTGTCAGCATAGAACCTGACATGGGGCTGGAACCCTCACACAGCTAGATCGTGACCTGACTCAAGTTGGCCACTTAACCAACTGAGCCACCTAGGTGTCCCTAATTATGTTTTAATTGAAGTACAGTTGATACATGATGGTATGTTAGTTTCACGTGAATGACATAATAACCTGTTAATTATTGAGGACATCTTAGAGAATATAATTCAATTCCTCATTGACAGTGTCAAAGAAGAATCTGTGATGTATATTGTACTTATTACATACATCTCATCATTGATACAGTTGGTCTAAAATTTCACTATTTAAAATAAAAAAAAAATTACATATGTAAACAACTGAAAATAATAGGAAAACTTAAAGTATTAGGAGTGTTTAAAAATGAATATTTCCAGGGGCGCCTGGGTGGCGCAGTCGGTTAAGCGTCCGACTTCAGCCAGGTCACGATCTCGCGGTCCGTGAGTTCGAGCCCCGCGTCAGGCTCTGGGCTGATGGCTCGGAGCCTGGAGCCTGTTTCCGATTCTGTGTCTCCCTCTCTCTCTGACCCTCCCCCGTTCATGCTCTGTCTCTCTCTGTCCCAAAAATAAATAAAAAACGTTGAAATAAAAATGAATATTTCCAGTTGTAGAAAAGATCTTGGGAACCCAAGATAGGAATGATCATATTTACACCAATACCTAATACTCAAGTTTATAGTTAAGTACTACATCCTCATCCAACATCTTCGTAAAACTTGTTCCATTTCATAGCTTTTTTGGTAGAACAATATATTTTGGCATAATGGAATTCACTTCTCTTTGATTCATAAGCATTGATGAAAGAAATCTCTGCCCAAATGTACAGTTGCCTTTATTACTAAATATGTCTGTATCTCTTCTTTTTGTATTTGACCCTGTTGCGCAGTTTTTTGTATACTTGAAAACCCTTCCTTTGAAAGTGACACTTTTTAACAGCCCTTTGTATACTGTAGAACACTTTGTTTTAATGTGACCAAAAAGAAAAAGAACCTCAACTCATTGACATCTCTATAAGAAAATCAGCAGTATCATCAGAGGAGGATATTACTGTCTATTTGCCCTGCTTCCTTCCTTTTTAGGCTCCATCTGATGGATCCAGAGATGTCATGGTTTCTGTTTATGGTTACAAAATCACAGCAATTGCCTATGTTGAAGAGTTCTCACAAAAAGACTTAGAATATTATCATTGGCTTTGACTGTGTCACATGATCATTCATGAATCAATAACGTTGATAGGAGGGCTGGATGTCTCAAATAGTCCTGAGCAAATCAGGTGCATACCCAGAAGCTAGAGGTATGTCCTACCTCTAGACAGAAGAAATTGTGTTGTCTTGTCCAGAAGAAGAGAAGTATGCATGCTGGGTGGTGAAAATCCCCATGTTACCTACACAACACTTTTTGAAAATGTTTCATCTCTAGATTCCTAATGAAATACCACTTTATCTTGGTTTTCTTCCACCTTTGGTGGTTCTCACTTTACCATAGATCTTAACAATTCCTTTGTCTTAACTTTAAACACTGGTCTTTTTCAAGGCTTTATTTTAGTCACCTTTCTTACCACATTCTTTATAATTGATGTGCATTTAAGTTACCAATTCTTTGTTGATGATCTTCAATTCTGTAAAATCATTCTTACATATTTCTTGTCTCACAAGCTCCAGAACTGTGAGAACTGGCTGCATGCATATATATATATATATATATATATATATATATATATATATATATATATATATATATATAAATATATATATATATGCATATATATATATATATATGCATATATGCATATATATAATTTTTTTTTGAGAGAAAGCACGCATGCCAGAGTGGGGAGGGGAAGAAGGAGAGAGAGAAAGAATCTTAAGCAGGCTTAACACCCACTGTGAAGCCCAACGTGGGCCTCAATCTCAAAACTGTGAGATCATGACCTGAGCTGAAATCAAGAGCTGGACTCTTAACCAACTGAGCCACCTTGGTGCCCCTCCCACTGAATATTTCTAATTTCATGATATCCTACATCAAAACCTCTACACTTTATACATAGTACTTACCTACTCAGCCTCTTGTAGAAACATGCCTTCACGTTTTCTACAGTTTGCAAAAACAGTAATGTTATTTACATTAGATTTCTGTTCAAGACACCAAGGAATCCTGTCTTGTACTGTTGGAATTCTGAGGAACTTATTAAAGACTTTTGGCTTATTTTTTTTCTGGTATTTCTTGGATGTCTTCCCCTCCCCTCCTTTTAAAAAAAAATCCACTGTATTTAAAGTCTTCAGTGAATGCTCTTTTTCTGTTCCTGCACTCTTCATTCATACTTCCACTAAGTTTCTCTTTCTCTAAAACACATAAATGGCTGTGTCACTTCTCTCTTTTTAAAAAATTTTAATTCCAGGATAGTTAACATAAAGTGTTATATTAGTTTCAGGTGTAGAATACAGTGAATCATCCATTCTGTACATTACTCAGAGTTCATCATAAGTGTACTCTTGATTCCCTTCACATATTTCACTTAATCCTCACCCACCTCCTCTCTGGTAATCACTTGTCTATACTTAAGAGTCTGTTCTTGTCTCTGCTTTGTTCATTTGTTTCTTAAATTCTATACATGAAGAAAATCATATACTTTCTTTGAATGACTTATTTCACTTAGAAATACACTCCTTAGATCATCTAGGCTACTGCAGATAATGCTGCAATAAATAGGGGTGCATGTATCTTGTTGAATTAGTGTTTTGGTATTTGGGTAAATAGGTAGTACTGAAATCGGAGGATCATACGATAGTTGTATTTGTGATTTTTAGAGGATCATCTATACTGTCTTCCACAGTGGCTGCTCCCATTTGCATTCCCCCTAATAGTGCACAAGTGTTCCTTTTTCTCTGCATCATTGCCAACACTAGTTACTGTAGCCATTCTGACAGGTGTGGTTTTGATTTTTCATTTCCTTGATGGTGAGTGATATTGGGCATCTTTTCATGTGTCTGTTGGTCATCTCTATGTCTGCTTTGGAGAAATGTCTGTCTTCTGCTCATTTATTTTTAATGTTTTATTTATTTTTGGCAGAGCATGAGCAGGGGAGGGGCAGAGAGAGAGGGAGTCACAAAATCCGAAGCAGGCTCCAGGCTCTGAGCTGTCAGCACAGAGCCTGACGTGGGGCTTGAACTCCCCGAGAGATAGTGACCTGAGCCGAAGTCAGACACTCAACCTACTGAGCCACCCAGGTGCCCCTTCTGTTCATTTTTAACAGGATCATTATTTTTTTTTTTAGGATTACATTACAAAAATCCTTCCTATATTGTGGATAATAGACCTTCATCAGGTATGTCATTTGAAAATAGCTTTTCCCATTCTGAAGGGTGTCTTTCACTTGTGTTGATTGTTTACCTCAAATTAAAACCTGCACAGTGAAGCAGTCTCTATAGTTTATTGTTGCTTTTGTTACCTTTGCCTCAGCAGACGTAGTTAGAAAAAATGTTGCTACAGCTGATGTCAGAGACCTTACTGCCTGTGCTCTGATGCAGGGTTTTTATGGTTTCAGGTCTCACATTTAGGTCTTTCATCCCATTTGAATTTATTTTTGTGTCTGGTGTGAGAAAAGTGGTCTACTTTCATTCTTTGGTTTATTGCGGTCCAGTTTTCCTAGCACCATTTGTTGAAGAGACCGTCTTTTTCCCATTGCATATTCTTTGCTACATTGTGAAAGATTATTGGAGCTTCTAATTGTGCGTTTATATCTGGGTCTAGTATTCTGCTTTCTTGATATGTCTTTTTTGATACTATTTTGATGACTAGAGTTTTGTAGTATAACTTGAAATCTGGGATTGTGATACCTGCCGTTTTGTTCTGTTAAGGATTGCTTTGGTAATTTGGGGTCTTCTGGGTTTCCATATGAATTTTAGGAATATTGGTTCTGTTACAGATCTGTTACAAATACTGTTGGTATTTTGATAAGGATTGCCTCAAATCTGTAGATTGCTTTGGGTAGTAAAGGCATCATAACAATGTTTGTTGTGCCAATGCTTGAGAACGGAATATATTTCCCTTTGTGCCGTCTTATATTTCTTTCATCAGTGTTTTATAGTTTTCCAGAGTACAGGTCTTTCCCCTCTTTGGTTAAGTTTATTCCTAGGTACTTTATTCTTTTTGGTTCAATTGTAAATGGGAATGTTTCCTTAATTTCTCTTTCTACTACTTTATTATTATTGAAGAGAAACGTAACAGATTTATGTACATTGATTTTGTATCCTATAACCTTATTGATTTGTCATTTGTAGTAGTTTTAGTGATTTTTTTGGTAGAGTTTTTAGGGTTTTCTATGTATATAATGTCACTATGTGTGTGTGTGTGTGTGTGTGTGTGTGTGTGTGTGTGTGTATGTAAAAGTTTGAGTTCTTATCTGTTTGGATGCTTTTTACTTCATTTTGTTTCCTGATTGCTGTGGCTAGGACTTGAAGTGGTATGTTAAATTAGTGAACGTGGACATTCTTATGTTGCTGATACTAGGGGAAATGGGTTCGGTGCTTCATCATTCAGTATGACGTTAGCTGTGGATTTTTCAGAGGTGGACTTTATTATGTTTAAGTATCTTCACCTTAAGCCTACTTTGTTGAGGACTTTTTATCATGAATGAATGTTGTACTTTGTCAAACGCTTTTTCTGGATCTGTTGAAATGATCATAAGGTTTGTATCCTTTATTGTATTGATGGGATACATCACTTTGATTTGCAAATAGTGAAACAGCCTTGTATCCCAGAAATAAATCCCACTTGATCATGGTGAATGATTTTTTTAAATATATTGTTGGATTTGGTTTGCTAATATTTTGTTGAGAACTTCTATGTTGATCAGAGATAATGGTCTATAGTGTGTTCTCTTCCTCCCTCTCTCTACCTCTCTAGTGTCTTCATCTTGTTTTGATACTAGGGTAATGGTGTGTGTATAGAATGAATTTGGAAGCTTTCCTTCCTCTTCAGTATTTTGGAATAGTTTGAGAACAAAACATATTAAATCCTCTTTAAATGTTTGGTAGAATTCTCCTATGAAGCCTCTGCTTTTTGGGAGTTTAATTAGTGATTTAATTTTATTGCTGGTAATTCATCTGTTTGAATTTCTATTTCTTCCTGATTCGGTTTTGGGACATTATATGTTTCCAGGAATGTATCCATTTTTTTCTAGGTTTTCTTAATTGTTGCCATACAATTTTTTCAAAATGTTTTTTTTATAATCCTTTATATTTCTGTGCTGTTGGTTATTTCTCTTCTTTTATCTCTGATTTTGTTTACTTTCAGAGTAGTAACCAGCTTCTGGTTTCATTGATCTGTTTTTTTTAGTTTCTAGTTCATTTATTTCTGCTTTATATTTCCTTCTGATGGAAGTTTTCTTTGTTCTGATTTTGCTAGCTCCTTTAAGTGTAAGGTTAGTTGTGTATTGGAAATTTTTCTTTTTGAGGAAGCCCTATATTGCCATGAACTTGTCTGAGAACTGCTTTTGCTTTATCCCAAAGATTCTGGACAACTGTATTTTTATTTTCGTTTGTCTCCATGTATTTTTGGATTTCCTTTTTGATTTTTTGGTTGACCCATTCATTGTTGAGTAGCATATTATTTAACCTCCATGTATTTGTGGTCTTGCCACATTTTTTCTAGTGGTTGATACCTAGTTTCACAGCATTGTAGTCAGAAAAGATGCATGGTATGACGTTGATCTTATTGAATATGTTGAGACTTGTTTTGTGGCCTAATACGTGACTTACTCTGGAGAATATTCCATGTGCTCTTGAGAAGAGTGTATATTCTGTTTGAGGATGGAAGATTCTGATTGTATGTTGTATCCATGTGGTCCAGTGTGTCATTAAAAGCCACAATTTCCTTCTTGATTTTCTGCTTGGATGATGTTTCGGGGTGTTAATGTCCCCTACAATTATTGTATTACTGTTGCTGAGTTCCTTCGTGTCTGTTTTTGGCTGCTTTATGTATTTGGGTGCTTCTATGTTGGGTGCATAAAATAGTGGCAATTGTTCTTGTTGTGTGATTGTTCCCTTTATGTTTAAATGGTGTCCTTCTTTATCTCTTGGTGCTCTCTTTGAGGTCCATTTTGTCTGATAGGAGTATTGCTACCTCGGCTTTCCATTTGCAGGTTAAGTGCTTTTCCATCGCTTCACTTTAAATCTGCATGTGTCTTTAGGTCTGAAATGAGTCTCTTGTAGGCAGCCTATAGAGGAGTCTTTTTTATCCATTTCATCCCCCTATGTTTTTTGATTGGAGCATTTAGTCTTTTTACTTTCAAAGTAAATACTGAGAGGTATGCACTTATTACCATTTTATGAGTTATTTTATGGTGGTGGTTCTCCATTACTTTTTTCTCTTACCATTGGTTTGCAATCTTTAGTGATAGACTTGTATTCCTTTCTCTTTATTTTTTGTGTATTTTACTGGTTTTTGATTTCTGGTTACTATTTGGTTTGTATAGAACATCTTCTGCACATAGCAGTCTACATTAAGTTGATAGTTGCTTAAATTTGAACTTACTCTTTACCCCCCTGCAAACACACGATTGAGGCATATGTTTTCATAATTACATCCTTCAATTTTGTGAGTCCCTCGATTGATTTTTATAGACAGACTTAATTTTACTGCTTTCGTGTTTCCTAGTTTTCTTCTACTTACAGTCTTTGCATTCACAGTCCCCTTTAACATTTCTTGTAGGGCTGACTTAGTGGTCTCATATTCCTTTAACGTTTGGTAGGTCTTTATTTCTCCTTTTTTTTGGAAAAAAAAACCAAAAACTTTAATGCTTCTTTTTGAGAGAGACAGACAGACATTGTGAGTGGGGGAAGAGCAGAGAGAGAGGGAGACACAGAATGTAAAGCAGGATCCAGGCTCTGAGTTGTCAGGACAGAGCCTGACTTGGGCCTCGAACTCAGAAATTCTGAGATCATGACCTGAGCCGAAGTCAGCCGCTTAAACAACTGAGCCACCCAGGCACCCCTCTCCTTTCTTTTAAGCTTACTTATTTGAGTCAGAGGTAGAAACAAAGAGGGAAAGAGAACCCCAATCGTGCTTCATGCTGTTAGTGCAAAGCCCCATGCCGTGCTCATTCCCATGACCTAACCTGAAACCCAGATTCAGACATTCACCAACTGAGATATCCAGGTGCCCCTCTCTTTTTATCCTTAATGATAGCCTTGCTGGATAGAGTTTTTGGCTGCATGTTTTTTTTGTTTTTTCTGTTTTTGTTTTTTTGTTTTTGCCCCCAGCACTTAGACTATATGGTGCCACTACCTTCTGGACTGCAAAGCGTCTGCCAAAAAATTGAGTTGATAGATTTATGGGTTTTCCCTTGTATGCAACTGTTGGCTTTTTCTCTTGCTGCTTTTAAAGTTCTCTCTTAATCACTACTTTTTGCTATTTTAATTACTGTGTGCATTGGTATCGACCTACTTGGATTTTTTTGTGGGGATCTCTGTGCCTCCTAGATCTGGATTTCTGTTTTCTTTTACATATTTGGGAAAATTTCAGCAATGAGTACTTTAAATAAAGTTTCTGACCTTTTTTCTCTCTTCTGTTTCTAGGATGCTTATAATGTGAACATTTTTAAGCTTGATAGTCTTGCTGAGTTCCCTATGTCTATTTTCATTTATTACTATTATTTTTTTTCCTATCTCCTGTTAAGCTTGATTGCTTGCCATTAGTCCTCCAGGTCACTGATCCTGTTCTTCTGCATCCTTTGCTATTTCTTCCATCTACTGTCTTTTTGAGTTTTTGAGTTCTACATCTCTGGTTGTTTGTTTTCTGTCTCTTTAATGGTCTCATTTAAGTGTTCCACCTTTCTCTCTAGTCCCGTGAGTATCTTTACAGCCATTATTTTTAAATTCTCTATCACACATATGACTCCTCTCTGTTTCATTTAGCTCTCTTGCTATGATTTTATCCTGTTCTTTGATTTGGGACATGTTCCTCTGTATCCTTATTTTGACTGTGTGGGATGCGGTGAGCTTAGGGTCTGTCCTTCGTACTCTGTTATCTTTTCTGGAAGTTTACTTAAAGCTGTTCGTTGATGTTGTTCTTTTTAGCTTCCCATTGTTGGGTAGGTAATGTCCACACTCATTAGCATAGCTTATGATCTGGGCTGATCCCAGCATCCTGCTTCAGTCTCAGGTTTCAGCATTATCCAACTCAAAATCACATGTTCTTCCTACCATGCTGTTTGAAGTCTCCTGAATATAACCATCTTTCATGCCCACATCAGTATCCATGAACACCTATTCTCTCTAACTTTTTCAGTTGCCCTTCACATTTTTTACTCTCAGAGAATGATTACTTACACTTTCAGGCTTGGCAAATACCCATTACTCCATGTCGGGGTTAGAGGCCCCTTCCACTTTTCATATACCACTCTGGAAATAGCTCTGACCTCATCACTCTTGTCTCTAGTCATCCATTTATTCATTCATCATTTTTAGAAGATTATATTGCTTAGAATAAGGAGGGCTAGCACCTAGCTCATTTCCTCAGTAAACTTTAATGAAGAAAGTAATTCAGTAATTTGTCCAAGTTGTTAGAACATAGAAAAATATTTTTCTTTTTTTAGCAGTATTTTCATAGTTCTCTGCCTTAAAATTCCCTATTAGTAGCTATTCATAATGTTGCTGATTATTTATCCTGTGTTGATACAGAATACTTAACATTTCTAAAGCTTTTTTGTTAAACTTACACATTTGTATGTTACTTTGAGTGTTGACATTATCCACATGTAGCACGTTATAAATTTCCACTGAAATTGTACTTCAAGTTAAAAACTTTATGGCATCACATGTATTTGAACTATTTACCTTGCTTACTCGATTCAAAACCATCGCTATTGTGTTATACTCACTATTATGAAAATTATTTTTGTTTGTGTGGCCCAGTAAAGCCTTTGACATAATTTTTAAACCATGTTGCATCTGCTAGTATTCCCATTCTACATCTTTTTGGTGTTGTGTAAGGAAGACTAGAATTGATACTGAAGATAACTAAATTTCCATCCTGAATGTAACCCTAATTCTGTTTGCAAACTAATATCTTTATCTGTCTGTGCCTCAGTTTCCTTCTCTCCAGTACTACATTTTGATGATTCCATATTCTGTACTTGTATGGTGTTAGGATACTTTGACTTTTATGGGCACAGTGTATACATTATTGAACCAGAGTAGAAGTTCCCACTCTAATAGGGCTTGTTCTAAGAGGGAGAACATACAGAGTACTGTGTGAAAGAGGTGGTCTGTGATGGCCCTATAGGTGATCTGCAATTGGGTTAGGTAAGTGAGGTATTCTTGAGTCTGTAAACATAAATTTTTCTCAAGGACTAAGTGACATAACTGTGGAATTTAAGGCTAATACACAGAACCCCAAAATAGAATCCTCTACATTACACTGATTACTTGTATGAAAACACAGCTCTTGACGTTTACTCAACACGTGTGTGTATAACCTCTCCTTGTACTGGAGGCACCTTCAGACACTTTATTTCCACAAAATTGAGGAGCTTCTCACAGAGCTGAGAAAATAATGGTCTGTTTTCCTGTGGTTTCCATGATCTTTTAATTGTTAAGTATTATCAGCTGAGTTTGTTGATAGTTAAATAATTGTGCTAATAACCTGCATTTTCCATCTGTGATAGTTGAGTTTTTTCAAAATTAAAATTTCAACAAAACATTAAAACGTAACAGTGAATTAATGCACTGTGCTAAAAGCTTTCTAAATTTTTAATTATCTTACATCTTAAAAAATTACACCTATCTACCCTGAGATCCAGGAAAAAAATGATAGTTACTGGGAGGAAAAGACGTAACTGAAACATTTTTTCCTTCTTACAAGTAATTCATTAAGAGACAAGAAACAAATAAAGCAATATACATCTGCAGGTGGAGACTGAAGTAGTATGTGAGGAATTGAAGAAATCCCCTTGGCAAAATCAACACCATCGTGAATGTGTGCATTACAGCAAGTACATCATCCATAAGTGACTTGAATTCTTCCTACCATAGCATTGCCATAGTCCACCTAACACTTGGCTGTGTTTGCAGAAAGCAAGTTCTTTTTAGTATAATGTTGAGTGAGACAAATGCTAGAGAAAGTATCTTGTGTATACACAAAAATAAACCTATACAAATATTTTTTAAAAATTAAGTAGTTTTTTCATAGAACATTGAGAGTTGATGGTATTGGAAAACAAAGGGTATTTCTTTTGTAGGTGATGGTAATGAAACTCTTTCCTGTTCTTGTTGTTATAATAGTTATTGAGAGTCGGCTCTATGCTAAGGATATTTCCATGAATATACAATGATATAGAATAGAGATTAAGGACAGGGCTGTAGATATAAAATTTCTCTGGGTATATATTCCAGCTTGTTCTCTGTTCCATCTATATAATCGTAAATGATCTTCTGTGGTCTTTAGTTTTCTTCACGTGTTAATCGGCTCTTGCTGCAATAATGCTGCATGACAGTAACCAGTAATCTGTCATTAATTGGGTCTGGAGTTCTCTTTTGTCTAGCAAGAAAGCTGGACGCAAGATTAAAAATGTGAGAGAGGCTGATGTCTGTGTGGAGACAAGAGCCCTGAGTAAGGGTCCTTGCTCTGTTTTTATTAGGATGAGAAGGCTTAGAAACATGGTGATGGGCATGCACAAAGAGACGATGAAATCGTGAACATTAACTCATGGGATTGAGGGAAAGGGGGATCTGAAGATATGTGATGCGAGGGGTTTGGGTTAATACCAAACAAAATCCTGGTGGTAGGCAGAAGGTTGTTTGCCTAAACTGGTCTAGGGAACAAGAAAGAGCATGCTACCTCAGGGTCAGCAAGGCACCTTTGTTTGGCTAATTAGCTCTCTCTGGGCAACTTAGCCCTGCTATAGTCTATAGCCCTATTTACCTGTTGATCTAATTTGGTCCTTCCTTCCTTTGAAAGCAGCTTTCTGCTATTGTACTATGTTGGACGGCCTTTCTGCCCTGAATACCTAATCCTGTTTATCTCGTTTGGGATGTCTTCATATTGAGATTACCTATTCTTCCTATTCCTTTGTTGTTTACTAGGGCCTTTGCAGGGCCCCCCCCCTTCATTTACCTAACTTGGGTGTGTTCGACCTATGGCCTTCTAATTCTTTATGCCTTGTTAACCTCATCTGTGGAAGCTCAGGGAATTCCTAAATTTATTCCCCACTGTTAATAACAGAGCTTTCTCAGGCTGAGTGTATTCATTTCTGTTCCATAGGACTTTTCTTTCTGTGAATAGGAGGTATTTGGGCAATGCTTTTACCAAAGCAGAAGAGAAAATTGTAAGGAACATAACCAAACGATACAGGACATTTAAACTTGGTGTTTATATTATTGGAAACAAATCACATGGCCAAGCCTGATATCAAAGACACAAGGAAATAGACTTCACCCGTAGAAGGTGAGAGATGAATGATTATTTCCTAAAAAATTCACCCTACTTAACTGTGAATTTAAATGTATTAGTCCTCTGAGTTTTTGCAGTGTTGAAGTGAAATATTAAAACTCGTTTTCAGAGAAGTGGTGTGACCAGAGAAGAGGTGTAGGATGATCTTTTTCTAAACTAGAGATAAATCATGACATAGTAATGATGAATATGCTCTAGTTGAGGCAAGAAAGCTAGAATTTGCTGCAGGATACACAGAAGGTACCATAAAACCACTGTCAGCAAAGGCCTTGGTATTTTGAGCCCTGGAGATGAAGTAGTCAGGGACAAAGCTTGTTTGGAGTAGGATCTACTTACTTTTTTAAAGTGAGTGAATAGATACATAAAGAAGCAAAGGAACTAGTTAAAACAATTTGAACAGAATTGGTGATATTCTTCACTGTGGGATTCATCACTAAACAATGACCATTCCCTCTTACTTACCTTGGTCTTCAGAGACCTGCTCTGAATGCTTTACTGTACTTGTGAAAATATGAAGTTTGGCCCTAGATAATACACTAGTATAAGAAATTAGGGAAATGGACTAGAACTTAATGATGCTTTATGCCTATATATTTTTTTTAATTTGAGGTAAAATTGATAGGACCTTATATTAGTTTTAGGTATATAGCATAATGATTGAATACATGTATATATTGCAAAGTGATCACAATAATCTCGTTAACATCGATCACCACACATAAATTTTCTCTTGTGATTAGAACTTTTAAGACTTAATCTCTTAGGAAATTGCAAATAGACAATACAGTATTATTACTTGTAGTCCCCATGTTGTGCATTACTTTTCTGTGACTTATAACTGCAATATTACACTTTTTGATCCCCTTTGTCCATTTTATACCCCCCCCCCCAACTTCGGGCAACAACCAGTCTGTACTCTATGACTTTAGTTGTTTTTATTTTTCATTTTTTTAAAAAATTATTTTGAAATTTACTTAAAGAGTATGTGAGCAAGTGGGTTAGGGGCAGAGAGAGAGGGAGCAAGAGCAAGAAGCCCAACCTGGCTCCATGCTCTCAGTGAACAGCCTGACATAGGGCCTGATCTCACAAACTGAGATCACAACCTGAGCTGAAATCAAGAGTTGGATGATTAATCGACTGAGCCACCCAGGTTCCCTGGTTGCTATTTTTAGATTGCATGTATATGTGGAATCAATCATACAGTATTTTTCTCTGTTGGACTTAATTCACTTAGCACAGGGCCCTCATGGTCTATCCATGTTACCACAAATGGCAAGATAGCATTCTTGTTTTTATGTCTGAATAATACTCTGTAGTATATATGTACACACACATAACACATTGTCTCTATCAGTGGACACGAGTTGTTTCCACATCTTAGTTACTGCAAATGATGCTGCAGTGAACATGGTGGTACAGATAACTTTTTCAGTTAGTGTTTTCATTTTCTTTGGATAAATGCCCACAAGTAGGATTGCTGGATCACATGGTAGTTAGGTTTTTATTTTTTTGAGGAACCTCCATACTATTTGCCATAATGGCTGTATCAATTTACATTCCTGATAATATATGAGGGTTCCCTTTTCTTCACAAACTTGCCAACCCTTGTTTCTTCTTGTCCTTTTGATAATAGCAATGTTAAGAGTTATGATACCATATCTCATTGTCGTTGTGATTTGATTTCCTTGATTAGTGATGTTGAGCATCTTGTCATGTACCTCTTGGTCATTTGTATGTCATCTTTGAAACAATGTCTGTTGAGATTCTCTGCCCATGTTTTAATCAGATTGTTTTTTGTTGTTGAGTTGTAGTTCTTTATATATTGTGGATATTATCACCTCATGAAACAGTAGGTCTGCATGTTTAAAAATTTCATACGGTTATGTCATATTGCCATCTTGAGTCAGAAAGGCTTTAATACTGGCAATTTTCTAATACTCAAACTTAATACATTTCCATGTGACTTTGAGAATTTTAATTTTGTGGTAGAGTAATTATTAACAGACACAAGCTACAGTTGTGTCCATGAGCTGCCATAGAAAGGTCCCAGACCTGTTTCATTTCAGAAAAATACTTTTTTCCTGAAATTTGGAGCTATAATAAAGGTCTATGACATGTTGGAATACTTGTGTTAATTTGATTATAAGGAAAACATAACTAAGGAAGTATTTTGAAGTATTTTGATATATACACATAGGTAAGAAGGCTTTTGTATACATGAATATTGATATGTCTGCATTTCTATATTAACCTATATCATTTTAATACAAAAATCTGAGGTCTTTTCAGTGGATATCAGCATTAGTCCCCTTTGATACAGGATATGTTTAGAAAGATTGTATTAGAAATATTTAGTCTCCTCTTGGAAAGAAGCCTATAGAGGTGGAGAGGTGGCTAAGGGGGATGAGTGAGATAAAGGAGTAAAGAAATTTAAGTTAAAAAAAAAAAAAAGAACCAGAAGTCTGTAGATAAAAAGAAAGAAAATTTAGTGCAGTGATTTTATAATTGATTCGTAATCAATAAAAAAGACATTTTCTTGAGGGATTTAGTTATCTGCTCCAGAAGATTAAAGTGGATCATTAAAAATAAAATAGGATAACCTTGTAACTTTTAATATTTGCAGATTTATATCCATAGATGATGGCATGGATTTTTAAACAAATTTGATATGATTTACCAATTAGCAGTAGTTTAAAACCCTTTGTAGAAACTTAAAGCCAAATAGGCAAATGAGCCTGAACTTCAAACTCTTTGAAGTGAATCTACTTAAACTCAAGGTAACAGTATATTCCTTTTGGCCTTTCAGGATTAAAATGATTGTCCCTAACTTACATTAAGAAAAATATGGAAGTTTGGGAACATAACCTTCAGTCTTTGATTTTACTTAGGCGTACATTTTAGTTTTCCTTTTTGGAATAGTTCCACACAGTCTTTTTTTTTTTCCCCAAAAAAGATTAAAATTGATAGATGGTAAAAAAAAAAAAAAAAAAAAAAAAAAAAAAAAAAAAAAAGTCAGAGGACTATAATAACACAGTTCATACATAGTTTCCAGTAGTTGGATATACATACAAACACATGAAATGTTTGTGTAAATTTTATTTCGCCAAAAACTTTGGATCCAGATCTTGAAAATGAAATGATAATTAATGTATGAGTATTATGTTAAATTTCATGTTTTCCTTAGGCCTCTAACCTAATAGATGTTATTTTCTTGATACACCGGCTATTCCTACATCTTCATTTGTTTTAATTATTTATAAGTTGTCTTCAAGTCTATTCTGACTTTGAGATTGTGTGCTATATGTCATTTGGATTTAAGGAATGACAATGAAAATACTGCATTTCTTGGTTTTAGTACCACATCTTACTCTGTTGTAAAGTCATGTTTATCATTTGTGCTTTCCTCTATTTATAGCATATATTTAAACTCTTAGTATGTAGGTTTATCTCAAAAGAGTAATTGCCTGAGTGTCCGTTACTTCATTGATGCTGTAGCTTATCATTGAGCACTTAACTTCGTACACTACTATCCAGTTGATTAATACTTTACAAATAAAAGAGGAGGATTTTAAGTACTTCAAGATCTAGACCACATCTTTGCTTGTATGACGACCTCACTATATTACGTTTTTATCTCAGTAATACCAGTTAAACCTCACAATTATTTGTACTTTAAATGACTTAGTAGCAGAGATGGTATGGAAATGATTTATTTTTTTAGTTCCTGGATTATAACTTGGTAGACCTAGTAATGGTCAGACATGGTCTTGACCTAGTTTAACCAGCCTTCCTGGGCACTGAGGTATGTCAGAATAGGTTAACAGGTTATAAGATTTTGATTTCAGTATAATGCTTTAACATTTAATATGTTGACCTTTAGATACTTAGGTTGCAACATGAATAAACAAGTTCGAGGTATTTAACCAATGCAAAATAATGAACAACTCCATTTTCTAAAATCATGTATGAGTAGGCAAACAAGCATGAATCATGCTATGTTTGAATGTAACAATACTCAGGCATGATTCTGTGATTGGAAATCCCCACTGATTTTTGGGAATGAAGCCCATTCTACAGTAAATGCCAGGAATCTACACGGACAGCTGAACAGTGCAGAATGGAGAATAATACATGGTAGGAGGAGAATCCAAATTGATCTTCACAAAAGAGTAGAAGGTACCTCAGAGTACCTTTGAGCTAGGTAAAGCATGTTAATGGGGAATTGAGGAATCTGTTAGCAGTAACTGATGTCAGGACCCCCATCTCAGTCCTGGAACTCACTTTCCCATTTGAGAAGTTCCAAGACAGGACCACGGGTTTGTATGAACCAGAGTATCAGGCACATTTATTACACCTTGGGGGAGTGAGTTAAGTGCTATATGACAGGAATTAAAATGAAAGGCAAAGTCTTAAATTTCTTGAACCTGTGCTGCCCATTCCCCTACCATACATTGGATCAGATCTGATATTTTAACACGTGATATCTGTGACATGGTTTTGGGTGTCTACCATGTTGTGATGAGACACATGTTATATTCCCAAGAGTTCTCAAACAAGTCATTATTTTCCCTTTTTATTTTCTTAAGTGTTATGATTTAATTTTTACTTTTTTTTTAATTTTAGAGAGCATGACTGGGGGATGGGACAGAGAGAGAGAATCATAAGCAGGCTACATGCTCAACATGGAACCTGACTCATGGCTCCATCTCATGACCCTGGGATCATGACCTGAACCGAAATCAAGAGTTGGACACTTTACTGATTTAGCCACCCAGGTGCCTGTTGCTTGACTTTTTAGATAAATAGGCCCACAGGTATTGAATAACCCAATGTCTGAAAGCTAGTCAGTCTGAAAAGTGACGTTGTAATTTAGATTTTTCTGTTTCTCTAACACGACAGCCATTCCACTTTGTGAAACATTGTTTACCATGTGGCATGATTGAACATGACAAGTCTTTCCACAACTCATTTATAAGCAAATCTACATAGCCTGTAGATGATGCATCTCCTGCCTTTTAGGATGAGAAATTTTCCTTTAATTTCAAAGGACATTTACTGCTCTATCCCCATATTCTAGTTAAGTGCTTTAAGTGAGACCACATGTGTCTTCTTGTATGCCTCTAAGGGGGGGGGGGGTACATGGTACTCTCATGCAGGCTTCTATTTACATTCTGGTAAGCATTAGGAGTTTATATGTTTTATTGACAATTTTTTATTCAGGATTGTGCTGGGTAACTTTGGACACAGATTTATTTATTAACATAAATTATGTTGACTTCATAAAATTAAAATGTATTTCTGTCTCCTTGTAAAGTGATACTTGAAGGTAAATTCTGTGAGTTTGTAGGCAGCATTCTGCTTAATTCTGACTGAGACTTTAGTTTGTAAAGAATAAATTACTGTATAATTTATTTCAAGGGCCTATGCTTAGAGAATATTAACAAATGTTTGCCCTGTTAGAGTATAAATGTTATTTTTTAAATAATGCCTTACACTCCCAAGAAATCTGTCTAAAATAATTATTTCCTTATGTATGGTGAATTATCATGAATCAGACAATGCTTTTCAAGCTATGTGAGCAAAAATAGAGTATAATTTCCTTTAATTCAGTTCAAAATAATGTATGCAGCTAATGACACTCATTTTAGGGACACATTGCATTAGGGCATGGACTTGGTGCCTGGTCTCCAAAGCTGGGAATGAATGGTAACTTGGTAATTTTCTATGCACTGTAACAGTGAGTTTTAGAGAAATGGGTGATGGATCTGTGTATTTTTCAGTTCAAGTGTTCTCTTACACATTATGAGAGCATTCCAGTAGTTAAATAAACGCGCCTTTTTATAAAGGCATATGGTAGCTTAAACAGTTGGGGTCTTCTAATAAGGGGTAGACAGTATTCACTTGACCATAAAGTAGCCAGCAAAGTGTATACTGAACTCTAATTTAAGATGGTGGAGTTTCCCCACACTGTATTTACTCCCACATCACTTTTGTCTTCCTCCTAGTCCATGGCTGGGGAATAGATACATTACTATATTTTTAAAAAAGAGGCAAATCCCCAAAGGTTAAGTACTCTTGATTTATAAGACCATTCAAACCATCTATTCACCAATAACGGTAATAGGCAATGCAAAATATATTAAGGTCTGCATATACTAGTCGTTAAAATTCATAAATGTGCATAAATTAATGAATGATATGCTTTAACTTCTTCTTAGTAATCCTCATAAAAGTTTATGTTGCAGAAAAATAGATTGGGTTACATGAGCCCCAAATTGAAAACTAACTATACTAGAGTTTTCCCTTGAGATAGTATATGTACAGAGTAAATGAAAGGTTGTTTACCATTTTATGTTATGTTGGTTTCTTAAGATTAGGGAACACGGAGGCCAGACAGTTATATTAGATGTAAGAGATAACAAATGTGTAATGAGATTGTTTGTGCCTAAGCTATAGTTCACATAGATACCAAATTGTGGAAGCATTATGTGAAAAATCAAGTCTAACAGTTATTTTGCCTTCTTCTAATTGTGAGAAAGAAGCCTGAAGCATGGGGTATAAAGCCAAAACACTGAAATTCTTAGGCTATATTGACATTCTGTTGGTATAATGAGACAAAAGTATTTTTAAAAAGATACTTCCCAGATAATCTGATATATGGTCTATTTGGCCCATATTTCAGTTGTGAGCAAAATGTTTGTAATAGCAAAACCTAAGTAGGACACAAAACCATCTAAGTGGTTAAGAAGGAGATATATGTTGTCTTTGTCTTGTAAGATTTTTGTGTTGGCTTGTTCTTGACTCATTGAGCACTCAGCTACTATCTAAGTAAGTACTCCCATGCCCTCAGATTTATATGTATTGGTCTGTTTGGCAGCTCATAATATGTAATCATATCTCAATAGCTTGTAACAGCAGATAGTTATTTTCCTTTCTTGTTACATACCTATTTCTACACTCTATTTTTTTAAAATTCCAATATAATTAACATACATCTTCATATTCATTTCAGGTGTGCAATATAGTGATTAAACAATTCCATACATTACTGAGTACTCATCAAGATAAGTGTACTCTTAGTCCCCTTTACTTCTTTGACTGGCCCTCTCTCCGATCTCCCCTGTGGCAACTACCAGTTTATTCTGTATAATTAAAAGTCTGGGTTTTTTTGTCTCTATTTTTCTTCATTCATTTGTTCTCTCTCTAGCATTCTACATATGAGTGAAATCATATGGCATTTGTCTTTATCTGACTTACTTTGCTTAGCATAATACTTTGTAGATCCATCCATGTTGGAAATGGCAAGATGTCATTCCGTTTTATGGCTGAGTACCATTTCACTGTGTGTGTGTGCGCGTGCGCACGTGTATCGCATCTTATGTATCTGTTCACCTACTAATGGACATTGTGTTGCTTCCATATCTTGGCTATTGTAAATAATGCTGCAATAAACATAGGGGTGCATATGTCTTTGCAAATGAGTGCTTACTCACTTTAGACTGTAGGTTAGGATCAGCTTGGCTTCATAAGTCTTGAAATTCCAGGTTTCCGACTGACAGGTGACCTCTAATTCAGAATAAAAAAATTCTATCCAGAGGACTGTTAGGAAGAAGACGGGGGGAAATTTGTAATGCCTCTAAGCATTTTTGTGTGAATGTTTCAAAGCATTGTGTTTGGTCACCATTCCTCGGCCAAAGTAAACATCATTGGCCAAAACCAGGCCAAAGTCTGGAAAGTGAAAAATTAGAACTACTCATACATGGAAGGAGCAAGTAAATATCTTAAAAAAAAAAAAGTAATAGAAAAATACTAAAATAAAAACTAAATACATACATAAAATAATAATAATACTGGGGTGCCTGAGTGGCTCAGTCGGTTAAGTGTCTGACTTTGGCTCAGATCATGATCTCACCTGTTGGTGGGTTTGAGCCCTGCATTGGGCTTTGTCCTGAATGCTTGCTCAGAGCCTGAAGCCTGCTTGGGATTCTCTGCACCTCCTCCACTCATGCTCTGTCTCGCTCTGTCTCTAAAAAAGAAATACATGTGAAAAAAAAATTCATACCATATCCTTGGGGTTTCCAGAATTGTTTTATTAATATCTACTTATTGAGATGGTTCTGAAAATTTGGCATGCATTGCTTTGTGTTGATCCTCATCTAAGTAGTGTTAGCAGTAGCAATTATAATAATAATAATGCAGAGAAAATAATAAGCAGAGAAAAAATCAGTTTAAAAGAAGGAAACATCGATAGTAAAAGCATTGCACTTACATGGACCTTTGCTTCACACAGCATCTCTTTTCCAGGTGATAGCAACCAGACAATACACAAATAGTTACCCTAGGCAGCCCAAAATAGATTCCACCAAGTTTATTCACTGCACATGGTGAGTGGTATTCATAAGAAAACAACATAGTCTCGGCTTAGAACCTGTCTATTGTTACTTCACATACATTTTTATGATTTATTTTCCTAGCTTAAATTTTATTAGAAGTACATTAGAAATAACAATGACACCAATTTGACTTGACAGCTGACAGCCTGAAATGAAGAAAATACGTGAATTATTCGTCCTAATATTTCACCCTTTGTTATTTCCATACTATTTTCATGGGACTTTATAGTTCCTCCCTGAAGGCACTTTATATTTCCCTGTCTGCTTGACTTTGTACTTAGCCACATGACTTACATTAGAAAAAGGATGAAGTAGTTGTAAAAGTGTGCCAGTTGCAAACCTAGGCTTTAATATGCCTTGGTATATTCCCTTTTGCTTTTTCTATCCTCATGAAGTGAACTTGCCTTTGCTAACCTGTTAGTCTAGAAAGGATGAGAGGCACATGGAGCATAGCTGATGTATCTGAACTTGGATAAGGTCAGCACAAGCCTAGCTAATCTATGTGTCATGATTATTTTATACCAGTAAATACTGAGGTCTACTTGTATGTTTTCATAATTTAAAGTTAGTAATTGGTAGTTAAGAATGGTAACATGACAGTAATTGAAACAAAAACATTGCTGTAGATCAGAGCTCTCTAATGTTTTACAAAAGGGTAATAGCTATTTGGTTAAAAGGGAATCTAAGGTCAACTAAGTTTGAGAAGATGTGGGTTAAATAAAAAGACATACTGCGGACCACTGAGAGACTATTAAGTTCTGTTAATGTCAAAGAGTTAGAGTTAGCTGCATTTAAAAAAAAGGGAGGGGAGGGTGGGTGATGGGTATTGAGGAAGGCACCTTTTGGGATGAGCACTGGGTGTTGTATGGAAACCAATTTGACAATAAACTTCATATATTGAAAAAAAAGTGGTTATCAGACACCTCATATTAATAGGAATAGTAACAAGTATCATTTCTCTAAACACAGTAAAATAAAGAAAGGTGATTCCTGGGCGATTTACCAGAGTAATTAAAAATCCCATTTGTCCTGAAAGCATCATTGTTGGATCCTTCCACATCACACTGGCAATGATGCTGTGTCATTGAGAAAAACTTAAAGGAAACACAACAGGTTTCAAGATGTATAGTAATAGAAATTATTATATACGTTTTTTCTTCGTGTGTCAGCATTATTTTATATAAAAACTATTTAACAAATCCTGTTATCTGCTAAATCATACAGTTTTCAACGAAATACACTTAACAATAGGTTGAGTGTTTGAAATCAGATTATTGGAAAAGATAATAACCACTTCATTCTAAGACTGAAAAATTTCTCTATTGCCATTTCTATAGTTACTTAAAATTCAGGTTAAGAAAATGCTCAAGAGATAATCAATTGATTTTTATTTCCATCTTAAGTATTGCAAAGCTAGGAATAACATTAGATGATATGGTAACAAAAATTATAATTAATCTCAGAACCATGGAAAGGTAGACATACCATATGTGGACAATTCAAATTTCTTCCCTGTAAGAAAGTTTTTGTTTTATACAACGGTACTAGGTAGTTACTGTGTTGAAATTAAATTTCATTCCAATTGAAAAGGTTAAAGCAGTATATTATTTTCCTTTGAGTCATTACAGCTCATGTTCTGGCCATTTGCCTTTAAACATTTTTACCCCCTTGTACTAATATTGAGGCAAAAAAAATTAATCATCCCCTAAATTCACTGCTTCATATATTGAGTACTCTATGATGTAATGTATAAACTTCTAACATTACATTAGTTATCAGCTTCATCTTAAAATACTTTCTAGAATTAACTTCCTCTTTGCTTATTCTGGTTAAACTTTACTGTATCAGTAATTAATGTAGTTATCTCCATGTGTATTTACTTGATGGAAGATGCTTTGGCCACCCTACAGTATCTATGGATACCAGGCAGATCAGGGATTCCAAGGTGAGTAACTTTGGAATTGAAAGTCAACACCTTAGCCAAACTGTCATCATTGAAGTGTTTGCAAAGACATGGCAGTGTTAACTTAGCAGCTTTAACCTAAAGTGGATGAAACAGCTTCAAAAGCTAATCTGACAGGCTTTCTAAGAAGTTGGTACTTTCTCACTTTTAGGTAATTTCATGACAACCTGGAAGAAATGAAAAGGAATTTGTCATTATACATCTATTTGACAAGATTGCATTGACAATCTCTTATAAAATGCAATCCTGAAATGAAAGTTAAGAATTGTGAAAATTGCAATCTATTACAAAGAAATTTTCTATTTAAAAAGACATATTTAACATATTTGGCTTAATAAACCGTAAGCCTCTGTGTATATACACATACATATATATGTAAATCTCTGTTATTGTAACACTTAGATAAATATCTCCTAGAAGTACAGGGCTTGTCTGAATTTTGAAACCAGATGAATTTAACTTAACTCTCTCAGTGAGATACCCTTACTCTGATGAAATTTGAACCTAATTTTCAGGACACTGTATGTGGTATTTGGGGGAAAAACAAGTACCTAGGGAAGTTATCTACATTTTCTGGCACATTTAAACCAATCGGGTATGAACGAAACTGAAAAATTAAAGGCACGTGCAGGTTGAAGGTTGGGAATATTTAAATTGAACTATGTTATAAATAGACTATGTAAGGTACTTTAAGATTTCTCACACTGCCTTAATTACGGGATTTTTGTCCTGTTTATCAATAACTGGTGGTGACAAAAGCAAGTTAATTTTTTTTCTCCTTTGGAAGGTAAAATACTGCTTCACAGCATCATTCAAAGTCCAGCCCTGGAAACAGCCAATTCTGTTAGCGTAGAATAGCAGTGTAAGGAGTTTTGTATCCTGGGTGGAATATTATACAGCAATAAGAGTGAATGGAGGATAACTCCAACTCCATGTACTGACATGGCTGAGCTGTACAAACAATCCTAACTAAAGTAATCCAGCTACCACAAAGTAGATGCTTCATGATTACATTTGCATAAATTTTGAACAAGGCAACTATGGTATTGTGGTAAAATATGCGTAACATAAAACCAATCTAACTATTTTGAAGTGTGCATTTCAGTACCAGTAAGTGAATTCATAGTGTTGTGCCGTAATCCCCACTGTCCGTTGATAGAAATTTTTACTGTTCTAAATAAAGTGAAGCTCTGTACTCCCGAAACGGTAAATCCCCCTGTCCCTTCAGGCAGCCCCTAGTAAAGTCACTTCTGCTTTTCGTGTATGAATCCACCCATTCTAGGGACCTCATATAAGTGGAATCTTACAATATTTGACCTTTTGTGTCTGGCTTATTTCACTTAGCATAATGTTTTCAAGTTTCTTCCATGTCGTGGCCTGTTATTAGAACTTAATTATTTTCATGGTTGAATAACATTTCCTTGTGTGTATATATACATAAATTAAAAATGTGGGGTATGGTAGGATAAACCCTCCAACTCTGTTTCTGTGGAGGCATGAGAGCTTGGAGCTTTCTTGTACACCATTCTACTGATGTCACTCTACAAGGCAAATGGGGACTTAAATATCAGCCTCCTGGTTACCACCGGGGTTTATACTGTCCTGGTAACTGACTACTTCTTTTGCCCTAAGTGATATGAATATAGACCTGTCAACCCTGCTTTATAAATCATAGAGCTGTACACATTTGTGCAATTTTGTTTACTTCAATGAAATTTTTAGAGAGTTTACCTATCAGCAATGAAAAGGAACAAACTAATGCATGATGGTCCTTATTACAATAACATAGATGAATCTGATAAGCACTTTAAGTGAAAGAACATAGGTACAAAAGGGTATATACCATATGATTCAACTTACATAGCCTTCAAGAGAAGACCAACTTAGAGGAGCAAAGACCAGATCTGTGGTCCTCAAGTGTTGAGTATTCTCACGGAACATATCACCTATAGTTACTTTGAAACTCAGGAGTGTCCACGGCATGACATGTTTCCTGTTTTTGTTTTTTTTTTTTAACCTATATATTGATTGCTCCTCTTGTTCACATAGTTAACCTCTCACTGATCCTTTAACAGAAAACTCTATTCCTCCTCGATGACGCTGCCCCTCCCTGTCAGGCTCCAGAGTCAGTCCATACTCAGAGGCCAGATTCTCCATCTCTGAATTGGCTGCCCCTGGGAACACAAGAAGGTTGCTCTGTTCATACACGTGGGAAGCCGGACAGCAGGGAAAGTGAAACTCTCAGCAACCTCAACCTGTGGTTCCTGCAAGTTCCCTAACACGTGTGGTTCAAACATTCCGAGAGGCAAGTTTTGAACCTCTTGCAGAATTGCACACAGGATTAATTTCCATTAAACTACTGTGATACCTTGCTTATTGTCACATACTTAGTAGCTTCCTTTTTCTGTATCCCCTGCCCCACTGGTGTTCCCTGTATTTTTCAAATAACTGCATACACACATTATTATTTTAGGTTTGCCTAAATTAAGATAGAACTTAACATTCATATCCTGTTACCACCATATTCTTCTGAGTTAGTATCAACTACAATTGCGGTATGTATAGACCAACATTCATCATAGCACTGTCTCTTGTTCCTTTTTCCCCTTTCTGGCCCTAGAAACAATTTGTATATAACAGGTACTTGGTTAAAAAGTCCTAATTGATTAAATCTGATGCACCTGAAACATTTTCTTGTGTATTTTATTTAAGAGCCATAGTGCTTGAGGAAAAGGAAGCTTGATGCTCAAAAGATACAGATGAGAAAGAAGCAAGCTGTATAAAAGGGCATGCTGATCAATTCTGGGGAGAAGGAAGGAAAACAGAAGAGTATTCTGAGACAAATTTCCACATGAATTCAGATTGTTAGGAATTTAGAAATGTGGTTTCCAATATCTGGATTACACCATTCCCTAAACTTGAGTTTTGATGTTGCTTTAGTCAAAATGGTTAGTAGCCAGATAAAATGCTTTATTTATCAGACATAATCCAGGTAGACATTCGCTGTCAGGGACAAGTATTTGTGGAGGCACTCTAACACATTCCTGGGAACAACTGGTCTGTGTGTGTCTATGGTTTGTAATGAACAGAACAACTTAAAAATACATACACTGTTAAGGCTGAAAAATGATGCTGTGCAAATTTTAATTTCACTGAAGACAAAGAGTATGAATATTTCTTTAAATGATCTTTTTTTTTTTTTTTTTTTAACTTTTAGAGAGAGTGAGTGTCAGGGAGGGGCAGAGGTAGAGAATCCCAAGCAGGCCCCATGCCTTAGGTCCGATTAGGGGCTTGACCCAAAATCAAGAGTCACACAACCAACTGAGCCACTCGGGCAACTTAAGGGCAGTTTACCTTACTTGAATGAAATTAGGTCAGAGATAGATGAGCTATAAATATCAAGAGACTTCATGAGAGACAAATATTGGTGGGAGACACCCTGAAATGAGGAAGGAGTCATTTGCTAGGATTCACCAATTAGATCTTGAGACAATCAGTGGGTATTGACAAGTCTGGTGATAGAGGAATGGGGTGGAAATCTGTACTCCTAAAATCTGTCCTACATACCACTTTTTAAAAAAAGGACCCTGATTTTAGAACGAAGAAAACACATATCTTCTATGTCACATGTAGATGAGATATCAAACTGTTTTGGTGTTCTTAAATTTATGAACTGAGTAGGCATATGGAAATAAAAAAGCAAAGAATCACCCTTTCTATTTAGTCTTCATACAATCTGTCATTCCTACCACTACGCATAGGCCCACTCATACACATATAGGAACATAATTATTAAATACTTTAAATACTGTGTCCTGATGTGTATTTCTAGGTGTAACATAGAAAAGTTGATCCATGTTCAAATACGTTTGGAAATATTATGTATTTAAAAACTGAGGATTTCCCTACATAACTTACTGCTCCTTTAGTAGGCTATATCAGGAATTGGCAACCCCTGGCCAGAATGGGCCAAATCCAGCCAATCGTCTGTTTTTATAAATGCTTAGTTGAACACAACAATACCTATTTGTTTATATATTCTCTGTGGCTGCTGTCATGTTACAGTGATAGAGCTTATGACAGAGTTGTGACAGAGGCTCTATGGCCTTGAATGCTGGCTCTTGTCAAAAAAAGGGGGGGGGAATCTGACCCCTGGGCTTAGAGATAGTATATAATACATACTAGAGTATTAACAGAATACGGCTCATAATTATTTGAGCATGCAACCCACTCCTCCCACACGTTTTCTAGCTTTAATGTTCTGTGTAATCGCATATAGAATACAATATTTCAGTGTTTGCTCAGCTTTTCGTTTTCTTCTTTATATTTGAGATTGGGCCAACCATAAACAGAAAGTTCTCGGGTTGTTTTGAAGAAGTGGGAAAAACCTAATGTAGAATTTGGACATAGAAAATACCCCTGGAGATCTCCTGGGTTTTTCAACAGGAATATAAAATATTAAGTGGTGGTAATTTCTCAGAGATGAACCCATCAAAAGTACCTTGAAAGTATGCATATCATACATTAAATTTATTAGTTTCTCTTTGAGGTTTGCACTGTGATTTTTCGTGGGCTGAGCAAAAATTAGCCTTGTTGCAGAGAACATTAGTTGCTCTCAGTGTACTTAAATTGCTATTTTAATGTTAAAAGATAGACTTGTAGAAAACCTGCTGTATTGATACCTTATCAGTTTCACTTAATATTTTTATGCCAAATGTTACTCAAAATATAGAAAGAATTACACAAGTAGAAGCAAAAATTTAACTTTTACTATAGTTCAATAAAGGTAAATTATTATTTTGAAGAAGTAGCTTATTAAGGATGAATTTTCCCTTGTTGAAAACCTAAAGGAAATAGGAATTCTTAATAATTTCCTTATGAAAATATTGTTGAAAAAAATAACATTTTAGATGATTAAGAAAACCAGTCTTAGAGGTTTTAAAACCTATGTATTATTCCTTCATTTATGGAGGTATAATTGAAATAACATAGCTTGTTATATAATGTAAGGACTCATTCCATGTATGTATGACAAAATGATCACCCCAGAAATTTGAGTTAATAGCCATCATCATACATAGTTTACAAATTTTTTTCTTGTTAGAACTTTTAAGAGCTACTCTCCCTACTTTGAAGTATGCAGTAGAGTATTATTAACTGTAGTTACCATGCTGCATATTATATTTCCATCACTTATTTATAACTGCAGGCTTCTAGCTTTTGGTACCCTGTATCCATTTGGCCTCCCCCAACCCCCACTTCACGCAATCACCAATCTCTTCTCTATATCCATGAGCTCATTTTTTGTTTCTTGGTTGTTTTTTCTTCTTCTTCTTCTCCTCCTCCTCCTCCTCTTCCTCCTCCCCTTGTGCACATAAGTGAAATAATGAAGTATTTATCTTTGTCTAAATTGCACGTAGCATAATGCCCTCAAGGTCCCTCCACACATCCATGTTGTTGCAGATAGCAAGATTTCATTCTTTTTTATGGGTGAATCATAATTGAATACACACGTATATACATACATGCATATGTACCCACAAATTTTCTTTATTCATCCATCAGTGGACACTGAGGTTGTTCCTATGAATTTTTAAAAGAAATGTGTATATGTGTTTCATAATGCTTTTCTTCCATAATAAAGTGTAAATATCTTTGTAGGTCAAAGAATATTCTTCACTGTTAATGTAATAGTAGTATTCAGTAGTGTTAATTATGCATCAAACATGGTGCTGTGTAGTTTCTACAATAATTAACAAGCATATAACAAGCATCGAGTTCTAGTATTACTTCCATTTCCTAGATGGGACTGTTAAAGCTGAGAAGTTAAGAGAAGTATATAAAGACCTATAGCTCCTATGTAGTATGGTTGGGAATCAGACCCAAGTCTGCTGGAGTCTTGACCACAGTGTTGTACCATCTTTATTAATACCCCATGGGGTGAATATATCATAAACTATTTAATGAATACAGTAATATTGGACAATTCAGTTATTAAAGATTTTCCTTTTTACAATGATCAGATCTCAGAGCTCATGCCTAAAATAAGATAAATTTCTGTTTGGGATTCACAGAAAATACATACTTTTAAGACTTCATAAATACTACCAAATTGTATTCCGAGAACCATCTACCAGTTTTTATACATTCTTCCTCCATATTATGCCCAGCATTAGATAGAATTCTTTTATATGTGAGCAAGTTTGATAGGCAAGAAAAGATCTCTGATTATATCTGCGTGTTCCTGGTAAGTATTAAGGGTTAACATACTTCTTATATGTTACCATTTATACTTAAAATTCTCTGTTCATTTTATTTTCTACTGAGTTATTTTTTTTTTTTTACCTTGATTGGTATGAGATCTTTGTATAATAAGATGTTTTTTTAATTTAATGTGTACATTTATATTTTTAAAGTAAATGATACTTATGTTGTTTGATGTATGCAAGTTTTATGTACGTAAATCTATTCATGGCTTGTTTTATGGAATTTCCTTTGGGTGTCATTATCATGAACTAGTTACCTACTGTTAAGATTTACAAGAAATTCTCATTCAAACTTGACTGCCATATTTTCATGTATTTAATACTTACATGAAAATTCTTAATACATACTTTATCTCCACAACTGGTTTATCTAGGGCTGTTTCTCCCCTAAATGAGTAACATCTATTAAAAAACGACCATGTTTCCCAGTGGTGGGAAATGCCATATTTTTCATGTACTAACTATATCTTGTTATCCTGAATGTATGTATCTTGCTAACCTGAAACCTTTTAATTAATTTTTTATTCGTTTGGCAAACATTATAAACTGATTTCTGTATGGCAGGAATTGTAGTTGGACTAGGGAATTTGAAAGAAAAGGAAGCATGTGAATAAAAAGTAGCATACTACTATCTAGTGTGTTAGACAAATGAGTTAAGAAGAGCATGAATACCATGATAGAGCTAAGAGGATGTCCTCTTGATGGCCGTGCTTAAAGAGTTCTAAAGACTTACCAAGAGTACTGATGAACCATACAAAGAGAAATTTTTGAATGGAGGGGCAAGAAGGAATGACATATATGGAGACATGGCTGTTTGAAATAACAGTCTTTACTCATGGAGCTACAAATAACCTATGCATATATCTGGAGCAATGTCTCTGTAGAGTGTAGGGAGTAGAGTTACAGTAGATGAGGTAGGGCAGGGATAGTGAATAATTTTGCTAAGGGTTTTTCCGGAAATTAAAAGGAAGCCATTCAGTTTTTTTTTTTTCCAAAGTCTGTTTTGTATGTATCGGCAAATACATTAGGATTCTTTAGAGAAACAAGACCAGCAATACATTTTATATGTATATATTAGTGCTTCACACATGAAACCCTTCTTCCTTGCTCGCTTTCTTAATACCTTCCTTCATTTCTGTGAAAAAAAAGTATATACTTAGTCTTTTGTAGAGACCTGGCACTGTTTTAGACTTGGGGGATCATTAGTAAACAACGACAACAAAAAGACAAAAATCCATGTTGTTGGGAAGCTTGCATTCATACAGAGTAAACAAGACATTTGCCAAATAATAGAGGTGGTATCTCAAGTATTGATAAGTACTACAGGGAAAAATAGAGCATGTGTGGTGAAGACAGGTTCCAGGGTGATGAGGGTCCTGTACGTTTTTGGAAAGCTCCATTTCAGGGAGGATTTCTTCAGATACTGACTTAAGCAAATATCTGTTGATGGTGAGGTAGAGAATTATGCAGAAATCAGATTGAAGAGCTTTCTATTTACAGAGAAGAGCAAGTGAAAGAATCTGATGGAGGAGCAAACTTGGCATGTTCGAGGGGCACCAAAAAGATGATTGTACTTGTATAATGAGGCAGGGGGAAGAAATGGTGTCAGGAGTTTATAGGCCAGGTAGTTTAGGGATTTGGGTGGACATAGTAGATATTTTGACCTGTATTCGAATTCAATGGGTTATCATTAGACAGTTTGAGGAGTGACATGATCAACTTTGGTTTTTCAATAATAACCCTAGATCCTGTGCTAAGAAAAGATAAAAATGGACAAGGGAGAATCTGGAAGGCCAGTTACATAGCAGTTGTAGAAACTAGACAATCGTTGATGGTGACTTAGAGGAAGGTAGTAATAACGGAGCTGGGGCAATTTTTTCAGAGTTGAGATAAGTTTTTCTAGTATGTGAATAGTTAGTAGTGGCTGAATGCAGCTTTTCCTGTGGAAATCAATGCCCATGATTTAAAACATCAGTTTGGTATTGGGTGGCTTTTTGCTGATTTTCTTCATTCATTAATACATTATGAGTCGTTTAGAATCCTGTAGCTCTTCCAATCACAGGAATCATCATAATAAATTCAGTCATAGTAAATGTGTATTTTCAGTACACCTGAAAACTTTCAAACTAAACAGTTACCTGGAAAAGGTATAAAGCTATAGCCACCTTTGACAAATGGTTCAACAAGAATTCCTATTTTTTCCTGGAGTAGACTGACTAGTGAACTCATACAGAGTTCCCTTATGTGTTGGACTTTCTGCTTAGGAATCCATGAAGATGAAGGAACTTTTAGGACCAGAAAGCATTCACCACCCAATCAAGACCTCTCACTTTGAGTGGGACCCAATAGCCCACCTCCACTTCTCTACTTTTCTGAATATGCTATTGATGTCTCAAGGAGGCCTGTCTCAGCACTGTTCTCTGTAACTTCTTTTTTTTTTTTCCTGGCTTTATTGAGATATTGTTGGCCTGTAACATCATGCTTTGTGTGAGTTTAAATTACAGTGTGTGTTGATTTGATAGACTTAAATGTTGCAAAGGCCAACCAGGTTATTTTCTTTCTTACCAGAAGTCTTCCCTTGCGTCAAATGGAATCCCTAGGCTTACTTGGAGTTACCCATCATTTTGTTTCTTAGAGAATTCAGCAGTGATGTACAAAATACTTATTATGTGCCAGACGTGAAAGATACACAGAGGTCATGTTTCCTTCCCTCTTAGTGCTTTTGGAATGTGGTAGAAATACTTGGAAGGACACAAACTTGGAAAAGTTAGAAACACAAGGATGACCATATGCAGAGTGTTCCATTGGAATATCAAGGGCAGAAACCTAGGCTGACCTGAGAAGGAGTGGTGGGGCATCAGATTATTCCTGGGAGAAGTATAATATAATCAGAGACAGAAGGGATAAAGAGGAGGTAGGCTTATTGTGGCTGACAAGATTGTGATGTGAATCCCCTTGCTAGTACGGTAATACCTCAGGATCTCTATGAAAAATACATTTAAGTACATAAAATTAAAAAAAAGGCTATTAAAGTATACAGTCATAGAATATTAAATCCTAATAGAGTGGTATATGTGTTTTTATTGTATTATATAATGGTATCCTACTCATCGATTGAATAACTTAATAATTTTGAAGTAGTCTATAATATGTGTTATATGTATGATGTCTCTAATGTTAAAACTGCAGTTAATGCTACTACAAAAGCATAATTGAAGGAAATGTTAAAGTTTCATATACAGGTGTAAATTTTATTCCCGTCTAAGTTCACAGATCCCTCCCTTCGTATCTGGCTTGACGTAGAGTTTACGTAGTGGATTTAAGATTATGTTGCAGGTGGGCAGAGAGAAAACAATCTGGAGTTTACCTGCAGGGTGATGATGAAGCACTAATGGTTTCTAGGCACTCTGGCATATGATGTTCTTTCCTGTCATGGAGTTCACTTGTTGTTCTTTTACTTGCCCCACAGAATTTAGGATTCATATCATAATGGACTCACTATTTTTTTTTTTTTTTTTTTTTTAGTAAATTGTAGGCTTTGCCTTGTTAAGAAGATGGCAACCTTAAACCCTTGCTGCTCACAGTGTGGTTTCCTGACCCATACTCTTGACACTACCAGGGGGTTTATTAGAAGTGCAGAGTATCAGGCTTTGTTACAAATCTATGGAATCAGAATATAAAATTTGATAAGATAACCAGGTGATTTTTATGAACACTGCGGATTGAGAAGCACTGGTCTAAAGGATAGGATTTGTGAATTAGAGTCCATTTCCTTTCCTATAAGACTCTTAGAAAATTTGGTCACCTGAGCTTTCAATACATACTTAGTTGGACAATTAAACCAAAATTATAGTCATTTTATGTAGAAAGTGCAAACTTTTCTTTCAGATTTAGCAGTCAAGGGTGTATAAATCACCTTAACAATCCTAAGGTGACCTTTACAACAGTGGAAGATTTTTCTGGGTCAGTGTATCACTTTGAGCAAATAGACTTACTGTAAGTGGCCTGCTATTGGAATGGACCCCTTCCATCCATGCATCTGTCACATGGCATGAAGTGTTAACTGCAAATGTGTACCTCCTACTTACATTATAATAACCGATCATAAATTAAGAGTGTGCAGGTTCTCATTTCTTAATGGTTGTGGGGCATATCATTCACATAAATTTTTGATCATTCGATAAAATGAGTGGCTGGGGAAGGCACGTGCAATAATACTTCCTCATGGTATCCAGTCCCTGGTAGTGACTTTGGATTCTTTTGAAATGTTATATTAGGTGTTGAACTGATAGGGAAATGAACAGTAACTATGAAATTGTGGCTTTTGAAGATTTCTGAATATTTCCAATCATACATTTTATGAAGCATGTGATTTCTTATTCCTAAATCACCAGATAAGGTGAACATGTTTTTGGATAAAATATTGTCATTTATTTATTAGGGAGTGCGAGTGGGGGAAGGGCAGAGGAAGAAGGACACGGAATCTTAATCATGCTCCGTTCTCCGTGTGGAGCCCGACTTGGGACTTGATCGATCCCATAACCCTGGGATAATGACCTGACCAAAATCAGGAGTGGGACGCTGAACTGACTGAGCCACACACGCGCCCCGTAAATATTGTCCTTTAATGTTGCCTACTACATGTAAAAGTCACTGGAGCCAAATTACATGGATTAGGCCTTTGAGTGGGGAAGAGGGAGAAGTTGGGAAAATGAGATGGTGAATACTGGAAGTTCCTTACCAAGAGCTCAGTGACTGCCTTGTAAAATGTAGCTTGGTTAATCTAAAAATTGTGAAATTGTGTGTAATTACTCTTTTAAAGATGAAAGTCTCTTGATATTCTTTCTCTAAGACCGTGAATTTGAAATTCTCTTCTTGGAAGTATTCAGTGACTGTCAGAAAAAACCTTCAGATAGTTGCAATTGTTAATAATACTTGGGTTAATACAAAAATTTGAAAAGTAAGATGGGAAAACATTTCATAATAGGTGACAAGTCACATTCTTAGGTAGAAAAATAACATGTGCTGAAAGACAACTGCATTCAGCTCTTCCTGATAAGAAAAATCAAAGGAATGGTGAAAAATCTATACATTTCACTAAATGTAGGCTCTAAAAAAAAAAATCAACCTGCAAAAAAAGCTTGTGGTTTTACTACATTAACTTAAAAATATTTTATGTTGTCACCTGATTATTTGAATTAAAAAATCTGGTTTCAGATTAGCTCTTTGAATATGTGTGAATAATTTTAGTGCATACATAAGTCACATTTTTTCATTTTTTGTGTGTTTAGGAAAAGAATATTTAAGTTTCAAGTGTTTAATTCCTTACAATATTTTTTATGGTAAATATTCATGACTAAACATGAATGGATCGAGTATTACAAAATGGTATTGGTATTCCTAGTTTTATAATATATTTTGATATATTTCTTTAAAAACCATACAATTTGATACATGTATACTGGGGCAGTGTAGCTTTCAGTTTCCAGTGCTTTTCAACAAAATCAAATGAAACTAAATTTTTCCAAACTTCTTTAGAGCAATAATCATGTCAGGCGATTATTTAAATAACTTAATTGAAGGTACTCTGTATTTAGAAGATACTCGCTTTGAATTCAAATATTGCAATACTTTATAAAGAGGAGACAGCATCTTTTTATTTGTGGTAGTTGTTTTAAGTTCTTATTTAAATGTCAGTTAACATACAGTGTAATTACTAATTTCAGAGGTACAGTATGATTCAATACTTCCATATGACACCTTGTGCTCACTACAGCAGGTGCACTCCTTTATCCTCATCACTTATTTCCCCCATCCCTCTCCCCAACCTCCCCTCTGGTACTGATCATTTCAGTTAAGAGTCTGTTTATTGGTTTGCCTTTGTCCCTCTCTCTTTCATCCCTTTTTTCATTTGCTTCGTTTCTTAAATTCCACATATGAGTGAAATCAGATGCCGTTTGTCTTTCTCTGACTGACTTTGCTTAGCATAATACTCCGTTGCTCCATTCATGTCTTCGCAAATGGCAAGATTTCATTCTTTTATTATGGTTGAGTAATACTTGATGGTATCTGTATACCACATCTTTTTTGATGAGTCGATGAACACTTGGGCTATTTACATAATTTGATTAATGTAGATAATACTGCTGTAAGCAACAGGATGCATGTATACATTTGAGTTAGTAGTTTTGTATTCCTTGGGTGAATACCTAGTAGTGCAATTGCTGCATCATAGGGTACTTATATTTTTGACTTTTTGAGGAACCTCCGTGTTTGTTTTTTTTTTTTTTTGTCAGAGTAGCTGCCCAGTTTGCATTCCACCAACACTGCAGGAGGGTTCTCTTTTCTCTACATCTTCACCAACACTTGTTGTTTCTTGTGTTGTTGAGTTTAGCCATTCTAACAGGTCTGTGAGGTGATAACTCACTGTAGGTTTTTTTTTTTTTTTTTTAAAGTTGATTGACTTTGAGAGAGAGAGAGCACATGCTAGTGAGTTGGGGGAGAGGCAGAGAGGGAGAGAGAATCCCAACCAGGGTACTTGTCGCTGGCGCAGACTGTGATGTGGGGCTGAAAGTCATGAATCCTGGGATTGTGACCTGAGGTAAAATGAAGAGTCAAACGCTTAACCCACAGCCTCCCAGGTGTCCCTTATTGTAGTTTTAATTCCTATTTCCCTGATGATGAGTGATGTTGAGCATCTTTTCATGTGTCTATTAGCTGTCTGGATGTCTTCTTTGGAAAAATCCCTATTCGTGTCTTCTGCCCATTTTTAAATTGGATTATTCATTTTTGAGGTGTTGAGTTTTATAAGTTCTTGATAGGTTTCGGGTACTAATCCTTTATCACACACATCATTTGCACTTGTCCCATTCCAGATGTTGCCTTTTAGTTTTGTTGATTGTTTGCTTCACTGTGCAGAAGCTTTTTATCTTTATGGGGTCCCAATAATTTATTTTGGCCTTTTTTTCTCTTGCCTCAAGAGTCATGTCTAGAAAGAAGTTAAGTCTGATGTCAAAGAGGTTACTGCCTGTGTTCTCCAGGATTTTCAAGATTTCAAGGTTCACACTTAGGTCTTAATCCATTTTGAATGTATTTTTCTGTATGGTATAAGAAAGTGGTCCAATTTCATTCTTCTGCACATAACTATCCATGTTTACCAACATCATTTGTTGAAGACATGGTCTTTTTCCCATTGGATAGGCTTTCTGGTTTTGTTGAACATTAATTGACCATATAGTTTTGGGTTCATTTCTAGGTTTTCTCTTCTGTTCCATAGATCTGTGTATCTTCTTTTTCTGTTAGTGCCATAATGTTTGGATCACCACAGAGTTGTAATATAACTTGAAGTTTGGAATAATGATGCTTCCAGCTTTGCTTTTCTTTTTCAAGACAGCTTTGGTTATTTGGGGGTCTTTTGTGGTTCCATACAAAGTTTACGATGGTTTGTTCCAGCTCTGTGAAAAATGTTGGTAGTTGGATATGGACTGCATTAGATGTGTACGTGTCTTTGGGCAATATTTTGACAATATTTGTCCTTCCAATCCATGAGCGTGGAGTGTCTTTCCATTTGCTAGCGTCATCTTGCAATTTCTTTGATCAGTGTTTTACTGTGTTCAGAGTACAGGTCTTTTACCTCTTTGGTTAGGTTTATTCCTGCACCCTCAATGCTCTTCGTGCGTTTCTAAATGGTATTGATTGCTTTATTTCTTTTCCTGTGGCTTTGTTATTGGCATATAGAAATGCAATATTTTTCTGTATGTAGATTTTCTGTCCTGTAACTTCACTGAATTCATTTATTAGCTCTGACAGTTTTTTTTTTTTGGTGGAGCCCTTTGAGTTTCCATATACACATCATGTCACCTAAAAATCAAAAAAGTTTTCCTTCTTCCTTACTGATTTGGATGCCTTTTAATTCTTTTTTTTTTTATTTTTTAATGTTTATTTATTTTTGAGAGAGAGAATGCAAGCAGGGGAGGGTCAGAGAGAGAGGGAGACACAGAATCCAAAACAGGCTCCAGGCTCTGAGCTGTCCACACAGAGCCCGATGCGGGGCTTGAACCCACAAGCTGTGAGATCATGACCTGGGCTGAAGTCAGATGCTTAACTGACTGAGCCACCCAGGTGCCCCGCCTTTTCTTTCTTTCTGTTGTCTGATTCCTGTGGCTAGGACTTGGAGTAGCATGTTGAACAAAAGTGGTGAGAATGGACATGCTGGTCTTGTTCATGACCTTAATGGAAAGACTCTCAGTTTTTCCCCAACGAGGATGATGTTACCTGTGGGTTTCTTTTTAAGATAAATCCTAGAACACAAAGGTATTAGTCCAGGGTAATACAGTCAGCTGTGCTGAAAATGAAATGTCTATCTCCTGATGGTAAGAGCATATTCACTAAATGAGTGCTTCTAAAATAGTTAGTAGAATAATAATGTCAAAGAATTGCAAACTGAATGTCTCTATAAAAATACTGTTTTTTTTATAAAACAAATATATGTTAGCTCATGAGCTGATGATGATGGGCAGAATCTTAATTTTGAGCAAATAGAGTGGTGGGCAGTCATTACTATTTTTTAATACTTTTATTCAGGTATGATTTACATGCCATAACACTTGGTCCACATGTGTTTAATTCAGTGAGCTTTTTTTTTTTTTTTTTAGAAATTGATGAAGTGATACAACCATGACTACAATAAAATGCTGAAATACTCTCATCAGTAATATTACACCATATGTTACCTAACTTGAATTTAAATAAAAACTTTCAAAAAGGAAATCAATAATACACTTCCATCTCCACATGAAGATTCCTAATGCCAATTTGTAGTTAATCCCCGTTTCCACCCTAAGTGCTAGGCAGTCACTAATGTACATAACTATCTCTACAGATGCCCCATTTTTTCAACATGTCATATAAGTGGAGTCATAAGATACGTGGTCTTGAGTGGCTGGCTTTTTTCACTTAGTACAATGTTTTCTTGTCTGTTAATGTTGCAGCATGTTCCTGTACTTGATTGTTTTTGTGCTGGACAGGATCTCACCATATGGATATACTTCAGTTTGCTTACTGCATTCAGTCAGTGGTTGGTTCAGTTTCTTGGCTGTTAGGAAGAATGGTGCTGTTAATAGTATTTACACAGATTTGGCTGTGTTGGAGACTACTGGTGGAAACTGAAACCATTCATTAATGATGCTACTAAAAGTAAAGGAGGAGGAAGGACTTTGAGAAGCATGAAGGAGGTATTAAAATTGAGAGGGCACTGTGAATAGGAGAGAAGAATGCGCTTGGTTACTAGTCCTTGGTGAAGGTTTGCTTCTGTGCTTGGAAAAGTACAAGTCAATACATTTAAAAAAAAAAAAAATATTAGGTACCTACTCTTTGTCAGAGACCAGGCTTAGAAATTACGTTGCGATATAGAATGCAGGGAAATTATCAAACTAGCAAAACCAAATCTGAATGCTTTGTATAGAAACATCAGAAATTTTTTAAAATGGAAACACTGCTGACAAGTTAAAAAATTAATGGAAACAAATAATTTATATTTTACTTGCAAGATAAAAGCTTCTTACAGGTTTTCTCCCCTTTCAGAAATTGTGTGTTACTCGGTATTTGGGTAAGTATCTACTTGAGGTCCTCTAGGGAGTTATTTTTACAGGAATGGTTCATGTAGATCCTGTAATACGGTTGTCAATTCTGTTATTTACAATAAAGCAATCCCAAAATGTGCTCTAATGCTTATTTAATCAAGTTATCAGGCAGCTTGTGTTACCTTGTAGGTTTTAAATACGACTCTTTCTTGCTAATATGAAAAAAAGCTACATGACTATCCCGATAATAGAATGTGATAATGTACTTTATTGATAATTTGATTTTCAGATGATTCATTAAGCTCTTCTGGTTACTTTGTAGCTAAGCAACAGGCCTATAGAAAGACCCCTGATTGACTCAGGAGAGAGAAAAAATGAATGCATGCTCTGATATTTATGATACTCTGAAATTATGTGGAACTTTCCAGAGTGGTCTCCCTCAAAATGCATGCCATAGAACACTCGGTCTATTAAAGGAATAAATAGAAGTTCTTTGGTTAACTAAGTTTGAAATGTATTGCATATATACCCCCTCTCCTGAAAGTTCACAAAGTATATTAAAGATTCTGAGAAATAGTGCTGGGAGGAAGCATGTTAAACTGATGATTTCTCATTATTTCCCAAGGCGGTCTTACAACACAGCTCCATTTTTTACATATACCAATAAATATCCTATGGGAGTAGTAACCTGTGAAAGACCCATAGTAAATACTGGTCTAGATGATGAGCCCGAATGTTACTTCTGTTTCTTTTAAAAGAGGGGCACCTGGGTGGCTCATTCCCTTCAGTGTCTGACTCTTGCTTTTGGCTCATGATCTTGGAGTTGCTGAGATCGAGCCCTCCGTTGACAGCGCCAGAGCCTGCTTGAGGTGCTCTCTTTCCCTCTTTGTCTCTCTGCCCTCCTCCACTTGCGCTGTCTTGGTCAAAATAAATGAACAAATGTAAAAATAATATCTGTGGAGATGAAGGGAGGAGAAATGGGAAAGGCCATAGCCCTTCCCCCTGTTGGTGAACAAGCAGGGACACCCAGGGAAGTCTGGGTCTCCTGTGTAATGAGCTGTGAGTTCAGAAAGCATAGCTGGTAGGATCTGCTTAATTTCTTACATTTATATTCACTCGTTTTGGAAAAGGTTGTCTCTTGACTAGGATATTCATCTGTTAGTGCTGGAATTGTGTTCCGTAACTGTTAATCCTGGCTCCTTAAACTCCTAGTTGTGAGACTTTGAGAAAGTTATTTGATCATCTAATCCTTCATTTGCTCATATGTAACATGAACATGCTGGCAATGAATACTTCATAGGGCTGCTGTAAGAATCCAATGAGACAGTGATTGACTAAGAATAGTACCTGGTACGTCGTGAGTTCTCAAATATTATAGCCGTCATTATGCGCTCTCAAAAAATGACCACACGTTCTTTTTACGGTGATGAATTGTATCACCTGTGGTAGTCGTTGAAATTCAGGTAAGACCTGCCCTGCCTTTAAAACATAACACAACCAAATACATGCACATCTGTTGACATGGCTCAGAGAAATCTTTTCCTATGTAAACCAATTTGATTTTTATTAGCTCTTGTCACACTGACTCTGCACTCCACCACCACCACCACCACCCCCCCCCCCCGCCCCCGCCCCCGCCCCATCTTCCCACCTAGATAGTGACCTCTATCGGTACTGGTAACATGTCTTAGACAACTTTGAAACAATATGTAGCATAATCCCCAGAATATAAAAGGAGCTCACCATGTATCTTTGATAAAGGAGGGGGAGAGGAGATACTGTGTGCTAATGGGCTGTTTTTTTTTTTTTTTTTTTTTTTTAAAGATTTTAAACTGGATTCCTTACCAACGGTTGCCAAAAGAATGAGATTAACCCCACTTTTGTGAGTCATTTGTTTTGGGGAAAAAAGCAGTAGATATTATCCTGAAAAAAGTGTAACTATAATACAGAGAATGCCACCTTGAGGCTGGCATCTCTTCACAGTAAGATAATTCAAACTGGAAAACTCATGAACCAAAGTGGCTTTTTTGCTGTTTTCTTGAAGTAGAAAATTGGAGGCCGTGTACTGTACACCTTGTGATTTTAATATTTGTGGTGATTTTCCTGTATATAAGCTATAATAAGCTGTAATTCTTCTTGTATGTAATAATAGCAATAAAAGTGATAATAACAGTTAGGGTTTATCATAACTAAAACAGAATACCTGGCTAGCCACTTAAGACCACATTAACCTGATGAAGAATATTGGTTACAATACTTTCAGGACTGAGGAACTCTGATTTTTCAGCAAATCAGTTAGCATCCTTCCTTAGTGATAAGATTTCTTTTAGAAGACTCACATAAGCGACTTGCCTCATGCTTGATCTGCATAGCCTTCATCAGTGCCTAAATACCTTTTAAAGCAAATACTATTCCATTTTTCAGATGAAATAATAGAAGTTTAAGAAGTAACTCCTCCAAAGTCATCCAGATAATAAATGGCAAAGCTAGAATCAAAACCCATATCTGCCTAAACAAATACCAAGGATGTACTCTACTGTACTTACTATTAAAACAGGCAAAACCTTGTAACCTGGAGAGACTGCTGGGTAGAACGAGACCCAGAAGGCACAGGGTCTCTGCCTGGCTTCAAAACTTCCTGCCTTTGTAACCTTGGAATGGTACCTTAGGTACTCTGAGCTTCAATTTCTATACGTACAAATTGGAGAAAATACAACCCATCTTCTATTTCGAGTAGGACTCTTAGGAAAGAAGTTCACAGTTCTGTGTATATGGAAGTGCATTTTATATTAGGAAACTGTCAAAATTTGTTTTTAAGCCTTCTTTTACTGCTGTAAGTCTACTTTCTGCCAAATGAAGAAACTTTCAAAGAAGAATACAAGTAGTATCAAATGCCTACTATCTGAGCAATTAGTGTGTTCCTCACAATGTTGTAATGACCTCAACAGCCAGTATAAGTTGATCTATTTATAAAATAAGAAAAAATGGGACATTGAGAGATAAACTATCCCTCAATTACAACATACTAAGGATATATTAGCAACCCAGGCAGTCTAGCCTAGTATTTGACTGAGACACTCCACTGCCAGTTTAGGGAAAGTAGTTTGTGTGTTGGATTGGAATATGCTCCTCCTTGAGGGACATTTACACCAGTCCTACCATATAGATTCTGAAGTTCTTGACCTCCACAGAAGGCCAAACTTTGTTGGCCAGATGAGGATTTTTCTTGACCTGTAGTTAATTCAAAAACTATTTGTTAAAATTAATTTTAAATAGATATTGAATAAAAGTGAATGCTATCCAACATGGAGGCACAAAATGAGTGGAAAAAAAAAATCAAAAAGCATATCAAAGAAACAAACCTTGTGGCTCTCATTCCAAGACTTTGCAACGACTACTTCTATTGTTTTCAACTTAAACTATTATCGTGCCTTTTCTTGCCCTCAGATAACTGTAGTACTGTCTACCTGGTAAACCAAACTGGGAAACTGAGAATCCTCTTAAGCTTACTTTTCACTCACCTTTGCCATTCAGATTGCAAACAGATCTTAATGCCATTAATGAAATGACTCCCAAATCTAGCCCAGTGGTACTACATCTCTGTCACTCTTCCTCACAAAACAGTACAAACTTGCTGAATGGATTGTAGTCTACAGATTGTGCTCACATCATCTTCACCAGTGCCATGAGGATTACTCTCCTAAAAGAGACAGTTTCCACCTCTGCTTCAATCTCTGTCTGTAGCCTACTGTTGGCAGGATAAAATGTCAAGTCCTTATCATGGCATAAAAGTTATTTTGTTTTGTTTGTTTTGTTTTTTTGTCTGCATATTCTAGTTACACTTTTTCCTCACCTTATTTTACAGCAGGCTTAACAAATCTGGTGGTTGTATGTCCTCCTCATCTAAACAACCCCTGTTCTCACTTGCCTCTAAACATCTGTTCTTGCTCCTCTTTGTGCCTGGGGTTCTTCCCTTCTTTCTGTGGGAAGGTCCACTTCATCTTTTGAAACCAAACTCAAACTTTACCACCTCTGAAAACTTTACTGGGGTACGAGAAAAAGCTTTTCCTTTAACTGATCCCTCCCAGGCAGATAGTCAAACTCTGTTCTGAGATTCCGTGGTATTGTATTTTTAGATACACTTTTAGTTGGAGAGTAATTTTAGATGTATAGAAAACTTGGAAAGCTAGTACAGAGAGTTACTATATACCTTATGTTCAGTTTCCCCTGTTCTTAAGTTAGTGGGGTAGTTTTGTCACAAATAATAAGACACTATTCAGGTTTCCTCACTTGTGGCCAGTTGACTTTTGTTGATGTTTTTTGAGAATACCGTACAAGGTATCACAGTACATAAAGTTCTTATATCTCTGTAGACTTCTCTTGGCTGTGGCAATTTCTCACACTTTGCTTATGTTTTATTATCTTGGCAACTTTGCAAAGTACTGGGCAGATAGGGGGTTGGGAGATTTTTCCTAAATGGGGATTTTTCTGATGTTTTTCTCACAGTTAGACTAGGATCGTGGGTTTTGGAGGGGAGGGTATATCACAGACGTAAAGTGCCATTTTCATCCTTTATCAAGGGTACCTTCTGTCATCATGACTTTTCACTGTTAATGTTGCCCTTGATCACCCTGCTGAGGTAGTGCTTGTCTAGTTTCTCCACTGCACAGTTATTCTTTTTGCCGTTTGCCATCCTGTCCTCTTTGACAGGAAGTCACTGAGAGCATCCCACACTAATGGCGTGCAGAATCCTGTTCCACCTCCTTAAAGATGAAATAATGCACATCAGTTTTTTTTCATTCTGCGTGGGCTGTCACTCTGTTCTCCTTCGTTTATTCAGCCTTTTATTTCTATGATTTTGGAGTCATGGATAGATGCTAAAAATTTGTTTATACAGTTGACCCTTGAACAACATAAGTTTGAACTGCTTGAGTCTACTGCATGTGGACATTTTATATAAATACTCTACAGTTTTGTAAGTGTATTTTTTTTCTTTGGAATTTTCTTAATATTTTATCTACTTTATTGTAATAATATGGTTTATAATACATATAATCAAGTATTTAACTGTTTATGTTATTGTTCAGGCTTACTATCAAGAAGAGGCTGTTTAGTAGTTAAGTTTTGGGGGACTCAAAAGTTACATGTGGATTTTATACTGTGGGGGGAGTCATTATTCAAGGTTCAACTATAATCTGATAGGTATTTTAAGTTTATTTACTGTGGGAGAGAGAGCACAGGAGGGGCAGGGAGAGGGAGACAGAGAGAGAAAGAGAGAGAGAGAGAGAATGGATCCCAAGCAGGTTCCACACTGTCCGTGCCAAGTCCAACGCAGGGCTTGAACCCACTGACAGTGAGATGATGATCTGAGCCAAAATCAAGAGTAGGATGCTTAACTGACTGAGCCACACAGCTGCCCCTAATATATTATTGCCCAAATCATTAAATTCTTGGCTGTTGTGGAAGCTCTTTTACTTGGTTTCTGTTTGCCTTTGACATGCCCACATCTGTGTGTGTGTGTTTGTGTGTGTGTGTGTGGGGGGGGGGGGGCAACACTACTTTACTTGTTGTTTCAAAGCTCATCTTAAATATTCCCATCCCAGTCATACTTAGACTAAGCCATTGCTCCAACAGATCCTTGTTCCTTCATTGGAGAATGGTATTACAAATCAAGTTCTGGGTACTGGGACCCAATATTATATCTATGTTGCTATTCTATAGCCCACATCAAATTCTATTTACTTTTTTTCTCCCTTTAGACTGAAGGCGTACAATTTTCATATTCTCTTATACAAGAATAAATCCTTGAAAGTATGTAACCTTGCATTATTCTTTCATTATTTGATGGATTTATACTGTTTTTCTGTGCAACTAGATTATAAAATCATTCTGTTGAAATATTGCAAATATGCCTTCCTGGGCCCTGCATCAGTCAGTTATGTTTTATGATTCTGGGCTGAACTCTGTTTTTACCTTTCTCAGATTCTTTTAGATCAAAATTTATCTTTTCTGTACTTAACTTTTCTAATCACAGATCTAAGGGGTTGAAATGGAAACTTTGGCAAGGGACTAGTCCTTTGAACTTAGCCTGGCACATGATACACTGGGAACTTGTCAATGGTGTAGAGAATACAGACTAGGACTCCAATTTCTGAAAATGACCCATCTGTTCAGTGATACTCATCACTTACGAAGTTGATCATGAAGAGGATGTATTCACAAAAGTGAAAACAGTTCAGTCAAGGCCGCCAGATACAGTGCCTGAAATAACATGAAAAGTCTTTGCGTGGGTTTCTCATCTTTACTCCCAGTGATGATCTTTGTACATTGTCATTTGTTCTGTTGCCTCCCATTATATTCTAGAACTCTATAATATATAGTATTCCTTCTTGGACTTTGGTCATATTTCTACTAATACTATTCACTGACTAGCTCTCTGAGGGCAGATTTGGTATCTCTGATTTACTGGTGTATCTTCCTTGAGGTGGCAAAAATTACTTTTAACATCTGTACAATTGGCATTTTCTGGAACTTTCAAACAAAAAAGTAACTCCCAAAGAAACCCTGACCCTTATTAAGTTAGTTACTTCCCCACACAGAAATCAATGAGTGTATCCAAGGTGTTGAGTACCCTGGTCAGAATGGCTTATTTGGATATCCGTGTAGTTGAATGTGCCTGAGCCATCCTGTATTATACAGTACTGGCAAGTGATTCAAATCACAATCGACGGTAAATTTTTGGTTAGGTTTGGTGGCTCAGTTTAGTTGCTGTGTCCATGTTGTTTTCTAAGACATATATATTTAAATAAAAAGTATTTTTCTCTTAGCACAGAGTATTTACAACATCTGCATTATTTGCTACCTATGGCTTTGGAACAAACCATGGTAAGACTTCAAGGAACCCTTTTATTATTTGCTTGCAGGGTTTAGCACTTCTAAATCGGGATCGTTTGTGCATCTCTGCTCCTTTAAGTGGACTGTGTACGTCTGAAGGTTATTTGGCTATCATTTTAACTAGGCTGGCCTTGAAGATTTGGATGACCTAGTTCTGCTCTACAAGCCTCTAATCTTACAACAAGTGAGCATGGACATGTTTTCGAGTCAATGGTAGAGACAGAAGAGAGAGCGAGCCCCATGTGCAAACTGTTTTAAGCCTCTCCTTATAGCATGTTTGGTTAATATGGTTCGTTAAAGCAAGTCTCCTAAATGAGTGCAATGTTAACTGACAGGGCGTGTTTTCCTGCTCAAGACTGCAGGGAAATTCAAAGTTACATAACCAACTGTGTAGGTACAAGGAGGGGGAAATGGATCTTGGCTGTTGGTGGAATCTAGTATAACCAGATGATAGAGAAATGCACTAAACAACCAGATCTGTCTTCAGGGAGCTGATTGCTGAGTAGGAAAATAACAATATAAATACTGTAGGAAAGAATATGATGTATCATTAAAGTTACAACGTAAAATTGGAGGAAGAAAAGTCGTGCCTAATTGGAAACAAGGCTCCGGAGAAAATGATATTTGAGTTTATTTGTAGTTACAGTATCAGAAGTTGGATGAAATAAAAATGATACCCATCTTTAGAATACTAATATATTCAAACACAACAACTTCATTCTTTGGCTTGACATATTTTGCTTATATATCTTGAAAAAGTGAATTCAATAAACCTTTCTAACTCTTAATAGAACTTCCCTACTGAATTTTCTTAGAAAATAATGTTTAGGGGCATCTGGGTGGCTCATTCAGTTAAGCAGCTGGCTCTTGGTTTTGGCTGAGGTCATGTTCTACCATTTGTGGGACTGAGCCTGCATCGCGATTCATTGTCCCTCCCTCGCTATTCATTGTCCCTCCCTCGCTATTCATTGTCCTTCCCTCTCGCCCCCCCCCCACTTGGATGTACACGTGCTCTCTGTCTCAAGATATAGTTACATAAAATAACCTTTAGATCTACTATTTCATAGTTATTACCTACTAGTAATATTAGCAAGAAATTAAAAGAGTACTTACAGTTGGTGGGTCATTACTTAGAATTTTGACACAGAGATTTCTTAATGGGGAAAAAAGCATGTGTACATGTGTACATGTTTGACCTGTGTCTCTTTGCCCTTCTGTGATCCAGAAACCTCTGTTTTACAGTTTCATGGAACTATAAAGCTTTTCCTGCCCATTTTGTGGGCATTTATTGGGACTCCTTTTGATACTCAGCATTGTATTTGAAATCAAATATCAAAGAAATGGGAAATATATTCACATTCTTTTAAGTGTAAGTGCTTTAGTTGAAGGAGTTACGATAAAACCCCCCATTAAAATGTCCACAAAACAAAGTAATATGTCACTCTGAGCTGTCCCTGTGAATGTCTCTTTCTTATGTGTGATTTTTCTATCCTATTTCTAGGTATCTGAAGACTGAGGTGTGACCTTAATAGAGACAAATTCCTCATTGTCCCCCAATAAAGTTTCTTAGATTTGGTGAGATTATTTCTAGGAGGAAACGTTGGTCTTTAATTGGAAGATAGAATTGTATGTGTGTGTTCTGCATGGAATACATACTTAAGAGAGACCTTAAGATGAATGAGTGATGTAACATAGTCCAGTAGGTATAAGCTTTCCTTAAATCGAGTTATCTATGGTTGGAATCCCTAGAGGAAGTGGTGTTAGCATGTATTGCCTAGAGTACCACTGTAGAGGCATCATAAATGAAATGTTTCTCAAAAATGGCCAGATATCAGAATAGGAAGCATAATGTGTATCTTGATTGCTTATGAAACTTCAAATTTTTAATGTTCCTTGATATATTGAAAAATGGCAAAACCGTTCTGGATTCATTACAGGTTGTATACCTCAAAAATAATGGAAAAGAATATAACATGAAAAGTGAACCTTCTGCCTAATTGTAAAATTGCAGGTCACTTTGAGAAAAAAAAGCTGTAATAGGCATACATAGATGGTTAAATATTTTTTCCTGTAATTTCTTTATTAGAATTTGAAAACTATTAAACTGTATTTCAAATAGAACCTGATTATCTTATATACAGATGACTTCTTTAATACAAATTTTGCCCTAAATATCTTATTTAGGTGTTCAAAAGAGCTACAAGAATTTGTATAAGATGTTAGTGATTACTACTTTTTAAAAGCAAGAGTAGATACATCACTATAATTTCTTTCTACCTTGTCTCTCACACATGACTTAAGGAAAAGTGAAGGTAGGCGTGAGCTGAGTGAAATGTTAAGATATTAAGTATCTTCTGTTCTTTATTTTCATTATAGGAAATCAGTGTTCATTACCTCAGAAATATTTCTACTGTATTTTCCATTCCTTTGATTTCTTGCTAGAAGTAACAGAATTTCACGAAAATCCCAAGGCGTACAAAATGCCCTCCCTACTTTAGTGGGAGGGAAAAATGCCAGTAAATACATAAGAGAGATGTTGAGGAAAAAATTTCTAAAAAAAGAAAAAAAAAAAACAAACCTCCTAATATTTTTTTTTCTTTTTTCCCCCTAAAGCTACTTTGTTATTTTTCAAAGCACAAAAAGAAGTGCTTATGATTGCGTTTGCAAAATAACTATGGTATGCATTTTATACATAAAATCATTACAAATGGAGTTGTTAGAGAAACATTGTTGTAGATAGACTTGGAGTCTGCTGATTTTTAAGCAATCTAAAATTCTATAATTTTTTTGCTAATTTAAGAAAGACTAAAACTGGAAGTCAAGAACCCATGAATATTATTGCAAAACAAAGAAAGTTACTATGTTTCCTGGACTTACTGCCCTTAACAACGAAGAATGCCCCTTTTCAGAAAAAAAAATGCATTATAGAGTGGCACATTGACTTAACTCCTCTCATGAATTTTATACAAGGGAATAGTTTTCCTTTTTAGTTTATACCGTAAGTAATTAGAAGGACTTGCTTCTCATGTTTTTTTTTTCTAATCCTCTTTGACAGACTGTTGAAAACTAAGCATGGGGACACACTACTTCAACTGTGGACAGTGTCCCTCTCTTGCTCCTGAAATCAGTATGCCTTCTAATATAAAAATATAGTGTTTTATATTATAGTAGATTTGTGTTATTGTATAATAGAGCAAAAACAGTTTTTGTTTTAAAAATGAAATACTTCTGGGGAAGACTCTTTTGGTCAGGACTGTTAGTTTCCACAACAGAAACCATAGTAGCTAGTTAAAATGGATGACAAATTAATGAAAACATATTAGATATTTCCTACGTTGTTCTTGGGTGGAATTGTTGAAGGTGAGAGAAACAAGATAGAGAGGGTTTGAGGATGTGTAGTATGGAATAATCAGATTATGATTCTGTTTTTGTTTCACTGGAAAACTTTCTACCTTCAGAATAAAAACTAGGTCCCCCCCCCCACACTTGATAATGCATACATGTTGCCTCCTACTTGGACATCCGCCGTGTCTCCTTCTGAAAGTAGTGTCCTCACCAGGAAGTGGCATCCATTCCCTCTTACCGTACTCTGTTAAGAATAAGGCTCTTGGCACAGTGCATCTCAATGGGGTTGTTATAACACATGGCCATTCATGCTCTAGCTTCGGAGGAACCTGAGAAGTATTTTGCTTCAACCTTGAGGGGATGGGATTCATGTGTGAAGTCCCTCAACTCAGGAGGCTTAAGTGGTCATGGACAGCTACTATTCTGACAAATCTCCACAAAAGGACAAATTTAAAAAGCGAAGATAGTAGCTGGATTTGCAATGCATGCATTTTCAAAACACACGGTTCGTCACAGAAAATACTGTTAAGAGACACAAAGATGTCTGGGAAGAGTATGTTCTGGCATGCAGAGTATTTGATATGTAACAAGGTAAAGCAGAGCTGAAATGACTCAAACACTCTAAGCACTCAGTGATTTAAACTATGATCTACAGAAATGTAGCATCATGGTCACCTAGGAGCTTGTTAGAAATGTAGATTTCTAACCTGAGTCCGAGGTACAGATCACAACCTGAATTTAAAAGAAGTAACCAGGTGACTGATTGAAATTTGGGGCAGCACTGCTCTGTTGGATACTGTTGTTTAGTAGCAGAACATTTTCACCAAATCCTACGCGTAAATCAAATGCTTAATCCAGAGAGGTTCCACTTCTATAATTTACATGGAGTCAGGATTACCAGCACCATACTAATCAAGGCCCCTGCTTGTTCCTTGGAATGGCCCAAAGCATCTCTAAGAACTCCTAGAGATTGACAGTGTAGAAGAACATTGACCCTAGTCTTAGAACTTTTGGACAGTTTTACCTCAGGTTGACAAAATCATGTTGATAAACCTCTGAGACTCTACTTGGTCTAGAAGTTGTGTACATCACCTACATTTCATCTCTGAATTAAAGATAGGATTTTATCAAAATTTTGTGGGAGAGTGAGTGGCACCAAGGACATTCCTAAGAGTGGCAAACAGTATGTCTGGATGTCTTCCACTGTACTGTAGGGAAGGGTGGGTAGAGCAAAGGAAAACAGTCTACTGTCCATGAAAAATATCAAAGGTTTAGAAAACTAGTATGTCTTAAGTCTTCAGAAATAAAACTTGTAATAAGGTTAGTCTTTTCAAATGATATTTAAACGTGGGTTCCTTGAATAAATTTAAAAATACTGTATACAAGTCCTGTATTGGAAACATGATCATGTAAAATATAAGGGGAGAGTAAAAGAAACTTCAATAAAATTGGGTAAGACTGAAAGGAAGCTAACAATATAATAGTGAAATTAAGAACTATGTTGAGTGTTTATAACAGAAATAACACTAGAGAAAATAGGATCTGTAGAGGATAGAATTGAGGAATGAATCCCTTTGTAATGCAGACAAAAAGGGAATATAAACCTGAAAGTAATGTGGTTGTGGGGGTGGAGAAAAGAGTGTTTTGCCATACAGTTGTGCTGGCCAGACACAACCAATGGAAAGGAAAACTAAATTGAGCTGGGGCGGGGTGGCGGGAAACAAACCAACAAACAAAAGCAAAAAAATCAAACACTGTTCTGTAATGTTTTGAGGACTTGTCCTAGTATTTAAAAAAATTTACTGCAAACGTCTAATGAACAAAAACATAAACCAACAATAGATGTGTATTTTAAGACAAAAATCATTAAGTGTTACACTTTGGCATAACAGTAACACCAGAAAACATTGAAGCAGTGTGTAAAGTTTAATTGGTAAACCACCATAAAATTGATAGTTTTGTTACCTATTTGTAAAGGTTATAAATGTTTTCAGATACTTGTTGAGTCACTAACTATAGAATGAGTCCAGAAAAATCACAGTGAATTGTAGTTGATTACAAGGCAATTTAAAATCACAGTGTCCTTTCTTTATTTGTAATATAAAAATAACACAATCGCGTTTATAATAAACTCATGAATCAGTAAAATATTATGCAGTAGTGACAGTGAGAAATTTGTGTAGCTACCTAGTAAAATATTACACCTTTTCTATTAGACGTTTTTCATACCAAAATAAATTTCGAAGTGATTGATAAAAGAAACAGGATGATTTTTATTTAGTAAAACTGAAAGTATATATAAGAACTGTAGCGGATAAAAAGCAGTTTATTCCAGAAGAATGATTTTAAAAGTCAAAAAGTGACAATATTTTGTTAAATTATTGAGGGCACAAAGTACTATACATATTTACACAAATGTGTAATCAGTGAGAAATCAGTGTATAATAAAGCAATCAGCCATTTTCTCTTATAAAATACTGTGAATAGGTGCCACCTTTACAGGAAAACTTGAATAATTGATGTCAAATATCCAGTAATTCAAATCACAAAAACAAGGTAGACACCAAGATGTTCATCATTGCTTCATTAACACAAGTGAAAATTAGGAACAGTTCAAATAGGGTAATGTTTTTAGAACTACAGTTTTAAAATGTCTCAATGTTTCTTAAGCTCTGTATTATAAAAAAAAAAGTTAGACTTAAACTAATTACATTTGAGTAGTCATTTCTGAATTCCTAAACAGGGAGTTTTTTTTTTTTTTGACAGTTAATTGTGAAATGCTTTAGAGTTTATAAATTATTTTTTCAAATATATCATTTTAGTATTAAATTTTCCTTTTAAAGCCAAGAAACTTAAGGAATTAAATTATTTATAAACAATGGAATTAATTTATTAAGCACCTTTTTTTTTGTTGGGGGGGGGACTTGTTCAATTTTATCCTTTGCTTTCTCCACGTTGCTTAATACTGGAGAGAGTCATCTCTGTAGGCTCTGTCAGTAAGTGTCTCTGTGCTCTAGTTTCTGGATGTGTTGACTCCATGGAAATCACTGACAAGGGAGGAGACGAATGGAGGAGAAAGAGGTATTGACTGCTCTGGCTCCCTCCTTTCTGTTACAGCGTAACAGTGGCTGAATTTTCTATCCATAGTCATAAGTACAATTATACACTCCCTCTTCCACAGCGGAGCTGTCACTGAGTCCAGTGTTAACATTCCTTCCATTATCCCTTCAGGTCTGGGTGGGTGATAAGGACTTGGTAGTCTTCTTAGACCCAGTGTGTTTGACAGTCTGTATTGGTTAATTTAACCCTTCCTACCTCACTTCACTTAGCCCACTGCGTGCTGTGCCATCTGTATACTGTCAGGGTCATGATGGATATGGATACCCAGGGAGTTAATGGCTCTTTCAATTATATCCTAGAAGAATATGTAACATCCGGGTTAAAGACCAACGTTTATCTGCTTTCTACTATATTAAGCTGTACATAAGGGGGAATTTTGGTTTAAACACTAAAGACAGGATGTCCTATGAGACAAAAATACTGTTTGCCTATTCAAAATATAACTATAGACAGAAAGGATTTATTATGTGCACTTACTAGCACAGAAGTTTTTCTTACCAAGTAGACAACTCAAATTACGTGTGAGGTCACTAGTTCTTTTATAATGAAATGTTATATCAATTGGGTGCAGTGTGAAGTCTTTGTGAAGGTGGACAACATGAGAAGCAGGGAAATCACTGGCATAGAAACTGGGAACAATAACAATAAAAATGAACCCATCTGTAGAATAAAACAAAAACCTTTACTGACATGATTTCTAAAAAAAAAAAAAAAATAGACACTACATCTGACAGGCAAATCATTGAGCAAATCCAGTGGAAATTATCTGTGATTATCTTTATTTTTAGGTTTTGAGTTTTGTACATGTTGTTGATATTGTGATATGTGTCCACAGTGGAGAGACTGGAGGATACATTTTATGAAATAATTTGGCTTTTGACAAAGCTGATAAGTTGGCAAAACCATTGGGTTGCTAAATAAAAATTATAGCATTGTAATCACACATATTTTGTAAGTCAGAATTCAGAGTATATTTTCTTTACTAAGGAAGAACCAACATTGAAGCAACTGATAGAGGTGTAAGGGCAAAGTTAGGAGAGGGCTGGACAGAGGAGTAACTCAAGTAACTGTGAGATTTACATTGCATCCTAGCCCTGGAGAGTTGTTGAATTGCATGAGACCAGTCACCCTCTTTGACAGTTACCCAAGTTGCTTCTGAAATCTAAATATGCCCTGTAAAACATGGGTTTAAGTTGTAAACACCACAATCTCTGGTACATAGTAAGTGTTGAAATAACTTTTTCCCCCATTTAGTAAAGATAGATCAGTAAGGAAATAAAAGCAGAAATAGAAGTATGTATAATGCAGGCCTATTAAATGCATACATAAAGTTTATCACAAGAAAAACAAAGGAATACGTAGTCAGATGCATCTTAATTACTAAAAATGTTAGAACATTCTAGTCCCAAAGGGCACAGGAAACAAACATTTCTTCTAAACCTTATAGCTGAGGCTTCAAGTAGGAGTAATGTAGACAAGTGAGACCTTAATGGTATCCATCTGGCAAACCCAATAAGCTATTTCCTAAGGAAATATTTTTTTCAAAACCAATGGGAGGACCTAACCCCTAAACATAGCTTGTTAAGTCCAATTGTATAAAAGAGTGAAAGTCAAACAAATTAAGTTTATTTTGAGAGAGGGCAAAAACAGGGTAGAGGTGGATAGAGAGAATCTCAAACAGGCTCCACACCGTCAGCCCAGAGCCTGATGTAGATCTTGATCTCAGAAACCATGGGATCACCACCTGAGCCAAAATCAAAAGTCGGATGCTTAACTGACTGAGATACCCAGGCACCCCTAGAAGAGTGAAATTGTATAAAAACATGGTCCCCTAATGGAGGGTAAAGTTATGTTACCGTCTTTTCTTGGCTAATAGGTATTTGTACAAGGAGCTCTGGCTTCCAGCTGTCTTCACAAAAACTAAGGTCTTCTGGAGGGACTTCGGGCTACTACCAGGGATGGAAGGGGCAGTAGAGCCAGCAGGGTTAACTGTTTTGTCCCCAGAATAAGAGTTTGATTTCTAAATTCTATAAACATCTCCAATACAGGAATGAATGTACAATACTTAAAAAATACAGCTATCAACTGGGCCGAGCAGCTAGTTTGAGGTTGTGTTCCTTGTCAAGTTCAAGTCCTGGATACTGGTGATAGGCTGATAAGAAAATTAGCATTACCGTGTGAAAATGATAATGCTAAGAATCTGACTTGGATGGATGAACTCATTAGTACCCAGATGAATGATGGGAGTTCCTATGTGCAAAGACAACACTTTGATCAAAAACATCATAAAAGAAAATATGCCTGGAGAGGAATTTTCTGGCAAGAAAATGAAGAGCAGATACAATTAGGTATTGTGAAAAAAAATTATTGCTGTAAGAGATTGAGACCCAGAATACAAATAATTTTGATCTGACATGCTAACAGGAAGGTGGGAAGGATTTGGAAATAGGAAGTTGTGAAAGATAGTGAGTTTTTATTTAGTGTTTCCTAAACATGTCATGATTCCCCAGTGGTGCAAGCTCTCGGCATGCAGGACCTGAGTGCCAGCAAATATGTACTAGCTGTGCTTGTGGCAGACTTTTTATCCTTGAAATTTCATTCCACATGCTTGCATTGTGAGTACCTCAGAGAGGGCTTCTGGTAGGAACTTAAAATATGTCTGCCTTTAGCTTTCTTCTTGATCATTAAGACTTGGATTGTATTTTTCTTAACATTTACTAAAATTACTAAATGGATTAAAAATTTTTTGTCAGATCACCTGGGTGGCTCAGTCAGTTAAGCATCTGATTCTTGGTTTTGGCTCAGGTTGTGATTTCAGGGTTCATGAAATAGAGCCCCACATATCAGGCTCTCCACTGACAGCGAGGACCCTGCTTATGATTGTCTCTGTCCCTCTCTTTCTGCTCTCCCTGGCTTGCACGCAGACAGGTGTGCTCTCTGTCTCTGTCTGTCTGTCCCTCTCTCCAAAATAACTAAATAAATAAAGTTTTGTGTACTTGTTACTGATTTACTACCTACCTCCTCTCCATGTGGAAAGATACTACATCACTTGTTTTCTCTTAGATCTTTGACACCACCTGGATAACCAGAGCTTACCAGTGTTTCCTGAATGAAAGAAAAAATGATGAAAGGAATGAGTAAACAGGGTGTGTTTACCAACACTATTTCAAGTGCTACCTTGGGGTTACTTACTTTGACCAATCTTTTTTTGTGTGTGTGAACCTTGAATGGAACCTAGTCATTGATGTTCTCTCTGAAGCTCTCTCACCTCGAAAAAGCCCTCATCATCTTTATTGTCACTTATGTCGTTTGACATCTTGGCATGATTCAAAATGTCATGTATGATTTCTGCATCATGAATGCAATGGACTGTTTACTTCCATATTCTGCTTTTTATATACTGGCATGAAATGTGTTAACGATTATGAAGGGATGGCTCTTGAGGATAATTTATAGTAGTCGTTTGGTAAGAAGTTACTTTGTAACCTGGGAGTTGTTACTAAGACAGAGGAAATTACCATTGTAAGAACAAAACATGAAATACTACTATTTTTAAAGCTGTTCTATATTTACTTTTGAATGAAATTCTAAATGTTGGTAAAATATGCATCTTTAAGGTTTTAACAAGATAGAAAATTCTCTAATGTGTATCTATAATCAACTAAAGTTTTCATTATTACAGGATTTGAGAGCTTGTAGTCAAAGGTGGACGCAGATAGAAGATTTGAGGAACTAATTCCCAATTATAATTCTGATTTCTTAGGATGGACATTATATACTAGTAATCTAAATAGCAGTATCTTAACTGTTAATTAGATAAGACTGCAGGTTTATAGTGGTTGTAGAAATGGACAGTAATAATCACTGATAAAACCCATCCACGTTTTAGGCAGTACACTTAAAGTAGACAGAAAATATGTAATATTAAATAACACTTCTTTAACATTTCCTATTAACATGGTCATTTCTAAGCATTTGATACACTTAACATACATAATCCTTAAAGAGTTCTTTGAGTATACTCTTGGTATTTTAGTACAGGATGAAACTTGAAGTATATAATAAAGAAAAGCTATGACCATAGTGACATCCTTTAAGTGACAGATGTGGAATTCACACTGAGACATGCTGTCAACAGTGTATATACTCTTTAACCCTGGGATAGACAAGTTACTGGAGCTTATTTGAACATTTTAATGTTGACAACTTTACTTTCATTCACCACAGGTTTTAAAAGCTAGGACAAAGTTAAAACTTGACAGAAATCACTTGTAATTATTCACTTCTATTCACCTAATAGAGTTGATAGTAGAGTGCTTCATTACATTGAATCAGTGTTGTCAGTGTTATTCAAGCATGTTGTAGGAAGTAAGGGTATCCAGATACACTAAAACATTCTTTGAAGACCCTAAAACATCATTATTTGAAAACCCTAAAACATCATTATCCCTGCCTGCTGACTTACCATTGGCTATAGCTGGCTCTGTCAAAACCACGCATCTATGGTTTTTGGTATAGTTTCAGTACTAGGTAATTTAAAATAGCAATAATTGAAGGAAACCATATGATCATTTCAAAAGATACAGTAACAAAATTTAAGAAAAATAATTGACGATAAACATTTAGAGTAAACTGGGATGACAAGAGGAGTATTTTGCTGAACGATTATGGCAAAACTGAGAGCTTTCTTACTGAGATGTGGAATATAGGGAGGAAGAGTAGTTTCACTATCTCTGTGTCATGACACTGGAAGTACTAACCTGTGCATTCAGGCTGAAAAAAAAAACAGAATTGGAAAGGGAATAACATAACTGTCTTTATTATTAGTGTATTCCATATAATCTTCTGAAAGCAACTTGAGTTTAAAAAGCTTAGCAAGGTTTCTGGACTTAAAAAAAAATCAATATAGGAAAATTAGGTGGTGACTTGAACAAAAATTGCAGGTGAGCCACTACCATAATTCCTCTTCTCCATGAAAATAATGAGAACATGGAAAACATTGTCAGTGTCAAATTTTGTCCAAACTCTGCAAATGAAGTACAGGCTTTCAGCAATACAGGTAGTGTTTATTAAAAAATAATAACGGAATCTTGGTAAGAACAGTGAATCTCCACTCCTTTTTCTGATGTAACTCTTAAAACCAGCAACCTGGCGGCAGGAATAAGTGTGGAGCTCCTTAAGAGCCACCTTCCCAGAGAATTGTTAGTTTTTCCCCAGTCCGGTTTGCCCATGGAAGACCTTACTCTTAATGCTTTCTTTATTTGATCTCATTGAAAATTAACACAGTGTTAATAGCCTTTTCAAAAAAGTTTTATTTATTTATTTGGAGAGAGTGTGAGCAAGGGAGGGGCAGAGAGAAAGGGAGAGAGAGAGAATCCCAAAAAAGCTCCACAGTGTCAGCCCAGAGCCCGACGTGGGGCTCCATCTCACCAACCACAAGATCCATGACCTGAGCTAAAATCAAGAGTCCGACATTTAGCTGACTGCCCACCCAGGTGCCCCATGTTAACAGCTTTCTTTGAGGTCCAGATACTGGAAACAATAAAATGTACTTATTTGACATTGCACTTGCCTATAGTAGAGGATAAAAGTTAAAACAATAGGCTAATTCCAAAGCTTGAAAGTAAAATCCAGGAAACAAGATAGACATGTGATGCTTTGAAAAATCTCCAGTATCTTTCTCAGAGTCAAAATGGCCATGCTCGTGCATAGAACTTTGTATATGCTGAGAACTGTACACAGCACAGGAGAACCCGGAAAATATTGGAATCTCTAACCTAATGCTGAATTTAAGGTTTTGCCAACACAGGAAGTAAAGATAAGAGTTAAACAGTAGTACCTTGATAAGTTTCGCTATCACCAACATACACACAAAGCCTCTTAGGAAAGACTGGAATATATGTTGGTTCCAGGAATTTAAGGAAATGCTTGTCCAATCATTAGCTGGCCAGTAAGAAGCTGAGGAGAGACTTCAGTGGCCACAAGTGACAAAGAATGTTAGCTGTCTTGAATTAATTCAGAAAGTCATTAAAAAAAATAGCAAATAGACATAAAAGCCAACTTTGGGGAAAGAATACAATCTAATTTCTGGAGTTGCCACATTATATTAAATACCCAGTTTAAAAAGAAAACTACTAGGACTTGCTTCCATAGCATATGTACTAAAACTGGAACGATACAAAGAAGATTAGCATGGCCCCTGAGCAAGGATGATCAGCGAATTAAGTGTTCAAAAAAACCCAATACTAGATGAGGGCAAAAAAAAAGAGTCCATGCTCCAGGAAGAAAAAATAAAAGCCAACAATTACCTCTAAAGCCCAGGTGTTGGGATTAATAGAAAAAAATGTACATCAGCTATTTCACCTGTGTTCAAAGGACTGGGGGAGGGGAACTTCCTCTTTAAAAGAAAACTATGGGAACATGTCTCACCAAAAGAGAAGATTAAAAAGCTAGAAATGACATGAAAAAGAATAAACTTGAGAGTTTCTGGAGTCAAAAAGTAATATGGAAATGTTAAATACTGGATTCTGCATGTAAGGAGTCTGGAAGACACGATTTTGTCCTAACGCCTATTAAGGGGGAAAAAAAAAAACAGGTTGAAAAATAATTGTTCTAGGATCCATAAAAGAGGTAAAGACACAGGGAAAACCACTATTCCCACTATTGGAGAAAAATAGGCAAAAACAAGGAGTCAAAGCTCACCAGAGTAGAGACGTAGGAGGGGAAACTATCACAGGAACTAGCACAGGGGTAGGAAATCTTGACCTGTAGTTGGTGAAATTTGGAGGCTCACTGTGTCTCCTTCCCTCCCCCAAATTTTGTGGGATTTATCTCCAGGAGCTCTACAAGTTTCCCACATAAACATCACAGATAATTCTCTTCCTATTTTTTCAGGGAAATGGAAAAGTAACCCTGTTGATTTATGCCAGAGACACGTTGTTCTTATTGATAATGGCTGCCCTCAGAAGAAGCTAACCAGAGCCTAAGTGACCTGAGGGAAGAGAAATACCTAGTCCAGTCAGTTCTAGGCTTGCATATGGCAGAAGGTGAATACTCCAGCCCCCTAGAGCCATCCTGCCGTACATAAGGAAGGCTGCATACTATATAATTTAACCTATATGACATTCAGGAAATGGCAAAACTATGGAGACAGTACTATCTTCAGTGGTTGCCAGGGATTGGGGTGGGGATAGTGAATGAAGATGCAGAACAGAGAGGATTTTTTGGGCAGTGAATAGACCCTGTATGATACTATAATAATGGATACATATCACTATGTTTTTGTCAAAACCCATAGAATGTACAAGAGCAACAGTGAATATTAAGGTAAACTATGGGCTCTGGGTGATAATGATGTGGCAATGTATGTTCATTACTTGTAACAACTGTACCACTCTGGTGGGGCACTTGATAATGGGAGAGTCTTCACATGTTTAGGGGCAAGGAAGTACATTACAAATATCTGTACATTCCACTAAATTTTCCTGTGAACCTAAAACTGATTTTAAAAACGGCTTAAAAATACTGTAGACGATGAACAGGTTATTTGTTAGAAGAAATTATTAGCCAACTTGAAGCTAGAACAATTGATGTAATCCAGTGTGAACAACAGAAAGAAAAAAATGAAGAAAATTGAAATGAGCCTCAGAAACCTGTGAGACATCATGTGGGCACCTGGGTGGCTCAGTGGGTTGAGCCTCTGACTCTTGATTTTGCCTCAGGTCTTGATCTCATGGTTTGTGTGTTTGAGCTGCACATCGGGCTCTGAGCTGACTGTGCAGACCCTGCTTGGGATTCTTTCTCCTTCTTTCTGTGCCTGTCCCCCACTCATTGTAGGAACATGCACATGATCTCTCAAATAAAAAAGAAATCTATGAGACACCATCAACTGTATTAAGATATGCATAATGGACATTCGAAAAGAAGAAAGAAAAGGACAAAAAAGATACTGGAAAAGATAATGGTTGAAATATTTTCAAATTGGATGAAAACACTACACACTGACGAAGCCCAACAAATTCAAAGTAAGATAAACCGAAAGAGATGCATACATGGACACATTTTGAGAGCAGCAAGAGAGAAGGTATCTCTCACATACAAAGAGTTGTCAATCTGATTAACAGCTGTTTACTCATCAAAAACCGTGATGGTCAGAAGACAATGGGATAACATGTTCAACTGGTGATGGAAAAGAAAAAAAGCAACCAAGAATTCTCTATCCAACAAAACTAAAAAAAGTGGGAGAAATTAATACTTAGATAAGTGCCCAGAAAATTTACATAGATAAGTCCTACAAAATACAGGAAGTCCTCCAGGATGAATTGAAAGGGAAACTAGATCATAACTTGCAAGAAAGAAGGAAGTAAAGCTGGTTGATGTACCTAATAGGTAAATACAAATGGCAGTATAATAATTTTTGAAAAAATCTCAGACAAAATACTAGAAAAGTGAAGACAGCAACATATAAAAAGGAAGTATAGACCATGACCAAGTGGAATTTATTCCAGGAATGCAAAGTTTGTTCAAAGTGAGAACCAATGATCTATTTCACTTCACTAAAAGAATAAAGGATCCGAAGCCACATGTCAAAACAACTGCCAAAAAAGCATTTGACAAAATCCAACTTTTTATGAAAGAGAAAATGCTTAACCACTGGGAATAAAAAGTATATTACCTTTCTATAGATGCTGGAACCAATTATCATTACCTCAGTGATTTATACAAGACAATTTTTTTCCATACTTGGCAGTTTTGTAGTGTAGAAGTCCAAAATGGGCCTCACTGGAATAAAATTAAGGTTAAGTTACATTCCTTTCTGGACGTTCTAGGGGAGAATCCACTTTCCAGACCTAAGTAATTGGAAAGATACTCCATAATCATGAATTGGAAGACTTAATCTTTTTAAGACGGTAATAACCCCAAAATGGATCTACTGATTGAACATGTTCTCTATAAAAACCCTTTCTTTTTTGTTGTTGAAAAACTTGACAAGCTGATCCTAAATTTCATATGGAAATTCAAGTGATGCAGTATAAGCAAGATAATGTTGAAAAAGAGAAGCAAATTTGGAGGATTGACTTTGCAATATCAAAAGTTACCACAGAGTTCCAGTAATGAAAACTATTATACTGTCATGAGGTGAGACAGTGGAATAGAATTGAGAGTCTGGAAGTAAACCCATAAATTAAAAATTGAGTTTTGATCAGATTTCCATAATTTCATGGTGGGAGTGAAAGTAATTAATCTTTCTGACAAATTTGGTGGAAAGACAACTATATGTGAAATTGACATCTTATGTCTTGCCATTTTTAAAAACTGACTCAAAATGGATTGAAAATTTGAGTATAAGAACTGAAATGATAATATTGTTAGGAGAAAACAAAGACCCAACTATTATTTACATTGGATTAGGCAATGGTTACTTAAATGTGACCCCCAAAACAAAGTGCCAAGGAAAAAATAGATAAATTAACTACCTTGAAACAGAAAAAAATTTGACAAAGTAAATTGTCAAGAAAAACTTACAAACGGCAGAATGGGATATAATAATAGCAAATGGTTTATTTGAGAATCTAGGATTTAGAATACATAAGTCTTAGAACATAATGGTACAAAGGTAATTAACCAAAATAAAAAATGGGAATATGGTTTAATTATTTTTACAATTAAGTTATAAAAAGAGCCAATAAACACATGAAAAGATCTTCAGCGTCATTAAAAATTAGGAAAATGCAAATCAAAATAAAAAAGACCACTTCATACCCGCTCTACTGGGTAGAATAAAGATATGCACTTTTGTAAATTTGCCATGGATGTGGACAAATTTGATCCCCTCATTAATTGCTGGTGGGAATTTAAAATGGTTTCAGCTCTTCGAGAAAGCAATTCAGTGGTTCCTCAAAAAGTTGACTGTAGTGTTACAATATAGCTCAGCAATTTGAATCCCAGGTACTGAAAAAAACTAAAAGAACAAACTAATTGTAGATGAATGTTCATGGCAGTGTTCTTAATTGCCTAAAACTGGAAACAGTCCACATGTCCATCAGTTGGTAAATGGATAGACAAAATGGTATGTCCATACAGTGGAGTATTCAGTCATAATCAAAGAAGTACTGGTACATGCCACGATATAGGTGAATCTTTAAAATATGTTAAGTAAAAGAACCCAACTCAGAAGTGTACATAGAAGTTTAATTATCAGGGGTCCACGATGGATACATTGATAGAGGCAGAAAGTAGATCAAGGGTTTCCAGGGCTTGTGAGTAGGCAGTGGGAAGTGGAAGTCAAAGGGCATGTGGTTTCTTTTTGAAGTGATCAAAATGTTGTGGAGTTACATACTGATGACAGTTGCACAGCTTTGTGAAAATACTAAAAATCATTAATTATAATTTAAAGGCGTAAACTTAATGGTATGTCAATGAAAGTTCGATAAAAATATGTATTAATAATGAAAGTTTAGAAAGTGAAATGTATAAGAAAGGTGCCATTTATAAGAGCATCACAATCAAGTACCTAGAAGAGAATCTAACAAAATATGTATACAGCCATCACAGAGGGACTAATCAAACTTCAGAGAGAGATGAAAGAATTAAAGGGCAAGCCTCCCTTGTTAGAGAATTGGAATGTTCAGTATTAAAAAGGTGAAAATTCCCTGAAAACTGACTGTAAAACAATCAGAATAAGAATGACAATAGGTGTTGGGTTTTACTGTGTTTTGCTTTGAAATTCAGCTAGCCAATTATGAAATTTATAGCAAGGTGTAAATGACTTCGGAAAGCAAAGACATTCTTGAAGTAAAACAGAGCGTCTAGAATATAACATGGCATATAAAACTGTGGTAAACAAGACCTTGTGTTGTATGCACAAGGGTAGACCAGTAGACCGGCGGAGCAGAATAGAGAGCATGGAAACAGATGTTTGCCCCGTCATGTTTCCCCATGACAGAGGGGAAAAAATAAACTTTGATTCCCATCAAGGTTTAGAACCGATACTGTATATGTCAAAAGACAGCATGTGTTGGTGAGGATGTGGAGACATTGGAACCGTTGCACTTTGGTGGCTTTGCAAAATGGTATAGGTGTGTGGAAAGCAACACAGATTCTGCAAAAAGTTAAAACAGAAACTGGCATGTGATTTGGTAGTCCCTCTTCTGGGTATTTATACAGAAGAATCAAAATCAGGATTTCAAACAGCTTTTAGAGCTCCTGTGTTCATCGCAACACTAGGCACGATAGCCAAGGTGTGGAAACAACTTAGATGCCCAAGGACACATGAGGGGATGAAGGGTTTAGTATATCTAACAGGGGAGTACTTTTCAGCCTTGAAAAAGAAATTCTGCCATAAGTGACAACATGGATGAACCTCAAGGACTTTATGCTAAGTGAAACAAGCTAGTCACAGAAAGATAAACACTACATGGTTCTGCTTACATGATGTATATTTAATCATCAAATTCCTAGAATCAAAGAGTGGAATGGTGGTTGCCAGGGCTGGGGGAGGGGGAAATGGGAAGTTACTAATAAACAGGCATAAAATTTCAGTTAAGCAAGATGAACAAGCTCTGGAGATCTACTTATGTTGTACCTTTAATCAATGTATCCTTAAGGTTTATTAAGAAAGATCTCATGTTAAGCATTTTTACATCAATAAAATTTTTTTTTTCAACGTTTTTTTTTTAATTTTATTTTTGGGACAGAGAGAGACAGAGCATGAACGGGGGAGGGGCAGAGAGAGAGAGGGAGACACAGAATCAGAAACAGGCTCCAGGCTCCGAGCCATCAGCCCAGAGCCCGACGCGGGGCTCAAACTCACGGACCGCGAGATCGTGACCTGGCTGAAGTCGGACGCTTAACCGACTGCGCCACCCAGGCGCCCCACATCAATAAAATTTTTAAAGAAACCAATACACTCAATGTTTCTATTTGTTGTTTTTTAGTATTATTTATTAGTATTTGTTGGTCATCATTTATTTTTATAGCTATGCTTTCCCCAAACCCAGAATATCAGTGGATTTCCATGCATAAACTTAGACTACACAATAATCAGTATATAACAATTAATACTATATACATATAATGCTTTTGTGAAATTAAAATTTTTTTGTTTGATTTTTTTAAATATTTATTTCTTGAGAGGATGAGTGAGAGGGGAGCAGAGAAAGAGGGAGACAGGATCTGAAGCAGGCATTTTTGCTGACAGCAGAGAGCCTGATGTGGGGCTGGAATCTCACAAACCATGAAACCTTTACTTGAGCCGGAATCCAGGGTTGGATGCTTAACCTACTGAACCACCCAGGTGCCCCAGGAAATTGTAGTTTTCTTTATCAAATCACTATATGCCACTAAAAGTTATTTTTACATAGTTACAGAGTACACTTAATTCTGTTGTGCAACCTGTGTTCCTAAAAATCATTGCACTGTGCAAAATAGAATAAAAGCCAGAGGGCTTACAGAAAATGGAGTTACAGGAAAAGTATTTAACAAATACTTTGTCATCGTGACATAACATACATAGAGACCTAATTAGGGAATGATACCATAGTTTTATATGTTACGTGGTTAATACATATATAAATACTACAGTAAATAAGGCACTTCACCTTGTAAAAGACCTAACATTTGCGTGTGGAGGTGGGAAGTGTTTGTATTTGTTAGTTATTGTGAGATGATAGAAGGTGAGGTATGTGAAATGAGAAGTAGAGTTGTAATATGAGATGTGGATGGTGGTGAATTAAGGTAACTGGCATATGTTTGAAGTGTGTGCATGTGTTTCATATGCTCCTGCATTGTTCCATTCAGTGAGATGCAACTTTCTGAGTTTACCCGGTAGTTGTCATGGAAAAAAAAATTGCACAAATGCAGCACATAATTTGTGTTATGCTTATATTGTTCCCTAACATAACAATTGCATTGAAACAAATTCATATTCTCAGAACAAGTGTTCGAGTAGAACTGACTGCAAGTCACTTTTTCCCTTCTGAATATTGAGATATTTCAAATACAATTCACTGAGTATGCTTTACTTCTGTTCAGATTTCTAGAAGAATACTATATGTAAACTTGTATCAACTTCAAATAACATAAATTTAATACATAATATTTTAAATATCTCTGCAGAATCCATATAGACTTTTGTGTTTTATTTTGCTTACAGATAATTCGGGATAACCCCATTTGGCAACTTCCAAAGAGTAAAAGAAGTAAATGTGTATATTGAATTACAGATTTATTCCATTTTTTAAGTACTAAGCTTCTTTAAGTGAAATACAGATTAAGTACGCTGTGTCCTATGAAGTGAATAAAATGAAAAACTGCTAAAATGTGTTCACAGAGTTCATTTTCAGGTGCTGTTTTGCCCTTGCCTGTATGAACACAGTTCTTTGTAAAATGAAGTCACTGGGAATGGCCTATGCATCTATGAGCAGGGTAGAGTCTTAATGCTGGAAAGAGGTTTAATGTTCTGGGGATCAATAAGATACCTAAGTGCATTCTTAAGATGCTGGTTGTGCAGTATTTATTGCTTTTGATTGATTACTGAAATATGAAATACCGCATTTCCATAAGTAGTTGTTTTTCTCATAAACGAAATACAGAAATCAAAGAGGAAAGTCAAGCTCTCAAAGAAGACTTGGGACATTTTCCCCCCTAGGAAATTATTATGAAAGGAGTACAACACAGAAACCAAAACTAAGTATGGAAACTTAGTTTGGACATTTTAAAAGCCAATATGCTGTCAGTGTGCCAAATGCTGCATATATAATTAATATAATGCAAAAAATATTATAAATACTTAGTATACTGCGTTTTTTATACAGTATATATAACAGTATATTAAGTGCTTGGCTTTTAATCTGATTGAGATACATTTTCAGGGCATTTCAATGTAAAAATACTTGTGAATATTTGAAATTTCTGGCACATTTTGAGAATTAGAGCCACTAAATAAATCAAGCCAGTTTCTTATAAGCACATATTACAAATGAACTTTTATTTATTTATTTATTGGAACTACATCAGAATTATTCATTGTATCTTATAATATTTTCTATCAAAGTCTGTTTATATTTACTTGATTTGAACTGCCCACTAATCCTGAGAGGTTGGCTCAGAATGTTGAAAGTAGAAATGATTTCAGAGTTAAGCTCGTTTTCCCAGTAAGGAACCTCAGGCCTGGAGAGGGAAAAAAAAAATGAACTTCTATCATGCTACCGTTGAAAACCGTTTCCAAATAAATTTTTCCTTCTGTTTTTTTTTTTTTTTTTCCTTCTTGATGAATTGCTACACTTTGTTACTGGTGGCATCAGAGAAATAAGCAGAAAAGACTTAGCCACTCAATATGTTCTTTTTAAAAAATGATAGTTAGGAGTGCCTGGGTGGCTCATTGGTGGGTTAAGTGTCTCACTTCAGCCCCAGTCATGATCTCCCAGTTCATGGGTTTGAGCCCCGCATCGGGCTCTGTGCTGACAGCTTAGAGCCTGGAGCCTGCTTCGAATTCTGTGTCTCCCTCTCTCTCTGTTCCTTCCCTGCTTGTGCTCTCTCTCTCTCCTTCAAAAATAAATAAAAACATTAATTAAAAAAATAAAACTTGATGGTTATTTTTAAAAACACTTTCCATGCTCTTGGAACCACGGCTGAAAATGTTAGAAAATTCCTTTGGTGGATCAAAATGTAGGTGATGAGAGATTGCCCACATAAAATAAAATAATAACAAAGCAAATTGAATAAGTCACAAGAGAAGGCACAGGTTGGGGGCGAGGCCTCCTGTTATATATGGAAATATATACATTTTTGGCCTAAACTTGCATGCATTAGCATGAGAAGTGTTTATGTTTCACTGCTTTAATAATAAAATAGTAATATATAAATAAAATCATATCCAAATGAAAGTATATATAAAGCATATCTGGCTCTAATTGGAATACAAATTTTTAATAAAGGGAAAGGCCATTATAGTTGTCATCATAAGAGCTAAGAAAAGAGAACAATTAGAGAACATATGATCCTTACTTAGAGTAGGTAAGGGCTAGATGGGAAATGAAATGACATTTTTTGTAAACAGGAAAAGCTGAAGTAATACATATAAAAAGCAGTGGTATATATGGTTAAAAGTAAACTAGGATCCTACTGTGGAAGGCAAAAACCCAGAAGGCTTAGTTCATAAGTGAAGCCATGGGTAGTAGAGAGCATATGAAAGCTACTGAATAGGGGCGCTTGGGTGGTTCATTAACTTAAGCGTCTGGCTCTTGACTTTGTGTCAGCTCGTGATCTCATAGTTCATGGGTTGGAGCCCCACGTCGGGCTCTCTACTGACAGTGGGGAGCCTGGTTGGGATTCTCTCTCTCCTCCTCTCTCTGCCCCACCCCCACTCGTGTCCTCTGTCTTTCTCCAAATAAAACTAAACTTAAAAAAAAAAGTTAAAAATTTTTCTTTGAAAAGCTATTGAATAATAGGGGCACCTGGGTGGCTTAGTCAGTTGAGAGCCCGAGTCTTTATTTCAATTCAGGCCATGATCTCACAATTCATGAGTTCCAGTCATCCAGCATCGAGCCTGCTTGTAATTCTCTGTCTCATCCTCCTCCAGCACTCCTGCATGCACCTGCTCGCTTGCTCACTCTCTCTCTCAAAAATAAATATTTAAAAAATGTTACTGAATAACAGAGGTGGTTGGAGTAAGATTTGCAGGGAACGAAGAATGGAAGTCAGGGAGAAAAAAATTTGTAATCGACCCTATATATTGGTGGTCTTCGTATTTTATAATATTAATAGACTGGTCTACTTTATGAAAAAAAATTAAGGCTAAAATCGTAAAACTTAGATCAAACTCTTACATTGGTAAATGTTGTGTCAGTGTACATAGTTGGCCAATTTAGGTTTAGATTGGAAGATAAAAATGATAAACTGTTTTCTGTGACTCTGGAATCAGGCTAAGTATGAATTTAATAAGTAGTTTCTGTAGAACAAAACCAGAGATAAAATATTATTATGGGCCTTGTATCTATGTCTCATTTTTGAGCACATACCCTACAAGAAGCTGAGGTGAGCGTTGTGAATCTCTTTGCTCAGAACTGTGAATTTCCTTGTGCATCTCAGAATGGAGGTACTTAACTTACCTGAGTGTGAGGCATATGCAGGGTGGCCCCCAAGACCAAACCTAGTGACTATTTCTTCTGGTACGCTATTGACTGGCTATCTATACCTATCATGAAAGAAAGATCGTCTCCAATAAAATGCTGTAATTGAACGGTGTGGATTCCTAATGTGATATGTCCCTAAGGAATTTGTAATGGTAATTTTTAAATGTTTGACAGAGAAGGACGAGAGTGTGTGAGAGAGAGTAAGCAGGGGAGGAGCAGAGAGAGAGGGAGGGAGGGAGAGAGAGAATCCCAAGCAGGCTCTGTACTGTCAGTGCAGAGCTTGATGTAGGGCTCAAACCCATGAACTGTGAGATCATGGCTTGAGTCGAAATCAAGAGTCAAATACTTAACTGATGCACCGACCCAGGCGCCCCTTTAATGGTAACTTTTAGGATGTATATTTTCTCTTTGAATATCTGAACATAGCTCTTATAAGATGGAGCTGCATTTTTGTAGTAAAGTTAACTATAGCAAAGTAGTGTACATATTTTGTCATAGACTTAGCATGATAAGAGATTGTGGCTAAAGTATGTTTCATAATCAGCTTGCTTTCTTTAGAACAAATTAGTTTATATTTTGCTTTCTGAACGGCATTATCCACTTGTTGAGTTACATCAGAGATCATTTTTTGGTAGTTAGTATATTTTAACTGAAAAGTAGGGTTTAGGAGAGGAACGTTAAAAGCATTGAAGTCTGGCAGAATAGGGAAAAAAAAATAATTTCTTGGTTTTGTCTTCTTTACTTCACTACCCTACCTACCTCAGAAAATATCAAGTCCCTTAATTTCAGGAAATCTTCCTTTGAAGGGCACATGTAAGTATATGAACTAAAACAAGTGGTTTCTGTGTTGTATCCCAGAACGCTTCATGTAACCTTTATAAAACCTGTGTCTTGTACTTGTTGGAATGAGCACTGGGTGTTAAACATAGGGGATGAATCACTGGAATCTACTTGTGAAATTATTATAGCACTATATGCTAACTTGGATATAAATTAGAAAAACAAAAGAAAACTGTATCTTAGGTCATTTGAAGTGATAATCCTGAATACCAAACTAGTGTAAGAACAACTGGATTTCTTAGAGGTATACAGGATTTGGGAGAATAATTTGAGTCGATGCATTCAAATTAACAACAACGATTATATCCGGGATTAACTTAATTTTAACGTATCCAGGAACACAACTCCAGAAAACTAAGTCCTATGTGATAAATTAACGATGCACTGCTAAATTTGTTCTTATCATAACACAGTCTTTTGGACTAAGCCATCTGAATTTTTATGAATTTTTTTGGACATTAGCTCAGTTTCTATTTTGAATTTAAAGCACAGAGATACATAAAGTCATAATTCTCTTGAACTATAATATCAATCTTTTGTTTAGTGGTTAGGTGTTGAAAATCATTGAACACTGGCAAAACCAGCTACTAAGTTTAGTAGCCCAAACTTAATCTCTATATCCACTCATGTAGAAAATAAGTTTTAGCTTATTACCTTAAAATCAGATTGAGCCAGGGAATATGCAGGAATTAAATATAATAGTTTACCTTTATCAATGGGCTCTTTTAAGTTCTTTTTCAGATAGAGGTAGAGGAATTTGAAAGGGGGAAACAATGTTAAACTGTAGTTTTTTTGTTTTGTTTTACATCTTACACGTCAATTTTAAAATGCTTAGCCTCTTGAAATACTGAAAGCAGAGTTAAATTAGCTTCTTTTTGTGTGTTAAATGTGTATTTACCTTAGTATTTAAAAGCTTTCAAAGTAAACTATTAGGGGCATTTTTCATGACTCTGATCTTCTGGTAAAATGCTTTTCTTCAGATTCTGCTGTAAAAATAACTTCGTGGCCTAACATTTATCGTTTCAAAGTATTAAGTACCCACTGAAACCCAGAACTATCTATATGCTGGGCATAGAGACAAAATGGTGATCAAAAACGTATGTCAGTATTTCCATGGAGTTAATGGTTTGGTAGCTCTGCCTTAATTCAATATATACTAGTGTGTCTGGAATCATTATGATTGTCAGAACTCAGAGTTTGGGGAGGGGGTGTAGTGTGCTATTAGAATTGAATGTATAGACAACACAGATGGTGCTAAACATCCTGCGTTGCACAGAATGGCCACCCACAACGCATTACTAGCACAAAATGCCAATGATGTCACAGTTGAGAAACTTTGATAGTGTATAAAATGGCATCGATTAAACAGTTTCACTATTGAATGCATGAATACCATCCAATATGAGTACTTTGAAAGAAAGGAGGCATGGTTTTATGAGAACACATAGCAAAGAAATTTGACCTAAACTGGAGTCAGTGTAAGCCCTCTTTGAGAAAGTTACCTGAAATTTATCTCAAGCTAAAGTGTTCATATGTATATGATGGGGTGAGGGCATCTTGTGAGGAGGGTTCAAAACAGAAGGGATAATGGAAGAAATAGGAATTCATACCAATATGGCAGGAGTCCAAAGGTTGCTGTGAGGGAAGACTGGTGGGGTAAGTAAAATCACTGTTGTGTGGACCCTTTGAGGAACACAAAGCTACAGAAACATCTTAAGGTGGGGCTTGATTAGATCCACAGGTTTGAAAATATTGACTCTGGCTCATTAGAGTGAAATTACAGGAGTACAGAGTTGATGACAGGAAACTAAAATGTTTTGGCAGCTAATAAAGCTATCAGTTACCTGAATCAGCAGTAAGAATAACGGTGGCAATATCCATGTTTGTTGAACTTGTGCATGACAAAAGAAGGACTTTTAAAACTGACTCATAAAGGCACTGAAATTGTAGTTTTAACCCAAAGAGGGGGGCAGGGAAGCTTTGCATTTGGTGAAAGTGTATGTAAGCAAAGACTTCAGCCCCTCTTTTTAAGATGTGTTGTTGTTTTCACCAGAGACATTGAAATGCAAGGTACACTGAATTAGCCAAGAAAAAATAGCCAGTGTATTGAAGAATCACACTGAATTAGCCAAGAAAAATAATGTAAAAGACAAAACCAGAACTTTCTGTCCAATACACAGCACAGGAAGTACTGTACTTAAGCACGTGGTTCAGGATTAAAGTCGAGGAAAGCCACTAAATGGTTAACGGTTTGGTAAAGTGGGGCTGTATCTTTCTCCTGAGTCTGTTCAGTAAGCCATTTCTGCCTTAGCACAGAGGGAGCAAATTAAAGGGTTAGCTTTCTCTGAGCATTGTGTTTTGTTCATAGGTACTGAGAAAATGTTGCAATTGCTGATAAAGTGAATGACTAGTGGCAAAGGTACTTCTTCCTGTTGTAGAAGCTATTGTTTTTCTACCTTTCCCAATAAAGTGAGGGAATTACCAAATCCTGATTTACGTACTCTTTGCTGTTTAAAAGAATTGGTAAGGGAAGTTGGAGAAGGTAGGGAAAGAAAATATAAATAGCATGAATTGTAGCTAATTTTGACTTCAAAATAAATTATTTTCTAATCTTAAATGAAAGCTTTTTTAAAAAAAACTCTGGAAAACATTTAGTTAAGCCTATTTTGTTTAAAGTTGGTAGGAAGAAGGGTAGTAAAATGGTATTGATTCAGGTCCAAAGTTGAAACATAATCTCTGGTTATGAGATGGCATTAAAGCCATTTAGTCAGAATCATAGAGAGAAAGGCAAATTCTTGCACAGTGAGCTTTGCACATGATAACTAGCATCTGTTTGAACAACCTCAGAGAATTTAGGAGATGAGGCAGATCATGGCATTACAGAAGGCAATACTCTGTATTGAAGAATCATTTTCTGAGAATATTTCTTTAATCGTCTCCTACCCTTAGAGTTGTCCTTATAATCCCCTTTCTTCATTCAGAAGCAAAATAAAGCTACCTTTCGAATGTTGGAGATGTTTCTATTTTAATACCCACCCATCAACTGCTTACATGCTAGACTATTCATCACTCTATCCACACTTTGAAAATGGCAGTCAAAACCAATCTCGAGGTACTTTTCTAGATACAGGATGATTGGTTCTGGGAATGAGAAGACTGCAGTTTGTTGTCATTTAGCCATTATATTTCTGATACTCGATTAAATGGATTACAGCTTTATTAGTCAGGATCTATAATGGTTTTAGTGATAAGGACCAACATTTAACTACTTTTTCTTATACTGGACTTATTGCTCTGTTGATTAAGAAACGATGTAGAGGGGTGCCTGGGTGGCACAGTCGGTTATACATTCTACTCTTGGTTTCAGCTCAGGTCACAGTCTCACATTCAGTGAGTCTGAGCCCCTCAGTTGGGCTATGCACTGACAGTGCAAAGTCTGCTTGGTATTCTCTCTCTCTCCCTGTCTCTGCTCCTTTCACACTTGGGCATGTTCCCTCCCTCTCTCTCTTCCTCTTTCCTTCTCTCTCTCTCTCTCTCTCTCTCTCTGTCTCTCTCTCTCTCTGTCTCTCCAAATAAAAAACCATAAAAAAAAAAAGAAAAATGAGGTAGATATTACACTGGTTAAATCTAATTTCTACAGTGTTTTGCCAAAACTTTTTATATTATTTCATGACCTGAAGATGTTGTAGTTCAGTGAGCTTAACGCTCCCAGAGTAATTACATCCAAATAGTAAGGGCGATGAATTCAGTTTTGGATGTGGTGATTTCTATATTCCCATGATACCTTCAAGTAGAGATGGTTTCCTGAAAAGTTAGAGGTTTCACCCACTCTCGGAAAGGAGAGCATTCCTTTTGTAAGCCACAATGGTGTAAAGTGAAGAAGCAATTATAATTAATTTATAATGTAAAAATTTTGAGCATTCCCAGACGGTAAAAATATCCTCTCTCAGGCTTTTCTCATCCCTTAGGACACATCTTGGAAATGGATGCAGAAAATAAATCAAAATCAAGCACAGATGCTCACAGATGCAGTTCAGAGCTATGGTGGCTTGATACTGCGAAGCGGATTGTGGTTCCTTAAGTATGCGAAGGAACGTGCCCATGCCACTGTCCCTGCTTGGGGCCCTCACTGACTCTAGAAGGACCCTCTGCAAAAACAGACGCTGAATGCTATTCTCACTTTTGGCCTTTTCTCATAAAAATGAAAGTCCCCTTCAGATTTCTTCTGGCTGTCAAAAACAGGTACTAATGTAGGTCTTTTGTATAAGCCAAGTGGCCTAATGCCAACTTTTGAAAGGTGGGTGGGGTGTACCTATGTTGAAGGCTCAGAAAAAGGTAAAGACTATTTTACCTCTACGTTAGGAATGATAAGTATAAAGGGAATTGCTGAGGCCTTGGGTATGAGTTACAACCAAAAAATAGAATGCATAAGTTGAGAAAGAGGAGACATGATGGAAATGTCGGGGCATTATGATTTATAAGGAGCAAAATCAAAAAGTGAAAAAGAGAAGATGGGTTCAGAGGGAAAGGAGAGAAATAAGGAGGAAGAAGACTGTGCATCTCACATGGGAGACTTTGAAGGACCTAGGCGTTTCCTGCAGCATCAATACTGGAGGAAAGTTAAATAAGACAGTAACTAAACCATAGATATCCGAGTAAGTGATTGGCTTGGAATTGGTGACTTCGGCAAGGACCGTGTTTGTGAAGTAACAGATTATAACGGATTGAATTGAGTCAGGACTCGGTGAGAGTTGAGAATATGAATACAGTCAATGCAATATACATTGAAATTCTGTTTCGAATGGAGGATTTGGAGCTGGAGGAAAGGCTGCAGTTCAGGGGTGTTGGTCCTAGGTAAAAATGGAGTAACAAGTTCTTTTTTAAAAAAGTTAATTTATTTATTTTGACAGAGGTGGAAAGAGAAAGCACAAGCAAAGGAGGAACAGAGAGAGAGGGAGAGAGGGAAAATCACAAACAGGCTCGGCACTGTCAGCACAGAACCTAATGGCGGACTCAAACTCAACAATCGTGACATTGTGACCTGAGCCGAAAGCGAGAATAGGAATCTTAACCAACTGATCCACCCAGGTGCCCCAAGAAGTCCCAAAGTAAAAATAGGGAGAATGAGGATGAACAGTATTGTTACATGCTGAGCTTAAGTTCTTAAAGGTTTTTATATGGTGGTAAATGAGAAATAGTATAAAATAGAGCTTTACATAGGCTAGCAGTAGCATAACCACAACCATATGGGGGAGAGGTGTAGGAAAGGCAGCCTCTACTTTTGAGGGACACTTGGAAAAGCTGTGTCTTCTGGGAACACTAGAGTCTGTTAAAGCAATGGATGAAGGAGTTTCCTGGAAATAATAGTATGCAGGTAGGCTTTTTTTTTTTTTTTTTTTTTTTTTTTTTTTTTTTTCTGTGAAATAGGTATTCAACGACTCTGGAGGTAGGTTACAGAAGGCAAAGCTGATGAAAATTTGTGGAGACAGTAGCATTGATTAGTAAGGAGACCTGAAAGACTTCTATTTGTTGGTGGTTGAAGCAGTTACATGGATGTGAAGTGTGTGAAAATGTTGGATCTGAAAGGAACTTGATGAACTTGATTCTGTGTCCATGCATGCCATGTGTCAGAGGCCTACCTATGCCGGCTGTCTTTCTGCTTGTGATTAGAGCATTACGTAGGACATTGATGAAAATCTCTGACAAGGGTAAAAGGGTGACTAGCAGCAGAGAGACCATTATAATTAGCATTGGCTCAAAGTAATAACTTCAATTCCCCATCTGACTCATGAATTCCTCCAACTTGTTGGCTCACTTTGCAATCACCCCTCCACTCACCATTTCCTAAAGTCATTACTTCCTTTTGAAATCCCAAATCTCCCCTGGATTGAGTATTTGTTCTGTGGTTGACAGAATCTTGGATGAAATTCATGTAGGAAACTGTGTCACGATCCTTTTGTCATATGTGGTCTTGGTGATTTTATCAAAAGTGCCAAAAACAAAAAGTCAAGTGGAAGAAACAACTTAAAGATGTGTTTTAATTGACAAGATGAAAGTAAGAGGAAAGTAATTTTAGTGGGTGGGTGAAAATGTTTTATTGGCCTTGAAATCTTGCATCACTGGAATCTTGTGCTAGAGTGGCTAAATAGCTCAGAAGTAAGTTCTTGCTCACATTGGCCTGATGTCACTACTGCAGACAAACTAATTTATTATGGATGACTTGCGATGCTTTTTTATTTGTCTCCATTTCAGCACTTTTAATATGTTGGGCAAAGTCTATTGATTCATGCAGGTTTGGCTTTTATGGTAATTTATTTTAAAGGAGCCCTTGAAGAAAGCTTGCAGAAAAGATGGATATTTTTCAGATCTTAACCCAAGTGGAATAAAAGAAACACAAGAGGTTTGTTTTTCTCCAGTTGAGTTAATGTTTCCTCTATGGGTTAACTGGTGGGTGGGTCAGGGTTGATGGAGAAAGGATATTGTTACATGGTCAGTAACACTCCTGGTTATTTAATATTGAATGCCAGTGATGGACTGTGCACTTGAAAAAACATGGGAGTTACATGAAAGGCGTGATTCAATTTCGTTTTTCAGAACCTGGAAAATTTCCTTTCTGAGAGGCCTCAGTGTGCTACGGTAAGGGTTTGTTAAACGGATTATATTTTGAAGTATATTGTGACTAACTAATAGTCTCATTATCCCTGCATCAGGAGCATCTGAAAAGTACAAGTAAATAGCCTGTTTCATCTTGCATGTCTTTTCATGTAAATGTACAGTTTGTCTCGATTGGATCTAAATTGTGGAGCAGACAGAGCGCATGCGTCTACTTTCCATGGCCCTCATGGGACATCAAATTGAATTCTCCTGTGTATTGTTCTATCTTGACTACATTTGTCTGCTTCTATCTCTGCTATGCAAAGAGATTACGGAGTTTTATCTTCCTGGTGGGAAACTGGGGGAAAAAAAACACAAACTATATTCTCCCCTTTATTGATAAGCATCTTCGAGAAAAATTGCAACTAAATAAGTTAGTTTTAAGTGGTTGGTAGATAAGAGAATCCTGGATCCTGAATAAAAATGATGCTCATTGCAGAGCATTTGAAACCTGGACAGACTACTGAGAGGCCACAGATCAGGGATTAAAGTAAAAACCAAAAACAAAACAAAAAACTATTTCTGTCTCATGAGAAACAATTGAACAGAGAATGAACACAAAGCTTTCTGTTTTATCAGTATGTACAAGTACTATCAATTTTCCTGCTGTAAAGCTAGCTTTTAGCTTCTGTGCAGAAAAAGAGGAAATCACCGGAGTTATACCACTATTTTACTTAGATAATTTATTGAAACAAATTATGGTGTCCTTTAACCATCTCATTATAGTTTCGAACTTTTAAATTTGCCTTTGGTTAGAAAAAGGTGAGGGTAACTGAACCTAATTAGAGGTAAGGAAAGGATAAAATGGATAAAAATCTTACATTGTGAAAAGGTGGAAACGTTCTTTTTAGTGGATATTGAAGAGAGGGAACCAAATATTCAGAAAAGGTTTAGTTTCTTATTCATTTTTGAGGAAATAATTTTAACATGTTTGAGATCAATTGAAATGTTCCTGAATATTTATTTTGCTTTTTCAGTGACTTCATCTAATATTCTTACCAGGATTTATGTGTGTGTGTGTGTGTGTGTGTGTGTGTGTGTGTGTGTGTGTGTGTGTGCGCGCGCGCGCGCGCTAGGAGGAGACATGAGGTGCAGTGTATTTTGTTACGGGGAATATAAGGAAATAGGAAAACCATGTTCTCGTGTTCTTTATATCAAGTTCTTGATGGATTTTATATAATGACTTTCGTTTACATTTGATGTACATAAGTATCAATTTAGTGGGGAGAGCAGGAAAGAATACACAGTTGATTGCAGTTTGAATGGAGAGAAAATGGGAAGAGTTACATGTTAGAAGGGAAGGATTTCAGGAAGAGGTTGAGATTTGACTTGACCATGGAAATTTTTAGAAAAGTACAGTGCACTGATGTGAAACAAGCATGGGTTCAGAGGTGAGCATGGTAATAAAGTAGGTGTTACTCTGGTGCCATAGAGCATTTGGGAAGCGGCTGAAATTTGAAAATGTGGTTTATTTAAGATTTTAGAAGCATGCACATCCAAGTATAAGGAAATTGGAACTTATCTGACGTTCTCTTTGATAAAACAAAAAGAGTTAGAGGTATATACTACAGAAAATAAGTACAATATTCATACACCTACAGGAACAACAGAATCAAAATAAGGGGAATAGTGGATTTAAAAAAAAAGTCCTAGATGTAGTAAATGTTCCTTTGCATAAAGAGTTTAGAGATAATTGAGGCTTAGAAAATAAAGATGTTATATGCTCATGGACTTGACAAATAGGGAGCAAGGGATCACATTTTTGGAGAAAATAATAGAAAATTAGTAAGTTGCTAATACTCAGCCAGATCTTCATTGTGGGACACTTTTTCCTACTCCTTTTCATGCCTTGAACTTTTTCCTATGATGGACACTGTGAGTGACACCTTATGGAGAACTGTTTGCCTTTAAAGGACATTGAGTTTGCCCAGGCATTTAAATTGTCGGTGGTTACTTTAGAGTGCATTCGATATGGTTTTATTCTTTATTAACTTGACACTAATTTAGTCTTAGTTCTAGACCATGGACCTTTTTCTAGGTCATAGAGTATATTGCTAAGGTAAGGCCTTCCTGGGGGTATCAAGGAAGCTGTTCATTCCCAGGTGTTGAGGGGGGGAGGTCTCTGCTCTCTAAGCCAGAATGCCAGTGCTCCTAGCATGACGTAGCCTCTTATATCGCTGCTCGTTGCTCAGTGTTCAGCAAAACAGCGGGTGTTTCCTACTAAGTTTCCCAGATTTTCACACAGTAGGACTATACTCTTGGCAGCGGAAAGATGATAAATCCCCATGAAGATTTCTGGGACCCTGTCTGCATACTTGCCTCTTCTCTGTTAACCCTGCTGTACAGATTCCAGCATCTTCATTAGCTTAGAATGAAGATCTCTGTCTGCTCCGGCCAACCACACCCACCACTACTAGGGGTGCATTATCTTGCCCTATAGCTAGAATGTGCTTCTAGACCGAAATACAGGGATATGCTGTGCTTACTTTGTGTTTACCTTTTCTGAAGTATCAAAGTCCTATGCCTGTTACTGACCAGATCCTAGAAAGTTTTCTCATGTTTTGTTACATCGTTGTTTTCAGTGATGGGACAAGTATGTCACCAGTTACTTGTTTCTTGTGCCATACTAAGATTCTGTGTTCTAATCTTTCTTTGTCAAACACATGCAGAGGACTTTGTATGGATCATTCTAAAGTCAGCTTAAATCAGGTTGAAAAGTCTGTTTTCTTCTTTCTTCCCCGATCTGAGAGTGAGTGTATGACAAAATCTATTACTTGGATGATTTCAAATGGAGTTTCTTAAACAGCTAGCAAATGAAAATGTTCGCTAAGTTTACCTTCTTTCATGACTCTTAAGTACTAACTATTTCAAGATCCATCAGATTTCTCAGGATGGTTTGTAAAAGATTTAAAAAAAAGACCAACATCAGTTGGAGAATGAATCTGGTTCTGTTCTGGTATCTATTATTGCCACAGTCTTCCCCAGGTTCAAGTGCCAAGCTTGGGAAAAGTGAGAAAGGACTTTGTGACTGGCCACAAGATGGGTAGATTAATTCTGTATAATTTATTTTTTTGTTGTAACCTGACTTCAAAATGAAAACATTGCTGGGAGAGGTCAGCAATTTACCAGCAGTAATGCAAAACTCAATTTCGATTTCAAGGGGATAATTTAGTTGAATTGGATATAATAACTTAGCTGGGGAAGCTAAATTTTCAAAATTACTTAATAATTTTTATAGAGTCTTCTAAAAATAAACACAAGAAATAAACACTTCCCACATCATTCTGGAAGGGCATTGTTACCTAATAAAACCCAGACAAAGATAGCACAGGAAAACAGACTGATACATCGCATGGGTACAGAAGTGGAAATTCTCAATAAAATATTAGTGAAACAAATCCATCAAGGATTTTATCTACCAACCGAGTGATATTTACCTAGGAATGCAAGGTTGGTTTCACATCCAAAAACCAACCAGTGAAATCTATCTTATTAAAATAAAGGAGTCAGACAACCTAATGTTACTAATAAAGAACATTTAAAAGAATAGAATACACATAGTTGATAAAGAAGTAAATTGAACAAATGAGGAATACAAGGGACCTTCCTGAGCTTGATAAAGAAACATCTACGAAAATACTGAGAGCTAAAATTACACTTGATGGTGGAACAAGACAGGAATGTCTCCTCTTGAGGCTTGTATTCAACATTGTATTGGTCCTGTTAGCACCGCAGTTACACAAGAAAAGGGGAAAAGGGGGCATCCCCATAAAAAAGATACAGTAAAACTCCCTCCATTTGTAGATGCCTTGATTTTGTACATAGAAAACGGTAAGGAATCCATACAAAAATATGTCACAGTTAATAAATAAGTTTGGCAAAGTTGCAGAACACACTATTAATACGCCAAATTTAATTCTACTCTTGTACACTAGCAGAGATGACAGTAAAATGAAACTAAGAATGAAGTCCATTTACAATACCACCAAGAAGAGTAAAAATACTTTGGAATAAATTCACAGATTGATCCTGAAATTCATGTGGAAAACAAGGGATCAAGAATAGCCAAAACAAACTTGGAAGAGAAGAGTAAAATGGGGTTGGGAGGACTCAGGTTTCCTGAATTCAAAACTTACCAGAAAGTCACAGTAATGATGGAGTGTGATGCTGCCTAATGACAAACATATAAAATGATGAGATTGAATTGGCAGTTGAGAAGTAAACAGATACATTTATGATGAGTTGATGTTCAACAAGGGTGACCACATAATTCACTGAGGCAAAGAAAAACATTTTCAACAAATGGGCCAAACAAGATCTCCCTGGGAAAAGGATGGCATAAGAACTCTATCTCACTTGATACGTAACTCATAGTGGGTGCTAGACTTAAATACAAGAACTAAAATTATAAAAAACCCTTGAAGACAACATAAGAGTACATGTACCTGACATTGGTTAGGTGATGGTTCTTAGATACAATAACATAAATCTGACTGACGAAATGAGAATGAGATGAATTGGGCTTCATCAGAATGGAAGACTTGTATACTGTAACTGATGCTGTCAAGAAAATGAAAGACAACCCACAGAATGGGGGGTGGGGTGTATTTGTAAAATAAATATTTGATAAGGGGCTTGTATCTTAAGTATGTAAAGAACTCAAAAATTAATAGAAAAATAGCCCAATCAAAAATAAGTACATGATTTGAATTGAAATTTCTTCAAAAATAAGTTCTTCTAAGAAGTACATGAAAAAATGCTCAGCATTATTGCTATTAGGAAATTTCAAATCAAAATCACTCTGGAATACAGCTTCACATGCAGTAGAATAGCTGTAACGTAACGTAGACAAAATGCGTGAGATGACAATGTGGGAAAATACTACTACTTGTGTAGTCCTCTAAATGCTGAATCTTGAGTTGCTACCGTATGACTTAGCATTCTCACTCCTAACTATATTCCCAAGAGAAATGAAAACATGCATTAACCTGAAACGTGCAGGGATCTTCATGTTACCATTTTTCATGGTAGCCAAAGACAAAATAAACATTTGTTCAGCACTTGGCAAATGGATAAATTGAATGTGCTGTATTTGTACAATAGAATATTGGCAGCAAAAAGAATGAATTACTGATGCACGCATGAGCAAACTTTAAAAACACTATATCAAGTACAAGGAGCCAGTCAGAAAAGACCACATTTTCCATGATTACATATGAAATGTCCAGAATAACAAATGTGTGGAGAGAGCAGTAGAGGGGTAATTGCCTAGTGCTCGAAATTGGGGGATGGAGTGACTGTTAATGTGTAGAGAGTTTCTGTTTAGGATGCTGAAATGTTCTGAGATTGTGATAATGATTGCACATGTCTCTGAATATATTAAAAAAACACTGAATTAAACAATTACAGAGGATAGGTTTTACGGTATGGAAAGTATATCTCAGTAAAGCTTTCAAAATATATTCTGTCATTTTATTTACTCTAAAACTAATTTCCCTCCTTGGGATCAAGGACGTAAAGTTACACATTAAGTTGAATATCTTGGATATGCTAGTCACATGTAGCCATCTAAATTTAAACTAATTAAAATTATGTACAATTTAAAATGTACTGGTTACATAATGGTTCCTCAAGAGCCACATGTGTCTAATGACTATCTCACTGAACAGGGCAGCTCTAGAACATTTCTGTCATCCCACCAAGTTCTGTTGGAGCTGCTTTGCATGACTTAATTCAATTGTAGATAGGGTTTTGCCACAATCTTTGCAAAATCCAGTGGTAAATACTGAGGCCATTTTTGGGAAACTGCTAAAATTCCCACTTCAGTCACTAAAAGAGGCCTCTCTATAGTATAAATTCTGCTTTTTCTTCTGGTTTTTAAACATTGCTTATGTTTCTCTTGAAATGTGAGAAAGCTCACTCGCTGGTCCAAGTGAAGACAACAGTTTACTAACAAGAGATCCAAACTTGAGAAAGTGGTCTAATTTTTTTTTTAGGAGTGGGGGTAAGTTAAGGTGGACATAGAGGAAACAGACATTAAAAAATCAGGTCTAGGAAGAAGTTAGTTCTTTTCTTTTCAACTTAAAATTATTTTGCCAAGTGTTTTCAGAATGCAGAGGCAAGGTACTTTTTACTGTAATACAGACACAAAACAAGAAACATGTCTAATTCTCATCGTGCTCTACTTTCGCCTGACAATTTTTGGTCGATTTATTACCACCTAGAGGTATCCTTACAAGTTTCCATATCCAGAGACGGGGAATAAATTTTCACAACATATTTACACATTTTGCTTTTTTTGTTGTTATGAAAGTAATAGGGGCTTGCCACATAAAGTTTGCAAAATGCAGATAACCATGGGAAAGAAAATAAAGATTAGCTATAATTTCACCACCATATGGAAACTATATTGATGTTTCAGGTTTTCTATATGTTACATATTCTCTTCATATTTAAATACCTGATCTTGCATGTTATTTTAAAATATTTTTACATTTCTAATTAAAAGGAAGTACTGTAGTTGTAAATGATTATGTGAGTGCTTACAAATCTTGATATTTTTTTAACAAATAATACCCCTACTTTAAAAAAAAATTAAAAATTGTTCTTTGTGGGTAGTTTTAACTTCAGGATCTTCAGAGTTTTTGTGATGAATGACATCTTGACAACAATTGATTCTTGAGAAAAATTGTTTTAGTCACGTTATGGAATGTATTTATTCATGTCTTTTTTCTTCTCAGAACAGATTAGTAAATGCATCAACTCTCAAAAGTCAAAATGCATTCTAAACCTTCTGCTTCCTATGTTTAGTTCAAAGGGTTGAAAAGGCCTTTCATTTCTAGGTTGTAAACTCAAGTGTGACTCTTGTTGGTATTTGCTGTATCCAAACCTGCACTCTAAATACTGGTGCACTCAATCTACTCTCCAGTGTTTAACATGACAGAAAATGTAACCACATTTGACACTGATGAAGGAAGCCACTCTGTCCAATGGATGAGAGACTGAGTTACCATGTGCTTTTTCTGTTTTCTTTCTCTCTCTCACTAGATAGAATGCATAAGTACATATATGCTGTATATACACAGACATATATATGTACATACATGTACACCAACATGCATACAAGTAGTTAAAGGTGATCTTTTCTGAACAGTGTGGTTATCCCAAGGGTGTCATTCAGTAAAATTTAGTGATGTATACATACTTACATTGAAAGTGTATACCTACGTCACTTATCTGTACTGGAAGAAATAGAACAAGTGAGTTCTTGTGAGTGAATGTCATGTTTGGGTAGAATTATTAACACATTTTGAAGCCAAATGAATTTTTAAAAATACCTGTGTCAAAATTGAAGCAGGGATTGGGTAAATCTCATCTCTTCCTATTGCAGAATTTATCTCTAGAGCATATATTTTAATTTTATATTGCTTTAAAATATAATGTCTCAAGTATTGGCAATGGCACTTGTACTACTGGGTGTAAAACAAAGGCTTCTTTTCTTTGCTTTTTTATCCAAAATATTAACCTTCATGCAAAAGGAAATGCATTGCATTTATGATTTCATCCTTTTCTTGATCATAACTAGGAAAGAATAGAGGTCACTGGCTAAATATGCCACAGACCTTTTTTCCACTTGAGAGCATTTTGAAAAAACATTTGAATCATTTTTTCAGTTTTGTGATTTTTTTTTTTTAACGTAGTATGTAAGTTACAGAGAATGATTTGTACTATCCAGTTGCACTTAAATTAGGTCAGGGAGATACCTTTTACCCTTTTGTAATTAAGATTCCTATTTCAATTTTATTAGGTACCTGTGATAAGGGCTGCTAAATTTGGAGGTAGACATTTGGAATATTGTCTTTCTTAATTTACCCCTTTGATATTTTTAGATAAGACCATATTACTGAGATATTACCTACTGCACACATTGTACATATTTTTTTTTACTGTTTTTCATTTAAGAAGGTTACTGTAGACTAACTTTGCATTCCAAACTAGCTTTTTAAAATGTACTTTAAAAATTGAAGTATAATTAATATGCAGTGTTTCGTTAGTTTCAGGTTTACAATAGAATGATTCAACAATTCTTTACATTACTCACTGCCTGCCACAGTAAGTGTACTCTTAACCCTTTTACCTTTTTTACCGATCCTGTCACCTACCTCCCCTCTGGCAACCACCACTTTGTTCTTCATACTTAAGAATATGCCTTGTTTGGTACCTTTTTTCTTCTGTTGTTTCTTAAATTCCACATGTGAGTGAAGTCATATGGTATTTATCTGACTGCTTGACTTGATCTAGCATCATACCCTCTATGTCCAGCTGTGTGCTTGAAAATGCGATCATCTCATTATGTATTATGACTAATTTGTCATTGTGCATATGTGTGTGTTATTTTTTATATGTGTAAAATCATCTTGATCCATTTATCTGTTGATGGACATTGGGGTTGCATCTAAAATGTGGCTTTTCTAAATAATGTTGCAGTGAACATAGAGTTTATATATTGTTTTAGTATTTTTTAGTGTCTTTATATTCTTTACGTAAATATCCAGTAGTAGAATTATTGGATCATACAGTAATTCCATTTTAAAAATTTTGAAGAACCTCCATACTATTTACCACAGTGATGGTACCAATTTGCATTCCCACCAACACTATACAAGGGTACCTTTCCTTGACATCCTCTTGAACACTTGTTACTCGTTGTTAATTTTAGCCATTCTGACAGGTATGAAGTGATCTCTTATTTTGATGTGCAGTTCCCTTATAATTAGTGATGTTGGTCATCTTTTCATGTGTCTGTTGGCCATTTGTATGTCGTCTTTGGAAAAATATCTATTCAAACCTTCTGTCCATTTCTAATCAGATTATTTGGTGATTTTTTTCTTTTTTTAGCTTTGAGTTGTGTAATTTTTTCTGTATTTTGGATATTAACCCCTTAAGAGATATATCATTGGCAAATATCTTCTCCCATTCAGTAGCTTGTCTTTTTGTCTTGTTCAGGATTTCCTTTGCTCTGCAAAAGCTTTTTATTGGGTTGTGGTCCCAACAGTTAAATTTTGCTTTCATTTCCCTTGTCGGAGGAGACAGATTTAGAAAAAGGTTTCTACAGCTTATGTCAAAGAAATTACTGCCTATGTTCTCCTCTAGGAGTTTTATGTTTTCTGGTCTCCCATTTAGATCTTCAGTCCATTTTGAGTTTTTGTGTATGGTATAAGAAAGTAGTCCAGTTTCATTCTTTTGCATGTAGCTGTCTAGCTTTCCCAGAACCATTTATTGAAGAGACATTTTATATTTTGGCCTCCTTGTCCTAGACATATAGACCATAAAAGTATGGCTTTGTTTCTGGGCTCTCTATTCTGTCCGGTTGGTCTATAGGTCTGTGTTTGTGTGAGTACCATACTGTATTATTTTAATTTTTTAACATTTTTTTTTTTGAGAGAGAAAGCAAAAGCATGAGCAGAGGAGGGGCAGAGAGAGAGAGAGAGAGAGAGGGAGACACAGAATCCGAAGCAGGCTCCTGGCTCTGAGCCGTCAGCACAGACCCTGATGCAGGGCTTGAACCCACAAACTGAGATCATGACCTGAGCTGAAGTCAGATGCTTAACTGACTGACCCAACCAGGCGCTCCTGTTTTGATTACTACAGCTTCGTAGTCTATCTTAAATCTAGAATTGTGATATTTCCAGCTTTGTTCTTCTTTCTCAAGATTGTATTGGTTATTTGGGAACCTTTTGTGATTGCAAACAAATCTTAGGATTATTCTAGTTTTGTGAAAAATGTTGGTATTTTGATAGGGATGGCATTAAATCTATAGATTGCTTTGGGTAGTATGGATATTTTAACAATTTGGTTCTTCAAATACAAGAACATGAAATATCTTTGCACGTGTGTCATCTTCAGTTTCTTTCATCACTGTTTAATTGTTTTGAAGTGCAGATCTTTTCCTGGGTTAAATTTATTCTTAGGTATTTTACTCTTTTGGTGCCATTGTAAATGAGATTGTTCCTTTCATTGCTTTTTCTGCTAGTTCATTATTAGAGGACAGAAATGCAACAGATTTCTGCATATTAGTTTCATATTCTGCAACTTGATTGAATTCATTTATCAGTTGTAGTTTTTGGTGGAATCATTAGATTTTTTCCATATGTAGTATTAGGTCATCTACAAATACTGGAAGTTTTGTTACTTTCTTAGCAATATGGATGCTTTTTCCTTCTTGTCCGATTCCTGTCTGTGGTGAGGACTTCCAGAACTGTGTGGAATAGAACTGATGAGACTGGACATCTGTCTTCTTGCTGATCTTAGAGGAAAAGCTCTGTTTTCCCTCATTCAATGTGATACTAGCTCTAGGTTTTTTGTATAGGGCCTTATTATGTTGAGGTATGTTCTCTCTAAACCTACTTTTGTGAGTTTTTATCATGAAAGGGTGTTGTACTTTGTCAAATGTTTGTTTTTTTTTTTTTGCATCTATTGAAATGATCATAAGGTTCTTACTCTTTTTCTTGTCGACGATTTTTGTTTTTCATTTGTGTTCATCAGATAATGAAGTTTTTTTTTTTTTTTTTTTTGTGGCATCTTCACCTGGTTCTGTTGGCAGAGTAATGCTGGCCACATAGAATGGATTTGGAAGCTTTTCTTCCTCTTCTACATCTGGAATAGTTTGAAAAGAATCGGTATTAACTGTTCTTTGGATGCCTGGTAGAAATCACCTGTGAAATCCATCTAATCTTTAACTTTTATTTGTTGGGAGCTTTCTGATAATTGATTCAATTTCATTGATGATAATTGGTCTGTTCAAATTTTCTTTTTCTTCCTAATTCACTTTTGAAAGGTTATGTGGTTTTAGGAATTTATCCATTTCTTCTAGGTTGTCCAATTTCTTGGTATATAGTTTTTCATAATATCCTCTTATAACCCTTTATATTTCTGTGGTGATGGTTGTTATTTATCCTCTAGTATTACTGATTTTGAATTCTCTCTCTTTTTTCCTTTTTGAGGAGTCTGGCTTAAGGCTAACAAATTTTGTTAGTGTTTTTAAAGAATGAGATCCTGGTTTCAGTGATAACTTTCTTTTTATTCTGTTTCTTTCTTTCTTTCTTTCTTTCTTTCTTTCTTTCTTTCTTTCGCTTCAGTCATTATGATTTCCTTCCTTCTAATGGCTTTTTGCCTTTGTTCTTTTTCTTGCTCTTTAGGTGTAAGATTAGGTTATTTGAGATTTTCTGGTTTCTTGAGGTATAATCTTTCCTATTGCTATATCTTTCCTCTTAGAACAGTTCTTGTTGCATCCCAAAGATTTTGAACTGTGGTTCTCATTTTCATTTGTCTCTGTATTTTTTGATTTCCTCTTTGATTTCCTCATTACCCATTTGTTTATTTATCCTCCATGTATTTGTGCTGTTTTCATATTTTTTTGGTGACTGATTTGAGGTTTCATACCATTGTGAACAGCAAAGATGCATGATACAATTTCAGTCTTTGTTAATTTATTGATATTTGTTTTGTGGCCTAACAGGATCTCTTCTGGAGAGTGTTCCACGTGCCCTTGAAAAGAATGTGTATTCTGCTGTTGGTGGGTGAAATGTTCTGAATATATCCGTTAGGTGCATTTGGTCCAGTGTGTCATTCAAAGCCACTGTTTCCTTGCTAATTTTATGTCTGGATGATCCATCTGTTATTGTAAGTGGCGTTTTAAAGTCCCCTACTATTAATGTATTACTGTCAAATTCTCCTTTACGTTCTTTAATAGTGGCTTTATGAATTAATGTACTCCATTATTGGGTGCATAAATATTTCCAATTGTTGAATCCTCTTCTTGAATTGTTCCCTTTATCATTATGTAGTGTTCTCCTTTGTCTCTTGTTCAAGACTTCATATTAAGGTCTCTTTTGTCTGATAAAAATACTGCTACCCCAGCTTTATTTCATTTTCATTTTTATGGCAAATATTTTTTCATTCCTTCACTTTCAATCTGTATATGTCTTTAGGTCTTAAATGAGTCTCTTGTGGGTAGCGCATAGATGGGTCCTTTTTTTTTTTTTTTTTTTAAATCCATCATTCACTATGTCTTTTGTTTGGTACCTTGAGTCCAATTACATTCAAAGTAATTTTAGATATTAGTGCCATTTTATCACTTGTTTTGTTGTTTCTGGAGATGCTCTCTGATTCTTACTGTCATTTTTTCACTTGTTTTAAGGTAATTCCATAGTTCTCTCTCTTCCCTTGTGGTTTGATGGCTTTCTTTATGACATGTTTGGATACCTTTTTCTTTATTTTTTGTGTATCTGTTACAGGTTTTTCATTTGTGGTTACCATTAGGTTCATATATAACAACTTAGGCATATAGCAGTCTATTTTAAGTTGATGGTCACTTAAATTTAAACCCATTCTGAAAGTACTAAGATTTTAATACCCCCCCCCCACATTTAAGGTATATAGTGTCATACTTTATATACTTAGTGAATCCCTTGACTAATGTTGACAGATAAAATTGATTTTACTGCTTTTGTGCTTTAACCATGATACTTGATTTCTAAGTGATTAACCTACTAGTTTTATTATGTTTGCCTTTACCTGTGAAAATTTTTGTTTTAGTAATTTTCTTACTCCTGATTATGGCCTTGTCATCAAAGAATTTACTGTTTTTTGTAAGGCTAGTTTAGTGTTGATGATCTCCTATAACTTTAGCTTGTACAGGAAATTCTTTATCTCTCCTTCTGTTGTGAGTGACAGCCTTGCTGAATAGTGTATTCTTGGTTGCAGTTTTTTTCCCCCTTTCAGCACTTTGAATGTGTTGTGCCACACTCCCTTCTGGATTGTAAGGCTTCTGGTGAAAAAACTCTCATAGCTTTAGGAGATTTCTCATTTCTTTAGCTGCTTTTAAAATTCTCTCTTTATCACTGCTCTTTTCCACTTTAACTGTTAAATGTCTTGGTGTGGACCTTTTTGGGTTGATTTTTCTTTGAGGCTCCCTTGGCCTCCTGGATCTGGATTTCAGTTTCCTGATCCAGATTAGGGACATTTGAAGTTATTATTTCTTGAGAAAATTTTCTGCTCCCTTTTCTTTCTATTTTCTTAGATCTCTATAATATATTGTTAATATGCTTGATGATGTCACTGAGTTCCCTTAATCTATTATCATTTTTTATTCCTTATTTTTGCTATTAAGCTTGGCTGCTTTCCTTGACTCTGTCTTCCCGGGTACTGATCCTTTCTTCTGCCTTGCTCTAATCTGATATTGGTGGCCTTAAGTGTATTTTTAATTTCAATTATGTAGTTCTTCAACTCTGGTTCTGTTTTTATATTTTCTGTTTCTTTGTTGAGGTTCTTACTGAGATCCTACATTCTTAAGTCCAGTAACTATCATTATAACCATTACTTTGGATTTTTTATTAGACCTATTGCCTCCATTTCATTTAGGTCCTCTGCTGTGATTTCGTCCTATTTTTCATCTTGGATATATTCCTCTGTCTCGTCATTTTATCTGTGTGTGCATTTCATTTCATCAGCAAAGTCACATATGTCTTCTCATCTTGGAGGTTGTGTCTTCAAGAAGAAGAGGTCCAGTGGTTTCCTATAGCATGTTGCCTTTGACCACCCGACCCAGATGCCTCAAAGGGATCTGTGTGGGTTGTGTGTGCCCTACTGTTGAAGCTGAGCCATGTTTGCCTTTAGTCCAGTTGGCTGCATTGGCCCACTTTGGCTCTTTCGGACAGTGTCAGTCCTTGTGCTATGAAGGGGTTGTCTGGGCCGCCTTGGGTTTGTTGTCGGACAGTGTCAGCAGTCAGACCACCCGCCAGCCCTCAGCCTATCTACTGAGGCTGTGGCTGTACCAACCTACAGGGTGTCTTCCCTGCCTTGTTCTCTGGGAGGTTTTCATTGGTGGGTGAGACTAGGAGTCAGACCCAGGGCCTACCTTCAATCCCTCTGCTCAGGCTGTAGTCATACCAAGCTGCAGGACTCTCGCTGTGTGCAGCCCCCTGAGAAGTTTTTGTTGCTGAGCTGGACCAGCAGTCAGGTCAGATGCCTGCCCCAAGACCTTCTGCTGTGGCTGCAATTGCACTGATAGGCAGAACACTTGCTCTGTGCTGCCACCTATAAAGCTTGGCTGCTGGGACTGTGGGCACACTGGTGTATGTGATTATCTCCCCCTACCCCCAGGGCAGCAGTCACATTGGAGTGGCTGTGGTCCCTGCCAGGGTGGCTTGCAGTGTGTGTGGGGTTAGGAGCTGCTTTGGATGGGCATCTACTGAGTGAGGTGTGTTGGGTTCCCTCAAGGGAACATGGCAGACAGTGAACACAGTTACTAACAAGGTAGTTGTAGACTACAAGTTCATCTTGCTTCCCTGGAATATCAGACTGTCTAGGGTAGGGATGTGGATGAAACGGTACCTACCAGCACTTCTGTTTTCGGACAAGTCTTCTAAACATCCTTGCCCCTGCAGCATAAATTCTGAGATTAGTAAATAAATATGCATGTGTACCGCAGGTGCTTTTCCTACTGCTGCTTCTGTGCTATATCTTGCCTGGGCTTTTTGTTTTGCTATATATTTAAGGGCAGAGACTCCATTTCCTGTTGCTCTCTGGCTCTCATGCAGCTAAACTCTCTGATTTTTAATGTGCCCAGAGCTAAGCCTCACTGATGGTAAAAACTTGAAAAATTAAGCACCGTTGATTTTCAAGCCAAATGTTATGGGGACTTGTCTTCTCAGTACAGCTCCCCCATGCCTTGGGTGCTTGGTGTGGGCTCTGCTTCTCTCCCTTCTCAGTGCTCGTGGTGTCCTTCCCATTTGTGGTTTCTCACTAGGGGTGTGCTTCCAAACTTAGTTTTTGGCCCTCTACCATTTTCAATGTGGCCTTTTCTCTACCGTTAACTGTGGAAAGTCTCTTCTGCCTGTCTTTGAGTCATTTTGTGAATTTGTTACACCAATGTGACTATTATCTGGGATGGGACTGTTACCTTCGTGTGTCTATGGGATGAAGGAGCTCAGGATACTCCTTCTCTGCCATTTTCCCAGAAGTCTAAGATGCACTTTGCAGAGGAAACTTTACATAAAATCATTACGATTCAAATAAAGTTGATTTCAGGTAACATTGCCTTTAAACCAGTACATTGAACTGTTACTCATGATTGCTGAGAATATAGTTAGAATTTAAGACAATGTATAGCTAATATTTAAGCTCAGTGTACTCTTCACTTAATGCCCTAGTGATAAATGACCAGATATATTTGATATAAAATAGCTCATATTTGTATGATGGTTATTATTTTGATGTTGAAGGTACCTAAGGAGAAATAGAAGTATTTCCTTTTAAGTCTTATATTAATAGTCTCTAAAGGAATTGTTGCAGGCAAGGCAAAATGGGTAGCATCATCTTAGCAACTAAATCAAGGTTACTTGAAGACTCCACTAGGTTTCTTAAATCTTATGTATTAATGCTCCATCTGGAGGCTGATCACTGGAACTCATTATCTTAGAAAATTTCTGATAGGAGCTACCTGTATTACAGGGGTCATGAAAAAGTAGGTTCTCAGGCCTTAAATTTTTTGGTCAAATTAATGCAATTTTGGTTTTATTAATGAGTTGTTGAATGGAAAGTATATAAATGAAACATTTTGCAGAAGCCATATACCTTCAAATAATCGTGCTTTTCTGCTTTCCTTAAGTCACTTATTCTCATTGAGAGTTGTAGTTCCCTAAGAGGTGGCTGGGAAATGGTAGAGTAAGTGAGTGGGCAAGGCAGGAATGCCAGGCATCCTGTAATGTGCAGCTTCATTCTGCACAGCAGAGAATGGCCTGTCCATTCCACAGAATGTCATAAAGCCCTACATCCAGGTGTGTATGCACCTGGGAAGCCTGTTCATACATATCCACACAGAGACACTTTGTTTTCTATAGCAACACAAAGCACTTTGTCACTTTTGTAATATTTGCTGTATTTTCTACTAATTCAGTGATTTTTTTTTATGCTCAGAGAAGTTTGTACTTTATTTTGTTCAGAAGCATATAAGAAAATCAGGATTTTGAAACTGACCCTGGTGATAACATAGGTTATAATATGAGAATCACCAATATGATGTTTTCATTTGGATATCTGCTCTAGATGATTATTTAATTTTTCCCTGGTATGTACTCTCCTTAAATTTTTCTATAATAGTGCAATTGAGATTTTATATGCTGGTTTCCGTAATTTTATGTCTAGTCAGATATTTTATTTATAAATTTAATTATAAAACAATATCATTAAAAAAAAGGTATTTTAAAAGGGAAGAGAGGAATGTCCTGTTCTTAGGAAGTAAATTTTCAAGAGTGTATAGGTAAATAGTCCATATATCTTTGCGTCTTGTGTGTGTGTGTGTGTGTGTGTGTGTGTGTGCGCACGCGCGTGTGCGCGCGCACGCTTCTGTGTGTGTTTTTAATAAGGAGAGGTAGATGATGCAGATTTGGCAAAATCATAATTAGTGCAGCTAGTTGGGAGAGGAACAGGAGTTTTTCATACTATTTTTACATCTCCAAATAAAATTCTTAATTTTCAGTATATTGGCTATCAAGCTGCTAAATTAAGAAATTCATTTCTGAATTTGGAAGATTTGTTCATTTTGTAGATTCAGTGCCTATTCTTTGAATCATCTGTGCTGATGAACTAGATGCTAAACCCCTACTGGAGACTATTCCTAGTGGCGAATTGTCATTCTGGCAAATGTCTGTGTGGGACTTGAAGCCAGAACTGACAAGAAAACTTGATTCTGTCAGAAAAGGATATGTGACTACAGAGTCACATTACAAAGCAATTACTGTTTATTTTCATGTCGAATTACTCAAATGTCAGTTGTATTTAGGAAGCCCCAGTGACATTGCCCTGGGCTTTAATCCTTAGTAATACCTCAGTAACTGAAAAGAAAATTTCCTAACTCAAGTAGAGTTTTAAATACATAGTAATGAGCACATGTATACAAACTTATATAGGTGAAAATATATTCATCCCTTTCATAGGGACCATCATCCCTACGAGAGTGGGCATAATTATTAGAGTGTCTGCCATGGCAAAAGGTTATGTAGAGTTCTTTAAACGACAACAGATTTTATACATCAGAAAGATGAAAATTATGGCAAAAGAACCTAATAAGATCCTGGGATTAAATTCTGGTGCTTCCTAACTTGCAAATAAAAGACAACTCTTACTTGATTTTTTTTTTTCATTTAACACATGCAAATATTGTGGCACCTGGCTGGCTCATTTGGTAGAGCATGTGACTCTTGATCTCAGGGTTATAAGTTTGAGCCCCATGTTCTGTGTGCAGATGGCTTTAAAATAAAATCTGCAAAAAAAAAGTTCAAATATTAAATGTTTTACTTAGATTAATATATTTCAATTAGTAATGAAATCAGAATTGTAGCTTACTTTTCCTTAGCATCTCAACATGTGCCTGGCACTGTTGTAAGTCCTTTTTATGTATTGATCCATTTAGTTTTCATAGGTGCCCTACGAAACATAGGCGTTATGAATCTTTGTTTTAATAAGTGAACACAGAAGCAGATAGTGAAACAGGATTTAGAATATATGTTTGAGTGTGTGTGTGTAGTGATTCTGGAAAGCACCTGTAATACAGAGTTAACACACAAAGTGATTATGTGTTATTTTAATGAGTATTTTAATGAGTCCTTTAATAAGAAAGATGTTGTTGAGGGCATCTCAGACTCCATTCTCTTGGTGGTCTTTGGAAGATGGTGTAGGCATCAGCATCCCTTGGAGGGTTTGTTAAACCATACTCCTGGGGCTCATCCTCAGAAGGTCTCATGTGGTTTCTCAGGGATTGGATCTGAGAATTTACGATTTTTCTAACAAGTTACCAGGTTATGGCGCCGCACCTGGTTGGAATACCAAACTTTGGGAACTGGTAAGAACATGGTAAGCGTCATCTCATCTGAGGATATTATTTTCCAGTTTTTATCCATTACTGCCCGAGGGCTGCTCCTTGGGCATTAACGTGATAGCCTTTCAGGCCTGCAACAGGGATGCCCTTAACATAGATCCTTAGGTAGACCGTGGCAGGTTTTTGCAACAAGTTTCCAGGGTGAACTAGGATGGTGACTTCAGAGGAGATATGGATGCAGCCTTAAGCTGTGCTATGGCTTCACATTACAAATGAGGAAATTGAGGCACAGAAAAATTAATTTTCCCAGGGGTAGAATCAGGATTGTAAGTCAGGATTAAAATACAAACAACATCAGAATTTCTTGGGAACTTGTAAAAAAATGCATTTTGTTGGACTCTACCCAAGACCTGGTTTAAAAAAAAAAAAAAAAAAAGATACTCGGAGTCCCAGAAGTCTGTGTTTTAACAAGCCCTTGAGGCGATTCAGATACATTCTCAAATTGGAGAAACATTAGTCTTATGCCCTACATGATACAATATTAATTCTGTAACTACAACCTCATCAGGCCATTTGTTTGCCTTTTTAAAGAGCAAAGAGAAAATGTTTTAACCAATTGCCATTTGTGTACGTGAATCTATGTGTCTATCACGGGTATCAGTACACATTTATGTATCTGTATGTTCTTTTGTCTAGAAGATGTGCTTGTGACAACATGATTGGCAACATGTTTCTTCTTGATAACACAGTAGGTCTTTTTAGGGGCTGAAGGGTGTATTTCTTTTCAAGGCAGTGCTTTTTTTCTTCAGCTGCTTCACGTGATTTCATTTCCACAGTCCAGATTGCTTAAAGTTGTGAACCTGCGTGTACTCCTAGTCATTATTGGTATCTCAGCACAGTGTACCTATTTTCATGTCCAAGACCACAGAGAAGACTCAGATCAAACAGGACCTCTGAGTGGGAGAGCTGTCAGTGTTCCAGAATCTCATGGCAAAGGGTTCCTTTTTACCAGTTGAAGAAAAATATTCATGTTAATAAAATTGCTTCGTGTAATGTGTTTAGCTGGTTATCACACGAATTCAGTGCAGCACATTGCGTGTGTTTTGTGTTTGCTGTTCTCCAAAAAGTATTCATTTCCTTTCTCTACTTGTCAAATACTGTTCATTCTTTGAGGGTCAGCCGAAATGTCCTTTTCTCTTTAGAGCCTTTTGTAAACCTTCAGAGTTAACCATTTTTTTTTTTCCTCTCCCCTTTAATACCGTTCATTGCCATAGTGTTCATCCCATTCCCCTTGAATGATTGAGTTTCTTTTCCATCCTAACCCATAAAGCCTAGAGTTGGGGGAGTGGCTAGATCTTACATATTGTTGCCTGAATAGAATGTAGAGCATGGAGCATAAAATGTAGCTAATTAAGAAGTAAAAGATGTAATTCTGAGAAGATCAAAGCTGTTGCATCTACTCTTAGATTCTAGTTAAGATAACATTTGAAACAATTCAACAAAATTTTTAGATTTTCTTATAGGGTATTTGGAAATCATCCTGTTTTAGTAAGGTATTCAGGAGCCTTACAGCTGCTGCCTTCTGTAAGTTCTCTAAGTCAAGAGGACATAGTTGTTAAATGATGATATTTATTTTGTCCTTTTGGAAGCTGAGAACCATCAACCACAATTATATTTATATATACACATACATATATATTTATATATACATGTGTTTGCTCTTGGTGTTTTCATAGCCTTTTGTATTTTTTTAGTACCTTGCAACTCCTCCACCAAGAGATGGCATTTAAGTCCTTTTTCCTTGAATTTGTATGGACCTTTGTGACTATCTCAACTACGAGACTGTGGCAGAAGTGACACTGTATGACTTTCCAGGCTTGATCCTGCCAGAAAACAGAGACGGCCACAGTCTTTCTATTCGGGTACTCTTGGTCTTAGAACTCAGTCAACATGCTGTAAGGAATCATGGAGTATATGGAGAGGCCAGGATAAAGAAGACACGAACGTGGTTTTAACCTAGCTGAGCGCCAGTTAGTAGCCAACACAAACTTGATGGCAGGGGATTGAGCCGTTCTGAAGTGGCTCTTTTGTTCTCCCACCCATCAGCCACTTGACCCTCAGCTAATTCCACATAAAGCCAATACTGTCCTTCTTACTCAGGCTCTGCTTAAATTGTACCATCATGAGTTAATTAATGATTGTAGGTTAAAGCAGCTAGATATTGGTGTGGTTTGTTACACATCAATAGATCAAATAACCATGTTCAAATAATGTTACTTTGAGCTTGGTAGTCTGTTCGAATGCTATTGCATTTAGTATTTGTTTGCTTTCTCTACTGGACAAAACCTATTCATTATTATAGGTTTTTCTTTTAGAGACTTTTCTAAATCCACAAAGTTTATTTTGAGCTGTGCTCTCAATGTGTTCATCTTCATTATACTGCTTATCATCTTTGCTTGAAATTTCTTGGTTTTCTGACCCATGCCAAACTATATACCTTTGGCAATAGGGACATTAAAAAAAGTATAGGTTTTACTAGAATCAAGGAGTGATAAAATTATTACTCCTGATTTTGTGAAATTTGTTAAGGAATTTTTACTTTTGGAGCTCATAATGCTGCCTTCTTTAACATGGCCCCCAAGGCTGCTGCTAAAGAGAAAGTGTGGGAAAGGTTCCAGCTCCCTTCTGTTCAAGAGGGATGCACGTGGTCTCACTAAAATTTAACCAGGCACAAGAAGACACAGGGCCCCACCCAACCATTAGGGGGTAAGAATTCTAACCATTGGTTCAGCATCCTTCTAGTAATGATTACATCGTGTGGAAGAGGAGCATGATTATGGTTGGTCAGCTAGCTATTTCTGCTGGGAGAGTCAAATACAGAAAGGTAGAATGTAAACAAGATGGGCTTAGGATAACGTGCATCAATTGTTTCTGATACTTACTAGCTGTGAGATTGTGTATAAGTCTCCACATGTATGAGGCCATCATCTCTTCTATAAAGTAGTCATGATAATAATGTTAAGTCCTGTTGGAAGTGAGGATCCAAAGCAGTCGGCTCTTGAAAATCAATTCGTACATGTTAGCTTTTAGTTTATGATGATCAGGGACATTTGTACCGCACATTAAATTATCTTCAGTACCTTGCCCATAGTACGTGGTAACTAAGAGTGGATGAATACTGTTTCTGTCATATCTACGAAAAAATTAAGATATTAGAAAAGAATGTCCTTGAATTGCGTGTATAGTAAAGCTACAGTTTTTAAAAATATATAGTGTTTCTGCTGAGAAAAGTCGGATTTTAGACTTAAGAGACTGAGAAAATATAATTGCAAAAATAAAAATGGTAATTCCTGTTAACATATTTAATACAATAATAGAGATAACGTGGTACACATTTTAGATTTGAGAGATGATGGTATGGAGAACTAAAATAATTTGCCTCATTTCTCATAGCCAATAGGAGAAAAAGTTGACTTTGAACTTGTTGAGTCTGATTCTGGGACCTGATAATTTATAGGAGGTGCAGTCCTCCAACTTGGTTGCTTTCTTTTTAATAAGCTTTCTCAGGAGCATATTAAAAGAGAAACAGCATGCTCTTCCTTTCTTTTGGGTTGTTGAGAGAATCCAATAAACTTTGAAAAGGTAATGATGTGTGTTTGGAGTGGGGCTAAAAATTCTGGAAACTGTGACTTTGTGAACATCACACTTTTTCAGTCAAATATATTGTGTTTGAATTTGGAAAGATAATTGAAAATAATACTTCTGAAAATGTAAATTTGAACTACATTGCCATTTCATTGCAGCCAGGTACCCTGACAAGAGAATTGGGGACTCTTTGGGGGCAGATAAGAGTTAGGATTTACTTGCTTAATTCATATATGGGTAATTGCTATTCAGCAGTGTTTATGTGTAGCTATATGGCTATCTTCACAGCAGAAACTCTTCAAGGGAAAATTTATGTAACATGAAATCTTATAACCAGAGAGGGTTTTGTTGTTCTGGTTAACTTCCCTTAGGAGTGTATGAGCATTCATATAAAATCATAAATCTGTATAAGTTTTACAGTGTCAAGGAACTTTTTATACTATCACTGAATTATTCTTGTACATTTTGGAGTTATATAGGATCCTTTTGTCTTTCCACATAGATTGTGATAAAGGCAAAGGAGAAAGGAAGTTGAGTGTTCCCTAAGGTGCCAGGCATGGGCTCACGTTCACATATGCAGGATTGAGGACTCCATGTGGATTTCCATGTTGAGGAGCCCTAAGTTTTATGTAGTAACAAACCATACAGTATTGTACAAACTTAACATCATCCTCACAGCTCATGAGTTGCATATATTAAAGTCAAGGGTGTCCTCCTCTCCCTGCTTCTTGGTGATACTTCAAGGTGACTTGCTCTGGCACTCTACACATGTGTATTTACAGGATGCACATGTGCACATTAATGGTAAAAACGAATCCATAAAGACCCATTATAGCCATTTTTAAAGGATAATGTTTTTCAAACTCCATCTCCTATTTTGAAGTAGCTAAAACTGTACTCCAGAATTACTGATTTGTTGTTTTGTTTTAATTTTTTTAACGTTTATTTATTACTGAAAGAGAGCATGAGTAGGGGAGGAGCAGAGGGAGAGGGAGACACAGAATCTGAAGCAGGCTCCAGGCTCTGAGCTGTCAGCAAAGAGCCTGACGTGGGGCTCGAACTCACAGACTGTGAGATCATGACCTGTGCTGAAGTCAGACGCTTAACCAACTGAGCCACCCAGGCACCCCTAATTTGTTGTTTTGGATGCTGATATTAACAGTTTGAACTTTACTGATAGAAAAATGCTTGTACAGGGGGACTGGGTGGCTCAGTCCATTAGGCATCCATTCTTGATTTCAGCTCAGGTTAGGTTCTCAGGATTCATGAGATCAAGCCCTGTATCCGGTTCTGCACTAACACTGTGGAGCCTGCTTGAGATTTTCTTTCTCCCCTTCTCTCTCTGCTCCTCGCCTACTAATGTGCTCTATCAAAATAAATGAACTTAAAAAAATTAATGTGCTTTTACATAGATGGACAAGGTTTTTTGTTTTGTTTTGTTTTTGTTTGCTTTTTTTTTTTTTTTTTTAAATATAGCCCTAAGTATTGAACATAAGTCACTGGGCAAAAATACTGACTCTGGTGATGGGGTGATTGTCAGCTAATTGTTGCCTTCAGAGGAAGAGAGAAGTGTAGATATGTATAGGAATGGCTTTGAGAGCACGGTACAGTGGAGAGACCATTAGGGGAGTCAGTGTGGGAAGGGAGAAGGAACAGATGTGGTGAGTGGATATTTCATGAATGGAGGCTGGAAACTAGGCAGGGGTTCAGTGATAAATGGTGTGTATGGAGATTAAATTTTATCTTGGAAACATTAGAAAATTGTGGTAGATGAAAGATTGAACAAATTATTTAAAACTTCTCCAATTAACATGTGAGGTCTAGCATCCCCTTGAAGTACAGAGAGCACTTTCCCTGCTTATAGCAACAGAGTATGGTGAAAATGATGATCGGGTAGTTTCCTGGCCCAGGCTTTAAGATAGTAGAAGCTGGCAGGCCTCTATTTTTAATTCTTCATACTTGGATTTTATTCGCCACATAAGAAGTATGTCTACCATGAGACTAACATGCTGTAATTAATTACCGACCTGTAGAGATAACTGGAGGATCGTATGCTATAGAGACAGAGACGGACAAACAGAACAAAGTGCACTGAGCCATCAAGCATTATTAAAAAAATAACATTTTGGAGATGAATCCTGGAGCTCCAGTGGCCTCAGCTGATGCTCACTCAGCAGGGGAAAAGGAGAGCAAGAGGACCTGCATAGTATTCAACAAACAACCGTGGACGCCCACAGATTTTGCCGCTGTGCTCGCTGTAGTCTGCCTTGACATTGACCCCACTCATAGAGCTTTCTGAAATCAACATCACTGAAATCCTTTGCGGATGGAAAGAGCCACTGTATACACTGGTGGCACTGTTGTGCATGCACCACTGCCCACTTCTAAGACGGATCCCCTTCTTGGTAACTTTCCCCCAAAGGGAAAATCTTGGGACATAAATGGACATTCGGATATAAAAAGCTCAAAATATATCCCCAGACGTTTCCTTAGATAGGTCTTTCATCCATTTTGAATTTATTTTTGTATATGGCATGAGGAAACGGTCCAGTTTAATTTTTCTTAATGTTGCTGTCAAATTTTCCCAACATTTGTGGAAAGGACTTTTTTTTGTTGGATATTCTTTCCTACCTTGTCAAAGACCAGTTGGCCATACATTTGTGGGTCCATATCCAGGTTCTCTAATACGTTCTCTTGATCTGAGTGTCTGTTTTTGTGCCAGTATCCTACTGTCTTGGATGACAGCTTTGTAATAGAGCTTGAAGTAAAAATTGTGATGCCTCCAGCTTTGGTTTTCTTTTTCAACATTATTTGGCTATTTGGCGTCTTTTCTGGTTCCATACAAAGTTTAGAATTACTTGATATGTGAGGAATGCTGATGTTACTTCGGTAGGTTTTGCACTGAATATGTAGATTGCCTTGGGTAGTGTAGACAATATTTTAATAATTGATGAACAGAATGAAAAATTGCCATTTGCAACATGGTAGATAGAAGTAGAATGCATTTTCCTAAGTGAAATAAGCCAATCAGAGAAAGACAAATATCATATGATTTCACTCATAGGTAGAATTTAAGAAAGAAAACAGATGAACATAATGGAAGGGAAGGAAAAGTAAAAAAAAGATAAAATCAGAGAGACAAACCATAAGAGACGCCTAATTACAGAGAACAAACTGAGGGTTGCTGGATGGGAGGTGGGTGAGGGGATGGGCTAAATGGATGATGGGCATTAAGTAGGGCACATGTTGAGATGAGCACTGGGTATTATATATAAGTGATAAGTCACTAAATTCTCCTGAAACCCCCCAAAAAAAATCCTAAACAGGATGAACCCAAAAACACTATATGGAGACAATGATATATGAAATTATCAAAAGTCAAGGTCAAAGAAAGCATTTTGAAAGCAGAAGAAAAAATATTCATCATATTATAGAACACCTCCATAAGATAATAGATGAATTTCTCGGTAGAAACCTTGTAGGTCAGGAGGATAGATTCAAAGTACAGAGTTTTTAAAAATGCCAATAAAGAATAACATTTGCAGCAAAATTATTCATTAAAAATGAAGGAGGGGGCACCTGGGTGGCTCAGCTAGTTGAGTGTCTGACTTCAGCACAGGTCATGATTTCATGTTTTATGAGTTCAAGTCCTGCATCAGTCTCACTGCCATAAGTGCAGAGCCCATTTCAGATCCTTTGTACCTCTTTATCACCCCCCCCCAAAAAAAATGAATAAACATTTAGGTAAAAAAAATTGGAGAGAAAAAGTACTTGCCAGACCAAAACAAAACGAGAAGAAACAAAAACAAAAACAAAAAACCAGAGAGATCATAACTACTGTGGACCTGTCTTACAAGAAATGGTTAGGGGAGTTCTTCAAATGGAAACAAAAACATCCTATATAGCAAAATGCAAGTTTAAGAAAGCTTAAATCTCACTGGGAAAAATAAATAGACAAGTACAAAATAATGTAGGTGCACAAATAATATTTAATTCTAATTTAAATGTTAAATAATAAATTTGTCAATAAATACACAGCATAAAAGGAAGCAAACCGAGTATGAGAACACAAACGTGTGGGAAGGTGTAAAAGTTTACAGTTTCATGTCCCATTCAAGGTAGGATATAATCAACACAAAATAGATGGTTGTAACTTTAAGATATTTTATGGAAGCCTTGAGCTAACCACAAAGAAAAATATCTGTAATACATAAAAGATAAAGAGAAAAGAAAGTAAATCACTGCAAATATTCATCAAATGAAGAGAGAGCCTAAGAAAGGGACATAGTAACTGTAAAACATACAGAAAACAAAGAAGAAAATGGCAGTGGTAAGTCTTCACTGAACAATAACTGTTTTAAATATAAACGGATTAAACCACACAGTAAAAAGGCATATAGTGGCTGCATGAATTAAAAACAACAAAATCCTGTATTGTCTGCAAGAGTTTCACTTTAAAAAGACATTTATAGGCATAGTGTGAAAAGATGGAAAAAGCTAGCCTTTGCAAATGGTAACCAAAAGAAAGGCAGTACTGGTTATACTTATGTGAGACAAAGTAACTTTCAGTCACAAACTGTTTCTAGAGACGAAGAAGGTCATAGTATAATGATACAAGGGTCATTTCCACAGGAAGATAGAACAGTTTTAAATTTATTTACACCCAACACCTGAATGTATATTAGTAGATATATGGGGAAAGAAAATATGGTATGTATATACAACACAATATTATCAAGTGTTAAAAAAAGAAGGTAATCTTGCCATTTTTACATCAATGACAGGGGAGGATATTCTAAGTGGTAGAAGGAGAAATACTAGGTGATGTTATTTATGTGTAGAGTCTAAAATGGTCAATTACAGAGGTAGAGCGTAGAATGGTGGTTGCCAAGGGGCTAGAGGGATGAGGATAGTGAGAAATGTTGGTCACAGTATGTAAAATTTCATTTAAACAAAATGAGTAAGTTCTGGAGGTCTAATCCACAGCAATGTGACTTTAGTTACTATTATATACTTGCAATTTACTAAGAGGTAAGTCCTAAGTGTTCTCACCAAAAAAATAAATAAATGAAAAATAAAAAATAGTATGTGAGGTGATGGATGTGTTAATTAGCTTGATTGTGGAGATTATTTCACAATGTTTATGTATACCAAAACACCAAGTTCATACCCTGTAAATATATGCAACTTTATTTGTCACTTATATTTCAATAAACATAGAGAAAAAATTGGATGATTACTAAAAACAACAACCGCAAACCCAAAAACCGAACAGGCACTTAATTGAAATGGACATATCATGTCTAAAGTTAATCAGGAAAAGAAGTGCACAAGAATAGCATTAATGAATGCTGAGACTAAAGAAACGGGGTGGTTGTGACAATTTAGCTTCCTACCAGATTATAAATAGTCTATGGAACTACTCAAGTAAAAACATGGTATTTGTGCTGCCATAGACAAATAAAAAATTAGAATCAAGAATCCAGAAAGGGAGAGGTGTGTGTGTATGTATTATGATACATATGCCCTGGTATTCATGGGTAGTGTATTTCATAGTGTCAGGACAATTGCCTACATGTCTGGTTATAATGAACTATTTGGCTGTCTAACACAGATGCTTTTTTTCCTTGGTAGAACTTAATGTGGTTAAGAATGTTAAATAGTCTTTGAGTTTTCATTTCTCATGTATACTCGATTATGGAGAAATACTTGTTATGCTGTTTCTTTATAATTTACAAAAATGATCAATTTTCAAATATTGTTAGTTGCTTTTCTGAGCTGTTATATTTGTGTTGCCATTATAGGTTTTTGACTGACATGTTCATCACCCCACTCTCCACCACTGAATTCATTGAGTTTCTTTTCATGCTTTAAGATGAGGAGAAAAAAGCCTGTTTGATAGTATCCCTCATAACTTAAATATTCTTATTCACACTGTGTTCATTGTGGAATCCTTATCAGTTGTTTCCTTGAATAAACTACTCTTGGAGAAGTTTGACTGTACATTTAATTCATAGTTACCACTTCTGATAAGGGGATCATGAAGTTTATTGTACAGGTTACTCTCTGAAAATAGCAAGCTTAGAGATAAAACAACAACCAAAAGATGAGGAAAATAGCGTTGTGTGAGCATTATTAAGATAATTTTGGATTGGGATAGATGGGGTACTTCAAGGAAAAGAGAGATAGTTTTTTCTGATACATAGTTAAAATGGCATAAACCACCAACATTGTGGAGCAGCTAGGTTCAGATTGCTCTTTGGTCAAATTGTATGGATCAGTCTAGAAGTGAACTCAGGTTCAGGTGGTGTAATAAGAAAAAAGTCCTTGTAGAGGTTTAATTATTGATTCTATGTCGCAAGATAAGTGGCAAAAATTTTTGAATAAAGAAAGTAATCACATTATAAACAATGTCATAATCTTAATGGGATAATATGACTTTTATCTATCAATCAGCAAGTCTGTGACTTTCTTGATTCTATTTATCTGTTTATGACAATGCAATATTTTTTTTCTGTTAATAACGCTATAAATCTATTATAGAGACGTAACCTTGGAATTTCTTTTACCATTTGACTACTGAGTGAATCCCACCATTTATTGAATCCTGTCTTGCTGTTCTTTGGTTTTCATCTGCCAATTTCTCGGTGTAGCCACCGGCAACAACTTTGGAGGGGATGTCTGATACATAACTTCAGTTTTGGAATTTATGCAAATGCTCTTTGTCCTCATTTTTGATAGGCAAATTCTATGTATGTCAAATCTAGTTTCAGTCATTGACACAAGAGCTTTGAAAGCAACCATGCAATAATGCTAGTTAAGAGTGTGAATATCTTCTAGTCGGTATTACTTTGTTAGGAATCTGTAGAACCGTAGATTGCGTGTCTTTACAGTTTTAAAAATTTTGTCTTTATCCTTGGCATTCCCCTAATTCAACATGCTATTTTGAGATTTTGAGTTCAGTTTTATTTTGGATAAATACCCAGATGTGGAATTGCTGGACCATATGGTAATTCTGTTACTAATTTTTTGAGGAATCTCCATACTGTTGGTCCTAAATTGGCTGCACCAATTTATATTCCCATTAACACTATACATGGGTACATTGGAATAGAGTATGGAGGTTCTTCATATTAAATCTAGAGCTACTACATGATTCAGCAGTCTTATTTCTGGGTATATATCCAAAAGAATTAAAATGAAGGCCTCAAAGAGATAACTGAACCCCCGTGTTTATTACAGTATTCTCTGCTTTGGCCAAGATAGGCAAATAACCCAAATGTCCATTGTAACATAAATGGGTAAAGAAAATGTGGTATATTAACGTCTGATGGAATATTATTCAGCCTTAAAACTAGGAAACCATGCCATTTGTGACAACCTAGATGAATTAGAGGCCATGATATAAGTGCAGTAAGTCAATCATAGAAGGACAAACAGTGCAGGAGTCCACTTACATGAGATATCTAAAATAGTTAAAATTACAGAAGGAGAAAATGGAGTGGTGGTTACCAGGGCCTGGGAAGAGGGGGAAATAGGGAATTGTTGCTCAATGACTGTAAAGTTTCACTTAAGCAAAATGAACACATGTTACAGACTTGCTGTACTACATAGTACCTATAGTTTACATATAGTATATAGTACTCTATGTATAGTATAGTATAGTTACAGATAGTATAGTATAGTTTACATATAGCAGCATATGTAACATACAGCTTCATGTGTACTGTATACCATCATATACTTTGAAACACGATCTTATCTTGTGTCCTTACCAGAAAACACCGACACAGACACACACACACACACACACACACACACACACACACACACACACACACACACACAGAAAACACAAGGAAATTTTTGGAGCTGTTGGGTACGTTTGATATCTTGATTGAACTAATGGTGTCACAAGTGTATACATATGTCCAGTCTCATCAAGATGTATGCATTAAATGTGCACACTTATTAAAGCTTAGAAAATAATCTTTTAAAGGTAACAATTAAAATTCTTACAAAAAAAGGAATGATGGAACATTGTTGTGATTTTCAGTTCTGGGACATCAAGTCATTTGTTTCACCTAAAAACGGGATATAACTTTTGACTTCCAACACATAGTTCCAACCTAATATGGTTAAGCTACCATATAAAAAAGGGTTCAAGCAAATAGGACCTTATCTGTAAGGCAGAACTATAATCTTTGACCATAGAGTCTCATAAAAATATAAGTAGGTGCATACTGACTTACATCACTCCAAGCTGGCATGTTTACATTGCATTATACGGCATCTGCACATGCTTTATGCTACAGTGTGGGTAATGTGTTTGTCTGAAGTATTACAGAGCTCTCAAATAAGATGTAGATTCTCAACAGAGTGTATCTTCTCTCTTACTACCCTTATACAACCATGGTGAGAAACTCACAGTAGCTACTAATACATCCAGGTTGAGAAAGTGAATTTTTTAGGTGGGTGGGCTTTACTGTGTTCTAAGATGGTGCATTCCACATTTTTTCTGCTACCTTAAAAATGGGAGCTGTTGTTTGGACCTGTTGGGGCCAGCAATCCACAGAGATGTTGGGGTTACTAAAGAAATTTAGAGGGCCAAGGTCTGGCACGTAAGGAATTGTAGTATATTCCATGTGGCACCTGGGTGGCTCAGTCTGTTAAGCATCTGAATCTTGATTTCAGCTCAGGTCATGATCTCACAGTTAGTGAGATCCAGCTCCACGTTGGGCTCTGTGCTGACAGTATGGAGCCTGCTTAGGATTCTCTCTCTTCCCCTGTCTTTCTGCCCCTCCTCCAATTCATGAGTGTTCTCTCTCGCTCAAAATAAACATTTTAAAAAAAACTGTAAAAAGACAGAAGCAGGTCGAGCGCTTGGGTGGTTAAGTCGGTTGAGCATCCATCAATTGGTTTTGGCTCGGGTCATGATCTCATGGTTTCATGAGTTCGAGCCCTTTGTTGGACTCTGCGCTGACAGCATGGAGCCTGCTTGGGATTCTCTCCACCTCTCCCCCACTTGTGCTCTGTGTCTCTCAAGATAAACTTAAAAAAACATTGAAAGATTCAAGCATGTACAATCATAATAGGTTATGTTGTAGGGAAGAAAGAACTATAGAAATGCAGGAGACATCCTGAAATTGATAGAATACAGCAGTTTCTTTGGATTATTAATACTAATGTAATCAACATCACTGGTAGGTAAAGGATATTTATTCATTATTGTAAATTAGACCAAATATTTTCAAGCAGTGTGTTATGGCACAGAACACTTTGAATGGGTGATGGGAATGATACAATATGTTCATCCCTTCAGCCCTTAGGACTGCTAAGTGGCTGGACTAGCTGGGAGTGACCTTTTTTTTGGTGCCTTGAAAGGTACTTGAGCAGAGTAGAGACTCTAAGGAAATGTCCCAGAGCCCCCCAGGTGTTGAAAAAAAAATAGGCAGCATGCACCTCTTACTGTTTTGCCCTTGAGGAGGTCGGTAAGCATAGCCAAGAATGTTCTGTATCATCTGAATATCTTCTGGGAGTTCTAAAGCCTTCTTCTACCTATTGGTGACAAAGGACCATGGCTTATAAGACATTAGTTGTTAAACTCTTGAACTCCTAGAAATTCACAGTCCTTGGTTCATATACCACTTCTACATATTTTGGTTATATTGATATTTTCCCATTTAGAGCACTAAATGGGATAATTTGTGAATTTCTGGGCAGCCCTTATGAAGTCACATGACTTGTGTCTTTCATGTGACATGACATTATCACTGAGAAATAGAAAATCATTTTCTACTGTAGCAGTTAATTACAAAGTATAAAAATTGCTTAAAATAGAGGTATTAAAATAGTCACTTAAATTAAGAGCTGTGTTTTGCATCGTTATTATATATTTTGTATGATAAACATATACTTGGAATAAATTTAATCATTTTTAGGAATTTCACAAATTTAAAACTATGTAGAAGATACTTTATCTTTACAAATATTTATTGCTCCCATCAAATAAAAACAAATATTTTTTTCTAATATCAGAAAAGTAGTGCCTGATTTAGATAGTCCTAACGCCAATTCATGCTTTGGAAAATAAATACAAATATGTGTTTAAGAGAAAACTATAACTTTTTCTTAAATTTTTCTTTAACCTTTGTTACCTTAATGTATCCCCAAACATTTATGATTTAAAAAAAAAACAACTTAAATGTTACACAAATAGATGAAAGGAAACCTGACTGCTTTTTGGGAAAATGGAGAATTGATCACATTTTCTACTTGTTAAAAAATAAACTGTATTTTTCTTAAGTGTAGTTAATATGTGGAAAATGAGGATAAGTGCAAAACAACCTACCTCTTGTAAGAAATGAACATCTTAAATAAAAGTGATTCTAATGGTAAATTTAATAAAGTATACAAAAACAAATTACTGAAAATCTTTTTTTTTCCAAACCATTCCCCTAGTATGTAGAAATGGTACACATGTACATAACTATACATTCTTCACTCATCCTGAATATAGTTTCCATTTATTTGACATTCAACTTTTCACTTAAGAGTAGTAACAGTAAAGTTGATAGGTAATTTAATACAACATTTACAGTTATTCCCTACACTGAACACTTGGTCTTTGTTGCCTTCCTTGACCTTCAAAGCCACCTCTTGAGGGAAGTTACTGCTATTTTCTGAGTTTATGAATTAGGAAATTGAATGGTAGAGAGATTAAGTAATCAAGTTAACATAGCTAGCGAGAGTTACAGATAAGGTACGAACTTGTATGTGCTATTGACTGCTAGGACATACTGCTTTTAAATAATACCTATAAAAAAACAAACCTTTAAAACAAAAAAAACACAACTTGAGAACCACAGATGGAACTGGAAAAGCTAATTGAAGTAACCAGGGATGTAAAGGGCCTGACACATGAGTATGAGTGTTTTAAATAAGTACTTGGCTTTCTGGAAGCCAGTAGATGAAATCTAACCTACACTGAACTTGTCTAAATTACCTAGAATAGGAATGTATGTGCTCCACTTGATGCCAATACTAAGATGATTTTTCACCTTGAAACAGTGACCAAATACTGCCTAACCTAGACATATGCTCCAACACAATTTTACATCCTTGATGAGAAAAACATTTCAAGTGTTATGTCAGTCAAGTGCAAGCATGTTTTTTCCAAAGGTTCTGCTGTACTGCTGTTTAATAAAAAAGATAAATATCACTCTGTGTTTGTAATAGGTATAGAATTGGAATGTGTAGGATATATTGATACATTAGAAGTAAATCTTGGTCAGTTTGGCATGGTATTGTAGGGAGTACCATGTTAGATGAATATTGATGTGTTTATTATGAATAATAAAATTGATGGAAGAGACTGGACTTCTCCTAATCGAAGGAAGTGCAAGTTTTTATTCTTAGTGTCTTTAGCATCCTTACTTTAGAAGAAAAGATACCGAGTCTTAAGGTGATTGACATTTAATAGTTCATACCGAGGATGAGTGTTTCAGTTTTCTAAGTCATGAAAAACTTGAATATCAATTGATGTTTAAGAACTTAATAGCATAAAAATGTACCTACCATCCCCTTGGTAGCACTCTCTCTTCATCCTTTGTTTCAAGCATCTCTTTACATAGACCTATTGAAAACATTTGGGATTCATTCATAGTTGATGTACATGTGTAACATTGCTATTAATGGCAATCAAGACAGGAATATTCCCTCTTGTCAGATCCACAGAGAAAACCTAAATTGCTCTGACAGCCTAAGAGACCATCTGTAAATTTTATATTGGCTGGAAATGGTAACAGAAAAGCAAATACATGGAAAAGAGCCCAATTTCCCTTACCTTGAAACAGATCTACTGAATTTTTAGCATTATTGATGAAAGGTAGAGGTAGATTTTTCTGTTTCCAGGCTAAAGTTTTCATTTTGTTACAACAAAAATAATTTTGATAAGTTATGTTTTCTTTAGAAATCATTCTTCACCTAACCAGGTTTCTTCGGAGGTAGCTAGAATCCAAGTAATAATAGTCTTCTGTCAGTCACTGCTCTTTCTCATAAGGATTGACACCCAAGCCCTACTTGTATTAAGTTTCCATTCTCTTGGAAAAGAGAGTATTTTTATACACACAGCTACCCTACAGGGAGGAGTATGAAGAGTGCCAGCACATGGGGCATAGGCACTATATCAAGCCAAGTGTTAAAAAGAAACCAAATTTCAGAAGGAGGAATCACTGATTTTCCTAGTTTCAGCTTGTCCTCCCTTTAAACATGGCAGCAGATGACAAATTTAACACTTGATTTCTAAAATCCTCGGCTTAACCATTCTTTGATGCTACTTGTATTACTGGAAAGATGTATCCGGTGTTAGCAAATCCTAGCGTCTTTTGACAACACTGATTCCTATAAATGACATACCCTGAGTGGTAAGAAAGGTGGCTCTTGAAGGCATCTTTTTGTCTCCATTCTCGTGCTTCCTAAGTTTACTCTGCTTTTTTTCAGATGTGAAGCCTGTACACGAGATCTCATTTAGTCTGAAAACTTTTTCTTAGAAAGTATCTTAGTGGGGCGCCTGGGTGGCTCAGTCGGTTAAGCGTCTGACTTCAGCTCAGGTCACGATCTCGCGGTCCGTGAGTTCGAGCCCCGCGTCGGGCTCTGGGCTGATGGCTCAGAGCCTGGAGCCTGCTTCTGATTCTGTGTCTCCCTCTCTCTCTGCCCCTCCCCCATTCATGCTCTGTCTCTCTCTGTCTCAAAAATAAATAAACGTTAAAAAAATTAAAAAGTATCTTAGTTATAAAATTGTCTAACCTTTTAAGTTCCCTAATGCTTTGCCACCCATGATTCCTTTTAAATGGCAAACTCCTGAGAATTTCGCTTACAACAAACACATCTCAATCACAGTTATTACTTATTGTAGAATTTTGTAATTCTTGATGTCACATTTCTTGTACCCCCATTGTGCATTATAACTCCATTGCTAATTTATATGTTGCATGAAAACAGGATTATGATTAAATGCTGTCACACCTACTGTATAACAGACTGCTTGGAACATAAGGCTTAATCAATAAACATTTGTTGAACGATTATTTTTAGGGTGTTATAATTGAGGTCTACTATTAAGGAAATAGTGGTTTTGTTTTCACAAGTGCTTCACATGATATGTAGAGCAAATTGGAATAGTAGTATGAATAGATCATATCCACAAGACACTTTATACATGAATTGAAATCATTGTAGAAAGTGTTACACACCTGTGGAAATCTTATAATTTTGCTAGTAAAATGATGTAATAAATTATCATCTTGAATGATCTTCTTAATTATAAATTATTAATAGGACTCTAATGGGCATTTTCCCCCTAAGTCACACCTTTGTCATTCTCTTAGCCCTTTCTCCAAACAGTGTGAGTTTGGCATTTGCTTCTTCCCAGACTTTTCATATTTTGGATATTACCTAAGGCTTTGTCATAGCATGTGGCCGGGTACCTAAATGGCACTTAATCCATAGTTAAATGACTCCCACAAATACCACTTGGAGCCACCAGGATTTTTGGCAAGCCCTGGATTCGGTCAGTTTATTGTTGACATCCCTGATAGGAGCCCAAAGTGCTGATGATCCATATTGTTGACTAAAAAGATACCAATGTGCTTTAGGTCCTAGGCATGAAAGTGGCTGAACGGGCATTCTTTGTGTGATCCAAGATACCTGACACCTATTTTTGCTCAGAGATGCAGGTGCTCTGCTAGCTTGTGGAGGTGAATTGTAGGGGATCCTTGGGGGAGGTAATTACTGGATAGATGGACAACCAGAACCAGGCCTTAGGCACTGCTCAATATGGTCTGGGTGCTTTCAGACCTAGGCATTCTAAAGACATAGGATATGTTTGCTGTTGGAGGTTTGTTTTAGCAATAACACTTCCTTCTGCTCAGTGCAACTCCTTTCTGAATCATGTAGTAAGAAGTTTTTCTCCATCTGATTTTTATGTAAAGTGTTGTAGTGCGTGGAGGCTGCTGTAACAAATACCATGGGCTGAGGGACTTAAAAACACCAAATTTATTTCTCAGAGTTCTGTGGGCTAGGAAGTGTAAGATCAGAGTGCCATCACATTCGGTGTCTGGTGAGGACTGCCTCCTGGTTCCTAGAGAGGCCATCATCTCCTTGTGTCCTCATATGGAGGAAGTGGTATGCTAAACCCTTGGATTTTCTTTGACGAAGGCATTAATCCCATTCATGAGAGCTCCACTGTCATGATCCCATTACCTCCCAAAGGCCCTATTTCGAAACATGGTAACTTTGAGGATTATGTTTCATTATATGAATTTTGGGTGGATCCATTCGTTCTTTAGCATTAGGGCATGCATCAGCCTTGTCCCTGTGTGTTTATCAGTTCACTTTTCTCATGAAACCATGTGGAATCTTGATCATACATATATTCTCCTGGTAACCTGCCTTATGTGTTTCTATGCATGAGTCTATCACTGTCCTTCCCCTCCCCTCTAACGTGCAGTTGCAGTTTGTCCAGCAACCATTCTGAAGCGAGATCCCTCTTATTTTCCATTCCATATTGCAGCACACACATGAGATAAGATTTTCTCAGTGGTTCAGATCACTTTTGAAACTACTTCATTTCCCTTTAATTAGTTCAAATTTAGTTTAAATTTGATACTGATAATATTTAAATAACTATTATAGTTTAGTTTCATTACATGTAATATTCCAGATGAGCTATAATATGACTTCTTACTAGTTTGGGAGAAAGTTGATCTTAACTATTGACGTTTTATTCTAGTCACTTCTGAGAGTTGTACACTTGAGTATTTTCCTTAAAATCAAGCCTCATTTTTACTATGTTGGTCCTATAGTCTGTTTTTCAAATTATAGAGATTATGATAAAATTACTTAAAGAATAATGAATCATGACACTGTTAACAGTGTTTATCCCAGGAACTTAGAGACAAGAGGAACAAGAGAGAATAAAAGGATGGAGAAACTTTTTATAATTTATACTTTGCACTGTACTGTTTGAAATTTTAATGTGAGTGTAAATTTTCTGAAATAAAAATCATAGTAACCGGTGCTTGGGTGGCTCAGTCAGTTGAGCATCTGACTCTTGATTTCCATTCATGTCACGATGTCGTGGTTTTCAAGATTAAGCCCTGCGTTGGGCTCTGTACTGACAGTGCGGAGCCTGCTTTGGATATTCTTTCTCTCTCTCTCTCTCTCTCTCTCTCTCTCTCTCTCTTTCCCTCTCTCTCTCTTTCCCTCTCTCTCTTTCCCTCTCTCTCTTTCTTTCTCAAAATATGTAAATAAACTTAAATCATAATAACAATATTGAAAGTGTTTATTAACTCATGATTTCATTCATTTGTTCCTTCATTCACCTAATACCTATTGGGTGCTTAATGAGTTCTTAGTCTTTGAATAAAAGAAAAAAAAGCATCATTGCTGTTCACCTATTTAACAGTCCAGAGAGCAAAGCACAGACATACGAATAATTCATTGCTGTGTCATAAAATCTGAGAATCATTATACTATAGTGGTTAATAATGTGGGCTATGTTGTAATATTATATAGATTTGAATCTCTACTTGATTATTTAGTGGCTATATATCTGGAATGCTATTTCAACCTCTAAGTGCCCCGTTGGCATCATCTGTAAAGTAGGAATAATTAAAGCACCTTCCTTATTGTGTAGAAGAAATTAAATGAGTTAATATCTGTAGAGTGCTGAGAATAGTGTTAGGCAGACAGTAAATAATAATTATTAGGTAGTTAACTTGGAGGTATAAATATAGGTCATCCAAATCACCTTTTTTTTTTTTTGGTTGAGAGGGAATTAGAAAAGGCTCCCTTAGAGTTGATGACAAGTAAGTTTAAACACTAAAGACTATGTAGGAACTTTGTGGGGGAGGAAATGCTAATGTTCTGCACATCTCGTGAACTAGAATCCAGACTGCCGAAAAGTTACTTGATTTGCTCAGTGTCTTGAGTTTGTAAATGAGATCTTACAAACATTTATCATATTTCACATAAAAATCAGATCTTGATAGTCAGAACTATTAAACCTGTACCCAGATGGCAGCTGTTGGTTGGAGCAGTTGGGACAGCTGCACAAGGTCCTTAGATGAGGTCTTCACTCCCTATTTCACTAGCACACCTGGGGTCTCCTGACACTGGGGACTCTGATAAAATGCACTTGTGCTATTGTTTTTCTTTCATGTTGTCTTCTCTACACACACCCTGAAGCATTTTAGTTGTTGACCCGTGATGAAAAGGATCCTACAGGGAATAGCTGAAGTAGATGATAAAGAGAAAAGCCAAGGTCAAAATAATAAAGGGACCACTCTTTATGATTGGAGAAATTGATATTGTATCCTGAAAGCTTCAGGGAGCCACTGATGCTTATAACAAGGGGAATTAAATGATGAGAGGAGCTCTTTGGAAAGGCCATACTAACATCATGTGAGGAGATAAATTTTTTAAATGCTGAGTTTGAAAGACCCAAGAGATATATAGAAGCTAAGGTCTCTATATGAGTCCTGTGGCCTAGACATGACAGCTTTAATAGTTGAAGCCCTAGAATTGATGATGTTACCAAGATGGGAAGGGGAGAGGCTTGGAATTGAAAAGACAAAAGTATCCGCAATCCTCAGAATAGGATATAGAGAATCTAGGGACAGCAAACAAAAGCCCTTGAAGACTTGAAGATACATTCCGGTTTTGCTGAAGTTTGGTTTGTATACAAGCGAATTTGCCCATTTTGTTTTTTACCTTTTAAGTTTTTATTTTAATTCCAGTTAGTTAACAGTGTTATGTTAGTTTCAGATGTACAATATAGTGAGTCTCCACTTGTGTACATCACCCAGTTCTCATTATAACAAGTGTACTTCTTAATCCCCATCACTTATTTCACCCATCCCCCCACCCACCTCCCCTCTGGCAACCGTCAGTTTGTTCTCTATAGTTGAGAATCTGTGCCCTGACTTGTCTCTTGCTCTTAATTTTTCTCTTGTTGGTTTTATTTCCTAAATTCTACATATGAGTGAAATCTTAGGGTATTTGTCTTTCTCTGGCTGACTTAAGAATTTACCCATTTTAAGTGTTCAGTTTGATGAATTTTAGTAATTGTACATAGTTATAAGACCACTACCACAATTCAAATATAGAATATTTTCATCACACTAATAAGTTTCCTTATGTCCTCTGTTTCTGTCCACCAGCCCCTGGCCTAATGTTTATTTTAGAGAGAGACAGGGTGTAAGCAGGGGAGGAACAGAGAGAGAGGGAGACACAGAATAGAAGCAGGCTCCAGGCTATGAGCTGTCAGCACAGGGCCCTATACGGGGCTTGAACTTAGGAACTGCAAGATCAGGACCTGAGCCGAAGTCGGCTGGTTAACCAACTGAGCCACCCAGGCGCCCCACCATTTATCCTTTTTATGTCACTGTAGATTTTCTAGAAATTCCTTTGAATGATGTCATGTAGTGTTTTGTGTTTGATTTCCATCACTACATCATCATCAAGTACTTGCGTGTCTTACTGGGTCATTGCTTTCTTCTTTTCTTTTTTTAAAATTTTTTAATGTTTATTTTTGAGAGAGAGACAGAGTGTGAGTGGGGGAGGGGCAGAGACAGAGGGAGACACAGAATCCGAAGCAAGCTCCAGGCTCTGAGCTGTCAGCACAGAGCCCAATGTGGGGCTAGAACTCCCGGACTGTGAGATCATGACCTGCCGAAGTCAGTGCTTAACCAACTGAGCCACCCAGGCGCCCTTGGGTCATTGCTTTCTGTCATGGTATCGTATTCCATAGTGTGGATGTACCACAGTCCTATTCACGACATGGTGGAGATTTGGGTTGTTTTCAGTTTTGGGCTGTTTGAATAAGAGATGAATACTGTAGGGGCGTACATTTTTATTTCTCTTATTACGATACCTCTCTACAGAATTTCTGGTCTCTGGTGTATCATTTACTTGACACACCACTGCCTCAGTGCTTGACTGTTTTGCATTCTCAACCATCATGTGAGAGATTTCCACTTGCTCCGCACCCTCCATACCGCTTGTTATCAGTTCTACCTTTACCTATACTATTGAAAATGTGTGGTGTTAACATATCAGTGACAGTGTTTACTTCCACTATGGCCAGAGATTTCGGGTGTTTTTCCATGTGCTTATTGTCCATTTGCATACTTTTGTGGTTAAGTGTTTAAAACATTTGCCCACTTTTAAAGTGATCTTGTTTGTCATCTTACTGAGTTGAAAAACAACGTGGCATTACTTCGATAAACCATGTTTGGGAATGGTGTTTTATCTTTACATTTTGTCGGATTTAATTTGATAAGTTTTTAAAAGATACTTTGCATCTTGGTTCATTAGGGCTATGTATATTTTTTCATGGGATGTGTTTGTTACCCGGAGACGTTGGCTATGGGGGCATTTTTCTTTCTCCTTTACTACCAGAAAGATGGGTATTGTTTTGTCTCCTTTAATGTCTCCTGGAGATCACCTGTCACATGTTCCAAAAGTGTTTTCTGTGGTAGGTTGGTTGGAATTTATGTGAGTTTTTTTGTTTGTTTGTTCGTTTGTTTTTTGTTTTTTGGGTTTTTTTTTTTTTTTTTGGAGCGAGAGAGCACATGTGCAAGCAGAGAAGGGACAGAGGGAGAGGGCTCGATTTCAGAACCATGAGAATATGACCTGAGCTGAAGTTATGAGTCAGACCCTTAACCAATTGAGCCACCTAGACGCTCCCATAGGAACATTGTTAATTACTCTGTCACTATGCTGCATAAGGATAATTACATTTTTTATTTATTTTTGGATCATTTGGTCATTATATATTTCAAAAAACTGTTCATTTCATTCAGGTTATCAAATTGTGGGTGAAATGTTATTCATTATGTTCTCTTATTACCCATTTAATTTATGTGAGATCTGGAGTTATTTACTGATGTTGGTATTTTCTGTTGTGTTGTTCTTTGTTCTTAGTGTAAGCTTATAAATACTATTTATCTTTTTAAAGAACCAGCTTTTGGTTTTATTTATGTTCTGTTTCTTTTTTGAATATATTGCTTTCTGCTCTAGCTTTATTAAAACTTTCCATCTACTTAACAGTTTAGTTTGCTTTGCTTTTCCTGATTTCTTTAGGTGGAAACTCTGGTAATTGATTTTGATTTCCCTTCTTTTCTAATGTGAATATTTAATGGTGTAAGTTTCCCTCTAAGTATTGCTTAAGCTGTATCTTCTAAATTTTCTGTGTTTTATTAATTTCTATTGATTTTTTTTCTCTGACTCGTCTATTTAGAAATACATTTTTTGATTTCCAAATACTTGGGGGGAATTTTCTAGTTACCTTATTCATACTGATCTTTAGTTATGTTGTGGCCAGAGAGCATACTCTGCACGATTTCATTCTTTAAAATATAATCATATATTGGAACTTGATTTATGATTCACTGTACTATCATGGTAAGATAGTATGCATGTATAAATAAATTATATTCTAACATTGTTTTTAAGTTCTGTAAGTACCAATCAAATTAAGTTAGCAACTTCTTTTTTAGTTTTCTGTGACTGTTGAAGTTTTGCAGAGTTCTTTTGAAAATTTTAGAAATGTCAATTTAGTTTTGAGGAAAATGTGTATATTTAAGGTGTGCAACATGATGTCTTCCTATATGTGTTCATTATAAAATGATTACCACATACTAATAAACATGACCATCATCTACCAAAGTGACCTGTTCATGTTTTGTATAAGACACTTGAGATCTATTTTATAAACATATCTTAAGTTTGCAGGATGTTATTAATATCTACAGTCACTATGCTATACCTTAAGATTGTAGAACGTCCATCTTATAATGCAATTTTTTATCTTTGTGTCAGTGTCTCCCCTTTTCCCCCATTGTCCAGCCTCTGATGACCACTATTCTATTATTATGAATTTGATACATACACTCTTTAGAGCCCACATGTGAAATCATAAGATATTTGTCTTTCTGTGTCTGATTTATTGCACCTAGCATAGTTGTATCAGCCGCCAATTGAGGGATGTTAATTTCACAATCATAATTGAAGACTTTATCGATTCATTCCTTTAATTGTATCAATTTTTGCTTCATGAATTCATGATTACAATTATGTTTTCTTTATAATTGGCACTATCATTAAGAAGTATTGATTATTTCTGGTGGTGCTTTGCATCTTTGTATATATTTTTTATTAATATAGCTGCTTAAGCCTTTTAAAACTTAGTGTTTTTATGGTACATCTTTTTCCATTCACTTATTTAATACCTGTCTGTGACTTTATTTAAAACACATATGTTGTAGACAGCAAGTCAGATCTGTTTTTAAATCATTTCTTAAAATCTCCATTTTATTTTAGCCTGTTAACGTTAAATACAATTATTTATATGGCCTCCTTTTTAAAGATTATTTGAAATATTTTTAGAATTTTATTTTAATTCCCCTACTGGATTTTTAAGCTATATGTCTTAGCATTTTTAAATAGTTATTTTGAGAATAAAATAAATTTTATTTTTTACTGTCCAGTAACAGTAAATAGTTTATTACTTCACATAAATTTTAGGGTCTTTGAAACCCTACAGATCTATATATCCGTCACTTTTTATGCCACTGTTGATAATCACCAATACTTCAACTTCTTGTTTTGTAAATAAACTGTCAGTAGGACACAGCCATAACTGTCCACTTACACATTATCTTTGGCTGTTTTCCTGCTACAATGGCAGAGTTGAGAAGGTGCAACAGAGCCCTTATGGCCTACAAAAACTGACATACTTATTATCTGACCTTTCATGGTTGTTATATGTGTGATATTTCTATTCACTGAAACCCCTTAAAATGATACCATAAGGTTTGCCTTAATCAGTTACGTGAATAATTTTTATATTGAGAGGGAAAATTATGCAAATGTTCATTTGAATAGCCCCACATATTTATGATTACAAATGTATTTTTTATTCCTTTCAAAGCATCTGAGTTTCCATCTGGTATTACTCCATTCTGTGGAACTTTTATTTAGCATTCCTTATAATACATGTCTGTTGAGAACAGATTTTCATTTTTATTTCCTATTTGGTTAATCTGTCAGTGTCTTTATTTTGCTGTGTCTGGTCAAGATTATTTTATGGGACATCCTGCATATAGAATTTTGGGTGAACAGTTTTATTTGTTTTAGCCTTTGAATGGTACTGTTTACCTCTCTTCCACTCACTGTAATTTCTGTTGAAAAAGTAAGTTGTCAGTTGAATTATTGTTGCCCTGTAGATAATAGGTTTTCTCTTCCTGCATTCAGTATTTGCTCTTTCTCTACCTTTCAACAGTTGGACTTGTGTTCTTTTACATGCTCTGTATATATATATATATATATATATATATATATATATATGTGTGTGTGTGTGTGTGTGTGTGTGTGTGTGTGTATATATATATATATTTAAGCAAATTTGGGAAATTTTTGGACATTATATTTTTTTTATTTTTCTGCATTACTTTTTCATTCCTCTTCTTCTGATAAGCCATATTTTTTCTTTTTCAATTTTTCATTTAAATTCCAATTAGTAACCATATGGAGTAATACTAGTTTCAGGTGTACAGTATAGTGATAGAGCATTTCCATACATCACCCAGTACATGTCGCAAGTGCATGATTTGATCTTCACCACCTATTTAACCCATCCCCCCACCCACCTCCCCTCTGATAACCATCAGTTTGTTTTCTATAGTTATGAGTCTCTTTCTTGGTTTATGTCTGCTTTTCCCCCCTTCATTTTCCCCTTCGTTTTCCCCTTCATTTGTTTTCTTAAATTGCATTTATAAGTGAATTCATATGATGTTTGTCTTTCTCTGACTTTCTTTGCTTAGCATGATACTGTTTTGTTCCATCCATGTTGCACACGACAGGATTTCATTCTCTTTTATGGCTGCATAATATTCCATTGTATATATACATCGTATCTTCTTTATACATTCATCAGCCCCTGGACACTGGGCTATTTCCATAATCTGGCTGTTGTAAATACAAATATCATTGTACATGTATCCTTTTGAATTAGTATTTTTGTATTCTTTTTTTTTCCGGTTCTTATTTATTTTGAGAGAGAAAGAGTGTGCAAGTAGAGGATGGGAAGAGAGAGGGAGAGAGAGAATGCCAGGCAGGGTCTGCACATCAACACAGAGCCCAACACAGGGCTCAAACTCACAAACTGTGAGATCTTGACTTGAGCAGAAATCAAGACAGACCCTTAACTGGCTGAGCCACCCAGGCACCCCTAGTATTTTTGTATTCTTTGGGTAAATACCTAGTAGTGCAATTGCTGGATCATGGCGTAGTTAATATTTTTTTAAGTTTCTGAGGACCCTTCATACTGTTTTCCGAAGTGGCTACACCACTTTGCATTCCCACCGAAACTGCAAGAGTGTTCCCTTTTCTTCACATCCTTGCCAACACCTGTTGCTTTTTGTGGTGTTGATTTTAGCCATACTGACAGGTGTGAGGCCATATTTCATTGTAGTTTTGATTTCAGTTTCCCTGATGATGAGGGATGTTGAGTATCTTTTGGTGTTTCTGCTGGCCATCTGGATGTCTTCTTTGGAAAAACGTCTGTTTATGTCTTCTACTCATTTTTTCATTTGAGTATTTTTTAGGGTGTTGAGTTTCATAAGTTCTTTGTATATTTTGGATAGTAACTCTTTATTGAATATGTCATTAGCAAATAACTTCTCCCAGTCTGTAGGTTGCCTTTTAGTTTTGTTGATTGTTTCCTTCACGATGCAGAAGCTGTTTTCTTTTTTGAGCAAGAGAGTGAGAGAGAGAGAGAGAGAGAGAGCGAGCGAGCATGCAAGCGAGCGAGCACGAGCCAGGGAGGGGCAGAGGAAGAGGGAGAGAGAGAATCCCAAGCTCCATTGTGGAACCTGACTCAGGGCTTCATCTCAGGACCAGGAGATCACTCCCTGAGCTGAAATCAAGAGTCACACTTAATTGAATGAGCCAACCAGGTGCCCCAATGCACAACTTTTTATTGGAATGAAGTCCCAATAGTTCATTTTTGCTTTTGTTTTCCTTGCCTTAGGAGAAATATATAGAAAGAATTTGCTATAGCTGATGTCAAAGAAGTTACTGCCTGTATTCTTCTGTAGGATTGTTGTGGTTTCATGCCTCACATGTAGGATTTTTAATCCATTTTGAGTTTATTTTTGTATATGGTGGTCCAGTTCCATTCTGTTGCCTGTTACTGTTCAGTTGTCCCAACAGCATTTGTTGAAGAGACTTTTTCCCATTGAATGTTCTTTACTGCTTGGTCCGAGATTAACTGACCAAATAGTTGTGGGTTCATTTCTGGATTTTGTATTCTGTTCCATGGATCCTTTTGTCCCTTTTTGTGTCAGTACCATACTGTTTTAATCACTACAGATTTGTAATATAACTAACTTAAAGTCCAGAATTGTGAGGCCTTGAGCTTTGTTTTTCTTTTTCAAGGTTGCTTTGGCTATTTGGGATCTTGTGTGGTTCCATGGAAATTTTAGGTTTGTTTGTTCATGCTGTGTCAACTGTGGTGTTCGCATCTTGATAGGGATTGCATTAAATGTTTAAGTTGCTTTGGGTAGTATAGACATTTTAACAGCATTTGTTCTTCCAATCCATCAGCATGGAATGTCTTTCCATGTCTTTATGTCCTCTTCAGTTTCATTTATCACTGTTTTACAGTTTTCGGAGTACAAGTCTTTTATCTCTTGGGTTAGGTTTATTCCTAAATATCTTAATGGTTTTGGTGCATTTGTAAATAAGATTGATTCCTTAATTTCTCTTTCTGGTGCTTCATTATTGATGTGTAGAAATGGAACAAATTTCCATACTCTGATTTTGTATCCTGCCACTTTACTGAATTCATTACAATTACATATAGGACAGACTGTTTTATATTACAGGTCTTTGATGCTTTACTCATTTATTGTCTATCTTATTATATCTTTCTGCACATTTGGATAATTTGTATTGATATTTCTTCAAGTTTACGTTGTCTTGTCATTTCTATTTGGCTAGAAATTCCATTGAGTATTTAATTTTTTTCCATTTTTATTCCCTGCAAGTCTATTTTAGTTTATTTTATTGTTTCTATCTTTCTAATGGCATTTGCCATCTTTTCATTCATTGTGAGTATATTTTGCTTTCTTTAATTGATGATTGTTAAAATAGCCACTTCCAAATCTTTTTTTTTTTTCTATTTCCAAAATCTGGGTCATTGCAGAATTGGTCTTTGTTTAATTTGATTTCTCTTTGTTCCAGTCCCTAGTTTTCTGCTGCTCACTTTTGCATTGTATTTTGGACATACAGATACTAAGTGTTGAGGATTTTGGATTCTTAGACCTTTCTCAAATGTGATGGTTCTTGTAACACGTAATTATCTTAGTTGAATTTAAATCGCAAATTGGTTCTTGTGTGGCAGCTTTTTGCCTTCCTTCAGGTCTTTTATATTTACGTAAGCTGTTTTTGGTCTTTTGTGCGCATGCATATGTCAAGGGTTAGGTAGAAATATGGGCAAAGAGAGTTTAGGGCTTTCCCTTTCTAGATTCCTTTACACTATTCTTCAGCAACAGTTTGCCCATCTTCTCTTTTCTGGTTCACCAGAAATGTGGCAGTTTTTCCAATACCTTGTTATTTCATCCCTTGAATGACTGCACCTGACTCCAGGCTAAAATTCAGAAGAATGGACTTTCATCTCATACATTCCTCTCCTGTGAGTATGTACTCAACGCTAAGTTCTTAACAGTTTGTGTTCACTTTCTGATGCCTATATGTGTGTATTTTTGGTATAAGGTCCAGTTTTTGTTGTTGTTGTTGTTGTTTTATGCAGGAGAGCTCTTCTGGTAAGGTCTTAGACTGTCATTACTTAATGACATCCTCAAGTTTCAATAAATTTGTAAATGAAAGAGTAGTTTCAAGTATTATGTTTCTGCAATATTTTTTTCTGACTTTCCATTCACCTTGTAATTTCAACTGACTTCTTAGGTAGAATTTGCCAATTATTAATAAATTACAAGAATGTGTTTTGTATTTTCTCCTCTCCTGATTTTTTTTTGCAAATTCTCTCTCTTATGTAATAAAGATATTTATAGAACTTAAACTTTAAAAATTTAAAACTTACATATATCATGGTGAATATGAATTACAATGATGAATTATGCGGATATTGTGAGACTATTAATTGAAATTTACATCGAGGCTTAAATAAGGGTTATAATTAGAAAAATGTAAAACATGGAATTTGTTCCTTTAGGCTTGATTTGTCATATCTTCACTTTATCCTATGAACTGAAAATCATGTTTACTTTTAGGTAGATATTTTAAATAAATATTTATAGCACTCTGAATTGCATACATTTTAGGGTAAGTTCTCTCAATGGTAGATATTATCTTGAAATATCTGTGTTGGGAGGCTCAGCATCATTTAAACACACATATATTTTTCCTTGAAATGTGCTAGGAACTGATAAACACTTCCCTGCACAAACATCTCTTTTACTTATTTTTAGTACTTACAAAAAGCTAGTGGATCATTAAAGTAATCCCCTGAGTGAGTTTAAACAGTTATTTCAGAAACAGAAAAGGAACATCAGTGCAGCAGAGATTTATTTTTAACACTCTGACTTCAAGGTCAGAATCAATTTTTCTTTTGTACATAATGGTGATAGGAAGGTGAAGGCTAGGAATCAAAATCTATAAGCTTTTATCTTATTATAGTTTATGATATACGATTATGAGAGAAAAGAAACTTGTGTGCAGGGAGAGAATTGATTGCAATCTAAAGAAAAAGTGAGTGCTGGAGAGGGTATCATGTAGGAAATAGAACATTGTGATTATTTTTTCAGTTTCTTCATCTGCACAGTTGATGAAATAATATCTATATCAAAGGGTTTTTGGCTATTTTCAAATTTTGAACTTTTGATCATGAGATACTCAGGTCATCAAACTTCATGGTAACAGTTTGTGATTTCATCTCTGATCATTGCAGACTTCTCTAACTTGAAACGTAATCCTATCATAACTAACATTTAAAATGGCAAGTATTTGCGGCAATCCCGAAGAGCACATACCCTGAGACCAGGAAAAAAAAAAACAACCCTATTTGAGGGAGGACAGAGAAATGTGAAGATGCCTGGAAAGAGTGTTGCCTTATAGGAAATAGGCTATTTTGTTAAATATTCTTATTCATTTTATTAATCTCACACTGGATATCTTGACACCTTTGAAAATTTAACACTTATGAAGGGTATCATTATTTCTAATCTATGGGAAGTTACTGACATGGTCACACATCAGCTGAAGGTTAGTTAAACCAGAAATTCATTTCTTTGCCTAGTTTTAGAAAGGAAATTGGTGAATCCAGAGGAACTTCAAAGTTAGTTAAGGAAAGCCCTGTATTTACAAATGTATGGAGAAAACAAATGAACTACCTAAGCTTACTTACTAGTTACTTGAGAGCAAGTGACTACAATTCAGGTGTTTTGCATTGTTTGACATTGTACATTCACTTATATTATTCAGTTACCTAGACGTGGTGCGGATTATATATAATTTAAAAAACAATCAGTTCTTCCATTTCTCCCCTGTGCCCACAACATACGTTCCCATTATACCCCACTCCATTACATTTTGTAGCATTTATAGATTTTATGCATATAAAGATTGAGTTGTGTGACTGACGGTCCTAGAATTTTAACAGATTTATTGAGGTACAAGTGGTATAGGGTGAATTGTACATATTTCAATATTGTAATTGATAAGTTTCAACTGTGTGTGTGTGTGTGTGTGTGTGTGTGTGTGTGTGTGTGTGTATCTGTGAAACCAGCATCATCAAGACGATAAAAACTGGGGGTGCCTGGATGGGTCAGTCAGTTAAGCCTCAGACTGTTGATTTTGGCTTAGGTCATGATCTCAAGGTTCGGTTTGGTTCGTGGTTTTGAGCCCCCCCCCCCCCCCATCAGCCTCTGTGCTGACAGTCTGAAGCCTACTTAGGATTGTTTGTCTCCTCTCTCCCTCCCCCTCTCCCTTTCTCTCCCTCTCTTAAAATATATATATATATATATATATATATATATATATATATATATATATATATATATATATATATAAACTCTTAATACTTTTTAATATGTTTTTATTCCTTCTAACTACTTCATTTCATCCCCATCCCTAGGCAGCAACTGATCTGTTCTTTGTCACTCTGCGTTTGCATTTTCTATAATTTTACATAAATGGAATCATAACATTATGAGCCCTTTTTATTTGACTTCTTTCACTCAGCATAATTACGTTGAGATCCATCAGTGTTGTTGCCTATATAAATAATCATTGCTTTTCACAGCAACTTCATTATATACATATACCAAAATTACCTTATCCATTCTCCTGTTGATAGACACATTGGGATTTTGAGTTGTTGTTGAGTTTATTTTTTCATTTGTTTGCTCTTGAAGATAAAGCTGCTGTCAATATTTGTATGCAAGTCTGTGTACACCTGAGAGTTTACTACTCTTGGGTAAATAGTAGCAGAATGGGTGATCATATGGTAGATGTATGTGCTTTGAACTTTGTCTGAAAATAATTGTACCGTTTTGAATTGACACTGGTAGTAGTTAAGAGTTCCAATGATGCCATATTCTTTGCAGTACTTAATATGGTTGATTTTATTTTGTTTGTGTTTTAGCTATTGTAAAAGTATATCATGGTATCTCATTATGTTATAAATTTGCATTGTAGACCATCTTTGCATGTGCTAATTTGCCATCCATTTGTGTCTTCAAATACAAATTTTTTATTAAATGGATTTTTGGTGTTCTTCTATTGTCTATGTCATTGATTTCCACTCTTAATCGTACTGTTTCCATTCTTTGGCAGACTTTGGATTTAATTTGCTCTGTTGTTTGTTTTGTAAGGTAAAAACTGAGAATATTGTTTGGTACATTACTTCCTTGTTAATACAGACATTATATGATAAAACAAATGTCCTGCAATCATTTCCTTCGCTGCATCCCACATATCTTGATGTTTAGTTTTAATTTTCATACGGTTCAATATAAACTTAACCCTCTTTCTGATTTCTTATTTGATGCATAGGTTATCAAAAAATGTAATACTTGGGGATTTTCAAGATAGCTTTCTATAATTGACTTCTAATGGAATTTAATTTTGGTTAGAAATCAAACTGGATATGATTTTAAACCTTGCTTATTTGTTGACAGCTTTGATGTCTTAGAATAGGTTCTATTTCAGTTTGTTTCCTGTGTTCACTTGAAAACAGTTTATATTATTTTGTCATGAGATAGAATGTTATACAAATGTTATTTAGATCAATGTGGTTAGAGTGTTCATCAAGACTTTATTTTTTGAGGATAGTTGGCATACAATATCACATTAGTTTCAAGTGTATAATTTAGTGATTTGAAAGGTTTACACATTAAGCTATGTTCACCACAAGTGTAATTACCATATATTTACAATTAACAATAACATTGTTATTACAGTGTCATTGACTGTGTTCCTTATTCTCTAATTTTTATTCCTGTGATGTACTCGGGCCATAACTGGAGGTCTGGGGCACCTGGGTGTCTCAGTCTGTTAGGCATCTGACTTCAGCGCATGTCATGATCTCAAGGTTTGTGAGTTCCAGCCCCGCATCGGGGCATTTTTGTAGGCTAACAATGAAGTCACAGAAAGAGAAAGTTAAAAATCATCATTGACAATTGGACTAAAAAGAATAAAATACCATTAAGACTTTATATCATTTCTGATTTTCTCTTTAATAACATAAACAGAGACAAATGTTGAAATGTCTATTTATAGTTGTGGATTTGTCTATTTGTCCTTGCAATTCAAATACATTCTGTATCACTTATTTGGACTCCGTCGTAATTGCATATATGTTAAGGATTATTATGTCTTCTTGCTGAATTGGTGCATGTATCATTCACAAATGGCTCTATCTTCAGTAACATTATTTACTATGAAATTTAGTCTGTCTAGTATTAACATAAGTGCTCCAACGGTCTTATGACAAGTGTTATGTTGAATCATTGGTATCCTTTTACTTTTAACCTATTTGTGTTGTTATATTTGAAGTGGATTTCTTTTTGGGAGAACATAATTAGGTTTTGTATTTTATCCAATTTGATAGTCTCTTTATTGAGTTGTTTACATCATTTATATTTAATGATAAGATTGTGATAAATTTATCCTGTTGGACTTACTCTCTTCATTTTTTTCCACTTTCTTTAATTTTGATTTTTTGATGGTTTTTATCATTTATTTTGTTTTCTTGAACTGGAATTATTTCTTGTGTTACTTTATGGTTTTGGGTTTATGATATATGGTTTATAGTTGGCATCTTGATGGGTTATAGTATACATCTTTAAATTATAATCGTTACCTTCAAGGGTTATTATAGGTATCCTTCATGTATACTGTAGGAAATTTAGCGGGGGATGGGGGTTGGGGGCGTCTCGTTGGCTCGGTTGAGCTTTTGACTTCGGCTCGGGTCATGATCCTAGTGGTCAGTGAGTTCTATCCCTGTGTTGGGTTCTGTGCAAACAGTTCAGTGCCTGGAGCCTGCCTCAGATTCTGTGTCTCCCTCTTTGTCTGCCTCTCCCCTGTTAGTGCTCGCTCTCTCTCTCTCTCTCTCTCTCGCTCAAAAAAAAAAAAAACATTTAAAAAAATTAAAAAGAAACTTAGGGGAAAGAAAAGAAGTTTAGAATGTTACCCTTTCATTTGTCTCTGACCAGTTGTTGGTGCGGTCATTGGCATACATTTTACGTACGTTACAAACCCCACAAATCGTTATTTTTGCTTTAACAAATTATGTTTCAAAGATAATTAAATAATGAGAAATACTTATTATAGATTTACTCAGTGACAATTTCTAATATTCTTTTCTTGGCATATATCATGATTTTCATCTGGTAATACTTAGCTTTGGCCTTAAGTACTTCTTTAAGATCTCTTCTAATGCAAGTCTTCTGGTTGTCAAAATTTTTATATGTCTTACATACCTTTGTTTTCACCCTTTCCTTTGAAAAAATACTTTGACTGGTTAGAGAATTACAGGATAACATTATTTTCTTTGAGCTTTTAAGGTACTGCTCTGTTACCGTCTCGTTAGCGTTGTTTAGGACAAAAAAATTTGCTGTCATTCTTAATTGCTTTACTTGTAACATGTCTTTGATTTTCTGGTTGTTTTAAAATGTTTGACATTATTAGGATATTCCTTCCTTTGGCTGTTTCCAACTTATATTGGCTTTTCTTCCAAGTGTTGGGTTTATACCCTTCATCATTTAAAAAATTGGTTATTTTTTCAAATATTTGTGTTTCTTTCACCGTTTGTCTCCTTTAGGAATTTCAAATATATATGTCTTAATTTGTCTCAAGTTGTATCAATGCTTACTGGTACATGCTCTTTTTTTAGTTTAGTTTTTTTTTTTTTTGTTTCAGATTTCTGTGTTTCATTTAATTTTGTCATTTTTTAAGGTTTATTTTTGAGAGGCAGAAACAGAGCATGAGCAGGGGAGGGGCAGAGAGGGAGGAAGACAAAGAATCTGAGGCAGGCTCCAGGCTCTGAGCTGTCAGCACAGAGCCTGACATGGGGTTTGAACTCCTTAAGTGTGAGATCATGACCCCGGCCAAAGTCAGATGCCCAATGACTGAGCCATCCAGGTACCCCTCATTTTATTTTTATTTTTATTTTATTTTTATTTTTATTTTTATTGATGGATTGATTTTAGCTGTGTTTCCTTTTAGATAGTCTCTCTTGGGAGGTCTTCATGTTCATTAATTTTTGCTTCTGCTCTATCCTGCCTTTAACCTCAGTATATTTTCCATCTCATTCATTTTCATCAAGAAAATATTATTTAGATATTGTTAGAAATTTTTAATGTCTAGTTAGTATTATCTGTATTTAGCTTCTTAAACACATTGACTTCTCACTTTATCACTTGTGTCATTTTGGGTACACTTTGGATTAGCTTTAATCCTTGTTATGTGTTTCCTGCTTCTTGCACTGCCTGACAATTTTGTGATTATTTCCCAAATAGGAGGATTTTTACTTTGTTGGGTGATAGATATATATTCATGTAAATACTCAAATAAATTCATATATTCTTAACAATATTCTTGAACTTTGTTCCAGAATATGGTTAAGTTACATCTCATCTTGGTTGTGTAACAGTAGACCAGGCTTTTGTCAAAGGCTAATTTGGTTCCACTAGTAATGGAAAATGCTACTGAGTACTGTGATCCCCCATGACTTGAGAGGTTTCCTATTAGGCCTGGTAAGAACATGAACTATTACTAGCGCTGTGTCAGTTTTGGTTATTATTTCCTCAAAACCTTTTGGGTTGTTCTTTGCCCTGTCTTCATTATTTTTTCCTAATTGTGTATACTGGTCAGTACTCAACTGAACGTTCTAAGATAACTGTGCACTTCTGCAGAGCTTTCTCTCTGTGCACACTCTCTCCTTTCCAGTCTGTGCACTGCCAATTCTAGTCAGGTTGGCCTTTCCGGAATCCTAGCTCCATTGTCTCATGTTTGCAAGGTTGCCACGTTCTATGAGAAGTCTCCAATCTTGTACCACAGCCTGGAAATACTCTAGGCACTCAGCTGGGGCAAATCGTTAGGGCTTACTTTGTTAATTTTCCTATTCTTACGAGTCACTGATTTTGTTGCCTGATGTCTAATGCCTTTTTACCATTATTTTGTGTATTTTCCAATTATAGTCCTTTCAGATTAGAGAATCACTTTAGTTCCTCTTATTCCATCTTGGCCATGAGTGGAAGTCGGTTCCTAGAAAATAATGTTCTATATTGTAGGATGGAATTGGCACTTTTTATTTTTGTAATAGCACTTAACCAGTTGTGTTACTGTATCTCTTTTACTGAAACTGTATTTTCACTGACAAGAACATTTGAATTAAAATATAAGAATCTTTATGTTGCTCAAATCTATAAAATTGTTGAAACCAAAGAAGGCAATATGAGTAAATAAATGCATTAGTTAATTCATATATTTCAAACTGAACAAGAGAAAAAGATATAACCCCAAGCTAATATTTTGGTGTGGATGGTACAATAAATTTTCTGGTGAGGATGATAACTCACTGAGCTGGGATGGGCTTTTCCATGTATAAAGGCTGACCCCAAATGTACATCTGTGTTGGTAAGCTAGAGAGCATGAGATCAAAGAAAACTACAAGTAGAGAGGAAGTAGGTGTGCTGTCATGTAATTGACTTACCTCCCTGGAGACACTAAGTATGGAATTATTGAAGCAGAAATGACTTTATAGTATCCGATGTTTTATTTTCTTTGAAAATTACCCTGACATATTAAAATGAATATGAAAATGTGTAATATACTTGACATTTGGTAGCATATTAGCGTGAGGGAAGAAGAGATGTATCCACAATGGAGTGCAGTGGACTACTAAGAAGACGCGGCCCCTGGAGCTGCTAGGGGTGACATTTAGAAACAGATGGGAACATAGCAACAGGTTCGCTTTTTATGACAGGAGTGAAACATAAGGTTTCTCAGAAACCTGGAGATAGCCGGTACTTTTACAGAGTATACAAATATGCTTTGCATTTTCAGTAATAATAACAGCACTTTTACTAGTTTTCATTGTTACCATTATACATTTCAAATTAAAGTAATAAATCATTGACCATTTACTAAGCCAGTCCAGCTAAAGTGTTGGAAACACTGTTTTTCAAAATATGTGTCTTAAAATGTTAAGCATTTCTTTCACTTATGTGACAATTATTCAATATTTTTGGAATTCCATTACTGAAACTATTTTTGGTATAATTTTGATCCACCTAGGAGAAACAAGCACTTAAGTATAAATTACACTGACTGTATCATTCATGAATTAATCATTCATGTTCTTCAGTAATCTTTGACTGATTGATTTTTGTCTTTTCCAATTCAAATCTACCCTTAATGGGTGCAAGTTTGATGCCATTAGCATTGAGAAAGCAAATATCAAAGAGAAATTATTGTTAAAAAATTTTTTAGATGAAAACAGTTGAAATTTGTCAGTGCCGTATCTTTTTTTGTTGTTGTTCCCCCAGCTCAGGCATACTCCCTTTAGTACTTCAAAGATCTATCACAGCGTAGGCACAGAAACATAAATGCAATTCTGTTGAAGCTTTTAAGTTTTGTTTAAATGTTAACATACAGTGTAATATTAATTTCAGGTGTACAGTATAGTGATGCAGCACTTCCATGAGTCATCAATCACTTGTGCTCATCACCTCTTTTACCCATCCCCCCACCTACTTGCCCTCTGTTGGGTTTTTTATGTTTAAAAATCATACATGTTGTAGTTTATTATACATAAACATGGTACATATGTGGACATACATCACAGTGGTTGAAATTACCCTTTCACGTATTACTTTACTATTTTTTACATTTTTCAGTAATGTAGTCTATAGGCTAGTAGTCTATTTTCCTGTTGACTGTGTATAACAAATGGGCAAGAAACCATGATCAACTTTTTGCATATCAGGATTTAATAATTCAGATATTAAAGTATCAAATAATTGATTATCATTTTCTTAATACATGTATTGAGAAACTGCTCTCTTTTTGGATCCCTGATAGAGAGAGAAAAAAACATTTTCTTGTGAATTCACATGTTTCCTTGCAGGTAGCTGTGTATTCCTTCCTGAGCATAGTTTGGATTTTAGGATATTAACTTCCAAAGTGACGAATTCGTATGTGGGAAGGGGGAGAGAGTGTATATTCTAATAAGTTGTTTAGTTCCTAGGGATTTTTTATTGTGACTTTTACAAAGTATCACGTGATTGTATAGGTCAGCATTGTGGTGTCTTTTTTTTAATTTAATTTTTTAATTTTTATTTTTTTTCAATATATGAAATTTATTGTCAAATTGGTTTCCATACAACACCCAGTGCTCATCCCAAAAGGTGCCCTCCTCAATACCCATCACCCACCCTCCCCTCCCTCCCACCCCCCATCAACCCTCAGTTTGTTCTCAGTTTTTAAGAGTCTCTTATGCTTTGGCTCTCTCCCACTCTAACCTGTTTTTTTTTTCCTTCCCCTCCCCCATGGGTTTCTGTTAAGCTTCTCAGGATCCACATAAGAGTGAAAACATATGGTATCTGTCTTTCTCTGCATGGCTTATTTCACTTAGCATAAACACTCTCTAGTTCCATCCATGTTGCTACAAAGGGCCATATTTCGTTCTTTCTCATTGCCATGTAGTACTCCATTGTGTATGTAAACCACAATTTCTTTATCCATTCATCCGTTGATGGACATTTAGGCTCTTTCCATAATTTGGCTATTGTTGAGAGTGCTGCTATGAACATTGGGGTACAAGTGCCCCTATGCATCAGTACTCCTGTATCCCTTGGGTAAATTCCTAGCAGTGCTACTGCTGGGTCATAGGGTAGGTCTATTTTTAATTTTCTGAGGGACCTCCACACTGCTTTCCAGAGTGGCTGTGCCAATTTGCATTCCCACCAACAGTGCAAGAGGGTTCCCGTTTCTCCACATCCTCTCCAACATCTATAGTCTCCTGACTTGTTCATTTTAGCCACTCTGACTGGCGTGAGGTGATATCTGAGTGTGGTTTTGATTTGGATTTCCCTGATGAGGAGAGATGTTGAGCATCTTTTCATGTGCCTGTTGGCCATCCGGATGTCTTCTTTAGAGAAGTGTCTATTCATGTTTTCTGCCCATTTCTTCACTGGGTTATTTGTTTTTCGGGTGTGGAGTTTGGTGAGCTCTTTATAGATTTTGGAGACTAGCCCTTTGTCCGATATGTCATTTGCAAATATCTTTTCCCATTCCGTTGGTTGCCTTTTAGTTTTGTTGGTTGTTTCCTTTGGTGTGCAGAAGCTTTTTATCTTCATAAGGTCCCAGTAGTTCATTTTTGCTTTTAATTCCCTTGCCTTTGGGGATGTGTCGAGTAAGAGATTGCTACGGCTGAGGTCAGAGAGGTGTTTTCCTGCTTTCTCCTCTAGGGTTTGGATGGTTTCCTGTCTCACATTCAGGTCCTTTATCCATTTTCAGTTTATTTTTGTGAATGGTGTGAGAAAGTGGTCTAGTTTCAACCTTCTGCATGTTGCTGTCCAGTTCTCCCAGCACCATTTGTTAAAGAGACTGTCGTTTTTCCATTGGATGTTCTTTCCTACTTTGTCAAAGATGAGTTGGCCATACTTTTGTGGGTCTAGTTCTAGGGTTTCTATTCTATTCCATTGGTCTATGTGTCTGTTTTTGTGCCATGTGGTGTCTTTTTTAACATCGTTTAGTTTAAAGATAAGTGCTTTCTTTGAATTTTATATCTACTTTGAAGGAATTACCGATACTCTGGAGTTACAGAAATATTAATAAAATGTATATTTAGTCGTATGTTTTAAGAAAATATTCGAAGGGTCTTGACCCTCTTTTTAGTGGGTTTCTTGAATGATTTGTGTTGTAGGCCCACTTCACAGATTTGGTAGGATTTCTAATGCGTTTTTAGGCCTGAAGTGTGAGTTTTACAAACCACAACCTGACAGATACTGTGCAGAAAAGTTGAGAATTTTTACTAAACCCGTTGACTTATTTCCTTCAATCGAAGTTGGCATTAAAAAACTACAGTAGGTCATCTTAGGGGCATCTTTTATAGCATTGCACTTTATTTTCATGTTTAACATAGATTTTTAAGCACACAGTCATACTTAAAGTTATAGAAACTGAGTATGAAAAAGTACCAAACTGGAAAATAAGGAAGATAAAGATTGCTATTAGTATGTACATCAGATTTTCTTTCACTGCCCAGTGTTTATGTTGAGAGCCACTGAACTATGCTTTTCTTTCTCACTTTGAATAGGTCTTTCATAGTGCTATTCTGAGAGAATTTTGGAAATTACTGTGTTCTGAGGTCATTCACAATTATATTTTGGCATCCCTTAAGTTACACGGTTGGATTTTGTTTTCCATACTTCAAAGTTACTTTCACGGTTTACCCATGTGTAGGTACAGCTAAATTGCCAAAGATATATCAAGACACTTTTTTTTCCTCATTAGTAAAGCTATATAGCCAAAGAAACAAGATAGAGTAAACTGGAAACTGTACTCCAAGTAATGATCTAAAATCTCTACACTTAAGAACAGTAGATATCTCACTCTCTGACTTGCTAGCAAACTCGCTAACAGCACAGCTGCCAGCTCTTGATTTACTTCAAAGGAGAAATGTAATGTCAGGAAAAAAAAATAAACCCTACACATCAGAAATTCCTTGTATGCATAGAATTTTAAATACTTTCAAAAAGTATTGTTAGTTTAAGAATTTACAAAGAGTATTTTGATTCTGAACTCCCCAATTTAAAGTGAGATCTGCAGGAATATGAGTGTTGGAAGAGTATCTTATTAAAATTGAACACAGTAGTACGTTCTGCCAAGGTGGAGTTCATTCACATTTATTAGGCAGTTAAAGTCTCTATGTACCCCCTTAAAGTTGTGGGCAGGTACATGTCCAAAATTCTGTTTACAAGCCTTCAAAACTACAGAATTAAGGGAGAAGAAATACATGAGATTAATGTCAAGAAAGACTCCCCCCCCCACCTTGAGGAAGAAGTACTGTTGCTGTGCCCTTTGTTTTAACGGATGAAACAAGATAGAATAAAGAATGATTCCTATCCAGAAGCATCCTGGCACTTCATATGATTGATTCCATAGGTAATCCAGCATTTATTGTTTAAAACAAAATTACAAATATATTTTTGCTTGATATTCTTTATCCTAAGAGGATGGGCAAAATTTTAGTTATGTAATTTTCAAAGATATGTCAACATAGCTATTTTTAAGAACACATTTATACATGCAAAATGATTATCTTGTTGGTATAGCTGGGGTAGCTGTACTTATATCAGACAAAATAGACTTTAAAGAATGTCATAAACTACAAAGAAGGCCATTATATAATTCTAAAGGGGTCTATCCAACAAGATGGCATTACATGTGTAAATATTTATGTACTCAACATAATAGCTCCTGTATAAAGCAAATATTAACAGATCTAAAGGGAGAAATTGACAGCAGTACAATAATAATAGGGTATTTTAATACCCCACCTACATCAATGGAGAGATCATTCAGATAGAAAATCAGTAACACAACTTTGGCTTTAAACAACACAGACTGGGTGGACCTAATAGATAAAGAACATTCCATCCAAAAGCAGAACAACACACATTCTTCCCAAATATATGTGGAACATTCTCTAGTATAGATCATATGTTAGGCCACAAAACAAATATCAATAAGTTGAAGATGTGAAGGATGGCAAGCATCTTTTCAAACTACAGTGGTATGTAACTAGAAATCAATTACAAGAAGAAAATTGGAAAAGTCACAAATGAGTAGAGATTAAACAACTTGCTACCCAACAACCAGTGGGTCAGTTAAGCAATCAAAGTAGAAATTAAAAAAATATAACTTGAGATAAGTGAAAATGGAAATACAACACACCAAAATTTATGGGATGCAGCAAAAGCAGTTTTAAGAGAGAAATCATAACAATTAAAGCATACCTCAAGAAATAACAACAACAACAAAAATCTCGCACACTCTAACTTGACATCTAAAGTAACTAGTAGAAGAAACCAGCAAAGCCCAGAGTTGGTAGAAGGAGGGAAATAACAAAGATCAGAGGGCAAAAAAATGAAATAGAGACAAAAAAAAAATAAAAGATCATTGCAAATAAGAGTTGGTTCTTTGAAAGGATAAACAAAATGGACATACTTGTAGCTAAACTTGCTAAGAGTTCCCAAATAAAATCAGAAATGAAAGAGAAGTTACAATTGATACCAAAGAAATGCAAAAGATCGTAAGAGACTACTCTGCACAGTTATATGACAATAAATGGGAAAACTGAGAAGAAATGGGTAAATTCCTTGGAACATACAGTCTCCCCAAAGTAAATCATGAAGAAATAAAAAATCTTAATAGTCACTACTAAGGAGATTGAATCAGTAACAAAAAATCTCCAAACAAACAAAAAATCAGGACCAGATGATTTCATTGGTGAATTCTAGCAAATACTCAAAGATGATACCTAAGGTTCTCACACTCATCCAAAAAACTGAAAGGGAAGAATGCTTCCAAACCCATTTTATGAGGCCAGCATTACCTTGATACCAAAAGCAGACAGTGACATCACACACAAAAAAGAAAATTATAGGCCAGTATCGCTGATGAACATAAATACAAAAATTCTCAACAAAATTCTAGTCAACCAAGTATAACAATATATTAAAAGGATTATATACCATAATCATGTGGGATTTATTCCAGGGATGCAAGGAAAGTTCAACCTCAAGTCAATCAATGTGATATATCACGTTAAACAAATGAAAAAAATTACAGGATTATTATCTAAGTAGATGCATGAAAAGCATTTGAAAATATTTAATGTGTTTATGACAAAAAACTGCCAACAAAAGTAGACAGAAAATGTACCTCAGCATATTAAAGGCCATATGTACCAAGTCTACAACTATTATCATACTCCGTGGTAACAAGCTGAAAACTTGATCTGTAAGATCAGGAACAAGACAAGGATTCCCCCTGTCATCACTTTTATTAATCTTAGTATTGGAAGTTTTAGCCAGAGCAGTTAGGCAAGAAAAGGCAATAAAAAAGCATCCAAGTTGGAAAGGAAAAAGTCAAACTGTCACTATTTGCAGGTGATACGATTTTATATAGAAAATCTTAAAGACTCCATCAAAGAACTGTTAGTACTAACAAATTGAGTAAAGGCTCAGGGTACAAAGATATACAAAAATTTGTTGCCTTTATAGACATCAGTGATGAACTGTCAGAGTAAAAAGTGAGAAAACCCTTCCATTTACAACTGTGTCAAAAGAATAAAATACTTAGAAATAAATTTAACCAACAGGGTGAAAGATCATTCTCTGCAAACTCTAGGACACTGATGAAAAAACTAAGACCAAAGTAAAGAAATTTAGTCTGTGCTCATAAATTAAAAAAAATTGTTGAAATGTTTATCATATCCAAAGCATTCTGCAAATAGAGACTCCATGGTCTCTATCAAAATTTTAATGGCATTTTTCACAGGATAAGAACAAATGATCCTAAAATTTGTCTGGAACCACAAAAAACCCAAATAGCCAAAGGAATCTTGAGAAAGAACAGAGTTCAAGGGATCGGATCCCCTGAATGCGAACTATGTTGCAAAACTATAATGATGAAAATAGTATGGTCTTGGTGTAAAGATAGACATAGATATGAATGGAACAGAGAAGCCCTTAATAAACTCACACCTGTATTACCAATTAACTTAAAAGAGGCAAGAATATACAGTGAGAATAGGGCAGGCTCTTCAATAAAATATTTTTTGGAAAAACTGGACAGCAATGAGCAAAAGAATAAAACTAGACTGTTAGATCATACACAAAAATTATCTCAAAGTGAGTTAAAGAGTTGAAGGGTAGACCTGAAACCATAAAACTCTTAGAATAAAACATAAGCAGTGACACAAGCTCTTAGACATCAGTCTTGGTGCTGACGTTTTGGACTCCAAAAGCAAAGGAAATTAAAGAAAAATGAAAAGATTACATTTAAAGTAAAAAGCTTCTACACAGCAAAGGAAAGCATTAACAAAGTGGAAAAGGAACCTATTGAATGGGAGAAAATAATTGCAAGTCAAATATAGATATATATTTGGATATATATCCAATAAGGGGTTGATACCTGGAATATGTAAAGAATTCCTACAACTCAATAGCAGAACCCCCGAATGATCTAATGCAAAGAAGAGCAGAGGAGCTGAATAGATGTTCTTTCAAAGAAGACCTATAGGTGGCTAACAATCACATGAAAAGATGCTAAACATGACTAATCCTCAGGGAAATGCAAAGAAAAACTACAGTGAGGTAGCACCTCACAGCTGTTAGAATTACTGCTATCAAAAAGACTAGAGTTAACAAGTGTTAGGATGTGGAAGAAAGGAAACACTTGTGCTGTGTTGGTAGGAATGTAGATTAGTGCAGCCACTATGGAAAACAGTATGGAAGTTCCTCAAATTTTAAAACTAGAGCTACCATATGAACCAGCAATTTCACTACTAGGTACTTAGGCCAAGAAAATGAAAACACTAAATGGAAATAATATATATGCCTCTATGTTCATTGCAGTTTTTTTTTTTCTCAATGGCCAAGATAAGGAAACATGGTAAGTGTCCATCATTGGATGAATGGTAAAGAAGGTGGTGTGTGTGTGTGCGTGTGTGTGTATACCAAAAAAATGGAATACTATACAACCATAAATAAAAAGGAAACCTTGCCATTTGTGACAATATAGATGGACCTTGAAGGTATTATGCTAAGCAAAATAAGGACAAAGACCAATACCATGGTTTCACTTATGTGGTATCTAAAAAATAAAACAAATGAACAAATAAAACTCATGGATACAGAAAACAGGATGCTGGTTGCCAGAGGGGAGAGTGGTTGGGGGATGGAAGTAATGGGGAAAGGGTGTCAAGAGGTATAAATTTCCATTTATAAAATAAGGTAACATAGGGTATGGTGATTACAGTCAATAGTACTGTAGTAGATAGTTAAAAATTGTCAAGAGAATGAACCTTGATGAAAAGACAAGGGAAAGCAGTTGACATGGTGGGTGGTGACTGATTTATTGTGATTATTTCAAAGTGTAACAATCAACAAATGATTGCCTTGGACACCTGAAACTAGTATAATATTTGACTATTATACCTTTAAAAAATGAACTACCCCAAAATTATTTGCTTAAAACAGCAGTATATTATTATCTCTAATCCATGGGTTGACTAAGCTTACCTAGATGGCTCTACTTGGGGTAGTTTATGCATTCACACTCAGTGGCTTGTTAGGACTTTGGAAAAGGTGGACAGGAGGAGTTAACAGAACATTCTCTCTTGGACGATCATCTTTTTTTAAGTTTGCTTGTTGGTTTGTTTACTTACTGAGAGAGCGAGAAAGAGCGAGCAAGCGAGCAGGAGAGGGGCAGAGAGAGAGAGAGAGATAATCCCAAGCAGTCTCTATGCTGTCAGCACAGAGCCTAAAGTAGGGCTCAAACTCAAGAACCAGGAAATCAGGACATGAACCAAAATCAAGAGTTAGACATTTAACTGACTAACCTACCCAGCTGCCCTTGGACAGACAACTTTTAAGCTAGTAACAGCAAAGTCAATCACATAAAATTTCTGGAGATTGATCCAGAGTATAACAACAAATTGAGAATTTATTAAACAAAATCTGTGGAAACAGAGCAGGAAGAGTAGGAGGCCCTGGCATGTGAGTTACTGACTGCAATTGTATCTCCACAGCTCTGCCTTGCAGAATTGCTCTAGCAGTAGGTGCAGTGGCCAAGTGGCTGTTCTAATCTCCCTTAGCATCCTGGGATGAAAGAGCTATTTGGAGTGATTATGGTAGCCACCAAACATTAGCAGACCACATTTTTGTTTCGCTGTGCTGTTGAAACTTTAATATCATGTGGCTGGCAGTGAGTATGTGACCTCCAGTTTCCCACCTACACCTCTTGCTGGGTAGAATGATTTGGGACCAGTAAGCTTATAAAGTGGCTTGTCTGTGCTTGTTAGGTTCTGTGTAGATTAGTATAACATCTAAAGAACTTGGATTCTTACATTCTAATCCTCAGCTTTGTTTTTTTCTTCTTTTATATCAATGGTCAGGGGCAAAAGTACTGTATTAAAAAATTATGGCAAGTACCATCCTTGTGATTTTAAAGAGAACGTATCTCAAGTTTGTCCAAGAAGAATGATTCTTATTCTAGACTGGAGGTGTATAACTGTCAAATTCAGTAAGTTCTCCTTGATGCAAATTATTAGGATAATTCTATTGAGATAGTTATATTTCTCCTTTTTTTTTTTTTTTTTTTTACTTGAGAGAGAGAGTGTGTGTGTGTGTGTCTGTGTGTGTTTATGTATGCGTGTACACTAGGGAGAGGGCAGAGGGATAGTGAGAATCTTAAGCCCGCTCCACATTCCGCGCAGATCCTGATGTGGGGCTCCAATCCCATGACCCAGGGATCATCACCTGAGTCAAAATCAAGAGTTGGATGCTCAGCTTACTGAGCAACCCATGTGCCCCTGTATTTCTTCTTTAAAATTAAAAATTTTTTTTTTAACGTTTTATTTATTTTTGAGACAGAGAGAGACAGAGCATGAACGGGGGAGGGGCAGAGAGAGAGGGAGACACAGAATCAGAAGCAGGCTCCAGGCTCTGAGCCATCAGCCCAGAGCCCCACGCGGGGCTCGAACTCACGGACCGCGAGATCGTGACCTGAGCCGAAGTTGGCCGCTTAACCGACTGAGCCACCCAGGCGCCCCACTTCTTTAAAATTTAAAATGGAAAATTACATTCATAGATTTGCTAATGTTGAATCTATAGATTTTTACAGTGCTTTCTTAACAAAAACTGTACTTCAAATAATGTGTCTTAAGTATTATTACTGGATTTGTTTGGGTAAGATAGGATTTGTATGTTTATGTGAAGTAAGGCTATATTTTTTTAAACATCTATAAAATATTATAGAACCACATTTGTATACTAACCATATAAAATGAATTGTCACTTTTCATACTGTTAAATATGATTTATTTCTGCCCCTTATTTATTTTTTTCACACATTATATTTCTTGTTTAATTTTCGCTCATTTCCTGCCTTAAACCATGCAGATAAAATATCTTTTGCCAGTGAAAGCTTACATAATTTTATTGTTCTGATTCTTGTCTGAAGTATTAAGAAACTACCCAAACATATTTCTCTTATTCTAACAATTTTATCATTCTGCTTTATATGTGTATCTAAGTAATAGAAGTATTTTATCACACTCACAAATCCCTATTGTATGTTTACCCACCCACGTTATATGGTCTTTGTTAATTGAAGCCTCTCTAATGGCTAAGACATCAAAGTTTTTGGTTTTTTGATTTTAAGTTGGTAGGATTACCCTGAATAATTTCAAAATGGGGGAGGGAATATGTAAACAAATGTGTTTTAACAAGTCAAGTATGGAAGAGTTACAGATTGATTTCAATGATAAAGAGAACTCAGAGGAAGGATATTTGGTAGTAGATTTTTCTAACAATCAAGGCGAAATAGTGGTGGAAGCCTCAAGGCCATTGGCAGATGGTGTCGAAAAGAAAAAGGGTTAGAGAGAGATTTGGAAGAGTTGCAGATGGTTACAGTGTTTAATGATAATGGTGGTACCAGAAAAGAAGGCCGAAATATTTTTTTCTTATTTTCGTTTTATTACTATTTTACTTTGTCTTTCTAGGTCTCCCTCCTTTTATCCCTGTCCCACTTCCCCCGTCCCATACACATATACTCTTAAACACACACACGTACACTGTGACACACAAACACATACATACACAGACACACACACACACGCACACACACACGCATCAAAAACCTACATTTCTCAGTAAGGTTACTTCTGTCAAATGCTAAGATAGCTCAATCTACAACCAACCCAAACTTGCACATTACCTAAACTCCAGTTAGTAATCATTTGACAGAGACAGCTTGTCCTCAGTTTTGGTATTAAAGGTGCTTGCCTCCCTATGTGGGCCTCCACCCCAAGATCCCTGATGGCCAGTAAGAAATTGGTTAAATCAACAATCAAGTTTGACTTGATCTCTGATTGCTACCAGTAGGGTGCTGACCTTTGATCCATTTCCTGGCTCATCTCAGAAATTCCATGCAAGACCTAGGGGAATGTCAGCAATAATGGATCAGAAAGCATTTGGGAGTAGCCTATGACTAACAGCTCAGAGCTGGATGTACACGAAAGAAAGTTGTTTGTTGTTTTAGGAACAAACAGTATTTTTTGCTTAAAGATACCATTCTGGTTTGGTCGAAACTTTAAATTTCACCCAACACATAAAAGTGAAAGTTAATTCACACAAATAAGAAGAAGAAAATGGGAATGGGTCCCACTATAAATTCTCAAACATAATCCCTTTGCACCTGAGTAGGAGAAAAGGATAATTATGCTTCTGAATAGAGAACCCTATATGGAATCCCCCAAAATAAAGATGGCTGAAGTAAAAGGATAAGCAAAATGATTTCCATATTGGAACACGGCTACTTGAGTGATGTTCACTGAGATACAAAATATACAAGGAAGAGGCAATTTAGAAGAGGTTAGTTCATCTGGGGATACTCTGAGTTTTTAATAACCTGTGGCCATATGGGCTAGAGCAAATAGTTTTGGCTAAAAGTATGATTTGAGGATTTCTCAGAAAATTGGTGGTAGTTAAAATGAGTGGATGAAGTCTAGGGAGAAAATTATGAGTGAGGAAGGGAGATGGTCAAGGACAAAGAGTCATGAGAGAGATTTCTATCTAAAGAAGAGGAAGAAAAGCCAGTAAAGGGAACCAAGTAAAAATAACCAGGAGGGTGATGAATTAGACACCAGAAGAGTAAGGAAAGAAGGAAGATAGACTTTTGAGAATAACAAATTAAAGGGTAAAACACTATAGTGTTGTCATGTGTTTGAGAAGGAAAGTATGACTGTATTTTCTAAGTAGGAAATCTTTGTTAAACTCAGGATTTAGTTTAATATATATAGCATCAGGATGAGAATGCATATTGTAATTGGCTGAGAGGACTATTGTTCACACAGTATGGCTCTGAAGGAAAAGACTTAGAGAAGACCTAAACTTGCAAAACAGAGCATTTATCCTGGGTTATAAGATAGATGGCTAAGTTTATATAGCAGCATTTTCCTAGATAGGTCCCCTGAGGCAAGGGAAAGAAAAGTGAAATTAAACTATTGGGACTAAACTGCAGTAAAAAGCTTTTGCATAGTGAGGGAAACCATGAACAAAATAAAAAGGCAACCTGCTAAATGGGAGAAGATACTTGGAAATTACATATACAATAGAGGATTAATACTCAAAATATATCAAAAACTTTAACACCAAAAAAAATTCAGTTAAAAATGGACAGGAGACATAAACAGACATTTCTCCAAAAGAGACCTACAGATAACCAACAGCCATGAAAAGATGCTCAACATGTCTCAGCATCAGGGAAATACAAATCAAAACTATAATAACACCTCATGACTGTCAGAATGGTTAAAATAAAAAACACAAGAGATAACAAGTGATGGCCAGGATGTGGAGAAAAGGAGCCCTCATGCACTGTTGGTGGTAACGCAAATTGGTGCAGCCAGTGTGGAAAACAATTTGGAGGTTCCTCACAAAACTACAAATACAATTACCAGGAATTCCACGACTGGGCATTTACCCAAAGAAAACGAAAACGCTAATTCAAAAAGATACATGCGCCCCTATGTTGATTGTAGCATTATTTATAATAGCCAATCTATGGCAGCAACCCAAGTGTCCATCAGTAGATCAATGGATAAAGAAGATGTGGTATACTTACATACAATGGAATATCACTCATCCCTAAAAAAAAAAAAAAAAAAAAAAAAAGGAACCTTGAAGATTGCAGCAACATGGGTATATCTATAGTATAATACTAGATGAAGTCCTTAAGTCTGAGTAACACAAATAGGTGATTTCACTCATGTATGCAATTTAAGAAACAAATGAACAACAATACCAAAAAACACCCAAAAAACAAGAGTCTTAAATACAGACAAGAAACTGATAGTTACCAGAGGGGAGGTAGGTAATAGCATGAGTGAAAGAGGTGAAGATGATTAACAATACACTTAGGGAGTATACTGAGTAACATATACAGTAGTTGAATCACTATATTATACACCTGAAACTAATGTTAATCACAATTGAATTTTAAATATGAATAAGCAAAATTAAAAATAAACGTAACACTCATTGAGACAAAAAAAAAATATGTGTCCACGTTCAAAGTCATGAAGATGAAGGAAATAATCACAAATTTATACTGAAGCTTGAGCACTGAGGGCTGGAAGGTGCACTTAGCTAAATGTTTCTTTGCTCATATGTGTTTGTCAACAATGCAGATGTAAAATATAATACGTTATTAACATGACTGTTTTCATTACGAATCCTCTTGTGCACATACACACTTCTGTTCATGTTGGACAATAATGCATATGTTGGCGATGTGGCTGAAGATGAGTAGAGCTGGGACTATGTCCTTTCACCTGTAATTTGAAAAGATGGATTTTGATAAAATAAGGGTAGAGAACAGGTTTTTGGTTTGGAGTACATGAAGTGTCTCTTCCTTTGCATGTTAACGTTTCTATTAAAGAAATAGGATTCAAGTAGATGTCAAGTGCAAGATGAAATGGAAGTAATGAAGATCCATGAGCTCAGTAGAAATAATTTTGTTGTAAAAAATACTGTATAACAAAAAAGGAATAAAAATAATAGGAAGAGATCAATTTTTATTAGAAGTAATGAGCAAGCTCTCATATTTGTCTGATGATCCAATTAATGAAGAGGGAGTGAGTTATATGAATTGCATTGAAATATAATTAGATTCTTTGCCGATTAGAGAGAAAAATGCTGATACCAACAAAGGTAACTTAGGACTTAGGCCACCACAGTGAGGTATTTCCAGCACATAGGTTAATAAGTGTCACCAATTGAAAATATTTAGAATCACGTACAGAACAAGCAAATTTGAAAAACACTGAAATTGTAGAGTCCATTTAAGAGTGGTTTCTCAAATATGACAACATTCTCATTTTAAATATTATCAGTGTGAGTCAGAACACTGAAATATACATTTTATACAATACAAAAATATGCCATATCCCAGAGTACTCAGTATTCATGAGTTATATGAACTGTCAATATTCATGTTGTCATATGTACAAAAGGATACAAAGTCATTGTCATGTTAAAAGAGGATCACAATTTGCAGAAAAAAATGTAAGAAAAAGTGCTAGAGAAATGTTGCAAGCAGTGAAGCAGTAAAAATGTTTTTTCTGAATTTTTGTTTTTTGTGATGCATGTCAGCTTTTTGAAGTTTGCTGTGATTTCCTTTCACATAATAAGCAAACATTATCTTTATTTTTGCATGCAAAATTTTATACATGCTTATTAAACAACACCACTGAAATTGTATAAACTTGAAGCCCCACAAAACATTATTCAGTTCGTGGGAGTTGAGAAGGGAGGACATGGTGGAGAATATTAGAATCAAGTATAATTAGTTAAATGTACCATGTATGTCTACAAACCAAGATTTGAGAAGGTTAGGTGATAGGAGAGCCAAGGGAATAAGATATTTTTCTTTAAAATATGAAGTCAAGAAAGAATGTCAATGGGCAAACATTATTCATACAAACAATCAGGATAATAGGACCATACTATTAGTTATTATTGAGTAAAAAAATTATACATTTCCAATGCAGCACATCTTCGACAAGGAGTTATCGCCAGATGTGCCAACATATAAAATCTCTAATCTTTAGCATAAGTTGCTAAGTTCTATGGTAATGTCCCTATTTCGTGGCTACAGAAACTGAAGGTATAAAGATTAGCTTGAATCCTCTAAGGCCTCACAGGTAGCAAGTGGCACGATTGTGCAGCGTACGTTCCTTTTCTGCACTGCGTTGTCCCTCACGTGAGGCTAAGCACATGCTGAGGAAAACACTTGAAAATGCATACACCTTCAAAGATAAGTGTTAATTTCCTGCTACTATATGGCTTTGTTTTTCTTGCTTTTTCTCCGTTTTTTTCTTTTATATTTCAAATCAATTTGTGTACATTTTGTTTTTGAATTTTATTGGATCTTCTATACCAGTTATACAAAATAAGATAGTACAATGAGAGGGAAGAATAGGAAGGTTAAAGTAAACTAGTATTTATGGTCTCCCGATATTTATCAATGTTGTACTAGTTTTACTAACCAAATTATTCATGTTACATAGGATTCTGTTGAAAGGAATGGTGATATTTGAATTTCAGTTTTACATTGAAAATGAGCCCTCTTCTACATTGAACATCTGATCTTGCTAGTTATTTGAGATAGGAAAAAAAAAAGAACATAGCCAATGATCTTGCCATAAGTTGAAGAGTCCATGAAGAGAAAGAAATATCAGCACTTAAATTAAACTTGTGCTATGTTTGCAGTTACACACACTTGGTTTTAAGGTGAAATTGTGCTACTTAATGGTATTTATACATACCACTTTAAATTGTGTCACTGCCCCCCCCTCAACCCGGTGCTTGTCTGCTTTCTTAAAGTGCTATTTGCCATCTTTACTGAAGTGTCCGTGAACTAGAGAGAATACATGTTAGGGATTTGTGAGAAAATGGCTTAAATCCCTTTTGGGTAAAAGAGCTATTACTGTAGAGGCTGCAATTGTACTAAACCAAATGGTATGGTAGGGGGTATAGCCTGTACACATTATTTTTAGTAATAAGGCTATTACTAGGTTCTGGTTTCTGCAATTTCTTTTAGATTTATTACAGAAAAAAACATGTAACATGAGATCCATACTCAATAAATTTTTTAGAGTACAGTATTCTTCACTGTAATCACACTGATTTTATAGCAGATACATACAACTTTTTCATCTTCTTTGGCTGAAACTTTATATCCATTGAACAGCAATTCTCTTTTCCCCCTTCTCCCAGCCCTGGCAGTCACCATTTTACTTTCTGTGGTGATGAATTTGAGCAGATAACTTAAATATGTGGCATCATGTAGTATTTGTCCTCCTTGATTGGTCTATTTCACTTAGCGTAGTGTCTTCAAGGTTTATGTTGTACTAACAGGGTTTCCTTTTTATGACTGAGTAATATTCCACTGTATGTGGATACCACTTTTTTTTTTTTTTTAACCCATCCATGTGTTAATGGGTATTTTTAGGTTTCCTACCTCTTGGCTGTTGTGAATAATACTACAGGGAACATGAGAACGCAGGTATCTCTTCGAGACCCTGATTTTACTAATTCAGGGTAAATACCTACAAGTAGGATTGCTGGATTATATGGTAGTTCTAGTTTTCACTTTATTAAGGTACCTCTCTCTACAATTTTCCAAGGTGGTTGCACCAGTTTACATTCACACCAGCAGTGTCCAAGTGTTCCTTTTTTTCTCATCATTACCAGCATTTTTCTTTCTTTTTTTTTTTTTTTTTTTTTGGCAGTGGCCATCATACCATAAGTGAGGTAATAACTCACTGTGGTTTTCATTGGCATTTCCCTGATCATGAGTGATGTCAAGAAACTTTTTCATGTACTTGTTGATCACTGGCATGTTTTTGGAGAAACTTCTGTTCAAGTCCTACACCTATTTTTTAAACTAGATTATTATTTTTTTGCTGTTCTTTTATAAGAGTTTCTTTAGTATTATGGAAATTAATCCCTTTATACATAAATGGTTTGTAAATATTTTTCCCATTGCATAGGTTATCTTTTCACTCTGTTGATTTACTTTGTGGATGATTTTAAAAAAAATTACGTTTATTTATTTTTGAGAGAGAGACAGTGTGTGAGCCGGGGAGGGGGACAGAGAGTTGGAGACACAGAATCTGAAGCAGGCTCCAGGCTCTGAGCTGTCAGCACAGAGCCTGATGCAGGGATCAAACCCACGAACTGTGAGATCATGACCTGAGCTGAAGTCGGATGCTTAACCGAATGAGCCACCCAGGCACCCCAGCTTTGTGGATTATTTTTAATTGGATGTAGTCCCAGTTACATTTTTGTTTTTGCTATTGGTGCGTTTGGTGCCATATCCAAGAAATCCTTGCCATGCTCAATATCATGAAGATTTTTCCCTAAGTTGCTTGAAGGAGTTCAGTAGGTTGAGATCTTAACTTTATGTCTTTATTTCATTTTGAGTTGATTTATGTATATGAGGTAAGGTAAGGATCCAATTTCGTTCTTCTGCATTTGACTATCTAGCTTTTCCAGTACCATTGCTGGAAAAAGTATTTTTTCCCATTGTATATTCTTGGCACCTTTGTTGAAGAAATTAAGTAAATTTCTTGACTTCATATTTATGATGATATTTGGTGAGAGTAGTGGACTAAGCCCTAGGACACTGGTTCTCAACACTAGTGTGTTGAATTGCCCTTATGGGTTTTGTAAACTAGCTGGGTGTCAGTTTTATGTAAAAAGGCAGACTGATCTAAAAAACAAAACAAAGCAAAACTTTGAATTCCATTGCAGATTTAAATGTATTATTATTACCTTTACTCCGTAAATAACTGGAAAGTCATTAAAAATTCAGGAGTAAGAAGACCAAACTGGTGACTAAGGAAGTCATTGAAAATGATTTAGAATAATCTAGGAGTGGGTTGACACAGGGATCAGGAATTTCTCATAGTTAGAAGAGCAACTTTCTGTGTAAAATGCAAGAAGACGAAAGAAGAATAAAAGAAAGGCACAGGTAGTTAGAATGGAAAATACAGGCATAGAAATGAGAGAACACTTTAGTCATATTTTAGTATCAAAAGGGGGAATCTGATAAATACCTGTTTTTGAAATGCCGATGCCCATTTTAAATACCACGTTATGATGTCCGGGTGTTTATTCCCCATGATTTAAACTTAAAAAATTACTTAACGTGTGTGTGTGTGTGTGTGTGTGTGTGTGTGAAAAGTATGTTAAAGATAAATTGTCTCTTTTGAACAAAAGAGATTCTATATTCAAATTATTATGGTTGAAAAGATGGATGTGGGCTATAACTATGTGAGATTCAAACACTGAGGTAGTTTTTCAAAGTTTCAGTGGCCCCGAATGCCTCCTTGCCACCTCCACGGTCATTACTCTTCATAAGCATTGGAACAGATATGCAAAATAGGGTAACTTAAGTGGAGTGTGTTTTCCTCATAAAATGATGTAGCACAAATGTCATTATAAGTGCATACATGCTTGCTGGATATTTTTCATGAGAGGTCAATGTGTCTTCTTTAATACTTGCTATTAGAGTGATTTGATAAAAGAATTTAGTCTGAAAGTACATAAAACAAAAATATTTTAAGTCATATGTGATTAGTCTGTTCAATAGATACAGATACATAATCTAAATTCATACATCATGAGACACCTGGCTGGCTCATGCAGTTGAGTGTCCAACTCTTGTTTTCTGCTCAGGTCATGATCCCAGTATTGTGGGATCGAGTCCCATATCAGGCTCTGCACTGAGCATGGATCCTGATAAGATTGTCTCTCCCTCTTTTTCTGCCTCTGCTCCTCTTGCTCATGCTCTCTTCCTCTCTATCTCAAAATAAAATAAAATATAATAAAATTTTAAATTAATATGTCATATTTAAAACTTTGGTAATACTGTTTTATGTAAATTTTTTGGTCTGAATCTGACAATTAATATTGACATGGTGATTTTTACTATTCCTATTCCTACTATTAAGTTAAAACGGTGGTATAATGTATATTTGATAAGTACCCCTTGGTGGTTCTTAGCATTATACTGGGAACTCTGCATTATCTTTGTTCTATTTTTTTTTTGTACTTGTTTAAAAAATACATAATTTATTGTCAAGTTACCTAACATACAGTGTATATGGAGTGATCTGGCTTTGGGAGTAGATTCCCATACTTCATCACTTAAAAAAAAAAAAAAAAAACTGATTGCTAGTCCCAAGTGCCCTCCTCAATGCCCATCACCCGTTTTCCCCTCCCCACTCCATCAACCCTCAGTTTGTTCTCTGTATTTAAGAATCTCTTACAGTGCTGGGTGAATTGGGCAGAAACATGCATAAGAATGGAATTGGACCACTCTCTTACACCATACACAAAAATAAACTCAAAATGGATCAAAGACCTAAATGTGAGACAGGAAACCATCAAAACCATAGAGTAGAAAACAGGCAACAACATCTTTGACCTCAGCTGCAGCAAGTAGTTACTTGACATGTCTCCAAAGGCAAGGGAAATAAAAGCAAAAATGAACTACTAGGACCTCAGCAAGATAGAAAGGTTCTGCACTGCAAAGGAATCAGTCAGGAAAACTAAGAGGCAACCAACGGAGTGGGAGAAGATATTTGCCAATGACCTATAACATAAGGGGTTAGTATCCAAAGTCTCTAAAGAACTTACCAGACTCCATACCTGATAAATAATCCAGTGAAGAAATGGGCAGAAGACATGAACAGACACTTTTCGAAAGAAGACATCCAGGTGGCCAACAGACACAAGAAAAGATGCTCCACATCACTCATCATCAGGGAAATAAAAATCAAAACCACACTGAGATACCACCTCACACTGGTCACAGTGGCTAAAATCAACAGCTCAGGAAACAAGAGATGTTGGCCAGGTTGTGGAGAAATGTAACCCTCTTGGACGTTGGTGGGAATGCAAATTGGTACAGCCAATCTGGTGTGGAAGTTCCTCAAAAAATTAAAACTAGAATTATTGTTACCCAGCAAGAGCACTACTAGGAATTTATCCAAAGGATACAGGAGTGCCCATAGGGGCACATGTACCCCAATATTTATAGCAGCAGTATCAACAATAGCCAAATTATGGAAAGAGTCCAAATGTCCATCAATTGATGAATGGATAAAGAAGATGTGGTTTGTATATACAATGGAATACTACTTGGCAACGAGAAAGAATAAAATCCTGCCATTTGCAACAACATGGATGAAACTGGAGGGTCTTATGCTCAGTAAAATAATTCTGAGAAAGACACATAGATGTTTTCACTCATATGTGGAACTTGAGAAACTTAACAGAGGACTCTGGGGGAAGGGAATGGGAAAAAAATAGTTTCAAACAGAGAAGGAGGCAAAACAGTAGTTGTCAAACCATAGGCACAGGGAGTGTTGTTTAAAAACACATTTCTCCCTAGTACTCGGACAGTTTCTGATTCAGTAGGTCATGAGTGGGACCTGAGAATATGCATTATTTGTCGAGGATGCCGTTATTGACATTTGCCACTGAAGACATTTAAGTTGGAGAAAGATCAGAAGATGTAATAACTTTGCCTTCTAATGTTTTGGGACATACTTATTCCATCCTGTCCCCTCATTGAGATAAAGAATAGTTCTGTTGTATATTTTCCAAGCATCACATATTGAAAATCCCTATGTATAATTAGGGGATGTTTCTAAGTTGCCTAAAGCTATGTGGCTTATTATATGGATATTTAAAATTCTAAATATTCTTCAGGAAGCTTTGCTTATTCTTTATAAATATGATAGGATGAATCTAATCTTTAACACATAATATTCACAATGAATATCTGTATAAGTAGACACTAAGTTCTTTTTTTTAAAATGTTTTAACGTTTATTCAGTTTTGACAGAGTGAGCAGGGGAGGGGCAGAGAGAGAGAGAGGAAATGTAGAATCTGAAGCAGGCTCCAGCCTCTGAGCTGTCAGCACAGAGTCCGATGCAGGGCTCGAACTTGAAAATTGTGAGATCGTGACCTGAGTCAAAATCGCCGCTCAACCGACTGAGTCACCCAGGCACCTGATTGCTATTTTGTTCTAAATCCTGAAAACAAGACTACATGCCAACATTGTAACCTAAGGAAGACACAGTTAAGAGAACACGGGCACCTGGGTGGCTCAGTAGGCTAAGTGTTTGACACTTCATCTCTGCTCAGGTCGTGATGTCACAGTGAGATGGAGACCTGCCTCACACTCTGAGCTGAGGGCATAGAGCCTGCTTAGGTTTCTCTCTTACTCCATTTCTCTGCCCCGCCCACACTTACGCACATGTGCTCTCTGCCTCTCTCAAAATGAACAAACTTAAAAAAAAGTTAAGACGACAGATGACCTGTATCCTCATATATTTAGTCTCATTTTTCTCCCACTTGTAAAAGTCCTTTGTTTCTTGAAACTTGATCTCTTTCTCATATTAATGTGTTTAAATCCGTGTGTTAAGAATATTCATTCTTACTGCTTTATTTTTGTTGCATTTAGCATCGTTAATTAGCTTTACAAAGGAAAAGGATCAACATTTTGACTGACTTATTTATTAGTGTGTTTTATCTATAGTATTTGGATATAGATAGGATCTGTTCCATAGTGTAAAGTTTTGATTTTGTTAATAATGCAAAAAATTATTTAACTGTAATTATACTACCTTAATTTTAATTTTGGTTGTGAATAAATGATACAGTCATACGATTTAAAATTTAAAAGTTAGAAGTAGGTGATGTGGCCCCTTCACCTCCTATCAACCAATCACCTACTCTCCTTTTCCAGTGGTAAATAAGGTTACCAGTTTCTTCACTATCCTTTTACAAATGTATTATAAGTTTTCTGACTATACAACCAAGTCTAAATATATATTTTTCTAATTTTGTATGAATTATAGACTATATTATATATACCGTTCACTATTTTTTTTCACTTAAATATATCTTGGATGTCATTCCATATCAGTGCATAAGGGACTCCTTTAACCTGTGTTTATGACAGGATAGTATTTCATTATCTGGATGTACCATAATTTATTTAACCCATCTCTCCCAAATGGATTTTTAGATCACTTTTAATGTTTTACAAATACAAACAATGCTGAAAGAAATTACTTTTCATTTAGGGCATTTCACATGTGTACATTTATGTCTGTATGATGAATTCCTAGGAGTGCATTTCCTAGGTCAAACAATTTGTATGCATTTTATGCTTCAATCACTAATACATTAGAGTGCCTTTTTCCCCTTATACTCAGGCACATAGCGTGTCAGCATGCTCTTAGATCTTTGCCAGTCTGGTAGTTGAAAATGCCCTTTCAATAGAAACTTAATTTTCATTCCTTACTTTAATGCGATATTGAGGAACTCTTTATCTGTTTAAGATTTATTTTTATTTTTCTTTTCTGGGAACTATTTGCTAATTTTTCTGTTGCATAGTTAATCTTAAGTTTTTTTTTATTTTAAGAGATTTTTATATAGTAGGGAAATGATCAGTATGTAAAAAAAAATGTGTTTTTAGGACACAGCTTTTATTGTTCTTTCAAATATAACCCCAAAATAAAGCGATTTAAATGAACTGAAAGTATTTTTGGTTTCTGTCATGATTGTACTAGAGACACAGTCTCTGAATCAACATGTGGCTTCCATTTATGGGCCTAAGATCACAGCACTAATTCTTAATATTCCCAGAGCTCAAGAAGAATGGACAGGTCCAAAGGAGTGCACCCAGAATTTTTTTTTTTTAAGGGCAAGAGTGAAAGGCAGTATCCTTTACTCTCTTTCAAACTCTATTGGCCAGAACTTTGATTCAGGCCCTAACCAGAAGCTCAGGAGTAGGAGAAAGACAGCCTTTAGGTTGGCCATCTTGTGGACACAGAAACAAATGCAGTAGAACAGGGGCACACTGGCTCTGGGGGAAAACTACCGATTTGCCACAAGTGAGTGAAAAATACAGTTTTTTCTAGTTCTTTTGATGTTGCTTACTGTGAATGCTATCCTGCCAAATAGTAACTTGTTTATGTATCTGAATATATCCACCTTCTTTTATGGTTTCTGGACTTGGTGCCACCTTTAGAAGTATCTTTCTCATTCTGTGACTTTCTTTTGAAAGATCTCCTATCATTTCTTCTGGTAAATGTTAGGGGAGTGGTGGCAAGAGTTCCTCCTGTTTCTGCCTCTTCTGTCTTTGTTTTCTTCTTTTGACATTTGAAATTTACAGTATCAAATTACTAGCTTCATGGTCAGTGAAAATGTACAACACTAGAAATAACAGTTTCTTTATCTTTACCATCACATGTCTACACACAGTCTAGTGTTAAGAAGTAGTTTCTTGAGATCTGTTCCATTAGTGTGTTCATTCTTCTGGGGCAAGTTTCAAGATAGGCTAAACCCACTTATTTGTTTATTGCATTTATATCCTGAATCTATTGCTCTTTGGAAATTAAAAAGAACTGGTGGGGTGTAAGAAGGCATATAGATAGCTTAGGGAAAGATAGAGGAAGGAGCTCTTGAACTGTTCATTAAATTGAATTAATAATTGAAATAAAAGTAATATGCTTTGTAAAAGGTGATTTAATGACTTGGAAAAATTAATTATGGCGATCTGATTAAATTAAAGTGTCACAAAACATTGATATCATCAGAATTGATTTGTGAGCACCATTGCAATTTTAGATTGATGAAACTACAACAGGAGATAAAATAATTTTGCCCTCCAGCAAATCAAAAATACATATGACAGTAGCTTGAAACTATGATGCCCTAGTCCATTTCTCTCTCTCTCTCTCTCTCTCTCTCTCTCTCTCTCTCTCTCTCGGGCTTTTCCCTAATTATTTCCAACTCTTCTCCTTTCTTCTCTTATATGTTGTGCTAACTCCCTACTTCTATTAGCATATACTAATCTTTCTGATTTCAGAAACTAAGTTCTTTAATTTCCCTCTGAATCTGAGCAGGGAGATGAGACTGACCCCCATCACAAATTTCCTTAGCACTCTGAAGAAAGCTCTTGACTCATTCCTGAAAGATTATGTTTACTATTAGTTATTTATATCTTGACACAATTCTGAATGTACTTAAACCATAACTTACTTTCAGTGTCAGACTTACGCTAATCTTGTTTTTAAAATTACTCAAAGCATTTTGGATTCCAACATTTCACTTTTTCACATATGGGTCAAATATTTAATTACATAATCGTAGAACAGAATTTTTCAATATTTAAATGTAAGTCTTAGGCTTTTTCTTGTGGTAAAAATACATAATATAAAATTTATCAATGTATCATTTTAATTTACATTTGAGCACATAATCAGTGACATTGAAAACATGCACATTACGGGCGCCTGGGTGGCTCAGTCGGTTAAGCATCTGACTTCGGCTCAGGTCATGATCTCAACTGTTGGTGGGTTCAAGCCCCGCATCGGGCTCTCCACTGACAGCCTGGAGCCTGCTTCAGATGCTGTCCCCCTCTCTGCACCTCCCCCCTCTCACTGTGTCTGTCTCTTGAAAATAAATGGTGAAAAAAAAACATGCACATTGTTGGGCAACCATCAATATCCATCTCCAGAACTTTTTCATCTTTCCAACTCAAACTCTACCCATTAAACAATAATTTTCCATCATGTTTTCCTCTTAGACCCTTGCAACCACCATTCTACTTTGTGTCTCTCTAAATTTGAGTAGGTATTTCACATGAGTGAAATCATACGATATTTGGCTTCTTGTGATTGGCCTTTTTAATTAAGCATGGCACTTTTGAGGTTTCTTTTGAAGATGAATCATATTTTGTGGTGTGTATTTATTATGTTTTGTTTATCCACTCAGTCATCAATGGACACATAGGTTGCTTCCATATATTGGCTGTTGTGAAAAATGCTGCTATTAATAGGGTTTACAGAAATCTGTTGGAAGTTTTGCTTTAAGTTTTTGGGGGATGTATCTGGACATGAAATTGCTGTGAGACATAAATTAATTCTGTTTCATTTTTTGAGAAACCACCATACTGATTCTCATACTGATTCTCATACTGATTCTCATACTGATTCTCATACTGATTGTACCTGATTGTTTCATACTGATTTTACATTCTCAACAGCACTATACAAGGGTTCCATTTTTTCTACATCTTTGTGAATACTTGTTATTTTCTGTTTTTACTTTTATTAAAATATTTGATCACCTAATAACCATCCTCAACGATGTCAAGTAGTATCTCATTGTGGTTTTCATTCTCACTTTCCTAAGTAATTAATGATAGTGAAATCATTTTATGTGTTTACTGGCTATTTGTATATTTTTTTTGACCAAATACCTATTGAAGCCCTTTGCATATTTTCAAATAGTGTGGTTGGGTTGTTTTTTGTTGAGCCATTGGAGTTCTTTATTTATTCTGCAAATTAACCCCTTATTTGATGTATGACTTACAAATATTTTCTACTACTGTGTGGATTACCTTTTCACTCTATTGATAGTGTCCTTTGATGCATAAAACTTTTTATTTTGATTTAGTCCAATCTATCTTTTTTTGTTGCTTGTGAATTTGATGTCATTTCCACAAATCATTGCCAAATCCAATGTCATGAAACTTTCCTGGTATGTTTTCTAAGAGCTTTACAGTTTAGAGTTCTAGCTGTTACATTTATTTATTCCATTTTGAGTTACTTTTTGTGTATCACATATGGTAAGTGTCCAACTTGACTCTTGCATGTGGATATCATTTTCCCAGCATGGTTGGTTGAAAAGACAGGCTTATCTTTACGTGTGTTTCTAGGATCTATTTTTTAAAACATTGCAAGATGAAAAATATTCATCCTTTCTTGCAAGTGATTTCTTGTTCTTTGTCTCTTGGAAACTTTTGAGTCACCTTTAGAAATACCTCAATTGTGTAGTTGTAAATTTATGCATGGAGTAAGCCGTCCTTCAATGACAAAACCAATTATGGCTACAGAAGCTACTCTGATATCTCAACTCTCTCTGCCACCATTACTCTTCCCACTGAAGCATTAACGGAAGAAACGAAAGAAACAGATGATTTATAGATTGATAGGCAGGCTGGCTGAAAATAGGCACTTATATTATTGATTAGCATTGTCTTCACCATACATTAGTAAATAATCATAAACTGCATAGGTCTTTAGGCTACACAGTCCAAAAAATGGACCTAGGTAAATAAAAAAAAATCTGTAAATAAATAAGTAAAAATAAAATTGACATCCATGCTCATCACGGAGCCTGACACAGTGGCTCTATCCCATGACCCTGGAATTATGACCTGAGCTAAAATCAAGAGTCAGTCATTCAAACGACTGAGCCACCCAAGCACCTGCATTTTTTCTTATTAAATGTCTCTTTTTTATATTTATTCATTTTGAGAGAGAGGAGGAGAGAGCTCACGTGTGAGTGGGGTATGGGCACAGTGAGGGAGAGAATGTCAAACAGGCTTTGCACTGTCAGTGTGGAGCCCCGTGTGGGGCTTGCCCTCAGGAACCATGAGATGCTGACCTAAGCCGAAATCAAGAATCCAGCACTTAACATCTGAGCCATCTGCGCATCCCAAAATGCCTCTTTTTAACAAAAGGAAACATTTCCTGGCATTACTTATAGACTGTCACACAGAAGATTCTATAGTTTTGGGGTGCTTGTTGGGGTCTCTTGGCACTCATTTCCTTTCTACACATAATAATTTCCACTACACATAATAATTGGGGGAGGATATGGGGGTGAAAAACAGGAAACAACCCAGACATCAGTCGGAGGACAGTAAGACATAGGAATCTGAGAATGCCTAGGAAAATGCTCCTGAAGGGCAACGTGATCATTATTGGGCCTGAGGCATAAGGCAAACTGGAGCAATTTTGTAGGTAGGTAGAAACCGTTCCCTAGAAGGTAAAGGAGCAGTAAGAGGTGTCTGTCATGGAATTGGTGTTAGCCGGGCTTTGTATGCTCTGAGAAAACAGTCCTGTTTTAGTCCAAAAGAATAGGAGCTATATTAACCCAGGAACCATTAGGTATATATTTTGAAACAATAGAAAGTACTTTTTGAAAATCATTTCCTGATGCCAAAAGAGGCAGTATGCAAAGTGGCAAAAACCTAGATAGGATGAGGATTCAAACTCTGGCAGTCCTACTCCTTGGCCATATAACTATGTATGTTCCTTTTAATCTGTACAATGGCAAAAAGCATATCGAGAGCACAAGGAAATAACCCAAAGTGATGTAAACGTCATTGTACAATGCCTAATCTATAGATCAATGATAATTTACGTTTATTGTTGTGGTTTCTAGACAAACAGAAACCTGTTGTCAGCACTGTTAGGAACAGTGCATGGCATATGAACTGATCCTTTAAGTGTACACTCCCAACCTACCTTTAAGTGGATAAATCAGCACAAGAAAATTGGTATTGTACCTAAGTACAGAAGCACCGACACCCTGAACATGAAACAGAAGACCAAAGATCAACTTTATAAAATAGTAAATGAAAGTAGCACTCATTTTAAATATTTCTTGAAGTGCCAGATTCAAAGAGGGGTAGAACATGAAATGTGAAAGTGTAAGCTGTCTTGATTTTGCAGTGTTTGAACTTTGCACTGTTCATCCCTCTATAGACCAGGCTTGTACTGATTGGTAAAACTTAATTTAAGCATTTCAGATTTTCATCTTTTAGAGTACTTGTGTTTCAGATTTTTCGTTCCCCTTATTTTGAATGTCTTAAACATGTCAGTATAACACTTAGCTGTCTTTCATCAGCTTTGTGCTAGAACCCAAAACCTTCCCTTTAGAAGGCTTAAATATGAAAAAGAAGGAAGAAGCCAAATGCCAGCATCTATAAAAATGAAGTGATACAGAAGTCAGCGCCAAGTTAGCCCTCTGAGCCTTATCTTAGAGTTCTACTTTGGTAAAGAGTAATATATTTAACCGCTTAGTGATACTCAAACCACTCTTTGAATAGTTACCCTTCTGTGTGTTGTAAATCTTAAAAGGTGAACTTCACATTTGATAAGGCGGATTTGAAAAAAACTTTAAAGGAAAGTATGCTTCCATTTCAGTACTAGTTCAAATTCAGGGAGAATGAACATAACCTCTTGCTGTTATCATGGAGAGTACTCTCAAATGCTAAATTGTGTGATGCCCAGCATGAGTTATGTTCTTGACAGTGACAAAGTAACTAAAACAATAAGGACCCATCTTGAAAGGGTGACCCCATTGGCCATGGGACTCAGCAGGTTATTTTCATCTGATTGACATTGTTCCAGAGATCGAACTTGCCACCTTCAAGCTTCAACTTGGATCCATCCAGGCTTTAAATACATTGATGGAAGAAACATTTGTAATTTGAATATTTTCCTCAGGATTACAGTTATGAGAATTTCCACTGGTGGCCTTGAAACACTCCCAGTGGGTCATTGGAAGCTTTAAAAATGGTGTCTCTAGTGTCACATACAGTTGTACTTCACTGGATTCCTTACAGGAAAAACAGACTAGAACTTGGATCCATTCCGAAGTAAAGAGAAGAAGAGTGACATTTTCTGTATATAAGTTATTGTGTCACTGAATGAGAATTACTAGCAGTCTCATTTGGGTTGATTTTGAATGCTCATGTCATGTTCATCCTATAGGTTTTCTCATAGGTGATGATCAGTCCTCGCTTAAGTTCGATGTGTGCTACAAGTTATATATTTAAAAACGGGGACTTTCTGGGGAACTCTAGTAGGCTATGGCCTGGAAGGTGTTGTTGGGAAAGTCTCTTCTTGCCTACAGAGTGTTTCTTCGTTGAAGTTATTTGAAAGGGACTCTTCGACAGTTACTTCGACAGTTACTTCAGGGAGTTTGTATCATTACATTATGCATGTGGACCTGGTTGTCTCTGACATGTCTGTATTTTTTCACGTGTATCTGCCTTGATGTCAGGTATGGATCCTGCAGTCTGGATTCCTTTTGCAGTTACGCTGGGGGAAATTGTTCTTTCTGACAGACTATAGACAAAACTTAACAGATGTTGTAAGGTACTGTATTCCTTATGAAATTGAGGGTCAATGTATATCTGTTTTCAAAAGAAATCACTGTACTAGCATCAGAAGCATTCTCTTTACCACAACAGCTGCTATTGTTAGACATTGGATGGTGGGTTCCGGGTCACATTTTCATCTCTACATTTGTATGATATTTCCTCAAGGAGGTAGCCTGAGAAACTGCCCATTGTGCAAGCTGCCCAGTGGCTGTTTCTCGTCATGAACAGTGATGATGTCCTAGGCCTCCGTTCTGCTAACAACAGAAGGGGCTGTTGATGCCTCCAAATACCGGTCAGGGATGCCCTGGGCCATGAGGGGTGGGTCAGGAGGCCCAGGCAGCTTTTACCTGTACCTCTACCACCTGCCAATATCTCTGGTATATCTGCCTACGTTTGGAACTCAGAGAATAGGCAGAAAATCAGTAGTCCAGGTGTCGGGGCTTGGCAGAGTAAGAAGCATGCCAGTAGAATCAGGATGCACCCTGCCTCTTGAGCCAGAATAGCTTAGGCCTTCCAGACACAGAAGGGGGATTCTCGGGGCCCAGCCACCTTTACCTATCCCCCTGACCTCCAATCTCATGAGCTGTCTGCTGTGGTGGTTTTGTTAACATTTTTAAGCTTTCAAGTTTAGATAAGCCTTCTACACCAGTGTGATTGAGTGGGTAAGGATTTTCTTTATGGCCATAACCTAATATTAGCATTGTTAGCTATTAAAGGATTCGGATTTTCTATTTTGCCTTTTTTTTAAAAAAAAATATTTATTTACTTATTTTGAGACAACATGTGCGCAAGCAGGGAGAGAGGCAGGGAGAGAATCCCAAGCAGGCTGAGGGCTCTGGCTTTGCAGGGCTGCGTCTCCCAAACCGTGAGATAATGAACTCAGCTGAAATCAAGAGTTTGGACACTTAATGGACTGAGCCGCCCAGGTGCCCTTATTTTGCCTCCTTAAATAGTCATAGACAATAATGGTATTGTTCTTGCAACTTCATTATTATGCTTCTCCTAATTCCTTAGTTCTTCCAGAAGCTAAGTTTAATGCAGAGGTTAGTTTTCAGAATAGTGATTAAGGGATGGTGTTGGAATCAAACTCTGTGGAAGGAAAGAGAAGACAACAGGGGAAGTCCAATGGTGTGTATAATTGGGCCTCAGCTCTCTTCATGAGGGAGCTCTGGAGAACCAGGATGAAGGCACATTGGACCTAAAAGGACAGTACTTGACACTCACGCCTCCATTAGTCTCTGGATTTGGGTTTCACCAGGAAGGGTGTAACCTTGAAAAATGGGCATCCTTACAGTAGAGGCATTCCATGAAGTGAATGATAGATGAAAGCTGGGGCAGAAGGGCCTTTATCGAAGAAGGATCTCATTGCATTAGTCATATAAGTGGTACTTGGCAAAGTTGACCCACCAAAATAGAGGCTCAGTGGAAGTAGTTCTGGTTTGGTTGTTTTCGAAGATATTTTGCAAACCATTGTTATTAGATTTTGCAATTAAGCAATAAAGTTTTCCTCCGTTTATAATAAAACATAGCTCTAGCTCTAAAGTACTGCTTTATTTTCTTTTAATATCTTCATTGATTTAGTCATATAAACAAATATTGACATACATGATTTTAAATCTATCCCCCGTTTGTCCTCCAACGATGTGTAGTCTCATTTTTTTTTTATTTATGGAGACCTAAAAATAATGGCAGAAAAAATAACAAGGCTCTGATTTACTTAGAATTAATGTTCAGTTGAATAGTTCATGTTGATTTGCTCTTGAATTACACCCTGCATTTGTGTGGCTTTGTAGAATGTGTTTTGGAATATATATATTTTCTTCTCTTGAATATGAGTGCCTGAGTATTGCTTTTGTTATTCATTCGATGTTTATTAGCAAATGCTAGAATAAGCTAGGTGCTCCGTAGACCTATTTATGTAAAGCTTGTTACCATGGTAACTAAATGCCTCTCATTTAGAAAATAGACCAAATGGGGGGCTGGGAGAAAGGGTAGCAGCCCAAGGAATCCTTGGCCATGTAAAGAGCCTGTTTTCTAGGAGTGGAAAGGGAAAAATAGAGAAATAATTCTCCAGCCTCACAGTAATTCTTAGTAGCTATTTTTAGGTCAAGTTATTAAAGAATGAGTAATGTGGCAAAAAATAAATGAGCTTGTCTTAAGGTTTCATAATGCTTTATGATAAACTTGGTCTCATCTATTTGCCAAATAAACTGGGCTCAAAAAAGAAATGAATATAAGAAGTGAGCAAAAACCATTATTCTTTGCTACCATATATAAAAATCAACCCAATATCATGTAACATTTAAGAAAGGTGAGGTAAAATCTGTTCACTTTGTTCAGTGGTATTTTTAATAAAGAGATTTCATTCATTCTTAATTAACTTCTAAATTGGTGGCAAGTTATTAATGTAAAAAAATTGAATGTTGCATATTAGAATGTATTTTGACATTTCAAATGAAATACTTTCATTTGGTAATGCAGTCATGAAGGAGTTTTGAAGGCTGAGATAATTATTTGATTGAAGTTTTCTCAAGCAGTGAAGTCAACTATGTGGCAAGAAAGGGATTGTTTCCTTTGGTGTACATGATAGGACCATCGTAACGTAGTCAATTCTTACCTGGTGGCAGTTGAAGCAGGTCAGTGATTCTTTCTACAGCAAACGATATTTTGTAGAATGTATATGAAGAGGTCATGGAATCATTAATACGAGGAAAATAGTCACCAGGAACCCATTACAGAGTTACCTCGCAGGTACTAGCTTTGTTTTACCATGAATATTTTTTTCCTTGTCCAAATTTAGATGAGTTAGAATTGGAAGCTACTTGTAGTCTGAGTATTGATCCAAAAAGATTTTTAAAAAGAGTTCAGGATGTTGATAAGTGATCCTTATAAGTGAAAGCATCAGTAAGTAATTTGCTATCATAGAATGGTTTTGAATATTCAAGATTGTAAGTGTTCAGAATCCCAAATGTACTGTGCCTTGTTTGACTAGTTTTTTTTTTTTTAATTGAGTCTTTGTCAGGTGAGGTGATAATTCTGCACATACAATTAGTGGTTAACAGTTTATCTTGGCTGAATAAATATTTGATCTTTGTTATTTTTTACTGTAATGAATGTATTAAACCCATTATCAGAGTTTTCTTTGGTCACTAAACAACATGTGTGTGTGTGTACCTACACATTTGAATATATACATATGTGTATTTATATTATTTCTCAGAAGTCCTCTTCCTGTTGATTTCAAATCTTTATGACATAGCTGAGAGAAAGTTGTAACAAATTTAAAATTGCAAAACTAAATAGTAAATGTTTGAAGGATGTGGGGAGAACTAGGAAACCACATTATTCATATGATTATTGTTAGATATAATATTTAATATATTCCCAGTATTTTCACTGTAATTTAGAATATGACTTGAGGAAAACAAAACGTGATCACTTAATATATGGATCCAGGATTGTACATGCCTGTTTTTGTAATCACCAAATATTTTTATGAAAGTTTTCACTTGATACATAACAGTGGAATACATTTCTCAGTGTTGATACGAGATCCTGTTATGTCAGGTGCTTCTGTTATATAAAAATGACCTCAAGACAACTTTTTTCCCCCCTCACATCGATTCCCTGTAACTCTTGGCAACAGTAAAGGGCACTGACATCCAAGTGAAGGCTGAAGGGTGTACCTCAGAATCAAATGTACTTCCATGAACACCCTAGCACAGGCAGGGTAAGGTGGAGAATGAATTAAATTAATTCAGCTTATTTTGTGGGTCAAAGCAAATTGTGCTGTCTTACCTAACTTCACTTGAGTGGGAAGGTTCTGTCTTCTGTGGTCCTGCAAGGAGGAAAGCTGGAGGTAATGGGGGCGTCACTACTGTCTCCTCATCAGACATCTTCGGTGTCAGTGAAGCACACCATTTACAGTACCTTCTAGGAAGATGGAAATTAATTTTACTCTGTTTTAATTCATGTTCTGCTTAATGAAAGTACCATGTAACCTCATTTTTTGAGTCATTTTGAGTAGTTTTTGCTGAATTGGTAATATAGAAGAGCAAAATGTATGTGTAGGCTCTTTGAAGTGTACACAATCATGAACAGATTTAAAAAAGGCGTTCTGTATTTTGTTCTTCATGTGGAAATACCTGTTAAATCACAAATGAGTCAATCTGGGACTCGTGTTTTAGCAGCCCTCCTATATTCTGTTTTCAACACAACAGAATGCATTTTATATTACAAATAGTAATAGGGATACAGAGTGCTAGGAAGCATTGACACAATTCCAAAGATGATGCATAATCACTGTATATACTATTGTGTATCGAGTCAACTATTGTAGACTGACTGTAAACAAAGCAGTGATCTTAAAGTCAGACCCAACTCCATTCCTCATTGACAAGTCTGACCTTTGACATGCTGCTTAAGCTCCATGCATCTCAGAAGCTTCATCTTTGAAATAGCAGTAAGTTACCTGCAGTTACTGAAAAGGTGAAACACAATGACATTTAAAGCTTAGTCCTATGTCCCAGCACTAGTGTTTTGTATCATTTATCCATCCATAATGACTTTAATGAATATAAACCTGCAAGAATTGCTAATACTGAAGTGGGTTGGTCCACTACATGTGTGTAAAATTTGAAGGTGAAATCAGGTAAAACACGACCAACTTGACAAGGAGAATACATTTAGAAGAAATAGTTGCACGTTTTTGTAACCATGCTAAACATGAAGGTAGAAAAGCTCTTGGGCATCCTTAGTGCCTACAGTAAACAAGAATAAAATTGCCATGCAAGCAAGTGTTGAAAAGGGCACAACAAAATGTCATTTGTATTTATTCAGCAGGCTGACTTGATGTGTTTTATTTTGAAAAGCACACACCAAAAATAAGGTTTTACATAAGTCACCTTTAAGGATTTGTTCCCCATCTTTATTTTTCTTAGGACAAAATTTTATCTGTGTATTTTGGTATTTTGTGGTTTTGTTTTTAACATTTATGCCAAGGAAGGGAATAATGTCTAAACCAGGAATGAGGCGCTACACTTACTTCACAGAAAATCAAGGGCACGTGAATGCTTTTGTCTGGCTAGGTGCTCAATTTCTGGTGTTACGTTGTCTTTGAAAACACTTGGTAGATTAAAAAAAAAATAGGTAAAACCTTAGAAAAATCAGTCCTATGTTATACAAATATGTAATCGTTATATTTTACACATGAACGTGACATAATGTTGCACGTCCATTATATTTCCAAAAATAACACTCCTACGAAGCTTTTTGGTTCTCAGTTTCCCTCCTCTCTTTATGGTAAAGGAATGGTTTAGGAAAGTTACTTGGAATTCTTTAAGGAAAAGAATAGTAAAGTCTCTTAAACCCTTCATTGTGGGCAACAGTGAGGCCATAAATGTATTATGGAAAGATTTAATTAATTGTGAAAAATACTACTTACATATATCTGATCCTCAACTTGTTGTGTCTGTGCTCTTAAAAGCAAGTGATTGCTAACTGGTTAAGGTAGATTCCTTTCGACTTGTGTTTCTTTACTGATAGTCCACCAGTCTCTTCACTTAGATACTATTTATTTATACCCATTGTTTATGCACGCGCACCTCCTTCATCCATGGCTAAAGGTAAATGAAAATGCATTATCTTCATATCTTCTAAAATAAACTGTAAAGAACAATGCAAAGTTTAAGGCATTTCATGAAATCAAGTGTATGATTCATAAATGTTTAGTTTATTTTTGTTCTCCGTAGAGTTCTGTCTTCAACCTTATAAAATATGTAAAAAGTCAAAAATAAAAAAAATATTTATGTATCTGTGTACTTGTTTTCGCTTTGAGTAAATTTAGACTGTTTATTTCTGTTCTGGGAGTTCAGATCCTCTTCAAGAACCATGATGCTTAATGAATTTGTTTTGTTAGTACTTGCTCCTTATTATGAACTAATTTTTGTTGAAACATGTTATTGATATTAGTGATTAGTCTGGAAGGAACTTTCTGGGGTGGAAAAATATTCTCAGCATTTTTGCATAAAGGAATGGATTTTAGGTGTCACTGCAGATAATGTTGAATTACTTTGATTTTCTTTTTAGGTTGAGTCATTCTTCAAGAAAAATCTTTTGATAGGCAGTGACATCTAGAAAAGTGGCAAAATGCTGCTTGCATTTGATATACCAAATGGACAGAGATAACTCTAGAGTATATGAATTGCACTGAGAACAGCACCTGTCTTAATATTAAATTTTTCTCTACCTATTTCCCACTCCACACACCTTTATCCTAAACCGAGAAAGGCGTATATTTATTTGACATGCATTTACATTTCTTTGCCCTTCCATAACATTGGGAATTGAAACTCCAGGCTCATTAGATAAAAACTAGGAAGTTTTTTTTTTTTATTTTTTAGATTTTATGTGTGTTTATGATATATATATGCATATACATATGCATATATGCATATATACGTGTGTATATTTATACGTGCATATGTGTGTGCGCATATGTATCTTGAAAAATTATAAAGGACAATGGTATAATTGGAAACTGATGAATGCTCTTTATTGGATAGACTTAAGTCGTCACGATGTATAGATCAAAATTTCTCCTAAGATAATCTTAGAAAATTCATGATATAACTTGCTTGATAGCTAGGTTGTGAAGTTTGCTGAAAGAGGGGATTCTTTATCGTTTTCCCCCCATTGTATTGACATAAAATTGACCTATAACACTGTGAACATCACAACACTGTGATGATTTGATACGTGTTTATATTGCAAAATGATCACCACAGTAAGGTTAATTGTCATATCCATAACTTCACATAGAGTTTCGTGTGTGTGTGTGTGTGTATGTGTGTGGTGAGAACTTTGAAGCGCCTTTCACATATGCAATACAGTATTGTTAACTACATTCACCGTGCTGTACATTAATTCCCTAGAACTCATTCATCTTCTAACTAGCGATTTGTATGCTTGGAGAACCTTCTTGCTTTTCCCCCTTCTTCACCTCCTAAACCCTAACTACCACCAGTCTAATCTCTGTTTCTCTGAGTTCAGTGTATTCAGATTCCACATATTAAAGAAATTATACAGTTTTTGTCTTTCTCTGGCTTTGTCAGTATAATTCCCTCAAAGTTCATGTTGTTACAAATGACCGCGTTTCCTTCTTTTTTATAGCTAAATATTCTAGCATATGTCTATATATATATGTAAATATAGATACAGATATAGATATGTGTATGTGTGTATACACGTAATGATGAATATATATTGGAGTGTGTGTGTCCAAGAGAGGGAGAGATTCTCTGTATCCATTCATCTCTTGATGGACGCTTGGTTGTTTCCATGTCTTGGCTATTGTGAATCATGCTACAAAGAAAACGGAGGGGCAGGTAGTGGAATTGCTGGATCATATGGTAGTTCCATCTTTAATATTTTGAGGAATCTCCATACTGTTTCTCATGGTGGCTGCACCAAACAAGCATTTCCTTTTCTCTACATCCTTAACCAACCCTTGTTAACTCTTGTGTTTTTGAATTACCAAAAACTATTAAGTCATTGTAACAGATACGAGGCAATATCTCATTGTGGTGTTGATTTACACTTGCCTGATGATCAGTGATATTGAGCACCTTTTCATGTACCTGTTGGCCATTGCTGTATCTTTTTTTTTTGTGGAAAATGTCTCTTGTGGTTACTTAACTGTTTTTAATGGTATTAACTACTTACCACATAGGTGCAGAGAATACTTGCAAATATTTTCTGACATTATATCAACTGCGTTTTCCTTCTATTGCTTTTTGTCTGTGCAGAGGTGTTTTAGTTTGATGTAGTCCCACTTGATTTTTGCTTTCTTTGCTTGTGTTTTTCATGTCATACTGGAAAAGAAAAACAAAACAAAACGTTGTTAAGGCCAGTGCCAAGGAGCTTTACCTTTTGTTTTCTTTTAGGAATTTTATGGTTTCCAGTCTTACATTTAAGTGTTTAATCCATTTTGTGTTCACTTGTGTCAGTAGTTTAAGATAGGGGTCCAGTTTGATTATTTTGCATGTGAATATCCAGTTTTTTTCATTCTTTTGCATGCAGATACCCAGTTTTCTTAACACCATTTATTGAAGAGAATGTCTTTTCCTTAGTATTCTTGACTCCCTTATCACATAGTAGTGGATGGCATAGGAGTAGGGTTGTTTTGGGGCTCTCAATTCTTCTATTCCACGGGTCTCTTTATTTTCTGCCAGTACCATACTCTTGGTTACTATAGCTTTGTAGTGTAATATGAAATCAAGTAGCGAGATGCATCTGGCTTTGCTTTTCTGTCTGAGGATTCCTTTCGCTATTCAAGGAATAAAAAATTGTAGTTGCATAAAAAAAAATTCAGATTTTTTTTTTTTTTACAAATTTCTCTAAAAAAATTCCATTGAAGTGTTGGTAAAGACTGCAGTTCATTAACTCTTATTGAATGCATAGTAACTGTGAGACTAGAAGTTTTACATATGTCCTCATTTTCACAAAGCTGGGTAAGAAGTATAACTGAGGTTTGAGAAATTATGTAACTTCTTCAAGTTACTATATTGTGGAGTATCTGCTCTGTGCAGTTCAAGTCACTAGGGTTGCATCACTATGCTAAAGTGAAGTAAAAGTACACTCCTGCTTTTTGGCATTTGTATCTATTGGAGGGCTATTTAAAGTAACTGATATTTATGGCAGGTTAGATGGTGATAAATCCTCTAGAGAAAATCAAACAGGAAAGAGGAATAGGGTGATAAGGAAAGTGAGGAGCTTCATTCTAAAGAAAGTTGTCAGGAATTGGGTATTATTTAAGATAAATAATGCTAACTGCCAAGAAAGACATAGTCTTGAAATTCAGTGTGTTACTGCAATCAAGTATGATTTGTCTGATTGCACTGTGGGTGGCTCTCCTCCATCTTCTGGTTAACTTGGTAAACTTGGTCCCAGATTGTCGCAGGAAAAGAGGTCCATCAGCTTTTAATAGCCTAAGCCTGGAAATGACAAGTATCACAACTCTTTACAGGCCCTTGGGCACAGCTAGTCACCTGACCCCAATATAACTGCAGGAAATCTGGGAAATGTGCAAAGACACATACCAAACATCTCTTCCAAAGAAGGCTTCATGAAGGAGATGGTTGTATTAAAAACAAAAAAAATTCCCAGCTATATTTTCATGTGAAATCAGATAAAAAGAAAATATTAAGGGCCTTTAGGGTCAATAATCAATGTTATATATTTCATTGAACTTTGTCACAAGAGCAAAATTCCTAATGATTTTAAATTGATACATTATGTGCCTTCTGATAGAGATGGATATACTTGTTACCAAACTGCGTCCTCTTAAAATTTTATAGGTGACATTTAAATTTCCTAGCATAAAAATAATAGCGAGACAGAAGAGGAATCAGAAAAAGAAAAAACACTAAATTTATTTCAAGTGTCATTTAAAACTGCCATGTTTCTTAAAATGGTCACTACCAAGGTGACTATGAAGAGCTCTTTCCTATGCAAAGGAAACATAGTGGAATATAGTTTATTGGGGGCATAATTTAAGGAAAGAGTTGCTACCAACACCCATAAGTAGTCACTGCAACATTGAGTTAACTCGTCATCTCAATACACTTAGATGGGATTTTTCCCAGAACTTATCATCTAATTTACTGACCAATTTTTGTAGACTTGGCAAATAATAAGACTGCTTTTAATGTATTACAGAGTAATTAAAAAGTATTCATATTTGATTTATTTTACTCTTTTTTAATCAGTGCTTTAACTAGAGACACCGAATTAGATTATTTTTACAACAGTGAAAAGAACAGTGAAATAATCTTTACTATCTCCCTGCTTCTTTCTGTCCTCTGCCCCCAGATGATTGTAGATTTTAGAGGCTATTCAGATAAGCATTGATTGGGTGACTTTGTCATTCCAAAGAATGTCAAAATAGATGCCTGTATGGGTTTAAGAATGTGAAGAGAGTGAATGATTTCTGAGCACCTACTCTCCTCTCCTGTCAAAGCCAGAGCTGAGGGGGGAAAAAGTAACCTGTGGTAAGATCTAGGATTTAATCTTCAGTTTCCATTTTAATTGAAATTCTGAATACTCGATGGAGGAGGCACTGGCAAACCTTTCAGGGATACAGTCATTGAATATTGGCCCTTCATTGAAGACTCTGACATCTACACTGAGAAAGGGCAGTGGGATGTCAGGAATCTGAATTAAAGGCAAAGTTCTCCATATGGAAAGAATGCACACAAATGGCTGAGTAGAGAAAGAAGAATGCCTTCCAGTGTGTGGAATCAGGATACATATAGAATATGACATAGAAACGAGGCATTTGAGGGGTGCCTGGGTGGCTCAGTCGGTTAAGCGGTCGACTTCGGCTCAGGTCATGATCTCGCGGTTTGTGAGTTTGAGCCCCGCGTCAGGCTCTGTGCTGACAGCTCGGAGCCTGGAGCCTGCTTCAGATTCTGTGTCTCCCTCTCTCTGCCCCTCCCCCGTTCATGCTCTGTCTCTCTCTGTCTCAAAAATAAATAAACGTTAAAAAAAATTTAATAAATAAAAATAAAAAAAGAAAAAAAAAGAAACGAGGCATTTGATTTGGAAGAGCAAATAGAATATTGCCAGACCAAAAGTAGAAAGGTAGAAATACAGAGAACTGCTCTTGAGTCATTTGCGGGGGGCACAGCGTGGGGGGGGGGTAGTGGTAACCTTAAGTGGCTTCCCTTTATTTAATAAGGACCTTAATGACCCGTTTGAAAATGCCTCTGCATTGGTGCACTGTCTTTCTAACTTTGTTGCTTACTGACCTTACTTACCACGACTCTTAGGCAACCTATACATTCAACTACGGCTTTCTTACCTAAAATCTTACCAAATCTGTATTTTAGCTCACTTGCCCTTCTGTCTGCCTTCAGTAACAAAGCCAGGAAACCAGGATAGAAAAGAGGAGAAACCCAGAAATAGTGTAATTTCAAATGAAGTCCTAGGCTTAGCCCAGGGAATGCAAATTAGTTCCACTAGAGAGTCTGTCTCTTCTCAAAGTAAAGGGACTTGAAGTGTATTTTCTCATTGGCTAGCACCCTCTAGGGGTGGGTTCAGGATGTAAAACTGTCATGTACCTTTAGCTCTGTAATGCCTAAATAGAATTCTCAGAACGTCACAGAAGGGACACTTCAGCAGCATTGTATGTAGAAACCGGAGCATGGATGCACAGAGCTAGTAAAAGGCCATCTGAATTGTGGCATCAGTGGCCCTAGCTGTCTGACCTACTCCCTAGGTCAGAAAAAATTTCAGTCTTCTTCTCCTTTGATTTAATGTTGTTTGTGTTTTCCTTGGTACTTGACATGTGCTGTTTCATGTTATTACTCACCTACTAAATGTGCTCCTCAAGACACTGATTTCCGTAAACAGATTTTACCTTGAGTTAAATTACAGTAAACACGTGAGTTTATGTTATGTTGTATGTATTGTGCTAGGTGGATACATAGACGAGAAGCAGGGGGCGGTCACTTCTCTTGAGACTTGTCGATTATAACTGTATCCTGTTTGAAATAAATATGGTAGGTTGCATGGAGAAAAGCAAGAACTTTATATATACACAGGCTTCAGTCTCAGACCTAACGCGGCGTCTTGATGCTAATACTTTCTGATTGTATGACCATTGACAAGTAATTACGTATTGGCTAGGAACCTTTTTAAATCTCAAAAATGAATATTTTAATCCTTTTTAACACCGTTTTTATCAGGCCCATGTGATGCTTATCAGTTATCCAGGTAATGTTCTTTCCTTGCCTTTCAGTTCCTTTAAATATTGAGCACAGGCTTTTCACAAAATGTATTGATAATGCCAATTATTAATCGCATGAGAAACTGGAGTGGAGAGACAGGGGAGGTACAGAGCTGTGGGTATATTCAGTGAGTGGTGATTAGATTAAGTTTGAGCAGAAATAAAGATCTAAATATCAATATGAATATATTCCCACATATAGCATTTCCGTATAAGCTGAAACAAATGTAGAATGTAACATTCCAGAGCAGATGGTTTATATTTAATTCGTTATATTTTACACAATTTTTCAAGTTCTTTCAGAAAAACAATACAAAATCATGAGAAAGTATGGTAATGTGTACAAAAATCTGAAGATGGTTGACAATTTGGCTCTTGGTGGTTCTCCAACATTATTTTTTTCTGCTGAATAACAAGATCAGAAGTGTATATGCCATGGGGGAATCTCGCATTTTTACAGTCACTTGCTGTTGGCCACAGATAGGGTAAGCATAGCTTCTGGTGCCAGCTCTTTGTCTCATACCCTTGGACCCTCCAGCGTTTTAACAACATGTCTTGATACCACGTTTGCAATCTGATAATACAGGAGACTCGTAAAATACAGTCAGAAAGTAGTGGATAGTAGCAGCAAAAAGAAGTAATACACAATGAGACTAAAAAGGAATATCGAGCTGTGGAATTTATATATCAGTTGTGTTGTGTCTGACTTTTAGTTCTTTCTTGGGAAAATCAAATTAGATGTGTGAACAGAAACTTCTCTGCCATTGAATGCATTTCCCTGTCTTGCGAGGCCTACTCGAATATGCGTTACCATATAAGAGAGGCAATCCTACACTTGAACGCTTTTCTGCCAGAGAGTTCTCAGGTAAAAGCAGCCTCCCCATTCCTGTGACCTGCTTGTCCTGTCGGGTCGCCAATTATCCCACAGTAAAGCTATTGGGATGCACAGCAGTATATCCCCCAGCCATTTGGGTTGTAATTGAATCCCAATGTGTTTGGTGAAGTCCAGTGAGGAGTACTGTATTTTTAGGGGGTGGTAGAGATGTTTATTACTTCCAGCTTGATTGAGGTTTAATTGACAAATAAAAACTATATATATATAGCAGGTGTTCGAAATGATATTTTGATATACAAATACATTGTGAAAAGATAACCACAAACAAGCTAATTAACACATCCATCACCTTACATAGTCCACTGTGTGTGTGTGTGTGTGTGTGTGTGTGTGTGTGTAGTATGAACACTCAAGATCTATGGTAGCAAATTTCAAGTATACAATGCAGCATTATTGACTATGCTTAACTCGGCTGTACACTGGATCTCCAAAAAATTACAGTATTGTCTTTCATATAATGTAACTGCAGAGCAAAAGCACCCTACAGCTTATGCCCTTTGGCGTGTATTTCTCAGCTGTGAACATGCCACATGATCAGACATTCTTGCCTAAAAGGTTTACTGCAGTTTTTATGGAAATCACCATTATCTTGGATACCTCATGGTTTTAAAAGCATTTCTCCAATGACATCAGTCCATTTTATTCTATATTCAGTGGAAATCTAAAATACTCAGATTCAATCCTCAATATGATTGATAAACTTTAGAATAGTCTTTAGTCATCAAATGATGTTCTCTTTTTCCACATTAAAAAAAATTTCCTTGACAATTAGGCTTGAAAGTTAGAGAGTTCATATCTCCTATGTATCTGTTGTCATTTTTAATGTGTGTAAACGCATATATACATACACAAATGCATATGTATGTGTGTATGCTTTAAAATAAGTATTTCAGAGGGTGCCTGGGTGGCTCACTCGCTTAGGCATCTAATTCTTAATTTCGGCTCAGGTCATTAGATTATCTCTCAGTTTGTGAGATCAAGCCCCACATCGTGCTCTGGCTGACAGTGCAGACTCTGGAATTGATTCATATTCTGTCTGTCCGTCTGTCTCTCTCAAAATAAACTTTAAAAAGTCATTAAAAATGAAAAAGTTTAAGATGAGTCATTTTTAGTTAAATTTCTTGAACTTTTTGCTTCCAGGAAAGTGATTCTCTGAAATATATTTTAAGTGTAATCACAAGTAGAAATGCAGACCATCAAATCTGAGAGGCTTTCCCCAGTGGGTTTATTTTTGGTAGTTAGCTTTCTAGAATCTTCTTGCTTTTCAAGTCTCCGTTGTGACTGATTGTGCTTTCAGCCCAAAATAGCAACTCAAAATATTCAGGTTTTTAGGCACTTCTCAATTTTACAATGTAGACTATGACACCCATTCATTGTCTACAACTAATGTTGATTTGGGGTTTTCAGTTTTTGTTAATACAGATGCCTATCACTGGTAAAACAAGTGTCTTTTAAAAATTGGAGACATGGCTTGTCTAAAAATCTGTAAAGTAATTGTTTATCACTGATAATGAGATCATTAAATTCAGCTTTGTGGGTTTTTTTTTTTTTTGTTTTGTTTTTGCCTGAAAGAGTGTTGGCAATTTAGAGCTTATACTAGATAGCCTGATACTGTATTAGAAATAAATCAGAATATGTCCTGAATTTAGAACCAGAAATTCAGTCTTGAGGTGCTGTGGCAATGTATACTTGGCTTGACACACCCCATATTTGATTTTTTTTCCTATTTCACATTCTCAATATGCTCACTAAAAAAACAAATCCCTGTTTTTTACATGCCTGATGACATTGCACAAATACATATATTTAATTTACTCAGTGACTCAAAAGTGCTGAATGTATTCAGAACTCTTACCAGAACTACATGAGCCTTTACTACTGAGGCAGTAATCCTCAAATTTGAGCATACATTTGATTCCCTTGCTGGACTTGTTTATACACACATTTCTGGGTCACACTCCCAGGGTCTCTGAGTCAGTAAGTTGAGCAGGACTCCGAATTTTACACCTGTAATCAGTTTCTGGGTGCTGCTGGTGCCCGGACCACACTTGGAGAACCATTCTTCTAAGACATCTGAGTCGTTGTATCATCCTATTTCAATCCTCCATTGCTCTCACTTGGATTACTGAAGTAGCCTCCTAACTTGTTGTTCTGTCTCTGTTTTTATCCCTCTTCAGCCTATTAACACACCACCCAAAGAGGTTCTTTGAAAAGATACCCGATTATGTCTATAATGGCTTCTTGCCAGCCTTAAAACAAAATTCAAATTCTTAAATGTGGCCTGTGAAGTTTACCTTGTCTGGCCTTTGGCTTCTTGTTCCACCTGAAGTCCCACCCCGCCCCCCCCCCCACCTTCCCCGACTCGCTCTCCACGTTCACTGGACTTTTTTAATTTTTCTTGACCAACTGTGCCAAGCATATTCACACCTGAGGCCTTGGGTGTCAAATTTTTCTTCTATATTGGGTTAGTACCTTTCTTCCCTATATTGGGTTAGTACCTTTCTTCCCCCACAGATGTTGCGTCCTATCCATATGTTTCTCATTTTTTTGTTACTTGGCAGTTTCTCAGCATGTGTTTTCCAGTCCTTCCTCATTTCACTTAGATCACTCCCTACACAGGATCTTCTTGACCACCCTATCTAATGTAGCACTCTCTACTTGGCCCTTAGACTTTTGTTTGTAATATGGCTTCCTGTCCCCAAAAGGAAGCTTTTTGGGAGCAGGAGATTGGGTTTGTTCACCGCTGTAACCAGGTGCTAACACAGTGTCTGGCACTTAAGAGATACTGAATAAATATGTATTGGATGGATAAAGAAATGAATGGATGGAGGAATGTTCCTTTCACTGCCTCCTCTTCCTTGTAATCTGGACAATTCTTTTACTGGCATGTTGTCATGTTTCTCTTGCCACCGTGTCCTCCAGTATTCTGTGCTGATGAGGAGGTTCTCTCAATCAGTTTTCCCACAGGCACTTTATCTCCAACCCTATTCCCTTAAGTTACATTAAATCATTCACAGTTAAAGAAAAAGTCTACACATGTACACACAATTGAGAATCTTTGACTTTCCTTTGAAGACTGCTAATTCTTAAATTATGTATCCTTGTCTTTTTGTGGCTTGCACATTTTAAGTACTGTAGTATTGCATCATGATAGTCTGCTCAAGTCTGCTCATTAGACTGCTAGCTGTGAACTGCTGATATACATAGAACATTAATTGCCAGACTGAGGTTTGGTCTTTTTGTATGAAAATAATTAGGTTCCAGAGCCTGAAAAATGCCAGTAAATGTTATCCTGTAACTGTTCAGTCAAAATATGGCCTCTCTTGCATGATTTCCTGCTGATCACTGCTTACATCAAGTAGTATTTTCTAAACAGCTGGACCATATTTTGGCATGTCCATTGGAAGCTACGTGGAATTTTATTTTTGCAACCAAATTTCATAAGGCAAAACCAGGCACATTTGATAACAAGAATTATGTAATCAAGATCAAGAATTACAGAATTAAGATTAAAAATGATTTCCTTTTGATTTCCAAGAGCTTTTACTGTCAGCCAGATGTTGAGAGTTAAATCTTTTCATCTGAATATTCTGGCCTGTGAATTATTTTTCCTTCACACTCTTGTCTTAAATAGTGATTTCATCCACTTTTCTCTGTAGATTAATTTAAATATCTGACTTTGACATTTGTCACAACTCAGGCCTCATATTTCCTAGCGTTTGTTGCCCCTAGAATGCCCAAGTGGTTTATCAAACTGTAGCCGAAACTGGTTTTGTTGTCTTTGACCAAAATAAACTTATACTCATGATCTTGTTTCTGTTAAGGACACACTTATTCTGTCACCCATAAACATAGCATTAGATAAAGAGATACTTGTACATGGAAGTGTTAGGACACATTAAAGAGAATTTGAGCAGGATGTATACCTTTTGACACATAGATTGTTGATGTAGTTCCTGTAGCGTCATCAAAGTCTTACAATTTTCATAAATGTCAAAAAGGAAAACATTTTGGTATCACTGATAAGATGGTAATTCAGTTAATCCATCTTTTCTAACATTTTTATTCACGTTGACATGTGCATAATGTCATATTATGGGAATATAAATGACCTGATCTCTTTTTATTTTTCCAGACATTTATGGTTGTGACTTCTTTTCTAGACATTGTAACTACTTGAAAATTGTGTCCTATCCATATGTTTTTCATTTTTTTGTTACTTGGCAGTTTCTCAGCATGTGTTTTCCAGTCTCCCCAACAGCCTGGAAGGCATTGGGTATGTTGGGTGGCAGGGGACTTTGAGGGAGATGGGAAGGATCTCTCTTTTCCCTGCTTTGTTTCTCACAAGGGTTTCATTTAGTTCAGCATCCTTGGGAGATGTATGACAGTATTAATCATGACTGTAGCCTGCAGAAGTCACTCTCAGTATTCACCCTTGTGTCAGGGCTAGAGACGGAGGCTCATGCGCCCTGTTGTATCTTAATTTGCCCTAGCCTCTGCTTTTAGGCTCCAGTTCATTTGCCAAAGTCCTTAGAATCTGACTTAATATTGTCTTCTTTTTTCCTTAAAGTTTTACTTTTTTTAGTCATCTCTACACTCAACATGGGGCTCACGCTCATGACCCTGAGATCCAGAGTTGTGTTCTCTTCTGACTGAAACAGACAGGTGTCCTGCTGTTGGCTTCTTGCCATAACCAATGCTGTCATCCTGTACTGCATCCTCAAAATCGTGCAAAATCTTGTACATAGTCACATAGATAATTTCCTGTATAATATCTGATTGTTTTTAATTACATTCGCTAGTATTGAAGCTTTCTGAAGAGTAGATCTAATAGTGTCAACCTTTTGCTCAGCAACCTTCATTGATACCCCAATGTCTCTAATATGTAAGTAAAATTTTCTTACTTGGGTATTTAGTGCCTTGACATCAAAACGAGGTTCCATCTTTATGCCTCTGATCTCTTCCTGACACTTTCTCTCTTTTGCTTGAAATGAACAACGTCCATACCCCTCCAGTGCAGTATAATAGGGTAATAATTCAGTGTTGGTGTAATTGTGTTCTTGCCTTCAAGTAGATTGTCATTTTCAAAGTTCTGTCTTTTAAAAAATTATCACCTTTTAAAATTATCATCCCTCGTTTAAGACTGTGCTAAATGTACACTCTTTAATGAAATATGTCTTCATCTCACCTTCCCCAAACTTCCATTCTCACCTTTTCCTTTCCTCTGAACCACCACAACTGTTTGATGGTATATATTAGCGGTTATTCTTACCTTGCACACATAGGTATGAATATACATACTCTTTTTCCATATTCTTTTTTTTTAACTTAAATTTTAGTTAACATACAGTGCAATATTGGTTTCAGGAGTGGAATTCAGTGATTCATCACTATATACAACACCCAGTGCTCATCGCAAGTGCCCTCAATGCCCATCACCCATCTAGTCCATCTCTCACCCACCTCCCTTGATCAGCCCTGTTGGTTCTCTATCATTAAAAGTCTCTCATCGTTTGTTTCCCTTCCTTCTCTTCCCCTATCTTCCCATATTTTCATCTCTTTTGTTTCTTCACTTCGACACAAGTGAAATCATATGGTATTTGTCTTTCTCTGATTGACTTATTTTGCCTACCGCAATGCATTTTAGCTGCATTCATGTCATTGCAAATGGCAAGATGTCATTCTTGCTGATGCCTGAGTAATACTGCATTGTGTGTGTGTATACATAAACATATGTATGTATACGTGTATGTATATACATATATGTATACACACACACACCACGTTTTCTTTATCCATTCATGAGTCACTGGACTTTTGGGCTCTCTTCATAGTTTGGTTATTGTTGATAATGCTGCAGTATGGAGGTTCCTCGCAAAACTAGAAATAGAACTGCCCTATGATCTAGGAATTGCACTATTAGATATTTACCCAAAGGATCCACCTTCTTATACTATACCCCAATCACTTAAGAACAGTTAGGTTATCTTTTTTTTTTTTTTTTTTAACCTTTATTTCCTGGAACACGATGTTGTTGAAGCTCTGGAATTAGGCCTGGGTTCAAACACAGCGTAAATTACCATTTGGTAAACATAGATTATATCCCACTGCAAGGCTGTGAGACACCACGATTGAAAATCAATGTTGCATATATCAAGTCCATAATTTTTTCATTGAAAAATAATAAAAAGCTAAGATAATTTCTGCTTGTTGCTATACACAGATAACCACTTCTCGTATTTCCTAGACAAGTCAGTCTTACTTATTTAGGCTAGATAGTTTGGTCCTATGATCCCAGTGTCCAATTTGGTATATTGGATTAGCATGAACTGACTGAAGTGCTAACTATTGAAAGTCAGGATGATGCAGAACAGGTGGAAGGTCCAAAAAGCACGGAGCATGTAACACCTGTGAATTATATCCAGATCAGTTACCAATCAGGTTCTGGGCTCCATTCAAGGTGTTGACTTTGATCTTTCTCCAGTTGTAAATGTTTCATCCAAAACAACTGTGATCTTGGCACAACTTCTTCAGGAATTGCCCAGGACAAAAATAATAGGATTCCCCAGACTACGACTAAAGCTCCTAACAGCTTTGTTACTGTGTACATGGTGAGAAGGAGACCCTCAAATTCAGAGGCCTAGCCTAATGTTATAAATATGTAAAAAAAAAAAAAAACCTGTCATAAATTTGGGGTTATAATAAAAGCCTATATGTTTTTCTGAGGTAGATTAACAATTACTGTTGGCTCAAAATGCATGAATATTTGGACAGGAGCCATTGTAATATCTGTCTGTCATAAATGATCCAAATATAGAAGCTAAAATAGGAGCTTGTCTCTGTGAAGAATTCTTATGCTTGGTCATGCTTATTCTTTTTTTAATGTTTAAAATTTTTTCTAATATAATTTAATGTCAAACTGGTTTCCATACAACACCCAGTGCTCATTCCAACAAGTGTCCTCCTCACTGGGCATGCTTATTCTTGATTGCTCTCATTGTCTTGGCAAAAGAACTTGGTTATGCCTGTTGTAGGGCAGTATCGTACATGGTGTCCATATTTGAGTATTTGCCAAAAGATCTGTGCTTCAGATAAATCTGTGCCATTTGGCTCTGTTACTACCTGACGTTGTAATGGTGCTGCTTCTGTTTGTGACATTATTGCAGTGCACATGACTGTAATGTAGGGCAGAGATAACCTTGTAGGTTCTTATTTTCCTGCTTTTCTCAAGATTCCACTGACTGACTTTTGTATACTCTTATTTGAAGGAGTGTTGTGGAGACACTCTCCATGCGACATGTGCTCCCCCGTTGATGGCTCATGCCCATCTGGCTGACGGGGCAGTCCTGGAAGTCATGTTTTCCTGTCTCATGTTTCCATGTGGGGTTTCCTTCTTGAGCTGACATACATGCAGCTTCCAAGTCTGAATCAGTTGTTTGAAACTTAAGGCAGTTAAGCTCCTGGGTTACCCACAAAAGGCTGTATAGCCCTAATATAGGTTGATCTCTAGTGCTGATAGTAGTAGTTTGATATCCACTTCCCAGATAATCGAGGTGGTGTACAGATGAGAGATGGAGGAGGCAGCTGAAGAATACTTTGGGAACTACCAAACCTACCTGGGGACATAGCCTCAAAATACCACCTGGAGTCCCTCTGTATTTTCACACATTTTTGTCTTACTGTATATGTAATACACAGATCTCTCATATCTTGTGGATGACTGATGATTAAAAGTTTTGTGGTTATAGAGGAACTCTTTGTGACAGAGAGAATAGGGAGGGTAAAGCATTTGTGTTTTAGTAGTTTTATTTTTTATTTTATTTTAGTAGTTGGGATGATCTAATCATCTCTTTAGGACCACTAACTGTCATAATTATTCTGACGTGGCCATTTCTCTTTCCTTCCATATTTCTCCATGGTTTTCCTTCCTCCAGTCAGTTAACTATTAGACAACCATGCAGACCGGACACTGATCGTGGGTGGGGGTGGATTTCTGACTTAAGGCGTTTGAGGGGAGAATATCATCATTCTTTTTGGAGGAAAATGGAGACCACTGATAGGTGTACTCCCCTGCTTGAAAAACCAAATTATCTGCTTTTTCTGTGTCCATTTAGGAAGGTCACTTTGAAATTCTGATGTTTGTTAATGGCAAGTCATATGTATTATTATACATAGACGTTAACCATCTAAATTTAATGTCTTATATTAAATAAATTATGTTTAAATTTATATATGATAAATTTCTTAAATGACATAACTTCACTAACTGTTTTTGTTGTTGTTTATTTAGGGTTAAATATTCTTATTCCTTAGAGTGTGTTAGAAGTTACTGGGTTTTTGGAAGGAACACTGATTGGGAGCCAGAATATTTTTTTTTTAATGTCTCTCTCTTTTTTTTTTTTTAATGTTTATTATTTTTGAGAGAGACACAGGGAGAGAGCAAGCAGGGGAGGGGCAGAGAGAGAGGAAGACACAGAATCCGAAGCAGGCTCCAGGCTCTGAATTGTCAGCACAGAGCCCGACGCGGGGCTTGAACTCAGAAACCGCGAGATCGTGACCTGAGCCGAAGGCAGCTGCTCAACCGAATGAGCCACCCAGGCGCCCCGAGCCAGAATGTTTTAATTCTGGTTTTCACTTTGCATATTTAATGTCATTACTGTGAGGAGGCGATTGAACTTCTCTTTATTCCATTTTTATATGTAAGAGAAGATATTGTAAGTAATAACTGTAGTGAACAAGTATCAAGTTTTTGTAGTTTGCTGCATACCAGCTACTGTATCATTTTATAGATCACAGCTCTATGAAGTGTGATTTATACCTCAATTGAAGAATTGAGATTTGTAAACATCAATGTGAAGAAAGTATTGTTGTTATTTTGATAGGCTTTAGGGAAGAAAAAAAATTATCAGGACACTTTTATAAGCTATCAAATCTTGAATTATTCCCATTAATTTTAGGAAAGAGAATGATTTCTCTGTTTTTCTGGAAAATGGATGAATGAGGGCAGGAAAAGGATGTAGTTGATACTGGGGATAATCACCAAAGTTACTTGGTGATCTAAATGCTATGGATATAAGAGTTAAGATGATGAAATTTGGGAGGTGCCTGGGTGGCCTAGTTGGTTAAGCGTCTGCCTTTGGCTCAGGTCATGATCTCACGGTCCGTGGGGTTCGAGCCCTACATCAAGCTCTCTGCTGTCAGTGCAGAGCCCGCTTCAGATCCTCTGTCTCCATCTCTCCGTCTGCCCCTCCCCACTCGTGCTCTCCCTTTCTCTCAAAACATAAATAAACCTTAAAAAATTTAACAAAAGATGAAATTTTCAACTCTGATCAAGTTGGTATTTAAAATAATGGAAAACTTAATTTATGAAAGGTTTGTGATGCAGTTTGTCAGCTTGCTAACTAGATTCTTGGTATCTGCATCTGTGCTTTAATAACATCATGTTAGTTTCCCAACATAATGAGGTTATTTTCTAAATTTAAAAACAGGTCATTCTATGACCAAGAAATGGGACTTGTAATAGCCTTCTTAGTCCCAACTTGAGCTGTAGGAGTAGTTCTCCAGGACTTTATACATTGAGACATTGGAAACAGTTTTCAATTTAAGTATATATCCAAAGGTGCGTAACTGAGTTAATTGTGCTAATAACTGTCAGATGATTTCTGAGCAGCAAAATGTACATGCGCACACATGCATTCTCACACACATACATACATACACTCGAGCTCACACATTCCTCCCTGACCCACCGATGTTGAACTCCTTTGAGCTGGTCTGACTTGGCATTCCATCTAAAAGGTAGAATCCCTGGTCCTGTGGGCTTCCTAAGTCCTTAGCTTTCTGTGACAGCTGTTACCTCTCTGTGACTTTTGGCAGCTGCCTCAGGTATGGCATTGACAACAGATGTAATGTGGAAGTGGTTGCTGATTTATTATGGAAGGTACTTTCAAAAGGAGATATACACACTTGAGGAAAATTTTAATTCAGGAAACTGTGATTTTTTTGTAATGAACTCAATGCTTATTATGTTTGGTATGTTTTCTTCCACATATGATAGCTGTATAAAAATACTCTCCACAGATGCAGCATTCTTCAATATTATGTATATTTCACAATAGCAAATGTCATGTACATAGTAAGGCACTAAGACTTGCCTTAAAATTGATTTTAGGAGTTGAGTGTCACCTTTCTATGCACACCTTTATATTTTTAATAAAAATACCCTTTTTGTCTTGTATATGAGACAAGAGTTAGTTATATAGAGTAATTGTAAACCTTGAATAAACTTACAGACCTAGTAAAATTTGTAAAACTTCAGTAAAGTAGTGATTTCTGCTGGGACTTTTCCTTAATTTTAATAGTACACAGTCTCATATTTAAGGAACACATAAAGTAAACAAAATTCTGTGAAATATTTTAGAACATCAGTTGAAAGGATCATCAAAACTGTGCTGATCCAAAGAATCTAAGATGTGCTTATTAGACTTCAGCTTAAAAGCCACATAGAATGTTCCCAAGAAGACAGAAAAGTGTGTAGTCTGAGCACAGCTTGTCCTTTATAAGCAATTAAAGTGAGAAGAGAATTGGCCAAAGAGAGAATTCTCCATGACATTGTATTAGAAACCTTCGTCCAGGTTTTGTTGCTGTTGTTGTTGTTACTCATTTGTTCATTCTTTTTTTTTTTTTTTAACATTTATTGAGTCCTATTATGTGGTAAACAGCAAGTAAAATTCAGTTAATATAATTTATTCTTTCAACACGTTCATTTGAAAAAAAAAAAAAAAAAAAACCCAGAACCAACTAAAGCTCAGTTGGTTAAGCGTCCGACTTTGGCTCAGGTCATGATCTCACAGTCCGTGAGTTTGAGCCCCGCGTCGGGCTCTGTGCTGACAGCTCAGAGCCTGGAGCCTGTTTCAGATTCTGTGTCTCCGTCTCTCTGACCCTCCCTCATTCATGCTCTGTCTCTCTCCGTCTCAAAAATAAATAAATGTTAAAAACAAAAAAATTAAAAAACCCAGATCATTCATTCTGTGCCTGGTACTACATTGAAGGCTCTTATTTTCACAACACACATACCAAGTTTTAGTTTTCCCATTTTATCCTTGAGGAAATTGACAGTATGAATGGAAGAAATAACTGGCCAAGATCTTATAGGTACCAAATACTTGAGCCAGAACTTATACTTCTACTTGCATGTTTCATTCCACTACTCCCCAATGTTTAAAATGTTAAAGTATCCCCCATATCTGAGCGTGTGAGAGAAGAGAGAGTAACTCATGGATTGAACGTTATGTTTCTTCTTGAAATAGCCACATGTTCTCAGCTTTTACTGATAATTCCTTCATGTAACCATTCTTTGACTTCTAAAAATTGTGGAATGAGGTACTGATGGCTCACCATCCTTAAGACCCTGGTCTTCAGATGGGTAGAAAAAGACCAGGCTAGTTCCACAGTGCTTGACAAAACCAAGACAGGGACTGATGTCTAATCTGTAATGAGTCCAGAACTACGATGATATTTTGTCCCTATGGGAGAAGAATCAATGTAATTACACACCCTGCAAGTCAAAAAACTGTCTTTAGCTATTTCTTCTTATTCTTTAGATCCTTTGAATATACTTGATATTTTCTTAAATTTGTTTTCTTGGCTACGTTTTAACAGTCTACCTCTTCTCACATGATAGCTTACATCATCAAAATCATAGGTATCACAGCTCACCATCTATCTGCACTGTACAGCCCTTAATTCTCTACTTCATCCTATTTATATATATAGTTCTATTAAAAATGTAAATAGATTTATTTCCGAGCATGAAAAAGCCAAGTCTTCAGTAGAGCATCAAGCTTTTTGAGATGATTTTTCTACATTTAATTTTCCAAAAAATCTAAGCAGGTATTATTCTTGTTAGTCTTTATTTATAGATGAGATTACATCTTCAATATTTATATATTCAAATCACCCATCTATATGTAGAGTATGATTGTAAAATAGTAGTTGTATTTGTTTAATTTAGGACAATAATCATGTATTTGATGGGTTCTAGTATAATGTTATACATAATCAATATACATGATTCTACTTCACATTTACCAAATGATTATTCTTTGTTGCGCATGAGAAGAGGACAGTTTACAAAGTTGAATGTAGCATGATTCTGCCTTCAGCTCTTTGAGTATGAGGGTGGGCACAGGAAATGAAAGACCATAAACCACAATATTGGGTGCATGTATTTCCACTTGGATATCCCAAATAGGTGGAACCGCTTCTCTAAAATCTCTCATTCTTTTTACCTGTTACTTCAGACTAGGCCTTATCAGAAATTGGTGTGAATCACTTTCATCATATTATTACAGTCACTTGACAGTAGATGCTTCTGAGCAGAGGTGAATGGGAGTTTTGATAGGGTCAAGCAAGTCGTTAGAGAATTTTTATCAAGAGGCATAGCTTAGGCAATTGTATTTCTTCAAGTCTCTATCTGTATGTTGCAAGATTGCCTAGAGCAACAAGCTCAGTTATGCTGAAAAATGTTTCTGTAGTGTAACAATCTCTATTTCTAGATCATTTCGTTCCATCTGACAGATAATTTAATCTAGTCATTTCCAGGTAAATTGTGACAATTCTTGTTTTGTTTTGTTTTGTTTTGGTATACCTCACACTTGTCAGGTTTTGATTTGGCCCTTTCGGTGATTTTTACTTCGTCCCTTCTCCCCAGGGTTGGACTTGGGTTATAGGAGGCAGGTGATCAGTTGTAAGACCAAAGGGGAATGGTGGCAACCTTACTGTAAGGCTAACTTTGTTGATGGGGAAAGTGTATCTTCCCCTCTAAGACATTTCTGCCCCCTTTTGGATGGCAGAGGAAGTTGAGTGATATTCCCTGTGGCTGTGGATGCTCTTTACTATCAGTCACTCTTTTTTTTTTTTTAGTATTTGTTTATTTTGAGAGAGAGAGAGGCCAAGAGCGCGAGTGGAGGAGGGATAGAGAGGCACAGAATCAAACACAGGCTCCAGGCTTTGAGATGTTAGCACAGAGCCCTATGTGGGGCTCAGACTTACCCACCATGATGACATGACCTGAGCCAAAATCAAAAGTCAGACACTTAACATACTGAGCCACCCTGGTGCCCCATGGCACTGTTGCTTTATATGTGCTCTACCATCCTTAAACTCCACAAATACCCTGTCATGTAGGAATGAAAAATTAACTGTGAAACTTCTTTTTTGGACTTCACTCAGAGTGTGAATCACAGTCCTTTACCATCAGATCACCCCAAACCTGTCTGGGGTTTTCCTCATTCTGGATTGAGATGAACGAGATGATGTTTCCTTTTATGAAACGTTTGTTCAGCTTTCACAACCTTCATGTAATCCAAGAAGATAGGTCAGTTTGAATCTCTTATCTATTCTAGGTCTGTCATTTTGTGTACATGTTTTCTGCCCAATTTCTGTCCAGGATTAGCCTTCTGTGTTCAACATACATGGCTCTGGAAAACAAAATGACGTGATTCTCAAGATCTTCTCTGCCAAAGGGTTTCAAAAGACTAGTGTAACTCAGAGGCCAAATTTGACTTGATAAGTGACACTAGTATACTGAGTAGAGGAAACACTTGTGTGAAACAAGTAAACAAAAGTGAGGAACAAAACCAATTGGCTATTGGCAAAATATCCTGTGCCATGAATGTGCATATATGCTATTCAAGTTCATAGTAAAATCTGTTTTGCTGCAAATATAGATCACTTTTTTATAACTGCAAATAAATCTTTATTTCATTTAAAGTTATCTCCATGAAATGCCAATAAAAAATATACTTTCTTGAAGTCAACATGGAAATTATTTATTAAAATATATTCATTTTATTTATTGCCTTATCTTGACACCTGTTGATTTTGATTGGAAAAAGTCCATTTAATTTCGATTTGGTACATACTTATTTTAAATTTATAACAAAATGATGAAGTATGTGTCAGTACCACAATGATTAAAACAAATCTGTAAGTGAATATACGTGGAAACCCTTCAAGGAGGTACTGTCCAAGTTGTTTCCAGCTCACTGTCTTTTGAAGGCAAGCTGCATGGAGCCCTTGAATGCCTATATGGCATTTTGAATTCTAGTAGAGCAGGCTGAAAGACTACTGGATTTCTTGACATTACCTAGATATCTAGAGAGGTTTGTAATCGCAGATTGAATTTATACCTCCTCCTTGTCGTCAGATGCTTAAGGAAGACTCACCGTTTAAAAGGAGTGTTCTCGTTGTGACGAGCACCAGGTGATGTATGGAACTGTTCAGTCCCTCTTGGACACCTGAAACTAATATAACATTGTATGTTAACTACCCTGGAATTAAACTTAGGGGAGAAAAGTCCACCTGCATGTATTATTAAATTTACCACTCTAGAAGTCCCTGTTATTTTTGGTTAAACTGTGCTTTCAGTTCTGACAAGTTGAAGGAACTGAATCTTTCTGAAAAAGTTCTATTTAAAAATTATAATCAATTTCCTTGGTTTTGCTATCTATCTCTGCCTTGGAGTTAACTTCAGCATTTCTTATTAGGTAACACAGTATCTTCTCCTTCAAAGCCAAGGATGCAGATTTCCTGTCTGGGAATGTAACCATTAACTGTTACCCAGGCACATTATTCCCTGGCACGCATATGAGTGAGTGGCAAACGTTGGACCAGGTACTACTGCGAGAATACAGATTTCTCTTTTGTGTGTCACTTTTCTTAGATAACTTGATACAATGGTGGATTGAGACCACAGCAAGTCATTTTTTCGTTAGAAAGTCAACACTTAAGAAACCTAAATGTTTCCTAAGAAAAGTTGCTAGGGAATTAGCCTGTTTATGGTCATCATTTGCAGTCTTGATAGGTACCACAAGCATGGCATTGCTTGATTAAAAATTTCCATGATTCTCTGCCAGTAAATGAGCAAATAACCATTCTTTAAATCCCCTAATTATAAAGGTGAATAAATTTGGACACTGAAGCTGGTACCAGCAGTCAAATATTTATCTGCCTCATTTTTTTCCTTTTCAATTCATGTGAGTATCATGTTATAATCTGTTGCCAATTTTTATATCCCTTCTAGTAAAATGAATGCTTTAGGGGGAGATGCCATATTCTCTGTCCTCTGATTTTTTAGTCTTCTTGGTATACCTTAAATGGGGCATGTAGATTGAAGTCCAAAGTCATTAGTCTGGCATTTATCACATTAAAAGATAATTTGCCAGTATCATTTCTAATCTCATCTTACCCCAAGACTTACTCAAACATTTTAAAGATTTCCAAACATACATGCCTTTGCTAATGTTGCTGTTTCTATTTTAACTGTTTTGACGTGTTTACCAGGCAACTTCCTATACATGTCTTCGACATAATACAATGGCTGGTTTCTGGCTAAGTCTTAGTATAATGAACATAGCTTTTATATTCCTCTTCTACAAATACTCATCAGACATTATTTTGATGTGTGTACATGTGTCTATTTCCCACAGATTATAAGCTCTGAAAATTTGAGACTGTGGTTTTCTACTGCACAATTCATAATATCTAGAGCACAGGTTTACCATATAAGCAACAAGAACTATTTTAAGTGGATGCATAAATAACAATTAAATGAATACTCACCACAACCCTTCACATGGGTTTGTGTCCTGTGATAGAGATAAGGGAACTGAGTTTGGAAACCTTAAGTACTTAATCCGTACTAATATCCTTGTAAGAGCCCAGCTGAGCTCATATTTGTCTGACATGTTCCAAAATATCTTGCTACCTAGAGCCATATGGTAAATGCTATATCTGTCTCATTTTTCTCACCCAGATTTCCCCCTAAAAAACATTTAAACCTTTGGATGATAAAATCCTACCCAGCAAGGATAAAAGGTAGTTTTTACAAGTAGAGGTTAACAACATCGTTAATAGAAACTCTGAGCATTACCTTTGACCTTGGGACTTGGCTTGCTTAACTCTGAACTTGTCTAGCTAGCTTTGTCCTGACAATTTTCTAAAACATTATTCATGTCTCCTCTTTAAAGTAAAATTAATCTTCCTTGGAATCTCAATATTCGTGTTTTTGACATTTATTTGAATTTTCAGAGTAGATTTTCTCCTCGATTCTTAATGAGAATATTTGCTCAAAATTGTTTGCTCTTTTACCATAAAAATAAGGAATTAAAATTAAGTAGTTCCATTTTTACAACTACTAAGTAGGGCCTTGGCAAGGATTGAACTATGTGAAAAATAAGTTGAGAAAATATTTCCTTCTTAAACAATTATCTCCTAATTGGGCACAGAGGAAAAAAAATTAAAAGACCTAGGGCTTAAGAAAATGAGGAAGGGAGTAAATACTGTGTACTCTTGAAGTCGGCATAGGCACTGGTATGACAGCCTGCCAAGACTCCAGCATATGACCACCGGACTCCCATATTATTTCATCCCTGCGCATCCCGTAAGCAGAGTGTGCCAGAGATACTGGGGGAAGCTAAACTAATTCAATCATAATTATTTTCATGCCGGGCTCCCCTAACTCGGAGTTATTTCAAGCTTATTTTAGCCCTTGGTTCACCTAAGGGAAATGTAGTGCTCTTTTGAACCTGGATTTCTTTCTGATTTCACTTAACAAATGGGGAACAAGATTACATGTTTTAAATCAGCATTAAAAGTTTCAGGTTCTAGGGGCACCTGGGTGGCTCATTCGGTTAAGCATCTGACTCTTGGTTTCGGTTCAGGTCATGATCTTGCGGTTTTAGTGTGTTCGTGCGCCGCATCAGGCTGTGCACCAACAGTGCGGGGCCTACTTGGGATTTTCTCTCTCTCTCCCTCTCTCTCTGCCCTCCGCTACTCACACTGTCTCTGTCTCTCAAAATAAATAAATAAAATTAAAAAAAAGTTTCACGTTTTTGGGGCACCTGGGTGGCTCAGTCGGTTAAGTGTCTGACTCTTGATTTCGGTTCAGGTCATGATTTCCCAGTTTGTGAGATCCAGTCCCTCTTTGGGCTCTGGGCTGACAGTGCAGATCCTGCTTGGGATTCTCTCTGTCCCTGTCTTGCTCATGCATGCACACTCTGTCTTTCTCTCCAGAATAAATAAACTTAAAAAAATCAGTTTCAGGTTTTAAAGTTTAAATTAAAAAGTTTCAGGTTGAATGAAATGTAAATCAGTTCTGCTAAATTCACGTCAACCTTTGAAAGAATAGAGCACTGATAAATGGATGTCTGAATTTCCTGAAAAGACAAGATAGAGTAGATACTTACACAGTCCACATTAGATCTCTAAATAGTGTGAAAGAATGTTCATTTGACATTCTAATGGAAATATTTTAATCACCCTATATATATCAATTACACGATATATTTATCAAGTGATGATGGTGACAACGAATGCTTAGATTGAGAATACTGTGTCACCTAAGGAACTCTTTTCTTTCTGAAAATACTTATTAATGGTGAGATACGGATCTTAAGCCAGGACCTCATTTATTTTTTTTTATTAATTTTTTTAATGTTTATTTATTTTTGAGACAGAGGCAGAGCATGAATGGGGGAGGGTCAGAGAGAGAGGGAGACACAAAATCCAAGGGAGGCCCCAAGCTCCGAGCTGTCAGCACAGAGCCCGACACAGGGCTCGAACTCACAGACCGTGAGATTATGACCTGAGTCGAAGTTGGACGCTTAACCGACTGAGCCACCCACGTGCCCGAAGCCAGGACCTCATTTAAAGTACAAGATGGAAAATGGTAATATTCTGAGATTTTTAGATTCTAAATTAATTGCTTGTATTTAGGGGGATGTTTGTAGTAGATGGGGATAGAGTTTCTATATCTATTAACTAAATTTGGTAAATGGGAAATTTTTCTCAAGTAGCTATTAAGATTACATTATTAAGTATTAATACAGTATGAAGACAACATTATATGTCATTAACATTCTAGATACCCGAATTCCCTCTACACTTTTACTTCTGTAGAAGAATAAGACAGAGTACACACACTAGTGATAATTAACACAAATTGAGTGTTTACTATGTGTCAAGCACTTTAAGTCATTTGCATACTTTATCTCCTTCACTTCATTTCATCTCTGTGAGGTTTCTATTCATATCATTTCTCTTTTATAGTTAAAAAATTGAAGCTCACAGAGTTTGTGCTATGACTGAAAGCTAATACATCCTTAGGGTCATAATAGAAAACAGATTTCTGCTCAAAATAGGACAGTTTGAGCAAAGTTTATTTACACAGGGGCTCGTTCAAAAGGTCTGCAGTGCAGTAGTACAGCAACGTGGAGCCTGTAGAGTTGCTAACAACCCTACTCCTTAAAGGATCGTGGCCTTTAGAAGCTCCTAAAGAGCAAAGATCATCAGTCTGGCTTTCAGAGTTTTGGTCTCCATACAGTTACTAACTCTTTTGTGGGCTGTCCTCTTCTTTTGAAGCCTTAGTTTTCTCATCCATAAATAGAAAGGGTTGGAAGAGATGATCTGAAGGTCGGTTCCTTCTTTTTCTAATATCCTCTGATTCTATCTTTATGTAGCAAAATGATCTAAAAGCTTAGTCCTCATTTTTGGTGACGTCCTTTGATTCTGTGTTTCAAGAGTGAATTCTTGACACAGAGGGGTCTGTTACCCATCGACTAGATGGATCTGTCTCCACTAGTGGGTAGCTGAGTCATGCGTGGCCTTACTGGGGTGTCACTGTATGCTACAGTAAGAAGTATATACAGTAAGTATATATTTGTGATCCCTACACCAAAGCCATTGAAAGCTGAATATCTAGACTCTGACTTTTAAAATGAAAAATGTCTCATTTGTCACATACATCACAGTTAGGCAAAACAAATTGGCTGCTTCATAGAAGTAACACTTTCACTTTTGATAGGGAATAACGTCCACAGTATTACACTGATGAGGAATCCCATTAAGTCAAATGCTTAACATATTTAGAAGGTAAAATGGAAGGTGATCTTTTGAATTAGTTTTGATCTTAACCGAAGGACAGGATTTATGCAAACATTTTTCCATACGTTTTGCTTTAGATTTAGGCGCTCTCTCTTAGCTTAATCTCCAAAATGTGTTATCTTTAAAAAGAAAAAGAGGGAGGCAAAAAAAATCCATCATTTATGAAGAGGGATTAAAAACTGTCTTTCATTGGTGAGATGCTGCTTTAGATTTCAGAAACCCTCCTGTAGAGGCTCTCTTTTGAGCATTTGGAACAAAATAAAAAAGTGACTATGTTAACTTATTTCCCTGTGAATTTTTATTTCTCTGCCTTTAACTAAACAATAGCAATTCCCGTAAAAGGAAACAGGAAAGGGACAGAAAGAAAGAGCAGTAGCCCCTAAAAATAAATTGTCTGCAGGTAAATGACCCAGTGCATAATTTTAAACTCTGTTAAACGAATGGCGATCGGTTCCAGAAAAGATTTTGGGTGTCTGCTACTCTCATTTAGCACCCCAAATAGAAGTAATGGGATTAGAGTTGCTACAGCCACTAAAAATAAACAGAAGAGGAATTCCCTCTTGGTCAAAATTATGTGCTGTGTTTATAATGACTATAATTTTTTATCAGCAATCTGAAGATCAGGGAAATTTTTGTCATTTATAAATTATATCTATGAAATGAAAGGTGTGATAAGTGTTGGGTGTGCAGTACTCATGGCTAGTGGTAAATTTGCTCCTTTCTTTGAGGGTACGATTTTTTCTTTGACCAGAATTGCCATTCTTTGTCACAAAAGGGCTCTTGACAATTCCAAGAAATTTTGAAAAAAACAACAACTGAAAGTTCTCTTTTAACACGATATATACATGTCTTTCAGATAGGTATTTTGAGCTTCTTTGAAATATTGAGAGATTAGAAAAAAGTGAATTGTTTTCATCTAAGCAGCATACATAATTTTGATTCCCAGCTATTTGTTCACAGATGATACATGAACATACAGGCTCAACTCAAGAAAGAAAACAGTGCTTATTTTGAACCTAGGATACATTAATCTGTCATTGTGTATTAAAGACAGTGTGGTTGTTAGTGAACTTTTTATTAAGCATTGGCAAAGAATAAATACCTTTAACAAGGTGTTTTTATTCAGATTTAATGAACAAACCAACACCGGAGACATGAAGCAATTGAGTATTTACCAGGGAATTCTTGATGAGTTTTTAAAGGGGTTTCAAGCTTAAAAAAGGATTGTTAATCAAAATGAAGCACCTTTTCTGACAGGACTTTGTGAAATATTGGCAGAGTTGGTGTTATGTGCGTTGTGTGATGTGAGAGGTACTTGAAAGCCCTGTTTGCCACAAGTACCCAACCTATAATGGCATTACTACTCATTTGTGCAGAATGTGAATTGCCAACATTGTCAAATCATTTCTTAGGTTTCATAAAAGAAGGGTGATGATTTCATCTCCAGAAGAATACCTACGAACACTTTGGCTGTTATTACCTGAGAGGGATGTTATCTGTGGCTCAAGAATTTTTCCCCACTGTGGGTAGAAATAATTACTTGGCTTACTTGTTAGATTTGAGGGCACAGAGACCAGAACTAAGTGAAAGAATAATGTCAGTTAAGTTTGGAGTTAGTTTAAGGGTTCTTAGCCCTGAACTGTCAGAAAACTAATTGGCACTGGACCAGTTTCAAGAACTAGAAAGATTGATACTAGTCTGAAGGTGCTTAGTCATAGAGCCAGGAAGAGGAAACCCTGTATGTTGGTCTTTTGAAAATGTAAAGGTAGAAGACAGGGTGAATACATGCAGGGAAAAAAGTCTTGCCTCCAGGACCCTGATGTACCATTTCATGCAGAATAGAAGTTGACAGGATACTGACCACGTAAAACAAGGAGGATGTTACTATTGGTGCTCCAGTAAATTAGGACAGAAAGAGATATACCAAATGGCAGGTCATTTGTAGGATGGAGAGTGTTGGAACTGCAGATGGGAAGCAAGTGTTGCCTCGTCTTCCAATTAATTAGAAAGAGGGACATCTCGCTGGCTCAGCTGGTAGAGCATGTGACTCTTGATATTGGGGTTTTGAGTTGAAGCCCATGTTGGGTACAGAGATTACTTAAAATTAAAAAAAAGAAATAAAGGGAGAAAGTGATAGGGAAAAATTATCTTTGGACACAAGTTAAGGATAATTGTACTCTAAGGTCAGTCATTAAATTCTGTAGAATTAGACAATATTCTCCACAAACCTAGAGTAATGGTTGTTTTATAAATTTTACTTCTTACTGTGATTAGAGGAGTAAGGGAGATTGGCAGAGAAGTAGGATGATACAAGATTTTATAGAAGGAACAAAACATTGGGAGCCAGGATTTGTGGGCTTTGTGGTTTGTCCCTTTCATTGACTAGTTGTGGTATTTACGCATTATATTTTAGGTCTTAAGAGAACCTTGGGACTCAAAAGAACATATATCTCATCTCCTTGATTTTAGAAAATCATGATGAGAAGGAACATTGAATTAGGTAAGATAGCCTCCACAAGTAAATAGTATTCTCATTGTAATAGTGCCCATAGGACACCCAGGTGGAAATTTAAAATAGATTTCTATTTAAAAGGCCTTTAAAGAGAGGAAGGGGATTACCTGTGATTTTGGAACTTAAGTATATGTTAGATGTATGCTGCTATCCATTATTAATAAGATTTTGTGCATTTCTTTACATTTCCTTGACTGCAGTGTAATAACATAAAATGCCTGAGTTTCTTTTTTAACTTCAGAATGCATCTTCTAAGTGCCAAAGCTTATCATAAGTGCTCAACAGATACTTATTTTATTAATGCATAAATACCAATTTAAAGGAGAATTGAGGAATGGATATTCTTGTATTTACTTTGACAAACCAAGTAGAAAGAATTTATACAGAAGAAACATTATAAGAGCCTTGATTAAGGCAGTGATTATATGAGTAAACTGAAAGCAGGAATTCATACAGCTAACACTGTTTTAACTCTATATGACAAGAACAAATAATTACTAATAGGATCCCAAACATAAGGATTCAAACAGAAGACATTGTGGACTGTATTGCTGTGACAAAGAAGAAACTTCTTTAGGAATTAAGGGGACATAAAAACATTCTCAAATGAAGGAGAACTAAGATATTTGTTAGCAATTCTACACTTAAAGAGTGAACTGAAGGAAGTTGTCTAAACAAAAAAAATGACAGAAAAAGGCTTGGAGTGTCAGAATGGAATGAAGAAAACTGAAATAGGTAAAAATAAATAATAATAATGGACTGGCCTTCTCGTTAGTTTCTTAAATGATACTTTATGGTTGAATCAAAAGTTGCACCACCACCTGATGTGGTACTTAATGGACGTAAAAGAAATAGTAAAGATAATTTTCAAAGTGTGGATGTGACCTAAATGGAAGAAAAATACCTGTATTTCATTTGAAGTAGTACGAAAGCAAAACCTATAGATTGTGAAGTTATATATGTACATTTTATTACCTAGAGCAGCCATTAATTACACTATACAGAGAGAGACACTTAAAAATACTACAGTGAATACAACATTAAAAATTTTTTGCATAACCCAAAGGAAGGTAGGAAATAAGAAACAGAGGAGCAGAACCAGAGAAAAAAAGCAAGAGTAATAAAATGGCAAACTTGAGCCATAACATGTTAATAATTACCCTAAATATATGTGGTCTTCATAAGATAATTACAGTTATTGGCAGAGTGGGTGAAGGAAAGATGATCCACCAGTATGCTATCTAGATGAACTCACTTCAACTACAATGATAGAGGTGGAAGTAAAAGTTAGAAAAAGATCTGCTGGTATGTATTAAAGCAGGAGTGGCTAAACTAATACCAGATATGTTAGACTTCAGAACAAAGAAAATTACAGAAACAGAGACAAATTTTACTTAATGGCAAAAGAGATATCACTCCTAAATGGGTGCTAGAACTCGTTGGAGCAGTATACACATCCACAATTATGGCTGGAGACTTCAGACGCCTCTTTAAGTAACTGATCAACTACACATATATCATCAGAAGATCATCAGGGATATGGCACTTTTAACACTGTTACCCAGCAGGATCCATTTAATATTTATAGAACACTGAACGAGTGCAGAATACACAATGTGTTTAACTGATCCTGAAACATATGGTAAGGTAGACACTATTCTTGACCATAAACAAACCTAATCATTTTTTAAAATTGAAATAAAACACGGTATGTACTCAGGTCAAACTAGATATCATTATCAGAAGATAACAAGAAAATGTCCAAACACTTTGAAACTAACAAGACACTTTAAGATAATTCAGGAGTCTAAAAGGGAGTCTGAAGAGAAATATTAAATTTTTTTAACATTTATTTATTTTTGAGAGACAGAGTGTGAGTGGGGGAGGGGCAGAGAGAGGGAGACACAGAATCTGAAGCAGGCTCCAGGCTCTGAGCTGTCAGCACGGAGCCCAATGGGGGGCCTGAACCAACACACCGTGAGATCATAACCTGAGCCAAAGTCAGACACTTAGCTGACTGAGCCACCCAGGCAACCCTGAATACAAATTAAGAAAAAAACAAAACAAAACGTTGAACTGAGTGAAAATGATAATAAAATTAAAAAACTTGCAGTTGAGCTAAAGATGTGCTGTAGGGGAAAATGATAGTATTAAACGGATACATTTGAAAATAGGAGAAGTCTCCATAGTTTAAACTTGGACATCAGCAATTGAGAAAAGAGAATGGCACTATAAACTTAAAGCAAGCAGGAGAAATGGGATATAGGAGCAAAAACAATGAAAGTGAAAATAGTACAAGAACTCAGTGAAGAAAAATGACTCAAAGGTGAATAAATGATAAAACTGACAAAACTCTAGCATTACTGACAAAGAATAAAGATAAAAATTACCAATATCAGTAATGCCACTAAAGATTGTGAAAACATCAGGAGGAAAATGAGGGAATACTATGAAAAACTCAAAAGTCCTAAATTTGACAATATCGATGGAAGACTCACGCTCCTAAAACCTTTGTAACAAATAAGAATACCTTGGGAGGAATGCCTGTGCCTGATTGAAGATTTTTTTTTCTTTTTTTTTTTTTCAATATATGAAATTTATTGTCAAGTTGGTTTCCATACAACACCCAGTGCTCATCCCAAAAGGTGCCCTCCTCAATACCCATCACCCACCCTCCCCTCCCTCCCACCCCCCATCACCCCTCAGTTTGTTCTCGGTTTTTAAGAGTCTCTTATGCTTTGGCTCTCTCCCAGTCGAACCTCTTTTTTTTTTTTTTTTTCCTTCCCCTCCCCCATGGGTTTCTGTTATGTTTCTCAGGATCCACTTAAGAGTGAAAACATATGGTATCTGTCTTTCTCTGTATGGCTTATTTCACTTAGCATCACACTCTCCAGTTCCATCCACGTTGCTACAAAGGGCCATATTTCGTTCTTTCTCATTGCCATGTAGTACTCCATTGTGTATATAAACCACAATTTCTTTATCCATTCATCAGTTGATGGACGTTTAGGCTCTTTCCATAATTTGGCTATTGTTGAGAGTGCTGCTATAAGCATTGGGGTACAAGTGCCCCTATGCATCAGTACTCCTGTATCCCTTGGGTAAATTCCTAGCAGTGCTACTGCTGGGTCATAGGGTAGGTCTATTTTTAATTTTCTGAGGGACCTCCATACTGCTTTCCAGAGTGGCTGCACCAATTTGCATTCCCACCAACAGTGCAAGAGGGTTCCCGTTTCTCCACATCCTCTCCAACATCTATAGTCTCCTGATTTGTTCATTTTGGCCACTCTGACTGGCGTGAGGTGATATCTGAGTGTGGTTTTGATTTGTATTTCCCTGATAAGGAGTGACGTTGAGCATCTTTTCATGTGCCTGTTGGCCATCTGGATGTCTTCTTTAGAGAAGTGTCTATTCATGTTTTCTGCCCATTTCTTCACTGGGTTATTTGTTTTTCGGGTGTGGAGTTTGGTGAGCTCTTTATAGATTTTGGAGACTAGCCCTTTGTCCGATATGTCATTTGCAAATATCTTTTCCCATTCCGTTGGTTGCCTTTTAGTTTTGTTGGTTGTTTCCTTTGGTGTGCAGAAGCTTTTTATCTTCATAAGGTCCCAGTAGTTCATTTTTGCTTTTAATTCCCTTGCCTTTGGGGATGTGTCGAGTAAGAGATTGCTGCGGATGAGGTCAGAGAGGTCTTTACCTGCTTTCTCCTCTAGGGTTTTGATGGTTTCCTGTCTCACATTCAGGTCCTTTATCCATTTTGAGTTTATTTTTGTGAATGGTGTGAGAAAGTGGTCTAGTTTCAACCTTCTGCATGTTGCTGTCCAGTTCTCCCAGCACCACTTGTTAAAGAGACTGTCTTTTTTCCATTGGATGTTCTTTCCTGCTTTGTCAAAGATGAGTTGGCCATACGTTTGTGGGTCTAGTTCTGGGGTTTCTATTCTATTCCATTGGTCTATGTGTCTGTTTTTGTGCCAATACCATGCTGTCTTGATGATGACACCTTTGTAGTAGAGGCTAAAGTCTGGGATTGTGATGCCTCCTGCTTTGGTCTTCTTCTTCAAAATTACTTTGGCTATTCGGGGCCTTTTGTGGTTCCATATGAATTTTAGAATTGCTTGTTCTAGTTTCGAGAAGAATGCTGGTGCAATTTTGATTGGGATTGCATTGAATGTGTAGATAGCTTTGGGTAGTATTGACATTTTGACAATATTTATTCTTCCAGTCCATGAGCAGGGAATGTCTTTACATTTCTTTATATCTTCTTCAATTACCTTCATAAGCTTTCTATAGTTTTCAGCATACAAATCTTTTACATCTTTGGTTAGATTTATCCCTAGGTATTTATGCTTCTTGGTGCAATTGTGAATGGGATCAGTTTCTTTATTTGTCTTTCTGTTGCTTCATTGTTAGTGTATAAGAATGCAACTGATTCCTGTACATTGATTTTGTATCCTGCAACTTTGCTGAATTCATGTATCAGTTCTAGCAGACTTTTGGTGGAGTCTGTCGGATTTTCCATGTATAATATCATGTCATCTGCAAAAAGCGAAAGCTTGATTTCATCTTTGCCAATTTTGATGCCTTTGATTTCCTTTTGTTGTCTGATTGCTGATGCTAGAACTTCCAACACTATGTTAAACAACAGCGGGGAGAGTGGGCATCCCTGTCGTGTTCCTGATCTCAGGGAAAAAGCTCTCAGTTTTTCCCCATTGAGGATGATGTTAGCTGTGGGCTTTTCATAAATGCCTTTTATGATGTTTAAGTATGTTCCTTCTATCCCGACTTTCTCAAGGGTTTTTATTAAGAAAGGGTGCTGGATTTTGTCAAAGGCCTTTTCTGCATCGATTGACAGGATCATATGGTTCTTCTCTTTTTTTTTGTTAATGTGATGTATCACGTTGATTGATTTGCGAATGTTGACCCAGCCCTGCATCCCAGGAAGGAATCCCACTTGATCATGGTGAATAATTCTTTTTATATGCTGTTGAATTCGATTTGCTAGTATCTTATTGAGAATTTTTGCATCCATATTCATCAGGGATATTGGCCTGTAGTTCTCTTTTTTTACTGTGTCTCTGTCTGGTTTAGGAATCAAAGTAATATTGGCTTCATAGAATGAGTCTGGAAGTTTTCCTTCCCTTTCTATTTCTTGGAATAGCTTGAGAAGGATAGGTATTATCTCTGCTTTAAACGTCTGGTAGAACTCCCCTGGGAAGCCATCTAGTCCTGGACTCTTATTTGTTGGGAGATTTTTGATAACCGATTCAATTTCTTCGCTGGTTATGGGTCTGTTCAAGCTTTCTATTTCTTCCTGATTGAGTTTTGGAAGCGTGTGGGCATTTAGGAATTTGTCCATTTCTTCCAGGTTGTCCAATTTGTTAGCATATAATTTTTCATAGTATTCCCTGATAATTGTTTGTATCTCTGAGGGATTGGTTGTAATAATTCCATTTTCATTCATGATTTTATCTATTTGGGTCATCTCCCTTTTCTTTTTGAGAAGCCTGGCTGGAGGTTTGTCATTTTTGTTTATTTTTTCAAAAAACCAACTCTTGGTTTCGTTGATCTGCTCTACAGTTTTTTTAGCTTCTATATTGTTTATTTCTGCTCTTATCTTTATTATTTCTCTTCTTCTGCTGGGTTTAGGCTGCCTTTGCTGTTCTGCTTCTATTTTCTTTAGGTGTGCTGTTAGATTTTGTATTTGGGATTTTTCTTGTTTCTTGAGATAGGCCTGGATTGCAATGTATTTTCCTCTCAGGACTGCCTTTGCTGCATCCCAAAGCGTTTGGATTATTGTATTTTCATTTTCGTTTGTTTCCATATAGTTTTTTAATTTCTTCTCGAATTGCCTGGTTGACCCACTCATTCCTTAGTAGGGTGTTCTTTAACCTCCATGCTTTTGGAGGTTTTCCAGACTTTTTCCTGTGGTTGATTTCAAGCTTCATAGCATTGTGGTCTGAAAGTATGCATGGTATGATCTCAACTCTTGTATACTTATGAAGGGCTGTTTTGTGACCCAGTATGCGGTCTATGTTGGAGAATGTTCCATGTGCACTCGAGAAGAAAGTATATTCTGTTGCTTTGGGATGCAGAGTTCTAAATATATTTGTCAAGTCCATCTGATCCAATGTATCATTCAGGGCCCTTGTTTCTTTATTGACCATGTGTCTAGATGATCTATCCATTGTTATAAGTGGAGTGTTAAAGTCCCCTGCAATTACCACATTCTTATCAATAAGGTTGCTCATGTTTATGAGTAATTGTTTTATATATTTGGGGGCTCCGGTATTCGGCGCATAGACATTTATAATTGTTAGCTCTTCCTGGTGGGTAGACCCTGTAATTATTATATAATGCCCTTCTTCATCTGTTGTTACAGCCTTTAATTTAAAGTCTAGTTTGTCTGATATAAGTATGGCTACTCCAGCTTTCTTTTGGCTTCCAGTAGCATGATAAATAGTTCTCCATCTATTTACTCTCAATCTAAAGGTGTCCTCAGATCTAAAATGAGTCTCTTGTAGACAGCAAATAGATGGGTCTTGTTTTTTTATCCATTCTGATACCTGATGTCTTTTGGTTGGCGCATTTAATCCATTTACATTCAGTGTTATTATAGAAAGATATGGGTTCAGAGTCATTGTGATGTCCGTAGGTTTCATGCTTGTAGCGATGTCTCTGGTACTTTGTCTCACAGGATCCCGCTTAGGATCTCTTGTAGGGCTGGTTTAGTGGTGACAAATTCCTTCAGTTTTTGTTTGTTTGGGAAGACCTTTATCTCTCCTTCTATTCTAAATGACAGACTTGCTGGATAAAGGATTCTCGGCTGCATATTTTTTCTGTTCAGCACATTGAAGACCTCGTGCCATTCCTTTCTGGCCTGCCAAGTTTCAGTAGAGAGATCGGTCACGAGTCTTATAGGTCTCCCTTTATAAATTAGGGCATGTTTATCCCTTGCTGCTTTCAGAATTTTCTCTTTATCCTTGTATTTTGCCAGTTTCACTATGATATGTCGTGCAGAAGATCGATTCAAGTTACGTCTGAAGGGAGTTCTCTGTGCCTCTTGGATTTCAATGCCTTTTTCCTTCCCCAGTTCAGGGAAGTTCTCAGCTATTATTTCTTCAAGTACCCCTTCAGCACCTTTCCCTCTCTCTTCCTCCTCTGCGATACCAATTATGTGTATATTATTTCTTTTTAGTGTATCACTTAGTTCTCTAATTTTCCCCTCATACTCCTGGATTTTTTTATCTCTCTTTTTCTCAGCTTCCTCTTTTTCCATAACTTTATCTTCTAGTTCACCTATTCTCTCCTCTGCCTCTTCAATCCGAGCCGTCGTCGTTTCCATTTTGTTTTGCATTTCGTTTAAAGCGTTTTTCAGCTCCTCGTGACTGTTCCTTAGTCCCTTGATCTCTGTGGGAAGAGATTCTCTGCTGTCCTGTATACTGTTTTCAAGCCCAGCGATTAATTTTATGACTATTATTCTAAATTCACTTTGTGTTATATTATTTAAATCCTTTTTGATCAGTTCATTAGCTGTTGTTATTTCCTGGAGATTCTTCTGAGGGGAATTCTTCCGTTTGGTCATTTTGGATAGTCCCTGGAGTGGTGAGGACCTGCAGGGCACTTCCCCTGTGCTGTGGTGTATAACTGGAGTTGGTGGGCGGGGCCGCAGTCAGACCTGATGTCTGCCCCCAGCCCACCGTTGGGGCCACAGTCAGACTGGTGTGTGCCTTCTCTTCCCCCTCTCCTAGGGGCGGGATTCACTCTGGGGTGGCGTGACCCCTCTGGGCTACTTGCACACTGCCAGGCTTGTGGTGCTGGGGATCTGGCGTATTAGCTGGGGTGGGTAGGCAAGGTGAACGGGGGCAGGAGGGGCAGGCTTAGCTCCCTTCTCCTTAGGTGATCCACTTCAGGAGGGGCCCTGTGGCAGCGGGAGGGAGTCAGACCCGCTGCCGGAGTGTTGACTCCGCAGAAGCACAGCGTTGGGTGTTTGCGCAGAGCGAGCAGGTTCCCTGGCAGGAACTGGTTCCCTTTGGGATTTTGGCTGGGGGATGGGCGGGGGAGATGGCGCCGGCGAACGCCTTTGTTCCCTGCCAAGCTGAGCTCTGCCGTCCGGGGGCTCAGCAGCTCTCCCTCCCTTTGTCCTCCAGCCTTCCCGCTTTCTGAGCAGAGCTGTTAACTTATGACCTCCCAGACGCTAAGTCGCGCTTGCTGTCGGAACACAGTCCGTCCGGCCCCTCCGCTTTTGCCAGCTAGACTTGGGGGCTCCGCTTGGCCGGCGAGCCGCCCCTCCGCCCCGGCTCCCTCCCGCCAGTCCGTGGAGCGCGCACCGCCTCGCCGCCCTTCCTACCCTCTTCCGTGGGCCTCTCGTCTGCGCTTGGCTCCGGAGACTCCATTCTGCTAGTGTTCTGGTGGTTTTCTGGGTTATTTAGGCAGGTGTAGGTGTAATCTAAGTGATCAGCAGGATGCGCGGTGAGCCCAGCGTCCTCCTACGCCGCCATCTTCCCTCCTTCTTGAAGATTTATTATATAGTGATGCTAATCAAGATTGTTCGGTGTTTGTGGAAGGATAGAATAAAGAATTAAAAAAAAAATGACGCAAATACAGGCAACAGATTTTGGACAGAGTTGTAAAAGCAATTCATTGGAATAGGATGATCTTGTCAGCAAATGGTCCTAGAGCAGCTGGATAATCATAGACCAGAAAAGAATAAAACTTGAATTAAATCTCATACTTGATTAAACAGTTACTTCAAATTGAATCCAATACTTAAGTGTAAACAGTAAAACTCGAAGTTTTTTGGAATAAAACAGAGGAGACGGTCTTTGGGGTCCCGAGCTTGTTGAAGAGCTCTTAGTAATGCCATGAAAAGCATAATTCATGAAAATGTTAAAAATTGATAAATTTGACTTCATCACAATATAAAATAAATTGATTTGTCAAATACCCTATAGAAGATGAAAATACAAACCTTACATGAAATAACCATTAGAATACATAAAGAACTCTCAACATGTAAGAAAAATCATCCAATTAAAAAATGGGAAAAGCATATAGCAGCACTTTATCAAAGAGGATATATAGGTGGTAAATAAGTACATGAAAATATGTATGTTCAGCATCACTAGCCATCAGAGAAATGGATGAAGACCTCAATGAGGTATCACTACATGCTTAACAGAAGAGCTAAATAAAAGGATTTTTTTTATAGATGCTAGAGTATGCTGAGAAACTGGATGTGTCACCCATTAGTGATAGGAATGTAAATTTTGAAAATTCTTTGGCAGTTTCTTAAAAAAAATGCAAATCCTCTAAGATCTAGCAATTGCACTCTTGGGCATTGATCCCAGAGAAATAAAATTATACATTGACACAGAAAGAGTATGATTGTCCATAGCAGTTTTATTTGTGTTAGTCCAGTCATGGAAACAATCAGAATGTGCTACAGTAGGTGAATGTTTAAAATGGGTATATGCATACCATGGAATACTGCTAAGCAATAAAAATAATCTGTTGATAAGCGTATATTGGATTGATTACACTGAGTTGAGGGGGGTTGGGAGAGAATACAGCCTCGCATGATTACACACTTAATTCCATTAATGAACATTTTGGAAATTATTAACTTACAGGGATGGAAAACAATTTAATGATTGCCACAGGTTATAAATTTTGTGGAGAGGGCATGGGTGTGGCTGCAAAGGAAGAGTGGATGGAAAACAGTTGTGATAATGGACTTTTTGTGTCTGGGTTGCATTGCTATTAGACACATCCACACACAGGTTAAAATGACAGGTCTACACATACATGTACCAATGTTTGTGTCCTGGCTTTGAAATTGTACTATATTTAAGAAGTAACTTGAGGAAACTGTGTAATGGGTACAGGAAACCTCTCTGAATTATTTTGGTAACTTCTTGTGAATTTATAATTATTTCAAAGATAATGGCAAATAATTGTTTTTATATAGTGCTGAATTCTACTTGTTAATATTTGTTAAGAAATTTGCATCTGTATTCATGAGGGATATTAGTCTGTAGTTTCCTTGTTTTTCCTATCTTTTCCTATCTTTTCCTATCTTTTTCCTATCTTTTTCTAGTTTTACATTTTAAGGTAATAGTTAAGGCCTAATAAAATGAGTTGGGGAGTGATTCTCATCTTGTTTTCTTGAAGACTGTAACTTTGCTGTTAATGCTATAAATATTTCATAGATCTCTGCAGTAAGATGATCTGGGCCTCAAGAAAACTTTGTGGCTTTTAGATTAGGCGTTCAGTTCTTTTAAGGTCCACAGGACTCTTCATGTTGTCTCTTTCATCTTGGTTGAATTTAAGTTTTTTTTTTAATGTTTTTATTTATTTTTGAGGCAGAGAGAGACAGAGCATGATCAGGGGAAGGGCAGAGAGAGAGGTAGACACAGAATCTGAAGCAGGCTCCAGGCTCTGAGCTGTCAGCACAGAGGCTGACGTGGGGCTCAAACTCACAGACTGTGAGATCATGACCTGAGCTAAAGTTGGACGCCCAACTGACTGAGCCATGCAGGCACCCTCATCTTGGTTGAATTTTAGTAGCTACTGGTTTTTAAGGAATTGTTTCATTTCTTTTAAGTGTGGCATTTATGAGCATAAAACCATTGTTAGTATTGTCTCAGTCTCCTTTTTAAAGTCTTTGGGATCTACACTGGTCCTCTCCTGTTCCATTTCTGTTATTGATGGTTTGTATCTTCTCTTTTTATTATCACTAATGCTAGAAGTTTATAAATTTAATTTTTTTCAAAGAATAACTTTATGTTGATTATCTCCATTTCTTTGGTTTTCAATATCATTTGTTTTTGCCCTTTATTATTTCCTTTTTCTTCCTTTGGATTTATGTTCTCTTTCTTTCTCTAATGTCTTTGGAAGCCACAAATTTAGCAGAGTGGTGCCTGTGACAGTAAAAGAGTATCATGAAGAGTTCTTGTGATAGAATTGCTTTGTGTCTTCACTGTGCTGGTTACATGAAATACCCACATGATAACATGTCTGAACAAAATACACGTGGGGGGTGGGGAGGAGAACTGCCTGTAAAACTGCTGAAATCTGAGTAAGATTGTCTTACTGACAATTTCTTGTTTGTGATACTGTGCTGTAGGTATGCAAGATGGTTCAATTGGGGAAAACTGGGTGAAGAATACAGAGCATTTTTTGTAAGATTTCTTGAAAGAGCATGTGAATCAACAATCATTCAAAATAGAAGGTGTAAAAAAGGATGGCAAAATAAAGATAGTCACAGTCATTCAAAAGCTGGGATCATTAATTACCAGTACCTTCTATACCAATGTAGATTCTAAGGGACATTCTGCTGGCTGAAGTAAACTTATTCTGGATAGAAAAACCAAGCAGGCAAGAATGAATAAACTTCTCTAATAATGTTTTTTTTTTTAAATGAGTAAATAAAAACACAACTGCTTGTTTAAAGTAGCTATGAATTGTGTGGAATCTGCCATGTGTAGAAGTATAAGAATTAACAATAGCGAAAAACAAAGGTGGAATAGAGAAATAAAGGAAAAAAATAACAGGATGCTAGAGTGCATGTTAAACACTTTGGTTAAAAGACAAAAATTGCTATACTGAGGGAACATAGCCATGTGATCAGAAGAAAATCTCCTTACTTATGACAACACAAATAGGTTGTAGGATGCATGAAAACACAAACCAAAAGAATATTTATATGGCTATATTAATATCAAACACTGGGAACTTTCAGGCAAAAAAAATACTGAGAGATAAAGGACATTTCATAATGGTAAAGTGGGGGAAATCAATAGGAATATATAAGAATATAAAATTTGGATGCACTTAATATTAGATCTTCAAAATAGGTAAAGCAAAGTTGACAACTATGTGGAGACCTAGACAAATCAAGAATCACAGTGGATATTTTAACACATCTCTTTCAGTAACTGGTAGAACATGCAGGTAACGAGGCTGGGATATACCAGCTCCCAGGAGTGTGGAAGGAAAGGTATGTGGGAGGAAGGGTAATAAACCAGTAAGAAAATGCCACATCTGTTCTCTCTAGCTGATAGTCAGCATTCTTAGACATATGGCTGGTTACAGTTTTGAAAATTGTCTAGACTATTAGCCATATTTAATGTGACAAGCTTTGTATATTGTAAGGAAAAATTAAACGCTACAGTTAAAAAAAAAATCTTGCCTGTGCAGTCTTCTTTAGCTATATTCCTATATTGGCTCACTTACTCTTGAACCTATTATAATTTGCCTTCTACCTTTACTCCACAGAATTTTTCACGTTCACCTCACTGTATTCTTTATGTTGTTAAGCTCAAAACTTCTTTTTTTTAAATTTTTTAATGCAACTAAATTTGTGAAATCATGTTGGTTTCCGGCATACCATGAGTTGACAATTCTATACATTTCTCAGCCCTCGCTGTGAAAAGTATATTCACCATATGGCATTATGCCAATCTTATTAAATGTATTCTCTCTGCTGGACTGTACATCTCCATGACTTAATGATTTTATAACTAGAAATTTGAGTCTCTTATTTCCCTTCATCTATTTTGCCCATCTCCTACCCCCTTCCCTCTGACAACCTTCAGTTCATTCTGTGTGTGTCTGAGGACTGTTGCTGTGTGTGTTCGTTTAGTTTCTTAGATTCCATATATAAATGAAATCATAGGGTATTTGCCTTTCTGTGTTTGACTTATTTAGCCTAATACCCTCTACGTCTGTCCTTGCTGTCAAAAATGTGAAGGCCTTACCTTTTTTTATGGCTAATACTCCATTGCGTTTGTATGTGTGTGTACATGTATTTATATAGAGAAAGTACTTAAACACCTCAACACCAAAAAAAATACTTCAAGTAAAATGTAGGCAGAGGACTTGAATAGACATTTTTCCAAAGAAGACCTACACAGGTACAACAGGTACATGAAAAGATGCTTAGCACCACTAATCATCAGGTAAATGCAAATCAAAACCTCACTGAGGTATTACCTCACAACACTCAGAATGGGCTAGTATCAAAAGGATAAGAAATAAATGTTGGAGAGGTTGTGGAGAAAAGGGAACCCTCCTGTACTGTTGGTGAGAATGTAAATTGGTAAAAAAAAAAATACTGAGGAAAGCAGTAAGGAGGCTCCTCAAAAAATAGAAATACCATACAGTCCAGTAATTCTACTGGGTATTTACCCAAAGAAAACGGAAACACTGTCTCAAAAAGATACATGCACTCCTATGTTCACTGCGGCATTATTTACAGTACTCGGGGTATGGAAGTAAACCCAGAACTTTTTAGTTGTCATCTTACTTCATCTCTCAGTCATATTTGACAAAGGTGACAATTGCTTCTTGCTTTCAGCTCTCTACCCTCTTAACTTTTAGAATTTCACAGTCTATTCATTGTTGGGTTTTTCCCTTTTTTTCGCTCAACATTCCTTCTAAATATCCTGGTGGTCTTTCTTTTTCATCCAGTCGTTAATTGTTAAGTTCTTCAGAGTGCCATCCTAGGCTCTTGTCTCTATTCCTGACTCATTCCATCTCCGCTTGTTTGTTTTTTTGTTTTTTTGTTTTTTTGTTTTTTTTTTTTAATGTATGACTTTAGTTACAATAAAATGCTGGCAAATCTAAAATGTTTGTGTTTTTAGAAATTCAGACCCTAATATCTAGGTGTGTCCTCCTTTATGCCTTTGCTTGAATGTCTCCTAAGAATCTCAGGCTCAACGGAAACCATGTTTAAGCCATCATCAACCTGGCTTTTGCAGAAAATACTGCCACCATTCACTCAGTTAATCAAGTTGACAATGTGGGAGTCAATGTTTATTCCTTTATGTCCCTGAATGCTTCTCAGTTTTCAGTCAGTCATCTTGTTCTATCAGTTCTCCGTTTTAAACATCTCCGGAATCTCACTGCTTCTGTCTTTTCTGCTAGCTCTTTAGTGAAATCATTTTGCCTGATATACTGAAATTGCCTCTTAACAAGGTTTGTAACTCTAGAATTATTCCCCACCTCATTTTAATCTGTTCTCCCCAGTACATTCACATTTGTATATCTGATGTACAATCTGATTACTAATGTAAATTAATAATTATTAAATCAATGTAACTTATTTACTTAATTCCTTTCACTGGTTTTCCAATGTCTTTAGGATAAATTCCAGGATCTTTAACACTGCTGACAAGGAATCCCTCATAATCTAAACCCTGCCTATCATTAAACCTTCATCCCGTTGATCATACTTGAGTCTCTTTTGCATTCACCATTCTCTTGTCATTGTGGAATTTTTTCAGTTTTTGAATGATTTCCTGCCTTGCTGACTCTTCCTATAATACTCTTCACCTTTATCCCTTGACCCATGTAATTACCACAAATCCTTTAGCTCCATGTTCAAAGAGAATTTTCTTTGATAAAATGTGTTCCTCTATCGTATGCTTCTATAAAACGTTATATGTATGCCTGTAGCTCCCACCCCCCTTTTTTTGAGTCATACTTTTGGTTATTTGTCTAGTATCTATCTTTTCCACAAAAACAGAAATTATGAGGATAGTAGTATTCCCAGCACCAGGAAAAATGTCTAGGGGCACCTGCGTGGGTCAGTAGGTTAAGCATCTGACTCTTGCTTTCAGCTCAGGTAATGATCTCATGGTTCTTGGTATTGAGCCCCGTGTCAGGGTCTGCACTGACAGTGTGGAACCTGTTTGGTATTCTCTCTCTCTCTACCTTTCTCCCGCTCATACACTAGGGCGCACTCTCTCTCAATATAAGTAAACATTTAAAAAATGAAAGAAAAAAGTGTCTAGAATAAAGTAGGTGCTTAATTAATGTTTGAATGAATTACTGAAATCAATAATTTGACACCAAATACTAACTGAAGTGCTATACATAAAAATGAAGGAAGGCAGGGGAGCCGGGGTGGCTTAGATGGTTAAGCCACCCACTTTGGCTCAAGTCATGATCTCACGAGTCGTGAGATCAAGCTTCTGTCCGGCTCTGTGCTGACAGCTTAGAGCCTGGAGCCTGCTTCCGATTCTGTGTCTAAGTCTCTCGCTGCCTCTCCCCTGTGCAAAAATAAACATTAAAGTAATTTTTTTTTTAAAGTGAAGCAAGGCAAAGAGGAGAATTAAGATCAGGGAGTATAATTTTAAGAGAAGTTTAGAGAGGGATTTCCTTTGAGGTGACCTTGAACAAAGGTCTGGTTAAAGAGGAGTGAGACTTAGAATATCTCTGAAGGATCAGCTAATGAAAATATCCCAAGGTGGGAATAAGTTTACAATGTTTAAAGACAAAAAAGGTCAATCAGTGTGATGAGAGAAAAAGAAGCAAATGTGTAGGAAGTGGCATGGGAGAAGACAGGAGAAAGAAGTTTGAGGGGCATACTACTCAATGCCTTACAGGCTGTAGTAAGGGCTTTTGTTCCAAGGATCATGAGAAGCCACTGTAGAGATTTGGATGTGAGACCGTGACATGATCACCTGTGTGTGTGTGTGTGTGTGTGTGTGTGTGTATGTATGTGTTAAACACCTTAATACCTTGGCTCATCTAGACTGGGGAGGGAGACAGTGTTAGATTCTGATAGGAAAATAAGATTTGTTCTTTTCATTGACCCAAGTATAACTTCACTGATGTAATAAATTTTAAAAGTTCAGGGATCTGGGTAAATTTTTTTACCATCTCAACACTTACAGCACAGCATATAAGAGAATTTAATGAGGGAACATGTTTTATTATTTTCAGTCTTACTGTCGCATGGATGCCATTGGGTTTTCCTCAGTTATCTTTACCCCAGAATACTCAGAATTTGACATAATACACTTTGTTATAAAACGTGGATAACGTATAAAACAGAGTCCTGTGATACGTAATCATTACATAACAAAGGAACTTTATTTGGAGGTTTTCCATAAGATGGAATTATATAGCAACAAGGTAATATTGATTCATACCTTAGATTTTATGCACCTTACTGATTTGTAACCAGCCTAATAGTTTGTTTATTTTACTAGCTTATATGCCCATAGTAAATAAAATTGTGCATGTGGATAGGACAAAATTGTTCTTTATTACAGGAAAAAAGTCAGTTTCCAGGATGTTCAATGATGGCATGAAGAGCTATAAATTGTAGATGGTAAGGAAAATTATTTTTCTGGGCTGCTCAGGATTATTAAATGCCGTCGACTGAATTATTTAGAGAATACACATTTTATTATGGAGTTTGTAGATTGACTGTTAAGAAATGATAGTATATAACTTTTTACTTTTTAACTTAATATGAATGATCTAAGGTCTACTAAGGTTTTTAAACAGTTATCGAAGTATAATTGTTATATAATAAACCATACATGTTTAAAATCTACAACTTGTTAAGTGTTGTTATCTCTAAGCTCCATGAAACCATCAGCACAGTCAACATAGTGGACGTAACCATTATCTCAGAAATTTCTTCACGACTCTTTGTATCCTCTCCAGTCTGTCCCTCATCCCTCCCTTCACTAGGCGACCACTAATCTGCTCACATCACTATGGGTTCATTGCATTTTCTACAGTTGTATCGGTGAAATCAGGCTGTATGATGCTTTTGTTGAGCTTCTTTTAATTAGCCTTACTGTTTTGCCCTTCACTCATGTTGTTGCACTTAACAATAGACGAGTCCTTTCCATGACACAGTAGGATTAGATGTTATAGCTATACTTCAATTTCTTCACCTCTTCACATGATGAAAATGTGGGTTGTTGAAAGTTGGGGCCATTGCAAATATGGTCCTTTGAAAATATATATATAACTTTGTTTTAATGGTCATCTGTTTTCATTTCTGTCAGAAAGGAAAGGATGGCTCTTGAAGTATATTTACCTTTTCAAGAAATTGCCAAACTGCGTTTGAAAAGGATTTTTACAGTTTCACATTTGCATTGGTAATGTGTAAGAGTTCCAATTCCTATTCTAAAAGTCTTTGTATATCCTTTGTATCTCTCTCATGTTTTTGTTTGTCATAATAATTTCATATCAGACCCTCTCACTAATAATATCTCACAGCCATTAATTGTTCAAAAGATGTCAGGCATTGTGCTAAGTGTTTGACGGTCATTCTCTTACTTAAACCTCATAGCAAGAAAGCCGAAGAGTGATAATTATCCTGATGTGGCAGAAGAGTAAACTGAGGATAAGTACCTTGCCCTATAAAACCTTAGTGTTAAGTCCTGGATCAGCATTTTGAACCCAGGTTGTCAGATTTTGGAGACAATAACATTAACTAGTGGGCTGTGTTCTCCCATCCTCTTGACCAGAGCTTGTAGCATGGACCCCTTTGATACCTGCTGAAGCCTAAAGCCCTAACACCTTAAGGCCTTAGACATGTGGCAGAGCCTATCTGAAGTATATTTCAATATACAAAATAACATAATTAAGATTATAACAGAAACCATTTGAATTGAAAGTGTTGTAAATATTTTAAAAGTTAAATAATACTATACGTACTTCCTTATTCACACATTAAATAAAACACTATAGTGGTAGACTTAATAATAACCATAATTTCAAGATGAGGATGAATCCAAAAAATATTGCAGGATATATACAGCATCTGTATATATATAAAGATATATACAGCATCATTTCAAAATGATATGAAAATTAGTGACTTTACTAGGGACAGAAAATTATAGATATTGCTAATGCTACTGTGTTTGTAGTCTATGGACATAAATGAAAATGATGCTACGCTTATGTTAGAGGCTGATGAAAATGAAGATGTAATATGTCTCTCATCCAGTTTAGCAGACATTTGAATTTTATCCATAGACCATTGGATCCTAAGTTTAGAGATAGTGCTCTTGTGCAAAAGCTCCATGAAAATAGGATCCATATCAGTTTTTATATTCTCCATATGACCAGTGGTTAGTATGGTGCAGTGCCCGAAACAGGTTCTACTGGATGAGTGATGAATGGAATACAGTTTCCAGAGCGTGCACTGCGCATTAGCATTTAACAATGAACGACACCTATGTGCTGTCCGGTCTCAAGAACTAATAGTACACCAGGAAATACAGAAAATGAAATAGTCATGTGACTCTGGTCAAGTTACTCAACTGTTCACAGCCTCCGTTGCCTCCCATATCATTGTGTATAAAACTGTCATCTTCATGGGTTCAGTTTGATGATTGAATGAGAGCATCTGTATAGTAAGTGATAGATGTAAATGGATACACATACATGTGTGTATATGTGTGTATATATGTATGTGTGTATATATATGTATATGTGGGTATATGTGTATATATATATATTTTTTTCTCTTGTGTATGTGAGAACACAGCCTACCACCTTCTGTTGTATAAGCTTTTGCCATTATTATGACGAAGACGAAGTACAAGGTGCTATGAAATTGCATAGCAGGGGAACATAATTTTGTCTAGGGGATGAAAAATACCTCACATAGCAAATTACGTTTCAAGCTGATAAGTGAAGATTGGATGGAAGGTAGGCAATCACAAGTGAGGGGAGCTTATGGAAAGGGGAAACAGAACAAGCAATATCTGAGACAGAAGGAGCACAGTGGTTTAGAGGAACAAAAGGAAGTTGGCTGTGGCTGGTACAAGTGGGAAGGCAAGAGTTGAAGCTGGAGAGGTGATCAGATGCTATGGGCAGAAATGAAACCACCTGATGTTTGTTTATGCTGGTCATAACCGCTAAGGTAGATACGCTAACTGCAAAAGTGATTTTTTTCTAAAAATTATAATTGCAAACCAGCATTCTCACAGTTGTTACGGAATGATGTGTATATTATTTTTGAGAAGCTTTGGTGGGTTCAAAGGAGCTCAGTTTGTTTTCCTGTTTTTTCTCTGGCATTTATAAAGCAAACACTGTAAACCCTAAACTACCGGTTATTATGTATGTCCTGATATGTAGGGATGATTGGTGTGTGTTACATAAAAATAAAATGGAGTTAGAATAGCTAAAATGTGTATATACATACATACACACAGACAGACACCCTTTAGGGAACCACTTGGTCAGAACAGTGACCTTGGCATATATTTCATACATGCTAAATGAACTATTATTTATACTTTTCGTCATGTAGCTCCCAATAAGCTCTTGACTTTTTTGTGGGGCTGGGGGATGGTTTTTGTTCAGAGCTGAATGTCTGCTAGATGACTGAAAGGGGAACAAGATTTCCTCAATTCCCCCCTTTATTTTTAGCAGGAAAAAACTTAATTTTTTTCTTTTTTGTCATTTGAAACTATAAATATTAATTTACCAAGAAAGGCATACTGACAACTTTTAAATACAATTGCCATCGTCCCTACAGTATTAATTTTAATTAAAGAAAGTACTGATTCATGCATGGGTATCTTGAAAACGCAAACTCCATTCTCCTGAAATGACACTTACTTACTTGGTAAATAAGTTATGTGTGAGCGTCAGCTAATTTAATATCCTACTTTCTAAAGAAAGCTTTTTAAGTAAGTCAGAATATCAAGTGTAAAGTCCACTCTTGGGAGAAACAAACAGAAGCAGTTTAAATGTCTACAATATGCAAAATAAATATTTTCTTGAAAAACAACTCTTATTAGAAAAATTTCCATAGAATCACAGGGGCAAATTCCATTTGAGAAAGTGCATGCTCTATTTTGTAATAAAGCAGAGACATGGAGCTGAGCCCACAGCATCCTCGTTTCAAAAAGTACAATGAGAAAAGAGAGTTTTTCCCCTTAAAAGGCTGTGAAGATAAGTGAAAATCAGCCGGAATTCTGTGAATAATATGATGTGTGGCAGAGGAGCTCTCCTCTTGGTATAGTTAGGGAAAGATTTTAATCCAAAGGCTTTGCATCTGTACAGAGGACCGAGTAGATCCTGAAAGAGATTTGCAGATCCGCTGTTTTTTTAGGCAGGAAGAATGCTCGTTAAATGCAGAACGCTGCTCTGGCTCATGTGTTTGCTCCGAGGTGTAGGTTTTGTTCGACTGACGTATCAGATAGTCAGAGTGGTTACCACACCGACGTTGTGGCAGCTGCATAATAAATGACTGAGAGAATCATGTTAGGCATGCCCACCTAACCTAACTTGAATCATGCGAAAGGGGAGCTGTTGGAATTCAAATAGACTTTCTGGTTCCCAGCAGTCGGCAGTAATAGAATGCTTTCAGGAAGATGACAGAATCAGGAGAAAGATGCTGTTTTGCACTATCTTGATTTGTTACAGCAGCCAACTTATTGGCATGATGGAGTGACAGGAAAAACAGCTGGCATGGAAGGTAGGATTATTAAAGCTATTACATCATTATGAATACAATTAGAAGCTGACCATGACAAAGCATATGTTTGAACAAGCAGCTGTTGGTAGCTGGGGTTTGTTGCCGAGCTCTTCAAACTCTGCAAACAGTGTTGCTTTTACAGAAGGGATTTTAACATTTCCTTGTGCTGCGTTAGATTTTTGGGGGGTGTGCTTGCCTCCAATCTCAAGAAAACACTTCTGGGATAGAAATCTGTGTTAGGAGATTTTAGAATAAAGTGTTTTTCAAGAGTCTGGGTTTCTCCAGGTAGATGATGACCGGGGGGGTGGGGGTGGTTGGGGGGAATCTATGGGGAAATCTACCCCAACTCAGTTATCTGCTATTTAGTTACAAGAAATGATTGATCTATTGGCATGTTCAGATATTGACAGAAAGGAGAATGTATAGAATGTTTGGATAGGTTGAAAATTGTTACACTTCGTTCCTGTTTTATAAGGAGTTTGGCTGTCAGTCTTTTCTCCTCATCAGTTTCTAGCTTTTGACATTTATTCAGTCATTCTGCATTCTATAAAGAAAATACATCAATATCTCCTGCAGGGTTTTTCAACAACTCCAGCATCTGTTTCGGCTATTGAACTGTATTCACGTTTTGCCAAGTTGATGTCGACCCAGCTGGTCTATCATTTCTCGCTTGATTACTGCTCTTAATTTCTCTGTATCAGCTTGTTTCAGATAGGGCTTTTTGAAAGCTGTTAATGAAAAATGACAGAAAATGATAAATGAGTGAAAATTGGAGCATTTATTTATTTAATTATGTTGAGACCTTAATGAGTTTTGTCGTACATTCTCCCTTGCCTGCGTACAATTTTTAGCACCCTTGTGCTGTTTTGCAATATTTCTTTCTCATACAGTCAGTGGATTGCACTTATAAGTACTTTTAAACAAATGAAGCATGAGCCTGGACTGTATCTGGCTCCAAAAATAAAGTTTTTGGGAAAAGAGGAACAATTTAAGCTTTTTGTGGAAACTAGGCATCGTTTCCATATTCTATCTTCAGACGCTGTCATGGGGATTTGTCACTGACTATATATCGGACCGAACATATTGAAATAATTTTTATCACCACTAGGGTAACACAAAAATAAAACATTCAAAGCTGTTTTTAACAAGTGATTGTTTAAAACACATGTCAAATAATATAGAAATAGATTTTCCTGAGTGTGCAAAGCATGGTTGTTAATTATCTGTATAATACAGAATCTTTCAGCTCTTTGCCCAGTCTCTCCAATAACCTGAGTAGCTAAATCATCCAAGTTAATAGGCTATCATGTATGAACATCTAGTATGACGTTTTGATGTGTACGGTATTGCTCATATATGCTGTATCTTTTCTCTAGTAATTGTAATATCTCAGTCAGTGTGGTCAAGGAACACTACTGGCTGTTATGTAACTTTTTCCCCTGAATGTTAGTCCATGTTTTTCAATTACGTATTCCTCTTGGAAAGAGTGACTTAAAACAACATGTATTTACATACTGGTGAATCAATTAGAAACTGATGGGCTAAATATACCACTTGGATTCCTCCAAATTAATTACTAACATAGGTTTTGAAAAATAGTCCTACGTGTAGAGAGTGCTTTTTAACCTTGAAGCATACCTAACTGTTGTTGAATCTATAATTCATAATACATACCTATAGCATGAAAGAAAATAGTTTTCTAGATGTCTAGCTTTAGCAGCAAACACCTTTTAAATAATGTGGTTCAGGCAACCTAATTATTTCCTGCTAATACTTCTGAGTGCTGTATGTGCTTTTGTACAGTCTGTTTCAGTACTTGTTTAATCTTTGGGAAGCTCAAAGACTGGCAGAGATTTTTGCGTCAGGTGACAGAGGGTTATTTCTTAGTTGGTTGACAAAAACCTGTGTCTATACTTTTGCCTAAAATACAGTTCTTTTCTGCCAATTTTATTTTCCAACTTCATAACCATTTTAAGTGACCATTCAAGTCTGGAAAAACTCTTTGACATTACATATTTTAGTAGGACTCTGCTTTTGTGAATTGTCTCCCTGTGAGAAGAATCCAAGCTTCCTGTTAGCCGCACGCTCCTGTTACCATAGTTACTTAAAAAAGAAGTTTTTCCTTTCAATGAAGATAGTGTAATTTAAATCAGCCCCTGGACTCCGCACACTGTGGTTTTTTTGTTGTTAGTTCAGGTTGCTTCGTTTGTGACTGGGAAGTACTCTGGATTCGATTCCACTGATGAATGGAGAGGACAGACACTAGGTGGCACCAGCTGTTGATTATTAATGAAATCTTCAAGGCTTTGGGCCACACACCTGAAGAGCAGGCATACCCTTATTGCCGGATGCCTTTGTAAGAGTTGGAAAGGCTGGCCAGTCTCTCCAGCTCTGAGAGATGATTAGCCTGCACAGTGACAAGACCACGTGAGGTCTGCAAATCCCAGTTGCCTAATTCTCTGTTTTCTGAAGAGGTTTGTTGGGGGTGCGGGGTGGGGGGGCGGGGCGGAAGAGGAGGAAGAAACATGTAAGATCAGAGTGTGTGAAAAAGAGATGAGACAGGTGAAATGGATTGTAAACATTGAAATATTTTTTTACTATGGAATTCGTTACTTGTACTAATGTCTGTGGGTTTTACCTGATCCTCTACACACCTAGATTATTTTCTCCAAGGCATTCATACTATAAAAACAACTGGAACAACTACTTGTATCGTTTAGTTAAAAAATCTAATGGGACATCATTTTTTTAAATTCAGTAACGTCCCTTGGTTCTTTTTGAATGGTGGTAAGTGTCCGTTTGAATTGTCCAGTGAAAATGCCCGCTTGTGATTGAGTTACCCACCTTCAGATGAAATGTATCGCTCTTCCCAAAAGAGGTGCAAGGGGAGATGCTATCAGTTAACTATTCCAAAACTCAGAACATACATTTCTGTTCTCTCAGCCACTCGTTCTGTGACACTTGTTGTGCCAGCTCTGGCTAACTAATACACCTCCTATTCCTTGTTGATCAAATGACTCTTACCATGAAAATGTGTTGAATATTAGTGAAATGCTGTTTCTGCATCCATAAAAGTGACCGTGTGGAAAAAAGAGAAATACTCTTCAAAATCTTGTTCCCCAGAAGCTTTCTTTGCCCTCTTATTCTCTAGTCCTCCTGGCATCCAAGTTTTAAGAATGAAAAAGCAAATAAAAACAAACCACATAAGCATGTGTGCACACACCCAGAGACACACACACGTATTTGAGAAAGGAATCAAAACTCTTAAAAAAAAAAAAAAAAAGAGAGAGTGCCAAGACGGCATTGAAAATTGGTCCTGGAGGTAACAAACTAAAATGAGCAAGAAGGAAAACAGTCCTTAATTAGAGTGGGGATATTAAATACCTCTTCACCCTGGAAATTTTTTTTGGAAAAATAATAGCAGTAATTTTCTTCCACTGGGAGCAAGTAAGCATTCTTGAGGTAGATGGACTGGTTTAGAATGAGGGGAAAGGTAGTATAGACCAGAGTTCCCCCAAGGTTCTAGGAAACAGTATGTGATTTGGTTAGTTAGCTCGATCATACTGTGGGATTTACTGAAGATTTTTATGATTTAGTGAAGGTGGAGAAATGTTTTCCATTTGATATTTCACAGAGATTAATTAAATTACTAAATTATTCTGCCTTTGGTGCCTTAATTGAATCATCGTAAACCAGGAAGCAGCCTTTCACAGGACTATGATGTAGTTTTATTCGTTTGGCTCTATCTGATTTGGACCTAATTTCTCATAGTGTGCCCTGTAATTCTGATATTTGCCCTACTTGGTTTCTGAAATTTTAATACTCAAAACATGAAGGAAGATCAAAATAGTTTAGCTGGAGAGGAGAGCAAATAAATTGAATTAATAGGGTACCAAAGGATTATGACCACCTGGAAAATGCAGAGACCAAAATGATGAATTTTAATAGGAATAAGATCCTGCACTAAGGTTCCAAAATCAATCCAAGTACAGTATGTGAGAGAGTTAAAGCTTAACAATAATTCATTGACTAAGACTTAATGATTTGGTTGGCCTTCATTTCAGTGTCAGTCATAATCTCCTGTAGTATTGGAACAACAACAACAAAAAATCCAGCCATGTTGTTGGATATGTATCCTTTAAGGAAGGGAAGAAACAAGCGGGAACGCATTTTAGTAGGAAGTTTTCGTTGTTGTTTGTTTGTTTCTGTTTTTGGAGGAACATCATGGTCTCAGGAACTAAAACATTTGGGAGCGTGTTCTTTGAAAAATGTCTGGCTGGTGAAAGGCTCTAGGAGCTGTGACATTTGAGGGGCATTGAAGTTTCTAGAAGAGGGAGAAAGGTGAAAGATGATTGAATGAACAAGAATAAAGAAAAGGTAAACTTTCTTCAAATATTAAATGGGCCATGATACGGAAGAGGGATTAGACTCATTTGTACCAGTTAATTGTGTAAGCAGAGAAATGACTGCTCTGTGAAGTATGCTATGTACGCCTGGTTCGAAAAGTGTTCATTGCTGGGAGTTGATTTCCTGCACTAAAGAGCAATTGAAGAAGGAGATGTTTGATAGAAAGTTAATTTTAAGAATCTGTGTTTATGATCATTTCATGAAAACTGCGTTCCCCTTTTCCTGTCTTTCTTTCAGTGTCTCTCCTACTTCCCTGGACCCTCCAGGCTAGGGTCAGCAGAAGATGGCTCATGTGCCATACCTCGTCCTGTTTGGCCAGCTAGCTAAGAATGGCTTGTACATTTCTAAACAAGTTTTTAGAAGATGAATACTATTTTGTGACATATGAAAATTGCGTGAAATTTCAATTTAAGCATCTATTAATAAAGTTTTAGTGGGAGTTAGCCACAACCTATTTGTTGACATATTGTCTAAGGTGGTTTTCATGTCAACATAGCTGTGAGGTAGTTATGACAGAGGCCATATGGGCCACAAAGCCAAAAATATTTACTGCCTGGCCCTTGGTAGCAAAAGTTTGCTGGCCTCATCTCTCAACGATAAGAGAACTTCCCTTTTTGCTCATTAAGTCGAGTGGTAGAAACAAGCCGGTTCACAATTAAATATCCTCTGAAGACCATAAACAGAATTGCAACCACCTGAAGTAGTACAGTACTACGGGCATTGAAAAGCGATTCAGATACACAGCTCACAAGTTACCGATGGAATCGTTTTGGCTATTGATGTATAGAGAGATTTGCTTTGCTGAGGAATGTTTATTAATGTCAGCCAGAGAAAATTGGAGGTCTCTGCAGTTACTCACATCTGCTTTGCCGGGGCCCGGTGAATTTGCTGAGCTTATCTATTTAGTCAGATTCAGTTATTTTTATTGTTGCTCTTCAGATATTATGTGATTACGGTAGACTTCCTGAAAGTGCCCAAGTCAATGGGAAACAAGGTAAAGTGAGTGGAAATCACTTCCTGCAGGTATCCTTTCCCTCTTCATAGGTCTGTAAACTGTCTAGGCAGCTTTTGCCTTACAGAATTCTGGACAGGTTGTCATCTTTTAAAAAAGATGAAATTTCTCTTGATCAAATAGGGAATAGAGAGGATCAAAGAAGAGCAAAGTAAAAGTCTGGGCACTGCAATATACAAGAACAGTTGAAGCCGTTAGAAAGTGATTGATGAGGTATGGTAGAGTTAAAAGTTAGCAGTGAGATATTTAGATTACTCTGAACACGTGGATAGAAGAGAAGGGATTTTTTTTTTTCCAAATCATAGGAGAAACCGTCATGAGATGCTAAGCATAGAATTAAAGGGATTCAGGATTTACCATCGTAAAAGGCAACCTCTGTATCTCCATGACCGTGAAACTAGAATCCCTGCATTTCTCCCCCTCCCCCCGCCCCCCCCTCCCCGGGGGCAGGGTATCACTTCTACTCACTGGTAGCACTGGAAATTCCTGTGAAACCCATAGGATTCTTATTTTATTTCCATGAGGATGTTACTGAGCAGCTATCTTGTGATGCCTGTCTCTATGGTAACAGATACAAGGCTTAAGGGTCTGAAGGAAATTCTTCCTATTGGTTTAGGGATATGGAGCGATGAGGGCGGCTCAGCGAGGAAGAGGATAAAGCTCAGGGAAGGCAGAAGAGACAGTTGAGAAAAAACTGTCGCGAGGGAGCTGATTTGTGTGTGAAAACTATTTGATTTCCTCTTTATCTTAGAAGGAAATAGAAACCAACATGTTAGGTGAAAAAAGAAAAGATTCTTAAAAAGTATTGTTTCCATCCATCCAGTCAATTTTATGTAATTGTAGTCACACAAATCTTTTTCTTAGTTGGCTTGCTTTTCGCTTTACAGGAAAAGATTGCTTCGTGGCTGACATTGATAAAAGGAGGACTTCTACCCCTGGCAAATTTAGTTCTAGTTATTGCTATCAAAGATTTTGATATTTTTCTTGATTCCAAGGGTAAGAATATTGAGGTCTGGCTGGCATTCCTCATAAACACTGAGCTTCTCCGGGAATTAGCCAGGTACACGGTCCTTCCAAGATAGTCTTTTTAGGTCTCTTTCTACTAAAGACCAGTGATAGGTAAAACAACCATATCTTGTTTTGAAAATGGAACATTTTGCAGAGTGTGTTGGTAAGATTTTGTGTCTTATGTTTTGTGTGTTTTAAGTTAGAATATTAAAAGCAAACAAAATCCCCACAGGTTTAAAAGTAATTGGTTTTCCATTTATTTCACTTTTTCGTTGTCTTTTGGTCTAGCAAATAAGAACTCACTGTGTTTTAATTGTTTTAGAAAGGAGATAAATTTGACTCTCTTTGATTTAAAGTATATTTCAAGTTGTTATATAACAGAAAGAATTAAAATATTTGTGTAATTTAGAGGTCCTTCAGGAAAACATAAGTCACTGAGGGCAGAAATGGTTATCTGACTGTGTAGCTCTTACACATAGTTCCTACATTAACACAGGTGTTGGTGCTTCATTTATCCTCAAGTCTTCATATATGTTAGGGTCAAAGGAAAAAACTAACAAAATAATAGCAAGGAAGCAAATAATCATAACTTGAAGGACAATTTAAATTTTGGGAGTTGGAGATAAATATACTTTGACTTATATTTTATAAATTAACAAATATTTATTATTAGGTCATAGTGCCTTAAAGCTTTAATTGACTTAAGTCTTTTTATTTTTTAACTTGTAAGAAATTTATAGATTATCTGCACAGATAAAACTTTTCACAAGTATAATTCACTCTGTAGATACTGATAAATGTTTTCAGGACTTGTTCACACTGTCTTAAAATTAAATGAAAACAAAAGTGGAGGGGCGCCTGGGTGGCTCAGTCAGTTAAGCGTCCGACTTCAGCTCAGGTCGTGATCTCACACTCCGTGAGTGCGAGCCCTGCGTCGGGCTCTGTGCTGACCGCTCAGAACCTGGAGCCTGCTTCAGATTCTGTGTGTCTCCCCCTCTCTCTCTGCCCCTCCCCTGCTCATGGTCAGTCTCTCTCTGCCTCAAAAATAAATAAAAACATTAAAAAATTTTCAAAAAAAAGTAGAGTTAGCTATAAAGGTGCAGTACCTTTTTTGATAATTTTGGAAAATAAATATTTTGAAAAAGAACCTTGTTTAAAAATCTATACAGTTGGAACCATAAACAGTCATTGCAGTACACATTGAAGTTTCTAAATAAAGCCAGGCTACTTGAAATATTACACAGATACGCTGCTTTTGGAACCGTGGCTTTAATTTGAGATTTAAGACATTCCCAGGACATGTCTGGCATGACTGGCCTCCAGAAAACTAATTTTGGTGGATTTTGGGCTTACAGAGTCCAAAGTACACTGCAGGGAATACACAAATGGGTAAAAAGAGTGGGCAAAAGGACTGTAGAAACTAAAGAGGAAAAGATACTCTTCTGGACAGAGGTTTCCACAGGAAGTGGGGAATGGCTGAACTGCAAGGTTGGATAGTGCACAAAGATTCATCAGTATCCATATACACTAGAAGGCAAATGGTGCCTATCAGAGTTCCCAAATAATATTGTCATTCCTGGCAATCTGGAGACAGATACAAAGAACAAAGAAGAAAAAGTAGGTAAAATCAACTTACCCGCCTCAATCTGCTCTGCTCATGGCATTGCTAACAATTGATGGTCATGCTCCCAGGATAAAACATAAGGACATCATCAGTATTCTCTTTTTGTTTAATGGAAGTATAGTTGGCGTCTATTAGTTCCAGGTGTACAGCATAGTCATTCAACAATGAAGTACATTACAAAATGCTCCCCCACAATGAGTGTAGCTACCATCTGAAGGACCATCATATTCTGAGTTTACTAGCACACATATCTGTCCTATGTACTATGGGTGGAATTACGCATTACGGCACCAATTAAGCTGGGTTATGGAAAGTGACGTTACCGTTAACGGGGGATTTGATGGGTTTTAGGCAAGTGCTAGGACTTCATTTATGTTCTGTAACAAGTACAGTAAATAGGAGATTGAATCAAAGGCTGGCCATCGTAGAAATGATACTGCAGTGAGTAGGAATCTCAGGTTCATCTCCCTTTGCCTGCTGACCCATTCATGGACTGGCTCTGGGGACTGTGGTGGTGAGAAGCAGAGCCCATTTCTCCATGATTAGAGGCCACTGACTGAAGTGACATGTATCTGTTCCTTTCCATTCATCCAACAAATAATTATTAATAAATTCTGTCAGGTTCTGTGCTATGGCAAGATGACTAAGACATGGTCCCTGAGGAGTTTAGAGAGGAATGTGCTTTATGTGGATGAGGACAGAAAAAAATATCTATAGTGACAGTTTACCAGAGGGCAGCAGCAGCTGGGACTCCACACAGGAAAGCCAGCTTAGGAATGAGCTCTAGAGGCTTCCCTGGTTCCTCGTCTGAGTGATAGAGAACTGGCAAGTCCATCAAAGACCAAAATGATAGCTTGAAGGGAAAGAGCAGAAATTCAGTGAAGAATGGTTAGTAATTCAAAGTAAAAGGTGAAGTAACATAAAGTTCCGTTCAAAATAAGGAGGAGCATGCCTACCAGCTATTGCCCATCTTCACTGAAATCAGATCTAAAAGGTAGAGGAGCTTTACAATGTTGTAAAAGTCAGTTGCAGATGATGAGATTGTGCCTTTTTAAACGTATGTGAGTGTGGCCATGCAAAGTTTCTCTCAGGAGGTTTAAAACAGAAAACCAATTATTTCTGTTAGTAGGTCATGTACATGGAGACTCTTTCCTTTGCTCTCTTTGGAGAAATAATCATACTGTCTTAGCTCACTGTATGTGCATCTTTAATCAGAAGCTACCTGAAAATATTTCACCTATGCTTAAATTAATCACAGAATTAGATCTCAGAGATTGCACAGAAAGGCCCTTCACACAGGATGACGTTTTATATACAATAGGCCTAGTGCTGTGTAGACCTGTAACATGAGGTAGTGTTAAATCTTGAAGCTTTCATCCAACTTCAACAGCATCCAGTTTAACTGGTACTCACCTTCATTCTTGACTCCTAGGAACTTAAAAGGCCATGTTTACATTAGAATTTGGAATAAAAGAGAAGGATATTTTCTGAATGAATAGTCTAGAAAGTCTTTTCTCCATCCTCCCTCTTCATGATTCTTTCCTCGTATGCCTCTTCCCTCTTTATACGTGTGTGTGTACGTGTGCATGCATGCATGTGTGTCCATCACTACGTGTTTCTGACTCTCTGGTATATAGGCTAACCATAAGAACAATGTCCTCCCAGCATTCTTTATTGAACAAATTTTCCTTTATAGGTGAAAGCAGTTCTGTGTCTTGGTTTTACATTTTTCATTGAAATACCACAAAGAAGTGCACAAATCAGTAAGTGTACAGGTTAATGAATTTTCTCAGAGAACATTCCAGTGATTACTCACATTGAGAAAATTATTACCAGCATCCTCAAACCTCAATCTTCACCCTTCCCACTCAATGCTTGCCCAATGAAAAACATCATGCTGACTTCTAACACACCATAGATAGGCCGTTTCTAAAATGTATATTATTGGGTGTATGTAGTATGTCCTCTGTTGTGTCGTCTTTTTCTCATCATTATGTTTGTGAGATCCATCTCTTATGTTGCTTGCAGTTGTGGTGCATTTTCAGGGTTGTGTACCATGGCATCACATAAATATGCTAAATTTCGCTTGCTCCCTTTACTGTTGGTGGCCGTGTAGGTTGACTGCATGTGGGGCCTCTAAAAATAATGCTACTCTGAACATCCAGAAGTGAAATTGGGTCACTGAAGAGCCAAGTGTCTGCCTTTAGTTGACAATGCTATGGAGTCTTTTAAATAAATGTTTATTTGTTTTTGAGAGAGAGAGTGAGCAGGTGGAGGAGGAGCAGAGAAAGAGGGAGACAACACGATCTGAGGTGAGCTCTGTGCTGACAGCAGAGAGCACAAATCAGGGCTCGAACTCATGATCATGAGATCATGACCTGGGCCTAAGTCAGATGCTTAACCGACTGAGCTACCCAGGTGCCCCATAGGTAGTTTTTTTTTTTTAACGTGGATAAACAATTTTATTAACTAACCATCGGCATATGAAAGGTTTGGAGTTTCAGTATCTTTTTGTCATTTTAAATATTTATTTTATCTTGTTTTATTTTATTTTATTTTATTTTTGAGAGAGGAGAGGGAGAGGGAGAGAGAAAATCCCAGGAGAGCATGACCTGAGCCGAAATCAAGAGTCTGATGCTTAACTAACTGGGCCACCCAGGTGGCCCTCATTGTCATTTATTTTTCTAATGAGTAATGAATTGGAGAGTCCTTTGAAGTGTTTGTTGGTCATGTGGATGTTATCTTTAGTATAGAGACTGTTCTCCTCTCATCCTTAATTTTCTAATGAGGTGTCTTGTATTTTTTATTGATGTAGATTTTTTTATTGTTTACTGAAGGTGAACATTGTGTTTATTTATTGCATACATCTAGATAGGTATAATTTTTAGAATCCTAGAATTTAAATCCCAGAGACCCTTAAAGAATACTTAGTCCAATGAAATAAAATTAAAAAAAAAAAAGAATACTTAGTGCAGTGTCTTAATTTGACAGATGAGGAAACTGGGACCTGTAGAGTTACAGACAGTTGCTTAAAACTTCTAGTTTGTAGTAAGACCAGAAACAAGTCTTGGAACACTGAAGTGTGACTTTGTCTTTTAAACCATGTAGAGCCTTTAAGTTCCTTCTGCTATGCTGACTTGAACTCCTTGTCTGTCTAGAAAGGCCAAGTAATGTATGATAGAGTTATCATAACAGCAAGTACAGTGAGGTATGATTCATCTCTTTGATTTTCCAAACAGAAATGTCCCCAAGTAACCAACTGTTGTATAGCACGGCCATGCAAAATTTAAACCTCTATTTCTTTTTGGTGTCGGGTTTTATTTTTCCTCTTTCATATCTTTATTATTGCTTTCAACTTGTTCTCATATTTATTGTTGTTACTTCGGTCTACTCATTCCACATTTGCTTCAAATTCAACAAAGTCCCATTTTTCCATGGTGAATTAATAAGAACATTTCCTAATATTCTTTCAAATGTTGGCTGCAAAACAACATTGCTAAGGTAATAATACCTAATGTATATGGGAAAAAATTATATTCCAGAGGCAGTACTTGGTCCTTGTCATGCATTATATTAGATAGTATGTTGAACACCTCAGACATAGGTTTTATCATCACCATATTAGTGATCTAGAAAGTGAGCCTTAGTGACTTGAAACTACTTGTAAGACAGCTGGAAATGGAACCAAATTTATCAAATTTTGAACATCACGCTCTTTGAATGATTACACTGTACATGCTTGGAAGGAAACGAATAGAACAAGAAAGATTTGGGGCACTATCTGCTTTGACTGCTTCTGCAGTAGGTCTTAGGGATGTTCCCAGTCTTGTAATCTCATTGAATACTTTCTTTTTTGTGTTCTTTTTCAAAGTGGTAATCAGAGCAGTCTCATTTTTAGTGTTGAGTTTAATCCTTTTAGTAACTGCACTGAACTCTTGATAACGAAACAACCTAAATATGGATAGGTAAGTTCACATCCGCTGACTATATTTTAGCTGAATTTTCTTGCAGTAAGAGGCCAGCCCTGTATTAAGAGTCTTCATTTTCAGGTCATTGGAGCAATTTATTCCGGGTTTTTATTATTTCTCACCTAGATTTTAATTCCAACTATTTCTTGTTCCTATTTATGGAGAAATCACACATTCTAGTGCCTCCATCTAGAAATCAGAATCTGCATGAGGTATCTAGCATGTTATTTTTCTCTTGTATGAGAGAAACACATTGAAACAATAATGTTACAGTTGCTTCACTGTTTCTGAACAAGTAGGCATGGCTTTACACTGAGGATCTGTAATTCATGGGCGTTCAGTAGTAGCAGTTTCTTCAATGCAGAGAGCTTTACAATTAACAAAACACGTACTCACGTAACAACCCTATGGGATAACTACAGTAATAAATATTATTTTCTCTTTATTCAGATTCGGGTCTCTTTGTATCTTAAGTTTGTGTTAGTTTTGCTGTCTGTTTTCCACGCCACCTGCAGTCACTGCCTTCGTTCAGATCTGTGTAGCTCACTTAGAATACCATGATAGCTTCCTAACTTACCTGTGTGTCATAGGTCTCTCCAGTTGACTCTTCACAGAGGCTGGTAGGTTCATATTTTTCAAAGCCAAATAGAATGTCATTCCCTTGCTTAAATCCACAGGTGGCTCCCGATTACTTTGAGGAATTAATTGAAATAACTTGTAAGGAAGAAAAGGGACTTTACAACTTCTCCCCTGCCTTGTTCTCAGGTTTGATTTTTCACCCATCAATTTGAACGCCTTACCCTAGCCTTAGGAACAGTTCTCTGAACGGAACAGACTTCCCTTCCTCGTGCCTTTGGGTATGTTGACCCCACTTGACACTCTAAAGCAGTTCTGACTCGCACATATTCATTTGTTGCACATCTTAAATTTTCCCAGATTGTGTAGATGGTGCCTCTTGTTCATCTTTGGATGAATCGTGTACTCCTGTGTATACTCATGTAGCATCCTCTTCATACTTGAGTCAACACTTAGCTCAGTTACACTTTTCAGGTTGTTGATTTGTATAGATGATTGATGCCTGAAGATTGTGATTTCTCCTTTCATGCTTTATCCTTGGCATGGCACCTGGGGATACAGTGCCTCAAATTTTACTTAGAGCTGGAATGAATAACATACCCAGAGGGAACCAGATTGGTTTGAATCTATGATAGCATCATGTTTGTGTCCTCCTTCTTCTCTCCTATGTACTAACCATAGTACCTAAGAGAGTTTCAAGATTTCTCTGGGAAATGGAAATAAGTTGAGGCAAGTTACAGTTTTGGTGTATTTCATGCTGGTGGAAGTTTGCATATTTAGTTATGATAAATATTAGTAACCCTACATATTGGAAATGTATAGAGCACAGTACTTTAAAGCTTTATTTCTTTGTGATTTACACATTCCCACCCCCTGAGGTCTTCATTCATTCCAATTATCCACTAAGAAAATAATAAAAATAATGTAATTAAAGGTTCAAGTAAAATCACCCATGAGGAAAATGGCAGTTAAGTTTGAGGTAAACCAGTTGGGGCATATTAGTGAAGGAAAACACAGTGAATTTATTTCCATTTATTTCCTCCGTTGACCACTCATAGAAAATGATGGAATTTACCAATGACCCACTTGGGCTCATCTAGCACTATAGTTGTAAATCATTCCTGCAGTTAAAAGTATATATCTGTTTGCATTTCCCCACTGAATTTTCTTTAGAAAATGAGAACCACATTCAAGAGGATTTGAGTTTGGAAAGTAGGGGATATACAATGCCAGCAGTAGAAAAGAGGAACTATTGTGTGATTGGTTTATAGCCTAAACCTCAGGTCCACATCTGGACAGGCTGCAGCTGCACAGAGAGTAATAATTCCATGGACGTGTCCAGTGATGTGGGATGTTCACACTCTCCTTCCTCTAATACACAGTTGTGTGATAGTAAGGAATTAACGAAGTAGACACATTTAGTTTTTTATGATCTCTGAAATCATCTCTGTGGAGAGAAGAATCTCAGAGATGGGTGGATTGTATAGCAAAGCAGTTCCAAAATGTATCAATTCTTTGCAATTCTCCATGACAGGAAGCCACATGCCAGGAGCTTTGCATATTTAATTATTTATCTTGATGCTTCTCATAGAAGTTGTCTTCACTCTTTATCGATATTTATGTACAGTTCTTTTCGTCTGTGGTGGAATTTAGTGCACTGTGTTTAAAAAATACATTGAGGCTGACACAGTTCAGTTGTGCACATTACAGTATTAGGGAATGAAACAGTACTTTGTAGAATTGCAGTAACCAAAGAAGATGGTACATTTTACTGTACTGTTCATGAAAATCAAATACTGTGACTACATTTACAAAACACTCTGTGATCACACTTGTTGCATAGTTGACAAATAAACATCGCCCTTGTATACAACAGTGAGTTGGGGGAAAGGTAAGGGAAGATATAACCATAATCTCTAGTGGGAATGCATTGAGAACCTCTATAAATTAAACAGATGTGTTATAGATGATAGCTTGTTTTCCGTTTTTGAAAAGACACTGCCTTTTGATAATCATTTGTATCCAGATGAATCAAGGGAAAATCTTTACAGCCTTTAATGTGGCAAAGCTAGAGAATAAATGCTGGTCTAAAATTCGTGGGGAAAATGAGAGGATTGGTCATGGTGTACGACCAGTGACCTCCATCGCTGTGTCAGTGTGATAGTGTCAGCCAGTATGGGAACTGTCAGTAGTGGATCCAGGTAGAAACCTTTTCCAACTAGATGGTTTTGCTGGTACTTTTAATTGACTGAAGGTGTATCTCATTTTATCAGAAACATTTAAAAAGTAAAATGGAACCTCCTCTGAAGGTTGGGAAAAATTTGTATGCATTAAGGCTCATCCTAATACAAATGCAATGTAATTAATAAACTAGCATTATAATAATTATTAAGTCTACAAAATTTTTATTTCAAGTACAGTATCATTTCACCCAAACTGTTTAAAAGTTTATTTCATTATTTTGAAAGGAGTTAAAGTGACATGCTTCTAACAATGCTTCCAAAATTACTAGACGCCTGTAACAGATGGCCTTGATGCCTTCCCCTTTATTCTGGGAAACCACCATTCCCCTGTAGACTTCCCAATTCTATTTCAATCTGATTCTTTGTCTCATGGTTTCCACTTGCTTTGAGGCTACCTAAAAGTTTCCTGGAGGTAAGATCATTTGGGATTGCCCATAGTGCATAACAGGTGAGAGGCAAGTTCTCCACCTTTCTTACCTGTCAGGTGAGACAATTCTGTTTTCTAGACAACTCTGTCTCCAAGTGAAATTCAGCCTTGGTTGATCACAGTGGCAACAAGTTTGTCAACTTATACTGTGCTGCCTTCAGTTTCTTGTCACTCACTTCTTTACTGTGCTTCCTGGGATCACCTCTGAAATAACTTAAGTGCATTCAAATCCTCTTCTTAGGGTCCACTTCGGGAAACATCCAACCCAAGAGAGCATATTATCAGTAGTTTGACCTCTGAATTTTTCATTCATTTTTATCAAATAAGTGAATTTGGGAGAATAAGGGCAGTTATCAAAAGAGGCATTGGTTTGGGAGTTAAGGAGCCTTAGAAATAACACGTTTTGCCACTTGTCGTTGGGAAGTAGTCATTACCGTTCTGGGCCTTGTCTTTTCATCTCAAAAACGGAAGCATTCGATTATATGTGGTTAAAGGAAATAATTAATGGAAAGGATGTAAAACTACTAACACGCCACATATGGTTGCTTAATAGTAGTTTCCAGGAGTGCTGTGGCAAACTTTCAGAAAGTGTCCAAATTTCGTGGGAAAAGATGTCATTATTTAGTGCCATGTATACCAGCATATATGCAATGGGAATGGAAGCAGATGTTCCATGTTTTACCACCTCTGTAATAGACTAGATGAGACTTAATATTTTTTAATACGCAGATCATAGTCTTGAAAAGAACTCTCATGTGGAAATCCAACCAAAAATTGAGTTTAAAAGATAGGCATTCTAGATGAAATGTGAAAAGGGAAATGACTCAATGCTCACCTACTTCCACTAACACCTTCTAGGCATAGCGGTCCTACCCTTAGAACTTGAAACAAGCTGCTGTACTAGATAATATCTGTGACTTCTTCCAACTCTATCAGGGTAGAAAATAGTTTCTTTACCTATTTAACTAAACCTGGAAACAGCTAAGAGGTAGCTTTAAACTGGTAATACTTGACTATACCAAGCAAGACTGAGTACAGAAATTTATCCAACAGCACAAATGATGCTGGATAGTGCTGACAAAGATAGGATGTTTGAGACGAAAGTGGGGAAAAAAAAAATTGACGTGGGATAATACTAAAAGCTAAACTTGTCTTAGAGATCGTAGTCTCAGCACCAAGCCCGTATTGCTCTTGAAAGATTTCTTAAATTCAGCCATCGTAGTAACTCTGGACAGATATTGTACAGATATAGTATGGTAGTAGCGATTTACTTTAAATCAATTTATACACTAAATCTACGTTTATTCCTCCTGTTTCCTTGATAAAGCACAGAGATCTCCTTGCTTTTATCTCAAGTACCATTCATTTAATGTTTTTGTTGGGCACATACTACATGGAATGTCTTAGGCTGAGCATTGAGAGCTTTGGAAAGATTAATCAGAGCTGATTTCTGCCCTTGAAGCTAACAGTGATTAGAGGAGAAATGTCACACTCAGAAAATGTAGGACTATTGCAATATATCTCCCTTCCACCCCTTCACCTTCTAACCCTTTGACTCCTCCTCTTATGGCCATGGCCACTAACATCATGGTAAAACAAAAAATAAACAATTTATAAAGGAAATAATTATGTGGTATCATTGGCACATGGTGTCTCGCATGCTGTAAGAATCAGGTCACATCTTTCTTTATTCAAGCCTAACTTGAGGGAAAGCTTTTACTGACATTTTGTAAGCAACAAATAATACAGTTCCTATTACTCCTCTGTGTGGCTCTTTTCCTGTGTCTTTACGATATCATGTGAGGTGCTAGAGAGGCTCCTGATGCTGCCATGTACAGTAGTAGATGGTTTTTAATTCCATACTGTATTTGAACTGTCACCCATCCATCAAAAATTGTAATTGACTGTTTGCACATGGAAAGTGGTGAAATACACATTTGTCTTTCTAGTTTATTGTTCACAGAGGGCCTATAACTGACCCTCAGCAATGCTCTATCCTCACCTCAATGGAAGTATTACAGTGTAATTAGCTGGGGAGATTGAAAGGGTGAAAGAAACTGTTAGGAACATACTACCCATTTAGGTCAGCTTGTCAGACTTTAATAGAGGGAAAAGGTTGAAGGTTGTTTTTTTTTTTTTTTTTTTTTTTTTTTTTTTTTTTTTTAACTGAGTACAGGTCCTATTTTCTTATAATACTTGTCTTCCATATGATTCGCATCTGCTCTTTCTGTGATGTTAGCAAAGATGATGATGAAGGTGATAATGATGATGATTCCTCATAACGGATAACCATAATAGCAGATAGAAGGTGGTAAATACTAAAAAAAGAATGATAGGTAAATCTCACACATGTTCAGAGCAAGGTGAGTATGACCCTGAATTTTTTCTTTTCTGCCTCTCTAGCCATTTTTAGACACATCTACTGTGTGTATGTATGTTGTGTGTGTGGGGGGGGTCTGTCTGTCTGTCTGTCTGTGAGCACATACGAAGAGAGCTCAGATCAATGGAATTTTGTCCTATATTCCTACATGCATTATGCTTCTGACTATTCTTTATCATTTCCCTTCCTTTTTCTGCTTATGTCTGCATTGATAATCTTTTTGATAGTATTCATTGTGAAAAAACCACCATTGTATAACATATTATAAGTCAAACTAGGATAATGTATTAGGAGTGTTATGTGGATAACAGAGTATTAAGGTGAGAATCATTAGTTTGGAAAAAGAGGCCAATTCTCTAATTCTTGAGGAAATACAGTGATCAAGACTGAGGAAGTAAATGTGTAAAAGTCTACCTTTTAAGCTCCTAAAACTATTTTTAACATCTCTAAGTTTTAAATCATCTCATCAAATACATACACCAACATAAAGTATTTGTTTCAGTAGAATAATTGTGTCCAGACAACCTCATTTCTCTGTATACAAGTTTCCTTATTGCATCTAATCACATGTACACTAATCATTTCATTCATCCATCTCTCCATATATATATAATCTAAGATACATGTATAAGTTGAGCCATGTAAAATGGCTATTTGATCATTCTTTTAAAAAAAGTTTTTTTAATGTTTGTTTATTTTTGAGAGAGAGACAGAATGCGAGTGGGTTAGGGGCAGAGAGAGAGGAAGACACGGAATCCGAAGCAGGCTCCAGGCTCTGAGCTGTCAGCACAGAGCCGGACGGGGGGGATCAAACTCAAGAACTGTGAGATCGTGACCTGAGCTGAAGTTGGACGCTCACCGACTGAGCCCCCCAGGCACCTCGGCTATTTGATCGTTCTTAACCTGAAGATGGAAATTTCTTTTTTCTCCATTATTAATATAGTATTTTTAAACATTTTAATTCTGTAGTTAATGTAGAGTGTTACATTCACTTCAGATGTGCAATATACAGATCCCACGATTGTATATGTTACTCAGCACTTGTCAAGATACTCTTAATCCCCTTCACCTATTTCATCTGCCCACCTCCCCTCTAATAATCATCAGCTTGTTCTCTATAGTTAAGACTCTGATTTTTGGTATGTCTTTTTTTCCCGTTTATTTGTTTTGTTTCTTAAATTCCACATGTGAGTGAGACCACATGGTATTTGTCTTTCTTTGGCTTATTTATCTTAGCATTATACTCTCTAGCTACATCCATATTGTTGCAAATGGAAATATTTCGTTTTTTATGGCTGAATAATACTCCATTTATGGCTGAATAATATTCCATTGTATATATACCCCACCTCTTTATCCATTCATCTATGAGTGGACACTTGGGCTGGTTCCATAATTTGGCTATTGTAAATAATGCTGCCATAAAATAAGGGTCCATATATCCTTTTGAACTAGTGTTTTTGTTACATTTTTTAATGTTTCATTATTTTGAGAGAGCAGGAGAGCACCCTCACACGAGCCAGGGAGGGGCAGAGAGCAAGTGAGGGAGACAGAGGACCCCGAAGCAGGCTCCATGCTCACAGTAGAGAGCCCACTGCTGGGCTCGAACTCATGAACCGTGATATCATGACACAAGCCAAAGTCAGACGCTTAACCAACTGAGACACCAAGGCATCCCAGTGTTTTCATATTCTTTGGTAAATACCCAGTAGTGTAATTACTGGATTACAGAGTAGTTCTATTTTTAATTTTTTTAAGAACCTCCATACTGTTTACTACAGTGGCTGCATCCATTTACATTCTCACCAACAGTGCATGAGTGTTCCTTATTCTCTACATCCTTGCCAATACTTGTTTCTTGTATTCTTGATACTAGCCATTCTGAGAGATATTAGGTGATACCTCATTGCAGTTTTAATTTACAGCTCCCTGATGATCAGTGATGTTAAGTATCTTTTCATGTGTTTGTGGGCCATCTGCATGTCTTCTTTGGAGAAATGTCTGTTCATGTCTACTGCCCATTTTAAATGGATTATTTGTTGCCTTTGGTGTTGAGTTGTATGAAGTCTTTATATATTTGTGATACTAACCCTTTTTGGGATATGTCATTTGCAAATATCTTCCCTCGTTTCATAGTTTGTCTTTTAGTTTTGTTGATAATTTCCTTTGTGTGCAGAAGCTTTTTGTTTTGATGTAGTTCCAGTAGTTAATTTTGTTGTTTCCCTTGCCTCAGGAGGCATATCTAGAAAAATGTTGCTATGTCTGATGTCAGAGAGAAATTGCTACTAGTCCTCTCTTCTAGGATTTTCAAGGTTTCTGGTCTCACAGTTAGGTCTTTAATCCATTTTGAGTTTATTTTTGTGTATGGTGTGAAAAACATAGTCTCCCACTTCCTTCTTTTGCATGTTGCTGTCCAGTTTTCTCAATACCAATTATTGAGGAGATGGTCTTTTCCCCAGTGTATATTCTATGTCCTTTGTCGAAGATTAATTGACCTCATAATTGGAGGTTTATTTTTGGGCTTTGTAGAAAATGGTAATTTCTTATGATTCTAACCAATAGCTATACTATTAGTGTGCTGATTAAGTCGGGGGTGAGCAGGGCTTGCCCTGGCACCCTATCACTTCACTTAACACAGCAAGGCCAAGATATGTGAAACATAATGAAATTTTAGGAAAAGAGACTGATGATTTTGTAATGTAAAATCTGTATGCTCCTCTACTGAAGTCAGAAAATTGAAAAAGTTGTCTTCTGTAGCAATCTTAATAATTCCACGTGTTCTTTACACTGTTAGTAATGGAATGGACTGCAAAGAAATAGACAACTGAGGAGTTAACTATGAGTATACATTTGTCTATATTTAATCAAATTTACCTAACTCTAAATCAAATAAGTTTGGCTGAAACCAGGCAGACTCCTTTCCTACTGAGACGGTGGACTCTATTAAGTGCTATGTCTGCCTAGACAACATTATGATTAATTTTGCAAATGCCACTTTGTATGCATTTAAATGAACAGAGTAATGGAAGAAAGATTGATATGAAACATAACTCTTAATTTCAGGAGTGAAAACTTTTTTTTCAATCACCCATTTGTTTGGTATAGTGAAATAGCACATATTTTATTAAATTATAGATGTAAGTTGTTAGAGTGTATCGGAATGTGAATAAATATTACTGGAAGTATTACTTTCTGGGAAAGTTGTTACCCTAAAACATGGCTGTTTTCTAAAATGTAAGAATAGAAATAAAATAAATATAAAATTCTTAATTTATATTATGGAAAAACATTACAATGTTTACAACATGAGAGGATTTTATATATGGTAATATACATTTAATGATTAAAATCTAAAGACTTCCTTTGGCCAGTCTTGTTTTATAGCATAGATTCTGGTAAAAGAGCAGTATTCACACTTCAAGAACGCTTAGAGCTGTTAGTCTCTTCAAATCCGTACCAAGATCTGTTTCTGATTGTGAGGTTTGACACCACTGGTAAGAAAAACAAAAGTACTTTCACAGTGTATTATTTATCTTCTTTCGTTAGTGCTAAAAGGAAGTTGAAATTTTAAATTTCAAGTAACCTTAAAAGTACTTTAAAACAGTTAGAATTACAATTTCATTTGCATTTGTTCCAAAGAAAATTAACTAGGTGTAAATCTAACAGTATACGTATAGGATCTGTCCCTTGAAAATCACAAAATGTTGATGAAAGAGGTGAAGATCTAAATAATTTCAGCGTCCTACCACTTTTGTGACTTAGGAAGCTCAGCATAGTAAAGATGTGTCAATTATCCCAAAATTGATCTAGAGATTTAATACTTGAAACAGGAAAACAAAGTGGGAGGAGTCCCTCTACTCACTATTAAGACATACTATGTAGGCACAGTAATCAAGATAGTGTTGGTGTGATAAATACAGATTGATGGAACAGAATAGAGAATCTAGAAATGGACCTAAATATACCCAACTGATCTTTAACATAGATGTAAAAGCCATTCAATGGAGAAAAGTTGTTATTTTCATCTCCGTTAAGAGGACGAGAAAGAAGGCTACAGAATGTGAAAACACATACACAAACCACGTATCTGCAAAAAAATATTTTTCGCTACAATATAAGAACTCTGAAAATTCAGATTAAAAAATAACACAAAAACTCCAATGAGAAAACGGGCAAAACACATGAATAGACATTGCAGTGGAGAAGATACACAAATGGTAGATAAGCACATAGCAAATGTTTCAACATCATTGCCCTTAAAGACATACAGTTTTTAAAATAAAAATGGTGAGGTATTACCTCACATCTATCATAAAGTCTAAAAAATCGTGATCATAGCAATGGTAGCAAGAATGCAGAAAAACTAGATATCTCATGCATCGCTGGTAGGAATACTGAATAGTTACAGCCACTCTGGAAAAGAATGTAATAGTTTTCTACAGAAAACCTGAGCTTAACATATGACCCCGAAATGAAACTCTGGAGCATTTATCCCCGAGAAATGAAAATGTGTGCACGCATGAAAACCTGTACATGAATGTGCATAGCACCTTCACGCACAATAGCCCCGAACTGGAAACAAAATTTTGTTCAATGAGTGAATCATTCAACAAGCTGGTACATCCATCCCATGGAATCCTGCTGAGTAGAGAAAAAAGTCTATATGTAATAACTTGGGTGGATCTCAAGAGAATTAAAATGAACACAAAAAGTTAATCTCCAAAGGTCACATAGCATATTACTCCATTTATGTGGCAATCTTAAAGTGACACAGTTGTGGCTAAAGAGTACACACTTGTTGCTGCCAGAGGCTATGGAGGGCAGGTGAGAGGGAGGTGACTGTGGCTGTAAAAGGATCGCAGACGGCTCCTTGTGCTGGATACATTCTGTATCTTCATTGTGGTGGTAGTCATACTGGTCTATAAATGCTATAAAATCACATAGAAATAAATACACGAACACAAAAACACACAGAAGAGTTCAGAGTAAAACTGGTGAAATCTGAATAAGGTTGATGGATTTCATCCCTGTTGTTTATTGTGATAGTGTACTACAGATGTTACTGTTGGGGGAAACTGGGTGGAGTGTATACTGTTATCTACTATTTCTTAGAATTTCATGTCGGTCTACAGTTAGCTCACAAAGTTTGAACAGTGATGAAAATAGTGAGGGAGGGAAGTATGTGGAAAGGGAGAGAGAATGAGAGAGAAATTAAATATACAGTGTTGAGTTGGAGTACTAGTTGCAATAATATGACTATTATTATGCCTCTGCAGGTAACTTTATCCTTAAATTGATTCCCCCATGGAATGTATCAGGCTTAGACGTAGAAATGAAAGACATTAGTTATCCAGACATGGGAAAGCAATGCTATTTTTTGAGATTACTATTAGAGTCATTGGACAACGGAGATGGGAGGTCATAAGCAGCTCATCTTCACTGGGATGAAAAAGCAACATGACTTGTATTCATTGGAATAAAAGGATAGGTGACTTTGCCATAGGTACAATTTTAAGATGCTGCTATTTTTCTTTCCTCATCACTAATATTTGTGTAAAAGTGAATTGCTGGAAGCTCGGGCACCTGTAAGAAATCTTGTGAAAAAGCATCACTACAGCACCATGACTGGGTTTCTAAATGTGAGAGATGTACTTTTTTGAGAATGTGCAGGATGTCAGAGGACCTATAAATGAGAAAAACCATGAATGGAAACTGGATTGCAAGTCAAGATAGAATTTGGTTGAATTTTTTAAATTATGTAGGTTGAGGTTTCTATGGAGTCTTACTAGCCTTTCATAGATTTACTTCTGTGAAAGTAGCCCAGTGTTTCAGGAGCGCAGCGTTTGGTTTTATTTTAGTTTCCTTCCCCACAAGGTTGTGTAGGGGTGTGTTTGTGTGTGTGCACACGCGTCCATGTGCGTAAATGTGTGCATGAATGTGTTTAAGTGTGTGCGTGTGGCCACGTTTGTATAGTTTTGGTTTTGATAGTGACTGAAATATCTGGTTAGATGATTTTCTTTCTTGGAGCCTCTCCACCAAATTAAAAGGTAATGTTACTGTTGAAGCTCAGAGAAAAAAGATACACGTATCTTGGGATGCCTGGGTGGCTCAGTCCATTGGGCGTCTGACTTTGGCTCACGTCATGATCTCGTGTGGTTCATGGGTTCAAACCCTACATCACGCTCTTTGCTGACAGCTTGGAGCCTGAAGCTTGCTTTGGCTTCTGGGTCTCCCTCTCTCTGCCCCTTGCCTGTTATCTCTGTCCCTCTCTCTCAAAAGTAAATAAACATTAAAAAATGTCTTAAATATCTTGTTTGTTAAATCTTCCTGCTTTGTACACTTCTGATTTCTTGTCTGAAATTGACACGATTAGATACAGTCAGGTGAAGGCAGCCTTAGGAAACCGTGTTATTGTGTCCCTTGATACCATGTTGGTTTCTTGGTCCCAAGTAATTATTACAGAGAGAATATCGTGTGTTTTCTTAGCATCCTGAAGTGATGTACAACATTTGGGATTGGTTTTCTATGGTCTATGTAGTTCACACAGGATATATTTTCCTGTACCCTTTTCACTTGTCAGTGATATCAGTGGTGGTTATTGGTTAATGCTGTCTTGTCCTCCCCTCTTTCCTTGCCATCTATTTGCAGTTATTATGGCCTAGTGATTACTGTTTGTCCTGGAAATACTGGAAACTTTCAAACAGGGGTAACTTCAAGCATGAAATCACAACTGTAGGACAGATTTGATAAATCATTTCATCCTTTAGAATTAATCCTTGCTTCTGAAATCAAGTACAGTTTAATAAACCTTATGTAATATTTTCTCTTTTTAGATAGTTAAAAAATAATGTTCAAGTTTCATCTGATTTATACAAATGCAAAAGGTTCCTTTTGGAGACACATCTCACATCTTGGCATTTCATCTTTTTTCGTTACAATTTACATCAATACTTTTCATGCCTCTAAAGATATTGATCTTGGGGATACTTCGTTTTCCAAATAGCTGTTTTGATGTCTCTGGTGGTTAATAGGGCTTTGCATTCTCGCTTATCTCTTGTCCTCACAGATGAAAGCTGAGTATATTTTTGCATTGGCTATTGGTAGGCAAAAGTTGATTGCATAGTCTTTCATTGATAACTAACATTAAAATAATATGAAATTGGTTTTTATGTATTTATTTTGAGAGACAGAGAAAGAGAGCATGAGTGCGAGTTGGGGAGGGGAAGAGAGAGAAGAAGAAAGAGAGAATCTTAAGCGGGCTCCATGTTCAATGCAGAGCCCTATGCAGGGCTCTATATCAGGACCCTGAGATCATGATATGAGCCAGAATCCAGAGTTGGACGCATAACTGACTGAGCCACCCAGGGACCCCGACGTTGTTTTTTCTTTTGACTTTTCTTTTGCTTTTTATTTTCATTCTATATAGAAGAAAGACTAGTTTGTAAAAGTTAGCGTAGGATAAAGCAATTGGTAAATATTTCTAGGGAAAACCTAATCATGACTCAATAAAGGAATATATTCTTTCACACTCTTCTGATAACATTTCTGAACACTCCTACTCCAGGAAAATGAGGAAGTCATGTGTTATGTAGTGTGGTAGGCCTAATAATGGCCACCTAGGTCTGTGTCCTTACCCTGGGAACCTGTGAATATGTTACCTCATGCGGCTGTCATTGAGTATCCTCAAGACCACTGTCAGGTTCAGTGATTTACTAGGAGGACTCACAGAGTTCATAAAAGCAGTTATACTCATGGTTATGGGTTTTTTAAGGAAAAAGGGTAAAGATTAAAATCAAAGGTAAAAGGTGCATGAAACAGTGTCCAGGGGAGACCAGGCCAGCTCCCAGTTGTCCTCTCCCATTGGAATTATAGGGACAATGCTTAGTTCTCCAGCAGTGATGTGTGACAGCACTTCGAAAGTATTGCTGACAAGAATTTACCCATGTCTTGGCTTTCCCGGATTTTGTTGGGGAGGGTAATGTGGGCATGGAATACTCATGGGGATAACTTTAGTTCCTAAGTGTCTAACCTTTCCAGAAGTCACAGTACTGGAGTGTGGCCTAAGGGCCACACTTTAAATCATATTGTTTGCATAAATTGTATTGTGGCCCAAGGCCTGAGGTAAGCAAAGGCACTTTGAGTCAGACAGGATACTACCAAGGCTTGGAGGTTATCTCTCAGAAACCAGTTAAGAGCTAGACCTTTTCCTCGGAATGCACAGAGTTTGAATAACCTAGACATGCTGAGTTAATGTTTGACTACAGAGTTGCAAAGGGGACTTTGCAGATGTGATTGAATTAAGGATCTTGAAATGGAGAGATTATCCGGGACTTTTTGGATGGGCCCAGTAAAATCACCTAGATTTCTAAAAGACTCAGAGGAGGAAATGGGAAAATGAAGAGCAGAGCATCAGGGTGATGTGAAATGTAGATTAGAAGATGCTATGCTGGTTGCTTTGAGGATTGAGGAAGCGAGTCATCAAGCAAAGGAATGCAGGCAGCTTCTAGAAGATAAAAAAGGCAAGGAAATGAATTCCCTTCTATAGCCTCCAGATGGAACACAGCCTTAGTGACACTTGGATTTTAGCCCAGTGTCCAATTTCTGACCTCTAGAACTATATAGGAAAGCCACTAATTTCAAAATAATTTGTTACATGAGTCACTGGAAAATAATACAATAGAATATAAACATTATATACGTGAAAATACATACATTGCATGTCTTTTTTGAATTTATTTTTGAGAGAGGAAACGAATGGGATGGGGGTGTGCAGAGAGAATATCTGAAGCAGGCTCTGCACTGTTAGTGGAGGGCCCCATGTGGGGCTTGAACCCACAAACTCTGAGATGATGATCTGAGCCGAACTTGGACGCTTAACCAGTTTAGCCACCCAGGAGCCCCACTACTTGCACATCTTCCCCTCAAGCCAAAGAACACACGCAGAAACACACCAGTGCACCCAGTTACATACACACACATAAAAAGCACCACATTCAGATCTATTTTCCTCCAGTGACAGCTTACAAATTTGTGAATAGAATACATTGGATTTGACTTGGGATTATGAAATTTGTGGTAAACATCATCAAGGCAGATGGATATCTAGGTTTTTCATTTCATTGATGAACAGGTTTTAGTATACAGGGTGACAGTTGCTATTAAAATTTGGATTTTGTACCTACTTCAGAGTAAATTGCACCTACAGTCCATTTGCAATCTCCACGTTCTAGAAATTCAGCTTTCTATTTGCTGCATTTATTATATTATTTTGCATTTTTCTTACATCTACTTTGCTTAACAAGAAGACGCTGAAGTTTTAAGTAGTTCTGTGTGTGACTAAATTAATGATCTAGTTCTTCATTCAGTAACAAAGCTCTTGAAATTATCTTGTGTGTTTTTCCTATTCTAGTTACTTGGTAGATTGAACAGTTTTTAAATCCTTGTCTTAAAGTTTCAGTAAAACTTAACAGTATTTCTTAAACATGGTGCTTCATAAAGCCTAAATATTAAAGGCTTGGTATACAATTTGGCCCAGCAGTTAATCTCTGCTCAGATCATGCAACAGATAATTAGAGAAAGCCAACAACATACATAAGTCTATAATTTAGTCTTCTGCACAAATAACATAACAAAAAGGAATGGAAAGCAGTAACCATTTGCAGCTGAAGACAGTACAGTGTTTTACAAGAAGGGTCTCGTCAAGCAGTGCACTGAATGCTTATGCAGGTAATTTCATCACTCACGGACTCTACATTTGTGAGTTTTGTGACTTGGTAAACTTTCTTTATAAACTCTGTATCAGTACTCTTGGCATGTAGACCATCTTTCACAGATAGGAACATGGTATCAGAACATTTGAGTCGCCTGACATGTACACTGCCTTCTGCGGTCAAAGTGACACTCTCCCTTCTTGTTTCAGCTCTCGTATGTGTCCTTTCCACAGTCTGTTCAGTGCCGTCTTTGTCATATTTTTGTGCTTTGTGTCGTTGACTTTGCTGTTAAAATGGCCTCCACACGTGATGGTGAACTGCTGTCTTTTGTCCCTAAGTGTGGCAAGGCTATGATGTGGCTTATAGAGGAAATACATGTGTTAGACAAGCTTTGTTCAGACATGAGGTTATGCTTTTGGCTGTGCGTTCAGTGTTAATGAATCAACTGTTTGTTAAATAAGGTGTCTGTAAATAGAAGTACACATAAAACAAGATTATGTATTGATCGAGTCACAAAAATGTCGTGACCACAGGTTCGTGGGAACCTGCTGCTCTATTTCCCTTAGGATAGGTACTCAGTCCAGTTTCAGCTAATTAGAGGTCTGCACTTCCTTTATAGAACAACTGCAAATAACAAGAATGACTGTATTGGGTTGTCATTCTTCCTCCCAAGCCAATTGCACCATGTAGCGTCTACACTTGGAACAGTGATGAAAATCCACAGTGACATTCAAATTTCTCAGGTGCGTTAGTTAGCTATTTTGGGATTTACAAGAAATCAGTGAAGTTACATTCTAGTTAACTCCCCAGCTGTAGATTATTTATTCTTTTATTTTTTTATTCCATTATTTAAGTATTGTACCACTTGAGTCGGGAATGTCATGAAGCTAAAATGACAATTCTCTTGCTTAAATGAATGTCATACAGGTTTTATGAAGAATAAATCCTTTGTTTTGATGGAAAAACATGTTCTTTGTCATCTCAATTTCTCATCATCTTATTTCTCCTCTTAAGTGGGTTTTCTCCTTAATGTTTTTCTTCACTTTGCCTGTTGAAGGTTTTTCTTAGCCATCTGTTTTGCATCTGATTCTTACTACCTTCCTTCTCTTTATATTATGCTAGCCACCAAAAATGATAAAATCCCTAACCCCTGACTCCCTGCAGCATTTGGCTTGGTACATGGAAAATGTCCTTTGTTCTGTGTTTATCTTTGTACATCTATGTCTTTTCAATGCCCGTGTCTAAAACAGAGCCCTTTGTATAAGAGTGGGTGCCCAGTAACTAGTGGCATTGATAAATTGCAGAACCTTCTATCTCTTTCCAAAAACTGCTTTGAAGACATTCCCTGTGCCATTCAGAAAATTGTGAATACACGCACACGCACACACAAATACTTCTCTCTCCCTCTGTGTGTGTGTGTCTAGTATGTATATGTATGAAGGTATGTGTTTATATGTGTATATAGGCACATAAAAATACTAAGTGTATGTATATCTATGTGGTAGATAGGTGTGTGTGTAAAAAATTTCTATTTGTATATTTGTAAAATTAGAAAGGTTTGTATTGGTGGAATACAAAGCTTTTGTGACCTTTGAATCATTTTGAGCATCAAAGTTCCTTTCATTGCCTTGTGTGTCACTCTTCAAAATCACTTCTGCTTTATTTTTTCCACACATGAAGCTGACTGGAAGTCCCACTCCTTGCCATCAGTCTCTGCAAACCCCATGCCAGTTATTGTCAATATTACAGCAGTAAATACATTAGACTGTTTTTAGAACATCTTGAGGCCTTTGAATGAAAATATCAACTAAATTAAAACAACCTAGATTTATGATCTTCATTTTAGACTTTATGTGGTTTACCAGCTTGGATGCAGAGAATGGAATAATCTATTTTTACAGAATTAGAGCATACTTAGGATGCAAAACTTCTATGGATGATTTCTTAATTCACTGTGTCTCCTAAGAGAAAAGTCAGGAAATGACTTAATTAAAATGAATAATTTAGATGATACTCTCTGTATTGTAATCCATTTTTAAAGTAGTGAACTTCTCTGGGAAGGAGGAAAATATTTATTTAATCACTGATTCGGTGTTCAGAACATAATAATGGCTGGTAATTTGGCTTAGATTATCTACAATCTCCTGGACTGTTGTGGTTACGGCAGGTCACATTTTTTTTATTTAATACATTGATATAAAATGTTTAGTGTTTTGTAATAAGCAAGTAAGACTTGTGTATTTATAAAGTCACTTCAACAAAAGTATTATAAAAGCATTAGGTAGCCAAAATAGGCTCCATGCATTTTTAAATACAGTTTACACAGAGTAAATTATTATTCTTGTGAAAATACCTTTCTAATAATACTGTTTTCAAGAAAATGCCAAGATACATCATAAGCTATTTGAAAGGAGACTGAATTATGTGGAAGGTTTTTGTTGTTACTGTAATTGCTACATTTTTGGCTACAAAAAGATACCTTAGTTTCAGTTGTGTTTCCTCAGGGAGAACACACTAATTTTCATTACCTATTCTAAATTTGTTTTAAGATTTTATTGTTAGGTAATCTCTACACCCAATTTGGGACTCAAACTCACAGTCCCGAGACCCAAGAGTTGCACTATTTCCTGTCTGAGCCAGCAGGGCATCACTACATATTTTAAACTTAAAACATTTTTTTTTGCTTTTGAGTTCCAGTCATGGATAAGGCCATTAGAGCTGGAAAGAATAAAACAAAACATCACACTAAATACTTGTAGACTTTATTGTTGGTTGAAGGAGAAATGGGTGATAGAAATTGAAGGCTTTGTATTTCTTTTCTTTAATTAAAAAAAAATAATGTTTTATTTACTTTTGAGAGAGAGACAGAGACAGAGTGCAAGCTGGGGAGGGGTACAGAGAGAGGGAGACACAGAAACTAAAGCAGGCTCCAGGCTCTGAGGCATCAGTACAGAGCCCAATGTGGGGCTCAAACTCACGAACTGTGAGATCATGACCTGAGCCAAAGTTGGATGCTTAACCGACTGAGCCACCCAGTTGCCCTGGCTTTCTATCTATTTCTATATTATTTGGATTTTTCGTATAATAATTTAAATATCCCATTAATACAAGGTCAATGAGTGACCCATCTACTGGTAGATTTTATATAAACTGTTGCATTTTGTACATCCTTATTATTTTTAAATAAAAAAATAGGCTGTTTCTTACCTATCACTTACCCTGAAATAAGAATTATATCATCGGGGCACCTGGGTGGCTCAGTCAGTTAAGTACCTGACTTCAGCTCAGGTCATGATCTCACAGTGTGTGAGTTCCAGCCCCGTGTCGGGCTCTGTGCTGACAGCTCAGAGCCTAGACCCTGCTTCAGACATGTGTCTCCCTCTCTTTCTGCCTCTCCCCTGCTCATGCTCTGTCTCTCTCTCTCTCACTCTCAAAAATAAATAAACATTTAAAAAATTTACAAAAAAGAATTATATCATCTCTTTGCCAGAAAATGAGTACATATTTTGTATATATATTTTCATGTCTGTTATAGACAGATCTATATAGATACTGATGTTTATGTTTTACTTTAATATAGACAAATTTCCAGATGTTAAAATGCCTGTATTCTTCTCATTGAATACTGAGAGATTTAAACTGTATACTCATTTATCTTTAGCTGAAGTATATAAAGAAAAGTTTAGATATGTAATGTCTGTTGCTAATATTAACTAGAATCATTGTTTTGAAGTACAGATTTTAGTTCAATAACATAGCACATTACAGCAGACCAAAGTTATTAACTTCAATTGATAAAGAATTATGAATATAATTATAATCCCGTTAATTATTTAAAGACATGAATTATGCAAATGCAGCAGGTATTATTAATCATCTGTAAGAACCAGAACAATTTCCCTAAAAGAACATATAAATATTAAAAAGTCTGACTTGGCTCTCTTATGTACTTATAGAGCTTTAGTGTTCCCTTATGAACAATGTTTGGATTCAGTTCTCCTTTATAAAATGAAAAATGCCCCAAATGCATCACCTCCGAAGTCCAAATCAATGTCATTAGATTTGTCTTCTTGTCTATAAAATGTTCACTGACTGGGTGATTTCACATGTTTGTTTATATCAAGGATACTTCAAGTCTTTTAAGCTAATACTAGTCTGCAGTGGCTGATGGCCTCCTCACAAATCGCACACTGTATCGATACCCCTGCTGTGAGACTAAACTACATGTAATAGTTTTGTAGCATCTAATCAAGTATTAGAATTTCCAAAATGAACATAACATGAACCTTCCCCCAGTTCTGAGGAACAACAGAGCCTTTCATGGAGTAGTTATGACTAATTTCTGTAAGTATGCTTGCTCACCATATATAGAAAGGCAATAATGAAAAAAATAGCAAGTAAAGGATTTCCAAATTGGAACTGTTGAAGAGGCACAGTTAGTAAGAGCCTTGAATATCTAGTTCTGTAAACAGATCGTTGTAAATTCTCCTGAAATAAATACTAGACCGTACCTTTAAGGAGCACCTTGTCGAAATATTTTTAAAGGATTTTAGAAGCAGGGACTCTTTTTGCCTCAGAATACTAGAGTTTAATTGGTGTTTTTCCTTTAAAGCCGGTATTTTCTTTAAAATAGAACTCTTCGGGGCGCTTGGGTGGCTCAGTCGGTTAAGCGGCCGACTTCGGCTCAGGTCATGATCTCGAGGTCTGTGAGTTGGAGCCCCGCGTCGGGCTCTGTGCTGACAGCTCAGAGCCTGGAGCCTGTTTCAGATTCTGTGTCTCCCTCTCTCTGCCCCTCCCCCGTTCATGCTCTGTCTCTCTCTGTCTCAAAAATAAATAAACGTTAAAAAAAAATTTAAAATAGAACTCTTCATAACTGACTCCTAGAAGAATTTTGTCTTTTAAAATCTCAAAACATTTTCAAATACTAAAAGATGTACATGCTTGTGATGCGTGGAAAATGCCAAGGTGGCACCAGAACTAGGGTAGGAGTTAGGCGAAGGGCAAAGGGCCAGGTGGGAAGGCAGTGTAGGGGAGCGTTGTGCTACTGGGACTGTTGAAATGCTAGCCTTTAGAATACTGTCTGGCATAATGTTCCAGAAATAATGGTTCAGTAAATGTCATAAGTAGCTGACAGTTTATGGAACATTGACAGTAAATTACAGGATGCATCTAATGTTGTTTGGTGGAGGTATCGGAGACATGACTAAACCTGCAGTTTATCCATTTGTTTGCTAGTAGGACGGTAGGCAAATGTTATTTTGTACTGGCTAATATTTGGACTGTTTCAACTGTGTCCTGCATTTTTACAATTATACTTAAAAATCAGTTGTCCAGATTACTAGAGTTTGGAAAGGATGTCGGGGGAAGAACTTTGAAGTAAATGAGATTCTTAAACTGTAAAAGATTTTTGTTCTTGTCTTTCTTGAATTTCTACCTCTGACTCTTTCTGCCCTGCTGCTAGAGGCTTTGTTCTCTGTGCTGCCTGCTGTCTGTTTGAACCATAAGTATTCAATAGCATTTCTCATCTTGTTCTCTTGCTGAAGGCTACCCGTGAGTTACATGTCACACTCTTTCATCTTAGAACATTTTTCTCAAAATTAAAAAAATATATAATCTACAAGACATTATAACATCTGAATTTTTATTACATGCAAGTGTCTATTAGGTGAAAGGCAGAACGAGGATCCACAAATGGAACTTGAATTCTTTGCGTGAAGGGGAAGAGATTTAGTTTGGCCATAAGAAAGAACTGTCTAATATATAACACTTCTACAGTTGGAACGAGCATGCGTTCTGTCCTCCTCTATCATATTTGGCACTGCTGCATTTAAGGATTCATCATCTGGAATCTCTGTGCTCCAATCTGCGCTTGACATTTATTTAATAGATACTGTTATTTAAAAGATACTGTCTTAGGCACTTCACAAAAATTATATCAGATGATTTCCATAATAATCCAGTGAACTGAGTAGTAGTATTATCCCATTTTTTTCAGTTAACCCAGGCATGGAAAGGATAAGCAACTTGTCCAAAGTGACTAGCTACTCAGTGGCACATTCAGACTTAGGCAGTCTGGGACTGTCATCTGTGCTTTCAATGCCTACTCTTTACCGCTTCTACCCTCAGTATCATAGAGACGGACTCTGCATCCCCATGCTTCAGAGCTACTCAAGACTTGTCATTATTTGCCCCTACTTGCTTCTCTGGCCTCATTTTCCAACATTACACTCATATTCCTTTGATCCAGGTACACGGAGTCTCTCACTTTCCACTTGAACATTGCTGGACATTTCAAATGTCTGTGCTATTTTCCATCCCACCTGTATGTCCCCTGAACATGGCACAGCCCTGTTTCCAGAATTCTCCCTTTGGGTATCCCCAACATAGTTCTCAATCAAGTATGGCTGCTTCTGTAAAACTTTCTGCAAATAGCCGGCCTATTTATCTACTCCCCGTTTTAGGGGAAACTTCAAATGGACAGATCTATTGTGACCATACAGCATATTAAATAATTTCTGTATTTGTCTCCCGTTAGAAACTAGAAGCCCAGTGAGGTCAAAAAGCATATCTTTTTCATTTGTATACCTTCAGACCTCAGTAAGTAAATGCACTGAAAAAAATTGTCTAAATGAACGGAGCACGTGGAGTGTAAAGCAAGTTTCTTAGCACGTTAAGGGTTCAAGCAGGAGTTGAATGACCACTCATCACGACTATGGTAAAACAGATTTCTGCATGGGGAGAAAGGTTAAGCTGGATATTTGTGTCTGTGGCCTTATTTAGCTTTCTCATCCCAATTCTGTGACATGCTTCATAGCGAAAGAGTGCCAGTCAGAAGTACCTATCCATTGTACGTAGCACAGGCTAGTTGATTATGATCCCCAGGGCCTCGTTCTTAGAAAATGTGTTTGTATTGTAGTCTAAAAAGAGCTACTCTCTCTCTTTTCCTGACTAACCTGCCCTTTATATTTTTCAAGTCCACAGAAGCTTTGTTTCAGTACAGACTTCTGCAATTTGCCCTCTGTGCACAAACATTCAAGCAGGAGATATTTATCCCCCAGAGGTTGCGAATACAGTATTTTTTAAAATTATTGCTCAGATTTCATCATTTTCACCCTAGGAGACAAACTGATGCTCCAAAATGTCACTTAGGAGGCCGATAGCATAGGATTCAACGAAAAGAGAAAATTTTGGATCACATACTTGTACGAACTTAGAAAAGTATGCAAATGAAGTCCTGATCTTACATTGTTTTGTTTTTGTTTATGTTTTTTGCTACATGATGTATAGATTTTTCTTTTTTTAAGTTTATTTATTTATTTTGAGAGAGAGAGGGTGCACATGAGCACAGGAGGGGCAGATAGGGACAGAGAAAGAATCCCGAGCAGAATCTGAGCTCTCAGTGCAGAGCCTGACAGCAGGGCTCGATCTTAAAAACAGGAGATCACAAACTGATCTGAAAGCAAGAGTCAGACGCTTAGGCTTAACTGACTGAGCCACCCAGCTGTCCCCACTTTTGTTTTTTAAAGTTTATATGATGTATAGATTTTTAATCCATGGAGGGATGATTGTTCCATCTTTAGTGCCGTTTATAAATCTGATATAAAATATTTTATATCGGGGTGCCGGGGTGGCTCAGTTGGTTGAGCGTCCGACTTCTGCTCAGGGCATGATTTCGCAGTCTGTGAATTCGAGCCCCGCGTCGGGCTCTGTGCTGACAGCTCAGAGCCTGGAGCCTGGTTCGGATTCTGTGTCTCCCCTTCTCTCTGCCCCTCCCCCGTTCATGCTCTGTCTGTCTGTCTCTCTCTCTCTCTCTCTCTCTCTGTCAAAAATAAATAAAACATTTTTTTGTTAACATTTTGTATCAGTTTTGGATTATGTTACACTAAAACTTATGTATAAGTTAAAAGTGCATTATTAGTATTTATAATAAATAATAACAAGAATTCACTGATTTAACAGAAACGTGGTTAACGCAATTTGAAAAATGCACTGAAAAGAGAGGGAACAAAGGACATCAAATCAATTTAAAAAGATAAATATTCACATACTACAAAAGCGTATTAGTTATCTACATAATCCATTTGTAACTCTTCTTATCCCATATTTGGATTACCCAGAAGACAGTGCTAATCCAGATGTCTGTTTGACAGTTGGCATTATTTTATCATTTTAATCTTGCAAGTTGTTAAAGCCATGATTCTGACTTGCAATTTTGGCTTATTTACCACACATTGTAAATGTAAAAATGTAAAAAAAAAATTCATCGTAGAGCAATTGGAGAAAACAAATAGCTCGCCAAAAAAAAGAAACATAAGTGCCTAATAAATATGAACGTATGTTCACACAATTAGTAGAACTACAGCAAGTAGGTGTTTTGTTTTCTTTTCTTTTTTTGCCTCTGAAATTGGAAATGGTCAAAAAAAGCAGGGGAGTCCGTGAGGTGGACATGACCTTTCTTGTTGGTGGGATTATAAATCAGTCTAATGGTTTTTGAAAGCAGTTTGCCAATATGCATAAAGAACATATTTGATCCTTTGACCCAGCAATTTGTCTTCTGAGGCTCTTCCCTAAGAACATGATTAAATAATACAGACAAGGTTGTTCTTTGCCCGTTATTTTTAATAGGAAAAAAAGGAAACAACCAGTGACTGAATTACTCGCAAATAAGGCATCATTTAAATAACTCTTATACATCAAATATTAGGCAATTAAAATGTTTTCAAGAATATTTAGTAAGATGAATAAATGTTGATCATATAATACCAGTCTGAAAATATTTCCAGTATAGCCAATATATTTACTCTTGAAAAATATCTGTAGAGAAATTAACATGAAAACCAACAGCATGGATGGAACTAGAAGGTATTATGCTAAGGAACTAGAAGGTATTATGCTAAGAAAAATTAGAGAAAGACAAATATGATATGACTTCACTCATATGTGGAATTTAGGATACAAAACAGATGAACATAAGGGAAGGGAAGCAAAAATAATATAAAAACAGGGAGGGCGACAAAACATAAGAAACTCTTAAATATAGAAAACAAATTGAGCCTTACTGGAGGCGTTGTGGGTGGGGGGATGGGCTAAATGTGTAAGCGGCATTAAGGAAGACACTTGTTGGGGTGAGCTTGGGGTGTTCTACATAGGGGACGAATCACTTGATTCTATTTCTGAAATCATTATTTCACCATATGCAAACTTGGATGTAAATTACAAAAGGAAAGAAAAGGGAAAAAGAGGGAAAGATAGATTTCCAAAATAGTAACACTTAATCTCCAATGTGATAAGATTTGGTATAATATTGATAAGTTATGAAAGTTTTCATATAATAAGAAAAAACCCTTAAATAATAATTTTTTAATATCCAAAAGGAATAAGAAAGGTGCTGTATTTACAGTAAAAAAAAAAAAATTTCACAAGATCATAGTAGCATTGTGCTTGGTGTATCCTCTTTAGAAAAACAAAAAAAACTATACCAACAAATAGACGTGTTCAGTGCTATTTAGAGGAGTACCTACTGCTTTCTGATGAAGGTTGTCAGGGTTCCCAAATGCCACTTCAAGGAGGCTCTTGCAAACCTGAGATGGAATAATGAGTAAGTATGGTTCATAGGGCCTTAGGTAGAAAGTGAATTTTACTACCTGATTTCAATAAGTAATACTAGTTGTAGGGTAAATTTTGCCTCTCCCTAAACCAGATAGATCTACTCAAGTTGATGTTGGGGTTTTGATAATAATGCTTATTTTACCCTCATGTTTTTCTCCTGCTACCAGATTCTACTTTCGGGTTCACACAGATTCCATAAGGAGAAGGAGCACTTAGATCCTGTTCTGTTATACCCTCTTAGCTGGTCTCTTCACTGTAGGAAAGACATTGTCTCTGAAACTACAAAAATAATGTAGCCAGTCTTATATTTTGGAAATGTTTGAGTTTGTACAGTTTCTGCTATGCAGCTATTATGTCCCACCTTCCTTGACTATATTATAGAGGTTTGCAGTGTTAAATAGTAAGTAAAACAGTAATTGTTGCCACATCGTCCTTGAACCTAGACATTTGATAGTTTTAAGTATCCTCTGTCCACGATTAGCCTTGTTTCAAATTTCTCTTATCAGCAAACCAGGAAAACTTCAGTCACAGAAAAACCAGACATTTTTACTGGGTCGTCTTGGCATAGATGCTCGAGAATTTTGTGCCTTTACTTGTTACATTTTTCTCATTAAAGACAAAGAAATCCAACTTTGGCAAATGATGGCTTCAAAGTAGGAAAGGGTTCTGGGTATCACTGTTGTGTTTAATCAAATGTTGCATGTGCTAATTTGCATGTGCTTTACAATAAGTATAAAACACTAGATGGACTAAAATTTAGTTTATTCACCCCCTCCAAAAAAAACAGATTGTAGAAGTTTGATTCATCTAGCTGTATTGTCATTATGAAATGGCTGTTTCCGTCGGGAATATAGACATAGCATGTAAAACAAGTATCTCTTTTGGCAGAGAAGGTTTTGTTAACCTGTGACCACAGCCAAGCCATTCTTGTTCTCATGATTACTGTTCTCTGTCTCTCTTGAACTCTTTGCAGTTGGTACAGTTTGGGGATTGAGCATAAGTAAAAGAAGTCTGTCTTCTCCTGTAGGATTTGCAACATTCTACTTAGGTGCTACTGCAAGTACATTTCAACAATATCAAAATAAATGGGAAAATGGATAAAACCAAAGCCAAGAAATGTCATTTGGTATTTTAAAAATTTATTCAAAATATTAAGTATAGAAAGGAGATGGAGGAAAAATTAAGTGGGAAATAGCAACTCTCTGTGAAAAAAGACAATGTTAAATAATCTTCTTGTCAAAATAGCTCTGAAAACATGTTCTAGTTACCCATCTAAACTTTCTCATCTGTGACCCCTCCCTGTTCTTAACCTGTCCACCCCCAGGCTTTACCTTTCTTAGATCTTCCATTCTGCGGCTCTTGCGCATAACTTGAAGAATTAGAACAACTGCCTACCTCCTCTTATCTTACCCTTTAATCTTTCCTCAGAGTCACATTCATGCTCCCTTTGAACAGATCCAAGTTTTTTCCACTGGTTTTTAAAGAAGAAGCTAAAGGAAGAAGGAGTAGGAGATCATGTAGAGCACCTTCTTAGAGGCTGTGCATGTATGTAAATAGTAGCTCATTTAATCGCTACAACCCATTTAAGGTAGATGGTATCTGTCCCATCTTCCTCAGGAAACAGTTGATCAGATCCAAAATCTTCTGCAAATTGTACACCTGAAATTAATATAATACTGTATGTTAACTCTGCTGGAATTAGTATGAAATAGACATCTTCTGCAAAGTCCTGTGGGTACCAAGGCAAAAAGCCAAGGATTTTACCTTGAGAACTTTTGCACTGAGTCTGCCATTTTTCTTTTCTTTCATTCTGGTTTCACTTACAGAGTAACATAATGACTACTTCCTGTAGAATCAACACTTATAGATTTGGCTTATAAATATTTAATTTATGACTTAAACAAACCAAATATCTCGGAATTTTACTTTTTAAAAAAAATTTTAATGTTTTATTTATTTTTGAGAGAGTGTGCAAGCACGCGTGGAGGAGGGACAGACAGAAAGGAAGACAGAGAGTCCAAAGCAGGCTCCAGGCAGGCTCTGAGCCCCGACTTGGGGTTCAAACTCATGAAGTGGGAGATCATGACCTGAGCTGAAGTCAGACCCTTAACATATTGAGCCACCTAGGCATCCTGGAAGTTTACATTTATATTAAAAGTTTGATAGAAGTGACATACTCTCGGTACCTAGTAAGAAATGTATTGTGTTGAGTTGTAGCTATCTAATAAGTAAGATGTGCTAAGCACTAGATGGTGAGTTCATTAGCGCTTTTGGCAGGTATTCCACCTCTCTTTCCTTCCTGATAGATGGAAACATGACCCCACCCACTCAACAGTAGGTCATGTTCTGTGACATTCTTGATCAATGGAATGTGAGTGGAAGCAACTGATGTCATTCCTGGACAGATGACCTACTACGAAGCATTGAATGCTTTCTTGTATTCTCTTTTCTCTGACGCCTAATTTCCAACAGTGGTCAAGATGGGGGCTCCTCTCTTCTCCTGAATGTCATAATATGTGGCCATCCCCTGTATAGTGTGTTGGGCACATAGCATAACCAAAAACTAAGATACTGAGATTTAGGAAATTGTTGTTACAACATAGTAGCTTAAAGTGCCTGATAAACTTGACATCAATGATAATTTCACAACTGAAACTAAACATGTTTAGGAAATGTTCTCCTGGGTCACAGATTGTACCTGTGGCCCACTTTGGGTGTGAGTGAAACTTTTAATTTCCAGAAAAGTGGAGAAAACAAAAATTGATTTGAATTTTCTTACTGGTTGTTGAAACTGAAAATGTCCAGCAATAAGGTTGTCTTCCTGAGAAACATTTGTTTTCCACGAGTAAAGATATTCAAGTAAATTTTCAGTGACAATTGAGGTATGTGAGACAAACATAATTTCTGTGGTTCATTCTATCTCCAGCTTTTAGGATAAAATGGAATATAAAATCACAGGGGAAGTATTTACCGGTTTCAGTAATAGAAAGGTAACTTGACAGGAGTGAAGAAGCATGAAAACAATTTTATCTTCAGATGTTTGTTGTTGATTACTAGTTCGCCCTTTCGTAGCTGCTGTGATGACATGTTATAATATTATTTGAAGTAATATTTTCAAAACTATAATGAGACTTAATCTTTTCATTTCAAAGCATGAACAGGGATTAATAGGACTAATTAACCCAAAAGAAGAATGGCTATTCCTTTTAAGTTAATGTTCTCCTATTTATGGCATTTTTTGAAAAAAGATAACAAAATTAATGGTGTAAACTAATATGTTCCTGTATATTTCACAATTAGTTATATATTGTCGATTTGGTTTATTTATATAGTGCACATAATAATTCTTAAAACACATCAAACTGCTCATAAAGTAGACATCATTACTTTATTCCACCCATATGCAGAGATGAAAACTGAAGCATAGAGTTATCACCCAAAATATACAGTGTTCTGATCCCGGGTAGTGTCACTTCAGAGCTATTATTCTTAACCATTAAACTATTCAGCCACCCTTTCTAGCATGAAATTGGTAAAACGGTATTTTAAATGTTAAGAAAGCTTAAGTGAATATAAGCTTATGTAAGTTTAGGTTCAATATTTCTCAATGATTAAACTAATTTTTATACCAAATTTTTTAAAAATTCATTTTAAGTTTCATTTATTTTGAGAGAGACAGAGACAGCATAAGTGGGGAAGGGGCAGAGAGAGGGAGGAGAGAGGGAGAGAGAGAGAATGAAAATGAAAAAGAAAATGAAAATCCCAAGCAGGCTCTCTGCTGTCAGCAGAGAGCCCGATGCGGGGCCCGAACTCAGGGATTGCAAGATCATGACCTGAACCGAAACCAAGTATTGAATGCTTAACCAACTGACCCATCCAGTCGCCCCTTTACCAGAATTTTTAAATAGGATCTTAAAAGTATTTCTTTACCTTCTTTTGATGGATAGAGTATGTTCATATATGTTATATTATACCAGCTAATGGGGAGTCTTCAATTATTATGTATTGGAAAAACATCATTGGGTCTAACTTTATAATATAGCTATTATAGCTTTATAATGTAAATTATATGCCAGAGTATTCAATCTCGAAGACACGCAAAAAAATATAAATTTCCTGTTATCTAAACTGGGTGGTATTTGGAAGTGATGAATCACTGGGATCTATTCCTGAAACCAGTACTGCAGTGAATGTTAACTAACTTGAATTTAAATTAAAAAAAAAAAAAGGAAAAAAATGTAGTGACAACTGACAGAACAGAACATCTAGTACCTTTTAAACTTCCCATGTTCTATATTCTCCTATGATAATAAAACTGGAATTCATGGTATGTTTTAAAGGCTTTTTTTATGTTTTTGTTTTAATTAACTATATTCTACAGTGTAACCTAGAAAGACATAAATTCAAAGGCGTAAATAGTCCTGAAGAGGTTTTATGACATTTAACTGATACTTGACAAAAAAGGTTATACTTTCTGTTCTGTCTTCTGAATATAAGAAGCACCCCCCCCCTTTTTTTTTTCCTCAATTTGCTTCATTTGGACAGTGATTTCAAGTAGGAAGACTCAGGACTCACCACAGCATATTAGTTAATAGCCAAGTTAGACCTGAGTTTCAGCATGATTTTTCTTTTACCTTTCTCATTTGTAAGATCATTCCTGTTTTGTAATGATAGGTCTAATGCACTGGCTAATACTCTTGGCTGACTTAGAATAACCTTGCCCAGTGAGATGCATGTCTCACTTCTGATCTATGAAACTGTAAGATAATAATTTTGTACTGTTTAAGCCAAAAAAAATAGCTTTGCTCTAATGTAACTTATATGTAACACCTTTCACAGCAGAAGTCATTCCTAAGAGAGATGCCAGTAAGGTTATAAAAGTGAACGAGTGACATGGACAAAAGTTAATGGCAGAATGGACATATAATCTCTTGTGGTTATTGACTTGTTATTTAATTTCTCTAGGTCTGATATGTAAAATGGGGTAATGATACTTGGATATGAGAATTCATACAGAGTTCAGTTGGGATGATGAAAATAAATTTTCTAGTATCATATTTGGCCAGCAGTAGATTGTCAATAAATTCTATTTCATCTGTCGTAGATGTCTCTTGTTGCATGGTGTATAAAATTCCATGTCAATTTGTGTAATTTAAGCCCCTTTTTGGTGGTGACTTTGTCACCCATTGTTCTTACTAGCACAGAAAGTGATGGGGAGTAGTCAGTAACTCAGTAAGTGAGTCCAAAAAAATGACTTCGTGACAGTCCTGTGTAGACATCTGTAGATGAGGATCTGTCCATTGTGTGTCACTGTAACTCTCGTGGTTATTCTCTGTGCTTGTTTCTCAACTTGTTTAGAACAATACATTATTGTTACGTTGCTTGTAACTACTATTAGTTTTCTTTTGGCACAAACAGAAAACAGGAGATCTGCCCTCTTAACGGTATTTTAAGTGTACAGCACAGTATTGTCACCTATAAACACAATACTGTACAAATGATCTGTAGAACTTGCTTATCTGAAAACTAATACCTGTTGAACAACATCATCCATTTCCACCTGCCCCCAGCCCCTGGCAACCACAATTCTCTTGTCTGCTTCTATGAGTTAGACTAGCTTAGGTGCCTCATGTAAGTGGAATTATGCAGTCTATGTCTCTCTGCGATTGACTTTTTTTTTTTTTTAATATTTATTTCTGGGAGAGAGAGCACAAGTGGGGCAGGGGCACAGAGACACGGATACACAGAATCTGAAGCAGGCTCCAGGCTCTGAGCTGTCAGCACAGAGCCCGAAGTGGAGCTTGAGCCTACAAACTTTGAGATCATGACCTGAGCCCAAGTTGGACACTCAACCACCTGAGCCACCCAGGCGTCCCTAGGCTCATATCTTTTTAATCCTTGATGTTTAGTAAGTTTCTCCAGTGAAAGTTTGTAAGTAGAAACTTCGCATATAATTCAAGCATTGACGTTTAGCTTATGCACCAGATATAGTACATACTACTTGAATGATTTCTATGGTATATTGCCAAAGATCATAAAGGTAATCTCCAAGTCACTAAAGTACTTGAGTGCCGTTTGATTCTTCTTTTTTTTTTCTTGTAATGAAGGTGAAATAATTCTGTTCACCAAAGATTAATTGTATGTTATGTAAAAGACTATCAGTAGTGAAATGAAATTTTTAAATATATCTTCAAAAGTTTCCCTGGTATTACACATTTCACTGTTTAGTATTAAATATATACTTTTTCAAAATAAGTATAATAAAACACCGCCTGTAAGTGCCAAGTATAAATGCCAGTTTTTTTTAACCCACCAATGGTGGTTATACAACGTAAGTTTTCTTGATTAAATGTAGGTTAATTGACAAAAAAAATTCGCCTCGCACAGAAACCTATGCCCCGGCCCCACTTCTTCCTTTCTGCCCCTCATCATAGACTCTCTTGTTACAGTCAGGAAGGCTGAGGGGAGGAGCCTCACACTTTACAAGTCTTCAGAATAAAGAATCCATGGAAAATATAAACATGAATATACTGTACCAAAGCAGTCCTGGAATCAGGTTGTGTCGTGTAAAGACCCTCTCCCCAGTGAAACAATGATAACCGGTGAAGATTATGATGAAACAGACACTTGAAGTCTCTAGAAATTGTCTTAACAGGATACAGCAAATGGAGAAACATTTTTTTCAAGAAAGTGTAATTGTTGCAGTGAGAGTCTGACACTTGAGCCCCAATCCACTCACTTCTTTCCCTAGCTCAGTGTGACAGAAGCTTTACCCTGAATGGATGTGGCCATAATAGGTGATTTAGGAATTTGGCGTTTCTCCTACTTGATTCTCGGTCCTTTACCATACCAGCTGCTGCTGTATTATATCACCAACTGCTTACAGCTGTAAAGATGTGGCTGTTTCTGGGGGCACCTGGGTGGCTCAGTAAGCCAAGCGCTTGACTCTTGGTTTTGGTTCAGGTCATGATCTCACAGTTCGTGGGATTGAGCCGTATGTTGGGCTCAGCTCTGGCAGTACAGAGCCTAGTGAGATTTTTTTCTCTCCCTGGGTCTCTGCCTTTCCCCCTTTAGAGCACATGTGCCAAAAAAATAAACTTTATAAAAAAAGAGAGAGAGAAAGATGTGGTTGTTTCCGTATCTCCTGAGCCAACACTCCTAATGCAGATCCTTCCTCTAATAAGTGAAGGGAGAGAGGCCACAATTATAAAAATGGAAAAGAATCATCTAACAGATGATGATGGCCTACTGGCCTACATGCACAAGATGAAGTTGGACCCCTACTTTGCACCATATAAAAAATTAACTCAAAAGTGACTATAGAACTCAATACAAGCACTAAAACTATAAAAATATTAAGAGATTTGAGTAAATCTTTCTGACCTTGGAATAGTCAATAATATTTAAGTCTGAACCAAAAGTACAGGTGTCAGACGAAAAAAAAATTGTATTTCAAAATCAGAAAAAGATGTGCAGTCACACATATGATAAGGACTTAGTATCCAGAGTGTTTATAAACAGTCGCAACACAATTGTAAAAGTTAAATAACTGAGTTCTTAAATGGGCAAAGATTTTGGATAGACATGTTCCTAAAGAAGTTTTATGAAGATCTATAGTTGTCAAGAAAACACATACAAAGATGTTCAATGTCATTTGCTACTTGGGAACGCAAATCAAAACCACCGTGAGATACCCCTTCACATTCAGATGGTTTTAAGAACTGTAACAAAAAATAACAGGCGTTGGCAAACATGTGGAGAAATTTGAATCCTTGTATGCTTGTTTCAAGTTTTTATTTAAATTCCATTTAGTTCGTATATAATATAATATTTTGGGATTATAATGTGTTGATTCATGTATATATAACACCGAGTGCTCATCCCAGCAAGTGCCCTCCTTAGTGCCCATCACCCTTATGGCAGTGTGAAATGGTTCTGTTACTTCTGAAAACAGTTTGGCAGTTTCTCTAAATTATAAACACAAAGTTACCATATGACCCAGTGATTCTACTCCTATGTTAGGCCTCGGAGAAATGAAAATAAAACCACCATATGAAAACTTGTATGCTTGGACATAAATAATCGCCGGAAGGAAGAAACTCAAATATCTGTTAGGTGAAGAGTGGATAAACAAAATGTACTATGTTGACTAAATAGAGTATTATTCAGCAATATAAAGAACAGGTAATACATACTACAGCATGGGTGAACTTTGGAAATGTGCTAAGTGAAAGAAGCCAGTCACAAAAGACCATGTAATAAATATGTAATAAATGATGCCATTTATGAAATGTCGAGAATGGGCAAATCTGTCGAGATAGAATATAGATTTGTGGTTGCCTATGGATGAGAGCATGTGGGTGGAGGAAAAATTGGGAGTGACTGCTAATGGTATAGGATTTCTTTGCAGGATAACAAAAATGTTTTAAATAAAACTGTGAAAGTTGTACAACTGTGTGAATATGCCAGAAAGGAAAAAAAAAAAAAAAAAACCTTGACATACACTTTAAGTGGATGAATTTTGTGGTTTATGACTTAGCTTTTCATAAAGCTATTTTTAAAAATATAACAACTTGGAAAAACTGACATGGGAAAAATCCCAAGCAAGCCCAGGAAGAGATCCAAGTTTTGCTTCCCCCCAAAACTTCTTCCTATGTGCTGTCTCGGTATTTTCACCTCACGTCTTGTGGTGTGTTAACTGTCTCCCAAGTGCATGCTATATAATACATTTATCTCCCTGCTAACATATGGATTTATCAGTCTCCACATTCATGTGAAAAATTTTGGCAGATATCTATCTTCAGGGCACATACTTGATATCAGCTATGCTGTGAATTCTTGGTTTTGGATGGAAGAGGGGAAACATATTAAATGTTTAACCCAAAGGCAGAAGTATGGAAGGGGCTTTAATTTATAACTTACAGGCAGTAGGCATCTGAGGCATCTTCACTGTAAGAAAAGTGTTACAGAATATTGTCTATCCATTCAACCATGAGTAAATGAAGCAGGGATCACCAGTTTCACCCCCAAGATGTGTCCTGTTATACAGAAATAGAACCACTGAGTTTTAGTCGGGCCCTTAGTTTCCAAGATAACATGTGTATTTCTTACTCCTCGTTGTAGCTAGGTATGATTGTATGACCTTGTGCTGACAATTGGGCCATAATAAGAATTAATGTGTGAAAGTTCTGGGAAGACAAATCATGACCTTTTTTCTTTGGTCTTCCTCATTTTTATTCTTCTTCACTGCTATTTGGAATGGAAATAGGATGGCTGATGCAGCCATTTGGACTACAAAAGGAACTTACATGTTGAAGAAGACAAATTAATAATACAAATTTTCTGTGTCCTTGATGATCAGGGAGCCACTGTACTCGCTCTCAAATGTGTCTTTTTATTTGAAAGACAAAAAATTTCCACTGTTCTGAGCATCCATTATTTTCATTTTTCTGTCACTTGGGGCCAAACTCTAATCCCACTAAATACCAGAAAGCATCACTGGTAACCTGCTGTGGGCGGTTAAAAAGTATTCTGTTAGTCACTGGGAAGTCTGGAGTGAAAAAGAGACACAATGCTTTGTTTCACAGAACTTACATTCTAGTGGAGTAAGATAGACAATAAATACATTTTTTAAAGAATGATTATGAATTATAATCATAAAACTGATAGAGTGTGAATCTGAATTTTAGTAATTCTTCATAATTAAAAGGGAAGGGATGGTCTATATGATGCAGTAATATTTGAGCTGATACCTGAGCTAATAATAAGCAGATCAGTATATATGATGATCTGGGTCAAAATGCTGCCGACAGAAGAGCAGGAAGCACAAAGGGAAGAACAAACTTGACGTGGTCAAGAAATAGAAAAATACGGCTTGTGTGGTTAAGAGTAGAGAGAACAGAAAAAGCAGCAGTGGAAGATCATGTTAGACACTAGTTTGGGAGCCAGATCAAACAGGGTTCAATACTCAATGGATGAAAGCAAAACAAAAAACACTTAAGAATTTTGTCGTGGCATCTTTTCTTTCTCTACTCCCCCCTTTTATTTTTCCCACCCTTTTCCCTTTATCTTTTCCTTCCTCTTTTCTTTCTTCGTTCGACAGTATGGTCCACTATTTCCAGAACCCAAAACCCAAAACTCTCATTTTACTGTGTTAGGTGTACATTTTATATATTTAATTGTGGCTGAAGGGCTAGCCTAGAGGATTTTCCCCTAGTAATAATTTGCATTACAGATGTCAAAGAGTAACTTTCTTCAGGATAAATATGTTTGATTGACTTCAGCATAGATTTTACCTACACTACTATTTTAAAATAGTTTTGAGGTTCCAACAAACAGATGATAGAGTTGAGAGGAATCTGCATCTTGTGTTGGTAGTGAATGTAATTTCATTGACATAGAGTCCTGTGAGAAAGGATTTCAAAGTGGAGTCTTGATTCACTTGTTTGATGGGTGAGTAGAAAAGAACAGCAAGTTGGCAAGTTGACGAAAACCCCTAAGACTGTTATAGAGGTTTGGGTAGGGGGCTGAGAACAAACCCACAGTGATCACTTATTCCAGTATTGGCAAGGATAGAAATTCCCATGCACTGCTGGTGGGAGAATAAGTAAATTCTTATAAATATATCAGAGATTATATTTATAGGCAATATGAATTAAATTTTAAAATGGACACGTATCTTAAATTTGCATGGATGTATCCGTGGGCTACATCCTAAATATTCCCTGATAAAAGTATTGTTAAATAAGTTATGGTAGAGGGGCACCTGGGTGGCTCAGTCGGTTAAGTGTCCGCTGGGTGATTTCAGCTCAGGTCACGGTCTCATGGTTCGTAGGATTGATCCCCGCATCAGGCTCTGCACTAATAGTGCAGAACATTCTTGGGATTTTATCTCTCTGTCTTACTCTGCCCGTCCGTCGCTTGCTCTCTCTCAAAATAAATAAAAACAGTCAATAAATAAGTTATGGCAGAATGATGGATAGGAAGTTGTGTAGCTATCACAGTATTGAAGTATTGTTGCATCCACACGACTCCTGAAACAGAATGCTACGGGCACCAGTGACAGTCACAACAAAGTTTATTGCAATGAGAGGCAAGGCAAACCGATCGATCGATCGGGACCGACACTCTTGACCAGAGTGCGGTCCCGAACAGCCAGCGTACAGAGTTTTTATAGCCGACCACATCGTCTTATTATCACCTGGGAACAGAATAAAGGAATAATTCCCAGGTGGAAACAGTTCAAACAGACCCTTGCCCCAATACAATCAAACACTAATCCATCCCTTGATTGATAGGCTAAAACAAACCTGTTATTTCTTAAGGCTACAGGTTAGCCCTACCCTACAATTCAACCCTTACAGTATTTTTGTAAATAAAAGTAGAAAAATGTCTATGACCTATTGAAGAATTTTGAAAAAAGATTACAAAGTAGTATTTGTAGTATGATTTTTAGGATAAGATATATTAAATAAGAACATAGAATAGAGATAGCATGTAAGACACAGAGACAGACTTTAGCAGCTGAGTATTTTTTGGTTATGCTCTTGAAGTAATTGAGTGTTTCTCTGATATAATTATGGGTAATTTTTTCCCTTTTTCTAGTGAAATAATTACTATTTTATAATAATTTTTTTATATTTAGAATTAATCCGTGAGCTCACAAAAGGCATTAATTTGATTAGAAGGTAATATATAGGGGTTACTGGGAAAATGCATGGGAAAATGTATTGAAAATACAGTACTTGTTTGAGAAAAATGATGTTCATATTGAAAGGAGGTAACTTTTGTTTGAAGGAGGTACATTTTCTCTTTTAGGATGAGGGAGACCTCAATATATTTTTAATCTGAGAGGCAAAAAAATTTACTCTCTGGACAACTTAATATAATTTTATGATCACGTGAACCAAGCAAACAAAAACTTTCACCTACGGCAAAGTTTGTGGTAATCATGAATTCACTTGAAGATAAAAATAGATTGTGAAATAAGGACATGCAATGCACTTTTCTAGTTGATACTACTTTGGGGTGGTGGTAAGATGCATTCTGCTTTAGAAGACTTGTGTGTATTAATGACCTGAGAGGTAAAGAGCAAGTTTATTTGGGGAACTAAAGGCAAGCAGGGCTAGAGTGTGGAAAAGATTGCATTGACATGGATCTGAGGGATATACAGAAACTGCTTCATGCAGCATAGTATAGATTGTGTACCATTTTGGATTTTATTTCAAGAGAAATAGGGAACCACTGAAGAAGTTGAGTCAAATAGTTTGACTTAATCTTTTTTTATCTTTTTGAAGGTCTTTATAACTCCCGTGTGGAAAAGGGGCTTTAGTGGGAGCAGAGGGTATCTCTATGGAGTTGGAGGGTCAACAGGCTGAGTGATGATTCAGAGAGATCAGTGAGGGGTAGTAATGGTTGTCTAGTCATAAAAATAACTACGACTTGGGCTAAAATAAGGGCATTAGATATTAAAAAAAAAAAAACTTTTGGGTACTAGAATCTGTTTATGTTGAGGCTTGATTAAATGATGGGAGGGAGAGAAATCCCAGATGACTTCAACCTGATAGGAGAGGTTTAGTAAAGGGTAGTTCCATTTAAGGTAGGGTACACCTGAGGAGAGGCAGATTTAAAGTGGAATGTTCAGTAAGTACTAGACAATATGTGTCTGGAGTACATGAAGCTTATTTGAAAATCACTTCCTCTTAAATCATTATTCATCCTATAGGAAAGTGGCTCTGACTCAAAGTCAGCAGTTTTGTTTGCAATTTGTTTTTGTTTTTTCAAGAAATCATTCTTGAAATGATGACTTCCAAAAATCTATCCTGCTAGCAAACAATTGCCTAATGTGAACTATTGTTTTGTTAATAACTGTGATAGAGAATAGCATAGAAAGTCTTTCGGGTGTGAAATAGAAAGCTATCTGGCATGCTATATCGGGAGATGCAGACCTTGAATGAGGTCTTCTTTCCCCAATGAGTCTTGGTTGACAGATATAAAAATGTCTTATGTTATGAATTCCTCTTAGTCTTAAACTGAAAAGTGTGCTTCTTTATTAAAGTTTATTTATTTATTTTGAGAGGGAAAGAGAGAGGGTAAGAACAGGGGAAGGGCAGAGAGAGACAGACAGACAGACAGAAAGAGAAAACAAGCCTAAGCAGACTCTACTCCCAGCATGGAATGCAGTGCGGGCTCGATCTCATGGCTGTAAGATCATGACCTAAGCTGAAACCAAGAGTTGAGCATTTAACCAACTGAGCCACCCAACTGCCCTGAGAAGTGTGGTCCTTCTTGTGAAACCATGTCAGAAATTTCCTTATTGCCAACCAAATTGGAATACAGTTTTTTTTTAAACATGTACATTGGTATTGAAGATGTTGTAGACCCAGTTCGCAATTTAAAAATATATGTTATTAATGCCTTTTTGTGTGAAACTAAGGAAAAACATCTCCAAAAATACCTTATTCTGAATTTCTCCTAGATTGAAAAAAATTTACTCCAATCCCATATTCTGTCCACGTATTATCCCCACTTACTGTAGCTTGACTTCTGGCTCTTTTATGAAAGAACATTTGTACACGATTTTTAAAAACCATGAAATGAAAGCACTTGTTTTCAAGGAAAAGATGAGAGTCTGGGGCCCAGAAAGTTTTATTTACATTTGACATATAAAGTTATTTTTCCTGAAGCATCTTCAACAACAAAACCTTCTTAATATCGAGCTGTAAATATGTTTTGTTGTTGTGAGATAAAAATAATAACTTGATTGGTCAAAGTAGAACCTTAAAGGCATCCTTGATTGACCTTGAGTACACAGACTCAGAAACCTCACAGTCCTGTCGTTCTCTCGAGTCTTTGGGTGCAAGTTTGTTTACAGCTCAGGTCACGTTTGCTTGTGTTTGCAGTAACGTAGCCCTTTTGGGCTCCAAGCATGGTAGGAGATAATTGGTATAGACCACAAGGATAAAACAGTGAAACCCATAAGCTATTGAAAAGCTTACAATCCTCAGTAATGTAATGACCTTGGCATTTATGCTGAGAAGTTCTAAACTATGAAAATTGAGGAGAAGGAGGAGGATATTTACTACAGAGAAATAGTATGTACAAAGGCCTTAAGGCTCAAATAAGTTGGTGACCTTGGGAAACTGCAAGAGGCTAGTATCTGTGGAGCTGAGGGGTTAGCCTTAGATAAGTTCCATGAAATGAAGGATGAGAGTTTCACGGGAGACTCTAGAGTCTAGAAAAAGTTTTAACTTCATTCTAAGGTAAATAGGAAGTCACCAAAGGATCAGGGAGGATGTAATGAAGAGATGTATACCCTTAAGGGGGTCTCTCTGAAGCTGTTTGTCATGAAAAGGACGTTGGGCAGAAGGTCAGCAGTACAGAGTTTTGGGTCAGGTATAGATGGCCTGGAAGAAAGTGTGCTTCCCTATGTAATCAGTTGAGATAAAGTTTCCAGTTTAGTTAGCCAAGGACTTGAAGAAGCTGGATGACCACATAAACAGGAATAGATATACAGTGCCTTAGATACACAAGACACTAAAGACTCAACATAAGTTGTGTCCGGTTCTAGGAAGTACATTCCTTTTTATGACCCCGTCCTGTTGAATTTGGATCCCACAATGTCCTTTCAGAAAAATTTGAAGTAATAATTCATATGCTTCCATTTTAGGGAATATTTGTGTATATGTATGGCTTTTCTGGTCCTTAAAGTTAGAATCATCAACGCCATGTTATCAGTAGATGAAAATCGGCTCTTGGTCTAGCTTTCCAGAAACCTAGAAAGGCCATTTGTCTTTAGAAACCCCTTTCACTTTTGCGGGTAGCTTGAGCAAGTCTTTCGGAAGTGATGATGGAAAAAAAAATACAGGCTCACATGAGGTATATTTTGCAGTGAGCAATGACAGGATATGAAGATGAGTTAGATGGTAGCTATTGGTTTGGAGAAAGTAAGATTCGTAGAGGAATATCAGATAAATAGATGCTGGGGCCATTTAGCTGATATTCCTAACTTAAAAGCATCTATCACGTTAATTAACAACTAAGAAATGAAGATGCCCCAGTGCAGAATTCACCTTCATTTTGTGCTAGCTTAGTGCTTTAAATTTTACTTTCCTCATTTATCTGTCCCTTTTCAGAACTATATGGTTTAGTGCTTTCCTTTTTTGATACTGAAGAAAAGGAGCTGCTTCTTAGGTAACTAACATGAGTACCAAAGTTTAGCTCAAAATCAGTTGCAACGATATTCATTGCAACGGTGTGCTTTAATACTGAAAATACCATAAATATCCTTAATGATTGTGATGGAATACTATTGAGTAAGTAAAAAGGATGCATCATATGAGTCATTCTGAAATGAGCCTGCTAATGCCACCTAAGGGCCATTTGGCAATGTTTGGAGACTTTTTTTTTTTTTTTTTTTATCGTAATGACTGCAGAGGAGGGTGTTCTACTGGCATCTAGTGGGTGAAGCTAGGGATGTTGCTAAGCATTGTAGAATGCAAAGGGCAGCTCTTCCCTCCTTCCCCGACCCCACCAGAAGCTTATCCAGGCCAAAATGTCAGTAATGCTGCTTTTGAGAAACTCTGTATTATGTCTACACGTAATAATGATGTGTCCCAAATCCACAATGTTGAATAAAAAGGAGCAAAGTTCTACAATGACAGGAAAGTGTGCTAGTATACACATTATTTTAATACTAGCTGCTAAAACAAACCAAACTCACAATTTCAGTGACTTAGCAGACATGGATTGTGTGGTCATGTCACAGTCCATGGCAGCACCCTGTGGTTTTCCTCCATTGGGTGATGCGAGGATCCAGACTTCTTCCATCTTTTTGATCCACCATTTCTTTGATCTGAGAATCGACTGCATTCAGCCACTGGTTGGGGAAGAGAGTGGAAAAGACACATTAGCTCTTTAAAATCACAAACACAGAATTGACACAAATTACTTCCACTCATATTCCACTGGGAAAACCTAACCAAATAACCACAGCTTGGATGTGAAAAGGGCTATAAAATGTAGTTACAGGCTGAGCAGCATCTCTCTCAGCAATACTACAGCAATTTGAGTAGGGGGACATGGGTTCTTATGGACAGCTGCTTAGCTCTGTGAAGGGCAGCCACCACCTAAGAAAATTGGTAAAGGTCACGCACACACACACAATCCCATGTATTGTCTATGGATATAGAAATGTGAGTGGAAAATAGAACAAATGAATTGATGAGCATAAAATACATATGTGATGGCCACTTAATGAAGAGGAGAACTGGAGAACAGACTTAGAGATGAGGCAGCAAGATTATATTGAAACACATCTGTTTTCTTTTTTGATTGAGTTATTAACACTGAATTGATTAGTACACAGTAATTATGATTTCTTGGATATGTGTCCATATATACTTGTATGATTCTGGACTTCTCTGATTTTTACCTTTCTCGAAAGAAATAATGAACAAATTGAGTAAATCCAACTTGTTTTATTTATCAAGTAATTTATTTTTAAATTGATAAAGTTAGATATGACTTCTATAATATTGTAAGGCATATGTAAAAAGTGTCCTATAGAAGAATTTTTACAAAATCTCTTATTGATATAAAACATAACTTGTAGGAACATTATACAGCATTTCTTCCCATACATCCCTTTTCAGGGTTGTATACAAAACACAATACTGACATGTCCCCATTCTCAAAAAAAATCATATGTACAACATGATAATACAGTAGTCTCCCCTTTATCTGTGGTTTTGCTTGCTGTGGTTTCACTTACCACAGTCAACAGCATTACAGAAGCAAATGATCCTCTTTCTGATGTATAATCACAAGGTCAGTAGCGGTCTCACACTGTATCACTGTACCTTTGTCATTTATTTCACTCCCGTTTTATCACACAGGCATTTTATCATCTCACATCATAACAAGAAGGGTGAGTACAGTCTAATATAGAATAGTAAAATATTTCTATTTTTAGTTATTGTAAATTTCTTACTGTCTACATATATATTTTTTATATATTTATGTGTATATATATATCCACATACATACATACTTTGAGAGAGAGCGTGTGCACATGCACATGCAGGGGAGGGACAGAGAGAGAGGGAGAGACAGAATCCAAAGCAGGCTCTGCCCGGTCAGCATGGAGCCCAACAGGGGCTTGAACCCCACGAACCATGAGATCATGACGTGAGCCGAAATCAAGAGTCAGACCCATAATGCACTGAGCCACTCAGGCACCCCTCACTGCGCTGATTTATAAGTTACATACATACCTTTATGATAGGTTTGTATGTACAGGAAAAAACAGTGTATATGGAGTTTGGTAGTATCGCGGTTTCAAACATCCCTGGGGGTCTCGGTATGTATACCCCATGGATAAGGGGGAAGTACTTACTGTATGTCATGGAAACTGCCCTTGATCCTTTTTTTACTTCAGTCTCCCAAGTAGCATCATGTTTTCTTTCTGAGATATACCTGATTTTTCAAGCCATGTTGTGAATATTAATGTATCTTCCTTGCAAGAGATAGATAGGCAAATAAACTAGAATTCAGTACTCAAGCTGTGTGTGTGTTTTGTGGTTTATGTAGTAGTAGAATTCAAGGAAAATTGAATAATCAAGCTCTAGGCATGATTGGAACATGGACCTTTCCCCTAATTGTGTCCTGTTGAATATGACTGAGTGTACACGTACTCAGTTGATGATGCAGGTAAAACACTCCAGGAGGAGCATCTGTGTGTTCCAATTTGAGTCAAGTATCAATAATTTGGGTCCTACCAGCCGTGGCTGGAAGGCATCATTGTGCATTACAAACATGACACCAGGGACTATGCTTACGGGTTTATTGGAAGGAAAAGGTGGCAGTTCTCAGAAAAGAGAGACAATTGTGGGCTGGTCAGGCCTTCCCACATCTCTCTCTTGCCTGGTGTGCTTCATGCCCAACACTCTTTTGGTATAAAGAATTCTGTGTTTTGTTATTTGATCCTCTAATTTGCAAAATCTATGCACAAAAATACATTTTAAAGGCCCCATGTATATTTTTCTTCATCTTAAGATGTAGCTTTGGGGGCGCCTGGTTGGCTCAGTCAGTTAAGCGTCTGACTTTGGCTCAGGTCATGATCTCGCGATTCATGAGTTCAAGCCCCATATCAGGCTCCATGCTGACAGCTCAGAGCCTGAAGCCTGTTTCAGATTCTGTGTCTCCCTCTCTCTCTGCCCCTCCCCTGCTCATGCTCTCTCTCTGTCTCAAAAATAAATAAAAACATTAAAAAAATTTTTAAAAAAAGATGTAGCTTTGAAATAAGAATGCATCACTATATAATGTTATGAAACCTATCAAGTTTGTCCTTCCCCAGCATTACAACACACAAAAAGTAAGGAGTGATTTATACTCTTTGTAAACTGAGATTTTAATAATGGAGTGTGAATAAAAATGACTAGTTTATTATGTTACATCATCTAAGGTTTTATATTTGGTTTTATTTTTAAAGAATATACTTTATAAGTTAAGAAGGCAATTGACAATATACCTGTGTACATTGTAGACATCATAAACTAAAACTATATTATCCCAGTTATAAAGGGACATGTATGAATAGCTTAGCCAGCTCTTCTTTAGATACTTAGGAAAACCCCAAATTCTGTTGTTATTTATCTTTTATTAGGAACAAAAAAGAGTCCCAAATGTTGCTTTGACGAGCAGGATGCTATGAAGTACTGATTTAAAGACCTTATTAAACACTTCAGTGAAACAGGAAGTCATTTATGCAGTGTCGTTAATACCCCTCACTGAATTTAAACTATGATTTTCTCAAAGGGAAGAATTGCTTCTCTCTCATAATTTTATTTGTACTTTCTTTCTTGTCAAATATGAATTCATTTAACAAGAATCTACTGGCAGCTTGTACGTGCTATACCCTGTGTTAGTATTAGGGCAAAAAAAGGAAGGGAGGAAGGAAGGAAGGGAATCTTTTCTTTTGAATTGGATTTCTTACACAATGACATGAGACAGAAATCCAAAGTAACAGACACCTAAAAGGGACTATGACTTGAGGGATAGAGGAGAATGGCTTTTTTAAAAAAATGTTTGAATTGAACTTATTAACAGTAGATAACAATGTTGCAGTAAGATTATGAAAGTTTGTGTAAACCTTAATAAAAGCTTAGAAGGAAATACCTAACATAAAGAAGAAGTGGTTCAACGAAATTACTTTGTTTTTAATTATGTGAAAACATTTTTTTAAATGTTTGAGAGAGAAAGAGTGAGAACATGTACAAGTGGGGGAGGGACAGAGAGAGGGAGAGAGAATCCCAAGCAGGCTCCACCCTGTCAGTGCAGAACCTTATGGGGGCTCAATCTCAAGACCTTGAGATCATGACCTGAGCTGAAATCAGAGTCAGATGCTTAACTGATTGAGCCACTGAAGTGCCCCTGTGTTAAAACGTTTTTAGTTTTGTTCTGCATTTAAGTGTGGGACAATTTTGAATGGTAACACCTTCTAAAATTCATGAATTACTTACTGCGTGTTATGTCCTTTAGAAAGACATTATAATTTTTGAAAAAAGAGTGTTTTAATGTATTTTTATATTCAAACTAATTTGGATTCCTCAAGAGGAGCCAGCCTTGACCTTGACTAAAGCACTTAAAATACTAGCCAATGTGGTTACTGTATATTGTACTCCCTAACTTGTTCAAACTAGACATGTGTATGATTAATGAATATATATATATATTTTCACACACACACATAGATACATATATCTGTTCACTATGTATATTATATACTGGTAATATACTGGTCAATTTCAGAAAAATGAGGATTTTTTTGTTTGCATAGTTTTGACATAATTTTCATAAAATTAAACAGGAAAATAAGTCTACATGTTAAAGTTTCACATATTTTAGTGAACTGAGGTATTTTTATGCTGACATTATTTTAGGTTGCTAGCATCAATGCTAAATACGTAAAGTTTTGACGTTTTAAAATTCCAGTTAACACACAGTGTAATATTAGTTACAGGTTTACAGTGGAGTGATTCAACATTTTGATACACTATGTGCTCATCACAGCAAGTGCGCTCCTTAATCCATATCACCTATTTTACCCACCCCCCCCCACCTCCCCTAGGGTAACCATCAGTTTGTTCTCTACAGTTAAGAGTCTATTTCTTAGTTTGGCTCTGTGTCTTTTTTTCCCCTTTGCTCATTTGTTTTGTTTCTTAAATTGTACATATGAGTGAAATTGTAGGGTATGTGTCTTTCTCAGACTGATGTATTTCCCTTATTACACTCTCTAGCTCCATACATACTGTTTCAAATGGAAAGAATCATTCCTTTTTAAGGCTGAGTAATATTCCCGTGTGTGTGTGTGTGTGTGTGTGTGTGTGTGTGTGTGTGTGTGTGTGTGAGAGAGAGAGAGAGAGAGAGAGAGAGAGAGAGAGAGAGAGATTTTTTTTAATCCATTCATGAATCTCTGAACACTTGGGCTGCTATCATAATTCCCCTATTGCAGATAATGCTGCTATAAACATCAGGGTAGATACATCCCTTTGAACTAGTACTTTTTTATTCTTTTAGTAAATACCTAGAAATGCATTTGCTGGATCCTAGCATAGTTTTATTTTTAACCTTTTCAGGAGCCTCTATAGTGTTTTCCACCCTGGCTCCACCAATTTGTCCTCCCACCAAGTATTCAAAAGGTTTCCCTTTCACCGCATCTTTGCCAGCACCTGTTGATTCTTGTGTTGTTGATTTTAGCCATTCGGGGGCTGTGAGATGATATCTCAGTGTAATTTTGATTTTCATTTACCTCATGATCAGTGATGTTGAGCATCTTTTCATTTGTCTGTTAGTCATCTGTATGTCTTCTTTGGAAGGATGTTTCTTCATGTTTTCTGCCCATTTTTAACAGGATTATTTGCTTTTTAGGTGTTTAGTTTTGTAAGTTCTTTATATATTTTGGATACTAACTCTTTATGAGATCATTTGCAAATAGCTTGTCCCGTTCCATAGGTTGCCTTTTAGTTTTGTTGATGATTTCCTTCACTGTGCGGAAGCTTTTTTTCTTTGATCAAATCCCAGTAGTTTGTTTTTGCTTTTGTTTCCCTTGCCTCAGGAGATAAAATGAGAAAGAAGTTGCTACAGCCGATGTGAAAGAAGTTACTGCTTCTGTTCTCTTCTAGGATTTTTTTGTGGTTTTAGGTCTCACATTTAAGTCGTTAATGAATTTTGAATTTATTTTTCTGTATGGTGTCAGAAAGTGGGACAGTTTCATTCTTCATATTCTTCTTTCTTCTTCATATTCTTCACATTCTTCTTTCATATTGGTGACCAGTTTTCCCATAACCATTTGAAGAAACTTTTTTTACATTGGATATTCTTTACTGCTTTGTCAAAGATTAATTGACCATATAGTTGTGGGCTCATTTCTGGGTTTTCTATTCTATTCCATTGATCTTCATGTCTATTTTTTTTGCCAGTACCAAGTTGTTTTGATTACTACAGCTTTGCAATATAACTTGAATTCTGACCCATATATATGCCTGAAGATACCTGCAGATTGAAAGTGAAGGGATGGAGAAACATTTGTCCGAATTTTTTTAAACACCAAATACTATAATTCTAGTCATCACATGGCATAGTTGATGCTTTATGAGTTGTTAACTTGAAGAACTGTCATTTATTTGTAATTTAATCAGTCAGCAGCTATCCTGCATGCAGCAAGAATAATTGAGTTCAGTGTTGGGTATCTTAATGTCCTTTTTCCCCTTGGGTTCTATGTATTTTAAAAAGACTTTTCTCCGAATTATATATTAAAACATAATCAAATAAGATTGAGACTTTTGCTTCAGACTAGATGGCATAGACTCATTTTGTCCTCGCTTTTCCCAGCTAAATACAATAGTAAACCATAGAGCTACATCAAGAAGGAATCAAACGAGAACTATGAAAAGTGGTCAGAAAGAAAGCAAAGTAATTTGAGATGCCAGGACTGGAGGAAAATGAACAGTAGCAAGTCCTCTTAGGTACCTTCATCTAACAAAAGAAGGTGACCCAGAGCTGGCATATCCCATACCCAAACTAATAACAGAGGGTGGCCCAGGTGCACTCATTCCTTTCATGGATTGAATCGGAGTTCTTCTGACAATGCCAGATGAGCCAGTTATAACTAGTAAAGCATACTGAACAGGAGACGTGTGAAAAATAAGCAGCCGGGGAAAGTGCTTCTTCCTTCCCTGGGCCTACGACAACCCTCCTCTGCTGAGAGGTATGGACCCAGGTGGTGGCACCAGTTAAAGGAAACATGCTACAACACATAGCCTGATCCGGGATGCCGTTGTTACTGCAGGCCTGAGACATCCCCTACTCCAGAAAACTCTTGGGTGCCCACCTAACACCAGCACAAGGGATTTCATCACAGTAAAAGGCTTCTTTGTTCCTGTGGGCTGAGGCTGCCCTCTCCTTCATAGAGATAGTGGGGTAACTACAGGGTACTAGTAGGGAGATGCCCCCCATGTTACCAGCCAGGAACAAAGCAAGAATGCCCACTGTCCCCATTTTTATTCAACAAGATATTGGATGTTCTAGCCATAGCACTTAGGCCAAAAAAAAAAAAAAAAAAAAAAAAAAAGAAAGAAAGAAAGAAAAAAAAAAGCATCCAAATTGGAGAGGAAGAAGTACAACTGTCACTACTAGCAGATGACATGGTACTATATAGAAAACCCTAAAGTTTCCACCAAGAAACTGTTAGAACTAATAAATGAATTCATTAAAGTTTCTGGATAAAAAATTAATATTTGCAAATCCCTTGTGTTTCTATACAGTAATAACAAACTATCAGAGAAATGAATAAAACAATCCCATTTACAGTCTTATCAAAAGAATAACATCATTAGGAATAAATTTAACCAAGGAAGTGAAATACCTGTACTCTGAAAACTATAAAATAATGCTGAAAGAAGTGGAAGATGACACCAACTGAAAGATACTTCATCCTCATGGATCACATGGATTACATTATATTCCCAAAATGTCCATACTATTCAAAACAATCTATAGGCTCAATGCAATCCCTATCAAAATAACAACATTTTTCACAGAACTGTGACAAATAATCTTAAAAATAGTACGGAACCCCGAAAGACCCTAAATAGCCAAAACAATCTTGAGAAAGACTAAAGCTGAATGTATCACATTTCCTGACTTCGAACCATACTACAAAGGTGTGGTGATGAAAACATTAGGTATTAGCTTAAAAAAAGACCTGTAGATCAGTGGAACAGAATAGTCTAGAAATAAACCTACACAATTGATTTATAACAGAGAAAGCGAGACTAGACAATGGGCAAAGGAGAGTCTCTTCAATAAGTGACGTTGGGATAAGTGGACCATTACTTTACAGTGTACACAGAAATCAACCCAAATGGATTATAGGTTAAATGTAATATCTGAAACTGTAAAACTACTAGAAGAAACATAGGTGCCAAGCTCCTTGACGGTGGTCTTACTGATGTTTTTTTTTGAATTTGAGTCCAAAAGGAAGGGAAACAAAAACAAAAATAAGTGGGATTACATTAAACTGAAAGCTTCTGCATAATTAAGTAGATCAAGTGAACAAGGGATTAATACCCAGAAAAGGGGTAAATATCCATACAACTCCATAACAATAACAAAAAAAATCTGATTACAACCGAGCAAAATATCTGAATAGACATTTTTCCAAAGAAGTCTTACAAATGACCCATAAGTACATGAAAAGACGTTCAACATTAATAATCATTGTGGAAATGCACATTCAAACCACAATGAACTATGTCTTTATCCCTGTCAGAATTCCTGTTATCCAAAACATGAGACAAGTATTGGCAAGGATATTGAGGACAGGGAACCCTCATGCAATGTTAGTGGAATTCAACTTGGTGCAGACACTGTAGAAGACATTATGGCAGTGCCTCAAAAAATTAAAAATAGAGGTACCATGTATTCCAAGTGTACCTTTAAGCGTGTATCTAAAAGAAATGTAATGAGTATCTCAAAGAGATAGGTGCGCAACCATGTTTATTGCAGCATTATTCACAGTAGCCAAAAGAAGGAAACTTCCTAAGTATCCATGAGTGAATGAATGGGTAAAGATTTAGTTTGGCGGGGGGGAGGGGGGCGGTGCAGGTTCATGTGCGCATGCATGCACACACAACAGAATATTACTCAACCAGAAAAAAAAAATAAAATTTTACCACTTGTGGCAATGGGGATGGGCATTGAGGATATTACAGTAAGTGAAATAAGAGAAAGACAAATAGTACGTGATTACAGTTGTATGTGGAATTTACAAAACAAACTTACAAGCAAAATAAAACAAATGCCATACCCACGGATACAGAGAACAGATTGCCAGAGTGATTACCAGAATGGAAGGGGCATTAGTATGGACAGGGACAGGGGGCAGTGGGTGAAGGTGATTAACAAATAAGAACTTCCAGCTGTAAAAGAAGTAAGTCATGGGGATGTAATGTACAGCACAGGGAATATAGTCAATGATATAGACGCTAATATTATAACAAATTTACAAGGCGACAGATGGTAACTAGACTTACTGTGTGTAACAATTTTGCAAGGTATACATATTTCCAGTCACTATGTTGTACACCTAACACTAATATAATACACATTTATTATATCAATTATACTTGAAAGAATAATAAATGTCTACTTTTGAATGCATATAAAAACAGCATTTACAAGGCTTCATTCACACCACAGTACTCAAAACAGCTCCATATAGCATCAATTTTATATTCAGGATAGGATGGGAGACTGCCTTTTGCATTGAAAATAAAAACAGACCAAATGCTCGTCTCCAATTCCATTGTGTAAGAGAGCACAGACCTGTGCTGAGTCAAGGCTATGTAAAATCAGTCACCTGGGTTCATGTAATGAATTCATTTCCCGTGGCAGGGTCCAGCATGCTGCCCAGAAATGCTGGTTTCTTTGTTATTAAGGCAACAGTCTTAGAATCCTTGTAATAAAAGTTTGGACACAGTTCCAAAGCCCTCTCATCATCCTGGATAGATGTACTGATAGAACACATGACAATCTGGAACCTCAGTGATGGGCTCTTTAGTTCCGGCAGATTCTATTAGTGTTGGAAACCATTTGTACTAAGTGAGCCCTCAGTTGTGATGATTACTCCTAAAAATTATTGTAAAGGTAAATTTCAGTGTTTGTACAGTTATTGACGGGTCATTTATTTTGAACACCTCAAATCACAAAACTGTCTCTTACCTCTTGAATCCATATATCCAGTTCTCTAATTTTCACTTCACTGTAGATGAGGTTTTCTCCACCTTGTCCTGTAAATTAACAGCAAATTAACATTGCCAAAAATCTATTTTTCTCACCTCTCCTTTTGTTCATAAGTCTCCAGCATACATCTCACATGCATATAATCTAGTTCAGACTCCCTGATCCCTTAGGCCACCTTGGATCCCAACTCATCTGTTACCACTCAAGACAAGCTTTCAAAATACTTTGAACGAAATCCTTTTGAAGTTGTCAAGTTACACTTAGTGCTGAATTGTTGGTAGTTAATGTCGGTATAAAGTACAATGGTAAAAATACTTAAACAAGAGAGAATTCTCTAGTATGTACCGACTACCTATGCGACCTTGAGCTCATCATATATATACATTCTGAGCTTCCATTGCTTTCATTAATGGTGAGATTACTTCGGATGATTTCTCACACGTTCTTGAACATCATTGAAAAAAAACTTCAGTAATTGCACTGCTTATCTAATTTGTGCTTGTTTTGTATTCTCTCATATATGCTTGAATATGTGAATCCATATACAATCACTGAATTAGCATAATGAGATTCATCTTCTGGCACTGGTGTTAAGATTGAGAATTTTTGCTATTGATGGACAGAGCTGTGGTATTATGAGGCAGTATTTCTTATTATATTGCTTTTGTTGGAGTTAGTGAGTAGTGTAATCCTGAAAGCAAAATAAAACGTGGAGCTAAACAAATTGCCTCTCATATTTACAGAGGGCAGGCAGGCATATTACTTCACATTATGCATAACTGAAGTTGTAAAATACTGCTGTAGCGTTTTGATGATTCAACAGTGAGGGTGTGTCGTTGATCAGAGAGCTGATGTTGACAGAGCATACCGCAGTATAATATATGCTAATTGCATATGGCTTTATACAGGCTCTCAAAAATAGAGGAATGTGAAACTTTTCGGATCCACTATCAGAAGTTGAAATTTCGGGGTTGTGGAAGGGATATAATTTGATATTTGAACTCAAGAAATGGATAAGATTAGTTAGAGATGCAGTAGTATTTGCAAGGTCTGTATGACCTTTACATAACATGATCTACTGAAACCTGTTTTTCCAAATGTTTATATGTATGCACATTGACATTTAAACTGGAAACAATGGGATATAAATCCTCTCATTAAGAATGTGCCAATGACTGATTATTATTCTTGAAGCAGCGTTGTCCTTTTTCTTGCATGATAAATGCTTCTTGTTAAAAATTTTCTACTGCTATTTATAAAATGCATCATTCTGAGATTCTGACCGAGGTTAGAAGTATCCTATTTGAACTTTAATTTAGACAAGTTGAAAACATGTCAGAATGGGGTCACTGTTTGGTGTTTCATTGTTGCTCAGAACTCTGGTGTGTGTTAGGCCTGTATTGAATGGATGATTGCAATCAGTTACTTTTACTACTTATTACCATCTCTGGATAATGCTTAAAGGTAGGAGATTAGAATGTGCAATCATTTGATCATTAAAGAAATGTTTAGAAAGTGTCAGATACCTTGCTTTGTGTTTAGGGATACACTGGTGAACAGGGCAATTTTTACTCTGATCATGATTAAAGTCCATGGGTTTTTAATTATTTCTGGATTTGTCCATTTTCCAAGGGCATACTCAAAGGAACTAAAACTGCGAGTATCCACAACTTGTCACCAATCTCTCTCCTTGCTTGTTTGTGCATTCCTAAAGTCCACTGTCTACCTTTCGTAGGAATTCCAACTTTTACACTCACTCATAGCCTAACCCCTTTAGAATTCAAACCAACTTTAATTACTACCCCCAGATTCCCACTTAAGATAAATCTGAGTTGTCCTCAACACTGTATTTTCCTTTAGTGCTAATTAATTTGGTGAAAGTATCTGTGATAAACCCTTAAATGGTGTCATAAAAAGATCACTTCTAATTGTTTTGATTATCTTTTACTGTATACACTTGCTATTCTTCCTTTTGTCTTTACTCATAGACATGATTTTTGACACATTATGGTCTCACTTTTTCCCTAGACCACTGTGGAGACAAATACCTAAATCATGTATGGCTCCACATCTAATTGTATTTTGCATCATTTCCTTGTGTTGCTTCTCACTTTAATGCTATTATCCTAAGTGGAGATCCTAATATAGGGCAATAATTGCAGTCATCTCCCCCACAGTGTGTGTAGTTTCAATCTTGACTCTTGAAAAAATTCTACCTTGGAACACTCCCAATAATGAGTTGATGACTTATTTCACCTTTATGAAAGAGAGGTATGGGAGAAAGACAGAGAGAGAAAGAGATGGGTGATTGCTCACAGTATTTCATGAGGGTTTTTTTTTCAGTGTTAGGCAAAAATAGGAACCCTTCTTTAAACCTTCAATAGTGTTTGTGTGTAAAATATTGGATAAGCAATAGTAATAAACAGCAATAAAGTAAGGTTACGTTTTCTGAAAAGGCCTTGGTACTTCTGGCATTAACAAGGAAAAAAATATCTTTACCCTATGAAAATGTTAGAATTATAACTTAACAATATTGGTAGTGCCTTCACTATAATGTTATATATTTACTTCATATTTAGTAAATGTTCACTGACAGTGATTGCTATGGTTTCTTTTTTAGATTGTTAAGAATAGAGTAGATTATTAAAATATTGTCACAAGTGACACCTTGTTAAGATGCTTTGGAATATTAAAGTAATAAATCTCCACTTGGGTGGCAAAAGTCCTTTGCTTTTTAAGTCCAGGGGTTAAAAATTCGACAAGCTTTTTTTTGTGGTTAAAAAATAAATGCAGCCAAGATTCCATTCGTGCATTTTTTGTGGCTCTAATATATGTAGTAAGAGCGTGCAGTGGTGTCATATTGATCCTTTCTGTTCAAGCTAATAGTTTATTCAGCTGCTCCCATTGGAATTACTGTTGTTTATATTATCTTTCCCTTACTTTTTGCTTGTATTTACTCTTTTTCTGAAGACCACTTATCGACCGTATTATTAGATACTCTTGGAATGTGTTAGAAATTTTTCTAGTTGAGTACAAGCAGCCTTCTGCTGATGTTCACTTTCTTCCCGGGTGTCTAAGCTCAGGCTTTGTTTGTTAAACCTCACCACTGTGTCGGAGTCTGTGCACTCTCCCTCTGTTGGGAGGGAGTTGATTGTAATTGCTTCCAAGCAGGAGCACCCACTGGGGCAATTCAGATGAGGCTGGGCAGAAAATTTGGATACAGTGTGCACTTCCTCTCCTCAGCCCTGGTGACTCTCTTCTGCTTGTGTCTGTTGGTAGAGTGGTGGGGTGTTGTCATTCTTTCTCAATTTTGTATCGTGTTGTCTTGCTGAAGGATAAACTCTGAGCCTTAATTTACTGAGATCTACCACTTTGTCCCTCAAAGGCCAGGTTGGGCTTAAAAAAAAAAAAAAAAAAAAAGTAGACCATTGACTGTTGCTCGCTATTTGAAAACCTTGTACAATAATCTTTTTTTTTTCTCTGAACACCTGCTAATGATGTCTGAAAAAAACAAAAACCAGAAAACATGAATAAAAAAAGCAAAAGATAAAAACATAAGCATTATCACCCTAGAGATACACACCAAATACAATGTTGAACAGGCCATGATAGAAAAAGCATAATCCCTTAAATAACCTGTAGTTCTATCCATTTTGGTGATAATTATAAAACTCTAACAAAGAAAATCATTCGGAGGCAGCTCATTTATACATGTATGAAAAACAAACTCTCAGCAGTCCCAAGGTATATGTCTTCAGACCTTTGCGAACCTCCAAGTTTGTAAATACCACTAAACCATGTAATTCCACTCATAAAATGCAGTAAAGTATAACCAAACAATTAAAGACCCCTATCACACCCTTGATGATTGTATAAACTGAAGTCATTTATAAAGGTATTAAAATAAAGTCCACCACTAAACACATACACACTATATTATATCAGCCCCATATAATTTCTAACCATGAACTCACCTGAATCAAAACTGTGACAGCTCAGCCGTAAAAAAGGATGAGATCTTGCCATTTGTGACGACAACATGGATGGAGCTAAAGGTATGATGCTAAGTCAAATAAGAGAAAGACAAATACCATATGATTTCACTTATATTTGGAATCTAAAATAAATAAATAAATGAACAAGACACAGAAACAGGCATCTGGGAAATGTTGGACTCTTGATTTCAGCTCAGTTCATGATCTCCCGGTTCGTGGGATCAAGCCCCATGTCAGCCTCCGCGGGATAGCCTGGAGCCACCTTAGCGTTGTCTCTTGGTGAACGCTGCTCTCCCTTTCCCCTGCTCTCGTGTGGTTGTATGCTCTATTTCTCAAAATAAATAAATAAACATTTTTTTAAAAAAAGCAGAAAACAAACCCATAAATACAGAGAACAAACTGATGGTTGCTAGAGGGGAGGGGTTGGAGATTGGGGTGGGCAAAACGGGTATAGGGAAGTGAGAAGTACAGGTTTCCAGTTATGGAATGAGTAAATCATGGGAATAAAAGGCACAACATAAGAAATATAGTCAATAGTATTGTCATAGCGTTGCATGGTGACAGACGGGAGCTCCACTTGAGGAGAGCACAGTATATAGTTGTTGAGCTACTATGCTGTATACTTGCAACTAATGTAACGTTGTGCATGGACTATAGTTCAGTAAAAAAATAAAAAGAAAAAAATCTTTTCATGAATAATGATAATAGTTGTTCTATAATATTAGCCTGGCACATGTTCTCTGTAGTAGGACACTTTTTGCGCTTGACAACTTGTTTCTTCTTAATCCTTCTTCTTGTACTGTTTCCTCTCAAGGAAAAATGCTCTCAAGGAAAAACCTATAATGTGAAGGGTATTTCTGTCTGTGGGGAAAAAAAAGTGGCTAATTCACTTGCTTATAAAGCACTAGTATTTGCTACTGCAAAGACTTGTCAATACCAGTTTTTAGTTTTATTATATGTTAACTAAAAGCGATTTTGCTGGTTAAGCTTATAGTAAGTTCAGGAGTTTTTAAGTAAGAATTCCATCAATATGGAATCTTAGGACTTTAAAAGAGTTTTCATTAGATATCCTAGAATGTTTGATATAAACATTGAGAGATTTAGTTGTTGTTTTGGACCTATGTTGGTATTTTAAGTTATTTTATGTCATGAATTTACATTTGGCAAAACTGAGGCTTCAAATGAGATATTAGAATTTAGTGTAGCTGTGTTGATGTGGAATTTTTCTTTAAATTAACGATCACTTATTTGATCCTCTTTTGCTGAAGGGCCCTGGGATTTCAACTAAAATGCAAAATGAAGAAGTAAGAATAATTAACTTAAATTCTCAGAAGCTTTATGGAGATAAATTCATAAGTGGGTTATGAAACAGCACGTGTTGGTTTTATTTTCTGTTATAGCAAAGAGTAAAAAGTAGTAGTTTGCTGGCCCCTGGTGAGTATTATAATTTATTTTTCTATAATGGTGTCTTTTGAAGCATGCTTACAAATCCTTCCAGGTTCCCAGTGTGAGCCCCAAGGTGGATTGAATTCATCTGTACCTGTGACAGTAAGTATCTAGGCAAGAATCAGAAAAACAGTAGGTAGATAAGTAGACTTGCCCAGTGTAAGATAGATTCTCTGCGGAAAATAGAATATCTCTAGGCCGAGCCTATAGGCTTCCTAAGCCTCAGAGGCCACTGATATATGAAATGAGTAGACAGTCTGAACTGGGTATACCATTGTGGTTGTCACACTGAGAATGTGTTGTCCTCACCAAGCATCATTTCCCTTCTATTTTCTGCATAATTTGTTGGTATTTCATGGTTACCCTTCTTACTTTTCTAGTTGTCTGCGACCACAAGCTCCTGTGTTTCCATAATGTATGCATAAGTTTTAATATTTTTTCAAAGTAACGTTAATTTTCTGTACTAGAAAACCAAACCCATACTGCCAGTGTGCTGCGTCTTGCAACCTCTGACCATAAAAAATATATAGTTTGCTCCTTCTTTCTTTTAGTGCTAGCTTATTTGAAAATTGATTACTTTGCGGATGTTCTTTAACTGATACATAGATAAATTTTCTTTATCTTTACTAAAATGTGTATGTTCGACATTCACAATGAAGGGAAATATTCTACCTGGAAGAACAGAATAGAACCCTCACCTTTGAATATGATTCTATTGCTTTTACTTTGTTCTTTGGTATATTTTATTTTTTTTAATATTTTTATGTTTATTTATGTATTTTTGAGAGAGAGCATGTGCACATACGAGTAGGGGAGGGGCAGAGAGAGACAAACACAGAATGTGAATCAGGCTCCAGGTTCTGCACTGCCAACACACAGCCCAACGCAGCACTCGAACCACGAACCCTGAGATCATGACCAAAGCCGAAGTTGGACACTTAACTGACTGAGCCACCCAGGTGCCCCTGTTCTTAGGTATATTTTACTGTTTGAGGGTTGAACACTCTAACGATAGAGTAACAAGGACCTACCTTGTCCCTTAATATTGTGTGTGATCACAATTATGTCCTGCTCAAAATTTTTAAGTACATCTTTACCATAGGCAGTAAAAATTGAAAAATACGTAAATAAGGAAATAACAACGAACTGGGTTAATTTGCTCATGAACTACCACTTACCCTGCAGGTCTTAAAATGCCATCCTTCCTAACTCATGACCTGCTGTCCTGAGGCGACTGTTACTATGGCATCACATACATCCTCTGCCCCTTAAAAGGTATAAGCCTCACTTCCTGTCAAACTTCTGGTAGTTCTTGTTTTTAGACTTCTCTGTCAGGGATGGGACCTTATCCATGGGGGGTTGGGGGAGGGAAACCTGTATGTTTGGCAATTTGTTCAACATTTATATATATGCAAGCCAAGGGCTGTAAAATGTTCATGGTTTCTTCAAAAATTTGCTAAATACTGGTGTTCTTTGACTCATTAGAGGCAAGGTACTTGTGTAGAAGACAGTCGAATATATTTTAGTATAAGTTTTTCACTTGGTAGATTAGACTTGAGAGAACATTTTCAGGATAAAATTTTCTTTACACACTTTTCATCTCAAATGTTTGTCCAAGTTGTCAAATGAAAGAAAATTAGGACTTCACTATAGTTTTAAGTTGTAACTACTTGATAAGTCAGTTTCCGTTTCTTGGAAATCCCTGTTTACCAGAGGTACATATTGATACCATTCTTAGTACTTTGGGGGTATAAATTAAATTTAACTTTGTCAACAACTTCTTATAAGATCATGTTACTATTATTACTACTGTGCTGATACTCTATCACTTGGTTTCATATTCATCTTTTTTTCATGTATATGTTTTTCTTTGGTGATGATTATATTAGTATGCTAAAGCTCAATTTTAGAGACATTGGATATCATTCATTTGGATACCATTAACTTATCATAAAAAAAAGACATGAAAATTATTTACATGATGAATGATTCCACAATTTCACTGGAATGGGCAGCTTCACCCGACGCCATATCAGTAATAATGTATTTCAGTCCACATACTTTCTGAGAATGTCACCATCTTTAAATAGGAAATAATCCTTGTCATCTAGAACTAGTTTGGTGCCTCTATAGTCTGGGAGAGGAACTTGATCTCCGGCTTTCACACTGGATGGTTGAATCTCTCCACCCTTTCCTGTAGAGCCTGTCCACAAGCTACTACTCTTGCTTAGTACTTTTTCTTGAGATTTTTCTGGAAGCATAACGCCTCCTTTCGTTACATTTTTGGCTGCACTACTTTGAACTAAAACTGATAGAGGAGAAGAAACTTTGTAGATGCCTGTCCTGCTAGGACTCGTGCTCCTGCAGTCAGTGCTCTGCCCTGAAGCTGCCCCGGATGCTGCAAGGAGACCCAGAGTCTGGCCCCAGGGCCACGTGAACATGGGATTATATTCATCTCTTTATAAATGTCTGATTAGTACTACAGATTAATAGTACTATGAATGGTGCCCTGAAGTCTAACCATTTGCTTAAAGGGCTAAAGAAGATATATAAATTAAAATCTAATTAGGAACAAAGGAAAACAATAAATCCATAAGGGCACCTGGGTGGCTCAGTCGGTTATGCCTCTGATTTCAGTTCACATCATGATCTCACAGTTGGTGGGTTCAAGCCCCGCATCGGGCTCTGTGCTGACAGCTCAGAGCCTGGAACCTGTTTCGGATTCTGTGTCTCCCTCTCTCTCTCTGCCCCTCCCTCACTTGCACTCTGTCTCTGTCTCTGTTTCTGTGTCTCTATCTCTCTCAAAAAGCAAAATTAAAAAGAATCTGTAGAAAACAAGATACTAGATCTTTTGTATTCATCGGCCCTTGTATTTGCTCTTCTTTGAATTAATCTGTTTTTGTTTTCTGCCAATGTTTCAATTGTAGTTATTTCCTTCTATGTATTCTTTTAAAAGTTTAAAGTTGTACTCTTCCACTTTTAGATATCTTAATGTGGAAATCACTCTTATTTTTTTTTTAATTTATTTTTATTTTTATATTTTTAATGTTTATTTTTGAAAGAGAGAGAGAGCAGAGGAGGGACAGAGAGAGAGGGAGACACTGAATCTGAAGCATGCTCTAAGCTCTGAGCTGTCAGCACAGAGCCTGATGCAGGGCTGGAACTCACAAACCATGAGATCATGACCTGAGCCCAAGTTGGACTTTTGACTGGGCCACCCAGTTGCTCCACTCTTAATTACTTTTTGTCCATAGTTCTTTTTTTTTTTTTTTAATTGAAAAAACAGTTGTCCTAACATAATTTTAAAAGGTCTTCTTTTCCCTATTTACATATCTGTAGTACTATCTGTATTGTAGATCAAGCTTAATATATCCTGGGTATCTTTTTCTGTTATTTTCTTCATTCACCATTTCCTGTGTCAACAGTGGACACCTCTATCACTGTAGATGTGTAACTAGCCTTGACATGGGGTAAGGCAGACTACCCTATCTTGTTTTTCACAGTTTTCTTAGATAACTTTAGTCATCTGAGTGCATGTGAATTACAGGCAAAGTACATAAAAGCCCCATTTGAAAAAGTGTTGATATATTTCCTGGGATTGTATTAAGTTAATTTGAGAAAAGTGGTATGTTATCTTTGTTTCAATGGTTTATTTATTTTTTGAGAGACAGCGTAAACATGAGAGGGGCAGAGAGATAGGTGGACCGGGGTTCCAAAGTGGGGTCTGCACTAACAGACTGACAGCAGTGAGCCCAAAGCAGGGCTCAAACTCATGAACTGCAAGATCATGACTTCTAAGGTGAAGGCTGATGTTCAACCAACTCAGCCACCCAGGGCCCCTTAAATTTGTTTTTTAAATTGTGATTTTGCCTTATGACATTGCTTGCTCTTAACATTAATAAAAATGCATTAAAGCTCTGGGTTCACTTTGCATCCATCTTGCTGAAATATATCTTTCAGAAATTCCTTCAAAGAATATGTGCAGGTAATAATTTTCTTAGTCTTTGAAAATGTTGTAAATAATAGTTGTGGTGCAAATTGTAGGTCAGCACATTTTTTCTTGTTACTCTTTTGAGCTTACTATTTTCTGTTCTCATTTTGATCCACAAAGTCGCAGGTGATTATATCTTCTGCAGTCTGATAGTCATTTCCTTAAGATATAATACCTGCTTTTTACTAATGTAAGTCGTCAGCTGCGTTTCTTTAGCATGGTGTTCTGTAGTTTTGCTACAATATATCTGGGTGTAAATTTATCTTTTTCCTCCTCGGTATTCATATTGCACTTAGAATATGAAGTATTCCTGTCTGTCTTCAGTCATGTAAAATTACCAGGCATTATTTTTAAATCTTGCTTTTCTGTAGTCCCACACGAGTCCCTTCTTTAGGAGTTCTTAGTGTTGGGTATTAATGTCTATCTTCCATGTCCTTTGAATTTCCTTTTTTTTTTTAAAGTTTGTGTATTTATTTACAGTTGGGGGAGGGGGAGGAGCAGAGAAAGAGGGGAAGAGAGAATCCGAAACAGGCTCTGTCCTGTCACACAGAGCCCAGCCTGGGCCTCTATCTCAGGAACTGCAAGATCATGACCTGAGCTGAAATCAAGAGAAAGGCGCTGAACTGACTGAACTACCCAAGCACCCCTGAATCCTCTGTTTTTAAATTAATTTACTTCCCTGGGTTGTGTTCTCGAGGAGTTCTTTATTATTATACTTCTCATTCACTAATTTTATCTTCTGTGCAATCTATGATGTTTAATTGTTTTAAAATGGATTCATTTACTCCATTTGTCATTTCCAATATCAGAGTCAGTTTTTTCTCACAGATACCAAATTATGTAGTGCCCTTTCACCCCTGCTTTTATTTTATGACTCTAGATTACTTTTCTTCTGATTTTCTCTTTTAATTTTACTACTGAAAATTGTCAACCTATCTTTTTAAATTGTTTTGCAGACACTCTGCCAGGATAGTTATCTCCCCTGAATCCATGGCTCACCCATGGTGCTGGTGCTGGTATGAATTTTTGCCTCTTCTAGGCTTGCATTTGGTCTCAGTTTTCTGGAGGCTTTCAAGTTAAGAGATGGGCTTTTTTTTTTTTTTTTTGCCATTGTTTTAATTGCTTCTTTTCCCCTTTTTATTCCTCCCTTTATTCCTCCCTAACTTTACTGGTGTCCTCATGTATTCCCTGGAATAGCAGTCCAGATGTTGATACTGTACTGTGCACATTGGGATGTCTGCTTTGTGATCATAATTAAAGTTCTCGAGGATTCAGTGCTCAAGTCAGATTATTTGGGTTTCTTTCTGGCATTGTGGTGTGTCTTTTTTTTTTTTTTTTTTCTTCCTCTACGTCTAGTTTAATAGTTTCCTATAAAGATAGGACCTCAGGCAGCAGGTCAGCAACATTTTTCACTAATTTGTCCTTTCAAGAATGATTACTGGGTAGACCTGTACTTTAACCTGGGACTTCAAGCAGTGATCTTAATTGTGGTTCTTCTCTCGAATGTGGACTCTTAGTGAAGGAGCCTAAATGCAGGCATACTGTCAGTTGGGGGAAAAGCGCCTAAGCCCTGCTGTGTTACTGTGTGGGGTTTTTTTCCTGTTTTTATATTTTCTCTATCAGTGCTCTATATTTTAAACAGGTAATATGCGTTAAGGCATAAATCGTCATGCCATCTCAATTAGGGAGTTTCAGTGCTTTCTATTTAATCAACTGGTATTCATTAACTTCACAAAATTAAAATTAAAACCGACAGAAATATACTACTAATACATTCATAAGAAATAAACCAGTTCATTATGTTTTAGGGGGCAGTATATGCATATTGTTCTGACATACTAAAATTAACAATAAAGGTTTCTGTTTTGTCTTTGTCTTCCCTATCAAAGAGTTTAGTATCCAAATTTAAAAGTATTTAACAATTTTGCAGGAATTTGAGTTAATACAGGTAAACCTGGATTAAATGAATGTTTTCAAAAAATTATTTGCTAAATACGACCTTTAATAAGAATATGGCCAAACCCAAAGTAATAACATCGGGTACGGGTAAGGATGTGGAACAGTAGGAATTCTTCCTTACCGGTGGGCATAAAAAACAGTGCAGCTACTTTGGAAGATAGTTGGCTGGTTTCTTAATGAACAAAGCATACTCATTTAAAAAAAAAAATCTTACCATTGCAGCCAGCAATTGTGCTCCATGATGTTTATCCAAGTAAGTTGAACACTTGTCCACAGGATAAACCGCCCACAAATGTTTATAGCAGCTTTGTTCACAATCGCCAAAACTTTAGGCAGCCATGTTGTCCTTTGGTAGGTTAATAGATCAATAAACTGTGGTCCATCCACACCATGGGAATATTGCTCATCACTAAAAAGAAATGAGCTTTTAGGCCATAAAAAGACATGAAGGAACCTTAAATGCATATTCCTAAGAGAAAGAAGCCAATCTGAAAAAGCTATATAGTGTATGGTTCCAACAATATGACATTCTGAACAAGGCAAAACTGTGCAAACCATAAAGAATCACTGGTTGCCACGGTTTGAAGGGAGGGATGAATATGTGGAGCACAGAGGATTTTTAGGGCAGTGAAACTAATCTATGATATTGCAATGATGGATATATCTCATTATCCTCTTGTAAAAATCCATAGACTGTACAACCCCAGGAATGAACCCTAATGTAAACTGTGGACTGTGGATGATCATGTAACCATGTAGGTTTATCCACTGTCACAGATGTACACCTCTAGTATGGGATGTTGATAGGTGGGTAGGCTGTGAATATGTGGGGAGAAGGAGTATATGGAAAATCTCTGTATGTTCTTCTCAAGTTTTCTGTGAACCTAAAACAACTGTAGAAAATAAAGTGTACTTCAAAAAATATTTACCAACACAAATCATGTTGTTTTAAGCACAGTTTTAAAACATGCTCAGTGTAGTACCATATGCTCATGAGTGTACAATAATTCCTTTGAAACTGCTTATCTTCAAACATGTATATTTAAATAAGACTTGTCCATATAATAGCAGGTACTTTATTTTCTCCTTTTGCATATATTTAATATGATAATTAATTCAACCTGGTATTATTCTGGCTGCTAGTCAAAGCCTCATACGTGTTTGTTAATTTGCCACTTGTTCCTTATACAACATCTTGGCTATTTAATAAGCACTTGGAAAAGTCAAGAGAGTCCTGCCCCAGCATGGGTCTTAATTGAATATGTACTGCATAATAGAATTAAATTCAGAACAAGCCATCAGTGGCAGATGATCCTTCAGTTACGAACAAAGCTTCGGTGGGAGGGATGGTGTAAAGGTGATAAAGTGATGGCAGCAAAGGGCTTTGGAATATTGTATGATAGGATTATATAATGGCTTTAAGGACACCCCAGGCTAAAAGTGGACCAAGTCCTCTCTGGGGCCGCCCGCTCTCATTTATTTGTGAGTCCTTTCACTGTAAAAACATAAAGATTTTTAGATAAAGGTTTCTATCATCTTCTCCCAATTTCTTTGGAGAATCTTTGAAACCCTGCCTCTGAGAAAATTAAGGAAGGTAATAATAATGTGGGTAGATGGTATCAAAATGCTCAGTGTGTTGTTGTTGTTGTTGTTGTTTTGTTTGATCACAGCTATCACTAATAGCAGAACTTGTGGTGTTGAGGATTAAGTTTTTGGTACAGGTAGTTCTCAGGTGGCTGTGTGATAACATATTTAAACATTTACAATATGCTTCCAAGCTGGAACACTTTGATGTCGTTCTGTCTGTAAAATAAATGGTATTGTGTAAAACATTACAGCAGATCTTGTAGAGTGAGTTGACAGGATGGCAGCATAGTTACTCACAGTTCAGACGACGACAATATAGAATGTAATGAGCCATAATGCTATTAGTTTTCCCTTGAGAATTTTCATGTTGTATTTTGTACAGTCCTTAAAATATCATGCATAAAACATTGTGCTGAAACAATAGCAAGTTTTATATTCATAATGTCATTAGGAGCCAACAGTTTAATAACCGTAGGAAACAATGGAAAATTTGCCTCAGACTCTTTTGGAAGGTGGGAACGAGAATAGCTGCTGCGTGAACGGTCCCGTCTGAAAGGCGCTCAGGCTAGATAAGTAGATACCGTAGTGTGACCCTTTGTTTTGCCGGGAATCTCTGTAAATGCCCGCTGGAGTGAACAGGGCATTTGAGGCTATGGCATCTTTAAGGAGAGGGTGAATCTATGGTACTCATCCTCGGTGCCCACCAGAAAAAAAAAAAAATGCATCCCTCAGGTAATGAATTGACTCAATGAAAGAGAGCAGGAGGCTTGGAAGAATAATGACTCCAGAATAGAATATGGAAATAACCATCGTATAGCAGCATTTGAAAAGAGCGTGGCTCTCTAATACCTTGGATTTGCTTCTGTTATGGTAGGACATAATTTCATCATTACGATTACTAACAGATGGAGTGATACATTTTGTTTCCAAATACTAACACAAAAGAGCAAACCACAGAACTTGATGAGAAGGATGCTACATTTGATATTTACTAGTGTATATGTGGCGCTAGACAAGTACTGAGAAATTAATCTCTTGGAATGAGCCACCATCGAACACTTCTGTCAAGTAATGCCATTTACTTTCCTTATTAACATAGTGAGCGATTCTGTTGGATCACTTAGCATGGTGAGCTTATTAGGAAAATAACATTGGTTCGAGCAAAGAACTCCTGTGACCTTTCTAAATGAAAATAGCATGATGCTCAAAATAATTGGTGGAAGGACCATCTCTACACACAAAGTGGTTTTGTGCAATCAACTGCCATACTGAGAAGAAACTTTGTTTTTTGTTTTTAATGTTTGGAATGCTGAAGATTTTTCTGTTTCTTTTCTATTTTAATTAAAGAGAATGAAAGTTGTATTTACATTAAATGCAGACAGCACCCTCCTTCCTGCAGTGAGTGTTTCTCCCAAATGGCTACCTTTTCCCACCTTGGTCTTCAGGAAACCCTTGATCACACTCTAAGAGCAGTTAGGCCTTTTTGAAAATAGGAAAATCAAAGGGAAGTTACATTTAAGATCTCAGAATTTTTGCATATATCATAAAATGATTACTAGGAATGCATTACTCAATTATGTATTCATAAATGGGCTAAAACATCTAGATAAAACGTGGTTAATGCTGAAGAAACTCGTTTATAAGAAGGACTGGGAAGAATCCGTAGTGGTCTGCTTGATCTCAGTATCCTAATACTGTATCCCTTGTGAGTAAATAAAACAGTGTGTTTACCATCTAATGATTAAAACAGCGAGTAAATAATTTTGAGTAAGGCATACTTAATCATTTTCTCAAATATCTTTCTAAGCCACATGTTCAGATGAAACAAAAAAAAATTACTTTGTAAACATTGATATCTGAAACCTGAAACTAAAATATATAGGAATATATTTTGTCCTTCAGAGATGTGACACTCTCAGTTGAAAAGTCAGCTTCTATTTTAAATCAGGATTTATGTGTAGTTTATGATTGGTTTAAAATATAAATGTTTTATACCCCTTCTTGTCTAGCACAGAATGAAATCATCTTGAAGGATTTTTATTAATCACATAAGTTAGAAGCCATATGTTTCAAGGAAAAAATATTTCCAAGAAATAGAGGTCTACTTGAGGCTTGACCCATGTTACCATCAAACCCAAGCATAATTTGCTCTGTGTGGCTGTTGAAAATTATGTTTTACATATCATTTACTATCCATTACACTGTATTACATCATGACTACTCACTGTTTTGTCTTTCATTTGTACCTATTTGTTCATATTTTTAAACTAGACCAAAAATTTCTGGAAAGACATTTGTTGCCATATCCCCATAATGTACCACATTGCAGATGGGAAATAATTCGACAATTAGGAGCGTATGAGATCATTTATATTTTTGTGTATAAATGTGTAAAAAGACTTTCCCTTGATTATAGTTATAAATATTATGAAGTATAACTGAGCTTGTGAGACTATCAATAAACCCAAGTGTCTATGAAATGTAAAGTCTAGCTCAAACATATGATTAAACTGTCAGTAGTAAAAGGAAAATGTAGAATCCTACTTAAGTTGTAAAGTTTTTCTTCCTTGGTACATATAATTACCCAGAAATCAGTCTTTACCCAATATCTATTTAATGTGAGGAGCCATAGGATAATTTTAAAGCTCATATATAAGTCCTAAAGGAATGAGGAATACAGGATAGGAGAGGATTATTCTGTGATGCCCTGTCTTCCAGTAGGAAATCGTGGAAGTCTCCTGAATGAGAAGTCCTGGGAATAGACTGAATGGGGAAGAGAGTACTAGAGGTTTACATTGCTACCTATCCTATTTTACTGAGGTCTGTGCCACTAAAAATTTGCATCATAGCCTTCTAGGAAGGCATGTGTGTATGGACTAACTAAAAGTCCAGCCATTTTTATGATAGTTCAGATCATAAAAATCACTAATGGATAATAAGGTATTTTATTTTTCTGTTTTTCTTAAGTGCAGCATTGCATAAAATCAAGGAAATAAACACTTAATTCAGTTAAAGAATTCTTCTGGGTAGGCCACAGCACATGAGAATTCTAGAGTTGGAATTCATTTGGAAGATTATCCGGACTGTTGACAGATAAGTATACGGTTGGGGTGGACCAAGAGGTTAAGGGACTTGCCTAAAGTCTTGAAATTACCGGTGCATCAAAACCACACATATATTCTTCCTCCTTAGTCTCCTTGCTAGTGTTATTTCTTTTTTTGTTTTTAATGTTCCTGTTGGAACACAGGATAGTTCGCTTTTTACGTTTTTGACGAACCTTCATACTCTATTCTGGAGTGGCCGCCTCTTTTAAATGTAACAGCCTTTCTACACCATGAAGTTAGGCCTAAGTATAGAGAACGATAACGTATAAGAATAATAAAATGATTGAAAAAATTCTGTTGTTACATGTTACGCAAATGTTCATCTTTCCCATTGTTCATTAGTAAACCAAATATGTCTTTCACATGCTTTCGTCCTCCACATAACATGTCTTAGGGTTTTTGTGATTACATTTGTTTGAAATGTTCTTGATATGAATAGTTTGCTTTTCTTCACTGTTTGACACGCTTGATATTTGGAGGGAAACAACTGTCTTGATAAATGAATAGTTAAAACATTATTTTCTGGTTTCCAGATTATATTGAATAAAAATAGTACATTTTTATGTATATTTATATATTTGTCTTCTGTACATAAACACACATATGTATTTGTATTATGGAGTTAAACCGCTTGTGGAATATTATACAGAAGTAATAATAGTCTGCATAATTTAGGCAGTCACAGGCCTTAGCAAGCTTAGAAACCATAAATCTCTGACATTGTACTCTTCTATCCATTAGGAATTCCCGGATGGATTTAGAACAAGGCCAAATCAATGTTGCAGTGTGTTTCAGTTGTAGAAACTAGACTTGTAATCTTTCTGAGTGGCTTTTTTTTATTACAAAAAAACAGTATCCTTAGTTTTGGGGTTTGATCTCTACACTGTTGACACAGACTACGTTTCCAAACATTGACAGTCTTTGTTCTATTCTTCATGGATTACAGAATATGCCAGATGTGTAGAATTTTCCTGGAAGAGTTGGAGTTACCCAAAAGTCATTAAAAAGTTGAAAAATGAAAGCATTACTGTTATGATACAAAGTAGTACTCATTGAAACTGAAATTCTTACACTTGCATACAGTACTTAGCTATTGTGGCTGTGCAGCTCTCTAATCTTATGTTCACACTTAGGCCTCACCATAAAGCATTTGTTACATTAAAAATAAGGAGGACAAACTGAAAACTAATAAAAGACAATGGAGAACACATCTGATTTACCTGGTAAATGCTCCTTTTATCTTTTGGTCAATGAATAGAAAAAAGGTAATTTTAGTAAGTTATTATCAACAAGAAAGATAAATAAACACAATGTATGCCGTTTTATTTAAGTTCTTGAATATTCAAACTAAGTTGTTTCCATTAACTTTCTAATTCATTGCCTGCTTTTTCCCACTTTTTCCCAGAAACTGGTTTTTGGTCATTGATTTTTTTTTTTTTTAGTTGAGAGAGACAGAGAGAGGGAGGGAGGGAGGGAAGAGGAGAGCACGCACCAGTGGAGGAAAGGGGCAGAGGGAGAGAGAGAGAATCTCAAGCAGGCTCCACGCCCAACACACAGCCTGACACAGGGGTCTATCCCAAGACCCTGGGATCACGACCTAAGCCAGAATCGAGAGTCAGATGTTAAGTTGACTGAGCCACACAGGTGCCCCTAGTCATTGTTTATTTTCTTATTTCTCACTTTACTGAGCCCTAAAATTAGCCACGCACATTTAGCTTAAGTACTGGTACAATGTATAATAAGCTAGTATTATAGAAGTACATTAGTTCTAAACAATAATGAAGAAGCAAAAAGTTGTATATTTATAAGCCACATTCTAGGATTCCAGGGGAAATATTTCCATTATAATAATGTTAATGGGGTGCCTGGGTGACTCAAGTAGTTAAGCGTCCGACTATTCATTTCAGCTTAGCTCAAGGTCACACGGTTCATGGGACTGAGCCCTGTGTCAGGCTCTGTGCTGGGTGTGGAGCCTGCTTGGGATTCTCCCTCTCCCTCTTTCTCGGCCGCTACCCTGTTCACACTCTGTCTCTCAAAATAAATAAACTTAAAAAAGGCAAGCTAGTTTCTATTATTTATGAATTAAATTTATGCATGGGAAAAAAGTCACATATCTGATAATAGAATGTACAAATAATATGCTTTTTTGTGTGTAGGGTGGCAAGAAGAATAGACCAAAAAGTTGTATTTACCCCATTCATCATGCTATGTTTGGAAGTTATTTAAAACATAAGAACATCTTGATAATCTGTTTTGAAAACATGTTTTACATGGCCTCAAGAACCTAGAGCTTTCCAATATACTTTAATTATGTAGTGCATTATAAAATAAAGCTTCATTTAGATTATGTTAGGCCATTTTATAATATAACCAAATGTGATATATCCTTTTATTTCATTTTAGTCCTACAGTGTTAGATAAGCTCAGTTGTGTTCAAGAAACTATGTTTTTGTAAACAGGATGGATGCTAATTCATTCTTTATTAGTCTTGAGGGGAAGTAAATTCTGACACACTGCCTACTCTGTTGCAAAACTAACCAAATCAAACAATTTATTCCACAACTGACCAATTCAGAGAGAAAACAAACCAAGCTAAAGTATCATTTTAATTTAAATTACCAACTTGTAAACTCTGAGAATAAATAGTTAGAGATGAACTCAAAGTCTAAATAATATTTATTTTTATGTTGAGCTGTTGCTAAGTTTCACTATATTTGACCAAACCAACCTGACTCTGTGCTTATGTAATTGTGAGCAAGCTGACATCTGCATGTGAGTACTTACTTCGGATTTTATGGTGATCATATTGCTATCAACATGATTTACAATTATACAGGAAGTAGCAATACTTTGATTTTGCTGACTTTCTTACTCCGTAATGTGATCTATGTTTTACATAATCAAAAATCAACTCTCCATACCAGTGGTTAGCCAAGGAATGGCAATTTTAAAAAAGCAAGAAGTTTTTTTAAAATTGGATTTTATTATGAAATTCCTTTTTACTTAAACTCTGGTATGCATCTCATCAGGGCTGATAGAAGTTTCTGAATCATTATAAAATCTCTTGAGTAGAAGTAATAATGGAACACATGAAGGGATTTCCATGCTTTTTCCCCCCTATGAAATGTTGAGATTGGTTAATCTTCATTACTTTACTGTCTTCCTACCATTGGAGAATAGCACTTGTGTATGTCAAACTTGAAATCGAAACCACTTGAGGTCTGTGTTAAATTTCAGATTCTGATATGGTAGGTTTGAGGTGTGCCTGAGTTTCAGCATTTTTAATGAAGTGATACTGTTTTGTCATGAATAGCAAAGGTATATGTAGACAGTGACATTCAGTATTGATTAAACTTTTCACTTAAACCTAGATAGCACTTAACAACCTTGGTAATTGCTACCCCATTCTTACTTTAGCAAATTTTTGTAAACATCTCAAACCCTCATAAAGATTATGATAGTACAAAGCCTAGGGTTTCAAGTTGGATATAACATTATTAAAAAGCCTCAGTTCCAACTTTGGGCAAATTTCTCAATTCACTGGATCTCGATTTTCTTATCAGCAAAATGCAAATGATCCTGCCTGTGTTACATGGGGATGATGCTTTAATATGCCACAAGAATCATCTAAAATGAACAGTAGCTAACATGGAATTTAAAGTACGAGATTCCTCCTGCAAACGCCATGGTTTGTTTATATAACTCGGTGTGTGTGTGTGTGTGTGTGTGTGTGTGTGTATATGTATATATATATATATATATATATATATATGTTACAGGTAGATATAGTAGATACATACATACATTAATATATACACAGAGCATGCATGTGAGCTAGAACAAGCAAAGAGACAGTGGTCTTCAAAGGTATAAAATGTATGAGTTCAAGAGAGTACAGACCTCCAAATGAACTCTTCACCATCTTACATTTTAACATTTATTGAGGTCTTATTGATATATTAAAAAATGCACATATATAATGTATACAATTTAATGGGTAGTCTTTTGAATTTAGTCTTTTGAATTTAGTATTTGGTAACCTGGTTGTGGGGTTTGGGAAAAATTCTAATTTAGATCCCTTCCAATTGATATACCATAGTACTTTGCAAATGATAGATTCAAGAAGGAATAAATTTGTTCCTGCTGGAAGTTTTGTCACAGGACAATTTTCACATTATAGGAGTGGAAATTCATTTAGAACTGGCTGGCAGGTTAATTTGAAATCAATTCAAGAACTATGAATGCCTATTGTTAACTATTTTAGTTTGAAAACTCTGTAGGCTAATGATAGATGGCATGCTGTGATTGTGCATGTGTCCGTGTGTGTGTGTGTGTGTGTGTGTGTGTGTGTGTGTGTGTACACGAGAGAGAGAGAGAGAGAGAGAGAGAGAGAGAGAGAGATTGACATGCTGATATATGCTTCATCACTGAATTTTTAAATAGAGGAATTAAGTTATTTTAACTTGCAAAAATACAAAATATATTAAAATAAAGCAATAACATTTATGCTTTTATACAAATAATATTAAAAAATGAGATATTAAAAAATGAGAACAGTGAGATTGTCTGTTTTTTTAATACCCATCTCACTTCATATCTAAAACAGAGTGCTGTAATCCGCATGTCAATGAAGTATTTCACTTATTCCTATATTTGGTTGTTACTGCTGAGTGACATGGAAATCCTATTTCACAAAGGTTTGTGTAGCAAAGATTAGAGTGCTCTACAACTACTAAATTGTTTCATTTCATACAAGCATTTACCTCAAATTTTTGGTGATAGGACTAATACCATGTATAATCACTTTAAAGTATTCTAGTCTTTTGTTGACTTGATGCATGAACAGCTTGAGGGACAGTTAATCCCTCCTTATATCAAACTCCTTTTTGTTTGTATCACAGATAGGTGGGAGATGAGTTGATGAAATATACATATTTAATGAATAAGACACATCAAATAGTACTACAAATATATGTAACTGGCGGACAAAAACTATTCCTATCCTCACCATCCGTGGAGTTACTTCTAGGACAAAAAGATTGTAAAGTTAGAGATTGCAGGAAATTGTCCTATCCTGGAGTTTGATCAGGCTGCCAAAATATAGAAGAGTTTGCCAGGTTTTTATGTGGCAAAAGAGTTACCATCTTACTGGTAGGTGGCTCTGTAAAGGCCCCCCCCCTTTTTTTTATGCTTCTGGAGTGCCTTTCAGGACATAATCAAAACTGGGAGGAAGAAACAAAATATTGGCACTTGCTTTGTGTAGTAACATAAGATGGCAGGGGCAAATGAGCAGATTGTGTGCAAGTTGGAAAATGTTTCTCTTCTTCAGTGTGAATTATTCTGGAGTATACTTAATAATAAATGGAGACTGAGGCACCTGGTTAGCTCATTCAGTTGAGCATCTGAGTCTTGATTTTGACTCACGTCATGATCCCGGGGTTGTGGGATCAAGCTCCATATTGGGTTCCATGCTGAGCCTGCTTGGGATTCTGTCTTTCTTCCCTTTACCCTGCTCACTCTCTCTCTTTAAAGAAAAAAAATAATAATGATGATAAATGGGGGCTATAGGAGATGTATGAATCCTGGAGAAAAAGATCATTTTCAAAGGATACAGCCTCTTGCATCAGGCTGCCTAGGTTCATATCTACCTTTCACTAGCTTTGTGTCCTTTAACAACCTTGAGATTTCCACCTATGTAGCTTCTCTGAGCTTCCATTATGTCGTCTGTAAAATGCTGATAAAAATGAACGCCTATGTTATGGAGTTGTTGTGAAGATTAAATTTCCATATTTCCCTGAATCTAAGAAATTGTCAATCATATGACATCATTTTGTGTACCACTACGAAAGAAGAAAAAATAAAGTAACCCCTAAACTGTACGCACCGATGCTTTTAAATATATACTCAATCTTAGAAATAATAAAAAGTGAAATAGGTCATCTCAGCATCCATCAAACCTAGTAGACAGTACTGGTAAGGTACTTAAATCAGTATTTGGCACATATTAATTGCTCAGAATTTGCTGTCATGGGATAGAATTTCTCTCAGGGCAGATCATGTTTCCCACATAGAAAATGGAGGCCTTCTAAAAGGGATGACTCACAACAGGCTTCAGTGTGGAAGAGCAAACGTCGAAACTGGACAGTGTTCGCAAAGGACCCTTGTGTAAGGTTTCATTCCTTCCAGCTCTTCTGTTGCACCACACAGAGGTAAAAGCCCTTTTATAGTGGACCATTTTGCATTCCTCCCCCGCCTCCGAATTCTCTTTAATTATCCCCATGTACAAGTCATGCAAGGCCTGTGCTCCCACCCAGTTCCGTGTGGAGTTTGCGGAGACCGCAGTGGGGAGCATTTCACCAGGAGCTGGGACCCAGGCAGTGCAGCTGATGCACACTAGGAATAGCACTGTCCAATAGCTCCACGTGGTGTCAAGGTTGGCCTTGAGCAGCTTTGTAAGAAAGAGTCTCTGAGAGTGATAAGGAGGGAACCACACCCAGAGAAGTAACTACCAGGGGATTTGTGATTTAGGAATAAATGTGAGGAACAAAACCTCTTTCTCCAGGATTTTATTTCTTTTTCACTTGTTTTTAAGTGTTTATTTTTGGAGAGAGAGAGAGAGAAAGAGCGATTGAGCGCCAGAGCACGAGTGACCTCGAGCAGAGGAGGAGCAGAGAGAGAGGGAGACACAGAATCTAAAGCAGACTCCAGGCTCTGAGCTGTCAGCCCAGAGCCCAGCATGGGGCTGGAACCCACAAACTGCAAGATCATGACCTGAGTTAAAGTCAGATGGTTAACTGACTGAGCCACCCGGGCACCCCTCTTCCTCCAGGATTTTAGAGAAAGGTGACTGTTAGAATGGCAGAAGTGGCTAATGGTTAGTTGGCATAAGTGATGAAATTTTTTCACAGTATATACAGTCTAGACTACTAGTGGTCATTGAATCATGTTAGTGATTTTCCTCTATTGCCTCGCTTTTGAAAAGTATATCTTTATATTTCTGATATCAGAATATACAACAATAGTGATAGTATTAATACTTCTAGCTAACACACAGAATGTACTATGTTCCAGGTGCTATTCTAGATACGTACAGTTTACTACGTTACAAGTGCATTACTGGTGTTAATTCAGTGGTAAGTCTGTGAGCTGGGTGCAGTTGTTATCCCTCACATAACAGTTGAGGAGACTGAAGTATGGAAAGGTTACTTCTCCAAAGTGTCAAATGTCCACAAACACACACACACGTATATGGCCACATGGACAAGAACGATTAGGTAGCAGAGATGGGCAGCATGGTCCTAACCATTACATTCTTAAACAATTTCACAAGACCATGGGATCGACATTCCTTCCCCCAAACAGTTTCTAAGCCAGTGATAACTTTACAACCTTATGGTAGCCTGAAGTTTAGAAAATGAATATGGTGACTGCATTGTGCCTACAGTCCTGTTCTTGTCTACCTACCTGTATCCAGGACCCCCAAGGGCCGTGGCAGTGGGCATGGATGTTGGCTTCTCCTGTGCATCTGAGTCTCAGCTGTGGCAAAAAGTGAGCTTGAGCAAGATTATTTTAATTAAACGTTTTATTTTGACTTAATTGTAGAATTAAGGAGTGTTGTAAAGTATAATACAAAAAGATGTTGTATAACATTTACCCATTTACCCTCTACTGCTCTTATCTTGGAAATAAATAGTAAAATATCATGACATTTTAGAATGAATCCATCTTAATCAGAGTTCCCAGATTTTTCCTTGTGTTCCTGTGTGTGTGTGTGTGTGTGTGTCTGTGGATTCGAAGAAATTTTTTAAAAAAATTTTTAGGATTCATTTCTGAGAGAGCGCAAACAGAGGAAGGTCAGAGAGAGGCAGACACAGAATTCGAAGCAGGCTCCAGTCCCTGAACTGTCAACACCGAGCCCAATGCGGGCCTCAAACCCATGAACGTGAGATCATGACCTAAGCCGAAGTCAGATGCCTAACCAACTGAGCCACCCAGGTGCCCCAGAATCCAATGCAATTTTAAAACATGTGGGATAGTGCCTCCACCGCTATAGACAAAATTCAGATCACTTGCATGACCATGGGGTCCCTCCCACTGCCTTTTTATGCCAACACCCATTTTCCTCCTTCCACCCTGTCCTGTCCTAACCCATGGCAACAGTCTGTATTTCATGTCTATAATTGTGTTATTTCAAAAATACTACGCTAGCAGAGTAGTATAGATTTGGAATTGGCAGCTCAGCCTAGTTGTCTTCAGATGCATCTAAGTTACTGCGTGTAGCAAATAGTTTCCTTTTTTCTTGTTTAAGAAAATTGAAGTATAGTTGACATACAGTGTAATGTTTCAGGTGTACACCATGGTGAATCACCAATTCTCTGCAGTATGCAGTGTTTACCACAATAAGTGTAGGTACCATGTATCATCATACAAGGTTATTACAACATTATTGACTGTGCTGTACTTTACATCTTTGTTTCTAACTCATTTTATAACTGGAAGATTGTATCCCTTAATATCCTTCACATATTTCACCCATCCCTTCCCCCACCCTTAGCCTTGGAACTACTAGTTGGCTCTCTTTATTCACGAGTCTGATGATTTTGTTGGTTCATTTGTTTTGTTACATTCCGTATGTAAGTGAAAGCATATGGTATTTGCTAATATATATTGCTGATTCATTTATTATGGATATCCCAGCGTTTATTAAAGGGGCAGAGAAAGAGAGGGAGATACAGGATCCTAAGCAGTCTCTAGGCTCTGAGCTGTCAACACAGAGTCTGACGCGGGGCTCGAACCCAGGAACCACGCGATCATGACCTGAGCCGAAGTCGGACGCCCAACCGAGTCACCCAGGCACCCCGGTTGGTTGGTTGGTTGGTTGGTTGGTTGGTTGGTTGGCTGGTTGGTTGGTTGGTTTTTAAAAAGCCACACAACTATTTTCCAGAGGTGGCTCTAGCATTTTACAGTCTTAGCAGCAATATGTAAGTCATCTAGTTTCTTAACATCCTTGTCAACATTTGGTGTTGTCACTATTTTTTATTTTAGCCACTCTGGTTAGTTTGTAGTTTTGTCTCACTGTGGTTTTAATTTGCATTTCCTTAATGCCTAGTGATGCTAAATATCTTTTTTATATATTTATCATCTGTATATATTCTTCAGAAGAATGTATTTTTTTCAGTTTTTTTCCCTATTTTCTTTTTCTTTTTTCCCTGTTAGAGCAAGTGAGAGAGTAAGTGGGGTGGGGGAGAGGGGGAAGAGAAAGAGAATGCCAGGAAAGCTCCACATTCAGGGCAGACCCTGACCCAGGGCTCGATCACACAACCCTAGGATCATGACCTGAGCTGAAATTAAGATTTGGATGCTCAACCAACTGAGCTATCCAGGAGCTCCATCCCATTTTCTAATTGAATTTTATTTTTTTTTACTTTTGACTTTTTAGTTACATATTCTAGTTACTTATCTAGGTCAGCAAAAGTGATAAGCAGGTATTTTCTTATAGTTCATATCATTTCGTTCATCTTCTTAACAGGTTACTTCCCAGAGCATGACTTTTAAAATTTTGATGAAATTTATTTTATTAATATTTCTGTTTATGGGTTGTGCTTTATATGTTAAGCATAAAAAGTCTTCACTTCAGTCACAAGTATTATCTCATATATATGTATACTACTAAAATATTTATCATTTTATATTTAACATGTCAGTTTTGCATAAAGGGTTAAACATAAGTCTACTTGCTCCGGTGCCCTTTCTTGAAAAGACTATCATTCCTTCATTGAATTGCTTTTACAACTTTAACAAAACTTTGTGGGTATGTTTGTACCAGTTTATTTCTGGGTTCTCTGTTCCATTGCATTGATCTAAAACTCTACCCCCCACCATTTCCAACTCTCTTTCTTATAATTGAGTAATAAGTCTTAATATTGACCAGCATGATTCCTGTCACTTTTTCTTAGTCAAGGTTGTTTTAGCTATTATGGGGTTGTGTCATTCCATATAAATTTTAGAATAAGCTTGTTTGTGTCTATAAAAATAACCTTGCTTGTGTTTTGATAGGAATTTCATTAAAACTACACATCAACCTAGAGAGAATCAACATTTTCACCACATTGAATCTTCCAGTCTCTTAACACGGTGCATCTCTCCACTTAGGAGATCTGACTTCTTACATGATGCTTTGCTTTCTAACAGTGCCTGGCATTGGGATTAGATTGTGTTTTCATGTTTCTACTATCCGTATAATGGCGTTATTGTCTGTTATGCATGTGATTAGAAAAAGAAAGGGAAAATAGGAAAGGGTCCAAAATTGCAGTTTTGAAAGGGAACCAATTTTTAAAAATTTAAGTCACTGTATCTAAAAATATACCATATGTGTATGATGTTGTAGTAATTTTAAATGATAAGGTTATAATTGTTTATAGACAGATTGATAGAGACCTATAATTTTTCATGAATGCAAAACATCTTTCTAATTACATTAAAGTCATGCATCAGGGTGTTTCTTAATCACTTTTTTAGCCTACAGTTTTATGATTCATGTTGTAAAATGAAGACTGGTCCTTATATTCTAATATTTATGAATAATCCCTGTATATTAAAACAGACAACAAAGTAATTAGAGCCCAGTACTAAATTTAAAAGTGAATTAGAAATGAACTTTTAAGTAACTGAAAACCCTAAAGGCATTGTGTTACGTAAATAGGGAAGGGTCTGAGTCATTTTCTCCACTAAATGAATTATTTAGCTTAATTTAAAACATTCAGATTAATACAGCTTCACAGGTAATAACCTGGGAAAAACACAGGGTTGCTAGCTAAGATATTTATATAAAGTTCCCAACTTTATAGAGAAGAGGGAAAAAATTGGCCATTTTTGCCTCCCTTCCTCACAGTTATCTGTATCTCTTGAAATGGTTCTCCTGTGATGACATATATTTTTTAAGTTTTGATTTTAAAGCATCTTTTTATTTAAATGCCATGGGAAAATGTGTTAGCTTTTATTGGCTAGTTTAAGGGCGTAGATGCCAGAAAAAAAAATTAAAACCATTTAGAATCAAGCAGTTGATACTTGACATATATGTGTAACTCTGGAATAAGGTATTTCATCTGTCAGGGTGTTGCAGAGTGGAGTGTGTTTATGTGTGGAGTGATGTATTCATACACACGTGGACACATGGGCAACTGGAGGTCTTTTATCACTCACTCAAGTACATTGTCAACAGGTCAATCACTATATGACTCTTGTTTTAAACTCTGAGAAAATCCATTGCTTTCAGCCCTTACTTCTGGAGTGAAAACTTTATATACAAATCAGTATGGAGGTGGTAAGTTTTTATTTCAAGTTGTAATAAATATTGTATACTCAAACCACCAGATAAAGCCTTGAAAAATGTAGACATTGTTTGTATACACAGAAACATGCTTCGTTATGAATCCCATTCATTTTCATCTTCTACTTTATTACTTCAAAGGGAGGAGCTGTTGATGTTTCTGATCTCCCTGTGTCAGCCATGACCCTGGCAAGAAACGGAATCTAGCACAGATGGTTCAGTGAAACCCGGTAACGGGACTACTTTCAGAGCTATGGGCAGGTTTAAAGGAAACAACAACAACAAAAAGGGCTGTTGGGGTTCATATATACTACCAGCAGTAGGAGACTGTTAAATGTCCCCCTACTCAGGTCTGAAGGATCAAGCAAAGGAGGTAGCATTTTCTAAATTCAGTAAGAGAGCATTGGAAGAGGGGATTCCTAACAGGACATTTAGGACTGTAAGCTGCCACTGTGAGAAATAAGGCCCCAAGAAGATGCAGTGGAATGGGGAAGAGATGCCTTTCTCTTTGCCTGCCTTTTTTTCTGATGGGTGTGCTGCCCATTGGCCCAAATCAACCAAGAGTAGTCAGCAAAGGATCTAATGAAATGTAACATATGGGGGATCAGCCTTGCAGGCACAGAGTAAAGCAAAGAAGGACATAAAAGTGGTTGGGTTCATACCAGCAAGAAGACAGGAGAATAAAATATTCAAGGCATAGAAAGAAAAAAAAAACACCAACCTAGAATTCTGTATCATTGAAATTATCTCTCAGAAGTGAGGGAGAAATAAATACTGTATCAGACAAACCAACACTGAGAGGATTTGTTGCCAGTAGATTTGCCTTACAAGAAATGTCAGAAGTACTTCGGAGAGAAAGAAAATGATGTAGCTCAGAAACTGGGATCTACTTAAAGGGAAAAAAAAAAAAAACACTAGAGAAGGGCTAAATGAAAGTAAAATAAAATCTTTTAATTTTCATACTCCTAATAATGTAATAGATATCTGTCCAAAATCATAATAGCAATAATGTATTGGGTGATTAGAGCTTACTGATAAAATCAATGAATGGCAGCAATGTTACAAATTTCAAGGAGGAGAGTGGAATAGTTTGTTATATATAATGTAGCTGCACTAGCTATGGGGAAAAATTGATTGCAGTGGGGAGCAGAGAGAAAATGTCATAATTCCCTACTTTAGTCAATGTCAGAACTGTCCCCTAGCTAGTTCAAGTTCAAGTTCACTTATTTTTAACCATAAATTATTTCATTTTATTCTTTTCCTAATAACTGAATGAAAATAGAAAAAAATGGGGTCTATAAAGTATAAGTGAGAACCTAATACAGTTTCTCTTTTCTAATGGATTTAACTACTACTAGCCTTGTCTCAATATATTTTTTCAAATAATATTTTTCTACAAACCTCCTTTTCAAGAACCAGTTGTATTATTAGATTTCCCTGTCTTCAAATGGAGGATTTATTCAAATAGCCCTTCCCCCCCCCCCACATCACCTTTTTTTATTGTTTTACAAAGAGGGACTTATACCTATCTTTAATCTTACTCTGTTCTCCAGTTTTCTAAAGGTATACCTCAGAATTGGGAAATCCTAAAAAGTACTTCATTCGTGAATGTGACAGGAAACATAACTTGAGGGGCACCTGGCTGGCTCTTTGGTGCAGTCCTTGATCTCGGAGTCATGTATTTGAGCCCCAAATGGGGTGTAGAGATTATTTAAGAAATAAACTTTAAAAGAAAGAAACATGTACCTTTGAAGACAAAGATGATAATGAAAAAGGCATATGTGCACACACATACACACGCACCTACATACATATTAAACCCAGGTTTAGTAACTTAGCAGACTTCTTAATATCCCAAATAAAGCTAAAAAATAAAGCTAACACTGAAACTTGACAATAAAATGTTTACTTTTTTAAAAAGTGGTGAAGGGAGTATGAAAGCTTTGATTGTTTTGAGAAGTTAATTGAATCCAACATATTATAGGAATGTAAACAATGGCATTTAATATAATATGGGTTATAGGCTATATTCAAGTCATGATACTTATGAATTTTTGAACACTTGAAAAAAATTAAACCTAACTTTATGATATAAACCTGTATCGACTTATTTTCTGTAATCCTCCTCTAAATTCAGACCATTTTTGAAACCTCATTTAAAATCAAGTAAAATACTCTCTGTGGTTTCCGTAACAGGCTCCCACTTTCAGGCTTCAGTGAGTAACTATATTGCTTATGGGGCTCAGGAAAATTTTTGAACCAAATTATAAATGGTCATTATTTCAGAGGTTATTTTCATTTTTTTTTAAGTATTAAGAGTTTCAAAATAGAATGCCACTCAATTAGAGACTCAATCTGAATGAAGTCCCCACCCCCCAGCTCTGGGACTGTATTAGAGAAAATAGCATGTGTAGGTTCACCTGGTTCACAATTCCTCTTTAATCTTGCCTCCCCAGAAGATTTGTCAGGAGACTAATGAAGCCTAAGTGTCAGGGCCCCTCCATTTCACAGAACTCTTCAAAGACACCGCTAAAGCCTCCAGATAGCCACATGCTTAAAAAATACCCAAAACTAAGAAGGTCCTCAAATTTTAGGCCCCGTATATTTGGATGAAGATCACTCTCATAACTCTCACACTCATTCTGAGAATGACCCACTCAGCCATCACAAAAAAATTGTCACGTATGTTATGGTTTTGGTATAGACGGAAACTTGTGATATTAAGGACACAGTAAATAGTGTAACAATTGCAGAGTTTGTTTTAACTTTTTTTCACAAAGAAATTAGCAAAGGATTTTGATTTCAGCCTACAAGTTTGGCTGAAGCTGCAATTTAAATGTCATCCACAGAGATTTATACTACTTCCGTTACTCTTTCTTGCACAGTAATAACTTGGTCTAGGTTTTCAGTACATTTACGGAATCTTTTTGAATATTAAGTAATGACAAAGTGTCATTTGGAGCACGTTCTCTCAAGATTCTCATATTTATTTTAAAAGGTACCCGGAATTCTTATTTGCAGATTTAAAGTCTTCTTGAACATTGTACTCTGTTACGATATTGTAACTTTGAACTGTGCTGCTATTATACAACCTAGGCCCTGTGGCTTTTAAAACAAAAAGGAGCAGGAGCACCTGGGGTGGCTGGTTGGTTGAGCATCCAACTCTTCATTTCAGCTCAGGTCATGATCCCAGAGCGATGGGATCGAGCCACACATCGGGCTCTGTGCTGAGCGTGGAGCCTGCTTAAGACTCATTCTCATTCTCTCCCTCACTTGCACATGTACTCTCTCTCTCTCTCTAAAAAACAACAACAACAAAGAGGAGCAATTGCAGAGACAATTGTAAACATATTATTGCTGTCATCTAATCTTCATTAGACTTTACAGTATGTTTTATCCTTACTTTGTGTGCATATATATTAGTGTCCCATACGAGGAGTCTGAAAACTTAGGATCGTGGGCCAAACTCAAGCCCCCATCTTTTTTATTTACTTAAACTATATATTTTTTACATAACTGTAGATTCATATAGAATTATAAAAAAAGAGGTCTTATGTATCATTTTACTTTGTTCCTCCCTGTACTAACATACTGTAAAACTATAATACAATATCACAGCCAGCTTATTGACATTAATTAGTACAATCAAGGTACAGAATATTTCCATCGTCACATGGAACCTTTATGTCACCCTTCTTTGTCCAGACCCATTATTTCCTTCCTGCCCCCACCTACTCCTTAACCCCCACAACCAGCAATGTGATACCCATTTGGATAACTTCGTTATTTCAAGCGTGTTATATAAGTGGGTTCCTATAGTATGTAACCTTTTAGGATTGGCTTGATTTACTCATGAAGATGATCTAGAGACTTTTCCAGATGGCTGTGTGTCTAAATAGTGTGTTCCTTTTTAGTTCAGAGTAGTATAGCACGGTATGGATGTGCCACACTTGGCTGAGCCTCTCTCCTTTTGAAGGGTATCTGATTTTCCAGTTTCTGGATATTACAAATACTCTGAATACTCATATACAAGTTTTGGTGTGAAAAATAATTTTAATTTCTCTGGAGTTAATGCCCTGGATCGAAATTGCTGGCTTGTATGGCATTTATGTGTTGACTGTTTACAAAGCTGCCCAACTCTTTTTCATAGTAGCTGTACCATTTAACATTGCCATCAACAAGGAACCCAGTATCTATAAATTCTTGGCAGCATGTAATATTGTCAGTATTTTCTAACTTAGCCATTTTGACCTATAGTTACATCTCCCTGTGATTTTATTTTGTATTTCCCTAACAACTAATGGTACTATCTATCACCTTATTTGCCATCTGTGTATTGTCTTTGGTGAAATATCTCTCTGAGTCTTTTGTCCATTTTGTAATGGAATTTTTTTGTGGGAGGTTGGTTTTGTTTGATTTTTGTGTCTTACGAGTTCTTTATATGTTCTAGTCTCTGCCTGAATATGTTGTTCGCAGACCTTATTTCCTTAGGTTGTCTTTTTATCCCCTGGGAGGAAAAGTAAAATGTTTGTTTCTGTCTAGTTGATTAGCTCTTCCTTTTATGGACCATGCTGTTAGCATAAAATCTAAGAACTCTACCTAGCCCTAGATCCTAAAGATTTTCTTATGTATATATTTTCAAAATACAGTTTCATGTCTCACATTTAAATTCATCATCCAGGGGAGCCTGGGTGGCTCAGCTGGTTAAGCATCTGACACTTGATTTCGGCTCATGATCTCATGGTTTGTGAGTTCAAGCTCCACAATGGTGCTCTGTACTGTCAACCCGGAGCCTGTTTGGGATTCTCTCTCCCCCCCCCCTCCCCTCCTCTGCCCCTCACAACTCACACTTTCCCTCTTTCTCTCAAAATAAATAAATAAACTTAAAAAATAAATTTATCATCCATTATTAGTTAATTTTATATAAGATGGCACACTTAGGTTTTCTGGCACCATTTGTTGTTCATTGGTATTTGTGCCACTGAATTGTTTCTGGATCTTTGTCTAAACCAGTTGGCCATATTTGTGTGGTTCTCTAAACTCCCATTGATCTTTGAGTCTTTGCAACCACCAGTGCCACACTAGTGCCTCACTATCTTGATTACTGTAGCTGTGTAAGTTTGAAAATCTGATAAACTTGCTTGTGTATTTTTGTTCTTCAACATTTTTATGCTAATTTTGTTGCCTTTACATATAAATTTTAGAGTGCTCTTGTCTATACTCTCTTGCTAGGATTTTGATGGGAATTGTGTTAAAACTGTATATCAACTTGAGTAAAATGGACTATGTTGAGCCAACCAATGAACACTGTATGTTGCCTCAGTTACTTAGATGTTCTTTAATTTATTTCTACAGCCTTGGGTTGTTTTTACCATATACGTACAGTGTATGTTGTGTGAGATTGACACCTTCGTTTTTTTGTGGGGTGGTAAAGATTCTTATTTTTAATTTTCAGTATCCCCTTGTTCATTGTTAGTATATAGAAATACAATTGTTTTTTGTACTTTTATCTTGTATTCTGCTACTTTGATGAACTCACTTATTAGTTCTACGAGGGTTTTTTTTGTAGTTGGCTTTTTATGTAGTAGAGGAATTTTCCTATTCCTCTCATTTGCTTGTAAGCAATGGTTTTATGTCTTCCTTTACCTATAGGTAGGTGTGGGTCTATTTTCTTGCGTTGCCTCCTTGCACTAGCCAAAACTTTCAGCACTGTGTTGAATAAGAGTGGTAAGAGTATACATTCTTGCTTTGTTCACAGTACTAGGGGACAAGCATTTAATCTTTCACTATAAAGTATGTACTTAACTGTATGATATATGTAGGTGCTGTTTATTAAGTTGAAGAAGTTCTTTTCCTATTTTTCAGAGAGTTTATTTCAGACACAGATGTTGAAATTAGTCAAACAATGTCATGCATCCACTGATGAAATCAAATGATTATTCTTCTTTAACATTTACTGTGGTGGGTTACAATAATGATTTTCAAATACCAAACCAGCTTTTCATCCCTGGAAGAAACCCTGCAAGATTATTTTGATATGCTGCTGAGTTTTATGTGCTGAAATTTTGTTAATTTTTGCTTTGGTATTAAGGAATATTAATCTCTAGGTTTTTGTTCTGGTGTGTTTTTTTTTGTTTTGTTTTGTTTTGTTTTGTTTTTACATTTTACTATCAGGCTATTGCTGGATTCATTAAATGTATTCTGTATTGTTGTTGTTTTTATTTTCTGGAAGACTGTAGAATTGGTGCTGGTCCTTTTTTAAAACTTTGGTAAAACCCTCTAGGCAAGGAGATTTATTTTTCAGAAGTTTTTAAACTTCTGAAAGTTCCATTTACTTATTATATGGCTTTTTTAAACTTCTAAAAGTTCCATTTACTTATTATATGGCTGTTCAAATTATCTATTTCATACTGGGTGATTTGCAGTAGTTTGTGCTTTATGAAGAATTAGTCCATTTTATCTAAATTGTCAAGTATGTGTGTGAATAATCGCCCCACAGTGTTCCCTTATTATCTTTTTGATATCTGCCCAATATATAGTGATATCCCATTTGATTCTTAACATTGGTAATTTGTATGTCTTCAGTTTTTCTCCTTTGTCACTCTTGTTAGCACTTTGTCAATTTTACTGATCTCGTTGAAAAATGAGCTCTTTATTTCATTGATTTTGTCTATTGTTTTTCTGTTTTCAGTTTTATTGATTTCTGCTCTTTCTTATTTCCTTCATTGTGCTTGTTTGAGGTTTATTTTGCTCTTCATTTTCTAGATTCTTGAGGGTAGAGCTTGGATTATTGATTTCTTCTTTTCTGGTGCATGCTTTTAAAAGCAGCTTTTTTAGTTCATTGGTTATTTAACTGACATGACAATCTTTTATGGTAGGCAGTACATGTGATATTATCTTTAAAATCTGATTTCTGTCTTAGGTACCTCTCCCAGACAGCATCCTCTAGCTTATTTGAATTCATTAATTAACATGTAGATTAAAATGTATTTTATTTTAATACATTTGAAGCATAATCCCCTTGAGGATGGGGACCAGGAGTTATTACCTTCTTTCCTTAATGTAGAAAATTTGGCCCTAATAAATATTTTATAAATAAATGCACATTAATTCCTTGGCTTGGTGCCACTGTTTCAAATGAGAATTTGATACCATGGTTATCCCACAAAGGTAAGGGTCAGATCTCTTTTGACATATATTTGAGAACAGATTTAATTTGCTACACTCAAAGGATTCAGCCTTTATTTTGAATTTTATAATTACCTGTGATGTCAATTCCTGGCTTCCTCCCTTGTACCTGTTTGCTTTTTTTCCAGTTGATATCCTTGAGCCCTTATGAAACCCAATGCACTTTTGAGAACTAATGATATCAACAGTAAATCTTAACACATCTGTAACATGAAGAAGTTTACAACTGAGTAGTGAAGATAGATTCATATCATTAGACTCAACTACAAATGGGGCTGAAGAAAACTTCAAAAAAATCTTCATAGAGAAGGTTAATTTAAATAAAGTCCAGAAGGATAAGGAAGCATACAATACACTGATATAGAATGAAAGATAAATGATAAGCAGAGGCCATAGCCTACATATGACAAAGTCATGAACAGTGGGAGTGAAGTAAATCAAAAGGAAAAGACAACATTTTTTCTGATTGAGTTTGTATTCTAGCAGCTAAGACATATTAAACAAATATTCAGGTGATTTATTATGCTTGTAACAAATGAGCAAAGCAGTATGCAAGAAGATATTTGATGAACTTTTGAAATAATTTGAGCTATAAAGGTAGGAAAGTACATGAGATCGCTTCAGGGGGATTCAGAGAGTTACAGTGCTGAAAAAAGAAGAAAAGGGCTAGATTGCAAAGGGTCTATTCATTTCTCATCATATTTTCCACTAAGTTATCATACTAGTGATGAGTATCCTGACAGTGAAGGCTAAGCCCACTTGCTAATAATTCCTCACTTGTATGAGTGGCCCTACTCTCCACCAGCACATCCATTTTGTGACATTATCTGCTCTACTCTTTGCCATGGGAAGTTTAACTCTTCATCTATCTCCGTTACCTAGGCCTTTTGCACCCTGTTAGCAAATTGTGTGACACCAGATCAGAGGATGGAGGGAAAGCTTAGTGTATTTATTTGTTACTTTGTATGTACTTCACTAAAGTCCTTGTCATGACTTTGTGGGTCTATTGCTGTTCCAACAATGTTGGTCTCTCACTTTGACCCATCAGGCCTAGAGGTGGAAACAACTTCCCACTTTGGATATTACCTCGATGATTCACTTTCCTTTAGCCTCATCACCCTGCCTATACTTCTGTCCACACTTATTTCAACAAATTGTTTTCTATTAAGTGCTTTTTTGTCCCCTTGTCTCCTGTCAGGACCTTGACTAATTGAACCCAAGAAATGCAACTATTAAATCTTGGTACCGATTCGCATCTCACTGGCATTAGTGTGTTGAATTTCTTTGTGCTTATTATACGTAGGTTTCATTCAGAAATCTTTAATCACCATCACTAATTTCTACACATTCACTTTCTAAAATAGTTGAAGATCAATATATGACTTAGGCATCCATTATTTTTACAACACAGATAAGTTACTTTTGAGTTTTATTTCGCTTAGTGAGTAAATGTTCTCTGTCTTGACCCCACAGAAGGCATTGCTATGTAGTACCAAGTTATAAAACCAAATCATTTTGTACATGTCAGAGACATCATGTCAGTGGGGATACAAGTTAAGAAGTGCTCTCAGGTTCACAAGTTGAAGCATTTTTCTGCCTAGTGGAAAAACTTCTAAATGCTTAAGAATGAACCTGCAAGGTTCCAGAAATCCATTTACTATTTTTAATGGAAATTAAAATAATGTTAAAGAAATAGAAACTGCACACAGAAGTAAACAAGCTCATGTATCAACATAGGTTGAATGGCAAACCTCAACTTCTGATGCACCAAACAGTAACAAGGGAACAACCCCCCTTCCCATGTTTCACCAAAGGAATGTAAGAACACACCAGATAAAACAGAAGATTTAAGTAAGGTCTGGAGTCTGATAACATAATACCCTAAATGTCCAGGTTTCCATTTAAAATCATTCATCAAACCAAGGAAAAGGAAAATCACAACCTGAATGAAAAAAGACAATCACCAGTCACCTACATCGAAATGACACAGGTGATAGAATTATCTGCCAAGGATATTAAAGCAGCCATCATAAAAAATGGTTCAATAAGCAATTACAAACTTGCTTGCAACAAATAAAAAATAGAACGTCTCAGCAAGAAATAGAAGACATGTAGAACAAAATGAAGTTTTAGAACTGGAAAATATAAGAATCAAAATAAAATGCAGTGGATGGTCTCAACAGCAGATTGGAGGGGGCAGAGGGCAAAGTCTGTGAACAGGAAGATAGAACAGTAGAAATTACCCAGTCTGAACAAAAAAGAAACTAGGCTGATAAAAAATGAACAGATCCTCCGTGACCTGTGGGATGATAATGAAAGATCTGTGATGCATGTCTTCAGAGTCCTGAAACGGGAGGAAAAAGAGAGTATTGCTGAATAAGTGACCAAAGAAATAAAGACTGAAAAATAACCAAATTTGGAAAAAGACAAAAACCTATAGGTTCAAGAAGCTGAGTGAATAAAAAGGATAAACCCAAGGAGATGCATGACTGTACCCCTTATAGTGAAACTTCTGAAAACTAGTGATAAAGAAAAAAATAAAAAGCTTAAAAGCAGTGAAGGACAAAGAACACTTTATGTATAGGGAAAAAAAAAATCAAATGACAGGATTTTTTACGAGAAACCACAGAATCCAGAAGGAAATGGCATGCCATTTTTCACGTGATTAAAGAAAAGAACTGTCAATGTCCATAAAAATAGAAAAGGGGCAACACTTCCAAACTCATTTATGACACTAAAAGTCCTCTGATACCACAACCAGACCAACACAGAACAGAGCAAAAAAAAGCCACTGAAGAGTATCCTTCCTACATAGAGACAACAATCCCTAACAGAATATGATAAACTGTATTAACTAAAAACAATCACATGTTATTATTGATGCAGAAGAAAAAGGTTTGATAAAATTCAACACCCGTTCATGGTAGAAATTCTCAGGAAACTAGGAATACAGGAGGTTTTCCTCAACATGATCATGAACATCTACAAAAATTCTCTAGCAAGCATCATAATAACGTTCAACTATTTGAATGCTTTCTTCCTATTAGTAGGATCAAGGCAAAGGTGTTTGCTTTCAGTCTGGTCTTTATAGTACTGGAAGTTCTAGCTAGCCCAAAACTGCAAGAAAGTAAATAAAAGCATAAAAATCATTTCTATTTACACATGTTATGATGGGGCTCTGTGTAATATCCCAGGGATTCTACAAAAGTACACGTAAAAATAATGAGTTCAGCAAGATTTCAGGATATAAGATGAACTACGAAATCCAATTGTATTTCTATATGTAAAAAGTGAACTACTGGAAACTAAAATTGAAAATGTAATTTTCTGCAGTTACTCCAAAAAAAAAAAAAATAGAAAAGAGAGAGAGGGAAGGAGGGAGGGAGGGCTATGTTTGGGAACCTAACAAAACATATAGGACCTGAAATAAAACAAAGACCTAAATAAATTGAGATAATACTGTGTTCATAGACTATCAAGTATAACAGTAAATGTCACTTCTCCCCCAAATTCATCAATAGCTTTAATGTAATGACTATAAAATTCCAGCAAGCTTTTTTGTTCATATGGACAAGCCCCCATTTGCCTGAATCCTCACCTGCCTTTTTTGTGTGGGTTCAGTGATAATAAACTACGCATACCTAGCACATTTCTCCTTTGGCTTTATCTGCAGAGATTTTTTTTTCTTAACACCTAAGAAATACATGTTTTAATAGAATGTGTAGCCTTTCGGCCAATATGGGTCATTGTGGGTAAGAGAATCAGAAATGGCCTAGAAATTATTTTTCCCAAATCAACAAATCTGTCAGCTTTAATTTAAATATGTTAGGTACTAAGCCTGGTTTTTTTCCCTAGCTTACTTACCCTCTGATGATCTGTTTAATCACAGTACTTAGAATTATGTGAAATAATTGAATCAGTAGGGAAAATGACTCAGACCCCTCCCAATTTGTATAAAATACTGCTGTTAGGGTTTTCAGTTTCTTAGGAATTCCCTTCTTATCTGCTTTGAAGTCTACCATAATCAGTTCTCTCTAATTCATATTCCACTCATTTTATGATATGGGAATTACTGGTTGATAACTAGAATATAAGCAAGGACCAGTCTTCATTTTTTTTTATAGCATGTATCTTAAATCTGTAAACTAAAGAGATTAATTTAAAAAACATGCTTATGTGGGCCATGAGTGTAATAAAAGTAAGCTTTGCATTCTTGAAGAAATAATCCATGTGTATTAATTCATGTGTAACAATGAAAACTTTATCATTTAAAATTATTTTTGGGGCGCCTGGGTGGCTCGGGTAAGTGTCCAACATTGGCTCAGGTCATGATCTCAACATTTGTGGGTTCAAGCCCTGGCTCGGGCTCTGTGCTGACAGCTCACAGCCTGGAGCCTGCTTCAGATTCTGTGTCTCCCTCTCTCTCTGACCCTTCCCCACTTACACTCTGTCTCTCTCTGTCTTAAAAATAAACATTTAAAAATATTAAAATAATTTTCAAAGCATACATGTATGGTGCATGTTGAGTTACATACGTTTGTTTAATACCCTTTTGTGAAAGTGTTGTTTAGCAACCCCTGCTCTTTTCCTTTGTGCAACTACATATATAACAGTAATACTCTCAGAAGCATATTAGAAATGTGAAAAAAACCCATCCAGTCAGAATACAAAGCACTGTTATGATATAAATTAAGGATGGCCTGAATATTGCAAATATATTTGTAATGGATTGATGGATTAAAAGACTCAACATGGTTAAAATGTCATACCTCCCCAAACTTATCTATTTAAAGCAATTCCCATCACAATACCAGAAATCGTATTTTTAATTCTGATCCGTAGATCTATTTGTAGATAAGCCTACTGTAAAATTTGTAAGCTAGCACACAGGACCTAGAATTTCTAGAACAGTTTTGGAAAAGAGTAATAAAGTAGAATGAATAACCCTAATGCTTAGGCATATATTACAGAGGTAGAGTTAACTAAGGCATTGTGGTATTGGGAACAAGATAGGCAAACACATCAGTAGGACAGAAGTGAGATCCCAGAGATAGATCCCCACAAATAGGCCCAACTGGTTCTGGACAAAAGTACAAACGTTTTCATTGGAAGGATAGCCTTTTCAACAAATGCTGTTGTACTGTTTGAGCAATTTGAAATCTATAAGAAAAAATAATCTTCAGAAACCCCACACCTCATACACAAGTGAACTCAATCACAGATTTAAATGTAAATATAAAATGATGAAAAAGTTAGGAAAAAAAGGTAGAAACTCTTGATGAATTAAGGCTTGGTGAATAGTTTTTAGACCTGATACCAAAAGCACCATCCATAAAAAGAAAAAAAAAAATGCAGTGAATTGGACTTAATAAAAGTTCAAAAAGTTTGCTTTGGAATGACACTGTTAAGATGAAAAGTTAAGCTACCAACTTGGAGAAACTATTTGCAAATCACGTATCCAACAAAGGACTCATACCTCGAAAAATATAAAAAACACTCAAAACTTAGCAGTTAAAAAGAAAGGTATCTAATTGGAAAGTGAGCAGAAGACATGAACAGTCATTTTGGTGAAGAGTACATTCAGATGGCAAATAAGCATGAGAAAAGATGTTCAATGTCATTAACCAGACAATTCAAATTAAAACCACCATGATATATCTCTACCTGCTTAAGACTAAAAAAACTAAAATTGACGATACCATATACCATACAGAGAATGTAGAGAATAGGATACAGAGAATAGGATACAGGGAAACTGGATCACTCACATTGCTGGCAGAAAGGTAAAATGGTACAGACACCCTGGAGAATGTTGTGGCAGTTTATTTAAAAAGTAAACATATGGGGCGCCTGGATGGCTCAGTCGGTTGAGCATCTGACTTCGCTCAGGTCATAACCTCACAGCTTGTGAGTTCGAGCCCCGCGTCAGGCTCTGTGCTGACAGCTCAGAGCCTAGAGCCTGCTTCGGATCCTGTGCCTCCCTCTCTCTCTGCCCCAACCCACTCACATTCTGTCTCTGTCTCTCTCAAAAGTAAATAAACATTAAAAAAATTAAAAAAAAAAAAGTAAACATGTAGCATAGAACCAACAACTTTACTCCTGGGCATTAATCCCAGATAAATGTAAAATATGTACATGATGGTTTTGCAATTTTATTTGTAGTAAACTCAAGCCAAAAATAACCAAAATTTCCTATAATACATTTATTGTAACTAAACCATAGTATGTTATTAACATGGACTACTACTCACAGTAGAAGAAAGCAGGCTATGGAGGGTGGTGACAACTTGAACGGGTCCCTAGGACATTATGCCAAGTGAAAAAAGCTGTTATCAAAATATCATGGGGGCGCCTCAGTGGCTCACTTGGTTAAGTGTCCGACTTTGTCTCTGGTCATGATCTTGGGCTTTTTGAGTTTGAGCCCCGCGTCGGGATCTGTGCTGACAGTTCAGAGCCTGGAGCCTGCTCCCTATTCTGTGTCTCCTCTCTCTGTCCCTTCCCTGCTCATGCTCTGTTTCTCTCTGTCTCTTAAAAATAAGTGTTAAATTTTTTAAAAAAGATCACGTACTGAATGATTCCACTTATGTAACGTTGTTGAAATGATGAAATTACAGTGATGGAGAATGAATCAGCAGATACCAGGCTGTGGGGTGTGGCATCACAGAGTGGGGGTTGGTAGGACTATAAAGGGAGATCAGAAGTGAGATCTTTGTGGTGAGGGAACCATTCTTTAGGTTCTATATTGTGATTTAAGCTGTGGTTGCACAAATCCACAGTATTAGAACATGGCAGAAACATATAAACATATTAATGTCAGTTTTCTGGTTTTGAAATTGCATAATGGTTTGCTTAAATGTAATTGAGGGTGCACTTGGGTGGCTCAGTCGGTTGAGCATCTGACTCTTGATTTCGGCTCACGTCATGATTCCAGGGTCGTGGGATTGAGTCCCTCATTGGGCTCCACACGAAGATATTCATATTCTCCCTCCCTCTAATTTTGTCTTAAAAAGTGTAACTGAGGACACTGAATGCAGAGTCTATGGAATCCCTGTTTACTGTCCTTGCAACCCTTTTGTGAATATGTAATTACCTCAACATAAAAAGTTAAATTTTAAAAAGCTCCATTCTGCCAATTATGAACAGTGGGAATTTGAGCAAGTTGCTTTAACCAGTGATCTTTGTCATGGGGCTCCTAAGACCTCGCCAACGTAGTTATCATGAGGACTAAATGAAAAAGGTAAGTAAGTGAGGACCACAGGAAAATAGAACAAGGTCTGAATTAGAATTCACTCTGTTTGGACTACATTGTATTTTATGTACCTTTCGGCTTTCTGAGTTAAGTAGATCTTCTCACCTAGATTTTAAAATCTTAAAGGAAGTATGTCTATTTCACATTAATGTAGAACTTCTTATAGGTGCCCAGTAAGTTCTCATTATTGACTAACACTAAAAGACCGTTAAGATGTACCTGAAAGCCTTCAAATCTACTGCTTTTTTGTGTAGTCAGTATTAACCAAGACAGGATTTTGGTATATTTGGAGCCGTACTTATTTTTAGAAACATACACTTCATGCTTTTTCACAATTGGCTATGCATTAGAATCACCTGTAAAACAGTACTAGGTCTTACTCCCGGAGTGTTTATTTCTCAGATCTCAGGTGTATAGCATTTCCAGAAAGTTTCCCGTGTGATGCTGATGCTTCATGGATCACAGTTTATATGATGAACTGTCCATATGCCTTGGCTTAATTGGATCTATATCCTTAGAAAACTCACAGTACAAGTTGTAAAGGAACTTACATTCAGGGTGATATTGTACCCAATAGCACAGAACAACACTTGGTAAAATACAGACTTGGTTCCATGTTGGTCAAAAACCATTTTAATTTTGTTTTATGAAATTGTTGCACATACACATATTTAGATGACCACACTAAGAAGAGGAAATGAGATGACTTACAGAGAATATTGTAAATATATTTTGGATAATAGTAACTTAAGTACAATTACCTACAAATTAAGCCCTGTGCTTTATTTCATATTGATTTTGTTGTGGGGAATGGTGATATTATGATAATGATATTCTAAAATAGGAAATGTATAACTATTAAGGTAAACATCATACTCTGATTCAGTATGCCAGGGTTTTTTTTCTATTTTTATCTATAATTTATTTTTCTGCCAAGCATTGGAATGCTTGACATAGAAAAATGAGTCTGTCACTTCAACAAACGGTATTATAAAAATAGTGAAATGATTTTAGCTCAGAGTATTATTAGAAAACAAATACCTTTCTAAAAAGTTAAACCAGTGTTTCTTATAAAAAATGCGTTCACCTGTTGCATTAAAAATAAGAAAGAAGTCTTCTACTGGCAAAGAATCATTTACAAACATGCCGAGTCGCCTATTAAAACTGTGTCCATTTAATAGAGAAAACTTCTTTTTGCGAACCATTAAGTAACTAATATTGAACCCAGTGTCTAAGAGAATGGTATTTCAATAATTGCCACCAAAGAAATTGAAGAAAGAGTGATTTGTTAGTAAAGTTTTATCTTAAGGTACTGCGGGAATTTAGCATTTTAGGAAGATTTCTTGATTCCATTATAAGAGTATTCTGTATTTTAGAATAAACCTTGTCCCCTGAGAGCTATACACATTCTGCCTTCAGAGCTCAGCTGCTACATTCTGCTGCTGCTTTTCTTACAGACTGTTGGCATCATCAATACATGACTTCTGACAAGATCTCCAGGGTAGAAATTAAGTTTTGTAGTTTGCATAAGTTTGTAGTTGCATAAGTTTGTATGCAGAGATTATTCTGGGCATTTCTTTTTGTTCACTAGAGTGAAATTTTTGTGTTGTTGAAATGGGAAAAACAGGAAAGGCATTTAAAAGTCTTTTCTGGATTAGGATTTTCTGCTCTCTTATTTTAGAAATGTGTATAGAAGTTACAGAAAGTGTTGTAGTTTTGTCTGAAGACTTTTTATGTTTAGAAGCCTTTGAGAGCAAGTACTGTGTCCACTGTGCTGTTCTTGTTTGGATATTAATCAGATCACGCTTGAACATTATTTGACTTCACAAGGCTTTGCCATGCTCGCAGCACAACCTTATTTGTAGTGACCATGGGCAGTCCTATTATGGGAAACCAACTTGAGAGAGAAGGCGGGTCACTTGCTTGTGCGCAGGTCCTGGAATTTGAAATATCCAGGGGCCTCTACAGAATCCTGGCATCAGTTACTCCGTTGACTCACTCAGTGTTGGGATCACTCACTTTCCCCTTACAGGACTCTGATCTTGGAGGCATTTGGCTTCAGAGAAAAACGAATAGGAAAAACTGAATTGTTATTTTTTAAAAGGCTGCTGAAGTTGGTTGATTTCTCATCATTCCTAAACCTATTGGAGCACCTAAGTTGGGAGCAAATTTACCAAGATATTTGTTGCTGCGGTGATAGATACTTTTTTTTTCCCCAAATGCTTTGGTGGGAAGAAGTAGACGAGTGTTGTAAGTACAAAGTAATTGAAAATATTTTCCCCATGGCATAACTTACAATTTGTGGCAAGCGCACTGATTAGGCAGATTGATTTTAAAGTAGTATAGTGGTCTGTGAATAAGCATAAATGTTATCTTCTCTGTAATGTACACATATATGTGTGCAGGTGTACATGTTTCACATTGGGAAAACTTTTCAGGAGAAAAGTAGAGTTTAAAGTGTTTTCTTTGCAAATACAATCAAGCAGATAGTTCTTATTCAAGAAACCACTAAAGGAATAGAATATGGGTAATTGGCCTGGAGTACTTGTAGCAAACTATTTTAATTGCTGTGAAATAGTTTGTATATCTGAGTTATTATCTTGATTATTTGACCCTTCTCTATTCAGTAATCGTTACATGTGGGTCAGTGACCTACCATATCTTCTCAGTGAACTAATTGTGGTATGGGAATAATGCATGGAGACCCCAAGGTCAGAAAAATTCTATGTAACACATCTTGGGGGAAAAATTGAAAACAAAATGAATTGTAATGGATAAATGGAGGCAGAGAAAAGGATTGATAAATATTTAATTTAAAAGTCCTTTTCTCATATTTAGTATTGTGAATGTTCTGTAGCGTATCATGAAAATTCCTTCAAATAATGATACGATCTCTGTTGGCAAGTGACCATGCACTTTTGTCAAGAATACAACATAAAAGCATGAGAGACTTCTAATTATTTCACGCTAAGCTCACCATGTTGTTTTATATCTAGTATGACCTAACTTTTCAGTTAGTCTTTTTAGTTTGGCTTTTATATAAAGCAGATCTATTTTGTTTATTTTAAGAAAGTCATGATGACTAATGAAAAAGTTAAAAATTGACTGTGGCACAATAGCAAAAATAATATATAAAAATAACATATGAGGAATACAGAGTGTCCCAAAGAGATGGATGGAGGGGAGTCCCCCCCCCCCCGCCCGCCTCCTTTGGTGGATTATAACCATTCTGAAACAGATTTGATGGTGATGCCTATAATTAACAATGATAAAGTAAACCTCTCCAATTAAGTAACTCTTGAAAACTTATGTTCAAAGTTCAGAACAGAACTTTGGCCTCAGAAAAAACTGTGGGTGGAAAAAAAAAAAAAAACATTGGGCATTTATTGATTGACATTAGGTGCTACCAGATTTTATAGTAAACGTGTTTTAATGAAATTTCCTTATTTTATGAACTTATTTGGTGAGCCTCAGAACTGCTTTCTGGTTGAAAAACTATTCCATTTACTAATATTCCAAAAATACAACAGCATATATTCTTTGCAGTACACACATATTGATTGATCATTGATAGACCTACACACTGAAAACTGTAAACCAGTTTATAGAGTGATTTTGGAAAAATAGCAAAGCTGCAACTCTGGAATGAAGTAAGGTAAAGGGAGTCTCTGCTTTGGCATGGATATTGAAGCAGCTTTAAATTCTTACAGAATTTGAAGAAAGCTAACCTTTTGGGGACAAGTTTTGTAGGACTCGATTAAAGTACATTTTAAAGCTATCAGGTAATACTTAGGCTGCATGACAGTGGGTTTGTGAAGAGAATATGAAGAGATTCACACAGTTCTATTACACATTAACTTTTACCACCTGATACACTTCTGTTTGAATGTATTGACATTTGAATGTGTGTTTCTTTTAAATTGCCATAGTTTGAAAAACTGAAAAGAGTACATGTGGTTTGTTTTTAATGAAAGTCGTTGCCAGAAGATCAGTGTATTAACATAAATATTGTTTACTTTTAGAACTGCTCAAAAATTGCATTGCAAAGAGTTACTCAAATCATTTATTGCAACTATACATTTCATTGGAAGTTTTTAAAGAATATAAATTATCTTGAGGTCTAATAAAATCATCTTTTAGAATGATTTTATTTGCAGAGTCTTCTAAGGGCATCTTAACTGTGAAAGATACATTGCTGATCTACATAGATAATATATATTTTAACCGAATAAGAAGTTTTCTGTGTCTTTCACATGGCATAACATTATTGACAGTGCAATAGAGAATGTCATGTTGTAGTTACTGTAAACTTGACGATTACCATGTCCTTTGTGCAAATTTAGGTTATTTAAAGGAAAAAAGATGTATTGGTTGACACTACCCCAGCTAGACAGTACTGAAATATAAATTCATAATTTGGACAGAGATATTAATAGAGTTTCCTCTTTACTTCTGAAGGATTCATTTGAAATCCTTGTAGTTCAAGTCATTTGTTACATGAGAAACAAATTGTCAAGTTCTTAACCACTTGTGTGGTTTAATAAAAGAGATTTAAATCTTCGTTATCTTGGAAAAGTCAGGGTTTTTAAAATCTCTATTTTACTATATTTCATCATGGCTTTACCACGAGAATAAAAGCGATTTCCCAAATTTTCCTTCCCTTTCCACCTTCTACTGTAATATCTAACTTATTAAAAATGATTTATCGTATTTTTTATTAAACTATTTTTCTTCCATTGCAAATACAGGAAACATGGTATTTTGGTGTGAGTATATATGTTTATATAAATGCATGCATACACATTTAAATCACAGAGTACTAAAGCCATTGAAGAGTCATTGGAAATTAACCTTTCTTTGAAGAGAATTTTCTGTTCATGTTGTTCATTTTCTATTTTAGACACATGTCATTTTGTAAGAAATTGACAAATTGTCCTCTGTCTGACAAAATATAATGAACCATGAAGGAAGACGTCAACTTAGGTTTTAAAGGGCCTGGGATTTTATAATTTGAGGGAGCGGGGTCTTTTAAGAAAAATAATACAAAATTATGCATACAAAATCAGGTAGGACCTTGGGAAGAGCCCGCAAAAAGTGATGGGCCTCAAGGCTTAACCTTCAGAAGCTTCATGGGAAACCACCTCCATATGAAGAGATTCGTTGTTGAATCTTTTCCCAGTTATATTTTAAAATGCAATTGATGCCAATTATATTTCTTTAAGGCCCGCGTTACTTCTCAAAGACCGGCTTTTATTTAATGCAGATCAGAGAGTTAAAAGAATGTATAACAGTCGCAATTTGACATTTCTGCCTTTCGTTCTGAAAAGATACATTGATTAAAATGATGGCAAACTCAGTTAATGGAGGCGGTACAGTTATTGCACATATACAGAGTATGTAATTTGAAGGCAAGCCAAATCACGATGAGAAGAATAACGATGACCTTGGTTTATTTTTATAAAGCACATTCAGGTTTTGATTGGATTCAGAGGGAGGCCGTGGTTTTCTTTCTCACAAAGTCTTGCTCTAGTCCTAGGAGATGTGTGTTGTGTTATCAAGGCACTTGGCTCATAATGGAACATTTTGTTGGGAGGGTTGTGGGCTGTGGTATGGGAAATGAAGAGACTTTTTTTTATGATCATTATTAAATGCAACCAAGTTCCATAGCAGAATTTCATGAAAATGTTTCTCTTCGGGGAGCATGCACCATGCAGCCAACCAAGCTTGATACCACAAACACGCCAACAAACATTTTGCGGTCTTCACCTTTGGCCTCACTTAAACACGTCTTAGTTGAACTTCTTGGAGTTGCACTCTGTACAATATTGACACAGTAATATTCATAACACATATTTGGAGCTCTGCAGTTTAATTTACATACAGATATGAAAGTTAAATTGGCAGTGTGCGTGAATAATTATTTCACCAATTTTGGAAGGGTTTGTCTACTTAAGTCACATGTAGAAGTTTTCTTAAAATGTTTTTCTTTGTAAAGTTTCATGTTCCCTCTAGTTAATATTAAAAGTGAATAAGTATTTTGTAGATTTTCATATCCTGTCTTGAAGGGGACAGTAACCCTGCTCTTTGTGAATCACTCTTATGCAAATTATAGTCAGAAGAGGAACAGCTAAAATGATTTGGTTTACTTTTTTCTGACATTTGTAGTATAAAGAGCTGATTTTTGCCATATATAACAGCATAATAGAATTTTGCAGGTACCTTTTTAAAACCAGGTGTCTCTCCAGGGATTCAGGAACAGTAAATCTCAGGGACAACGTGGTCTCTCTCTTTCTCCATTCAACATTGACACCATAATTATGGGGCAGGGGAGGGGGGCACAAAAATCTTGGCTCTGGTGTTAGCAGGTATCTTAAATTTCTCAGCCACAGTTCTTAATAGGAAGCAGGCAGGATGAGAATGAAGAGAAGAAAATGGCCCTGCTTGCTCATGCTTAAAAGAGTCCTCATCTTAAGGCAGCACAACTTGTTGCACATGAGCATTAGCAAATCCAAAAGGGAATACCCACTCTGGCATTGCTCAAGCCTTCTACTTAGGCTGCCATTTTTATTTAATGTTTGTTTATTTTTTGAGAGAAAGAGAGATAAAAGTGGAAGTGAGGGAAGGTCAGGGAGAGAGGGAGACAAAGAGCTCCAAGCAGGCTCCAAGCTCTGAGCTGCAGCATAGAGCCCAAAGTGGGACTTGAACTCACAAACCATGAGATCATGACCTCAGCTGAAGTCCGACCCTTAACTGACTGAGCCACACAGGCACCCCTACTTAGCCTGCTATTTTATTTTATTTTTAATTTTTTTTCAACGTTTTTTATTTATTTTTGAGACAGAGAGAGACAGAGTATGAACGGGGGAGGGGCAGAGAGAGAGGGAGACACAGAATCGGAAGCAGGCTCCAGGCTCCGAGCCATCAGCCCAGAGCCCGACACAGGGCTCGAACTCACGGACCGCGAGATCGTGACCTGAGCTGAAGTCGGACGCCCAACCGACTGAGCCACCCAGGCACCCCTTAGACTGCTATTTTAAAAAACAATGTCTGTTCAAATCTTTGCTCAATCTTACGTTATTCTAGTATCACGTGTTCAAAATACCTGGGAATTATAATAGGTGAAAGAACACATAGGGCATTTTTCTCGAGCCTTACATTCCCTGGAGGGATTTTGCATCGTATAGGTAATGATATTAAGACCTGAGGGAAAAAAAAATGTTCCTAGCAGTCTGGATTGAGTTTGGAAATCAATTTCTTCCCTGTCTCCTTTATTATCTTTTGCCTTCTGCCTCAGTGCCTTACTTTTGCTTTGTTATTATGTACGCCATTCTTCAGTAATGGAAGGTGGGGGCAAATTGACAATTATCCTTTAACTGGAATGGAACTGTCATTTCTTTGCTCTGCTGGTAAAATGTTGATGCTGCTGTTGTATTTGTTTTTCGTAAATGACTCTTCCAGAACTTCCAATTCAAAATTTTTATTCCGTATAATTTTAAGTTAATATGCTTTTAGTTTAAAATGTTAGAAAATTGATGTTTTATACATCAGTTTTGAAATCTGAATATGTCTAAGGTTAGTTAAAAACATTTAGTCTTGTGTTACTGTTCAAGAAGCTGAAGAAGAGCTTTGCTCCTATTTTTGCTTATTTTGGTTTATTTTATTTTAGTAGGTAATTTTAGTAGGTAATTTGGTTGTTTTAATGAATAGGAGGAATATTAAACTGCATGATAAAAGCCAATGCTTATCCATGTAATAAAGTAAAAAATGTTGATAATTAAATGGGTTTTAAATAGGGTTAACATGATTTTAAAGAAACTTTACAAAAATACATGTTTGAATTGTCATGCTTTTAGTTTATATTTAATAAATACTCAACCCATTAATTGGCATTGCAACCAGCAAGGAATTTATATATACCAACATAATGTAAAATATTTTGCCAGTCTACTTTTACCTGTTAAATGTACGCTGTCTCTACCACTGTGAAATAACTTATGTTTTAAGAAGACCAGTATTGAGCACAATTAGCATCGTAATCTCCTATGTCCAATTATGGGAAAATGAAGGAGTTATCCTTTTAATGTTGTCACCCTCTCCTTGGCTTTTGCTTTGTTTTGTTTTAAATTGCTGCCCCCCCCCCTTCCACTCTGTTTTTGGCTAAGACTGTCATTGAATCAGGACTATAAAAGGGCATAAACATCAGTGGCTTTTTGCTCATTCTTGGCACCCGTCTTTATTTGCACACCACTTGTCTGCTCCTTTATCAGATTACAGCAGCAGTGCTACCTTAGTCTGAACTAAGGGCTGAGTTAAAGGGCATGGGAGTCAGCACACTGTTACAAGTACAGGTCTTTTGCCTCAGAAACTGTATGAGGTCAAACTAAAGACATAAGAAAGAGAAAAGTCACACAATCAGAACTGTCAAAGTATTTTCATCAGAGGGAGGTTGAGTAATTTCTTTTTACACTCATGTTTTGGGGGGAGCAGTATTATAAATAATGTTATCAAAAGGTCTGAAGAACTTAGAAAACTGTCCATGGAAGTGGTAAATCTCAATCTTTCCCATGTATTGGAAAACAACTTGGAAGGAAAAGGGAAAATCCAGGTTGAGAGAATGCAACCAGATACAAGCAATGTTGGCTTGTAGCTGGTTAACTGAAAGAGCTTACTGGAAGCTCAGACAGCTGGGGAATCCTGTTTTAGTAGAGCCCAAAGGGCAGGTCAGGAGCCATGTGAACAGCTGCTGAAGAGCTAGAGGATTCCTTTGGATTAGGTGTACACACCCCATCTCTAATGGGCTATGTCAGAGAGCACCAAGTGTTACCACAGAGTTCACTGCGCTCAAGCCTGTGGATTTTGCAGTGTTTTACTTTAAATGCCTGGAAACAGAGTTGCTCTCAAAATCAGAAATAAAAGTATCAAAAGAAGTGACTCTGCAAAGTTTGTATTGTATTGGGTTTGGGTGACCATTGTGTAAAGAAGTAAAGGTTTGTTTCTCATCCATTTATTCATGCAACTAATATGTATTGAGTGCCTACTTTGTGCCTGGTACTGTGCTGTTGTCTGGAGATAGTGTTCTAAACAAGTGAAGTTACTGAGATTAGAATTAGAGAATATATCTGTATCTCTAGATACACTATTCAGATTGCATTTGTGACAAGCGCTGGAGAATAAGGCACACGTTGTTATAAGAATATATAATAGTGAGATGTACACTGGTATTAAGTTGGGGAGAGATTCCTAGGATAAATTACATTCAGAGTAACACAAAGAAGAATGGGATTGGGATAAGTGGTCAAAGGGGAAAAGAGGGAGGAAAAATGTTTACATTCTGAGGGAACAACTTACGTGAAGATACAACTTGGTCTGAAAGCACTAAAAGAAGGTGAATTTTCCTTGAGTATAGTAAGTCAGGGCAAGTTTGGAACACACATGGTGCTGAAATGGTGAGCTGGGGTCTGATCACTCAGAGCCTTAGAGCCCATGGGGATGATATTTTTTCTTCATAATAAGATCATTGGACAGCGTTTTAGCATTTCAGGTAAGGCAGTGATAGGAACATATTTGTGGAGCTTTTCTCCTTGATATCACTCTGGTGAAGAAGGGATTAGGAGGTGTTAAAAGTAGATGAGGGGCTATCAATCTGGTAGCTTCTGCAGAGGCAGAAGGTGGTGGTGACGAAAATGGTGACAGTAGAGTTGATAGAAGTGGATTTATCCAAGATTTAGTTACGAGATAGAGTAAATAGGAATTGGTGTTGAATTGGGTGTGTTGTCTTCCATGGCATGTAGAACTGGGTGGATAAGGGTGCCATTTACAAGACTTGGAGGAAAGCTGGAATGATGGGAAGGATTGGAGATGTGGGTGTTGAGTTTTTTATGAAGAGTATGTGTACTGTAGATAGGGACTGTGAGCCTAGAAACAAAGTCACTATTGAGGATTTGATGTATGAGCTCTGTAGGATGGATGAGACCAACTAGAAAGATCATGGAGTGTGAGAAGGAGGACAGGAATTCAAGATGGAAGACAAGAGCATGGCAAAAAATTATCAAAGAAGCATCTAGGTAGAATGATAAAATCCTAAGGAAACTAATATTTCAGTAAAGAGGAGTGTTCTTTCAATCTCCCATTTAATGACTTTATGAATGAGGATCTCACTTGAAACACCAGGTGTCTTGGTTTCCACAGTGTCTGCTATCTATTTACCCCTAATTTTCTTTCCCAGATTGCTATTTCTGTGAGATAGCACCAAAATGTTGCCTTAGTAGAAAAGCTTCAATAAATATTTAAATTGTGTAATGTATTCAGCTTTTTCCTGTACTCTGCACTTCCTAAAAATACCTTCTTCGGAAACCCCATTTCAACTGACTGCTGTATAATGAAATGAGACTTCAGTGTAAAACATTTATCATAGTCTGAATTTCAATTGCTCAGTCAGAGTTGTTAAGCAATATGAAAAATCATCCTTTAGAGAATACAGAATTGCACAGATATGACAAGGTAAGTTTGCACTTTATTTAATGCTATTTTAGTTAATATAGATGCTTATTGGAGAAATGTCTAAAATTTCTTGAGAACCATTAGTAAAATTGATTATTCTTAAATCTGGAAAAATGGTAAAAATACTTAGAAAACATTGACAATTCAGTTTAAATAAAACTAGAATTGTACTGAAGAGATACAAGGCAGTCAAGTAATTGAAATTTAGTCATGGATGAGTGTAATGTACTTACCACTTAGCTGTGGGTGAAGTAGGACTAGATGGAATATTAATATGGTATTGAACAATTTTTTTTACTATTAGGTTTTTACTTATAGCTAAACATTGGTCAGCACCTGCTATAATATGTCTGACTTCTTTGAGATTGTGCCTCTGTAGGTGCACACACGTACACACTCAACACACACATGCATATAAATACAACTACTGTAATATGTCAAGAGAGTTACAAAGCATGGTACAAATTAGCCATAAATGATTACTTGTGGATGATGTGATTATGGAGGTTTTCACTAAATCTACCTCTATAAATAGTCCTTAGAGTATGGGCATATGGAGATGTGAATTAGAGAATGAGTAGAAGGAGTGGTGATGCATAGACAAGGACTAATGAGGCATTAATCTATCCTACATGAACAGTTATTGACAGTACCTTGTGTGTGCATAGCACTATTTAATATTAGTGGTATGAATAGATCTCTCTCTATGTCTCTCTCTCTCTCTCTCTCTCTCTCTCTCTCTCTCTCTCTCTCTCTCTCTCTTACACACACACACACAGTCTAGAAATTAAATGGTTTGCATACAAAAGTGTTTGGCTTGACTATTACCTATAAAATCAATAAGTACTGTTAAAACACAACTGAAAACAATGCTGCCACTCAGAAAACTTAAACACTACAACACAGTTGGAAAAACAACAAAAAAAACCTGTTATTTATTCCTTAAGGAGCTATTAGTCCTTTAATTTCAATATTAAACATTACAGGTAACTATTATTAGTGGATTTTTGATAGTCCCACTTATCCATTTTCTTAAGATTATCATACAATCACAAAGTGATAAATACAAAAAAACCCAAAATACTACCTTTGTATTCTTTATATCCATCAGTTGGACTAGATATTTTTCCTTACAATTTTATGATCGTGTTATTTTTTTTTTCAAACTGCAGTCGATGTAGTTCTGGTGAAATGCAGAATGTCATGTCATTAAAACCAATTGAGAAAATTTCCATCTGCTTTCTTGAGCTCATAGCAGTTCCATCATTGGCGATTTTCTCCCTTTTTAAAAATGTTGTGTGTCCTTGAGCTCTGTGTGTTCCACTCTCCTGGTTTCTTTCCCATTTCTTTGGGTATTTCTGTTCAGTCTACTTTACAGGCTAATTCTCTGTACTCAGCCTTTAAGTATTAGGATTTCTCAGGGCTCACTCTCCGCGTGAGTGTCTTCTCTCTCTGTAATCCCTTCCTTGGTCATTGCACCCACGCCTTTGACTTACTAACACGTATGTGCAGATAACTAACCAAGTTATATATACCTCAAGCTCAGATTTCTCGAGTAACTTCGAGAACTGCAATTTCACCTGCCTCGTTGGCATCTCCGTTTGTATGTGACAAAGTCACCTCTATGTGCCCCAAACAAAACTTTTTGTCAGTAAAACGTAATCTTTTCCCATTATTCGCTTTATCAGTGGATGTGCTACCAGTGCAGTTTGACAAGCTCTTGAAACCTATTATATCCTTGAAACTCTTACCTCTCAACCACTTGTGTCTAAACCATTGATTACTTGGGTTTTATCTCCCTAGTCTCCTTTGAGCCACTTCTTTTCATCTCCTCTACCATTAGTCTAGCCCAAGTAGCTTTCACTTCCTAGGAATATGGCAGCAGTATCCATTCTGGTTCTTTGCATTGCCTCTTCCCCATTCCCTCTAATCTATTCTCTAAAATCCATCCATTCATCTCAGTTTGACAGTATTAGTGCACATTCAGTCACTTTAGTAGCTTCAGCTCGTTGCTAGGAAAGCAAAACAAAATAAAACAAGATCTAGACACTGTCTTCCTCTCCTGTCCCATCTCCTGTAATACTTCCCTTTCCTTACCACTTTACTGTTTTTCTTTCTATTCCTTGAATAGACCCCACTTCTTTCCACCATAAGGCTTTTGGATAGGCTTTTCTCTTTGTCCAGAACCTTCCTCATACATATATATGTATACATATTCGTGTGTGTGTGTGTGTGTGTGTGTGTGTGTGTGTGTGTTTACTATTCAGGGATCATCACTCAGAGTATGTGGTAAGTTCCATGAACCCACATAATTCAATTGGTTTTGTCACCATTGTTTTTCCAGAACCAGGCACAGAAGTATTTTTGAAAAAGAGAATTGGTGTGTAGTACTTTGTAATTACAGCCATTTACATATATGAACATGTTATAATAATGATAATTTGATTGCGTTTCGTATGACAACAAAAGCACTTTAGTTCTGGTCGAAGCTTAATGTGTACAATGAATATTTGTGTGTGTGTGTGTATGTGTGTGTGTGTGTGTGTGTGTTTAGTTTCAGGAGTAGAATTCAGTAATTCATCACTTACCTACAACACCCAGGGCTCATCACAAGTGCCCTCCTTAATGCTATTTACTCCATCCCCCATCTACCTCTCCTCCTGCAACCTTCAATTTGTTCTCTGTAGTTAAGAGTCTCTTATGGTTTGCCTCCCTCTCTGGTGTTTTTGTATTTTGTTTTTCTTGTCTTTTCCCAGTGGTCATCTGTCTTCTTTCTTAAATTCCACATATGTGTGATATCATATGTTATTTGCTCTTCTCTGACTTAATTTCGCTTAGCATAATATACTCTTGTTCCCTCCCCATCATTGCAAATGGCAAGACTTCATTCTTTTTGATGGCTGAGTAATAGTCCATTGAATATATATACCATATCTTCTTTGTCCATTCATCTGTCGATGGACTTTTGGGCTCTTTCCATACTTTGGCTATTGTTGATAATGCTGCTATAGACATTGAGGCATATGTCCCTTCAAATCAGTATTTTTGTATCCTCTGGATAAATACCTAGTAGTGCAATTGCTGGGTCATAAGGTAGTTCTATTCTTTACTTTTGGGGGGATTCTCCATACTTTTTTCCAGAGTGGATGCACCAGTTTGCATTCCTACCAGCAGTGTAAGAGGGTTCCCCTTTCTGCACTTCCTCACTAATGTCTGTTGTTTCCTGAGTTGCTCATTTTAGCCATTTTGACAGGTGTGAGGTGGTATCTCTGATTTATATTTTCCTGATGGTGAGTGATGTTGAGTATCTGTTAGCCATTTGTATGTCTTCTTTGGAGAAATGTCTGTTCGTATCAAATGAAGATGTGTATTTCGTCATTGGGTTTTAGTCTCTTTTCTGATTTCCCATACTCCATTTTACTCCGGTCTTTGGGTTCTTGGTTTTGTTTTGTTTTACTGGATTCCAACCAGATATTTTTGTTCCTTCCTTCATTAATCTTTGTAGACTCTCAGTGGCACTTGTCACTGTCAACTGCTTCCTGCACACCTAAGATATTCTTCCTTGATTCCACACTAGTCTATTCTTTTTTTCCTGTCTCTTAACAGTTGTTGCCTTCCCTTTGTCCTTGGACTTGGTATCTGTGGATATCCTGGAAAAATCACTCATTTACTCTTTTTTTCTTATACTTGCCAGTCTGTCTCTTGAAGATGAGATGCATTTTCTTTAAGAGCTTGTGACACGTATTTGGGTATAAAGACGTTGTGACTTCATTTTAACATGTATTAGAGAAAAAGTGACACTGACTATTAACTATACAACAAAGACAATTTTGACAATAGAGCAACTCTCATAGACTTTAGGGGTACATGGGTTAGGACTGAGGGAGGTGTTCTATATAGGGGTGCCACAACAGAGCCTCTGGTGATGAACCTATTCTGTATGGTGATGGTGGCATTTTTTATACAAAGAGTACACTTGATAACCCTGCACATACCTACACACACACACACACACACAAGACACAAGCGAGTTCACGTATAAGTGGTAGACTTTTGAAGAAACTGTGGAATATACTGATAATTCCCCAATTGTGACACTGAACTGTAGTTATCCAAGGTGTCACTGCTTTGGGAGGTGGGATGAGGGTTGAACCAAGACATCCCTACATATTTCTTCATAGACACTTGTGAATCTGTACTTACTGCAAAATATTTTTTTAAGTACAGCATTAAACCTTTAACAAGCCCTCGGTGTCCTGATGGCCAGTGTGTCATCACCAGACCTAATCAACAGATAAGTCTTGTAAATTAATGAATCCACCACTTAGGGTACAAAGGATGGTTTAATTCTAACCCACTAGAATGCATTCCATTTCTATTATACAGGAACATGCATCACTTATTGAACAAAATGTCATTGTGATTTAAGCCTTGTTCTAAATGCCCTAACTTGTGAGGTATTGTGCTTCAGGTTGTTTATGACAAAAAAGCCTGTATGAGAAGGGCTGGCATTTTAGAAATTATGTTGGTCCACAAGCATGGTTACTGGACAAGACCAGACACTATGTGAGTTTTCAGCCTGACTCTACCTATCAAACTAAATAATTGTGGACAAACCAGTATTCAACTATTTGCTTACTGAGTGCCTGGTACTGAGCTGAGCATATTTAATATTGATTCTCTTCATGAAAATATTAGGAATAATAATGTCGCTTCACATGTTACTTGTTGTAGGTATGACAAATGGGACTTCCTTGGTGAGCAGCAAAGTGTTCACAAATTGGACTTTTTTTTTTGCTTTGTATTATTTTAACTAGTAGTATTTGTGAATAGCTAATTTACATTTAACTTCCAAAGAGATGACAGATTCTATAAACAGTTGCATAGATCAGGAGATCATCTCTGATTTTGTGTGTGTGTGTGTGTGTGTGTGTGTGTGTGTGTGTGTGTGTATCTGAGACCTCCTTGTTTTAATATGGTCTTAAACAAGTCCATCCTTCTCATTGTTACCCAGTCATGTCTCTAAAACACAAATCAGATCTTGTGCCTGTAGCTTAGCACCCTATAGATAATGCTGTAGCCACAGGGTAAAAATCCAAGGCCCCAGCACCCAGGTCACTTTCCAGTAGGGCACCTGCTCGTGTCTCTCACAGTTTTTTCTGCTTTTCCCCACCATGAACCCTTCTCCCTAGCCATAAAATTGTGGGTCCACAAATAAGTCCTGTAATTTTATACCTATGACTTGTTCCCACTTCCTGGAATGTCCTTACAAAAACCACTATCACCACATATCTTCTACCAACAATTTCTATTCATTGTTTTAGTGTTTTTATAGGACATCATTAAAAAAAAACATTCCTGACTACCCTAGGGCAGGATATGGTATCTCTGTTCTTTGTTCTTATTGAAAACTCATTGCAGATAAGTCTGCACGAGTAATTACATCCTCTGTTGGCAATGTCAGGTTGCTCTTTGAGAGAAGGGTTTGTATGTGTTATCTGTGAATTACTTGCGCCTGCTTGTTTGTAGGCACATATATGAATGATGAAATGCCACAGCATTTGTCTGACTGTTATTTAGTTGTCAAATCATTGTCTTTGGAACTCATGTGTCCTGGATAAAAATGGCTCCTGTCTAACAGTGAATACTGGTGGGTATTATTCTATTCAAATGCATGTGCAGACATATACATGCACATATGTGATAATAAAACAGAGTAGGGTAATTCTTAAGTATGTTCTTTTTTTTCCTGAAGGCTCAGTGAATTGTAAAAGTTACAAACTTCAGACTGAAACGTTTGTTGCTTACTTTAGATCTTTGATGTAATCAGTGGTATTTTTGGTTTATCTGAAATTTGTTGTCCCCATTTTTTCTTAGTGTCAAAAGAAACATTCTAGTTTAAAAAGAAACGTGACTTGTGGGGATTCCTTTGAGGGACTACAAAGCTGAGATCTCTTTGGAGTTGTCACATTAATACCAAGTGACAGAGATTCAGGGAGGGTAGAAATTAGGTGAATCGCTTCCGTTAATACAGTATGTGCATACTGCGCCTGGTGTTCTTTGATGTGGGACAGGAGTTTTGTTTCTGGCTGGGTGTCTGAGGACAGATTGCTAAGAAAGTGAACGGTTGGCTTGGACTACCTGGAAGACAACTGTTTGCTTCTGCTTGGGCTATTGTTGGAGTTTCCCTGAAGGGGACTTAGAACGGAATGTCCATTCCAGGGAGTATTCAATTTCAAATAGCTGCCTTCCTGAGCTCATTTTCCACCCTGAGTACTGGCCACAATGACTGGAAATCTTTCATCTGTTTTAATCTGGAATGGAGCTAATTTATAAAAGGAAAGTTAGTTGCTGGGTAACTATGTGCATAAGCCTAGAGCCCATTGCACATGTGTCCAAACTCAGGGTGACAAATGTCTGTTGAATGACTCAAACATATGGAATCAGAGGGTCCCTTAAAACAAAAATAGCTTCTATTGAGTCAGTCTAACAGCCTATCCATATTCATTAGGTGGAGACTTTTTGCATTAAAAACATGTTTACAAGTGTTTTATTGACCAGTGAATATGAACTGTGTTTTGTGCATTATATGAACATACATTCATGCATTATAGAAATCCTTACATCTGGTAGACCCGGGCATTTTATGAGAAAAACTAGCTTGAGTGATGATATTGATTTACTGAAGTAGTAGGCCCTCTGACCCAATTTCAAAATGAAATTGAGTTTCTGCAAAACTAATACAATAACTTTTTCTTTAATATTTTATCTTTGAGTACATTATTTGTATATAAAAGGTCTTTATGGGACATCATGACAATTTATTTTGACCTGGAAGACTTTAACGAAGAAAAAGACATGATATAGACCCATTTTATCCATGACAGTATATGATGATAGGTCTGTGATTAATTTTTTCCTAATGAAAGCATATCTTATTGTATTGTCTTCAACTCAAACAGATTATGTGACCAACTTTTGATCTTCATATGCCAAAAGGAATGAACTTCCCAACCAGAAAAAAAATCCAGGTCTTAAATAATGTTTTTTTTAATGATACATTTTACATAAATTAAACTTACAGGCATCCTTCTGCTTGAGGACCACATTGCAGAAATATGCACAGTTTTGAAAATTTAAAATATAGACTATGGATGAGAAATAGGGGATAGTTGAATTCTCATCCATGGCTTCTATAAATCAGGTTCTACCACTGAACGGTTAATTTGTGTATATCCATTATCTTTTCTAATAAATGATGATGATCATTACATTGCTTATAAATAATTTAATTCTGAGAAAAATGTTGGTGAAGGAATGTATTACCATTCCTACTTCACAAATGTGGTAACTTAGTATGTATGATATGCATTATAATGTGATTAATTATCTCTACTATATTACCTTTTTCTGGATGTTGCAAATCATGCCTTATATGTGCTTGTATTCTCAGTGATCTTAGAATATTATTACATACTAGGAAGAACGTCAATAAATGTGTGTTGAATTAATTCATATCCAAAAGTGGTGGAAGGAGTGATCTATTACCCGTTAGTTTCTTTTCACCTAAACCATTTGATAATGCGATCTAACACTTTAGAAATAATAGAGTGTTGAAAACAATCTCAGATAATTTTTAAAAATATGATTATGTACATATACACACAGAGTTCTGAAAATGACATAGGGTGTTCACCTTACAGGCCAGATACACAGTGCATTTGCGTTTTTCATGTGTGTATTGTTTACATTAAAACGCATTACCTAGGTACAAATACCCTTTGGGAGTCTTTAGCGCTTAAAATTAACAAAAATGTACCTTTTAAAATTCAAGTAGAAAAAGAAACTAACGGATTAACACATCATGTATCTTTCCAATGGTAAGAAACCATTAAAATTGTATACATACATTTTGAATATGGGGTATCTTTTAGCAAATAACATAAACAATTGATTTAGATACTCAAATACCTATATATCTGATATATGCTTATATTAGCTTCAGAATTCTTCCAAATATAAATTCCCATGGGTGTTAAAGGAAGTACAGAGTTTGTATATAGAAGGAGATACAGTATCTGGCTCTCAATTCTATAGTTAGAATTCATTTGCAGCTGTTTTGGAGAGTTTCTTTTCCTTTAAGAGGAAACCCAGCTTTCATGGGGTATGTGTGTATGTATGTGTGTGTATGTGTATGTCTTTGTATATTGTAAGAAAAGAAAAACACAGGGGTCCAATATGTGAATTGTAAGATAAAGGTATTATCCACCTAAAATAGGTAACTTCAGAGCTGGGAATTGCTTTTTGTTAGTGGATGTGATTTATCTATTGCTTAGAAATAATTTTAAAGTACACACAGGTCATTGTTACATAAACCAGAATTTAAACAGAACATTTTCAAAACATTGGGCCCTATTTCCTCTCCAGCCTAAATTTGAAAACTTAGGAAATTTTAGATTTCAGTAAGTTGAATATGTAAAACAAAATTTTCATTTAACTACAGAAATCTGTATATCTGAGTCCCAGGGCCAAGATACTCAGTAATTTGATATTAAATTGCTACCTATTCCTAGGCATTAGTAAGAAATACTACATTATAGTTCTTCTACTTCCTCTATCCTGACTTAGGTATGCATTTCTTAATATTGGTAGTCGATTAATGAGTGAAAATATTCATGCAGCCCAAGAGCAGAGCATTCATTTCGTTGACTGCGGTTATTAGCATGATTTTTGACATCTTATTCATTGGGAGAGTGTCATTTAATGTTAATTAGAATGAATGTGAATGCTTTCACATCCTTAGCTAATGAGTTTGCTCATAAAATAAAACATGTCTGTTATGCTTTGAGGATCAAGAATATTCCTTAAACAAAATGTGAATAAAGGCCAAAGAAGGTGAAATGACATCCTCCATACTAGTTCCAACATGGCTATTTTCTAGAAAAACAAAACCTTCTTTACATCAAGGTTGATTGGATAGTGTGGCATCCTTTCTCTTAATTCTGAGAGTTTGGTGGCTGTTTTTCTTCTATTGTGCTTAATTCTGGCCTTGAACTCACTTGTTTACAGAACTGTCTCTCCCAGTAGGCTCTGAGTTTATTTATACAGTGACTACTGTTATTTATATATCATGTGTACTAAGCAAAATTTCTAGTGAATGATGCTGAATAAATGGTGACTAAATAGATGGAAGCTAGCATGGCTGACCTCTGATGTCATCCTTGTTTGGTTTTTGTGTGCAAGGTGGGAAAAGAAGTGGGTAGCTCTAAGCAGTAGGTTCAAATAGCTTTCTAGCATTTATACATAGTATTAGCTTAGACAGTGAGGGAGATAAAATAAATGTGTGATCAAGGAGTATTTGTGTATCTTGAAATTTTTAAAGGGGAAGATTTGGACCTCCTTTCTAGGTGGCTGATGATATGCGTGAAAAGTCTTGGAAGTTATAAAGTAATACGGCAATATAAGAGGTTTCCCATGAAGAAAAATTGCACCACCTTGCTGGTTCCCTAAGATCTGTAATGTTATATGTGCTTCATGGTCAGAGTCTCTTGCTTAGAAGAGATACACCTCATGATCCAATAAAACTTCCCATAACATTTAGGAGCATCTTCATTCACTGACTCTTAAAACACATCTTCAATTTCAGGCATCACAGTACATGTGGTGAAGTTAAAAAGGTGAAGGAGGGGCACCTGGATGGCTCAGTCGGTAGAGCATGCAACTTTTGCTCTCGGGGTCATGAGTTCAAGCCCTATGTTGGGCATAGCGCTTACTTAAAAAAAAATTAAAAACAAATAAAAAGGTGAAGCAAATATATCTTCTTTCCCCAAAGAAGGAAAGGAGAAAATTATATAAATGTGATGTCGAGTAAAATGAGGAGGTTGCTATGATAAAGGTTTTCACACTTCCAGTGGCAGCATGGCAGTGTGTGGGCAGGAACACCTTAGTCTGCAAGGATATCTAAGAAGACTTTCAAAAAGGTATAATGAGTTGGGCTGAGGCTTCATGTAAGAAGACTTTGCCAGATCGAGAAGTAGGAAAGGACATTTCAGACAGAAGAACGTACAAAGATGTGGAGTATGTAAGTGTAACGTATTTAGGAAATTAAGTGGGTGTTAGATCATAAATCCACTGATTATGCTATGACCATAAATCCACTAATTATGCTATGAACAAAATAAAACCTGAGCTAGCATCATGAAGAGCACACCAAGAAATTACAGGTCATGCTAAGAAGTTTACAAGCCAGTGAGTAACTTTGAGCAGAGAATTGGTACAATGTAATATTTATGTTCCAGTCCTTCATGTTTATAGAAGATTCTAACACCATCTTGATTCATCATGAAGTGATGGGAATCAGTGTGGGAATCCATTGTTAATCTTCAACTTTGATCCCAATTACCTGATGATAATCGAAACGCAGATTGCTAGGCTCCGCACTTGAGTAGATCTGAGGTGGGGCCTGGTAATTTGTATCCTTACAATAAGTTCCCAAGGTGATACTTCTGTCCCAGATCCGGGGACCATACGCTGAGAACCCCTGACTTAGAGGATGGTTCTGGGATGCTGTAAGAACCACCTGGGGAGCTTTTAAAAGTGTGCCTATCTAGTGCTCAGATTCTAGACCAATTAAAGCAACACTTCAGAGCACACCAGGTGTGGATGGTGTCAAGCCACTGTTGTAAAGGCAGGTGTAAGAAGGTTGTGGTTATATCCCAGATCAGAGCCTGCCTTCCTCTTACTAGGAATGGAAATCGTCCAATGCGATGAGGTATTTAGATTTTTATTTGGGAAAACTTAATAATTGAATTTGGGTAATGAGGAAGGGCAAAAAGGGTGCAGAGAAAAACATGTCAGTGTTGACTCCCTAGTTTCTGACTTGGGCAGTTACAGGTTTATATGGTATATAAGTTTACTTCCTTTTAGAAACTGGGCAGAATACTCATGTACATTGGGAAAAAAAACCTGATTTTCAAATATCTAAGACATTGGTTCTAGTTTAAGTAACTTCAGAGACAAAAGTTAGACCTAATATTTAACCATTTAGCTTTTAGCCTTCAGGAAGGGTGTACAGTTATAAATTGAGCTCACAGAAAGACAACACACATACGTACTTCATCATAGTACAGTATTCAGCATAGGGGCAGTGAGGGCAGTATCCATCAATCCTATCAGAAGGCTCGGTTTGGAACGCAAGACAGATTTAATGACAGTAATATGACATGTATATAAAACAGCTCCTGTCCTGGACAACAGGGATGGTGATACCCTAGTTTGTTTATCCTGGCTAAATACAGAACAGGAAATAGTGTCTTCCAACAGGGAGAGCAATTACAATAATCATTAATTAGGATATTTGCAATTCCTTTGTGAAGGACTATTCTTTGTTAAATGAAATAAAGCTCTCTGCCTTGATTATAGTTATCATCTCATGAAAATATTGAATGAGTTTAGATTCCTAAAGGAAATTAGAAGTCAGGTAAAATTCACATTCACTTAAAAACCCCTTGCAATGAAAGATCCTGATTACTACAAATGAATATAGGAGAACTTGATTGATTCAAAGAGATTATTATAGATGACAAGTTTAAAATTAACCTTACCCAACAAATTGGAAAATATTTTCTCCTGCTATAGACTGCTGTCAACTCCATGAAAGGTTATAGGTTACCTGGACCCAGCTTACTGCTCCTGCCTCTTGGCCCACAACTCTCCTTCCCTCCTGCTCTTGTCCCTTTAGCACGAAGGTCCTAGGTTGGAGCCCCCAAACTACTGAACTCTCATGTTGTCAGGTATATGTCTTCCTGAAATGGCTGCTCCTTTACCCCTCTTTACCAAAACGTTGACCAGTTACAGCTTGGTTTCCATTTCATCTCCACAGGAAATCATTTCCTCATCCCTTCTCCCCAGTCCTCTTTATGCCACCAGACTACAGCAGGAGGCAAGGTACCATGTCAAAGTATCACTTTGATACCATTCTTTGAAAATGGCATCATTCCTTCAATATATGCAATATCTTTCACCAAATTTTGCCAATTTATTTACTTTTGTGTTAGAATTCAAGTTCCTTGACAGGAGGCAGGTGTGTTGGGCTTATCCTTATTTTGGTGGTAGTGTCATTTTATGTGGTGTGCTTGCCACTCTCTACCTAAAAATAAGCACAAGGCTTAGAACATACAGGCGTCAGTTTGTGGCTTTTTAAATCAAAAAATGAATGTCTGAAAGCATATGAGGAACAGAGCTCATCCTTGCAATGAGTACAGTTAATATTCTTGTTGCAGTAGCAAGAAATATATGAGTAGGGTGTTAGCAGAGTTCATTTCTTCTGAGGCCTCTCTTCTTGGCTTTTAGATAGAGGCCATCTTCTCCCTCTGTCTTTACTTGAGCTTTCCTCTTTGTGTGTCTGAGCCCTAATCTCTTTTTATAAGGACACTGGTCATTAGTTTAGGGTCCACCGTAATGAACTCATTTTGTTGCCTGGTAAACTGAAAAAACCCCAAGCCCTGGGGCCTCCAGCCAGCCAGTCTCAAAGATGTCTTTGAAGGTTCTTGATCTCGACTGAACAAGAATTCAAGGACAGACACAGCACAGTGGATGATCGCCACAACCAGGAACTTGTATTAAGGCAAAAGTATATTCTCTAGGTGTGAGAGCTGGCAGGTTTGAGAGAGAGAGAGAAACAGAGTGCTTGAAATTGGAATTTCTGTCTTTTCTTGACAGCTGTGAACTGCAGGGTGGAATATTCATTGCTTGGGATGGGAATTTCTTGGAAGCAGAGTTTCCTGCCTATTTTTCCTTATTTGGTCAGGGGCTTCCTACCACGGCACCCACCATCTTGGGCCTGTCTGGGTTTGATCTAGCATCTTAGGGAGTGCTGCCAGGATAGGCCTCTGACTTTCCCAGTAGCTGGCTATGTCTTCCTCTACCCTGGCCTCCAGGTATCCTGTGAGAATCTAACTGCCTACTCCAGCAATTTAACCTTATTTACGTCTTTAAATGTCTTATTTCCAAGTATAGTCACAATCCAAGGCACTGTGGGTTAGGACTTTAATATATAATTTGGGGGCCACAATTCAGCCTGTAATAAGGAATCATGTCAAAGAACAGTTGTGAGAGCAAAAGGGATTGGTGTCTGAGTGGAGTATGTAAAAGAGGAAAATGACTCAGGTCTCTGTTGTTCTCACTCTTCAAGTGAACCAATCAGATCCATGGAAAATGGTCTCTCAATCCCCGCAGGCAACTAGGATTCATTTGCTCTGGAGGTGTTTTTTTGTTTTTTTGTTTTTCCTTGAGTTAATGAGGTCTGCTGATAGTGTGTTTGTAGTGCAAATGAGTGCTTTGTACAAGGTACAATCAGCAATTGGTAACCACAAAGCAGCAGTGGGCTAAAGAACTGTAGGGCAGTAAAAAGAATGTGGCCAGAAAAGAAAAGGAGTCTGGAAGGGTAGAAAAAAGGAGAAAATAAGAAATGCATGAATAAATGGGCACCTGAGTGATTCAGTTGGTTGAGTGTCCAACTCTTGATTTCGGCTCAGGTCCTGATCTCATGGTTTCTGGGATTGAACCCCACATTGGACTCTGTGCTGACAGCACAGAGCCTGCTTGGGATTCTCTCTTTCCCTCTCTGTGTCTCTCCCCGGCTCTGAAGCAAGCTTGTTCTTTTCTCTCTCTCTCTCTCCCCCTCTCCCCCTGCCCCCCTCCATCTCTCTCTCTCTCTCTCTCTCTCTCTCTCTCTCTCTCTCTCTCTCTCTCTGTCATAACATTTAAAAAAAGAAATGAATAAGCAAAAAGCACAATCAGACCTGTAAATACAGAGAACAAACTAGTGGTTGCCAGAGGGGAGGGGATGGGCAAAAAGGATGGAGGAGAAGGGAAGATTCAGGCTCCCATTTATGGAATGAAGAACTCACTGTACTATCCTGGTCATTGATATTATACTGGCTTTGCATCATGACAGGTGGTACACTTGTGGTAAGCATAGCATAAAGCATAAACTTGTTGAATCACTATGTGGTACACCTGGAACTAACGTAGCATTGTGGGTCAACTACACTCAAAAAAGTAGTTTAAAAAATTGGAAAAAAATAGACTTGAAAAAATGCATTCAGAAGATTGAAAAATTTTAAAGATGATGTTAATAGAGGGATAGACCGATACGACTAAAGGAAACCTGGTATTTGGTCTATAGTTTTGCTTTTTCAGTAGCTCGACACCCTGTGGTGAGTAACAAGATCACAGACCGTCACAGCTAGAAAGGACCTGGAGAATATGTTCTAATCCTTCATTTTACAGATGTCAGAAGTGAGATTCCAGATCTCCAAGCTAGTTAGATACACAGCTGAGTAAATCAAACCCAGGCGTTTCAGAGCTGGTAATTGTCGCATGTCACACTGCTCTATACTTGTCTGGTTGTTATAAAAGGTCTTTGGTTTAAGAGGGTCAAGGTGGTATCTTAAGTTGCTTTCATGGTCTCCACAGCTTCATAAAGAATAATAAATTCATTTGATTGCAGGTTTACTATTCAATAGTTATATGTGTCTATCTGTAATTATTGAGATATATGAGTGTGTAGTGTTATATCCATATAAACCTATGTATTTTTATAGACATCATGCCTCCTTATAAAAAAATACTCTCTAGCAATCATCTATCAGCATTCTCTATATGCAGAAACAAACAATAGAATTAGAAAAGATTGGCGTAATGAGTAAGTCAAAACCATCACTCCCAGAATTACAACAGATAAATTTTAGAAACCAGTGGCAGGGCCTGTATGTGTTAATCCACCCTCATCTTTTGCTCCACTCGGACATTTCATGTTGCAGCTCTGCTAAGCTACAAAACACGTTCCTCCTTTTCACCTCTGCATTTGTACGTGCTCCTTTGTTTGTCCCTTTTCCATTCTTGTTCGTACAGTAAGTTACTGAATTTTCCCTGTCTAGATTTCCTTTGACGAAATTGTCTCTAACTACAATTCCTACATTCCTCTTAGAGTTCAGTGTGGTCCTATTGGTTACTTACACATATCTTTAAAACAGAATTTGCCATGTTGTAGTAATTATTCACTACCATTTATTACCATTTTATTACAATCCTACTCACAGAGTGCAGAATGTAAACCACTAGAGGCCAAGAAATATGAGTGCAGTGTTGGGAAAGAAATGGAATGATTATTGTGATAACTATAGAGCTTTATACTTACTGGAATAGTATTTATATTTTTGAGTCCTGTCTCTGTGTGCAGCAACAATATGGCTAGATACTCTGCATTACAAGCATTGTATGTCACAGAAATATGCTAATATGTTACAGGGATTGAACAGTGGGTGATGTGAAATGCCCAATTCTTAGAGATGATTGTTTTGAGATTTACAAAATAGGTTCCTTTTTTTAAAGTGTTTTCCTTTATAAAGTATACTTTGTTAAGCTCAGCCTCAGCAGTATGAGTTTATAGCTTTCTTGTAAGTTTGAGAAAATACATGGAAATAAGATATGGAAACGAAAGCAAAATGTTATAAACATTGCTCCTGCTGATAGGATTTTTACAATGTAGCCACCATTTAAATTTTTTTTCTTAATTTTTGGAATATTTTGTTACTATTATTATAAAAAAAACTTTCACTCTCAAAGATAAAACTTTGGAATTATTAACTTGGAAACATGTCAGCCAAAATAAAATTTCAATCATAATTAGCACTGGATATACATAGAGTGAGATTATACTCTGGATTATTTCGGTATTCTTATTTGTACCTTCCAGCCTTTCTCCATGGAGTATTATGTTATAAAATTTTATATATATATATATATATATATATATATACACACATATACATACACACACACACACACACACACACACACACACATACTTCTTTACTTTAAGATGAGCGTAGGCTTCAGTATAGGAAAATATTTTAGAATATTTCATTTAAAAGTTCCTGGACTAATACCATTCTGTTCCTACTTCCCTAAAAAACCTGGTTTAACCTTTCCCAGAGAAGCATTTACTGTAATTTCTTTAAAACTTCGGTGCTGTGTGGTAGTGAGTAAATTTGAACTTTGTCTATCCCTATTTCCCTTGAGTTTCATGACAATAGAGATGACATCTTAGACATCTTGGTATCTCTTAGAGTCAAATAAGTCTCATATCTACTGAAGATACAGAATTGTGAGTTTGAGATGATAGAATACAAAAGGTAGTAGATGGAAGGTATGCATTGAATCCAGGCCAGATGTATAGAGGATATAGACTCACAGAGGAAGAGGAGGGCATTCAACAGAGAGAATTAAACTTATTTGGTAAAAAAGCGTCAGAGGTGAGGAAAAAGGAATGGTGATCCTAGACATCATGATAGTAATCCTTTGAGAGTGCTCTATGGAACACTATTCAATGGGGGCCCTTCTGTTTTTTTCCTAGCCCTCAAAAAGAAAAAAAAAGATTGCTTACACATTTCAGTTCAGGCAGCCCTGCTTGTTGTATTACCTTCTTAGATTCTTATAGCACATATGCTAGGATTTTTAGAGTCCCAGTGATCCTAATGATTGCATTTTAGCCCAGTTTCTCAAACTTTTTTAACCCTGGAACTCCTTTCCCATACAGCCAGTTAAAAGCCAAGGTATTTAATGTTTTATGAAACCTATTTTGGGATTCTTCAAAATACCTGATCAGCCTGCATAATTGGGAAGATGATAATATTAGTGACAAGGAAACTAGAAATAGGACCAAAATTAGAGTGGTAGGAAGAGGGTTGTTTATTTGACATATTCATACAAAATTAGGGAAGGGATATCCAGGTAGGTAGATAAGCTAAGCTTTTGGGATAGAACACTGAACCTAAGAAAAGAGTGAGACCTATAGAGAAATACTTGGGAATCGTTCACACGGTGCTGATAGTTGAAATTATAAAAGAGAACAGTATTCCTTTTAAAAAAAATAATGTTTGTTTATTTTGAGAGGGATAGAGCACCAGTTGAGGGAAGGACAGAGAGAGGAGGAGAGAAACCCAAGCAGTCTCCATGCTGTCAACATAGAGTCCTACACGGGGCTCAAACCCATGAACCATGAGATCATGGCCTAAGCCAAAATCAAGAGTTGGATGTTTGACTGAACCACCCAGGAGCACCAAGAAAACAAGATTTAAGGGACAGAATATGCTCCAAAAGAAAGCATAAGAGAACCTGGTGGAGTGCAAATATGTGTACCTCGTTTGATTTTCCTGACCAGATCATGAAGAATGAATCCACTGTTAGAGATGCAAAACTAAAGCACACAGAATATAAGTAACTTCCTCAAGGTCACATAATTTCTCATTGGCAGAAGGGAGATTTTGAACTCAGCTCTGAAATTTGCTCCTGAGTTGGTTTGTACGTGTATGTAACTAATACAGAGCTCTTTAAAAACATGTTTATAGAAGCACATCCACCATATCATTTTGTAAGACTGCCTCTTTAGTCATGCCTTTCTTTGAAGTGCAGTAACATTTTCAGTGACTGGCCCCAGAGGAAGATACAGTAGATTGCTTTTGGCAAAAAATGCCCTTATTCATGAGAGACACTTAATTATGAACCAGGCTGATCTCTGCCCAATCCTGGTTACCTGGGAAGAAGTCCTTGCAGTGGCATCAGCCATATTGAATTTGGATTGCAGTTATGGGGATAAAAATTAAAATGGGAACTAAAATAGCACCTTTCCTTCCATTATTATTTTATTTATTATTTTTCACTTCAGGCATGTGAAATTACATTTATAGGGACACATTAAAAAGCCTTCTCTAGGCAATTATCTCACACAATTAGGCAATTACTTCAAATGACTTCATGTAGAGGTAAAACAGTTCTGTAAAATCAAGGTTTGGCTTTGCTTTTGTTTGACCCGTATTTATTTTATGACTGCATTTTATTTTTCAAAGTGGTATTTCATCTCAAAAAGCTCATGTCAATTCACAGCAAAATAGCATTTTAGAAAAAGAAAACGGGGTGGTTTTTACTACTGTTTTGATAGTGATACCTGAGAGTGTAATATGAATATGTACAATGTACTTCCATTTACTGATTCCAAAGAGATATACGGAGAAAGCAAGATCTAATGTGGAATAATTCCTTTCATTAACAAACAACTTTGCACCTGGAAATGGTACAAACCCACTGAAATTATGTTCACACATGGTGAAACCTCACACACATACTGCTAGACCTATGAGCCTTGTGCATCAGTATTCAACAAAGGTAAAATAATGCACACCACTGACTATCAGACCTCTGGGCTCCTGTACCTGGCTTCCTTTAAACTGTCAAAACACAATAGTCTGTTTCTTTTTCCTTTCCACATCGATCACTGTACCTGCCAGTCTTTATATTGTAAGCATTCAGTTTCCTCCTGTTTTTCAGCACAGTAGTCGCAATGGCCATGACTTATAGGCTTAATGAAGTGAAGGACATATTACGAACAAATTAAATCCACTGATTTTTTCATGGAAGCAGTTTCAGAGTGTTCGTGATTTTTTTTTTTCCTTTTCCAGTAGGTACTAAGAAGAAAAATCTCATGGCTTCAAGGTCTAGAACTAAGTGAGACCTGGAAGTTCAAACAGGAGAGGGACCATGGAAGTAATGGACATAGACACATTTGAGCAAGATGATGAAAGCCACAGGTGGCTTGGGATTTGCAGGAAACAGAGTTTAGGGTCAGGGTGAGTCGGCAAATAGACAGGAGGTTGGTGGAGCCCTGATACAACTCTAGTGTCTCAGTGCTCTCAGCCCTTGCCCTCGTGGTGCTACTGAGCTTTGGCGGAGCGCCTACCCCAAACCTAAAAACAGCTCAGCCTGGCTCTTCCGTAGTGGCAGCCAGAGGCGCAGCTGTGTGGAGACTGGCTATCTTACTCCTTGGCTTTGACAAAGAGTTGAGGGTCGGTGGGTCCCAGTGTGTACCTGTTTAGACAAGTGCTCAGTGTCGTCGTCAACCCTGCTGAAGGTTATTTCAGACTTTGATTCCACCAGATCAGTTGAACCATAGGAAATGCTCCTCCTCTTTTACTGCCCCTCCTTGCCGAGAAAATACATTTTTCTCCAGCACATTTTAGAGTGATTGCCACCAAATGTTTTTTTTTAATTATCCAAGCAATAAATCCCTTATTTAAGTGGCTAACAGAAATTTTAGATCCTTATGTAATTTAGTAAAATTTTAGAGCTTTAAATATACTTTTGAAAATGGGAAATACTTTCATTGCTACAAGGGTAACATTGTTGTCTCTTACGCCATTACATAAAAAGATGACCTCTACGTTTTTTATATCCTAGGATGCTCAGTTTGAAACTGGGATTCGGATTACATGTATTTTTCAAAAAAAAAAAAAAAAAAAAACCCCAAAAACCTCATTCTGAATTTCTTTCATCTACACTATAAAACTTTGAGATTTCATTAAAGGTTCAGATTGTACCTGTTCTTGAAGTGCTTATTGTTAGCCTTATACAATGACTTTAGTCACACAACTTTAGTTTTTCATGGGCATAATTTTCTTGATCGGTTTCTTTGTTATGCAAACTATATGAATTAAAATACAAATTATTTGTTAATTGTTGAATCTTGTAAATGTATTAAGGTATAACCAATGTCTTTATTCAAATTAGGAAAACATTCATTCTGTAATATCAGTTGCAGAGTGTTTTTTCCCCTCTTCTCCTTTTATGCTTGCCCTTATTTACATGGGATTAAATCATTCTTCCTAAATTTGCCAGTAGGACTAAGAATCAGAAATCAGAGAAATAGTTTTAAACGTTTTTATTGTACAAAAGGCAGTATCTTTTATCAAATGAAAATAAGTACTGCCTTCTCTTTTTTGAATCTATTGAAGATACAGCTTCTGTTACGGATTGTGTTTAGAGTTTTGTGACACTTTTTTAATACAGCAGTACATTTTGGGGATGGTTTGCTGACAGTATGTTCCACAGTAATCAGTGGTTTAGCTGTAAATAGAGGGCTGATTATTGCATCTGGGGAATACACATTAGAAACGATTGGCATTTCTGGTTCATATATAGGTGGAGAAATACTCTGCCAGATGGGCATTTATTTACTTGCTTATTTATTTAGTTTCCTGGTCAGAAATAACAGGCAATGTATGAGACAGTGCAAAAAATACTGTGTTGGCAGTCATAAGCAGGATCTCGCAAAGGTTGAATGGAGCTAATGTGATGAGGGTTCTTTTTGTTTTGTTTTAATGACCAACATAGTATTTTTTGAAACATCTGTGGACTAATGTTCATGCCAAAGGGAATGATATTTTTCAAGCATTTTGGTCATTATAGTAGCTCTGCAGATAATGACAGCATATAGTGAATTTTGAGCACTTTCTCTACTGTGGTGAGAGCTTTAGATTCATTATATGAGTGCATTCTTAGGACAAGCCTGCAAGACAGTTATTATATTCCCATTTTACAGATGAGAAATTCTGAGTTAGAGCTAGGCTTTAGAAAACTCAGATTTCCTGTTTCATAGTGCTTATTGTTATATACCACAGCAACAGTGTTAAAACTACACCCAAAGTTTACCAGCTGGCCCTATAGCTACCGATGTTTTAATTGCTTTGTTTTTGAAATGAATGGACTATGAATTGGTATCCATTGTCTGACAGAGAAAGCAGTCATATTTTTTCAAAGTTTTTGTTTTTTTAGGTCTGGGGTTATATAGATATCAAGTTGAATCCAAGTTGTTTCCTGATTTAAATGCTTCTAATCATCCATTTATCAAAATCAATTGACTGGACCCAATGAATTTAGATATTAAAAAAAAAATTGGTCGTGTAATCCAATTTCCTCACTTCTCAAAAAGGAAAACAAGGTGCTGAAAGTTTAAATAATTGGATCAATTTCATTTTTAATAAGCTTTATCATTAGAATCTAGGTCTATGTCTTAGCCTAAAAAAACATACGTATATATACACGTGTAGATGAGAATTATTCAAGTTATAAGGGGCATCTGGGTGGTTCAGGTCATGATCTCATGTTTTGTGAGTTTGAGCCCTGCATTGGGCTCTGTGCTGACAGCTCAGAGCCTGGAGCCTGGTTCGGATTCTGTCTCTCTCTCTCTCTCTCTCTCTCTCTCTCTCTCTCTCTCTTGGCCCCTCTGCCTCTCACGCTCTGTCTCTTTCTCAAAAATAAATAAACGTTTAAAAAATTAAAAAAATATTTAAGTTATAAATGACAAAAAAGTTGCAAACGGTTTTTAAAAAGGCTTTACCAGTTTATATAATTAAAAAGAGGTATAACTTGATTTAGGTACATTTAGAGGGAGGCGTTCATGTGATACCCCCTGGCACACTGTCACCCTCTGTTAAAGCACTATGTGCTTTCCAGTCTCTTCTTTGGTATTCTCTGTCAGTATGGTATCCATATTAGTTTTGGGTTTATATTATTGCCCCTCATTTCTAACAGAAAATAAAAACAACATTTTCCCCAACAGAAGACCTGGAAATAGCTTTGATCGACTCTGATAAAATCACCTACCCATTCTTGAATCAGTTAACGGTTTGGGAATGCCAAACCTGATTGGTCAGGTGACCTGACCTGATTGGTCAGGTGTCATGATTTACCCACTCCTGAGGGAGGAGAGAGGTAAACAAGCCCTACCCAGCATCATCTGAGAACAGTAGGCAAATAGACCAAAACAAAGAGGGTAGTAAAGAAGAAAGTGGAATGGATAGCAGTTATAATAAAACTGTAATACACTGTGCACCTAGTACTACGTGTGTGGGTGAGTGTGTACTCAACAACCCTCAAAGATACTGAAAACTACTGTGCTTCCAATAATCACAGATAGATGCCCTTCTGTTGATAGTAATGACTTCTGTAGTCGAGGCGTATAAGAAAGTATTTTGTTCATAAAGAAAATATTTGGAGATGGAATAAATTGGGAAAGTTATGCAAATATTACATTTATCTAAATAGAACAATGTTTGTTTTACCTTAAAAAGTGTGCATTAGGGGTGGCTGGGTGGTGGTTCAGTCAGTTAAGCATCCAACTTCGGCTCAGGTCATGATATCATGGGTCATGAGTTTGAGCCCCGTTTTGGGCTCTGAGTTGGCAGTGCAGAACCTGCTTGGGATTCTTGCTCTCTCCTCTCTCCCTGTCCTTCTCCCACTTAACCTTTCTCTCTAGGAATAAATAATCAAACTTAAAAGTGACCGATAAACTGTCAAAAAAACTGTGTCAGATGATTTGACTATATATTATTAACATGTTGAAACAGGTGATCTGTCTACTTGGAATAACTGGCAATGGGAAAAAGTAATGTACTTTTTTAGGTGACACTAGATTTCTCAGATTATAGTAGTTTCAGTATGCTAATTTGCTTTATTTTTTGGTAGTCAATCATTTGTTTTTGAATCTTTGCGTCATCTACTACCTTTTTTTCTTAGTTTCTAAGTGAGGTATATAAATGTAGGAATTGTAGAATAGCATTTCTATAAACAACCTCCTTTTTCTGTTAAGTTTGTCATCTGGAAACCTAAATTCAATTTTGTATTTCAATATCTAATACTGATTACTCTGATAGTTACATTAAATCCCCTATTTAGTGACTGATGTAAGTTAGTTTTTAAAAATGTCCAGCCTTTAAAAGTACATAGTGATGGTCCCATACTGATTATTTTAGATAAATTCAGGCTTTACTGTCCTTTTTTTAAAACTATTTCAAAATTCAGCTTTTCTTACTCTGTTAAGATTTTAATGAGATATAGCCTATATATGTGTGTGTGTGTGTATGTATAGACATATATATGACATATATGTTTAGACATATACGTATGTCTAAATTATCTATTAAGGATGAAGTTTAATCATAGTTACAATGGAATATTATTCAACCATTAAATAAGAATGAAATCTTGCCATTTGCAACAACATGGGTGGAGCTAGAGATGATAATGCTAAGGGAAATCAGTCAAAGAAAGACAAATACTATATGATAGCACTCATATGTGGAATTTAAGAAACCAAACAAGCAAGCCAAGGGGAAAACAGAGACAGAGAGGAGAGAGGAGAGAGAGAGAGATCTGAGACAAACCCAGAAACAGACTGTTAACTATAGAGAACAAGCTGATGGTAACCAGAGGGGAGGAGGTGGGGAGAAGGATCAAATAGGTGATAATGTTTAACGCTCTTGTCATGATGAGCACAGGGTATTAAATGGAATTCCTGAATCACTATATATTGTACAACCCAAACGAGTATTAAACTGTATGTTAACTAACTGGAATTAAAATAAAAACTTAAAAAAATTTTAATCATAGTCATGTCCCCTCATTTCAAGGCTACAGGCATCAGTCATTTTGGCAGTAAACAATATTTGGCTGCTTGAAGATCCAGTAACTGCCCTTGAGTTGAAATCTGCCTATGTCATGTGACTCTCCACATTCTGTTTTCATTCCAGTGGAAATGAATACCTGGCATTCATAGAGTCTAGAGTGAGTTAGAAAAGATTTGGTACTTTTCAAAGAAATGTACCAGTAAAAGTTACAAGATGCTTTTCACTCAAAAGCAAGCAAATGGTTCTTTAGTATGGCAGAGCAGTCTAATTTAATTTGCACTTGCGTGATGAAAATGTGCTACACATTTGCGTTCATTTATGAGATTTTGTCTGGTTGGATTTCAATATATTTATATACACATTGTTCTAAAATAATGACAAGGTATTTTGACAGCATACTTTCTCATCGTATGGAAAAATATGAGGTTCAGCCAAAAGCGATAATGGTAAAGTTCACATTTTGAGTATGAAAAAATGGCTGCATCATTCAGAATTGGGTTTGGCTACAAGTAACAGATCCCTGAAATGGTGGTCTGTTGAGTAAGAGAGATTTATTGCTCTGTCACATGAAAGAGGTTCAGTTGTAAGCATTACGTTGCTGGCATGGCAGGGCCATAGTCCTCAGGGAGCCAGGAACCTTCAGTCTTGCTGTATTACCTCCCATGCCAATGTTACCTCATGGTCCAAAAAGGCTGCTGGACCTCCAGCCTGTTCCTGGTGGCAGGAGGAAGGAAACCAGCAGAGTGAAAATAATGGTCATGCTGAGTCAGCTCCCTGTGACCAGCTTTCCCCCAAATCACACTGGATACTTTTGCTTAGTTTCACTTGTAGTAGTATCAAAATTGTCTAATTCATTCTTTCATAGCAATTGATACTGAAATCTCTCTTTCTATTGTTAATCACAGTACATTTGATCATTCTGATTCCCGTTCTCCAGGGGTATAAATCCATGTCCATAAGTTTTTAGTAAATAAGCATGGAATTTAGGTTAAGTTTTCTTAAATTTCAATTGGGAACTCTTAGAGATATTGATACATGTGTTCACATTTTGGCCAGTAATCTGTATGAGTGCTTTATCTAATAAAGCATAAATTCAGATACATCTTTAATACAGTGACACTAGAAAAAATGTAAAACATCTCCCTTTGTGAACTGTTAATTTTTTTTTTTTTTAACTCTCTTTGCTGGCACTAGTGGGGACTAAGGACATTGTAGCCCAATCACCTTTACCAGGTCAGTGTATCCATCCCTCAAGTGCTGGGAGTGCCCACTGCTCACAGTGGTCTCCTTCTCTGGAGAATTGTCCTTGTTCTGAAAGGAGCCTTGAGCCTGGAGGCCATAAGTCTTTCATACCAGGTTAACCTGGAGTTAATACTACCTGACGGGAGTGTACAAAATCCCAGCCCCTTTGTGACAAGGTGGGACCAACTTTGTGGTGCAGTCTATACTCCAGAGCTCCCTCCAGGAGCGTGTTAAAATTTGGCATGCAGCTGGGACGTCATCCTTGTTTACTTTTCCCCTGCCCCCATGCTGATCCCTATACATCTCTTGTTCTTTGTGTACTTACTATATCACTTTGGCAGGTACCACAGTCTCAAGTTGTACTACTAGTAGGAACTCTAACATAAGATAGTCTTTTTTAAAAATTTTTTTATAAAGTTTATTTATTATGAGAGAGAGAGCACAAGCAGGGGAGGGACAGAGAGAGAGGGAGAGAGAGAATCCTAAGCAGACTTCACTGACAGTGCAGGGGCCCCATGTGGGGCTCAAACTCATGAACCATGAGATCATGGCCTGAGCCGAGATCAAGAGTCAGACGCTTAACTGACTGAGCCACCCAAGCACCCCAATAGAGTCTTAATAAGAAACAAAAATTGCCCAAACATACCTGCCATTCGATGTATGATCTAAAACTTGATCTTACATAAAAAGAGAGGTGAGAGAGACATTAAAGTATAGCTGAAAGTGTTCAGGACGATTATGGAACTTCATTTTTGTATCTCCATTTGAACCTTTCTACCATTGGAATCTAATGCTCCCTTCTGGTTTAAAATATTTGTGATTCTAAATTCTGTTTAGAGTTTTGCACATGCCAGGTAGGTTCTGGAAAGTAATAAGTTATAGCTTTGGCCATAACAACTTGGAGTAAATGCTCAAAATATAGCCATTACATTAAATTGATCTATTAAAATTTATGTTCCTTCTTTGATAACCTCTCCCTAGTTCTGGACATATCTGTGTTCAAAGTTGGGAAATTACACGTAGTAATAAAAAAAGGAAAATGCAAATTGCATAAACCTTTATGTATATGGTACATGTACAAGTGTATATGTCTGTGTAGGATATGACATTGGGAATTCAGTTTGAAGTCCTAGTTTATTAGTTTTATCTGGAGGAGCAGGTGGTCTAACGGCAAGGGTTTACTGCATATAGATGATAGGGAGTGATGGAAAAACAGCCTTTTGCTAGAGGATGCATCAAGAAATTGTAATTTTGCCAAAATTATCAAATGCCATAAAAAACCAAGATGAATGACATTAGTTTTTTATATCATTCCCTGCCTACCTACTGCCCCTCCATTCACAAATGCTCTGTTTCATCAACACCTCTCTCTCTCTCTCTCTCTCTCTGTCACTCAGTCACTCACTCATACACACTCCTGCAATTCTGTACTGTCAATGCCTGTGTGCCTGTTCTCTGGTGAAGCCATGTATCGCATATAGGTAACTGCATCTTCTAGATACTTGTAATGACAGGTTCCTCTTGTTGACATCAGCTCTGTGCCCTATTTCGTATGCGTTTCTATTTATATGAAATATTTGTTCTTCTGACTCAGGGGAATTTTCAGGACACACGCCTCTTGACAGCCTGAATTAGTTCAGGTCTAATTCAGAAACAGAGTGTTCCAGATTAGAAATCTTGGAGCTAAAAAAAAAAAAAAAAAAAAGGCTGAACACAAACAGGGTGTGCCACATACTCATGCACAAGTAGACTAGGTAACAGAGTTACTGATACCCAAGAATCTTGGCAAGGGGCAAAGCGCGTGTGGAGAAGGGGTTGGCTTAGACTGAGTCGTTGGAAATCAGGAAGATTAGAGAAAATCTTAATCTTCATGGGTGGAAATATACAACATTGAAGCCTGCACTTTGTTCCTGGGTCAGGTTCAAGAAGTAATAGGTGAAGGGATAATGAGCAAAAAAGAGTACGATTGATTTTAAAAGATTAAATGGTGGAGGCAACATGAAGTTGAAGGGTGACAGCGTTGGAAGAGCTGCATATGTGAGCAGCTTCAAATGGAGAATATATCAAGTTTATAAATGGAACCAGATAAAGTTACAGGTCTCCCTCAGCTCTTAAAATTCTACAGTTGTTAAAATCAGGCAAGCCATACCAACAGTTCATGGATAAAGAACCTGAGGCCTGCAAGGATTTAGGTAACATGCCGATGCCCTCAGAACTGTTAATGGCATAATAGATCTAAACTCATGTAAAAGTGGTAAAGGGATCTTTACACAGTTCTGACTCCATTCGTTTGTTATATGTATGTACCTCAGTTTCCACATCTGTAAAGTAAGGGGGATCACTGTACCTTTCCCATAAATTTTGAGTGTAAATAAATAGGTTGCTTCAAGTAATGTGATTATGATAGAGTCTCACATAAATTAAATGCTCATTAAACATTAGCTGTTGCTATTGCCCTTTATTCTTCCTCTGATGCCTGTGAAAAAGGCTCTCTGGAATGACAGCATCAAATGACTGGTTCTGCCATTTAACCATTTTAAGACTCTAAACAGGTTTCCCCATATCTCTGAGCTTGAATAGCCTGACTATAAAATATTGGGAAAACGGCCCCTCCTCACCTGGTTGCTGTGAGGATTAGATGAAATAGCATATGGAAAAGTATTCACATGTAATAAAGTCTGGCACATAATATGCAGTAAAGAAAGTAGTAAGTTTTCTTATATTTGTGCCTTTCTTAGGAAACTTAACTATAAAGTGAGTTGAACGAATACATGCTCATTCCCAATGAAAGAGAATGTTTCCCTGCTTAATCCGTGAAGAAATGAAGTCTAAAAGGGTTGTGATGTCATTCTCAGAACTATTAAGAGGCTAATCCATGTTTCAAACACGTATCTCATTCTCAAGTCCATGTTATTTCTACTCGATTGTACTTCTTTCCCATAAAAATGAAAATAATATTACCTAAATCATAATGTTGTGGGCATTGAATGACATAAATCTAAAGTGCAGAGCATATATCAGGTGTTTAATAGATGATTCCTGTCCTTAGGTAGGAAATAGATGTTCCTCCTTGGTTTAGCCCCTGTATTACCATCCAAATTCCGTAAGCCCATTAGGAGGAAGTTGGCCTACTGTTTTGAAGTCCAGGTAGCCATCTTGATCTCTGTACTGAATTTAGCTCTCAAACTATTACTCAGCTCTTGTCTTTCAATAATAAAGGGTCCTTCCATTGTCCCTCGAATGGAGTGATTCCAAAGGCACTGTGGGAAGAATGTTCTTCTGTTACTTCTGTACGCTAAAAGCCAAGGTGTCATACCTTCCACAAGAAGGGGAGGAATGCCATTTCCTGTCTGTCTTTCCTCCCGTAATTAGGTTGGTTCTTTGATTGTTCTGATGACCCAACAGAGAATCTCTGATACAGAAAGTCGGCACACCCCATCTTCACAACCTCTCTCCCATCACAGGCTAGTAGTCTTGAGGAAGGGTGTGTGATGCTTGATAGCCTTTGGGATGAGCCACAAGAAGAGCAAGAAAGCAAGCTAAATTGACTCTGAGGGAAGTGATCAAATTGTCAATGGCTCTTTGTGGCTGCCAATTTGGGACAACTGCCTTGCAACAGACATTTCACACCCACCTTATTTAGCGTCCTTTGTAATATGGTTAAGATTGGAAGCCACATGACTCAAAGCATGGCAACTTGAGAATACTTCTGGCCACTTGATTCTTTTCAGAACAGATCATTAGCTACGACAGAGTTTCATGCATGAATTTCATGACAAGGCTTTCTCCGTTTTACGCTATCATTTAAACGATTTCTTAATTCCAATTCTTTTTCTTGTTTGAATCCTACTCTAAATTTGTCCCATCTTTTTGAAAGTCTTTCCCGGTTCGAAACTTACCCTGCTTTCATGAGCTGCAGTCTTAATTCATTTTTTAATGTTTGTTTATTTTGAGAGAGAGGGGGAGACGGAGAGAATGCACACGTGTGAGCAGGGGACGGCCAGAGAGAAAGGGAGAGAGAAAAATCCCAAGCAGGTTTCACATTGTCAATGCAGAGTCCACCATGGGGCTCCGTTCCATGAGCAGTGAGAGCATGACCTGAGCCAAAATCAAGAGTCAGACGCTTAATGGTTTGAGCCACCCAGGTGCCCCATTAAGTCTTAATTCTTTAGTCAAGTTCTCCTTGAATCCTCTAGTCTAAATTATTATCTCCTTCCCCTAAACTACTCCTCTTCATTGTTCTAGTTGTTGTACTGCATTAGGTTAATATATGCAAAGATCAGCCTTATCAATCTAGACACGCACACAGTCCAATTTCCGACAGATGCCACATTCAGGAAAACAGTGGTCAAAAGAAAGTTAAATAAACCTGTGTGTGTAAACTTCTCAACAATCTAAAAGCAGATATCAAAATCTCCAGCAGCATTTATGATACTATTTGTCTCTCCCTCAGTTTTCTGGCTCCTTGAATTCCCAGGAGACTTTCATTTTCCATTGCTCAGGAAATTCTCCGTACCTCATCACCACGCCTTACTTCAGTAGCTTCCTCTTCCCTGACACTGTGCATATTCACAGAAGATGTGCTCCTGACAGGTGATTCTCCAAACAGTTAGCAGTCCCTTTGAGAAGAGTGAGATGTCTTCCGCTCTGGCTGTTTTTCCGGTGATTGGCAGCCGAGAGCACTGCTGTCACTCCTCCACTCCCAATTCAGACTCTAATTTTTTGTAGTTGCTGAGCCTGTTTTCTTGTGTAGCTTATTCCACAACCAGATTTTGAAGTCCTTAGATAGGAGCTAATTATTATTCATCACTGCAGCTCTTCTCCCCCTGCCCTCTTATTTTCTAACATGATGTCTGGAATTTTTAGCACTTTGTAGGTGAAGCACTCAGCAGTGGTTGGTGAAATGTCGAACAAATTGTAAGAATCATCTGAACTTACTGTCATATTAGGTGTAATAATAGAAACCTAAATAGGCTGTGATAAATCATGATTTTTTTTCTTAACTCTGGAAATTTTTATTGGTCTTAATTCTCTTGGTCAGATTGCCAAGTTCTTGTGAGAATTCCAGCATCTAACAATGTTATCATTCCATCAAGCTTATTCTCAGCTGGTATTCCATTAAGCTGGTATGAATGGGCTACTGTTGGTGAGATAAGAGGATGCACTTTGATGTCTCAAAGCAGCACTAGTAATGAATGCACACATTCTCCCACTGAGAAGATACTTTAAACTGTAATTTTTCATTCTATTCAATATCTCTGTTGCATATATGTATATTTTTGGCTCAAGACATGATAAAGGTTTCAATTTGTCAAGTCACAGACTTAGGGACTTAAACACAACTATCTTCTTGATTTTAATACTTACACATTTTAGCCATTTGGCCAGTATCTAAGTACATTTAAATTTAAAACAATTATTGGTTTTTAATTGGTAGATGATGAAGAATTCTTTTCAAAATCAAATATGAGCACTGAGTTTATACTCCCAATAATGGCATGTAAACATAAAATTTTCCTTATAACTTAGGAATTTAGTAGACCTCTGGGCTTCAAGTTAAAAACTTTTTTGTAAGCAAACTTAGAGACCAAATTATAAAAAACTGTAACTACATTGACATTTAGACTGCATTTTGGAAAAAAAATAGTGCTTTGAAAAAAGTTTGGACTAATTGTCATGGTTTTATCAATAATGACGTGGGGCTTCACAAAATCTTGAGTTTTTCTGTTTAGAAAACTTACTAGGTATGGTATTTCAGTCAGTAACTTCTAAAGCCCCTTCTAAGTAAATTAAGGGTATACCTTTAAAGAAGGATGATGTTGATCAGTTTCACCCTATGGCAAGTATCTACATATGTATACATTCGGTCACTTTATCATTCCTATTTTTTTCAAAAAAAAAATTCTGTTCGGAAAAAAAAAACTTGATTTGTATGCAAGTGTGTGTACTATTTAATATTACGTGATTAAGACCATTTGGTAGATAGTCAACTTTAGACTAAACATGTTTTTAGTTCTTGGTGAAATACTACTAATGTGTTAGATTCAGGATAAGATCTTAAACAATATTACCTTGGGAATGTAATCTCTCCAATAGTGTTTATTTCATGAAAATTGATTCTTCAAATCTGTTCGAGAGACCAGTTTTCTAGGTATCCCTATGGGTGGTAGGCACAGAATACAGAAAACCAAAGCACTCTTTGCCTTTGTTTCACATTCTCTCCCTTATCTGTTGTTGGTTGCTATGTAGCATATCACCTACAATATAATAAGATACTGAATAAATGTGCTTTCATACTCACACCATCTTCTGTCATTTCTTCCTTTGTATATGTTTTTACTTCTTAGGTTTTGTGGAAAAAATGCAAATCTCCATAAAACACAGTGTATCTGACAATTCTGATTTGATAAAGTGCAACAGAAAACTAAGTGACTTGTTTCTTAATTATTTTTGCATGATTTACTAAAAGTAAAAGACAGGTATTTGGGTGTTCCGTGTGGGGATGCATAATCACATACATAGAAGGAATTGATTCCAAGGGTTTAAGAATAACCTATGGATAAATTAAGAAAACAAAACAAAGCAGGACACTATCATAGACTGTAACCAGAAGTGAAAAAAAATTGCAAAAGAAATAGCTTTAGAGGTCTCAAATCTGCTTTCAAAATGCTGGGGTCTAGTTTTTGTAAATTACAGTTCTCAATAAATGTAGGACAAGTCCCAGCTGTACCGTAGCATTAACATTAAAACTAAGACACATCTTGCATCTACTCTTCCCTTAAGTCCCCAGAGGTTTCAGACAAGAGAGCAGGTCAAAATAAAGTCCCCTACCTCTTCCTCTTTCCCAGGAAGCACATCTCATCTGTTGGATTTCCATTTTGAGGCAATTCGACATCTGAGAGAGATAGTTTAAAGAGAAAGTACTCAATCCATCTGGTCTGGGTTTTCCAAAATTACAGAAGTTATTTCAGTATCATTAAATTTGTTAAGCTTATGCAATAAAATCTGGAGAGCTGTGACTCATTAGTGAAGGGATCCACTAATGTGCACTTTGATGCCTTAAATATAAACTTGCATGTTCTCCATTTCTTCAAAGATTTCTCTTGACTTAAGTGAATCCTGGCCCTTCTCTGAAGATAGGATTTTCCTGAAACACCTCAGGTTCTTAAAAACAAATCAATATCTTGGTTAAAAATCTAGAGATGGAGACCCAGTCCACTATAATATCAGGAATGAAACAACACCTCGTGCAGTCATTAAAAGGACAATAAGGGAATATTGTGAACAACTTTATACAACAATTTTACTTACAAGTAGATCAAGATGAAATTAATCTGAATAGCCCTACAACCATTAAAAAATTGGATTTGTAACTAGAAAACTCCTCAAAAAGACATCCATTATAGTATTACTCCAAAGATTTACACAGAAATTAGCAACAATTTTACCATATTTTTGCCAGTACAGAAATCAGTTGTACTTCTCTATGCTAAAAACACACAGAAACCAAAATTTAACACATGAAACCATGTGCAGTAACTCCAAAGAAAATGAATTACATAGGTATACATATTTAATAAGACGTGTGGAATTTATATGTAGAAATTTACACGATAATATTGAAAGAAATCAAAGACCTAAAGAAACGGAGAGACAGATCTTGTTCATGGCTTGCAATGAATAGTTCATACGTCATTTCTTCTCAATTTGATTCTATAAGTATAATACAGTTACTCTTAAAACACCAACAAAATTTTTTGAAAGACATGCACAAGTTAATTCTAAACTTTATATGGAAATTTGCAGAGCCCAGAATAGGTAAAAAGAAAAAATTGAAAAAAAAGGAAATCTGATGAAATCACACTACCCGTTTGTTCTTAAGACTGCTTATATAGGCACAGTAATCAGAAATGTGTGATACTTCAGGAGGATAGACACATAGATCAATGGAACAGAGTAAAGAACCCAGAAATAGACTCACAGCAATATGCTCAAATGGTTTTTGACAAAGGAGCAAAATAATTTCAGTGGAAGGACAGTGTGTTTATGAAATGGTGCTGGAGAAATTGGACATCCATAGGCAAGACAAAATGTACCTCTGCAACAATTAGAAATTATTTTTAAAAAAATTTTTTAATGTTTATTTATTTTTGAGAGAGACAAAGACAGGATGTGAGTGGGTTAGGGGCAGAGAGAGAAGGGAGACACGGATTCTGAAGCAGGCTCCAGGCTCCGAGTGCTCAGGACAAAGCCCAATCCGGGACTCGAACTTATGAGCTGTGAGATCATGACCTGAGCCAATGTCGGGTGTTCAACCGACTGAGCCATCCAGGCGCCCCAAAATTAAAAATTATTTTATCCAAAGTTTGTAAAGTAGAAACAGGGCTATCACGTGTTCCTTTCAAGTACACTATTTTTTTTTAATGTTTATTTATTTTTGAGAGAGACAGAGTGCCATTGGTGGAGGCGCAGAGAGAGAAGGAGACATAGAATCTGAAGCAGGCTCTAAGCCCCTCTGTCGCCACAGCGGCCGACGTGGGGCTCAAACCCATGAACCGTGAGCTCATGACCTGAGCCTAAGTCGACCACTCAACTGACTGAGCCACCCAGGCACCCTCAAGTATGGTAAATTCTGTGAAAAAATCCTTGATCTTAGACATGGAGAAAAACAAAATGATGATTCTTCATTTTTTTTAATATTGTACTTGAACATTTTTTAGTAAGCTCATGTTATCCTTATCTGACTTTCTCAGGGAAAGTAACTTTGCCATCGGCAAGTTACCTAAGTTCAGCAAACTAATGGTTTTCTTGGTTACTGAAACTGATGATGTTTTTCTCTACATCTTAGTTTGCTAGGTTCCCAAATTTCTGTAGTAAGATCAACTTTTTTAATGGGATTTTTAGAAATGGGTTGTATAGAGGAGAAGGCTATGGATAAAGCACTCTCACAGTGGGTCTAGATGTAATAAAGATTCTTTCTTCAAGTGTTTATAAAAACCTTCTTCTACCTCACACCTAAATAAAAATTCACAGATGAGAATGAGGTCGTTTTTCTCTTTCCATATATCAGCTACAACCATATTGTCTCTTGTTGCCAATATAGTAAACTCATGCCATGAGCATGAGCACTTGAAAGGTAGCTGGCATGAATTGGGATGTGCCATAAATGTAAAATGCGTCGTGGATTTTGAAGACTTACTATGAAAAAATGACAAATACGTCAATTTTATGTTGCTTATATATTGATTTACAATATTTTAGATATGTTCAGTCCAATAAAACATATTCCTGAAGTTAATTTTACTTTCTTAATATTTTTAGTGTGGGTATTTGAAATTTTAAAACTACGTATACAGCTTGCATTAAATTCTTACTGCCAGAGCTAGTCTAAAATACAATTTCCAGTTGCAGTTTCTTTATATTTCGATATGAATGATAAGATACCTGTTAAAAAGCATAATCAGACCTGTAAATACGGAGAACAAACTGATAGTTGCTGATGGGGAGGAGGATGGAAGGGGGGACGAGCAAAATGGGTGAAGGGGAGAGGGAGGCACAGGCTTCTAGTTATGGAATGAGTAAATCATGGGAATTATAGGGTTGCCCTTGTGGCTCAGTCAGTTAAGTGTCCGGCTCTTGATTTCAGTTCAGGTCATGATTTCATGGTTTGTAGGGTCGAGTCCCGCATCAGGCTCTGTGCTGAGGGTGCAGAGCCTGTTGCGGGATTCTCTCTCTCCCTGTCTCTCTGCTTCTCCCCTGCTTGACCCCATGTGTGCGTGTGCTCTCTCTTAAAATAAATATTTAAAAAAAAATTAAAAGGCAGAGCACAGGGAATATAGTCAATGGTATTGTAATAGTGTTGCATGGTGACATATGGTAGCTGCCCTTGAGGTTGAGTGCATCATGACATATACAAATGTTGAATCACTATGTTGTACACCTGAAACTAATGTAACACTGTGTGTTAACTATACCCAAATTTTTTAAATAGGGGAACGTGGTGGCTCGGTCAGTTAAGTGTCCAATTTTGGTTCATGGGTTTCAGCCCCGTGTCAGGCTCTGTATGGACAGCTCAGAACCTGGAGCCTGCTTCAGATTCTTTGCCTCCCATGCCCTCTTCCCCTCCCCCACTCTCAATCTATCTCCCTCTGTCTCTGAAAAATAAACATTAAAAAGAATTTTTAAAAATAATTAAATAAATATAAACCTGTGAAACAATATGCACAGAGAACTGGAGACTTTTTAACCAAATTTTACAATACTCAGTTTAGTTTTTGTGTCACTAAACTTTTGTAATTATATTTAAGCAATAAATATTGAGTAGAAACCATTCTATTTTTTTTTAACGTTTGTTTATTTTTGAGACAGAGAGAGACAGAGCATGAACGGGGGAGGGTCAGAGAGAGGGAGACACAGAATCTGAAACAGGCTCCAGGCTCTGAGCTGTCAGCACAGAGCCTGATTCGGGGCTTGAACTCACAGACCGTGAGATCATGACCTGAGCCGAAGTCAGATGCCTAACTGACCAAGCCACCCAGGCGCCCCGAGTAGAAACCATTCTAATTACTTGCCGATTACAAACCCTTGTGTTTCTGGAACTTAAATTTGTCAGTTGAGAATCTTTACTTAATTTATACAACACTAGAGATAATTATATTTATGTAAGTAATCTCTACACCCAACATGGAGCTTGAACTCACCATCCCAAGCTCAGGAGTTACATACTCTTCCAGCTGAGCCAGCCAGGCGCCCCTATAACTCTTCAACTAATTATAACTGGCTTAATTAACTTGACTTGGTACATACTCACCTAGTAGGAGCAGAACCTGTGTGCCTACCGGCGAGTTGAGTGTTATCTAAAAGAATCCATCTTTTATCTTAAGCATTAGTCGGTGTGCATTCTAGAAGATATGCAGAATGTTTGTTAAGCTAGCAAATTGGCTAAGCCGACAGTGGTTACCTGGAGGTCTGTTCAAAGATACTTCTCTGTACGTTGTCCTGTTGGCTGCTTTTCTCACTCTCACTCTAGACTCTGAATTCTTCAGTTTATTTCTCATTGGCACACATGCCCGTAATTGGTAAATAATAAGTAGCAAATAGACTATCTGATGAATGAAATATTCTGAGAAAATATTAAATCAGATTTTAGGCCAGTCAGCATCACAATTCAAGTGAGATTCCCTAACTTGTTAAATTGTGACAGTTGGCTTCCGTCTTTAATTTCGAGGTCTGGACATTGCCTGGAAGGGTCTGTCTTTGTTTAGTCTGTTAACTTGAACACCTGAAATTGGTTTATACTTTCATGTGGACATTTTCATTGTTGTTCAGAAATATATTTAATGGGATCCTCAGACTAGCTTCAGAAGAAAAGTAAGCTGTCATCCAAAGATTGTTAACCTCATCAATATATTGGCAGCTGTAGGGCATAGAGAGCTGTGATATTGTTTAGGTGGCCTTAGTGTCCAGTAAATTTACTCCAATAAATAGTAACTAAAGCAGTTTCCTTGACAGTTACATTTTCTAGTCATTGATTTTTGTAAATGTACAGCATTTAGCATTCTAGGAGAGATTTAAGTAAGCTTAAGCTCAGTTGAAATGTTACGAATAGTGATTTGGTTTTTCTGTTCATTAGGTAATATAAGTACTTACATAATTAGGAGGCTCTAATAATGTTAAAGGTGGATCGGATGAAAAACAAATATTCAGAAACCTTCTGTGAATGCAATAGAATCAATAGAGGCTAAAAATTTTTACTATCTTATAAAGAGTTGTAAAAGGTCTAATTTGGAAATTGAAGAAATATTCAGGCATTGATAGATTCTTTGCCAGTTTTATTGCTCATGTAATAACCGTTTATCTATACTGCCTTTTATTTGAAATTCTCAGTCCTAAAGTTGGTTATATTTCGCTGAGGGATCCACTTGTATCCTTTAGACCTTGCTATTGTTAAATAACAAAAATTCAGCCAACCAAAATCGAAAGATCTCCTTGGCTTTATTGGTTGATTGATGAATCTGGCCGCACCCCAGCTAGCTAGTACGAAGGAGTGTCATGGAGCTGTAGAGAATGGTGGGCTTATATAGGAAGAAGGAGGGTAGAAAGAAGGACAGAGCAGATTGTCTCATCTTCATTTGGGGTATAGAAAGGGTGTGTGTGGCAGACTACCTCCCTGGTACTGAGCAGAAATGTTCAGACTGACTAGTTAAAACTGTATTTCTGGGGAACACTGAAAGTGCAAATGAGTTAGGTATTAAACTGTAGTTTGATGATGTGGGATTGGCACAAATGAATCCATTTTGGTCCTCTTCTTTTTTTTTTTCTTTTTTACCAATATTAGTTTTGTTTTCGTTACCCTCAAAAATCTCTTCCCATCAGTAATGCTGGGTACCTTCCAGCCACATTCAGGCACCGTAAGTATATGTCAGTGTACTGGGTTTGATCCTATAACTCTTTGCTGGCAATTTTGATAGTTTCTGCTGATCTACTTTTTTGCTTTCCGCTGTCCTTTTCCACCTTCCATTTACCTCTTTTCTGTTATTTCCCAAGAGGACTCATGTGGCTTTTTTTCCCCCATCATGTTTACTTACCTTGATATTTCCAAATATGGTAAATTTAAATTTATCTTAAGACCTAAATTATCTGAATTCAAGTTAATAAGACTCAATATGTCAAGAGTTTTCTAGTATTTAATCTGAAAACCAGTGTTCAGGGTATGGCTTATGATCTACAGATTGCCAAAAACACTTGAGCTCTATATCTACAGTCCCCACTGCCATAAAGTAAGAATGAAGGTAAGGATTAAGACTGGGCAGTATTAGAGGATCCCAAAGCTCCTTATGATGTTAAAAAATAAACAATGAATGAAGCTACTTTTTTATATTATATAATGACAGCAACCATCATGTTGTATGTTTGCCTTTAAAGATAAGCCTAGTTGAATGAGACATTCTGATTTCACTACATCCTATAGAACCCTGGAAATTTAGAAATAAAATAAACACCTAAGTACACTGAGACATGTGCTTCTCTCCGTTTCCACCAATATTTCCCATTATTTTAGAGGTTAGATGTAGCCATGGTCTGATATTACAAAACAGAATGAGTGCTCTTGGTTTGCCTGTCAAATTATTTATATCACCCATTAATGGTGCTTACCTTGTGCCAGATACTATTCTAAGCACTTTGTAAATATTAACTCATTTAACGCTCCAAAAACCTTTAAAAGATACACGATATTATTCTCCCCTTACTGACCCTGGGCCATCTTGTTCCCAGGTCCAAGCTTTAAGTTCTTTGGCACTGCTCTTGCCATACTTGGTGTTTGTATGAGAAGTTTCGGTCCCCTGTGATTGAAGATAAATACAATAAGCCATCTTACTGCTTTATACTCAGACTTTCCCCAAAGTTACTTTTGTATGCCCAGCACGTTTAAAGAGATTTCCATTATACAGTTGTTCTTCTGAGTAGAAACTGGGCCTAAAGTACAGACAAAAGAGAAATTATACTTCAGATGAAGTAAAGTTTAAAAAAACAAAGTTTCTGGGTGAAGGGTATATGGGAATACATGATTTAATTTCTGAAGTTTTCTTGTAAGTCCAAATTTGTTTTATAATACACAGTTGAAATATTTCCAAGTATTATTAATCAAACTGAAAAAGAGAAATTGAAGTGGTCCTACTTAGCGCACAAACTCCAGGGCATGCCGTTCATATCACATTCTAGAGTGAATGGTGCTGCCGGAAGGTGTGCAGTGAGGAAGACCTTAAGTAAACTTGTTTCTTTAATGCTTATTTATTTTGAGAGAGCATGAGTGGGAGAGAAGCAGAGAGGGGGAATCCCAAGCAGGCTCCACACTGTCAACATAGAGCCCGATATGGAGCTCAACCTCATCAACAGTGCAATGGGATCGTGTTCTGAGCCGAGATCAAAAGTTGGATGCTGAACTGAGCCACCCGGGGGCCCCTAAGGTAAAAGTTAGTTTGTTTACATTAAAATCCATAGAAGAATGAAAACAGAAAAATTAACTGAACACCAGACATTAACCTGAATTACCCCTCAGTTTCCATAATTATGGTATTTAATGTTCTTCAGCAAAAATTGTCCAAGCATTGCTTCTCAGCATGGTAAGAATGCTCAGGATCTCTCAGAAATAGGTCGTTTGTTAATAATATCAATACATTTATAATGGGAGGGCAGGGACAATATTAGTCTCATTCAGAGATGTAATCTCAGAACACAGACCATGCCTGATCCCTAGTGGATACTTAAATTGTGGAATGGATAAGTAAATCAGTGAATAATAGGTAGATGTTGATGGTGCTTTTTCTGCTTTGAACTACTTTCCAATGTGCTAATAGTCCTTTAATAGCCTTCTAGATTTACTTAGGTAGAATCTAAAATTTATTTGATGGAAGAGTAAAAAACAACTTAGTTTCAACTACCCATTCATGTCCATCCAAGGAGTGTGTGTGTGGGGGGGGGGGGGGGATGAGTGTGTTGTGTATACACACATACTCACAAATGAAGCCCAACCAAGATTTCTAGTCCAAGGTTCTTTTCACTACAGAACATTTGAACTGAACAGAGCAAAAATGACAGAATTGGGAAATTTACTTAAAAGTAGATCTAAATGTACAAACCAGGGTACATGCATTTTTAGATGCATATTCCATAATGCCAAACAAATGTAGGAAGTAATTTCACTGAAATATTTACTAGAATAGTAACCTGAAAGCTGTATAAATCAAAATACATCCATTTGTTCCGGATTTAGAAATGAAGTCTTTTCTTCATTGAATTCATCTGCATATGGAAAATTGTGCTGTGCTTTTTTAGTAGAAGTTTTAATTGATTTAACAGTATTGATTTACTATTTGAGAAGAGAAATACTTCTCAAATTTACTTCCATTTTATTTTTGAAGAAAAATTCTCTGTTGATCTCTTTCTCACATCTTCTCATATATCTTACTTCACTTTTAATTTCCTGCAAACGTATCTTTCCTGTTAAATTATTCCTTTCCCTTTCTCCGTGATGACTGATAATGATAATGTTGAGATATGTTTCCTTCTAACATCCAGACTACTATCCCACCTATATCAATCACTCCGTCATATTTTAAAAATCTGGTCTGCACTGCTGCAATCTCTCCTGGCCTGGTATTCCTGTATCTTATACCATCTCCCAGTTCCCACACTGAGCGCTTCCCTTCCTGCACCATCCTTTCCAATCAGTTCACAAAGCCGCCCTCAATCTCCCATTCTGTTCCTAAAACAACGCCATTACTCACTTTCAGTTACTGTCCTCTCTTCCTATATATCAAAACTTCAGAGTTTACCTTATCCTCAGTTTCTTCTCTCCTGCAGCCTTTTTTCTTGGCAGTGGGGGAAGGGGGTTGTCTTTTAATACCCTATCATCCGCTACTGTATGTTTTCTTTTCATTACTCTTTTCACTTGATGCCTTTGTTTTCTTCTTATGTGACCTCCTTCGTTCTATTTTGTTTGTGTGAAATAGCATTGGCAATGGCAGAATCTTCTCTTTTCCCCTTAGTTTACGACTAACTCTGTTCTGGTACTTATTTTTTTATTGACGTATAATGGACATATAATGTTGTATTAGTTTCAGGTGCACAAGATAGTGATTCGATATTTATATATATTCTGATATGACTACAAATGATCCCCACAATAACATCCGTCACCATACATAGTTAATTTGTTTGTGTGTGTGATGAGAACTTTTAAGATCTCTTCTTGTAGCAACTTGCCAGCATGCAATATAATATTGTTAACTACATTCACCATAGTAGACTGTGGTACTTATTTTAATATGTTTTTATATATTGCTACCTAGAGTAACTGGGATAAAACACACACACACACACACACAGATGGAATTGTGATTCTCTGTTGTCAGTCATTTGAGAAATAATTTATTGCCAAACTTCTCTAAAATGCATTTTATTCATATCTCCTTTTCTTGTTTATATTCATTCTAACTTGTCTCTGCTTATTTAGGTGGAATGGTTGGAGTTCTTCATTGTTGAGTTAATAGTTATAAATCACACTTCCAAAAGATAGTTGTGGATTATCAAAAAAGGCTCGAAAAAAAGAAGGCTAGCATTGTTCCCCTGTGCTCTCCACATGTCCTCAGGCTACAGAAATAGTCTTTGATGGATGTTCTTGTTTATTGAATGTGCTAAAACTAGGCAGAAGTAAAAGGTGGTCTGTTTCTGTTGCAGAAGTTTAAGGGATTTTCCCCCCAACTTCTTATTCCCACTTCCAATTATGAACTCACAGAACAGAAAGAAAATGGTGATTTTTCTCGTGGAGTGATGAAACCCAACTGACATGTAGGAGGAAGGAGCAGAAGTTCTGTGGGTTTGTCAGGATGGTGAGGACATGTTGTCTTGAGAATTACTTATTAAAGTCGGCGAGTTCACTAGGATGAAGTAGAAAGCTATACACTGCTAACCACATGTAAGTTCCATCCTGAACTTCATTCCCTTATAGTTAGAAATCTGGAGATGTAAGCGGTCATGTCTTGAAATTTCATAATATCTCACCGAAGAGATGTTTAATAAGTTTTTAATTTAGCTTGGTCTGGGTGCCAAAAAGAAAAAGAAAGCAGAGGATAACCTCAAGTGCCAGCTCTAATTAATTGGTAGTATCTTCTTGGACTGAAACGATGAGAAGGTCCCATCTGGACTCGGTAGGCAAGTACAGGAATGTAATAGGCATGCTTGCCATCAGCCCAGAAGAGGAAAGAAGGCAGGGTTACTGAGGGTCTGTGGGCCCTCCTGGGCTAGAACACCTTTCAGCACTTCAGGTTTGCATTTCAGCCCTGTACATTATTAATTTGGCCTCTTATTTTCTGACCGATACTACTGTTTTTTTGGTGCCTGATGCAAAGGTATGTTGTGAAAATAGTGTAGTAATAACTACCCCTAAGAAGAGTTTATACTTTGAAATATAGAGACACATGGTACTTGTACAACTAGGTTATCTGTTTTTAGAAACTAAACCAGGGCATTCGTGAGCTACTATATCACTAGAGTTTATCATGTGTGTATGATTGATCATCTCAAAGTGAATTTATTGATCTTTAAATTGGTTAAGGATCAAGAATGATGATTTCAATTAAAGAGTCAGTCCTGTCCTTCTCAAGTAAATAAAATTTAAGTTGCCAAGTTTCCAAAGGTAGTTTAAAGCTTAGAAATGGCCTGGCTTTTCAAAATTAAGTAATTGTATTGATTTATTTTTTTTATTTCTGGCAGCTACAGATGAATTCGGCACATGTTTTTGCCCACTTTTGTGAAAAATTTGCTTTGTGTACATTCTGTCCATTTTGCGTGTGTTTAGAATATTGTGCCTTAAGTTCAAGTAATTAAACACCCTTTCATGGCATGAACCAGACTTGATCTCTAACAGTTTTGCAAATTTCAAGAGACGAAGTGACTTTGGAATTAGTGTAGAAAAATTAAATGTATAAAAATAAGTGGGAATAGTAGCTACAGTATTTGCTGGAGAGCCATGTGGTGGTGGGGGGGGGAACATATGGGTTTCATTTTGGCAAGGGAAGGGAAAAGAGTTATTAAGACATGCAATACAACAAAAAAGAACTCACAACATTAAGCAACATATTGGCTGTGGGTAGGAGAGGCTCATGAGAACCTGACAACTTTCTAAGTTTTTGTCTTGGAAAACACACGAGTGGGTCGATTTGCTCTTTGTGCTCTGGAAATTGAAAATGTATTTACCTTGAAGAACTTCTAACTTGCATTCCATCACTCTTGAAGTTACATGATCAATCGCCTTATCATTATGAATAAGGGGAGCAATGTGATCCTGAGCAGTTTTTGCCTAAAACTTGTGTATCTTTTTGAGTGGCCTCTTTACTGATGATGCATTCTATAAATCTATTCTGTAAGGATCTTATTCCATCATTTTCATATTTGTTACTGGCCTGACATACCACACTACTTAATGTGAAGGTAGATATGTTAAGGGTTCCTTTTAAAATTGTATATTTTTTCCAACACATGTTAAGTGAAGCCAAGGGAAGATGGAAATGTGCTTTGCCTTCTGTGAGCTGCAGAACTGGGACAGAAGTGGACTTGCCTTCAGTTTCATTATTAGAGAAGCCTAAAATGTCACACATCGATCAGTAGTTTATGCTGTTGCTAGACAAATACAACAAATAATAACCTAATATTGTAGGCCATTCTCAGGAGCAGTAAAACTTATTAGAGGACGAAAGATGTTTGGAGCACAAACACATCACATGAATTTCTTACACAAAGGTACAAGCAATGAAAATTTGACATGAAGTTAAATGAGGATTTGAAAATGCCAAAAGGAGCATTAAAACAGAGGGCTCATAGTGACTTAGATGTATTCAGCATAGAACAGTCTACATCTTTTAGGTTGTGGCTCTCAAAATATCCAAAACTAAACAATGTGTATATGCTTTCTGATTCTTGAAGTTTTCTCTGACTTGCTCCCACTATTCTAGCAACGGGTCCTGAGTCTTCCAGTCCTTTGGACCTGGTATCTTGGAGTAAGTTTCATATATTTTTCGTTGTTATTACTGTCAATTCCTATCAAACCTGCCTTTGACATGTTACTGACGTCCATTCCCTTTCTTCATATTCTAGTGGCTATTATCCTGGTCTAGGATTTCATCTCCATTTTCTCACTAATTCTTTCTTTCCCTTTCAGAGTGTCCTATAAGATTACTCTTCTTAAAACATGATTGAGTCGTGTCATGGCTATACTCTAAAGCCTTTACTTCATTGATTTAAGTATATGTTTGGCAGTCTTGGTCCTTAATCATTTGCTCACAAGCTAATTATTAAAATTGTCTTTGATATTTAAAAAAAGTTAACGTTTATTTATTATTGAGAGACAGAGCATGAGCATGGGAGGGGCAGAGAGAGAAGACACAGAATCCGAAGCGGGCTCCAGGCTCTGAGGTTTCAGCACAAAGCCCGACGCGGGGCTCAAACTCATGAGCCGTAAGATCATGACCTGAGTTGAAGTTGGACACTTAACCGACTGAGCCACCCAGGCACCCGAAATGGTCTTTGATATTTGAATGACACTTGATACTTTCAAAGAGTTTTCACATAGTTATCCTATGGGATTTTCTATAAAACCTTGTGTGACAGGTAGTTTTTATTACGAGTCTGTTACCAAAAAGGAATGTAGGGGCACCTGGGTGGCTCAGTCAGTTAAGCGTTGGACTTCAGCTCAGGTCATGATCTCACCGCTCATGAGTTTGAGCCCCGCGTCAGGCTCTGGGCTGACAGGTCAAAGCCTGGAGCCTGCTTTACATTCTGTGTCTCCCCCTCTCTCTGCCCCTCCCCTGCTTGTACTCCATCTCTCTTTCTCTCTCAAAAATAAAGAAACGTTAAAAAGAAAAAAGGAATGTAAATTCTACCGGTTACAAATTACAAACCTTGCAGTTGTCACTGTGGGATTTGAACTTACAGCCTCAGACTCTAGAACAGTGTTTGTACCACAGTTACTGTCCCCCCAACAGCTTCTCTCTCTCTTTGCCTCTTTTGTCCCAGGTCACTTACTCCCACATTCCTCATCCAAAGATATAGTGTGTTAAGGCTCATTTCTAGTTCTAATTACTCCATGATGAGATATTAATTTTGGAAATATGAATGTAAAATAGCTTAGTAGCTGCACAACTTCAGGAAAGTTAGGGCAGAGTTCCAGAAGCAGGTTAACTGTTAACTTAGGGAAGCAGAAGGAACATAGTTTGGTGAAAGTGACAAACAAGAAATAAACACCAAAGCCTGGTGAGCTAAATTATTTCCATGCTTGGACATGGTAGTGTTAGAGTCCAAGATAGGTTTTGTGATACGGGAAGAAGGAATTCTGTCGTGCGGCAATAAGAGTTTAAAGGCTGCCTTGGGAAGGAAACGTGGCTTGGGAATGCTCTCAGAACAGTGCTCAGTGAATGAAGTCAGTGATGAGGATTTTGGATAAAATCAGAAGCCCTGTGTTGCTCTGAAAAAAAAGGGTATTTAAGTACACTGAGAGTCAAATTTTCATCTGTAGAATGGGATCAGTAATTTTCCATTTAATGTTTTGCTTAAATATTAAATGAGATATGTGAAATGCTCTGTAAACAATAAAATGCTATGCCAATGCAAAGTAATCTGTAATATCAAATGTGTTACAAAATTTCAGCATGATTGTTAAAATAAAAGTGAATCTTTAACACCAAGGTTGGGAATTTAATTCATTTATATTGTTCTAATCTCATTATGATAGAAGTGTAAAAACTCCAAGTTTGGTCTTTAAATTTTATTATACCAGATTAAAGGTGGCTAATACTGTCTCTGTGACTTTAATAGATTGTCACCGGCCATGCAAGACAAATGTTACCATGTAGATTTTGCAGAGATAGTAAACTCTCGATAGCTAGAAAACTTCCTTTGAAAGAATCACATTTATCCTTGATACATGGGGTCAGATATTGGTATTTAATGTCTTATTCAGACTTTACCATCTAAGATCACTGAAGGACTTTAGAATGTTTTCTTTGGCTTTCTAATAATAGATTTTTGAATTTGACTTTGCCTTACCAAAGTTACTTATTTATTTCAATGGAATGTATTTAAGGATGTCATGTACCATTGTGCTCTTTTTCATTGCCCAGGCATGTCTGGGCCAGGGGTATGAGGTGGGGCAGGTGAGGCTGAAATCCAGCCTTCCATAAAGGCATCCAAGCTATGCTCCCTGGCATGTAACTGCATCTGCCCTGAGGAAGTAGAGCCTTCTTTCACATAAATGCATTGTCCTTGTCCTGACTGGTTCTGGTGGCTGAGTCTACCCCAGTGGATAACTTGCTTCTTTAGTTCTCTGAAGGGGCCATATAGTGTGGAGGTTGGCCTGTTGTTGCTGTTGTTCTATTTTATTATTTTTTTAATGTTTGAGAGAGAGACAGAGCATGAGTGGGGGAAGGGCAGAGACAGACAGACAGACAGACAGACACGGGATCTGAAACACGCTCTGAGCTATCAGCACAGAGCCCGATGTGGGGCCCAAACTCGGCAATGGCTAGATCATGACCTGGGCTGAAGTCAGATGCTTAACCAACTAAGCCACCCAGGTGCCCCATGTTGTTGTTATTTTTATCAAGAAGATTATGAAGGTGATGAGCATAGAAGTTAGAAAAAAATTTCAGGAATGAGAAACGAATGGTTCAGTCAACACATAAGAATATTTCAGGTACAATGAGAATAATAGCCTTCAGTATGAGCTTTAGAGCTGAGAAAGGGGAGTTTGAAAGGAGGAAGTCAGAGACACTAACCACGTCACCCAAAGATGGTGTGCATAGAAAAGTTCAGTTTGTGTGAAAATCCGAGAAGCTGGTCTGCTAAGTCTGACCGTGGAAGAGGTGCTTTCGGGAAGGTGTGTGGAAGCCACTGCTTTTGCAAGGCTTCACTTAGTGGTGGGCTTGGGGCCATTGTTGGTCAGACTCATTGTGACATGCACAAATAGTAAAGAAATCTGGAACATTAAAAGTGCAAAGCATCAAAACTTTATAGGTAGGATGTTGATCTTATTTTTAAAGTTGTAAGAGAAAGCTGGAGGATCGAATGGGTAGCAAGGAGGTAGGGCACACCCACTCTCTTGGTCCATTCAGGCTGCTGTAATAGAATACCATAGGACAGGTGGCTTAAAACAATGGAAATTTGTTTCTCATATTTCTGGAGGCTGGGAAGTCCAAGATCAAGGTGACAGCAGATGTGGTGTCTGGTGAGGACCTCCATCTTAGTTCACAGTTGTCTTCTCTCTCATCGTCCTCACACAGTGGAAAGGGGGATGAGTTCAGTGGGGTCCCTTTTATGAAAGTACTAATTCCATTCTTGAGGGGGTCTGTCCTCATGACCTCATCATCTCCCGAAGCCCCCAGCTCCTGATACCATCGCATATGGATTTGGTTTCAACATAAGAACTTTCAAGGGATACAAAAATTCTGATTACCCCCTAACTGGCTGCTTATTCTGAATGAGAAATTCCCATGCTTTTCATTGTAATGCTGAAAAAGTGCCAGAACGTCACTAAATCTGTGTTTGTAAAGTGGCAATAACAGTGACGTGAATATGATATGATGCAGTTTTGTATAATTCTTCATATGTGGTGGATATCTAGTGAATGTTACCTACCATTTTTGGCTGCTATAGGAACTTATTGGAGGCTGAGCTTTATTGGAAATATGACTTCTATATTTTAGGCTTGTGGGTTATCAAAGTAGTAAATTCATCATTAATGTACATACTTTTGACACTTGCTTCCTTCAGTATTTAAAAATATTGATGTAAGCAGATAGTTCATCTCCTAAATAGAAGGGAATATGTTGACATGATCACTCAAGTGATATACTATAAGTCATTTGACATTTAAAATGTCAGTTTGATTGAAAAATGAGAGTCCTGGGCAGATTAATGTGATTTAAATGGGGTTTGGTTCATGTACATCACCAAATGAGTGATAACTGGGTTCTAGAGACTGGATAGACCGGGGGTAGGGCAATTCACTGGAGTCCTGGGGCACTAGGTCTGAGAAACAGGAGGGAGGTGATGCTCCCCTTTGTCACCAACAAGTGTGTTTCATAACAGGTAGATACACCTGATAGTCACGAGCGGTTGGCACAGGTTTTGGGATCTTGGGTTCGTAGATAAAGTGAAGAAATAGAGCACAGTGTCAGGATTATCTATCGATTGCACACCTCATTCTGACCATGGCAAATAGAGGGTCAGGGTGCCGGTCCAGGAAGATAGGATCAGGAAGTCAAAAGAGCTCTTTCCAGTTACAAGTTCAGGCCTCACAGGACTGAAGAGGGAAACAACTTACTGGAGCATAGGGCAGACCATGGGTCCTGAGAACCAGTGCAAGAACCAGGCTTGAAACCACAGCCACAGCAGTTTCTGATGAAGCTGCTCATGCTGGGACCCTCACTGGAAGCTTCCTAAATCCCTCAGGTAGGCACAGGGCCAGACAGAGAGGCTGGAGAGCACAGGCTGCAGGAGACAAACAAATACTTTAATGGACTCCAGAGCCTTTAGAACCTGAAATAAAAGTAGAATGTTCTACATGTAAACACAAGCATTCTGAGTGATCAGCACAGAAATACATAGGTCATCATTTTGTGTAAAGTCATAAGGTAATGACTTTTTATTACCATGGTTGTGCTTGATCTAAATGAGTTATCTTTGATTTCTGTGTACTTTGAGAGCTTTGTACTATAACATGACATCTCTGTCCACCAAATCCACACCTATTTACTCTCTGGCCTCTTTCTCCTTTAATCAGCTAGGTACTGCTTTTCATTTATACCTGTATTTTGTTTGCCTGCTAAGTTAGATGTGAGAGTAGGAGGTGGAATTGAGAATTGAGAGACTGACAGGAGCCAATTCACTGAGGATTGCATTACTGTGTGTACTGGGTTGGAGAGTACCCTGTTCTCCCAACTCATGTCCTTGTCAGAACTTCAGAAATGTGACCTTGTTAGGAAATGGAGTTGCTGTGGATAGAATTAAGGTGATGTCACACTGGGATAGCGTGGTCCCTTAATCTAACATGACTAATATCCTTAAAAGACGACAAGAGAAGATACAGAGAAGGCGACAGGGAGAATGGCGTGTGAAAACAGAAGGAGAAACATGGGTGATGGGTTTGTGAGCCAAGAAATTTCTGGCAAGCCAAGAATTGTTGGCAATACCAGAAACCAAGAGAGAGGCATTAGATAGATTCTCCGGTAGAGCCTTCAGAGAGAGCATGGCCCTGCCAACAGGCCAAAATTCTGATTTTGGATTTCTAGCCTCCTGGCCAGAAGGGAAATAGAGTTTGAATGCAGGAAGTCAGAAACATTCACTGTGTCAGCCCAAGGATAGCATGGCTGGAATAATTCTGTGAGAGAATAAATTACTGTTCTTTTAAACACCCAGTTTGTTATAGCAGCCCTAGGAATCAGATATACCACATAAAGGAATTTAAATACTATATTAACTTATAAAGAATTTTAACTACCAAACATAGTCTTCCGTTGGATATCAGTTCTATGTATCTTTTATGATATAATACGTTATTAGAGTAATAATTTTAAAAGACTTAAAAGAGGATGTAATACTTCCTTGAAGGTACCCAAAAGTTCTCATTTGTAGATCAGGTCAGTGCCTTTAAGGCATTTGATACAGTTTCTCATGGTATCCTTCTGTGCACTTAGAGAATTGCATCCTCTAAATAGATTTCTTATTCTATATTTGATGATTTAGACTTTGGCCTAGAGGAGGCAGATTAGGGCATATTAAGATATACTCTAGGGTAAAGGTAGCTATATCCTAAATAGAGAAATGAAAATAGGCAGAATTGCCCATCACCAAGAACATATTGCTTATATTTATCCCTCTTCTTAAAGCAATGATCCTTCTGCTCTCACCCTTCCCCTTTTTATTAAAATCTGTCAGTCTTCCAGATCTTTAAAGTATTGTCTTTAAAGTGTCATCCCCCACAATTAATCTTCTTTCCATTGTTTAGGCCAAATGCAAGTCTTCTGTGATCTAGTTTAGCATATACCATATGCATGGAAGTTCTTTGTAAATTTTTTGAAGACAGGTACCCTATTTGATCTTTGAAATATCAAAGTCCTAAAATATCTGCGTCCTGTTAGACATGTGTCTTGAGGTGGGGGGAAGTCTTAGTCACCAGTGAATACTGTGGCAGTTGATACAAGTACAATCCTTAGCTTTTTGGACCATTAGGGAAAACTTGGATCTAATAAAGAACACGAAAAGAAATGGATTCCTTTTCCTCCGAGGCTCAGATGAACAGTGTTTTTGGACATTTTCAAAAATGACAGAGATTCTTTTTAGTTTAGGGTGTGTGTGTGTGTGTGTGTGTGTGTGTGTGTGTGTGTGTGTGTGTGTACTGTGCTTTCTAAAACACAGCAGATACTTGATGGGTTTTGTTAGCACTTTTTAAAAAATTTTTTTAAATGTTTATTTAGTTTTGAGACATAGAGCATGAACAGGGGAGGAACAGAGAGAGAGGGAGATACAGAATCTGAAGCAGGCTCCAGGCTCTGAGCTATCAGCACAGAGCCCAACATGGGGCTCGAACTCACGGACTGTGAGATCATGACCTGAGCCGAAGTCAGACACTTAACCCACTGAGCTACCCAGGCGCTCCGTAGCACTTTTTTTTGAGTATAGTTGACACACAATGTTACATGAGTTTCAGATGTACAACATGGTGATTTGACAAGTTTATACCTTATGCTATGTTCACCCCAAGTAGCTGCCATCTGTCACAATATAAGACTATTAAAAATCATTGATTCTATTCCTTAGGCTGTGCCTTTTATTCCCATGACTTAATTCATTCCCTAACTGAAAGCCTCTATCTCCTCCACCCCTTCACCCATTTTGCCCATCCCCCACCCCCTCCCCTCTGGCAACTACCAGTTGGTTCTCTTTAGGTGTAGTTCTGATTCTGCCTTTTTTTAAAGTAAGCTCTGTGCCCATTGTGGGGCTTGAACTCACAACCCCGAAATCAAGAGTCATATGTAGTACCGACTGAGTCAGCCAGGTGCCCATGTTTGTTTTTCATCATTCCTTTGATTAAGGCTTTGATGTTGCCAAAAACGTTATGTTAAAAAATAGAAATAGTAAAACATTCAGCCATCAGTAGCTAACCATTCTTTGCAGATAGGTTGTATATCTGCATATTTCTTTGCCAGGGATTTTAATTAATGTTTCAGAGAGGCTCAGCGATTTGGAGGACAGAACTGGTTCCAAGTGGCTGCATTTCTTTAAGGCCTGAGCCTCCTGTGGAGGCATCTGGATTTGAAATGCTTATGAACATAGTCTAAATTGCAACCTAGATTGGTATTGTGAAGTTTATTAATAGATTCGGTCAACAGAAGGGGAAAGTAAAAAAACAAACACAAGATACTTGCCCTCCCAAATCATAAAGGCATCTATTTTTGAGGAAGTGAACGAGAAGTATTCTGTTCATTAAAATAATGGAAAAGTTGACATTATTATCAGTAGCCATAAAGTAGGATAGAGGTGTGTGAAATCATGTGAACAGTTTAGAGAATAAGCTAAAATTAAAGTAAGTTTTTGAATTGTACTTTTGGAAAAAGGACATAATATGCAATCAGGTCATGTCTCTCATAACTTAAATTAGATGAAAAAAATCAGATGAAAAAAATCACATAGATAAGAAAATGTGATTAAGTCACTCGAAATAAGAATGTCATTGTTACCACTTTCTTTTAATAAGTGAAAGGTGAGGAAAGATATCCTTTTAAACTATGTGTGAACAATTCCAGTACCTTCTTAAAAATGAAAATTGGATTGTAATATGGGCTTGTCTTTGACCATATTCTAAAAGGATAATATAATGAGTTGGCAAAAGACCCCATAAAGGGAGTCCGTGTACAAAGGAACAAATACAAACACTCCTACAAACAAAACTCCTACAAACAAAAGTCGATGTAATTGGCAGCAAGATTCAAGAGAAAAAAAACAAAAATGGGCCCAGGGAGACAGAACATGTTTTTCCTCCTCATTTTGGTGTTTTCTAATCTAAGGAAAACCAAAACAAAACAAGATATGAAACATTCCATCTTTGTGGCAGGAGAGTAGAAAGATTCAGGATTATTGTTTATAAACTGATTGGTGTGAATTCAGAATCTAGAAGACACTCCTGTTTTAGAAGTTCTAACACCATGAGCGTTGCTGCTGATTGTTAGATTTTTAAAGTATTTTTTTTTTACATTTAGCATTTTACTAATGCTCAAAGGAAACGTTATTTATTAAAATACAGAATGCTTGAAAGAGATAAATTGAAAGGAAATAACTGATATTTTGCCAACTTCTTGGCTGTAGCTTTAGAAATAAACCAGAAGGAACAGTATGTCAGGATTACCATTTCTTTTTATTGATTAGACGCATTGTTTGCATCATGCGACCTACCTAGTACTAAGGATTTGGGGGCCTTTCTGCAGTTCTTTTTCACCTATTAAAAGTGAAAGAAGTTATCTGTGCTACTTTTTAAAGATTCCTGAGAATTTGGATTATCAAGAGAACAGATGAGTCTTGCTTATTGCAAAACCAATATACAAAATTTAATTTTACAACAAAGGTAAAGTGAGCATTAATGTGGCACACTGCTTTTAGTAAAATCCCTTTAAACGACACTTTTCATAGTATTTTTTTTTACCTTATTATATATTTCAGTTTTATTCTTAAACACTTTTTAGGAATATCTCCATTGAGCTAATTCAAGTATCCCCATTTGTATACATTTTCACTTTGTTTTAGTTCATGGTTTTGTATTCCTTTTTGGAAAATTGTGTGGCAGTAAAGTACTAAATAAAAACAGAGAATTTAGTGTCCCTTGTGAAATACAGTCATTTTTTAGTACATATTCTTTGCTCTGAAACATAAATGATTTATAACCAAGACAGTTCATATCTGAATCAAGTGTGCATGATGAATACAGCACCATCTACATGTGTTAATTGAAACAACTTGGAAGTAATTTTTAAAACTGCTGAAAATTTTCCTTGCCATAATGTGCAATTTTTTTTTCTGATACACCTAACCTTTTGCCTGCCCAGTGGGATTGTTGCTTTTAAAATTTTTCGTTAGTTCCTAAACTGTATTCTAGTGTGTTTTTCTGTACATTTGCTTGAAGTGACTGTATATTTGAGGGAAAGCGAGAGTAGGTTTTCTGATGAGTTACAGTGGTAATATTATTGCTGGATGAAGCAGCTTTTAACATCGAGAATGACCATAAAATGGTAATATATTTAATAGAAATAACTTTCTCTGTGTTATAGCAATATATTGTAATAGTTTTCTGTACGTGAACTTACCTCCTTCCTACAGACAATTACTAAGTAACTAGTATATTTCACAGATAAAAATCTTTGATGTGCCTGGGTGGCTCAGTCAGTGAAGCGTCCAACTTCGGCTCAGGCCATGATCTCATGGCATGTGAGTTTGAGCCCCACCTGCTGTCTGTGCTGACAGTGTGGAGCCTGCTTGGGATTCTCTCTCTCTTCCTCTATCTCTCTGCCCCACCTCCCCTCTCAAAAAAATAATTAAAATCTTTAAAAAAAAATGTTCAGTGGACTTCAGTACACATAAATGTATACATACATACATACATACATACATACATACATACATTCTTACATACATACATACATACATACATACCCTAAATAGAAATGCAACATGCCCTTTGGAAAAAAAATCCATCAAAACTCACCTGTGTAGCTCTCAAGAAGCTATTACCATCTTCTCATCAGTTAACTAGGAAAACTAATGACTACCATCTTTTACCTAAATTTTCTAAGTCTAATATAATACTTTTTAAAATCCTGTGCAAATGCAAGGACCATATAGCAAGCAGTATAGTGAATCTATTTGATCACTTTTTTCAAAATTGTGTTAAAATTTTTGATAATTATAAAGGATGGTGCATTGTTAAAATATTTTTAATTGAAGGCTAATGGTTATATCCTTTCCCTTATTCTTTTTTTATTAAGAGCTCATTTCAGGAAAATAAAGATAGTGATCGCAATCATTTTTAGGTCTTAATATGGACGATTTCCCATGCATGAGCATGTTTTGATTTTTCTTTTTTTCGTTCAAGTTTTTATTTAAATTCCAGATAATATACATTGTAATAGTAGTTTCATGTACAGAGTTAAGTGATTCAGTACTTAAATACAGCACCCAGTGTGCATTACAGTAACATATTTACCCAAAGGATATAAAAATACTAATTTGAAGGGGTACATGCACCCTCCTGTTTATGGCAGCATTACCAACAGTAGGCAAATAATGGAAAGAGCCCAAGTGTCCATCAACTGATGAGTGGATAAAGAAGATGTGATGTGTACACACACACACACACACACACACACACACACACACACACACACAAAATGGAATGTTACTCAGCCATAAAAAAGAATGAAATCGTGTTTTGGCTTTTCTTGTTTAATGAATACACACTGTAAGTAAGGTCTTACCAATTTCCTTTTATAGGTAAGGAAATTGAGATTCAGAAAATTGAGTAATTTGCTTAATATCACTATTAAGTGATAAAGCTAGGATTTGATCCCAGATAGGCTTTATATCCAAGTTCATAGGACCATAAGCTTCCCGAGGGCAGAGACCATGACTTTTGTTCCTGGTATTTAAGTATCTACCATATCCAAATAAAACCTCTTACTACCAGATTTCATGGATATTTTGAATTCCTTTTGTATTTTTTAAAGAAAACACATTTTGGAATCTTACAGCAAATGTAAGCAGTTTCGTTAGCTAAAATAAAAATCAGGAGCAGTATTTAGTATAAATATATCATGGGAAAAAATAAGCAGCTAAAATGTATGGGGTTTTTGGAGACACAAGCAAAAATGTATATTTTTTTTGCCTTACACTTGTTGACTTCAACATTTCTATCTAACTGACCCCAGAGACTTGTAATAACTTAGGTATTTCAGATGGAAAAAGCTTTGGGTTACCTGAAAGAGGATGGCTGAAAATAAGTTGTATTCATTTCAAGGTGCTTGGTCCATCCCTTCAGAAGTACCCAAAGAGAGCTTCATCTTGGCCCATTGGAATCCATGCCAGAATGCAGCATACTCTAGGATACATGTTGATGATGTCACACTGTCACTGTCCTTGGTCACAGCCTGGAGGTTTTCTTCATAGTCTTGAATATAGTTTGAAAGCCTTAGTGTTTTGTTCACTGTTTTATGTGATGTCCTGAAACTGTGCTTCATGATTATCTATTCCTCCTTTGTGATTCACTTCACAATGGAAACCCTCTTATTCCACACAGGACAGTAATAGTTTGGTATGTTAGTAAATGGCACCATATGTCAAGGATCTAAGTGTGATGGCAATTCGATGTAGTAGAGTAAGGGAGTTGAGGTGTTTCAGGACCCGAAACACAGTATGAAATGAGGAGTCACGACGGATTGCATTGGGTAGCTGCAATCTGAGCAAGACTTGAGGCCAGCTGGGTGTCTGTGGGGGAATTGTTCCAGGTAGAGTGAACAACTAGAAAAAAGGCTCTAAGATGTGTTTTTTGTGTTCAAGCAATAGCAATGAGGAATGTGGATTTTACAACCGGACAGTAGTAGTAAACCATGAAGTTAAGGGGCTTAGCGTATAGATTAGAGACATGTACACTTTGGTTCCTGTGCACTGGAGCAAGAACATGGAGGCATTTGCAAAACAATCTGAAAGGAGATTCCTTGAGTAGTTTTATAATATCCCCCATAGGAAGGCCTTTTTTTAGCTTCAGCTCCTTTTACTAATTTTGTCCCACAAATTTAATTGAGTTTTATAGAAAGAACACATGGCTTTATTTTATACTCATATTTCATCTAATTATGTAGTATATATGTCATTAAATAAATAAGAATGGAAACAATCACAGAGGACTCTTAGTAAGCCATATGTTCTGGTTATCTTTTGCTATATAACAAATTAGTCCAAACTTTGTAGCTTAAAACAGCAGTCATTACTTATATCTCGTGTTTTTGCGAGTCATAAATTTGGGCATGGGTCAGCAGGGTGATCTTTCTACTTCATGTTGTATCAACTGTGATTATGCAATGGTAGCCAACTGTCAAGTGGCTGGCCAGGAGAATTCAAAGCAGTTCCACTCACATGTCTGGTGCTTCAGTGGGGATGACTGGAAGACTTGGCTCAACACTACTGACCTAGTGCCTACATATGGCCTTCCCAGCCTGGTGGACTTAGGATAGTTGAACTTCTCACATGGCAGTTGAGGGTCCAAGAATAAATGATGCAGAAGGGAGGAAGTGTGAGTTTCCAGTCTCTTGAGGCCTGGCCCCGGGAAGCAACAGAGAATTTCTTCTACCATATTCTCTTAGTCAAAGCAGTCATGGAGCCAGGCCATATTAAAGAAGGAAAACAAAGGCTTTACCTCTTCACTAGGAGGGGTATCAAAAATGTTTGCAGCTATCTTCAGTCCATGAAGCATACAGTTCAGGGCACCTGGGTGGCTCAGACGGTTAAGCATCGGACTTTGGCTCAAGTCATGATCTGACGGCTCTTGAGTTTCAGCCCCATGTCGGGCTCTGAGCTGACAGCTCAGAGTCTGGAGCCTCCTTCAGATTCTTTGTCCGTTTCTCTCTGTCTCTCACCTGCTCGTGCTCGTGCATGCTTTCTCTCTCTTTCTCAAAAATAAATAAATATGGAAAAAAATTAAAGCATACATTTCAACTTAAAAGTGTAGCTTTCTAATTAAGATCTTTCAGCAGGCCATCTTGGTACATCAGGAATGTAACAGGGAAATGGAAAGTTTTGGTGTATCCAAAAATTCAGGTAAATGGAGGCCTATTAAGACAGAAGCTGGTAAGGGGTACATGCACCCCTATGTTTATAGCAGCATTATTTACAATTGCCATGATATGGAAGCAGCCCAAGTGTCCCTCAATTGAATGGATAAAGAAGAATGGTATATTATTTAGCTATGAAAAAAGAATGAAATCTTGTCTTTTGCTATGACATGGATGGACCTAAAAGGATTATGCTAAGTGAAACAAGTCAGTCAGAAAAAGACAAATACGATATGATTTCACTCTTAGGTGGAATTTAAGAAATAAGACAAAGAGAAAAAATGAGAGAGCGAGAGAGAGCGAGAGAGAAATCAAGAAACAGATTCTTAAGTACAGAGAACAAACTGATAGTTACCATAGGGAAGGTGGGGGGGGGGTGGTGAGGTTGGGTGAAATAAGTGATGGGGATTACAGAGTGCCCTTGTTGTGATGAGCACAAGGCAGTATAAGGATGTGTTGAATCAGCATATTGTACACCTGAAACTAATATTACACTGTGTTATCTAAGTAGAATTAAAATAAAAACTTAAAAAAAGAGATGCTAGTAGAATTGCATTCATTGTTTTTATTTCACATTAACCTCATTTGAAATTATCACTCATATGTCTACCCAGATATTTAAAATCATAAAGGTGTACTGTATTATTTAGGAGTCAATGTCCATGTTAGTGTAGTGTAGTTATAAACATTTTAGTCTCTAGGAATCATATTCTTTTTGTCTGTTCTCTTTTAAACAAAACCGATCAGTTTTTAAATTTAAATTTACTGTACTTTAAGGTTTTAAATACTTACCTGAAAAGAACACTTTCCAGATTGGGAGGGTTGTGTAGATTTTACACTGCAATAAATCATTGTGAAAAATATGGGCAGTCAGATGTTCGAGATTCTCTTCCTACTTGAACCCTAAGAAATATTAACCATCTTCTCACAGGATTTTTAGCACATCTGCTCCTTTTAAAGCTATGCAATGGAGGTGTGCAAGACTGAATCGATTGTCTGTTAGAGTTTACTTTGTGTCTTTAAAACTTTGTTTTTCAGTAAAGGCAATTGCTCCTTGAGTAATACTGGTTGTTCCACACCCACTAATTATCATACAGCCATTTAAAGTTGAAATAGTAATCAAACCAATGAAAGCCCAAGATTAGCTGCCTTCCTTCTTCATTTTCTAGTGGAGTGACTCATCTGAATATCTATAAAGGATTTTGTGGTGCATTCCCCAGCAGATGCAGTGAAACAAATGCAGTACACGCTTTTAACATACAGCTTTGAATGTTAGGTTGAATTTTAAGTTGGACATATTTTAACTTCTACAATTTAATTATGGGAGTTAAGTGATCTTAGGGGATCATTTCCAGTTATGAATGGACTGTGAGGATTTGGGTTTGATTACACAAAGAAAAATCTATTTTAAACGGTAACATTTATATTTTTTGCCCATCAGAAATTACTGGTTGATGCTTCTATTAAAATTATTAAGAGCTAAGTCTATAATGATACTTGGGGCAAATTCTCATTTAATGAATGGCATACTGCATGACAGGTTGTGAGGTGTTAAGAGATAATTGCATGCCTAGAAGGTGTGGTGAATCATATGAGCAAAGGCCAAGAACATCCAGAGACCAAAATTCACAGTCATTTCAAATATTACTCCCTGGTGTGCATTATTCTACTTAAAATTTGCATACTTGTTATAAATATAAAGACCAAAAATTTTTTAAAAAGATGGTTAAATGAGTACTTTCATAATTTTTAGAAATGTATTTAAACATTTACCAACCCAGTGCAATTTATTCAATTCATAATTATAAATAGGGGAATATGCCACATACTATTCTGGACCTTCCTTTTGAAATAATCTTGAGTCCCAGAAGACTTAAATGCATGCTATGAATCAAAGAAATATAATGTATCAAATAACGAAGTGTTTACTTAGATGCATTTTGATACTCCTATATATTTAATTTTTAAGCAATTATTTTTTATTAGAATTTCTTTATTAGAGTCAAAAAGCAAGTCCTTAATTGTCCTTGTTTTGATAGAAGACCTCAGTGTTTTATCATTGATAACCAGGGAAATTATGGATAAGAGAAAGGAGACAGACAAAATGAACATTTTACGGTTTATTAATTTGTGTTCAATAAAATAATATGTGCCTTGCTGTCCCTTATATTCCTTACTCATGTAAAGGTAGAACTATTTCTGCTTGTGGAATTAATGTTAATTTTCTATGCCCAAATACCATTAGTAAAGGCTGCAGTGAGCATCTGACTCCACTACTAAAAACAGTAACAGATGAGGAGAGCAAGAGAGACACAGTGACAAAAGTAACTTACCATTCAAATTATACCTATGATCAGGACCTACGTTTAAATCCTGATTCCTACATTTTTAACTTTGTGGTCCTGGCAGTTCTTAAACTCATTTGCCTTAGTTTTTCCACCAGCATCTGTAGATGGATATTAATGGTAATTAACCTCTACATTTATTACAAGGATCACATGAACTAATGCGTGAAAAGTGCTTTGTAAACAAACAACCCAATTGAAAAATGGGCCAAAGACCTTAACAGACACCCGCCAAAGAGGATCCACAGATGACAAATACACATATGTCATCAGGGAAACAAAAATTTTAAAAAATGAGATCCCACTACACACCTTGTAGAATGGCCAAAATCTATAACACTGACACCACCAAATGCTGGTGAGGATATGGAAGTGCAGGAACTCTGATTCCCTACTGGTGGGAATGTAAAATGGTGCAGCTGCTTGGGAAAACGATTTGGTACTTTTTACCAAACATATTCTTACCGTACGACAGTAGCACTCCTTGGTATTTACCCAAAACGATTGAAAATTTATTCCACGCAAAAACCTGAACATGGATGTTTATAGCAGCTTTATTCACATTTGCCAAAACTTACAAGCAACCAACAGGTCCTTCAGTGAGTGAGTGAATGGATAAATAAGCTGTCGAGATAATGGAATATTATTTAGTGCTAAAAAAAAAAAAAAAAAAAAAAAACAAGCCATGAAACAACATGGAGGAATCTTAAATGCGTATTACCAAGTGAAAGAAGCCAATCTGAAAAGACTACATATTATTTGGTTTCAACTATATGACCTTTGGGAAAAGGCAAAGCTCTGCAGAGAGTAAAAAGATCGCAGGTTACCAGGAATTAGGGAGAGGGGGATGAATATGTGGAGCACAGACTTTTAGGACAGCGAAAATACTCTCTATGGTATTATAATGATGGATATATGTCATTATGCATCTATCCAAACCCATAAAATGTACAAGAGCATGAGTGGACGTTAAGATGAACAATGGAAACTGGGTGATGATGATGTGTCAGTGTAGGTTTATCACTAGTAACAAATGTACTATTCTAATGGGGGATTTGACCACGGGAGAGGCTATGCATGTGTGGGCTCAGAGGGTATGTGGGAACTCTACTTCTCATTTTTGCTATGAGCTTAAAACTAAAGTGAAAAAGATAAAATTAAGTCCATTAAAAGACTTGAAAAGGCTTAAAAAATAAAGTCTCTTAAAATTAAAAAAAATATTTTTAGTAGATACTTGTTTACTTCACCTCTTGTTACATTATTCTAATCATTTTATCGTAAATGAGTGCTAAATGGATTCATTTTTTTAACAACTAAAGAAAAACAAGTGCTTTGAAAGGCTTCCAACCCTTACGTGTTCAATACATATTAGATAATTTTTATTAAAATACAAAATTGAGTGTTAATACTCTCAATTGATGAAGTTTTAATATGCATGAGATGTATATGAAATGCCTAGAATAGGCAAATCAATACAGGTATAGAATAGGTGAGTAGCTTTCAGGGTCTAGGGAAGCGAAGAATGGAGCAAGACTGGTAATAGGTATGAGGTTTCTTTGTCAAACTGATAAATATGTTTTGCTTTAGTGGTGAGAGTTGCACCACACTGTGAATGTACTAAATATCACTGACTTGTGCACACTTTAAAAGAATGAATTTTAGGGGCGCCTGGGTGGCTCGGTCAGTTAAGCGTCCGACTTCGGCTCAGGTCACGATCTCACGGTCCGTGAGTTCGAGCCCTGCGTCGGGCTCTGTGCTGACAGCTCAGAGCCTGGAGCCTGTTTCAGATTCTGTGTCTCCCTCTCTCTCTGCCCCTCCCCTGTTCACGCTCTGTCTCTCTCTGTCTCAAAAATAAATAAACGTTAAAAAATTTAAAAAAATGAATTTTATGGTGTAGTAATCATGCTGTATTGAAAACCTTCTAAAAATTAAATGAGAAGGCTAGAGAGACAAGTAAATTTTGGAATGGTATTTTTTTAATCGGTTTACACAATACCTGGCATGTTAAGCACACTCTACGTATATAATATACACTATAATATGTATGATAATATGTATTATGTACAATATAATAACATGTCATATATATTTTATATCTCACATATATATAAATTCTCAATGAAGTATGTATTATAAATTAAAAAAAACAGATCTTATAATAAGTGCTTCACTGAAGATAAAACACAGTGGGTGATTGGATGGTTACTCTAGTTCCAGAAGGCTTTGCTGAAAAAAGGCTTTGCTCAGGTATATCACCTAAGATATGATTGTCTAGAATGAACCAGTCTTCTAAAGCCTAGGAAAGAGCATTCCAGAAGGACGGAATAACTAGTACAAAGACTCAGAAACATGGCTGCCTTCATGTGTTTAAGGAGGCCACAAAAGAGAGAGAGAGAAATGCAGGAGGGCTAGGGCCATAGTTGGCAAGTTAACCTCAAAGGATACTTTGCAGATTTTCTCATATGTGAAATGAATAATAGTATGGAGAATTGATGTGAGGTTTAAAAAATCCCGTTAATACTTATTAGTGTAGTGTCTAATTCATGATAGGAAGTAAATAAATATTACTACTCTATTAGCTTGTCAATTACATATAGACTGGCCCAATCATGAGCAAATTTAAAATAGATTTAAAATGGGGCAGCTGGGTGGCTCAGTCGGTCAAGCGTCCGACTTCGGCTCAGGCCGCAATCTCACGGTCCATGAGTTCGAGCCCCGCATCAGGCTCTGTGCTGACTCTCAGAGCCTGGAGCCTGCTTCAGATTCTGTGTCTCCCTCTCTCTCTGACCCTTCCCCGTTCATGCTCTGTCTCGCTCTGTCTCAAAAAAAAAAAAAAAAAGTAAACATAAAATAAAATGAAATGAAATAAAATAGATTTAGAGCACTTACAGTGGTACCTTGGGCTTCTGGAAAACCTACTCTTTCTTAATCTGTGAGGAAAGAAATGGTGAGTTTTCCACTGGTAACAAAAAAGAATTACGTAATAGAAAACAAACTGCTCATACCTTCATCATTTTTTTAAAAATTCCATGTCATGGGATTTTGGACTTACTCTAGTCTTCATATTAATTGGTTTTGGAGTCAGAATGCATTTTCTTACTTTTTTTTAAACTGGTATCCTTATTTATTTTTTTGTATCTTCAGTGGTTCTTCTTGTTCTTCACGTTATCGGGAGAAATGTGTATAAAGTTAGGAGGAGTAGAAAGTACGAAAAAGAAACTTCCTCTCATTTGGTTAATTGTCTAAAAGCCTGTATATAGATCATGGATATAGACAAAACGTGGCACACTAAGTAATAGGAAAGTATCAAAGACCTTTTCGCTTTTATTAAAACCATCATAAGGACTTTGGCAATAGTTTTCTTGCTAAGGTTATCATCAGCGCTCTTAACAGAAGGCATAAAAGGACTTCTAGGTTTTGCACACTGTATCTTAGTATTCTCTAAATATAGGAAAATAACATAATGCTGCAGTCAAAAGAGGAAGCTTAGAATAAGCTTGGGAATAATGTAAATTTAAACTTTCCCTTACTTTCTAGCAGTAGGAACTTAAACTAGTTCATTAAACTTTCTAGGATTCAATTTCCTTATACATAAAATTATCATACTAATAATTACTTCTTAAGATGCTGTAAGAAAAGTATTGAGTACAGTTTCTGTGATAGGCAGTATTGGTAATAATATAATAATCATCACCATCACTACCTTTCCCTTTATAAAATTCTAATGACGACAGAAAGATAGTTTTAATTTAAAAATCAAGCTGATATTGTGTTCTTGTTAAAATATATACAAGTACAAAGAAAAAATATCTCTCTACTAAAATAGTAAAAAAAAAATTAAAAAATTTGGTTTTGTAAACCTGACCTTGATAATTATCATGATAATTAAAATAATCACTATTATGTTACTTGTTTTGTGATTAACTTCTATTTATATGCTTTCCCTCTATTGATACTTTAAAATATTTCATAGCTGAATCACTTGGAAAAGAGTTTCATTTCATATTATGTTTTCAGTATTATATTGAGCATTTGACTCCAATTTCTCTACAAAAGTTGGGGCCCCCATCCTTTCCTTTCAACAACATTTGTGAGTTGACAAACATCAAGGGTTATGCCGTAGCACGCACAAGAGATGTGGAAAGATACTGTTTAAATTAGTACCATAAATTTTCCTTTTATGTTTCCCAACCTCATATTTATTGAAATGCACTAAATTGCCTCAGACATCTCAGGATACAGTATTCAATTTATAATAATCTTTGTGGTTAACTTAATTCCATTAAACTTATCTTTGAAAGGTGGCAAATTAAGCAATCCAGAGTGCAGTTACATTTCTTTGGGAGATGCTGTGAACTATGTAGATGATTGCTGTGTGGTGGGGCGGGAGGAGTATTCAAGAAGTAGTTATGTAATTTAAAAAAAAAAACAACAACTTGTGTATGGTCTCTTTCACACCAAAGCTCTCTGCTGCGCTACATGACTTTGGATGATGTCGCACTGCTTGAATCACTGCAGTCCTGACCATCTGGGGTGAAAAATGATGAGTTGGCATTTTCACCGATTTAAAGGCCTACATTTTTATTTTCTGACCAGATTTCTCCTTAGCAAAAGTAATCTCTAAAAAGAGTTTGGGCATTTCACTTTTGGCAAATTTCTTTTCTTGGGGTGAAATGTGTGTGTGCAGATTTGGATGTGCAACATAAGATTGTAGGTACTTAGTTACTGTTAGGTAATTAAATGCTGTGTTGTCATGGCAGTAAATTTCCTGTGTTGTGCATCACTTTTGGGGGGATGTGTGCTGTTTCAGTGACACTCGCTGAATTGATTTAGTGGATTTCCTGCTTGCTTGTTTTAGTACCCTAGGGACCAGCTAGTTCTTTGTGGAGCTTGTGAGCCTTTCGGATTTTACCTGGGTGTGTGATAAAACATGAATACAGTGTCCCCCAACTTAGGAGATCTGACTAGTGGGTTTCTCTTGATTCTCCTTTGTACGGTACCACCTCTCCAATCAGACTGAATGTCATCAAGGCTCTTAAACTTGTTTGAAGTTCTTCCTATCTTCTGAAAACCAGATATTAAAAATTTTTAAACTGTCATACTACATGGCCAATCCCCAATTGTGCTCTTTATCTGTGGTAGCAGTTTGGCGTTCTCGGTGCACAAGCCAGCCCCGTTTGGTTCAGACATATAGCAAGGTATATATTTGGAGAGAATATTAGGAAATAGGTAAACATTCATTTAAAATGTTTGACCAAGGGTGCCTGGGTGGCTTAGTAGGTTAAGCGTCCAATTTGGGCTCAGGTCATGATCTCATGGTTCATGGGTTTGAGCCCCACATCGGGCTCTGTGCTGATAGCGCGGAGCCTGGAGCCTGCTTCAGTTTCAGTCTCTCCCCCCCACCCCGCCCCCTCCTCCACTCACACTCTGTCTCTTTCCCTCTCTCAAAAATAAATAAACATAAAACAAAATGTTAAATGTTTGACCAGTTGTGACGTTACACTGGCAGGTTGCCCTCCCCTGTAACCTGGGGCTGTATTCCTGACTCCAACAGGTCTTCTGCTGAATCATGCTGTTAATCTCATAGTAGATAAGCAAAGAAGCAAATAGATGAACACAACCATGTTAGAAAAGGGAGTTTTTAGATGCATAGATTCTGGAGATAGTGCTGAGTTCAAATCTCAACACTGCTATTTAATAACTGTAGCCTTGGACAAGTTACTTAGATTCTTTCTGCCCCTCTTTATTTTTAAAGTGAGTAATGATATGCTTACTTTGTAGGTTTGTTGGAAAGATTTATATCTCTTAAAAGGTGTTCAGGACATAGAGAGCATCACATGATACTTTACATTTACTATTACCATTTCCTTGGGGGAAAGATATCAATGTCTAGAGATACAGCTGTATCTCCAGTTACTGATATAAATAATTTGAGATGAGGGAACCACTAGCAAATCAGAACTTCGTGTAGATCTATTCTGTGTGTATGCCACAGCTATTGTTGTTTTTTTATTTGTCAAGTTTCCTGAATTCCTATTGGAAAACCTTTTGGGGTCATTTCCATTAGTGTTTGTAGGATAGCTTGCTTATTTCAGGGGAAAGTACCCATTAGCGGTACAGTACAACCATTGTGTCAGGGAAATCTACTAAATGGAGTCATGAGTGTTCATCTTTGTAATTATATAAGTGTGCGTTTCACAGGGCCAGTGTTGTAGCAGTAAATGGTTATAAATCATAGAGTGCTAAATGTAGATGGGACCTTAAAAGCTGTGGAGTCCAAACCCTTATTTTATAGATCAGAAAACTGAGGCTCACAAGATGGAGTGATTTGTCTAAAGTCATAGTAGCTACTGTCTGAAATGAGGAAAATATCCAAATGTCTGAATAAATCCTACCTTCTTTCTGCTAAAATTTTATGTCCAAATTAGTGTCTGAAAGATACCTTTGAAAATAGCAACATTTTCTTTGTCCCGAACATCTCTGCCGTGTTCAGAAAAACCTAGAAAGCCCACTTGAAAAGCTATCCCTTTTTTCTCTTTTCAACTTCTGATTAAGACAGAAGCTCAAACTCTGCACTCTCCCTTACAAAAACAATCTAACATATTGAGACTAACACTAATAATATTAGAGGCAAATTACTACTTCCCATATATATTGGCAATATATTTGTGGAAAAACCCACTTAGAATTCAGAGACACTCCATACCATTTCAGGACACCATCCCAAAACCTGATTAATGAAATGAGTGACCTCTGACTCAAGAATGGATCCATGACGCTTGAAATACCGAGCAGTAGCTCTTAACTACTGATAGCAGAAATGTGATACATAAGGCTCTTGTTTGACCCTTTCAAAAGTTGAACTGAACCACTATCTGTAAAAAGCTGAAAGGCACAGGCAGAAGCTGGGATCCCAAAGATTCCCGTTCATACAAAGTATGTGCTTCCCTAATGGCTATTTATCTTCCAACTCAGACTAGGAATTGTATGTGGGAAGGAGGCTGCTTGTGATTTCACAAGCAAGCCAGAGAAGCACAATGAGGGATGATACTGTCCCTTTAGTTGTCAGCCTTCCAAATGTGAAACAAATAATAGCAGAGGGATAAATGTGACAGAAAGCAGAGGAGAGAATCAGAACAGTTAGATATGGGAAACATCAAAGAACAAGAAATAGCAACAAAGCGATGCCAGAAGCCAGCAAGAAAGGGGGGGGGGCGGGATATGTTGTGAGTACCAGTAAAATTGGTGAAGAGTGGCTGTAAGAAGGGGTGGAGAATGCTCACAAAGGAGGCCTTAAGAGGCCGGTGATCTGTTACAGGGTGAAAAGAAAAGGAAGCTGATGACTTTTCTCTGAGGCAGAGAATACATACTTTTCTCTTAAAAAAAATAAGTGGAATTAGAATGCATTCAGGAATGGAAAAAAATTAAAAGAGATGAATTCAGAAAGAAGTAGCAACATCATTGAGCATTGCACCTGTGATTGAAACTGCTGGGTTGTTTATGTCTCCTTCCAGCTATAAAGCTTGTTCCTGGGAAATCACCCACGAGCCTGGAAATTAGGAACAGGACAATGAGAGTGCCATCAGAACATCAATTAATCCCAAAAGAAGGTTTGCTGCCAATAAATAGCTGAGTGTGCAGGCCATGTCACCTCTGTCTGATGTTTCTCCCTTTCAAATAGGTAACAGTGACAATTACTTTATCTAGCTCAGGGGACTTTAGTAAAGAGATAGGAGGTTAATGCATATATAAATGGAGGGAATGTAGAATAAGCGTTCCAGAATATAGTGGTTAAAAGGACAGACTCAAAGCCGAACCTTCTGATTTTGAAATTCAACTCCTTTTCATCTTATCTCTGTGCTCTAGGGTGGATCACTTAACCTCTTTTCCTTAGTTTCTTCATTTGTAAAACGCAGTTAATAATAGTGCCTACTTCATAGGGTTGCTGTGAGGAGTGAGAAAAATACATGAAAATCACAATACTACCTGTCACCTATTAAGGACAATCTGAATGATGTTCACGGTGTTGATGCTTTGGAAATCAACTTTTCATATGAGCATAACGTAGTGCATTCATTGATGGTACGACATAGGGATTAGAGTTATTGCTGGTGATGAAAAAAAAGTCCTGACATCATTATGTTCTGTTCATTCACTTTCTCTCCTTCCTCATGTCCACATTTTTTCAGTCCTGTCTCTCTCTTAGTTCACTGCAAAAGAAAATCATTCCTTTTTGCCTGACTTGCTGAATATATATTATTCATCAAGCATTTATCAAACACTTACTATATACAGGCATTGCTAGAATTATGAAGAGGTTGAAGGCACTTTTTTTTCCCTGAAAGATACTCATCAAAACAAAGTAGCTCCCAAAAAAGAATAAATAATAAATGTTCTGATAGATGTATGAAGAAACTAATTTCACCTGGGCATACTTGGATGCTAAGAACAGACTTGCCACAAATGTTGAAATAATAATTGTTTTTTTAATCATTGCGTTTTAATGGTACAATATTACATCAAGCTTTCTTATATCTCACATTTCACCTTTTCATCTGTCTTCTAGTAAAATGTAGGGCTGGAATCTCAAGTGTCCTCACTCTTCCTGTCATCCTCCCCTATCACTAAAAAAAAACCCTATTTTAGGCTTAAATGTTTCTGATGATGTTTTTCAGTATCTCATTCTATTAGGCTAACAGTTCTCATGCTCATTTAAAGCAATACTCATGACAGAGAACTGAAAAATAGCACAAACCCTACTTCTTATGAACCTTAGGGAAGGAGGCAGCAATCTCTCTCAAAGTCCTTTCGTGTAATTTATGAGGTTAAGAATTATAGTAAAGAGGGCACGTGGGTGGCTCAGTCAGTTCAACGTCTGACTCTTGATTTCAGCTTAGGGCATGATCCCAGGGTAATGGGATTGAACCCCCATGCTGGGCTCTGTGCTGGGCATGGAGCCTGCTTGAGATTCGCTCTTACTCTCTCTCTGTCTTCTCTCTCCTCTCTCCTCTCTCTTCTCTCTTCTCTCCTCTCTCCTCTCTCCTCTCTCCTCTCTTCTCTCTCATCTCTCATCTCTTCTCTCTCCCCTCTCTGCCTGTCTTCCCCCACTCCACTCTCTCACTCTCTAAAATTAAAAAAAAAATAACAATAAAGAGATTTTTACAGGTTTTTTTCTTTAGTGGTGCAAGTTTACATGAAAGCACTTGGAAATTCTTAGTGAAATAGAACATAGTTGAACTACCTCTACTATTTGACAGGCAATAAGATGCTTCTCATGCCAATAGTTGTTGTTTTCAGCACCCCCAGTATGCTTCCCTGTGTGTGCATTTTACCTATGTTATCTTCAGCAAGCATTTTATATATTTTAAAAGGAACCAGAATTAACTTTCTTTTTTACCATATGAAGTAATGTATGCTCGCTGTCCAAAGTAGACTGCAGAAGAAGACAGTGAAAATAAGAGTTGTCTGAAAGTTTACGATTCAGGAATAACCAGTGTTAACTGTTTGCTTTATACAGTTCTGTTGACAACTGTATAATGATAACGAATGTTTATTGAGCATTTTATATGCACCAAGCAATTTGAATGACTTTCTATGTTAAATATTACCAGTTATGGCTCACAACAATCTTAGGATCTAAGTACTGTGATTATATCATATTTTAAATGAGGAAATGGGTGCAATAACAAAGTGCAGTACCTCATTCACGATCGCTGTTATAGTAAGGAATGGACCCAGGATTCTAACCAGGCAGTCAGGCTCAGAGCCCAGGTTTTTAACCACTAAGAAGTAATGCCTTTTTAGTATTATCACATGCACACAATTTTGTTAAGCTGCTTTAACTCACTTAATATATAGCACATGTTTCTTCCAATGTTTTTTTTTTTTTTTAACGTTTATTTTTTGAGACAGAGACACAGCATGAACGGGGGAGGGTCAGAGAGAGAGGGAGACACAGAATCTGAAACAGGCTCCAGTCTCTGAGCTGTCAGCACAGAGCCCGATGCAGGGCTCGAAGTCACGGTCCCCGAGATCATGACCTGAGCCGAAGTCGGATGCTCAACCGACTGAGCCACCCAGGTGCCCCTCCAATGTTTTTAATACTCTATAAGAGTATGATTTTTGTTGGCTGACTATAAATCTATCCATTCCATGTACTAGAATTGTTTTAAGTCCTATTTGATGGAGATTTAGTTTGCTTCCTGTTTTTCACTATGGAAATAATCTAGCATATTTTGCAAAAATTCTGACCAGGTGTACCACTTTTTGGTGAGTTGAATATTTATTTAAATAAGCAGGTATTGGACCCCAGCGGTGTACATAGCAATATGAAACATGCAATAAGTATTTTCTGTGCAACAGCTTGTTCCACGAACGATGCTAGGAGGCAAAAGGGAATAGAAAATTATAATGCCAGAGTTTCTGTTCCTAAATATGTTATAATCTAATGGAAGGAGATCCCTGTAAAGCAGTGTGTTTAAAATAATTTTTAATGTTTATTTATTATTGAGAGAGGGAGAGAGAATGGGAGACACAGAATCCAAAGCAGGCTCCAGGCTGTGAGCTGTCAGCACAGAGCTCGACAAGGGGCTCAAACTCATGGACCATGATATCATGGGGCTCAAAGTCATGGACCATGAGATCATGACCTGAGCCGAAGTTATACGCTTAACCGACTGAGCCACCCAGGTGCCCCTAAAGCAGTGTCTTTAAGCCAAATCCAGATAGGTGTATTGAGGAATGAATGGCAGGTAATAAAATTCTGGCAATGGATGAAAAAGTCCTATCAAGGGTTATGGTTATAATAACAAGTGTAGGTGGTAAGAGGAGATGAGTGTTTTAAGAAGATAAATATGATAGCATTATAGACATGGGAGTATTTGCGAAGACTGGGGCTATACCTACTTAACTGGGTTGATTTGATCATTTCTCAGGATCTTATGATGTTAAATAGCATGTCTTACACTGTCCTTATATCGGTAGTGTAATACATGGGCATGCCATTAACCAATGGTGATTGTAAGTAGAAGAAGCAGTTCTGTTGGCTAACAGCACTGGTTATAAATTAATGGGTTTGCTAAATAGTTTTTTCCCAGGCCATAGAAGTATTGGGGTTTTGAATGTAGTAAGAAATTTCCACATGCTCTTAGGGCCAAGTGGTAAGCAGACCATTCTTTAAGACTGGATCTTCTGCGGTATTTCTGTAGTCTTTTTATTTTACTCTAAGCCCTTGGTGTTGCCTTCAGGGGTTACTGACTAGCATTTAATTGAAGGCCGGCTGAGTTAGATATATACCTCCTATAGTTGATGGGTTTTGTTGCCAGAAATATCCTTTTGCTTATCAGTGGGGAAGGTTTTTGCTTCTACTGCTGGATTTAAAGGTGTCCCTCAAGATTCCATTACTCAGTTCATTGAGAAAAGCTTAAAGCTAAGGGAAGGTCGATCGGAGCTCCGTTTGATGAAGGAGGCTGAGTGAAATAACAGCTCCCAAGTTGGCTCAAGTTCTTCCAGATGTTCACGTTTATATGAAAACTTAATACTTGGAAAGATTCCATGTGGTGAGACTTCTGTGCAAAATTTCCTTATACACAATTACAACCCTAAAATGATTGTTTTTGGTCATTAGATGTGAAAGCTATCACTGATCATCCACAATAAACAACCAGAATGATTTTTTATCCTCCTTGACTTCTAAAGGCAAATACTCCTGTGATAGTCAGTGTATCGTTACCTGATTTTTTCTTTAAACTTGCTGTAAGTCCATGGGAAAGACATGGAGTCAAAGGAAACAAACAATATTAAGAAATAAATTGGCCCTGAAGAATTGTGCTTAAAATCTTAACGTAAACATAGATGCATACACTCTCCACTGCGATGTGATTACCGGGACTATAAAGAAGCTGGCTGAAGTGGTGGGGAAGGACTTGACTTTCCATGAAGTGAACAACTAAAACTAAACTTCTTCCCTGGGAGATAAGCTGAAATCATAGCACAGTTTGCATAAAAGTATACCTTTCCAAGGTTACTGCAGAACAATTAGGGCTGGGATCCTGGCAGAGAAAGCTCTGTAACCTCTTATTTGAAAGTGACTTCCTTGAGCTATAATGCCTCCCGGCCTGCACTTTCAGGCACTGTGTTGGGTAATGTGTTTACAGGCTGGTCTCATTTTTCTTTGTGTAATAGGAGATGGGAGTAGCTTACTGCTACTTGGAGGTGACTTCAGGAAACAAGATTTTCAGGATGGTAGTTTTAAAAATGTGATTACTGGGAATAATAACTCCAGAGACAAAGATTTAATGGGATTACTCCCGATTTATTCAGCACATGACCAGGTTATTGAAGTTCTAGTTTTAGACCCGTGCATTCAGATTCCACATTGTTCCCTGATGTATTGGACGTTTAGGTTCTTACTACCATATATAGGCATTAAGGTTGCCTCTAACTCTCAACAGCCGTCTTGCCTCTCAGAACACTTAATTGCAGCCGGATCTTTGACAGCTGTATTCGTTGCTTACTTACCACTACTATCTCTTTAAAATTAGGCTATGGAAAAACTACATTATTAAAAGGAAGCAACCCCATCTCCAACGCCATTATAGTGTTTTTCAGTTCAGCATTTTATTTTGTATGCATCATTTGATTTCATTTCCTCCAAGGCCTTGGGAAATGTGAGTTATTACCATCTTATTGTTGTTGATAAACAACAGATACTATTTATTTAGCACTAGCTCCACATCAGGGGCTGTGCTAATAAACACGTTGCCCTTCGTCCAAACAATACCCCTAGGAAGCTGGAATTAATATTATGCCCATTTTACAGATAATAAAATCGTGGCTTAAATGACAGGCCCGGTGTATGCAGTTAGTGCCTAGTAGAATTGGAACTCGAGCACTCCTTGATCTGCTTTGAGTCTCTGTGGGCATGTTGCCGCACTGTTTTTTAGATGGAAGGGCCAGCGATGCTGAAAGTTTAAATAAGTTGCCTTGGGTTATACAGTTAGTTCCTGATGCCTTCCACCTGCAGCCCCGAATATTCTCCATTATAGCATGCTATCCCCAGAGCTCTAGCTTATGTGGTGCTCTGAAAATGAGACAAAGGAGCACTGCCTCCCAAACCATAGGGGAACCAGTTTTTTGAGAAAGCACGCTATGTCTGATGCCAAGTTCACAAGGATGGGGGAGTGGATTTGATACAGGATACCGTATTCAGCCCCTACTCATCTTTTCTCAAGCACTATTGTCCACGACGCAATACCCAGAGCTGTCACCAATGGCCCTGGCAGGCCTCATTGAAACTAACAGCTTGGCATTCTAAAATAGTGGTAAGAGAAATATTCAACAGAATTTTCATATAACTATGTGCTCTTCGAAGCCGTAAGGAAGTAAAATTTGTAGTCCACTAATTACATTTCTAATAATGCTCACATTTTCCCTTCACCGCCAACAAAAATGTTTAACGAGATACAATGTGACAGCACTCGTGCTAAAACTCCCCTGAAGGCAAAATGTGTCACTAGTCAAAATGACCCTCATCTTCTCCGGCCCTTGAAGAAGAGTTGAGAATCATTTATGAAGTGGGTTTTAACCACAGGGTGATACATTGTGCTGCTATTATTGAGCTCAGGGATCATTTTTTTGGTGTATTCATTTCAACTTACTATCCTATTCTTTTTCAAAATCGATTACTTTTAATTATGTAGCTACCTTGTGCATAAAGCTAACATCCTATAACTTGGATGCTTTCCACTAAAGTACTGACAAAGTAATAGATAGAAGGTGCACCTGACTATAATAAGAAAAACAACTTTAAAAAAAAAAAAAGCCTTGAGTGTATAACGGGGACACTGATTACCATGAGAGAGAGAAAGAGAGAATAAGTGTGTGTGTGTGCGCGCGCGTGTGTGTTTAATATGTCCGTGGATGGGGATGTTGTGGTTTGAGAGGCTCAGGAATTTTTAGCTAGGAACGTGTCTCATCAAAGTTGAAAATGTTCATGGTAGCACACGGCTGATTGATTTCACAGAGGATGGACTAGAGAGTGGTTCTCAAACTTGGTTAGAGAGCAGAATCACCTGGGGAACTACTTAAGCATGCAGAGGCCCCAGTCTTATCCTACTTTAAGGAACTTGGGCTTTGTTTTGTATGATCTCTTCGCTTGATTCTGATGCACAACTCTTGTGAGACCAGCCGGTCTGTGGGCAGATCCCCATTCTTGGCTGCATCATAAAATCACTGGAGTCTCACACCAGAGATTCTGAACAAGATGAAGTGCAGCTTGGACCTTGGGAGGGTGGAAAAGTGCCCAGGTGGTTCTCATATCAGCAAAGTTTTTAGAAACACTCTTCTAGGGCCTTGCTACCCAGTATGTGCATAATTCAAAACCCAGCAGCAGGAATACCATCGGGAAGCATGTCGGAAATGCAGAATCTCAAAGCTCACCTAAAATTACTGATTCCGTAGCCACCATTTACCAAGGCGCCCAGGTGAGTGTTGATGCACATTACCTTTTGAGACCTACCAGGCGAGAGAGTCGGGAAGAGCAAAACACTTTCAGTGCTCCCATCCAAGGCATTCCTATTCTTGTATTCGTGAAGGTTCTTTGTAGGGGTGTGTGCAAGGTGATTTTCATTAATTCAAAAGAATATGTGTTTCCCAGACACAAATGTTGTCTTCCGGAAAAAAATAAAATAAAATCACAGGAAAGCGATCCTTAACCACAGTGTCCTTGAAGGTACCTCGGGCACTCTGCATTGTTGTGCATTTGTGACCAAGTTAATCATACTGTGCCACCTATTCATACTGTGTTACCTTTAATTTTCTCTGTTAGATCTTGATCTGCTCTTTGTGTCCTCCTTGACCAAGAGCTAGTTTCTTTAGAGAAACTCCTATATAGGGTTCCTTTGCTTTTCTCTTCAAGCCACTGACTTCCATAATTACTTTTTTTCTTAATTTCTCTAACTTTTGTCCTACAAAATATTTTCTCATTTTTCCTGTTCTCCCTGAACTCAGACGTGGAACTGACTTGTTCAGTAAAGTTTCTGTCTGATCAGAAGGGTATTAACGTACTGCCTTTCTAGTATAATCGTTTTCACATTTAGATAGAAGTTGAAGTGTCTAATGGGGTACTGCCGAAGAAACACCCTCAACTAATCTTTCCAAGCAGGACGACAGTGAGTGATGATTGCAGTGAATTAAGTCAGGCAACCTCCATTTCCATTCACTTAGCACCATTGCTAATTATATACTCATTCTACAAGGTTTCTTTAGTTCTTCTATAACTTGGATGCAGTATTCTTTTGGAGGCATGGGGTTACGGTACGATTAATGACCTTTTCCCCACCAACACCTCATGTTCTCTCCAAGTGAAATTTCCACATCTGGAAATTGAGAGTAGAAAAAGGAACAAGGAAAAAAACACTCACATTTTAACATGTTCCCATCATAGCACGTGGTTGTCATGGCAGAATATTTTATGGTAAAGAAAACAGTAGCATTTATTTTTTAAATTTTTTTTTTTTCAACTTTTTTTTTTTTAAATTTATTTTTGGGACAGAGAGAGATAGAGCATGAACGGGGGAGGGGCAGAGAGAGAGGGAGACACAGAATCGGAAACAGGCTCCAGGCTCCAAGCCATCAGCCCAGAGCCTGACGCGGGGCTCGAACTCACGGACCGCGAGATCGTGACCTGGCTGAAGTCGGACGCTTAACCGACTGCGCCACCCAGGCGCCCCGAAAACAGTAGCATTTAATTTTTTTGGAAGCCAGGTCAATTTAAAGCCTGGGCTTATTTAAAAATGAAGTACAGGGGCGCCTGGGTGGCTCAGTCGGTTAGGCGTCCGACTTCAGCTCAGGTCACGATCTCGCGGTCCGCGAGTTCGAGCCCTGCGTCGGGCTCTGCGCTGACAGCTCAGAGCCTGGAGCCGGCTTTGGATTCTGTGTCTCCCTCTCTCTCTGCCCCTAACCCACTCACATTCTGTCTTCGTCTCTCTCAAAAATAAATAAACATTAAAAATTTTTTTTAAATAAAAATGAAGAAGTACAGGGGCGTCTAGGTGACTCAGTCGGTTGAGCGTCCGACATTGGCTCAGGTCGTGATCTCCGGCTCATGAGCTTGAGCCCTGCGTCGGGCTCTGTGCTGACAGCTCAGAGCCTGAAGCCTGTTTCGGATTCTGTGTCCCCCTGTCTCTCTGCCCCTCCCCTGCGCTTGCTCTCTCTCTCTCTCTCTCTCTCTCTCTCTCTCAAAAATAAACAAACATAAAAAAATAAAGGAAATACAGAACTTTGCCATTTAAAATATAAATAGCAGTGACGATGACACTTGATGTTGTATGCTTTTGTTCACTTTAAATGAACACTTGTCGCCTGCCAGGCCTTGAGTCAGGCCCTGAATCGACTACGTGAAATAGAAGCAGCCCTATTTTTCCAGGTTTCATTACATGGACCTCAAGCATTTTGACAAGTTACTCTTTAAATTAGAAAACCGAGAGAAACGCAGCTTTTCCTGGGGTATATTGTTAATGAAGCACTTGAAAAAATTAGTTTATGTGCTTTGATCAGATGGGGATTGACATACTTAAGAGTTTTATTTTTAATCTGAAAATCCACTTCAGTCTTATGCTCTGGGTAAACAGTCATTACTCAAGGCTGGCACAATTCTGTACTTGCGAGAAGTGGGATTCAAGGTTTCACTTCCAGTACAATCTCAAGTAAGTTCCTCATATTATTCCTTTTATTTAAAAATCAGGGTTTACACGCATGGATTTTTGCTTCAATCTTCAGTAATCTCCATTTGCTTTGGGTATTAACTTGTGCACTGTGGCTTGTGTGCAGTGTGAGTCTGTTTCAGATTGTAGAATTGATTTTTAAAAGTAGGTCTGGAAGAAGGTATCTGGATATCAAGTGCTCGTATTTTGATACTTTCAGAGGAAGTTCAAATGCATTTTGAGCACCACTGGACATGATTGGAGTTGTTTTCTACCCTCCTAGCAGCATCTCACAGGTGCACAACTTTACCGGTCCAGGCTCTTCTGTGTGCGTCCTGCTTTCTGCTGCTCTTTCATAACATGTTTGCATAAACGAGTGCACTGTCGAGTTCACATGAAGGCTAGACAAAAATACAGGTGTCCTCCTAATAATCAGCTCCTTTAATTCTGATCTCTGGTTTCTGCTGCACTCTCCAAGAAAGCCTATATAAAGCAGCCGGCACACTTATTACTACAGAAACTGAGGTTACTGATTAGAAGGGAACGTAATCAGGTAGATTGAGCCTGTGAGGGAAGAAACCATTGCCGTGAGAGGGGAGTGTTTGCAAAACGTTCCCTGTGAATCTGCAAAGATCACCTCACTTTGCATGGCAAGCGGAGTGGAAGAAACAGGTGCAAAAAGATAATGTGTTTGTCTGCTTTGGTGAAGCTGGTCAGAGATTAGGTACCTGCTTTATCTGTGCCGGGCTATGACTCTACCTCCAGGTTTATCAGACCCCATAGAATGTGTAGGAGAAAAGTACCAACAGGGAAATCAGCAAAAAGCTTTCCTATGAAGGTGTAGCAAGCCACCGCAGAATTTGAAATGTCTGAGGTCTCATCTGGTGAGTAAAAGCTGCAGATAAATGCCACAGCCATTCAGAAGAATGATAAATGCCACAAGCCTTCGGGAGCAGGCTTCCCCAGAGGTGACTCCTTGGTCAGTTTGCAGCCTCTAGGGTAAATTTGGATCTCTCTCCTTCCATATGGCTTCCTCTAAAAGTTAAATTGGGACTTTTGCTGTGAGAAAAGGAGGGAAGAGGTTGGACATCAACGACCTGTAGGATAATGCGAAGCACTGAAATAACAGGGAGCCCAGGTTCTACTTTTTGGGTTATGACTTTTATGAACTTGCCCTTCAGGAATCTAAAATTAGTTCTGATATGAAGTGACAAGAAAAAAAAATTCACGACCCAGACCTGAGTCGAGAAACAGTAATATTTCTACTTCAAATGCAGTTGCTAAGGACCTAGACTAAATCCATGGACGTATTAGAAAACTTACGTGAAGTGTTTATATAAATTCTTGAAAGTGTATAAAGTTTCAAGAAATTTCTTTTTGTCAAAGAAAAGGAAAATAATAAGGATTGTTGTGGAGAGTAATTTAGACGTGATCAGATACTCACAGCTTATTAGGAAGCAAAGTGGGCTCCCGTTTGTAAACAATGATTCTAGGCCGCCTAATTGCCTGAAATATTTAAGAATGATTTTAAAGGCTATATATTTACTGCTACATCCTACTTCTTAAGTAAACTATAAAAGAGTTAGGATTAATCGTATCTGTGATGTTTTTAACTCTTTTAAGGTATCCTAAAATTTTAAATAAGGAAAGATTTCAGTAGAGACAAACCATATATTAAATGTACTTTAATCCTAAATTTGGGCCATTTTCTTAAAATTCATATCTCCTCTGACAGGTTTTTCTCTCCTTAGGAAGGAGAATGTCTAGTTTTGGGGGCAGGGCAGAGCTAAAAAAAAAAACAGGATTAAGAAGCCTTTTTAAAATTATGAATATATATTAAGAAAAAAACCCAAAGTTAAAAGTATATTTTGATCCCCATCTATCCCATAACTTGATTGGTAAGAAAAGCTACCCACTTTTGCAAGACTTGTCTCTCATTTGCTCTGAACTAAGTGGTTGCCATTTCTCACTTAAAAATTGCCTTTTACTCCTCTTTTTGTAAAAGATTTTTTTTCTATTATTTTTCTATTTGTGTTTTGTTCATCAGGCAGATTGTCCTGGAAGTACAGAGGCCAGTTAATGGTTTATGAATTCAAGCTGAGCCGAATATAGCTAAGCTCTGTCTTGCTTGACATTTCGTCAAAAGCTGTGTTGATTTGCAATGTTTACCGACCTATTTATTGAACCCTCACAGCTTGAACTATGCCACCAAGCTTGCTGACATTGCTGAGATTATCTTTAAGTGCATGTACAAACTACAGAGGAAATAGAGAAACAGAAAAATAAGTTAAAAACAATCCTTGACCTATTTAATAAATTATGCTTACATAGTCCTTGGTTTATTTATCTGTTTCTTTCAGAACGCCATGACATAATTTTTCTCCTTTGATATTCAGAAAAATTCTGGAAGAAGGTAGACTAGAGCAGTGATTCTCCCTGCCTTGGGAGGGCATCAGAATCCCCTGGAGAGTCTGTTAAAATACAGCTTGCTGGGCCCCACTGGCAGAGTTTCTGGTTCGGTATTTCTGAGGTGTGGCCCAAGAATTTGCATTTGAAAAAGTCTCTGGGAGATGCTGATGCTGCTGGTGTGGGGACCATCCTTTGAGAAGCACTGGCAAGATGAGAAGATTCTCATTTAGGAATCAGGATCACCAGGATTCAGGTAGATTAAGAATTTGGCTCCTAAGGATTTATCTAGCTGGAGGACATTCTAGGTAGGGGGAATGGACTCATGGGAAATTGGGAGACTGGCGAATTGCCAAGGAAGGCTAGGTTATCTGAGTTTGGTGGGAGATAAAAGCAGAAAGAAAAAGTTCTGCTCTCTGAAAGGTTACATTTTTAATAAAAGGACAAAAGACTTTTGAAATAAATGCATTGCATGAAGTAGGAGTTCAAGAAATAGTGGATTGTGATGTATGTGTCACGTCAATGTTGCGTGCTCAATAAACTTCCTGTTGAATGAATAGAGGGAAAACAAGAAGTTGGCTTCTATTCACAATTGGAAACAAAACACCTATTTTCTGTCTCTTAGTCTAGTTACCTATGTTCTCTTTACACACTGTTGAGAGAAGTTTCCCACAGCACATGGAAATAAGTACAAATCCTACACAAAACTGAGGCATTTATTAAAGTAATGGTTAACACATTCAAACATGGAATATCTCTTTAGAGAAAATTATTATTCCATAGAAATTAGCAATAAAATTACTAAAGTAAACAGTTGGTCAGCAGTTCTCAAATATGTAATATAAGGAATCCATTTTTAATTACTCTTTTGATTCTTATTCCCTGAGATACCTCCCTAAGTAAGGATTTAGTCTGTGATACTTTTAGCAAAATGAAAATATGATCCATGTTTTATAAGCACTTAGTCTATACTGTCCATCAAGTCTCCCCTTGTGGGTCAGTAAAAATAAGATGTTTTCCAACTCACTTGACTGAAGCCACAAGTGGGAAAGTTAAACCATGGAAAGACAGAGTATTTTACTTAATTATAATGCCTAATACAAAATTTAAATGCATCTTTTGAGATGGGAATGCCTGAATTGAAACATTCACAAAATTGTGATCTTTGCTACTTTTTTAAGTTACATGCTCATTTGTTTTGGTCCATTTCTTCTATAAAATATAAGCTTTGATATGTTGTAATGGGGTACAACACTGAGATTAAATGTATAATATGGATAGTTGACTTTTACTGGAATTTAGATGTTTGTTACTTAGAGTTGAGAGTGAGGGGCCTTTAAGAAAGTAGAGATATTTATTATACACATTCTCTCCGTTTTCCTGATAAAATACATCAAGAAAACAAATACTGCCATTTATTCCAGTTTTAGAGTGTGTTCTTTTTGTCTAGTCTTACCTATCACATGCCACCTATAGAGGCTTCAGAAATCATCAGAGCTATGATGGCATTTTCATGCTATTTTAATTCCAATACTATTCCAAATTGATGAAATGAGGGTGATGCTTAAAAGGCAATGTGCCATATTTTTGATGTTCAAATAATATAGCAAGATATTTATTCTGGCCTGGCTCACTTCTCAGTTTATTACTTTTCACTTCCACATTCATGATCAAAGCAACTGAGAATTACTAAAATAGATAATATTTATGATGATAAATTACGGTTTTATTAGGAAAATAAACCCATCTTTAATGGCATTTTAGAGGATAATTTAGGGGGGAAAAAAGCCTAACACTCTCCTAGGTCTCTCCTATCCCTTGGCTGTCATCATTGAGTCCTGAGCACTTAATCCCACCTGAAATGTAAGGAGCATTCAAGAAACCAGCTCTGTGAATGAATCCTACAGGCAAACTTGCCCAGGGCAAAAAGAGAGGGTGTTTTTATTTCAGTTTTTAATGCCATTTATTTTGGCAAATGAATAATATCTGTGACATTTTATTCTAGTAGCTATTCGATCATTAACTCAATGTGAGAACAAAAGGCATTTTGGGTTTTTTTGTTTTTATTATTAATACTAGATTTATTTGACAAACTCATTTGAGTTTTTCAGGATACGATCATCTGTTCATCTTTTCAGTTCCCAGATTCCTCCTGGTCAAGCCCAAATCCTAGCTCTTCACATACACACACACACACACACACACACACACACACACACACACACACAGCAGTGCATTTTATTTTAGCAACCACTTGAAATTGAAATGGAAGTTGGGGAAGGGAAAACCTGAAACAGATGGATTCTTTTCCCAGCCGGGCAAAACTGAGCCTCTGTGTTTTAGGAAAGGTATTGTCAATATGGTGAAGAGAAGGTAAGGGAGAGAAATGAAAGTTCTGGAGGGAGGTCCTCACCTTTTTGTACTTTGTTAGGTAGCTTCAAAGGTGCCAAAAGCAGAAAAAGGGTTCCGCCTCACTTGACTCAAGCCAAGATTGAGCATGGACCTATGCAAAAGTGCCTTTAAACTCAATCCTCTTAAAAATACAGTATGTTGAATGTGTTTTCCTTTTTTGAAAGTTAAGACATCCTGTCTTCCTAATGAATAATGGTAAAGGGGTGCCGACGTGCTCACAAAATTTTCAGGAAATCTAGATGAATCTCTTTCCAATAAAAATTGAATATCACCAGTGTCTACAAAAAGTTCTTTGGAAGAAGAGCAAGTAGGAAAACTCTTGCCATGTAATAAAGATAATGAAATGATCTATCATGGCTAGTTGCATTAGATTATTTGACTTAAAGGTTTTTGATAAAAATAAGTTTAGTGTGAATTATGTTAAAAACATCTATTAAGTATGTGCATCACTGTAGAGAGTGTCATTTATGCAATAGATTATATATTTAACCCCTTTTGGAATGGTAATTGTTAATCATTAATTAGACCAAATTAAAAATAAAGTATACTACATGTGAAGTCACTTCAACGAATAAAACAATTTCTGTGTGAACTAGCCTGCTGTTCAAATAAACTATAGTTGTGTTTCAGATACTATTTACCAAAATACTGATAGATTCCTGTAAGCACAGTTTTTAAACACTTACCTTGGAGGTTTCCAGGACCCTGAAAAGACGTCTATTGGTTTAAAATCCAACCGCAAAACAATAATAAAAAAAAACTCTACTCGAGGCCATATATAGCCCAAATGAAAATATTCTGTAAAGAGGATTCTGAATTTAAATAGCTTTTGTGGTTCAAATATTTGCAGTTAGCCCATTCTTAAAAGTCTGCAATTTTTTTTTCATTTGAGTATTGAATACAGATGATAAAACCCAACAGATGTTGGCTTAGATTTGAAAGTTTGTGACCCAGTAGGAGGTACTACATGTTGATAGTTGGCAATGTGATACCGAGGTATTAGAATTAATGTTCATGTTATTGAGAACCTAAAAATACATAAAATACTATAAAATGCAATGTACATTTTAGAGACCAAGCAAAATGTTTGCAAATAGTGTCCCTAACATTAAATGAAGAGTTTTGGGGTTTAATTTTCAAATCTTCAATTAAGAGGGTTGGATTAGAGGATTTATAAGGTTCCTTATATAGGTCATAACAATAAGTCCCTTAAGGAGTGCTTCAGTAGAGCTGAGAAAGAAACAAGGTCTTAAATGAGGGAAGAACATGTAGATGGTCCTGGAACTGCCCTTCCTATTTCCTTCCCCACCAGCGTTCATTGTGTTTCCTGGCTCACCATCTCCAGCGTTTGTGTTTCTTGCTCGGTTGCTCTGCCCAAGGGCTTACTCCAGCACCACGGCAGCTTGCTCTGCTGGGAACAGGAGTGATCCAGAATTATTGAGGGAGGGTGATGATGTCGCCAGGAGCAAGCTTTAACTACTAGGGGATGGGAATCCTTGGAAAGGCACCCCAGCCTCCTCTTCCTCTGGCAGGACAGTTCTGAAGCATGGTCCACACTGCTTCTCAGGGAACCACCAGAGGGATTGAGCCCCAGTTACCCCCATTACTAATTGCTCATTAATACATCCTTTCTTGCCTCCTCCCTCTTCCTAATCTCACTTTCTTTGCCCTCTCACGTATACTTTCTGAAATCAGAAAGAAAAGCTACCTGCATCGTAAGTCCTTGCCTTAGTGTCTGTTTTGCAAGAATCCAAATGAACACAGGGTGTTAGAGATAGATTATTTCACATGCTTACAAATCAGGGCAAGGGCAGTGGAGATGATAGAAAGGGGGGCATGAGGGAGCTCATGCAGGATGAACTATGCTCTCTTTAGTAACTAAAGCACAGTCATCCATCAATATGGAGCAAGAGGTGGAAAAGAAGGAAACAGTTTGTGAACCTGAAAAACCCTGGGAAGGTTTAGAAGAGCTGCTCTAGGAAACATGCCAGAATGTCACAATACATGAATAAAACACTCAAGGAACAGGAGAGAAAGTACATGTCATCCGTATATTTTGATTTCATTTTATTCTAAGTTACTGCTAAACATGGCAATACCCCCCCCCATACCTTGTCCCTTGCCACTTGTGCTTTTGACACATTCTAGTCCTTTCTCCTTGATGCGTCCATAGCGATCATTTAAAAGTGTAAACCAGGTTGTGTTCATCTCTGGTTAATGATTATTATTATTAGTCAGATTCTGATAGATCTTACTTTTTCCTCCTCTGCCTCTCTGTCCTTGCTGTGCTTCAACAACACTGACCTGTTCTCATTCTCACATGGCAGACTCAATTCTGCTATTGTGTCCACCAGCAATACTTTGCTCACTCAACCTCTCTCAGCTTTGATCATCACTGAATATATAGTGAGGTGCATGTTGTCAGGTACACTGTCTTAGCGTAATACATGTTTTCGCTGAATGCGTTCATTAGAAGAGAAGAGTAGGGGTTAGTTGATGGTAGGTAAATAGTAATTTACTGAAGCTCAGTGTCTCCATCCTGTGATGTTTCACTAGCAAAGAGTAGACCTTGAGAGAAAGTAGACAGTAGTTAGAATTCAGTACTCTGGATTGTGTGGAAGCATGTATAGGCATGGTCTGAGATGTTGTTCTTTGGACAGAACACAGAAGTGGTCATTTGCAAGTCTACGTAGGCTGGGCATCACACAGTGGATTGTGTGAAATAGGAGTGAGTGATGCTACTATTAAAGATGACGAGCAGTTCATAGGTGACAGGGTTAGAGTTAGTGTCAAACATAGAAGTTGTAGTTGGTTAGTAGTACTTTTAGTGAGAAGCCCTTTGAAATCGGTAAAGGGGTTTATTGTTGTGGATAAGGAGATTGACATAAATGGGGAGAAAGTTAGTGTTGAAACATGGGGTGACACCAGGACACATGGCCGGTTTGGCTTGGTTAATAGAACACCTATGATGCAAGAGAGGCTATGCTGGGAATGGTTCAGCAGACCTGATTGCAGGGAGCTTCTGAGGGCAGTGTATTGGGTTATCACATGCCAAAAAAATACTTCATTTTGGAGACTTGAGTTTTCTCATTAATTTTATCACTAATCCGTTCATTTTCAAAATGTATTTCAGGATTTCACGTCAGGTTGACTTTAAAGCTTATACCCAGATGAAGGTTTCTTTTCCAAGCACCAAGTGAGGCAGTTGGTCCTATTCTGTGCTTAAGAGTGAAGCAAGCTTATGCTGGCTCTGCGAGCAGGATTATTAAATAACCAATTACTATTCAGACCGTGTTACATTCCTTAAAATTACTCAAGCAAGAGTCTTGAACTTGTCCAACCCGAACACATCTGATATCCTCAGCCAAGTAGGGGATGTAAATTAGGGAGCTTCTGGCTTTACTACTATGGAATCTGGCATACTTTTTTCCCTTAGGACTCCATGACTAATGACCTGAATTGTCTAAATTTCCAGAGTAGTCAGGTCTTCACTGGTAAGCTTGTTTCATCATTTCTGCTTCTGTTTGGTCCCATATTATTTGATGGTACAAAGGATATTTTACCTGCAAATTTAAGCAGGTTAAGATAATCCTTTAGTGGATTTTTTTTCTCCATATTCTGTTAAGGTGTGATTCCAGACATCCTAGACATGTTTTTGTGATAAAAGTTTCACTTTCTCAATAACATGAGGAAATTATAGAAGTAGGTAATGGTTTTGTAATCAGGACATGTGGGAGGCATCCCTACGCCCATGTTTATTGTATGCCTTTAAATCAGTCATTAATCTTCAGGGGGCCTCTGTCTTTGCATTCAAAAAAGGGTAGATCTTAAATGTTCTTACCACACACACACACACACACACACACACACACACACACACACACACAGAATGGTAACTATGTGAGGTGAAGGATCTATAAACCTCACTGCTTTAATCATTTCACAATACATACATGTATCAAATTATCATGGTGTATACCTTAAACTTATACAATGTTATATGTCAGTGAAACCTCAACAAAATGGGAAAAAATACAAATGAAAACTGACACAATAATGATCTTTTCCTGACTATTGTCACTACTTTCAGGGATCAAATAAGATTAAGTGCAAAAAAAAGCAATAAAGATGAGTTACTTTTAATAACTGTGTCTTTAATAACTACCAAACCTGCCTGGTCCAAGGCCTTTAGTGATCAGCTGCATGATTCTCAAATCTAGCAGAATTTCTTTTAAGTTGAGACCAGTATGAATCCTCTCATTCTGACTGTATGCTCTTTTTTTAATGTTTGTTTATTTTGAGAGACAGGGAGAGCGAGCAGCTGAGGGGCAGAGAGAGAATATCCCAAGCAGGCTGAGCGCTGCCAGCACAGAGCCAGATGTGGGGCTCGATCTCACCAATCGTGAGATCATGACCTGAGCCAAAATCAAGAAAGAGTCATATGCTTAACTGACTGAGCCACCCCGGTGCCCCCTGACGGTTTGCTCTGAAGGGTTTGAGGTGTGTTTTCTTTATATTCTCAGCATAAAAATTCTCTGTCCTGCATAGGCCAGTTTACTCACTTTTATCTTGCTAGTCTCATTCTCCCTTTCTGGAATCTTTTCATTTTGGTTTTAAAGCATTACCGTGTTCAAAAATCCATTCTAGTATTATAGGTACCACAACAATTTCCCTAAGTGCTTCGAATCTCAGTTCATTCTGTGAACTTTTGTTCCACGTTTTTACCCAGTTCTCAGCTTAATTACTTGCTAATTATTTCCGGTGGATTTTCTTTGTTTCTGTAATTTTTTATAAAGTTCTTGAGAGCAGGTGCTATCTTTTAGGTTTTCCACGTTTTTGATTCATTATTTATAAAACATTAAGCCACAGATAATGTTTTCAAGCTTTATATGACTAATACCGTGTTCATAGAAGTGTTTCCTTGAATGACCATATATTTATCATATTTATCCATAGTTTTGGCACAGTCTCCAGAATGAACATCACTCTACTGTAATTCCTTTTGTTTAGCGGATCCCCGCGCTCCACTTTCATTAGAAGGAAAAATTCTTTCCCCTTCTCTGTGATGGACAATTGGGTCATTTCTGGCTTTGATTGTAGCATAATATATTCGAGCTTTGTGTCACTTAACTCGAGAACAATTAAATGTATGTGTAGTGAATGTCTCAGAAGAAAGTGAAGAATGAGCTTTCATCATGTATGGATTTGTTATTGTTGCTAAAAATAATGTGGTTGTTCTGTGGGAGTTTCATTAATTTATCCAACAAATACTTAATAATAAGCATAAGTGAGAAAAGGCATGTCCTCATCATAGAGTCTTTGGTAATGCTGAGGTTGTGTTTTCCAGCATATTTTCAATGCTCCTGCTAACTGGAAGTGTATATTATCAAATGATCGATTCTCAAATATCCAAATGAGGTCCTCTGCTCTGTAATATGTACAATTTTCCTAAGTGGTTGCTGTGAAGATACAGAGTTTTGAGGAGAACTTTATGACCCGGGCTGACGGGTTTAGCACGATTAACATCGATGTAACTCCCTGGTGTGATCATTCTTCCCTGGGAACTGGAATCTGGGAATATTGAAGTTATTCCCTTGTACAGTACGTTATTTAAGCATTAAACACGGACCCTACTTTTTGAGTGACCTATTGTTAGACACCTATGAAAATACAGTACTATTTATGTTTGCATAAAAATAGCTCCTATACTTTATTTTGAATATGATAAAGTAAACTTGTTAAAATAAATATGAGTTAGCAGCTTCTGTTATTTTTGTTTGTTTGTCTCAGATTTATGCTCTTCTGGTGTGATCTGGACCCTTCACTTTAACAAGCTTACCATACAGGAGATTTTTATTTTCAAAATAATGAGGACTAGCGGCAACTGTAGATGGAAATATAAAATGTGAACATGCTAAAGGGCTTTCCCTCTTAGCTACACATTTCTTGCAGTAGTATTTAAATTATCTTTTTAGAATTATTTTGGCATCCATTCCCATTACACAATAATATAAGACAGAGAATATTAGAGGAAAATGATTGTATTTTAAATATTTCTAAAATATGTTTCGTTTTGATCCTGTCTCATAGAATTATATTCCATTTATAGCACAACCTATTTCTTGGTCTTTTGAGGTATACATTGAAAGAGTACTATATCACTGTTGGCAAGTTACTCATCTACCTATGAGTACCTACAGTTGTGTCATTTTACAGTAGCTAATATTGTGTGAGAGATCATTTACTCTTCGCAATATATTACATAGACATACTGTTAAAATGCATTATGTATATATGACAACCGATCTTGAGGGGAAAAAAACGTCCATGAATCACTCCTGTAACATTTGGAATTAAATTCATTAACCAAAATAATGCCATGCTTTATATTTTAAATTTTGCTTCCTTAGCATCTGGTCTGTAGTCTGTCTAATTACATTATAATAGCTCTGTGTTGCAACAGATGCTAGAAGGTTTTTTTTTCCAACGATGATAATTTTGTTTCATATTTTGGAATACCTGCTTTGCAATTGTCTTTCCTATTTACTAAAGCCAGGAGGGGAAGAAGCCTATTTCTTTTGTCATTTGAAAAGTATTACAAGCTCATCTTTGTTCAAACAGCCAGAACTCTATACTTCTCACATTAAAAACTTTTTTTTCCAATTAGTTTTTGAGTACTGCGCTTCTGGTTCTGAAATCAAGAGACATGATTAGCCATCAAATGGCTAACATAAGGAACAGCACATCTCCGTTTTCTATGTATGCAATTAATATTCTTTTAAATGTTGAATAAATTAATATGATATTAGAGCTATACAATGGGCTAATTCCTTGTAGTGAATATAATAAAGTCTTATGAAGAAGAATCAATTTTTAAGAAAGTAATACAAATAATTATAACTCAGGTAGACTTTTATCAAGTTACACTGTAAAGGTCCTTTATATTTTACCCAAATCTTATTTTTGTACTCAAAGGGGAAAGGCTGCTACACTTCCCAATTAGGCGGCACATTTGTTATTATTACTGAAAAAGCCTGTTTTCTTCTTCAAGCAATTATCTATTGATGTCTTTAACGTTAATAAGCGGCATAACATTATGAAATCTCTTTGAAAATTTCTGAATTTAGAAATAAGTTTTGGATGGGAAAGTTGAAAACAGACTCCTTGTTTTAATTCTTTTGTAGTGAAAAGCATTATATTTTTTTATACATGTTCTATGTATCATATCTCTTTGCCAAATGATTGAGATGATTATTTTCTATAGTTGCTTTTTTTTTTTTACTAAGATACAGAATTGTGTCTTTGTTGGAATCGTGTCATTAAAACACGTTAAGATAAATGGTGTTTGTCATTTTGTTGATCATCTAATTGGATTACATTGAACAGAACAGTATGTCACCTATAGCTATACCAGACAGTATGCTAGAAATAAAACAGGGGAAAGCTGAAAAGTTAATCATAGACTATTGGTTCATATGATATTAGGAAGCAGTTTATTGGGAGACATCCAAATGATAGGCTTATTTTTTTTTTCCACATAAGTCTTGGGTAGTTTTCTTAATATAATAAAGAAATAGCCATTAGTCAGGAAATGGAGCATTTTGTTTTTCTCACCTTCGCTATCTAATAGTGAAATGTCTTTTTGCGTGTCACTGTCACTGGTGTCAGAGTCTTCTATTTGAAAGGCTGAAGTCACTGACGGTTCCTGTCTTCACGCTGTGCTGTAGAGACTGCTTAGGTCCTGTGAAGAGAGATTTAAGCTGGAACGACAGAAGTGACGTTCAGTATGAGGACATTATCGCCAGCGTTATCAGCATCTCCACGGTTGTCTATTGACTTAGGGGAAAGGAGGGAGAAATGTAACAAACACCAATCGCTTAGTCACAGATGTGTTTCAGTTTTAGTTTTCAGGTTTCTGTCTGTGTGAACAGAAGAATATACATGGCACCATGTATGGTACCCCCTGACAAACTGAATTGCAAATACCAAATGTCTTCATGTGTTGTGATGTGCTCAGGGTATTGACAGAATCAGCAGCCATGCCTTCCAAACACAATTCGGCCACCTTTCAGCAAACTTTGTGGAGCACTTGGATTGTGCCAGTGGTTCTGTTGTGTACACAACGATCAGCAAATCAAACACTCTTCCCCCAAGGCTATGCGGTCAAATGGAAGGTTCTTAATCTGGGAACCACAAATCAGGATACGGTTAAAAAGTGCATCCTTATTTTCACTAACCTGTAACTAAAAATTACCATTTCTTCCCAATGATGAAAACAGGCAACGCAGTGCAGTGTTAGCAACATCTGTGAATTTATCACCAGTATTTTTATATCCTATCCTAGTGGTAGACAATCGGGAAGATCATTTTTTTTAACCACTTGTTTGAATGTATGTTAATTATTGTACCTTGAAATAGAGAATGAATCGCTCATAATACTCCTATATTTAATATTTGCTAACCATATTGTAGGATAATTAATTTCCTTTGTCTTCCTATATAAGTTTCTTTTATTTTATGCGTTTAAAAACATTCTGGGAAGTGTTCCATTTGCTTCACCAGTTGCCAAAAGGATCCATAGCACAAAAATAGTTAAGAACACCATGTTTAGAAGAGACCCAGGCGAATACATATAATACCGTGGTGCAGAACAGTAATAGAGGCACATACCAGATGCTGTGAAATTGGCCATGACTGTCCCAGCCGGGAGAGCTGGAAAGGCAGTGTTTGATTTGGTCTTGAAGCAAATGTAATCGTTTCACGAGTGGTAACATGTGAGAGAGGGCCTGCGGAAAAGATAAAAGTAGGTGCCTAGTCACCCAGCGAGAGCCTGCAGGGTCAGGGACCAGAGAGTAGCTTAGTGTGACAAGGTACAATCTCTTTCTTTACGATGTTGGGGGCCTCCTGTGCTGTTTACATTCGTCAGTGTGCAGAATTCTATTTGCCAAGTTGTTTTTATTAATCATTAGCAAGGAGAAACTATGCTCTGGCTTTTTCTTTTAACTGACCCTATTTTACAAAGAGTAACATCGTAGACAACAGCAGGAAGCATCAAAGAAGAGATCAAAGCTGTGTCAGCTTTTTAAATCTCTCATTATTTCAATCAACATCTACCTGTAAGAGGGGAAAAAAAAGATGAATCTGTTTCACCTTCCCACTTTATCATCATGTCTTCAGACAATGATCAGTCACTTTTCTGGCCTGTGGGCCATAATTGGCTACCACTAAATCTCAAGAGACTGAACCACATAACTGGAATAATTTTTTAAACACCCACAGAGTTGTTCTTCAGTTACAATAGTCAAAGGCAGCTTTATATGCCATGCTCAGACTTTCTAAATTTGTGCTTTATCTGGCTTTCGGGGAGAAATGTCGATGTGACTGTCTAGATTATAATGAAGGTCACCCATAGAAGCAGCTATGATTTCAAGAAACTAAAGAAACAAAGTAGACTGAAAGACACATTAATGGACAAAGGTAGTCTATTTAAACTGCTCCTTCCTCTGGACAATTCTGCTTACATTCCTTGTTGAGTGAGAACCTCCATTCTTTTTGTCTTCTCTTTTTTAAAATTTTATTGTGGTAAGAACACTTAATATGGAATCTGTCCTCTTACCAAACTGTTAAGAGTACAATATAGTATTGTTAACTGTAGGTACAGTGTTATACAACAGATCCCCAGAGCTTATGCATCTTGCTTATCTGAAACTTAATGCCCATTGATTAGTAATTCCAAATTTTCCCTTTCCCCCAGCCCCCCATGGCAACCATCATTCCTTTCTTGGAGTCTGTGAATGTGACTATTATAGATACCTCACATAAATGGAATCGTGCAGTATTTGTCTTGCTGTGTCTGGCTTGTTTCACTTAGCATAATATCCTCCAGGTTCATCCGTGTTGTAGCAAATGACAGGATTTCTTTCCTTTTTTTAAGGCAGAGTAATATCGCCTTGCCTGTATATAGTGCATGTTCTTTATCCATTCATTCATCAGTGCACATTTAGGTTGTTTTGACACCTTGGATCTTGTAGATAGTGATGCTACAAACATGGGAGTGTAGATATTTCTTTCAAATCCTCATTTCAGTTCTTTTGGATAAATACCCAGAAGTGAGAATGCTGGATCATATAGTATTTTTATTTTTAGTTTTTTCAAGGAACCTCTATACTATTTTCAATCATGGCTGCATCATTTTGCATTCCTACTAACGTTGTACAGGGGTCTTAATTTCTCCACGTCGTCACCAATAGTTGTTATCTTTGGGTTTGTTTGTTTGTTTTTTTTAATAATAACCATCCCAATAAGTATGAAGATGTGTCTCATTGTGGTTTTGATTTGCATTCTCCTGATTATTACTGTTGTTGAGCTTGTTTTCATATACCTGTTGCCCACTTGGTTATCTTCCTTGGAGAAATACCTATCTTAAATTCCTTTGCCCATTTTTTATTCAGGTTCTTAGGTTTTTTTGCTATTGAGTTGTAATTGTTCCTTACATATTTTGAAGATTAACCCCTTATAAGATACATGAGTTGCACATATTTTCTCCCATTTTAGAGTTCACTTCTTTAAAAAGAAATTCATTTTTGAGGGAGAGAGATCGAACATGAACAGGTGAGGGGGAGAGAGAGAGAGGGAGACACAGAATCTGAAGCAGGCTCCAGGCTCTGAGCTATCAGCGCAGAGCCCGATGTGGGGCTTGAACTCACGAACGTGAGATCATGACCTGAGCCGAAGCTGGATGCTTAACCAACTGAGCCACTCAGGCACTCCTAGAGTTTACTTCTTAAACAGCTCTTTCAATAATTCTCTTTAAGACTCTTATTATTGGCTTTAATTTCAATCAGAAATCTGCTGAGACCTGAATGGACACTAGTTAACCAATATAAACTTACATTTGAAACTAAATGGTTATCTGTAATTTTCAACAAATAAGCATGGGAATGTTTTTTAAAGTGGTTGAAGTGGGGAAATTTAATATTCCAGGATGAAATAAAACAAATCAAAATATATAACACATTTAACTGTGGTCCAACAGACCATAATTAGATTCACTTATATCACTGGGATTACAAATTGGATATATATCTACTTTATTAAATTTTTAACTGGCCAATAAAATTGATAGTATAATCATGAATATAATTTTCATTTGAGACTGTGAGCTTTATAATTGAACAAACTTGGGTTTAAATTACTTCTTAAAGTGTAATCCTGTGTAAAATTTTCAACTGAGTTTACAGTTTTCTCATGTATGAAGTTGAACTGAAAAAAAAAAATGACACAGGGACTTATTATAGCAAAATGTGTGATTGGTATTTTGTAAGTGCTTCAAAAACAGTCATCCTAATTACTTACTGTTTTTAATGAAAACCTATTTGTTTTATAGTTGTCAAAACAGTATATTCTTGATAATCCATATCCAGCATGATTTTGCTTCTTTCATAAATCGGTCATCTTAGGTTTGTTCCTTTACATTCCTGTAAACATTTTTTTTTAAACTCCTTTTCCCCTATCAATAAAAATGTGACTTTATTGGATTTGGAGGTTAGTTTTATTTCAGGAAAAATGTTTTTATATCAAAAAGTATACTTTGAAACTCACACGTTTCTAATTTAAATTCATTATTAGTTTCTAAAGACCCTGAAATTATGACATGAACACAATAATTATAATTTTTGCTGAATGAATGAATAAATGATTCTTTAGGAACTTGACTCTCCTACACTACAGTTAATGCTTCTTTAACCTGTTACAAATTCTGTTGCTTTGTTCTCGTTTCTGTTATAAATGCAGTTTTGTTATTTTGCGTATGAATCCCCATGCATAAATTCATAGTCGATATGGGGTTTTAAATAATCATTACCATAGATTTTATACTTACTCAAGTGTCAGTTTCCTTGGATGGAGTTTTTGAATTTCTAAATTTAAAAAAAATGCTGATTTAAATTTAGTGTCTCAACTCCCCTAAAGTATTTTCACATCTGCTGCCTTTCTAATAAACTTTGTTAAATATGTCTTGACAGCAACTGATATTTATTCCTGCCCCCTTGGCATTTATGATGCTTAAACTTCTTTTTGAAAGCTTTCCCTCTGATGCATTTTGAGTTAATTCCTGCTTGTCCTCTGACATCCACCCAACTTACACAAAAGCTTTTAGCCACTTGCTGCCATAAATGGAGAAGTGCCATAGCATGACAGGATGGAGGCTGGAAACATGACTGCCCAGAAAACAGTAAATAATCTGCAAATCTGTATTTCTCCTAGAATTTCTTGGCCACGTGTAACTAGACATTTTACATTTCTACTGCCTGTCTGCTCCAACAAAATCTGATAATCAACTAAAATCTCTGTTAGAAGTAAATAGGGAAAAATATCTGATATAAAACTTGATATTGTAGGGGGAGCTAAGAGAAGACACTGTACATAGTCATACTGTTGTGATAGTAATAATGAGAAATAAAATAATATGAAGGAAATGGGTAATGAGGAACACTTTCAAATGTTTCAAGTTTGGCCTTAGAAAATCACCGGCAAGTAATTTAATGAAAAATATTTCAAAGAATAAATATTTAATAAGCCCTTACTATGGTGCAGTTTGCTGAGAAATGTGAATATCTGTAATATTACAAACTTCCTCCTATTAGAATAGACATTTTAAAATGTTGGATTTGGGGGCGCCTGGGTGGCTCGGTCGGTTAAGCGTCCGACTTCGGCTCAGGTCATGATCTCACGGTCCGTGAGTTCGAGCCCCGCGTTGGGCTCTGTGCTGACCGCTCAGAGCCTGGAGCCTGTTTCAGATTCTGTGTCTCCCTCTCTCTCTGCCTCTCCCCTGTTCATGCTCTGTCTCTCTCTGTCTCAAAAATAAATAAACGTTAAAAAATAAAATAAAATGTTGGATTTGGAGCTACATATGGTTAAGACTTCAATTTTCAGCTACTGTTCATTTTGGTTGAGGGGAGGGGTAAAGAGCTTAATCATTTTAATTAAATTGGTTATTTTATATTTACATTTACGTTTACCTCTGGGGCACCTGGCCGACTCTTGATCGTGGCTTGTGAGTTCAATCCCCGTGTTGAGTGTAGAGCTTCCTTACAAACAAACAAACAAGCAAAAAACCCAATATTCAGCTCTGACTATTAGAAGGTGATTCACATTTGAGAATGAAAGGTAGCTTATGGTCTATAACTTGACACTGTGACCTGTCTTTGAGATAACCACTATTTTAGATTATAACTGATATTTCCCTAAAACTCTGAATTTTTGCCAGTTTGATAAAGTCACTTTTCTTGAATTAAGAATGGTTCAGTGCCTATATATGAGCATTTTATTCAAATGCAAAAGTACTATGTTATTATCTAAAAATGTAAATAGCCTATATTTCCATGGTAAAGTAAAACCTTATTTAAATGAACTAACTCATTTAGAATTTATACAATATGATCAGATTCTAGGAGGAAGTTTACCTGTGAAAGGAGTCTGTTACCTAAATCAGTAATGTATTCATGAGTCAAGACATTGCATAAATTTTTAGTACTATCAGTTCTTCTTTTGCCCAGAAGTATCGATATCCTCTTAAATTAATCTCATTTATATTGTTCCCCTGAGGACCTAATTAATCATCAATTAGGATTACCTAATTTGAATTACCATTCTAAGGAAGAAAATAAAGAAATAATGATTTTCTACTTAAGATTTTCATTGCTTTTATTTAAACTTGCCTAAATTAGTAAAGTTTTACTATGAAATCACTCTGCAATAATCTTCTAGTGATTATACTTTTCTGTGAGTCCGTTATGGAAATACATTGAAACTCTAAAACTAAAACTTAATTTTAAGAAGAAATTAAGTTAAAGTCCAGAATTCATGGGAATTCTGGCCACCTTTGATAGTGTGATGCTGGAATATTTATGGGCAGTTAACATTACTGAATTTTTTAATTGTATGTGAAGTTTTAAGAGATATCATTAGTTACTTACCAAGAGCCTCATTCCTGTGTTCTTTCCAAAAGAACTCTAATTTTGTTGAGATATCCATCTATACTATTTGGCAGTAATTTTCAAGGGAGAAAGAAGCCTATCCCCTTACCACAGAAAATAAATCATACTTCATTTATTCCATTTATGTGTTCCCACACCCTTTGCCATTTATAGGTTTAAGTATGGAATGGGATACAATTTGGGTCACCAAAACATGAGGCAACTTTTTCTTACCAACGAAAAAGATGCACTTAACAAGTATTTCCTTGTGCTTTGATTCAAGATAAACATCTTGATCGTGCCATTTAAGACAACATGGATGGACTTAGAAGGTATTATACTGTGTGAAATAAGTCACACTGAGAAAGACACATATCATATAGCTTTATTCATATGTGGAACCTAAGAAAACAAACAAATGAATGAACCAACAGAAAGCAGAATCGGACATGTAAATCCAGAGAATAAACTGATGGTTCCCAGAAGGGAGGGGCTGGGGGATGGTCAAAGTGGGTGAAGAGGAGAGGGAGATACAGGCTTCTAGTTGTGGAGTGGCAAGGTCACAGGAAGAAAAGGTAGAGCATAAGGAATGTAGCCAATGATATTATAATAGTGGTACGTGGTGACAGATGGTGGCCACACTTGTGGTGAACACAGCATAATGTATAAACTTGTCAAATCATCCTCTTGTACACCTGAAACTAATACAACATTGTGTGTCAACTCTATAAAAATTTTTAAAAAGAGGTATGTATATACCTCTTGATTATATGTGTGTTCTGTATATATAATTTAAAATGTAGAATATCTCGTGCACCTGGGTGGCTCAGTCTGTTAAGCATCCAACTGTGGCTCAGGTCATGATCGCGCGGTTTGTAAGTTTGAGTCCTGCATGAGGCTCTGTGCTGACAGCTCGGAGTCTGGACCTGCTTCAGACTCTGTGTCTCCCTCTCTCTCTCTGCCCCTGCCTTGCTCGCAGTCTGTCTCTCTCTCTCTCAAAAATAAACATTACACTTGATCTTAGCCAAAAGGCTGAGAAGCGATAAAAATAAATAAACATTAAAATAAATTAAAATGTAGAATATCTACTGATTTATACGTGATTCAGTAAGTATTTACTGAGCTCTTATTATGCAACTGGACAGAATGGACTCAGGGTCTGAACTACTATACAATGTGTATAGTATTACATTTTAGTTGAACAGGTAAGGCGTTCACAGAAATGAATCATTATTACTATTATTAGTTCTCTCACTTTAGGAAGACTTAATTCTAGCATTACTTTGTAATGTAATACTTTTTTAAAAAAATCCATTTCTAAGCAGTCATTTGATGAGGAAAAAATTTAACTGTACAAAAAAAAAGTTAATTAGGACTTTGTCAAATAACATTGTCTGTATTTCCTTCAGGTCTAACATACTCAGTGAAGTGTAACACCTGATTTTTTAAAGTAGAATATTAAAAATGTTAGGATTCTAGGGTAATAGCCATTCTTTGGGGGTTTCTTACATAGAAATATTCAATAGTATGCTATTGAAACATACTACATTTTTTGGACATTATATTACAAAGACAATTATTTTGGTGAATAAATTTTAGAACCAAGTCGAGGGCATAATGGAGGGAATATTCTTTTGTTTCAAAGAAAAAACTTTCTAGAAGAAAATGTCTATTGTGGTAAACAACTTGAACTTAATTAAATAGGACTTTTGGAAATAACCTGTGAAGTCCCGTGAATCTAGAGCGCCGTGGTTATATTAATGTTCTAGGAAAGTTTACGAAGTTTGGATTGTATTAAAACTTGAATTTGAATATGTTAGCTCAACTTTAAATAGTTTGGAATGAATATTGAACGCCTTTGAAAGTTCAATCAAAGTAGCACAGTGAAAGCAATGTGAATGAAAGCATATTGCAAACTTGAACAAAGTGGGGGATACCTGTATAACCAAAAAGAAGCAAATTAAAAAAAAGACAGGAGACAATACCATTCTTTTCATGTTTATTATTTGCTTCCTCAATTTATAAAAGGAAATAGACATTTATTAATTAATATATCAGGTGCTGAGCATTCAGAACACACTATCACATAAAATCTCCCCAACAGCCTTTTGAAGTAGTTTTTCTCATTTCCGTTTTATTGATAAAAATAGTAGACTTCACAGAAACTAAGTAACTTACAAAAGATTTTACAGTTGCTAAGTGGCAGAATCTAGACTGAAATCCTGATTGACTCCAAAACATTATTTCCTTAGCTTTATGACGACATTAACGATACAGTTGCCCCTTCAATACATTTAGAAGTGTGTTTTTCTTTTAATATGAAACCAAATAAATAAGCACCATAAGCAACCCACAGTCTCTTACAGAGAACCCTCAATGTAACAATTTCTAAAGCATTGAAATTGCTTCTTCAGGAAGCAGTTAGTTCAATCACTAACTGCTCTTCAGGATGTCACATGAGTCACATGGCTCTAGAATATACCATCCCATTCTCCATCCCTACCTGCTGCTTCTTAGTTGGCCACACTGACCATTCTATCCACAGATGATAGTTGTTTTTTAAATAAAGACATTTTCTAGGAGTCGATGACATTTTAGAGAGGTGAAGTTAACTTGTAAGGGTTAGTATAGGTTGATTATTGAGATATTCTATCCAAACATAAATGTATTTTTGTCATGGCAATTAATGCAATTTCATAGTTGAGACCCATATAGTTCACTAACTCCAAATTGTTCAGTTTTGCCTCTTGCTCGTTTTATTTATTTAAAAAAAATTTTTAGCAAAGAAATACATGGTACTTAAATGAAATTTTTAAAGTATGATTTTAAAATGAAGGCAAGACTACACACATCTAACATCTTTCTCCTAAACAATTTTTTTCCTAAGTACAGTTAGCTTTTGAGGTGTTTATTTTTTTAATATGAAAGGTAATTGTCATTTAAATTGTTGCACAATATTCTCTCATATGGTTGTAGTATAGAGTTAATGTTGGATCAATATGCCCTTGTACAATTACAGCAATTTAAAACAGCATCTGTTTGGATTAAGCCAGCATCTATTCAGTGTCCAGGGGTCAGTGTCCACTCCATAATGCTGCCACATATTTTTAAAATTACTGCCTATGTTTAGTATATTGTTTGTCCTTTAATGTGGCACTTTAGGGCTGTTACCAAATTTTGGTTATTTTGTAGAGTGCATTTAACGTTCTTGTGCATAAATCTTTTGGGTTTTCCTCGTTCTCTAGTTGTCACTTATGACCAATCACAAAGTATATAAATTGTACTGATTTTTCTTGGTTGTAAAAAAAAAAAAAAAAAAGTAAAGAATCATTACAATAATGTTTTTGTAACGTGAAATACTGTCGTTTTGAAGATGTAATTTTTAAAAATAGTCTATTTTGCCTTTAATAAAGAAGATGAAGAATTTATACCGTTGTATAGCAAATGTCTTAATTTCAGCATTCAGTGAAAATTATTCTAGGTACAATTTAAATAGAAATACAGCTAAATTATGTTCATAAAGTTTATGTTAATTTCAAGTTATGTTTTGGCCCAGTATAACTCCTGTAGAGTGATAAACAAATCGTTGGTTTATAGCAGATATTTGATGAAAGTTTGCTCGTCAGGGCATCAGCAGGAAACACACACCATGGTGAGATGGGTAAAGGATGAGAGGTAATAAAGAGGCATATTACAAAGGTGTGTACAAGGTTAAGGGAAACTAATGGGAAGTTGCAAGTGGTGCTAGCAACACTAGGAAGACTTTACCTCCTCACAGGCCTGAAGAGGGAAAAGGCTGCTGTAACTAGGAGCTGGAGATGGAGTAGCATAGAGAGAGGCCACCCAACTAGAACTCTGGCCTTTGGAAGACACATACAGCCTTTGGCAACCTAAGCCCTGACAGAGAAGGAGCATTAAGAGCATACATCCTTCAGACTCACTTGAAAATTATATATGTATGTATGTGTGTATATTATATACATATATATTACATATATATTTGTGTGTGTGTATGTTATATACATATGTTATATACATATACATATATATATTGGCCAAGTCTTTGTGATGTTTCCAATATGCAGTGACAGTAGTCCTGTTCACAAAGAATTGGTTTGCACCATTAAGTACTATACACCCGAAAGGTTAGTAACTTGCTCCTAGGCATAACATCAGCACATAGTGTCCACTAGGATTCAAATACAGCTATATCCAACTCCCAAGTCCATATTAACCAAATTTGGTACATTTACACAAAATGGAGAGACAGCAATTTTCATGACAGTGGCAGTATTCTCTGATGGAAAGAGTTCCAGTCTTGTGATAAGTCAAACTACCGTTTTCTCTTCTGGTAAATGGGGTTGAACCTTTTTTTTACTGAATCGGCATCTATATTCTTAAATATCTGTGCCAGGCACAGTTACGTGTTGCAATTGAAGTCTGTTGTGCTATATTATGGGTAAAATCACACTGTATAGCAGGATAAAACAGTAGATCCGTTTCTCTTAGTGAGACTAAGCAATATTGCTCAGAGTACGCTGTCCTGTAGAACTTAATGTAATAAAAATATTTTCTATCTGTAGTAACCATTACAGTAGCCAGTGGTCACATATGACTGTTAATCCCTTGAAATGTGACTAGTGTGGCTGAGACATGGAATTTTAAAATATACTTTTCATCAATTGAGATTTCAACTGCTTCATGGATATTGTTTTAAACAACAGTAAGAAAATAGTAAAGGTGATAATATAAAAATTGTAAATACAAAGACCCAGTGTAAATTTCACTGGCTTACCCCTGTCGTGGTAATAATTTTAGAGTGACATCTGAATGATTAATGCATTTCTATATCTCTTTCAAGGGGTATGGGAGCAGGGGTATGAAAAGATGGTAAACCCAGAGCACAAACTTGTAGATGTTTGGCAGTAAATGAGACTGGACCTATTTGAGATTGTCTTCTTTTCACTATTCAGGATCACAGATTGGTTACACAGAACTTTGTCATCTTTTTTCAGCTTCCATTTAGAACAGTCTAAAATACCTTTGCTAATGGTTAAAGGAAAAATTCTAATGGAATTTTTCAAAGTACAGTGTTCTGTGATATCTCAGAAGTGATAAAGCTATAAAAATTATAGTTCATGCATTTTTTTCACGTATACCTTACCTTCTCAAACAATAAATGAGAGTCTTAAGAGCAACTATGGTTATTTACATTATGGAGGTGGTAGAGAGGGCAGGAAGGTTCCATACAGCAGATACACCACATAGAACTCTTCTGAGACCATGCTAGGTAACTTCTTATCATTTTGAATCCCCTGGTAAAACGTATACTTATTGATTCTCAGGGTGGTGAAAATGCCAGATATTGTGACTTATTTATGGATCTTTCTATGTTTGATAGTCCCAGATGCCTTGGGCTAAGTCAGCTGAGCGGGGTCACCTGTGTGCTTGTGGTTTGAATGGTTACAAGGTTGTTGTAAGCTTTCCCTCGTACTTAAGGAAAGATTCTGTAGGTAATAGAACATGGCTTAAAATAGAGTATAATGTTCCTATGAAACATTTTAACTTACAGATGTAAAAAGAACATATAAAGAACATTTAAAAAGAACATATAAAAAGAACACTAAAGAAGCGTTATTTTGAAACACAACTGTGGTTTACTGACCTCTATAATATTTCTAAAGCCAGGAAGATTAAAATACATATTCACGAAGAGCTTCCTTGTTTATCTCTCTCTTTTATGTCTCTCAAAACTTCTGGAAGAAGTCATGTCTGATTTAGCACTCTTACAGGGCAATGTAAGTTTGAGGCTGTTAAAATAACTTCCAGATTTATATTTGATTTCCATTATCTATCCAGTCTTCTCTTTTGGATGCCAGGTCAATGTATGTGATAACGAAATTATGATTGCTTTCTAACAATCTGGCAGCAATTCAAGACAGCTTTGGAAACATTCAGTGTACACGTTGATGCTGTTATTTATATCACATATGTCTAACAGGAAAACAAAATTTCTGAGAATAGGAAGATTTAATTATGACAGGTTGATATTCTGGAGGTAACAAAAATAGCCCCAAAGTTTGCAGATATACAGGTTAATGCACTAAAGGAAAGATAACTTTATTCTTTTTTATTTTTTCAATGTTTATTTTTGAGAGAGACAGAGACAGAGCATGAGCGGGGGAGGGGCGGAGAGAGAGAGAGGGAAACACAGAATCCCAAGCTGGTTCCAGACTCTGAGCTGTCAGCACAGAGCTGGACACAGGGCTTGACTTCCCGGACCGCAAGGTCATGACCTGAGCCAAAGTTGGACGCTTAACCAACTGACCACCTAGGCGCCCCAAGGAAAGATAATTAAGGGGAAAAAAAAGTTTCAGTTCATTGGATTACCACTATTCATTCTTGATATAAATCGGATGTAAGTTAGTGAACCACCTGTAAACACAACTAGAGTGGTGGCTAATAGTGACAGTCTACCATTTAGTTTGCCTTGAAATTGTTCTGCTTCCCTGATAAAACCATAAAAAGGGATGTAAAGAGATTGTTTTAATATATTGAGTGAATTATTTACATGAAAAACTACGTTCCCATAAAAGGTTGATCTATAACGCTTCACATTTATGTTGCTCACTATTTCTTTGTACTCACGTGACCACCGTGAGTGTGACTGTTGGCTGATTTGGAAGAAGTAAAGAAATTTTAAAAAGCACTTGCATGCGCAAATATATCCATTACCAACATGTGCATATTTGCAGTTTAGCAAGTCATTTACTTTCGTTTAAATATTGAAAAATTTGGTGTGTGTGTGTTGTACAGATTAGGTTTTATATTTTTTTAATTTACATTTGTCTGTGTACATATGGAGCAAAATTTTAATTACCTTAACAAAAAGTAAATATATGTATATTTTATACGTTGTACTTTCTATTAAATATTTCATTCATTGATCTTTAAAAACTAAATTTAGTTTTGTAATAAAGAGTCATACAAAATTGGAACATAGTTTTTTTATTTAAAATTTTTTATCTATTTAGAAATCCTGGCTACCTCTTTAGCCTCAAATCTATCTTCCTTTCCCCCCAGTATGCTTTTGACACCAGCCCCATGACATTACTTGCTTTCTCTTAGGTATATTGTTCAATTTCATATAACACATGCACATTTCTCTGCCAGAAATACCCTTACTCTTTGCTAGTCTCATATAGATTCCCCTTTCTAGATTTCCCTTGTTCTGCCATATTGTGACTGTCGAGTTATGTTGAAAGTACTGGTTTGTCTCTCCCAAAAGACAGTAAGTTCATTGATGACAGAATCTGTGTCTCTGTCAGTATCTCCCAAATCTTATACAGGGCCTGCCACAGAGCCATTACGCAAGTCAGGGTTGGGAATGAATTAACGAATGAACAGAACGATACCTGCTTTCTACAGGTGATTATATGTAAGCGAAAAAGTTAAATGATCAATCTTGATATGATCAGAAGGTGGTTGTTAAGTTTGCAATTACCTCTGAGCATGAAGATAGTACTGTGTTAGGAATAATGCACTTAACGTGTTTTTGATGTTTCTGTTTCTATGAAAGCAACCCATCATCACGCAATCAGAATCAGCAAACATTTCTTCTAAGGTGTATATAAACTCATGGCAAAATTATGTTGCTTCAATATTTTTTATGTGGTGAACTTTCATAAAAATTCAGCATAACATTTGAATTGCATTGATTTATTGATCTTCTTAAAATATTTAGGGCTTCCCTATTAATATATATGTAGTAATCAAACCTCAAGACTATTCATAGTTTATAGCGTCCTAGATATTATATTGCCCATTACCATAGTCAAAGAAAGGAAAGGTTTGGTTCTGAATAATTTATTCTTCTTTTGTATCATTTCAATCAAAACATGGAGGAAAACAGTGTTTCCACCCTTTCATAATACTTGAATTTCAGTATTCATTACTTAGATTTTATCCACTGTCTTCCTCAAAGATATAGAGACATTCTCTAATACTAACACGAGCAACAAAATTAGTGACAAAGAAGAATTAGGAAAATCATGAAATGGAACCATATGTGTATACAGATTTAAGAACTGATACTCCATTTCATCCATTCAGATATTTATTGGCTACCTTGTACGTAAAAGGTGCTACTTGCTGGAGTACGGTGCTGAGAAAGCTAGCACCACCAATAGCAACATGGGAACTACACCCGTGGTCCTTATTCTCATGGAGCTTGCTGTCACTAGGAGTGACACACTGAGGATTACTTGTGTATTTACAACATAACACGGCTCGGTTCAGAACGAGCACATCACAGAGAGCTCATGCAGAATGTGAAGTCAGCGTGAGCAGCCACAAGGATGGGACTCTGGAGCTGTGATCTAAAAGGTAAATAGCAGTTAACTAAGTAGAGATGAAGGAACCCTGTTCTGGTGGAGTACAAACTTTATGCCAAGCTCCTGTGAAGGGAAGGAACAGAAAGACTAAGGTGACTGAGTCTAAGCACTTAATGGTAGAACAAGAGAGTAGAGAAGTAGGCAGGAATTTTCCCATGCAGGGTCTTTTTTTTAATGTTTATTTTTGAGAGAGAGACAGAGAGAGAGAGAGAGAGAGAGCGCACGAGCAGGGGAGGGGCAGAGAGAGACAAAATCCAAAGCAGGTTGCAACCTCAGAGCTGTCAGCCCAAAGCCCGATGTGGGGCTCAGTCCCACAAACCTTGAGATCGTGACCTGAGCCAAAGTTAGTCGTTTAACCAACTGAACCACCAAAGCACCCCTTTCCATGCAGGATCTCACACACCATGCTGAAAATCCTAAGAATTTAGATGTGTACCTTAAGGGCATTAGGAAGCTATGGAATTTAAAGCACATCCTGAGTTGATCATATCCATTTATCAAATTGTTACTTGTGAGGGAGATGTTGAGAACGTACTGAAAGGGGCAAGAGCAGGAAAGCTGCTCATGTGTGTTTGGATTACTCCAAGCAGTAGAGGATGGTGGTTTGGATTAAGAGCAACCTGGGACTTGAAGATGCTCTGTATTTCAAAGTGATACAACTGGTATGCAAAAGAGCTGGGACTAAAACCCACATTTGTCAGACTATACATCCTGTGTTTTTAGCCACTCTTCTAGAGCCTGATGAATGAAAATTCTTTAATTTGAATGCATATTTCTAATACCCAAACTGCAATCCATAAAATACAATTCTGACTGATAAAACACCTTTGAAGGAAATAAGCACCCTTCACCCCCAATGATTAGCAAATTAGAAGGCTTAAAATACAAACGCATGGTTGAGGAAACTATATATGTATGTATATACGTATGTAAACTTGGGCCTTTGAATTGGGTTAGATTAATTTTCTAAGTCTAGAAAAATGGCCAGTTGACGTCATACTTTATTCTGAGACCCTTGGTGGCCGGGGAAAATGGAAAGTAAGATCAGTTCTAAAATTCTTTTGTTCAGAGAGGAGGAATTTCTTCAGGAAAAGGGAATTTTTTCCTAGAATTCTTTCTTGTATCTATAGGTAGAAATGTCTCACTTGTTACTTTATTACATATATGCAAAATAGACACATTTTAAATTATTTTTAAGTGAAATAAATTTCACGATTTTTGGTAGTGTCAATAACACCTAAAGAAAATAAGCACAACTTTTTAAAAGGAGTTTTGGAGACATTAAATGTTAATCATGCCCTATGAAAAATTGTTTTCAGGCATATCAATGGCTGCTCTATGCCCAGCGACCTTTCGGGATCACCTCATACTACATCCTCCTATACTGTGCGTCACTCACAGAGGTTTAATTGAGCACTTGATCCAACTATTTGAACTCGGAGTTCAAATACTCTTAGAATCCATTCATAAACCAGCTTCCCTGGGATTAAATGGACTTCTGGTTGAGAATTCCTGCTTCCAAATATCTTGATAAAATAACGAAGAGACAGGAAGATACATAAATAAGATTATGTATACTTTGCTGAAATTTTAGGATATCACCATGTTTAAACTGCAAACTCTGAATTTACTTCATGGCTTAACAACAGACCATATATTCAAATAAAATATATATTGTGTCTATATGTCTATGTGTGTATATATACACACATAAATACATGCATGCGTACATACACATTTACATGCAGTCCTTTACTCACAAATACACCTACATGGTGTTGGAGATTTCTCAGTCCTGGACTCAGATTTGGGAAAAAGTATGTTTTCTTTACCCTTCTCTTGTAGGACCAAAGTAACGTGAGAATCACACAACGTAGGCCTTTGCAGTAGGACCTAAGGTCAGCTTCTTACCTTACTATCTATTGACTATATTACTTCATACAAATTACTTAATATGTTTATACCTAAGTTTTCATTTAAATAGGAAAAAATACCTAGCAAAGTGTTCCTGTCAGGATAATGTATGTATGCGTGTAACATTGAGTGAAAGCATTAAGCTGTGTTTGGGGCTTGAAATTCAAACTGATAGACATAGTCTTTTCTCAAGTAGTATGCAAAATAATAACAACAACACAGCTTTGCGTCTAAAAAGTAATCTTACGTATTATGCTATATGTAGTATATGTATAATCTGTATAGCTTGATGTGTATTATGAAACTCCCATAGACTGTGTTTGTAGTTGTGGGTAAATACATGCATGTTATTACGGGGAAACATACATAGGCTGTGGGTTGATATGAATGTCATGGTAGCTACATTTTCACAGGGCTCATGAGGTCTACTGTAGTTTAAACAAACACATTCCATTTCTTGCAGATCTCATTTTCTGTAGTCTGAATAAAAAAATCAAGCTTTATGGTCATCCCTTACTTTGTGGTTAAAGGTTACATCAAGGGCAGATTAAACAGTAACGTGGTACTCACATGGTGGACCATCTTGGAGATATTTATAGTTTGGTACTTAAGTATGTCAGGGAACCTCACAGTTGTTAGGCTGGATATACTGGAGGACTTCTGCTTCTCATTAATTCATGAAAACAAGAGACAGAGTTGCTATGGATTTAATCTTGAATCAACCCTTTGCCTTCCTTGATTTGTCTCCGAAGAGTACTGTCTGTTTTTTTTTTTTTTTTCATGTCCTTCTGCAAAGGCAAAATGTAAATATTCTCTAAACTCTACTTCTCTATCTTAACGAGAAGAAGAATAATAAACTCATTAATTTAAGTTTTTAAATATGCGTAGGTCAACAAGATTGCTTCTAGGACTTCTCATCAAATACCCCTGTGTACTACAATTTCCTTTTGCTAAAGCTCTTTAATTGTTAATTTTTCGTTCCCGAAGTGTCACATTGTCACTCCTTTATACTGAGGTTTATTATCATTTTTTAAGGATAGAACAATCAGCTAAGATTTGAGTAGCAACACGTATCTTGAGCTTTTTCATGCCAGCAGTGAATTGAGTCTTTCAACATCACATTTAGATATATGCTTCTGCCTATCTGCATGCGCTGGGCTATTTGCTCATCTCTGTTATTTTACTGTCCTGTTTTCGAAGTTCTACAGCACTATTCCCCTCACTTTTTAGTGTCCCTTTTGCCCGAGCCATTGAAAATAAATAATACCTTAGTTAAAATAATGAAATACTTCTTGGGAAATTAAACAATTTTCGGGAGTGTCTTTAATAAAATTTATTTTGTCATGAGATGGTTTAAATACCAGATTTACAACAATCGTATGTCATTTGGTGATTAATATTTAATGTTAAATATTAAGTCATAAGCTATTCACATACTAACTTCTCCACATCGTTATGACTTCTCAGCAGCTTCTTAGAGAACCCAATGCTCTCTAATGCAGATAAAACTGTGGCATATTCATTTATTCATTTAACCCTCCCCTCACCCCCTAATGTGGGATCCTGCCATTTGCAAGGTGCTGTGGTAGGCTTGGGACTCATTCAAAAGAATAAAATAGCTTCTTAGCCTTGGCAGTATTCACAGTTGAAAAGGAGATCCCACATAAACTCTAAATTAAAACGTATCAAGTTGAATATTAAAATAGAAGTAACTTTGTCAAGCTATAGGAGACAGAGCTGAGAATGGTTCATTCACTTTGGGGAGGCAAAGATTAGTTTCATACAGGAGGTGACATCTTGAAGATATGTAGAATTTGAAGAGATTGAGAAAAAAAATGCCTTCTAAGCAGAGGGACTAGAAAATACAAAGCAAAAAGTCATAAAGATACAGAGAACGCAGTGATAAGCAAGAAGGTAAGTGTAGCTAAAGCATAATTGTAAGAGGCAACTTTTTTGTCGAATTCTTATGTCACCATTTGCTCTATTCTGGATGTTAACCTCTTTGTAATATGCTTAAAATAACCCTTGTGAGATAAGATGTGTTACCTTTATTTTATTATTTTTTTTTAATATAATTTATTGTCAAATTGGTTTCCATACAAAACCCGGTGCTCATCCCAACCAGTGTCCTCCTCGGTGCCCATCACCCACTTTACCCTTTTCCCCCATCCCCCATCAACCCTCAGTTTGTTCTCTGTTTTTAAGTCTCTTGTGGTTTGCATCCCTCCCTCTCTGTTTCTTTTTTTCCCCCTTCCTTTCCCCCATGGTCTTTTGTTAAGTTTCTCAAGATCCATGTATGAGTGAAAACATGTGATATGTGTCCTTCTCTGCCTGAGTTATTTCACTTATCAGAATACCCTCCAGTTCCACCCACATTGCTGCAAATGGCAAGATTTCATTCTTGCTCGTTGCCAAGAAGTAGTCCACTGTATATATAAACCTTTATTTTAGAGAGAGGTTGAGAAATACAAGTAAGGTCAACCAGTTATCACATGGCATGGAACCAGATTGAGACCCCCACGCTATCTGATTTTAAACCCTGTGCATTACAAGCACAGTGTTACACTGAGCAGAGTGAATGAAAGACAGTAAGTAGAAAAGGCACTTCCCAGTACAGAGATGGAAATATATCACACAAAGTAAGTAAGTATTAGTCAAGAATCGCCTAGAGAAAGAGGGGGTTTAACCTCAACCGTGACTGTCACCACAAATAGATTTTTTGAGTTCTCACAATGGACTTAACATGGACATTCAGTTCTAGACATTTCCTTGCTTAATGCTACCAATGAATTTTGTAATCTTTCCAAAATGTTGACATTTTTACTAATTTTTAAACTAAGACCAAGATTCAAAGATTAGTTGTTACCTATGTTTAATTTCAAATAATAAGTTGAATTTAGCCAACAGTATGGAGCAGTTACTCAGGAACACTTTGAAGACTTTTTTCCAGCCCCTTATCTCCAGATCCTCTGGAAAAGTAACCTGGGTTTGGTTGTTAATCTTCTGAGGTTTTCTGACTGAGAAGACTTCTTAGAGGAGTGATATTGGACACCTCTCCTGATTTTTGAATTGCCAAACAGCAGTGAGTTTAGAAGCATCTGTGTTTCTTGGCAACAGATATAACATTTGTGGAAGAGTCCAATAATTTAAATCCTTCCACATGTCTCTACTGGAGAACAAAATGATCTATTCATTCAACTTTTGTATTTTTCTTTTATTCTTTGACCCTTTAACTACAAAAAATAGAGAACAGTGTGGTCTACTAAAATAAATTGAACAAAGAAAACTCCCTTCTCCAATATAAAAACATATATATATATTTATGTAGCCATATATATTATATATAAAGGCATTATGTAGAAATACACACAAGTATTCTAAATATTTCAAAACATAGACTTTAAAATCTATTAACCTGGATTTTAATACCTTGGGTCACTCTAAAATATTTTATATTTTACTTTACAAGAATTAATTAGCAGTTTGTATATGAATACTTTGTATTTTGGGGGGGGAGGCTTTCACATCCTATACTAAATAGCAAATGCTACACAGCATTTCATAGCATAAAATGTACCCCATTTTGTAACACGCCGATGCCAATTTCTGTTACCTACACTAAGAAAATGGGAACATATGTTAAAAACAGATGTTGTTTTGAAAGCTGTATTACTAAATGTCCTACCTTATCATTGGATTTTGACTTAATACAAAAAATGTTTTGAATTCTTTTAAAAAATACTTAAGATCTCACATTTTCAAAGTTAACGTAACAATTCTGAATTATATGATCTTCATAGGAAGATGTTTGGTATCCATGCCTTAGAAGTTCATTATTTTTCTCTTTCTGGGTGTTCACAGTGAGGAGAATGATCAGAAAATCTATTGCAAATAGAGAAGGGAACTCAAAAGGTTCGATTATATAATGTTCTGAGATATTTTCCTAATGTAAAATGTTGTTTTAATAAATTTCCCCATCTCTTTGTTTACATCCAGGCTGCAGCCCTTATCTACTAAATTCTGGCTTTTGAATGATATCTACTACTTTAGTCAAATCAGAAGACCTAGTGTGTGCATCTGAGGTTTTGTTCTGTACTGGTAATAGAGCTTTTTTTTAACTTTAATTTTTTTCCTGTGTTCACATCATTTCATAAAATCTTTACTAAAGTCTAGGAGTTCTAGTAAATATTGCAGTAGAGTAGCTCTACCTGTTGTTTGCCAGTTTAACAGTTGCAAAACAATGACTGGGTTTTATGGTTGTTGTCTCTATGCAAACTGCATACCTCCACAGAATTTTACCTTGTGATTATTTGTGTAGAGAGTGAGAAGAAATTCTGAGTCTTTGAAAATAAGGGCACCTGACAGCCTCTTTCTAAGGTTACTATATTTTGTCTTTGAGCTTTACCATCTGAATAAAGACACAGGTATGGGAAATATGATTGGATGGTGTCTAGTCAATTTCTCGTATCATGGATTTACAGAATGAGATTGTTCTGAATTCTTGGTTAATAGCACACAGACAGAGTTGTTTTAGTATAACCTGTCATTTGAAATAAAAATGCATTTTGTCGCAACCTTAGAAAATGTGAGATGGTGAGTGAGAAGAATGTTCTAGTTCTCATCAGAACCTAGGAGACACCATATTTCATAGAGAACAGCTGCTAAAGCTTCCTTTTTAGAAACAAGTACATGTAGTGTGAGGATTGAATCATAATTAATACTCGTGGCACTTAGGTCTGTGGCAAGAGCAAAATTGTAATTAGAAAATAATTATCATAAAATACTGAATTATACCTTTGTAAGGCCTTTAGAAATTGAATCACTAATTTAGTACATAGTGATTTAGTGTTAATTCCTTTTCATGAGAAAATGGTCAGTTTATGAAGTTGTGATATTTTTTATAGCCCTTATTCTGTTTTTCACCAAACAAGTTCTTTGACTGAAATATTCACTTAAACATCAAATAGCACATATATCCTTAAAATGTTTTTAGATTATTATGAAAAGTCTGTCTTAGCTTAATCAAACATAAAATAATAAATCTTTCCTGAAGCATTTAAGCTTCAGTAAAATAGTCTCGTACAAGTGATACAAATTAATTCAGCCCCCTCCTTGTACCCAATTAAAATATGTAACTAAAAGCTCATTTTTTTATGTTAAAGTAAAACATAAAAATTTAGAACTCATAAAGTCTTTTTTTTTCTTACTCATCCCCATGTCCTCATTTATAGTTCACACAAAACCAAAAGCTTTGTAATCTAGTAAAAAAGTATTTGTTGAAGCATTGCATAATTGTTACATTTTAGATTACCAAGTTGTCCTGGTTTGTCTGGAAGTCCTTGGTTTGAAAATTGAGAGTTCCATGTTGTGGGAACTGCTTGGTCCCAGGCAAACCAGGATGGTCACCTTGAAGTTCTAGTTTACCTTGGCATTCTTGCATCCCTTGAAATGGAATACAAAAGGTTGGATATATGTTTATACCTACATGCATGTTTGCATTCCCCTAAGATAAGGATTTATAATTTTTATCAATGCCAAGGTATCACGGATCTCCAAAAGGGTGCCTGGGTGGCTCAGTCGGTTAAGCGTCCAGCTCTTTTCTTGATTTCAGCTCAGGTCATGATCTCATGGTTGGTGAGGTGGATCCCAGCTTCCGGCTCTGCACTGACAGCGTGGAGGCTGCTTGAGATTCTCTCTCTTCCTCTCTCTGTGTCCTCTCCACTCATGATCGTGCTCTCTTTCTCTCTGTGAAATCAATAAACATTTAAAAAAATGTATTCACATCCCTAAGTCTGTGACTTAAAAAGTCCCAGTCCCCCCAAATCTTAAGAACCGCTAAACCAAACAGGATAAGCACCTTTTGAAAATTTTATGATAAAAGTACAAATTTTAGATAGTAGAATATTTTTTAAATAATACATTTCAATACTAAATAATAAGAGAAATAGTGATTATACTTTGTAACGTTGATTGTTAGTCTTTGCTGTACATAAGGAACTCTTGGCTTGGCCTAATTCCTGACGTTTGGAGAAACCAACTGAGGTTTGAATCTTGTCTCTAAATTTATTACCAGTTGAGCTTGATCAAGTTTACGTTTTTGTGATTTGCTTTCCTTATGTGTAAAATGGTGGAAATAATGCCTAATTTTTAACATAGTTGTAAAGGTCAGTGAAAGTGTAGCGTAAGCCTCTTAGTTCATTGTGATATATAGTGGGCACTCTGTAAATGGTAACTATTAATGATGGTTATTGTGTGTCTGTTCCATCCTTAATAGTTTTCCAGTTAAACATGTCCCTATTACAATTTTGTCATTCTTACATTGATGTGTGATATTAAACCACTCCCAACCCAAAATGAACAATAGGTATACTGAAACGAAGGATTATCTTTCTTTTTTCTTTTTTTTTTTTTACTTGGGGTTTGTAGTTAGAAGATTTTGTAATGTCTGTGGCGGTGAATAAAGGGTTATGTATAGTGATATTAAGAAATTCCTGAATTGAACACCCTTTGCTTTAACTTTTTCTAGCCATATGGATTCCTGAATATAAAGTGGCAAACTAATTAGAATATAGGACATTCAAATGTAGTTTACCTCAATAAGTAATGAATTCCAATAGTAAGTAGAACCCAAGGCTGAAATATCATGGTGTGATAGAAATTACGCTGCCCGATGTTTTTTAAATCTCTACTGTAATAAAGAGCTGTGTAACATTTAAGCTGCCATGTCATCTTGGTCAAATCATTGTTACCTGAGTTGAGAGAAGCTACCATCTCCACATATTCTAGTCCAGACCGGTAAAATGCTCATGGGATCCCCCCGCAGCCAGTCTGGCTATCTAACTGAAACTGACCTTGGTGTCCTGATGACCTTTTGGCTTGTTCATAGCTAGATTCCATCCACTAATAGCCATATTAATGGCACATTTCCAGGTGATTCTGAAGTTATTTAGAGAAGATTCTGACACTCTGCAGTGTCCAAAAAACATTCCAAGTTTCTCAGGAATTACATTTGGACATCTCTAAGTGAATAACAGAGAGATTAGATGAAATCCCCATGTAATAACCTGTGCCCATATTTTTTTAACCAACACACGCCTTTGGGCTTTCTGTTCAGTGTTCCACACAGTTGGTTTTGCTGCATTGAAAAATCACTAAGAACACATTTTAAAATAATCTAGCTGGCTCCATTTTTGTCAGCTAAATTGCACTGAATACAATCTGTGATTGCAACTTTGCCTCTGCTTCAATCTATTAGCTATTTTTGAAAGATGCATAACTTAATTGAAAGATAAGTACAACCTTTTTGCTTAGAATCTTTATGAAAAATGTAAAAGATGCTTTGCCAGTCTGAATAGTTAATTGAGTTTGACTGTACCAGGGTAAGATGCAAAAAGAGTGTGTCTATGGCAACTCTTTATGTCATAAAAAATTTAAACGGCCTTATTTAATGTGACTCCTTTTTAAATTCACTTAGTGGAGTAAGTAAAACTGGATATATAATTAGAGTCTAAGATTAAAGCATCATAATTGAAGTAAGATAATACGAAGAGGCTCATACAATAATGATTCAGCTCCAAATGAATACATTCTTCCTTAAACTCAACTAAAATCATGTAACTCTTGAATTAATTCACCATGATGTCATAATAATAGTATGTGGGGGGCACCTGGGTGGCTCAGGCGGTTGAGCATCTGACTTCAGCTCAGGTCATGATCTCAGGGTTGTCGAGTTCGAGCCCCACATCTGGCTCCGTGCTGACAACCTGGAGCCTGCCTCGGATTCTGTGTCTCCCTCTCTCTCTGCCCCGCCCCCTCATGCTCTGTCTCTCATCTCAAAAATAAACACTAAAAAATAATAATAATAATGCCACGTGGATGAGAAGTACAGTATTTTATAAAGGTTAAAGTACCTTATAAAGGTACACACTTAGAGTATACCAGGCTCTTTCCTATACATTAGTTACCCTGGATGTATGTTTGTCCATTTTGTTGACGGGGAAACCAAAACACACAAAATTTAACTTTTTCAGAATCACCTAATTAGTAAATGATAAAGTCACATTCAAACCCAGATAGTCCACCTTTAAGTCTAGTGTTCTTCTACTTTGCTCTTTTTTGTGTGTCAGAGAGCACTGAGTTTGTGGGAAGGGTAGAATAGCCACAGATTTTTGCACTAAGTTTCAGAAGAATTCTCTGTTTCCTACAGACCGGGTTTAGCTATTGGATTTCTCATTGATTTGTCTCTTCTTTCAGGGTGAGAGGCCCTTCCATGATAATAGCTTTCCTTTTACTTTTTTTTCCCCCCATGTGTGTTGACCAATTTAGAATCAAATAGTTCTGGGTTTTTCTCCCAAGCTTGACAAAAGATGCTGGGACAATTCTCTATTCAGAAAGTAAAGAAAATAATAAGGATATAGATATAAATAAATATAAATAATATGTATTATATATTTAATATAAATAAATAAGGGTATAGATATAGTGAAACTGATCTAAAAGCCAGGAAGTGGGAACTGGATTTTCCAATTATACAAAAATAAAATATTTTCCTTTTAACTTTTTTCCTTAATGTTCTGTTTTCTTTAGGTAAAGTCAAGTAAATAAACATACTCTTTAAATAAGGAAGTGTTGTAGTAACCCAATCATTATTAATAATTTTTATTTTTTAAATTTTTGTTCTTTTTTTCCAGTTTTTATTTAAATTCCAGTTAGCATACAGTGTAATCTTAGTTTCAAGTGCAGAATTTACTGATTCATCACTTACATATAACACCTGGTGCTCATCACAAGTGCCCTCCTTAATCCCCGTCACCCATTTAGCCCATCCCCACCCACCTCCCCTCCAGCAACCCTCAGTTTGTTGTCTGTACTTGAGAGTCTTTTTTCCGGTTTGCCTCTCTTTTTCCCCTCTATATCCGTGTGTTTTGTTTCTTAAATTCCACATATTAGCGAAATCATATGGTATTTGTCTTTCTCTGACTTCTTTTGCTGAGCATAATACTCTCCAGGTAATTTTTATTTTAGTATTTATCTTCCACTCAGCATCAACCTAGGAATTGTGTCTATAGTTTCTGTTTGGAGAAAACTCTGCTGTTCATGCAGCAGGAACTGCCAGTCACAGGGTTAGGGTTGTCAGGGTAGAACTCTCCCCCGGCTTTATTTTATTGCACTCCTATATACTCCAGGAGTATGTTATATAGGTGTGTGTATACAAACATACACACTGGAGTCATAGGTACATGTAACTACATATTAAAATAGACTTAAATGTGTCTCTTTACACTGTGGATAAATTATCACTTATTCACTGTTTAGATGGGAATTTAACATGATAAAATGGCTTCATTATCCTTTCTAGACAATCTGCTAGCAGTGCTCTTCCAGCAACCTATCCCTCCCCCCACCTTTTTGATATTACACCAAGAATTTCTTTCCCATTCTGTTGATGTAATTATCTTTGCATAATTTTGAGCAAGATTTCCTGGCAGTGTACATCCACAAAATTGTGGATATGGCTTGAGCTCAAATGATGCTTCTATTCAATTTGTTTACCTATCAGCTTGAGCAGAGTTTTTGTGTCATAAGAAAAATAGCAAGAGAGAATATTATAGGAGAAATGAACTTTTATGGATGGATTTATTTTAAGTAAATATTGGCTGCAAAGGATCCAGGCATTTTAGCATTTTCTTGGAATCCCTAACCATAATTCATAGCCCAGAGCAAAACTTCTCTCAAGTGATGGTGAAAATCTAATTCTATTAAATCCTGGTTATTCCATGGGCTACCTTGGATTAACTGCCTCTGAGTTTTCCTGTGTAAGAAATGGACTGTTTGTTTATTGCTCATTTCACCCAAATCAAGGAAAGCTGTTGTTCTTCAATTTAGATTGATGTTGACAAGGTCCTCTTCATAACAGCAGGTGTTAGGCTATAATTGGTCATTATAGAATTATGTTTTGCTTGAAGGAATTCAAGAAACAAGAAAAGCATGTTCTTTTTGTGTATTGACTCTGGTGGAGAAATCAAAAGAATGACATGAGAGATAATATGTAAATTAACAGAATTTGTCATTTTATTGAGCGATCAGTATATTTAAAAGACAGTAAAATCACCATGAACATCCCTGAGAAACCACTTTTTGTGGGCCTAACCTACAAATTATTCCTCTTACCATTGCCCTTTTTTAAATGTAAAAATTCAAAATAGAAGAGCAGTACAGGGAACAAATTACAGCCAGATGACCTCTTTGATGGAGTGGTAAGAAACTGGAAGCTACAGAAATAAATAGGTTAATAGTGGTGAGTTAACTACTCAGTTGCAAATGCCTTGCTTTTCCATACCGGGTATAAAGCAGTTAGCACCAGCATTTTGATTAGTTTACATAAAAATAATACTACTTTGTAAATTCCTATAAAGACAGATGGCCTAGATAGCCTAAACTCTAAGAGGACTGTTCCTGAGTAAAATAAAACGTTACTGGTTTAAAGGAATAAGTATAAGAGTTTGTATTATGGTACATATTTATATAATGTTTATATAAGGAAGTGGAGGTAATTTAAAGCAAGCATTAATTATACACTTATAATCCATTTTAATACTTCTTTTTGAGTATTTTTTAACTTATTTATTTGAGAGAGAGAAAGTGCAAGTTGTGCAGAGGGAGAGAGAGAGAATCCCAAGCAGGCTCAGCATTGTCAGTGACTCAGTGACTGACTGAGCCACCCAGGCGCCCCTAATACTTTTTTTTTAAGTAAACTCTATGCTCTATGTGGGGTCGAACATCCCACCCAAGGACAAGAGTCACATGCTCTGCCGACTGAGCCAGCCAGAGGCCCCACTTACAATCAGTTTTTAAAGTAAAAACTTCCCTAAAAAATGATGATACTTAGTATGACCTTGCCATCCGGTGGTTTCAAAAATTGTTAAACATGCAGAAAATAATCATTCACCTCCCATACCTAAGTGAACCTTAATTATTTTTCTCTGTTCCTTCCTATGCTTTTTTTTTTTTTTTTTGCTTGCATCACACAGTCAGATTTCCACTCTACACATTTGAGATCCATTAACATTGTTGACCATGAAGATCATGAATTGGCTAATATAAATGCTGCATGAAAACATAAACACTGTTAAGTTGCTACAGCACCCTGGGTGAAGACCATTTTGAATGACACCGTGTTTTTTCCTGAATTCATAAGTGAAATGAAATAGGATTTTATGAGATACCCAGTTCTTGCCTGTATTAAAAAGATTCTGTACATACTCCCATGGCAAAGGGCAGTATCTCCTCAGCTATCGCTGCTCTTGCACAGGTGTTCTCATTCCTGGGTCTTCATGAGAATCCCTTGGAGAACTTATTAAAAAAAAATACTGCAGGAGTGATTCAATACCTTGGTCTTGCCATCTACTAGGTAGTCTTGACACTCTACAATACAAAAGAATGTATTAGAATGCCCGTGTAAAATGCAGATTCCAGGGTCTCATCCCAAAGGTTTCTCTTTTGGTAAGTCCTTATATCAAAGTCATGTATATTCTAGGGTCTGTCTTTGAGAAACACTACCGTAAGAATTCTTGGGCTCTGGATTCTTTATTACAACCGCAATTGAATGTATCTCTTGAAGTGTTCCTTTAACAATATTTGAAGTAATTTCATTCAGTGGCTATTTGCATTGGTGCTACCTGTGTTGTTTTATTCAATGTTTTATCTGCCATCTAAAACTTACAGTAGTTTATGATTCAGTCAGGTTCATGACATGCACTATTAATAATTCAACTCATTAAAGAATTAATATCATATCCCTATTAGTACTGAGGTTACTTCCCAATCACTTCTAAATAAATAAATATTTCCCTAACCATATTCCCAGGAAGTCACCTCTGTGGTAATTGTACTTGGAACCACCTGTTCTTTCTTTGCCCTGATTCTCTGTCACCAGCTTGTCCTCTGTCCTGTGCCATTCTGATGAATATCATAATAGTCATTTGGTTCTGTCATGGCTTTTATCATAATTCAGAGAATCAGTTCTTTGTGTCTCAAGTTACAGAATTTGCATATTGAATACAGAAATTTTCAACAACTTTGTTTCCATGTGTCCTGTTAATAATATTCTGAATTTGCTACTGTACATAATTGTACGTTTATAAGACCAAGTAGGTATGTCTCTTGTCCATGTATCCTCTGCCAAAGTCTATGCAGAGTACTTCATTGCACTTCATGTCTCTGCTTCACACATAGTCTGTCTCTGCTGAAGTGGTTTAAGGATGACAAAGATCCTTATGGGTTTTTGTTGGCCTGTAAATAACTGTCTCAGGACTCTTTGAAAATAATTTCTACACTTGTACAAAAACACTGTACTCTGATTTTCCATGTGTCATGTTATCAGTCTTCCTTCTGGTTGCATTAGGCAGGATTGGTTGTTCTACATTCTTCTCTCTAGGGTACCCAGGCTTAGCTTACTCCAGTTGGGGTAAAACTAAGCATACCTCCAACACAGTCGTTGGCATTAATTACAGTAGGGCATGGGCCAATCATTCTCTCCAGCTGTTTTAGTGTGCTTCTTATTTTTTGAAGTGTATGTGGAGATCCAGGAGCTGAGGTCTACCCTACATTATTGGTACTGTTAGTGTCCTATACCATTTATTCCAGCTTCCTAAGATTGGCCTCTTTGCCTCTTCCTACCTCCAATACTCTGAAAGGTGTTTTAAGCTGCTTTTTAAAAATTCCTTTGGCTCTACAAGCCCATATAAAGTAAAACTGACTTGCTTCAATTCATGAAATCATGTTAACATTCTCTTAGGTAAAAGTAAGAAGCGCTTCTGCTGGCCCATATAGCATTGTCCCTTTGTGTTTAGTTTTGATGTTAGAGGCAAATCCCTCAAATGTATTGCCTAATGCAGAGTCCTGATTCAGAGAATTTCAGGGCCAGTAGAAGAGGTTAGTAACATTAACATTGCCTACTAGTATGCAGGCATTGGTGTGTAACATGCTTCAGACTACAAGATAAGGAAGGCTACCTTTTCCACTTGAAACCTCTTCAGCCGTTTATGTAGCCAAAGAAAACAGATAATTAAAACATTGCCAAGAAATAAGGTTACAAACAGTGGGCTTTCAGAATGTATCGTAAGTCTGTTGGCATCGGAATCCCAAGCATATGACTGGCCTCCTTTATGCAGTGAGTACAATTCATGATTTCCTTTGCCAGTGGGTACCACATACGTTTCATCTTGCCACCCTCATGTTATTACTGATACAAACGGGTACTTTCTCCTGAAGTGTTTTGTGTGTTTGTGTGTATATCTGTGTGTGTGTGTGTGTGTGTGTGTGTGTGTGTGTATTGCTGTTAATTATACTTAATGAATCAAATTAATAGTTTCCTAGGTTGGTAAAATAAATGTCTATCTAAACGTAGAAAAACTATACAGGCAAAAAAATATATTTTATGAGATAGTTCTGTTGTTTTCATTCTATATAGATATTTGAAAGTTCTGAGTACCGTGAAAGCAAGTATTTACGATCATGTTTGAGCTTAAGGCATCACTTCTAATCAGATCTAATGTTTTTATAGGATTATGCTTTATCATGATTGGCTGTAATAATTTTTTCAAGTGGTGTATACATAACAATCCTATTTTGATTCAAACCATGGGTGGAGGCAGTCAAGTATAGGTAAATTCCAAATTGCCCTGTGTCTCTTTTGCCAGACCTTCTCTGGCCCTAAGCTTAATCCAGCAAGCAAAATAGCTGTTGCCTCCTCTGCTGCATTTTAGAACCTTCGCCGTTGTCTACAAGCCTATCTTAGTCACCTTGGGCCAGTATAATGAAATACTACACATTGGGTGGCTTAAACAACACACGTTTATTTCTCACCATCACAGAGGCTGGGATGTACAAGATGGAGGTGCTGGCAGATCTGACTCTGGAGAGAACTCTCTTCCTGATTTGCAGACAGCTGCCTCCTCTCTGTGACTTCACAAGGCAGAGAGAAAGCTTTGTTGTCTCTTCCTCTTCTTAGAAGGATACTAATCACATCATTGGGACCCCACCGTCATGACCTCATTTAAACCTAATTACCTTCAAAAGAACCCACCTCATCACATTGAGAGTTAGGGCTTCAACATACAAATTTGGGGTGGGAGTGAGGCACAAGTATTTAGTCCCTAGCAAAACCTGTATATTCCAATAAGCTGTGAGCTCCTGGGAAGCAGAAACCTTTACTTATAGACTTGCAACTCCTACTTCTTAGCATAGTGGCTGGCAATTCACTGTATTTCAAATAAACGAACTAAATAATGCTGTTTAGTCCAATTCTTTTTATGTCTATTTACATCTATATGTATTTCAGTCATATTTATTGGATGGTGATATAATTTGACAGAGCAGTTGACAGTCTATAGTTTAACAAACTTTAATTGAAAGAGCTGAATTATATCACTATGTATACTTAAAGAGTTTCTTAGATAAAACTAAAGGGAGAGAATAGTGAAAAGGAAAGGGTTTCATCATATGACTTAGTCTTCGTGGGTTTTTTTTCCCCCTCTTAGAAAGTTGCAATCATAATTGAAAATATTTCTTTTTTACCATTAGAGGGGTGACATTTTTGCTACAGAGTATGTGCGCTTCGATTTTGAGCTTTGAGCAGAAAACAAATGTAATAAATATAGGGGTACCTGGGTGGCTCAGTCAGGCATTGGGCTCTTGATTTTGGCTCAGGTTATGATCTCATGGTTGTGGGATCGAACCCCAGGTTGACCTCTACACTGAGCATGCAGCCTGTTTGGGATTCTCTCCCCTTCCCTGTGTGCCCCTCCCCTGCTCATCTGCGTGTGTATCTGTAGTCTCTCTCTCTTAAAATAAATAAGTACACTTAAAGTCATTATTTAGATAATGTTACATGAATAATGAATGTAGTATTATTACATCAGATAATCACTGTGTTTTGCCAACATTGGTGGGGATTTTTTTCTCAATAAACTCTAACTAAATGTGCCCCATTCAAGACAGGCTCGATAACAAATATATATAAATAAATTCTACATATTCTGAGGACTTGCTATGAAGAAAGGAGTTGCTTACCTACTCTCGTGCTTCGTCTTGGTGATGTTCTTCAATTAAAATGCACACACAGGAAAAAATAGAAAAATGTAGAATCTGCTTTTCCATATGGGTTTAGAAAGATAGGGGGAATATTGGTATTGCATGAAGTGGAAAGTGTGTGTCTGTGTGTGTGTTCACCATAGCAGGTTATCTAGGATTTTAATTTTCAACTGTGTGCCCAAGCCCGAGCATACAGATTCTGAGTCCATTGATCTGAAGGGAGATATGGCCATGGGTAATATTTGGAAACTCCTCAGGTGATTCTAATGTGTATTAGGGGCAAAGAACTGGCTCCCCAGGTCTAGGGCTCCATTATAACTCTCAGTAGTTTATAAGAGCCATCTTAGTAATGCCTTTGATTATTCCCCTAAGGAAATATGTTCCTCATATCAGCTGGGGAGAAATGCAGTGAATCCCAGATGTCATCCTCCCCTAAAACCCACTCTGCTTGTGTTAGATTCTTCATAAACTGATCCTGGCTCCCATTCTAGGAAGAGTTATAAATATCAATTCTCTTGGTTTTTGCCCCCAGTAGTTAAAATTTTCAGGGATTTAGTAAAATTTTCTGCTTAACTCTTTAGGTTTGTGTCAGGTCCTTTTGAAAATCACCCTAAAATGCACACGAGTTTTATATCCTTAGTGACATTGGGTACTTTGTCATTTTCTATTTTCTCTTATAATTTTTTTTAAATGTCAATGATTATTGGAGAATATCATAGACCAAGAGATTTGGCAGAGTATCTGGTAAGCAAAGTAGATTTCGTTTATTTCAGTATTGTTAACTTTATTATAATTTGATTTCTTTTCCAAAAATGAAGTCTTAATAATCTTTAAGGAAATGATTCACTTGAAGGCCAATATAAATTAAATCTTCACCAATGCACATGAACATAAGTGAAGCAGTTTAAATATAGTTATACTATTAAGTAGAAACTTAGATAATCAGGTTAGGAGAACTTGATGTGCAATGTCCCCTTATGTTCATATGTAAACTTTCAGTTTCAAATAACTGTTCTGAAACTAGAGTCTGCATGGCACAGATGGCAGAATGATGCCATGATTTCCAATCTGCTCTTTAGTGAAGATATGTCATATGCTTATTGATGATTGCAAGTATATTGCCATATTAAAACTTTGTATTTTGTACTATAAAGTCTAATGTAAATTGGGTAAAGAAGTTGCTACTTTTGTGAAAACTTCAGAGTAGAGTCCTTGGGTTCTAGTAAGAAACAAAAAATAGTCCATCTATGCAATTACTGTAGACACATGCACAGATGAGAGTTAAATGCACAGACTGATCTCACATAAATATACATATTCCAGAACAGAGGATGGATGAAGAGTAGAGAGATTACTCAATATCAAGTCAATTCCATCCATTGTGCCATTTGAATCCTATTGCCAAAGATGATGATTTATCAGGAAAAACAGACTTCCAGTACTCGAGTCCCTGCATTTTAATTTGCCCTTATTAAAGGAAGATTTTTTTCATTTCTGGAATATAATCAACATCTTCTAAGAAAAAAAAAGTCTTCAGTCAATAAGAACAACACAGGGGCACCTGGGTGGCTCATTTGGTTAAGTGTCTGACTCTTGATTTCAGGCTCAAGTCATGATCCCATGGTCATGGGATCCAGCCCCGCATTGTGCTCTGTGCTGAGAGTGGAACTTCCTTGCAATTCTCTCTCTCTCCCTCTGCCCCTCTCCTCACCCTGTTTTCTCTCTCTGAAAAAAATACTAAAAATGTATAATTTGTTAACATTAATTTATATGGCCAAAAATCAAACCTTTAATATTGTATATTGTCTTCTGTAGTGTTTAGAGATGGATTTGTGTTGTTACGATCTAAAGCTGGGTTTTTATATGGCAAAGAGAAACACTTAAGCTCAGTGAATAATTTTTGTCATATATCAATATTAACTAAGTTTTACCAAATGAATAGGGAAATTTGTATTAAAGATATCAGGAGAAAAAACATGTTTAAATAAGAGACCTTGGGGACTCTAAAGAGTCGACAGCTCTGAAGCTGTAACGAAAATTCTGCTGGGGATTTGGCTGACCCTCAGCCATGGGCAAATACATAACCTGTTTTAAGAGCTTCCATGAAAGCCTCTGGAAGTAACACAGGAATGGATTTACAGCTCTCATCTAATCATGGAAAGATGCCTGGGGACAAAGGGGCTCCAGCCACCTTTGATTTGTGCTAAGCAGATACAAAACTTCATGGCGAATGGGACAGTGTCTGTTTACGTAGTCCTCTACTGTAGTCACTGAGTCTTGCTACCTCCTCTCTCTCCTAACCGCTGCAAAAACAACACTGAGATTAAAGCACCTTGGGTGAGTATTAGCGTATCAAGTACCCAATGTATGTTGGCCAACCAAATATACTTACAGTCTCCCTCCCATCCTGTATTAATCTAGGTGACTTATGCAGTATAACAGATTGAGGCAACCTTCCCCAAAGCTCATCACTTTGAATGTTAAAAGATTGGTTTTACACCAAGTTAAAATCTGCATTCTATAATCTATGTATAAAAAGCAAAAATACACATTCACTTTCAAGTGTAATGCCTTGCAAGTTTCTACTGAGTGCTTATATATCTTTATAAGTATCCCAAGCAAAATAAGTTTCAACTTAACAGGGTTTTTTTTTTCCCTATTTTTATCTTGAATTTAAAAGAGAGTGAACTAACAAGAGCAAATTTGTTTTAAATTTCTGCCTTGATAGCAGATTTCAGTATTTAGAGCTGACGTCATTTTAAATGTGTAACTTATATAATGGAATGAGGCTAGGCCAGACTTTCCAAAAGTGTATTTTAAAGAACACTGATGACATTAGACGCCGAATAAAAAACACATTGTTGGAATATGATGATTTTGTTTCCTTCTTTGGGAGGTCGCAACTCAAACCTTAAAAATTTCTGTAGTGACAACAAATTGGTGGTTGCCAGAGGGGAAGGTGTTGAGGAGACAAAATGGGTAAAGGGGATTAAGAAGTATTAGCTTCTGGTTATAAAACAGTAAGTGTTGGAGATGTAATGTACAGCATGAGGAATATAGTCAGTAATACTGTATTAACTTTATGCTGTATTAACTGTATTAACAGTAATACTGTATTAACTGTATGCTGACAGATGGTAACCAGACTTATTGTGGTGACCATTTTGTAATGTTTGCAAATGTCAGATCCCTTTGTTGTACACCTGAGACTAATATGTTGTATGCCATTTATACCTCAGTAAATTAAAAGTTAAAATTTCTGTAGCAAAAAAATATATATATTTTACTGAGTTTAATTGCAGTTTTCCCTAACCTTAAATCACCAAAATGTGCTGGTTTTTATCAAGTAATACATAGTAACTTTCTAAAGGATTGGAATTTTATGAAACTCACTTTCATAAACACATGACTAAGATATTCTGTGCCTTTATTAACTATATAAGTACTGGGGTTGCCCATTACTTTATCATTTGTTTTGAAAAATAGTATGAAAAGACTAACTGAATACTAATCTTGGCTTGATATTATTAGCTGAAATTCATGGTCTTCGATTTATGTAGAATGAATTTTTCTACTTTGTTTTGAAAATGTATGCATTGATAGGATTATTGTTTTGTTAAGGAAAGAAAGAATGAAGAATGCGTGTCTTTTGTAGAACTTCCTTCACATATCACTGCTTTTTATGTAAAAATACCTTTGCAAGACTTTTCCTATTTTATAACATACCTTTAGAAGTCAGAAAAATAGTATAACATTACCCCTGGGCTTGGTTCTAGGAAATGATTTTCCTTCATCTGTGCATTGATAGAGAAAAGTAAGCTAGGACTTCGAGTTCCTTCTCATACCAGGTTACACGGTTGGACCCTACTCTGAGTCTTGACCAAAGAAACCTGAATCACAGTGGATTGAATAGAATGGTGATTTAATGTATCTTTCAAGAGCTATACAAAGTAGGCACTTTCAGTACCGTCACCAACTCAGGAGCCCCTGTAGTTAGCTTCCATCGTCTCAAATTATGTGCTGGCCCTAACGTGGACTTCTCAGACCTCTCACCAGGTGACATGTGGTAGCCACATCCAACAATCCTGCTTAGATTATATATATATATATATATATATATATATATATATATATATACACACACACACACATATATATACATATATATATATATACACACACACATATATACACACATATATATACACATGTATATACATATGCATACACACATATGATTATTTTAGCTGAGAAAGCTTACAGTCTCAATAATATGAGAGTCTCTGAATAAGGGATAAAGCAATAGTGTGTAATCAGTTGTCTCTGCCAGTGGTGATTAATTGAACATACTCAACTAGGATATGGCTCACTGTTGGGCAGTCTCTAGGCATAAGTAAGACGCAAGCAAAACAAAGATTTCATAAATAAGACCTAAGTCTGTTCTTTAAAATGCACCAGTAATGCCGAAAAAGAAAGCCGCACGTTGGGAGAAAAAAATATTCATGATACTTGTATCTGAAAAAATAACTTGTATCTTTAAATAAAATAAACTCCTTCATATTAATAAAAAAGAACATATTGTTTAAAATGTTTATTCATTTTTGAGAGAGAGAAAATGTGTGCGCACAAGTGTGTGGGGCGGGGGGAGGAGGGGCAGAGAGAGAGGCCCAGAGATTCCAAAGCTCTGAGCTGACAGCACTGAGCCCCATGTGGGGCTCGAACTCAAGAACCATGAGATCGTGACCTGAGCTGAAGTCACTCAACTAACTGAGCCACCCAGGCGCCCCACAACCAGTTTTTTTTTTTTTTTTTTTTTTTTTTAATGGACTGACTAGAGAAACAGGCACTTTGTGAAGGAGGGCATTCAAATGGCCAAAAAGCATGTTAATAGGTATCTAACTTCATTAGTAATTAAGAAAATGCTATAGAAAGCAATGAAATACCTCTGTAAACCCATCAAGTAGATAAAATATAATACAGTAGTACCACATGTTGGGGCAAATGTGTCGATCATCTGGAGCTCTCAAATGATACTGGTTTAAGCGTACATTAGTGCCTTTGGTAATATCTACCAAGGCTAAACTTACCTTTCCCCTACAGTGTAGCCATTCCTCTAATATGCATGTACCCAAGAGAAATTAGGGTATGTGTCCAACAAAATAACATGTACAAGACTGTTAGCAATGTTTTGCCTACAGCAAAACTTGGAACAACTTACAAGTCTCTGAGAATTAAAATAGATGTCAAACATGCAGTATATATAGTGGAATTATACACATCAATAAGTAAAACAGAACTACTTGGAAAAAATGAATGGATGTCATAGACATAATGCCAAGGAAAAGATAAAGAATACTTGCCGTATGATTTCATTTATATGAAGTTGAAGAACTAGCCACAGGTACCTACAGTGATAGTGGTTAGAACTGAGGCTTCTTCCAGAGTGGCCGGTAGGAGCATAGAATTAACTGGGAAAGAGTGTGAGAAAACCTTTCAGGGTACCGCAAGTGTTCAGGGCTGTTCTTTCTTTCTACTTTTTTTTTTTAAGTTTGTTTATTTATTTCGAGGGGGGGAGGGGCAGAGAGAGGAGAGAGAGAGCATCCCAAGCAGGCTTCATGCCTGTCAGCACAGAGCCCGACCTGATGAGGCTTGAACTCAAGAGCCATGAGATCGTGACCTGAGGCAAAATCCAGAGTTAGATGCTTAACTGACTGAGCCACCCAGGCGGTGGGGAAGAGGCACCTCACCTCTTTTAACTTTTTTATGGCGATGTACAAAGGTTTTATTTCACCTCGTTTTCTAACTATGCATTGAATTGCTGTACAATATTTCTACTCTGGACACATTCCGCCTCTACTAAAATACCTCTAGAGATGGAAAATAATACTTTTTCTATTCCTCCCTTTGCCTAACCAAGCCGTTGAAAAAAAAAAATAAAAACACATAAATATTTTTTTTCTTTAGGGGTGCTTGGGCAGCTCAGTTATTTAAGTGTCTGACTTCAGCTCATGTCATGATCTCGCAGCTCATGAGCTGGAGCCCTGTGTTGGATTCTGCTGACAACTCAGAGCCTGGGGACCGCTTCAGATTCTGTCTCCCTATTTCTCTGCCCCTCCCCTACTCATGCTCTGTCTCTCAGTCTCTCAAAAATAAATAAACATTTAAAATTTTTTTTTTTTAAATGTTCTTTAACTCAAGCTTTAAAACAGAACCAGGCTTGGGGCACCTGGTTGGCTCAGTCGGTTAAGCATCCGACTTCAGCTCAGGTCATGATCTCACATTCCGTGAGTTCGAGCCCCATGTCGGGTTCTGTGCTGATAGCTCAGAGCCTTGAGCCTGCTTTGGATTCTGTGTCTCCCTCTCTCTCTGCCCCTCCCCTGCTCATGCTCTGTCTCTCTCTGTCTCAAAAATAAATAAAAACATTAAAAAAAAAAAAAAAAAACAGAACCAGGCTTTTAACGAGTACCCTGTAAACAGTATCTGCTCTAATTTCTACCACCTATCTGTGGATGTGGCTTTGACCAAGTCTTTTCCAAACATGGCTGGCCAGCACTGAAGAAAAAAAGAAAAAACAGGAGCCATTTTATCTATTTAAAAGGATAATGTGATTTCCAGTTTTGCAATTTTAAGAAATTTCTAACTATCTGGCATCTGGTCAATCTGAATAAACTCTCTTATGCCTAATAGATGTATGGAATTTCTCAGAATGCTACTGTTAGATATGTCACCGAGCTGTGAAAAAAAATTGTCTCTAATATGATCAATAGGTACTTATGCATATGCCATTAACTGCTGTATCTCTCAGCCTTCAGTAGATATTTTTATGAGACACATGGACCATGAGCTTGCTTTATTATAACTGAGACTAAGAAGAGATCCCGTCAGTACAATAATAACCCACAACAATAGAGGGCATGGTTCAGGAGCACTCATTGTCAGAAACTCCATAATAGGATCTGGAAATGATAAAGAGGTCCAATCCAAGATGCTGTAAAAGAGGGAATTTGCTATAAAAGCCCCTGAAGTACTATTTAAAATCAAAGCAAATATGCAAGGAAAAAAAGTTTTAAGGTATAAGTGTATACTGTAGCAGAGTTTGTTGAATGAATGAATGAATGAATAAATGAATGGGCAAAGAACATGTAATGGCATGGGGTTTGAAGGAGTGGGGATATTGTGCTGATAGGGGAAAGGAAGGAGTATTGAGGGAGAAATCCTGACTTTGGTGAGAAGAGTATAGGATTCTCTATCCTCAGGAACCTAGGGGACAACAGCCTGGGGCTGTTCCCATCAAAGAAACCCTAATACTGGGGCACCTGGGTGGCTCAGTCGGTTAAGCATCCACCATCTGCTCAGGTCATGATCTCCTGGTTCATGAGTTTGAGCCCCGTGTTGGGCTCTGTGCTGACAGCTCAGAGCCTGGAGCATGTTTTGGATTCTGTGTCTCCCTCTCTACCCCTCCTCCCCTCAAAAATAAACATTAAAAAAACTCATTAAAAAAAGAAACCCTATTATTTACATTTACTGAGTGTTTCGTTATGCCCATGTGCTAAAGTTGTAGGTCTCCCAAGTAGGATTCAAACCAGCAACGTCACCTGTAAAGTTGTTAGAAATGTAAACTCTCGGTGCGCCTGGGTGGCTCAGTCGGTTAAGCGTCCGACCTCAGCTCAGGTCATGATCTCACAGTTTGTGGGTTCGAGCCCCGCGTCGGGCTCTGTGCTGACAGCTCACAGCCTGGAGCCTGTTTCAGATTCTGTGTCTCCCTCTTTCTCTGACCCTCCCCTGTTCGTGCTCTCTCTCTGTCTCAAAAATAAATAAATGCTAAAAAAAAAATTAAAAAAAAAAAAAAGAAAGAAATGTAAACTCTCAGGCTCTCCTCCAAACCAGTTAAGTCACAAATCCTGAGGGTGGTCTTTTTGTTGTTGTTGAAAGGAACGATGAGTTTTTATTAATATTAACATCTAATCAGTGAGATTATTACAAATGGTAACATTTACAGCCTCATTCAGGAATTCAAAATGCCCCCTATCCTCTGATCCTCTTTGCAGGCTCTGGAAAGGCCATTCAGATGAAGACAGGAGGCAGTAAGTATAAGGCCACAGTGAAACAGAGCCACAAAATGTGGAGATCTAGAAGTGGGAAATTGTAAAACAAATCCCTCCACTTCATTCTCCCTGGGATCATCCCTAAGAATGTGCAAATACCATTCCTCCCTGGAAGGAAATAGGCCTTCTCACAGCTTTTGTCAAAAAAGGGTATTAGGGTTTTCGCACCTAAGGCATCACCCCCTGCAGCAGGAATGTAGAGCGCTGTGTGAGGCTTTCCCCACTGGGGACACCATATTTGATATCAAGGTCTTTCCTGATGGTGTTCCTCTGATAATACCTCTTCCCCTACCCCTCTGCCTGCATACACTCACAGTCTCCTCTAATGAGCAAATAATCTTTACTAAACACTGAGGGAGTTTAGAGTTGTTAACTGGTTCAGTGCCATGAATTTCTCATTTCTATCTAAAATATAGAGAATGGGATATAGCCTGATAATATCTGATATGAAGATGACTGTAACATCTGAACATTTGTCTCAGATATGTTTCCGTTACATCTGATGGCTTCTGGGAACATCTCTGGGTACTTCTTCCCAGTCCTGCTCATTATGGCTTGCCTGTTCTTCCTTTCAACCCTGAAGATAGTTCTGTAAGAAGACCTCCAGGTGATTTTGATATAGTCTCAAGGTTGAGAGACATTCTCTTAAGCAAAACATTCACTACATCTTATTCTTCTCAATGATTCTATAAAAGAACTGTTGTTAATGCCCTGCCTTACAAATGAAGAACCTGGGACTTGAAGAGGCTCCGTATTTCAAAGTCATACAACTGGTATGCGGAAGAGCTGGGACTAAAACCCACATTTGTCAGACTATACATCCTGTGTTTTTAGCCACTCTTCTAGAGCCTGATGCATGAAAATTCATTAATTTGAATGGATATTTCTAATACCCAAACCGCAATCCATAAAATACAATTCTGGTTTATAAAACATCTTTGAAGGAAATAAGCACCCTTCACCCCCAATGATTAGCAAAGTAGAAGGCTTAAAATACAAACGCATGGTTGAGGAAACTATGTATGGATGTATATATGTATGTAAACTTGGGCATTTGAATTGGGTTAGATTAATTTGTTCACTGAAGTGTAGTATTTCCTGTAGTAATAAACTGGACACTCTGCTGTCAGCTCTTAAGTCTTACCCAAGGCATTTTCCACCCCTTAGGGTAAACTTCTCCGAGTATTTATACATCTCTAAGTATCTACTTCCTCACGTCACATACCTGTCTCAACCTTAATAATCTGGCTTGTGCCAAATCATTCAACTCAAATGGATTTTGCCAAGGTCCATATCACACCCTGACTCATCTTCCCACTCTAATAATAATTGTTATCCCATCCCTTCTTACTGAAAAGCTCTTCTCCCTTGGCTTCTGGGATATTGTACTGTTAGAGTTTTCCTTCTGTGTCTTTCTTTTGCCTTCATCATTTTGTTGGTATGCTTGTCTCTCTTTGTGAATCTGTTTGCATGTTGAGTTTCTACCTTAACTTTCAGTCAGCATGCTGTTCTCGATCACATCCAAAACTGTACCAATAGCAACTCTTAATGATGTCACCCAAATCTTTATCTCCAACTAAAATCTTTCTCTTGATCCATAGACCTGTATCCCCTTGCCTATCATTTATACCCACTAAGTCACATAGTTACTTCAGAATAATTATGCAGTGCTTCTCTCACCATCTCTTGCTCAGTGAAAGGCAGCATCACGCATCCAATTTCTCAGGTTTTTCAGTGTCATCCTTGAGTGTTCCAAATTCCCTTTATGTCCTTGCTCTGACACTACCTTTGTGTAAGCCGCCATCACTTCCTGCCAGGATTATTGCAGTTGCCCTAAAACTGATTATCACTTTTCCCTCCCCTTATGATTCAATTTTCCATACCACAGCTAGGGTGCTTTCTAAAATGCATTATTTCATTATGTCATTTACCAACTAGAAAGCTTCTGTGATTTCCTCGAGATATATTGAATTTAATAACTAGTTGACTGAATCCATTATTTTTCTTCATCAAGCTGATCTACCAATATTTTCATGTAACTTGATCCTGAGAGCTTGAAGTTCAAGAATAAATTGGCCATGTGTTTATTTTAACTTAGGAACTTACTTTAACTGATAACATTATTTGAATGGTTCACAAATTAACCAGAGGTGCAAGGTCTATTGTGATCAGTGGGCATGATATAGGGTGGTTTTATTTTATTTTGTTAATTAACTTTAAGTGTAGTTGACCTACAATGTTACATGAGTTTCAGGTGTACAACAAAGTGTTTTGATGACTCTGTATATTATGTTACACTCACCATAAGTGTAGCTGCCACCTGTCTCATACAACACTGTTACAAAAATATTGACTATTCAGTATACACTGTGCTCTACCTTTCATCCCCCTGATTTATTCATTCCATAACTAAAAGCTTGGACCTCCTACTCCCCTTTACTCATGTTGCCCATCCCCATGTTCTCCTACCCACTGCCAGTCATTGGTTTGCTCTCTGTATTTATGAGTCTGTTTCTTTGTTTGTTCATTTGTTTCTTAAATTCCACATAAAAAATGAAGTCCTATGGCATTGGTCTTTCTCTGACTTATTTCACATAGCATCATACCCTCTAGGTCCATCTATGTTGTTATACATGGCAAGTTCTCATTCTTTAAAAAAAAAAGTGTATTTATTTACTTTGATAGAGATAGAAAAAGAGAAAGAGAGGGCAGGGTGTAAGTGGGGGAGAGGCAGAGAGAGAGAAAGAGAGAGAATCTCAAGCAGGATCTGTGCAAACAGCGTAGAGCCTTACACAGGTCTTAAACTCACAGACTACAAGATCATGACCTGAGTTGAAACCAAGAGTCGGATGCTCAGCTGAAACCAAGAGTCGGATGCTCAACTGACTGAACCACCCAGGCAACCCAAGATCTCGGTTTTTTTTTTTTTTATGGCTGAGTATTTCGTGTGTGTGTGTGTGTGTGTGTGTGTGTGTGTGTGTGTGTGTGTATCACATCTTTATCCATTTAGATACTGATGGACATCGAGCCTGCTTTCCTGTCTTGGCTTTTGCCCATACAATGAACATGGGGGTACATATATCTTTTCAAGTTAGTGTTTTAATTTTCTTTCAGTAAATACACAGTAGTAGTTACTGGATCATATGGTATTTCTATTTTTAATTTTTTGAAGAACATTCATACTATTTTCCACAGTGGCTGTATTAATTTACACTCCTACAAGCAGTGCATGACAATTCCCTTTTCTCCACATCCTCGCCAACACTTGTTATTTTTTTCTCTTTTCTGACAGGTATGAGGCGATAGTTCATTGCAGTTTTGATTTGCATTTCCCTGATGATTAGAGATGTTAGGCATCTTTTCATGTATCTGTTGGCTATCTGGATGTTTCCTTTGAAAAAATGTCTCTTCAGGACTTCTGCCCAATTTTTAATCAGATTATTTTTTCGGTGTTCAGTGGTGAGTTATTTTATATTTTGTGGTTATTAGTACCTCATTGGATATATCATTTGCAAATATCTTCTCTCATTCATTAAGTTGTCTTTTGGTTTTGTTGATGCTTTCCTTCACTATGCAGAAGCTTTTAATTTTGGTGTAGTCCCAACAGTTTATTTTCGCTTTTGTTTCCCTTGCGTCAGGAGACATATCAAGAAAAATGTTTCTAAAGACAGTTTCAAAGAGTGTTTGTTGTTGTTGTTGTTGTTAGACTAGCGCTTTTTCTCAGACTGTAAATATTTATGTTTTCATATACACAGATTTAACATCATATGTAATGTTTGATATATAACAATATATATAATATATGTAATGTATATATAATCAATTCATAAGTTGATCATATGTATATATATACAGTCAATTTACAGAAACATTCAAAATGAACTGTCAAATTTTCCAAGGCTGCAATATCTGTTAATTGGATATGTAGTTTGTATGGAAGACAAACAATTAACCGATTTTGTTATTCTCTTCCCCCTTGGCTACTGCCACTTTTCACCTAAACTTTTGCAATAGCTTTCTGATTTTTCATCTCTGTTTGCCTTGTTCTCCTCCTCCAACACCCTAAATCCGCTCCAAACTGCTATCAAAAAGTTGTTGTTTTTTTTTTTTTTTTTTGAAATGCAAGTCCAGTCATGCGACTTGCTGTGCTCAAAATGTTTACATTCTCCGTGGTCCAAGTATGAAATCTGACTTCCGTAAGATGCTCTACCAACCTCTCGGTGGTTTAACCTCTCCACCGTCTTTTTACAGCCCCCCTTCCAAAACATCCACCACACCCATCCGTCCATCAATCCCATTGTACATCCCAATCTTGCTATGCAGATTGCTACTTCTAGCTCCTGTCATTCTCTCTTCCTGAGATGGCCTTTTTTTGAGCCCTCCACTCAACTCCACCCCCACTCTCCCATGCCTCCTTTATGCCCAGCTGCCTCCAGTGTATCCTTTAGGTGATGTCACCTCTTCAGAAAATCCGTAAGATTGGTGTTATAAGAGGAGTATCTCTTACTGTCATCTCATTCTACTGCAATCAGTGTATTTTAATACACATCGAACTACTTTTCAGTTTCTTGTTTATATGTCCCTATCGCTCATTAGTAAGCTTCTGGAAGGAGAAGTATTTATCTTGTCCACCATCATCTTCCCAATGCCTAACACAATGCCTGGTGATTAATACATGCTCAATAAATATTTATTAGGGAATTAAATAAGTAACTATGACACATTCAAGCTTGTTAAACTCTAAAACTTGAAAATAAGGCCAAGGGATAACTAGACATCTTTTTAATGTCCTACTGAAGCATTGTCTAAAAAAGACCTCCTCAAAGATCATTTTATTTTCTAAGAAAATGCCTCTTTGTTTAACTTAGTGTTTACTATTGATTAGGGCTCTGACTCTCTGAAGTTTTATGTGAACTTATAGATTTTTGTCCAGTAGAGAGACAAATTATTGTTTTTCTCATAGAACAAATATCCTTGAAGGATATAATTTTATTACCCTTTAAAATATTAACCAGTTTTGTATCTAATTAAGCAATCTTCTTCCAGCATTCCTTCTTTCTGTGATTGTGTATGTTCGCTCACGTGAATTTTTATTTGAACCAACTTTCATTCTCTGCCTTCTATCGGTAGTTAAACACATATTTCTGAATTCCTAGGATATGTTTCTAAGAGAAGAGTAAATTTACTTTAGTGTGTTGTAAACTGTGCAAGAAACACTAAGCCTAGCATTAATAGCTATTTCTAGGGAGAAAAGAAAGGTTTCATGGTCAAATACGTTTGGGAAAATAAATATCCGTCTTTGAGATATTAGCAATAGCTATTCATATGCTGAAGGATCTGACAAATTTGAAGATAAAGTGATCTATGTTGTTTTGTTGAATCTCGCATTTCAAGATCATTTTTATTGATAGTGTTTCAGGAAAAACAGTTTGGAAACACCAGTTTACTTGTAACTTCGGAGGACAATGTCTTAAGCTACAATTTTCATATCTGAGGTATCGTTAACACAATTTATATTTTGAATTAATACTTACTTCCCCTAAATTTTCTCCGTTAAAATAAGATGAAATTCCAGACCTCCAAATATACATTCCAGAAAATTCTTCCTATAGCTGCAGGAAAGAGGTTCTGACTTCTGAGTAGCAATAGTCACATAGGTGGAATAGCTTTAAAGGGTATTTAAAATAGAAAACACTTTGTTTTCCATGTAGAGTATATCAAAATAATTACAATCCTTAAGTGAAACTGACATCAGTTGTGTTTTTAAGTCCGTAGAGATGGTGCAGGTTCTGAGGATACCTGCAAAAAGGTGCCTGTTGGCTAGTTTTAGAAAAGAGTCATATGCAAATGAAAACCTTAGGGAGCAATTAAATATTTAAATGGTGCATTATTTACATTAAAGGCATAAATGGATTTCTAGAAGCTTTAGGATTGTGAGGACTTCAGTATTCAAAGAAGGTTTTTGCTGTTGGATTTGTTTGAATTTGCAAATGACCCTGACAGGAGCCTGGAACAGTGGGTGGACTGGTCCTCTTAGCTGACTCAACTTTGCTAATGAGAAAAAAAGCAAGATGTTGCTAAAGAACATTCTATCACGAGCTTCTTCTTGCCCTGTTTAGACTTGTAAATGACTACATGGATGGCTACACAAGCACTAATAAAAACATATTAATTTTATCTTGTTATGAAGACTAAAATTCATTAGTCTTGTATTTCCTCCTCCCTCATAATTATGTCTTGTTTTTGCTGGTTTAACAGTTTTCCATTCTAATCAAGCCTTGTCAGGGGCTGTGGGCTGAATTGCCCTGTGAAAGACTGATTTGGTTCCAGTCCCTATAATCTGTCCCCTTGAAGGCTAGAGATTGAAATCATTAAGGCACTGCTGTTGCCCTTGATCTCCGCTCACAGAGGATAGAGATTGATTAGTTGACAGTCGTTGACCTAGATGACTCAAAATGAAGTAGTGATGAAGCAAAATCAAGTGCCTGCATCTCAGAATATTTGATAATGTCCTTTGTGCATTTTTTTTCAGCCTTATTTCCTCTTTTTCTTTTTTGGTTAAGTACTTATTACAGATGATGACCCAGCCCCGCCTTTATCCCTATCCTATACTTAGCACGTTCCTGCCTTCTAGCGCTTTTAAGACCTTTTTAATTTCCTGAATTAATAACCTGTAAATGTTGTGTAAACATTATGAAACAGCAAGGTAGTGTAGAGTCCTTATTATGGCATATGTATCGCATGAAAAGATTAGTTATTAACAAATATCTATTCAAAAATTTGGTGAAAAATCAGCCTCACATCACTGAAATGTTATTGTGCAAACACAGCAGACATTTTATAGAATGAATATTCACTCTTTTCTATAGCTTTAAGCTTAGGAATGGTCTTAGTGCTGAAAAAAATCTAAATGAATTTATGTAAAAAAGTGAAAGTCTGTTAAAAGAAGAAAACTTTTTTTTTTTTTTTGGAAATGCTACCTTCAACTTACTAAAATTATTAAAGACACCTGACCTTCTTTTGAGGATTAGTATTCTATTTTGTAGATAGCTTTTAGCAGTCAAATTCTGGCCCAGTGCCATTCGAATTTCTTGTGCTTAAAATCGATATAGAAATTTAATAATTTTTCAATTTTATTGAAAAATAATTGACACAGATCACTGTATAAGTTTAAAGCATATGGCATGATGGTTTGATTTACATATATTGCAAAATGATTACCACACTAGGTTCAGCTAACATCAATCTTTTCATAGAGATGCAATAAAAAGGAAAGAAGAAAAAAAAGGAAAAAAAAATCTCCTTGTGATGAGAACTCTTAGGATTTACTCTCTTAACAGCTTTCCTGTATGTCATACAGCAGTGTTAGCTATACTCGTCATGTTGTACTTTATATCCCTAGTACTTATTTGTTTTACAAATGTCAGTTTGTGTCTTTTGACTACCTTCTTCAATTTCTCTCTTCCCCTACCCTTGGCCACTGGTAATTTGTAAATCTAATCTCTTTTTGTAGGAGTGTGGTTTCTGTTGTTTTTTGGGGTTTTAAATTCTACATGTAAGTGAGTTCATATAGTATTTGTCTTTTTCTGTCTGGCTTATTTTACTTAGCACAATACTTGAGGATCCATCCATGTTGCAAATGATAGGATTTGTCTGTTTGGTTTTTTTTATAGCTGAATAATATTCCATTGTGTATATGTTCCACACCTTCTTTAACCACTCATCTGTTGGTGGAAACCTAGGTTGTTTCCATGTCTATGCTCTTGTGAATAATGCCGCGATAAACATGGGGTGCAAATATATTTTTGAGTTAGTGTGTTCATTTCCTTTGGATATATTTCAAAAAATGGAATTGCTGGATCATACGGTAATTCTTTTTTTATTTTTTGAGGATCCCTGTACTTTTTTTCCACAGTGGCTGTACCAATTTACAATCCCACCAACAGTACATCTCTTTTCTTTTCTCTCCATCCTTACCAGCATTTGTTATCTCTTGTCTTTCTAATGATGGACATTCTAATACTTATGAGATGATATCTCATTGTGGTTTTGATTTGCATTTCCCTAGTGACTAGTGATGTTGAACTTCATTTCATGTACCTGTGGGCCTTTCAGATACCTTCTTTCAGGAAATATCTATTCAGATTCTTGGCCCATTTTTTTTTTAATTGGGTTATTTGTTTTTTTGGTGTTGAGTTGTATGAGTTTTTCATATATTTTTCATATTAACCCCTTATCAGATACATGATTTGCAAATATTTTTTCATCATGTAGATTCTGTTTTCACTTTGCTGATGGTTTCTTTTGCTATTCAGAAGCTTTGCAGTTTGAAAGAGTCCCAGTTGTTTATTTTTTATTTTGTTACTTGTGCTTTAGGTGTCATAGCCAAATAATCATTACCAAGAGCCATATCAAGCTGTTGTATTCCTATGTTTTCTTCTAGGAGTTTCATGGTTTCAGATCTTACATTTAACTCTTTAATCCATTTTGAGTTAATTTTTGTGAGTGGTGTAAGATATGGATCCATCTTCATTCTGTTACATGTGAATATCCACTTAGCCCAGCAGCATTTGTTAATGAGACTGTCTTTTCTCCATTGAGTATTCTTGACTCTCTTGTTAAATATTAGTTGATCGTATGAGCTTGGGTTTATTTCTGGGCTCCCAATTTTGTTCTCTTGGTGTCTCTGTTTTTATGCCTGTACCATACTGCTTTGAGTACTATAGCTATATAGTATAGCTTGAAATCAGGAAATGTGATGCCTCCTTGCTTTATTTTTGAAAGCAACTTTTCAGTACTCATACACTATTTCTGTTTGAGTTTTTACTTTAAAAGGTGAAGAAGGCATAGTTTAAAAACAAATGTACTTGCAAATATTCTGGGATCACTTCATTGGACCACTTTGAGAGCTGAGCCTTTGAGTTGAATTGGTATATTTGGTTGAATTAAAAATGGGAGTGAGAAAGGACTGGTTTAGTTTAATAGTTGAAGTGAACTTAATAGAAGCTTCCAAGTTCATGGTAGCCCTCCTGCTTTGTATTGATATTGACAATCATGAAAAAAAATATATTGTAGAAGATGAGCAGGTAAAAATATCCTTCTAAAAATTCACTTTGATGATATATTATAGTGTCGAGTTCTCGCCTATTCTCTGGAGGGAAGTGGCCTAATTTTAGGCACATTTAGTATTTAGAGCAAACGGAGGCAGTGTGATGAAGAGACTGACAGGCACCTTAACCCAGCCCCACCTTTTCTTTTGTTTTCACATTTCCCCTTCAGTATCTTTTCCTTTTTCATTCCCAGAATCTTGAACTTAAGATTGCCTCTCTTTTCTCTATTTTTGACCTCTATAAATGTAAACATTTTCCACCATGAATACTGCCATCTTCAGAAGCAACAGCCACCTTATTTATAGGACAGTAGACTCCATATCTGGGGAATAATAGTCTCCCAAGGAACTGAAATAGATTTTAGGTGAGATATGTGTGAACGTAATTGAGTGTCGGGGACAAGGATGGACAAAGTTCTAAGTGTATCCCAGGATGATGATAATGGTAAGTTAGGGCATCCATTTTCAGCAGAGTTTCTGTACCAATTTTACAAGCATCGCAACAAAAACAAATCTCTGAAAATTCTGATAGAAACCTTTTTAATGTTCAGGCTGAGCTGACAATGCCTACACTTTTCAAGTTTCATTTGGCAGGCTTGACGCAATACACTCAGTGGAACACAATACAGGTCTTCCTTGGTTTAACACGGAAGGCTGGATCTATCCAACTGAAATTAAGACACGAAGATCAGGGAGTCCATATAGATATCACAGAAGATTGGGTGAATAAGCCAAGCCTTAGGCAGCAGAAGGGCAGAATGCAAGTTGAGATAAAGTTTCAATCTTCAGTGACTACAAGCACCACAGCCATAAATCATAAGGTTGTGCCTGTTCTGCCTTTTGTGCTCAGACAATGCTTTCTGTCCAGCCCCTCCCCTCCATTTTGCTTGCCTCCTCCCCTTTATTTCCCAAGTTTTCCTTAATCTAAACAACAGGCCATGTGGAAGTCTGCTGTGCTATGAGTTCTATAAATTTGTATTAAGTGATTGTGTCACAGTTACTACTATGTAAAGGCTCTAGGAACAGGAAGTTTCTTCAGTTTGGCCAGCACTGCTCTCCAGCTGATGTAAATATAAAGGAATGTAACAGACAACAGTAGATACATCTTTTCTTCCCCTGGACTGGCAAAGAATACAAATACAAATACACATTTAAAAAATTCATCTATATGTACATATATGTGTGTGTGTTCAGACATATATAAAATTGAGCTATTCTTCTAAAATGGTCTATGTTTCATTCTCAAAAATGCTACGTGTATTGTAAATTTAAGTTAATAGGTTTATATGGCATTTCTAATTCTTAGACTTCCACAGATCTTGAGTGGTACAGAATAGTTTTCTCAGATCATGTGCAGAAGAGAGCAAATTATATATTGTGAAAATAATAAACAGTCTAGAAATCCCTATTGAAAGCCAATCCCCATATTGCTTCATAAAAATATCCAAAATTCTTTTTGTAACGGAGCCCATGGAGAATTGTAGGTTTTATTTCCTTTACACTTTTATTTACTGCCAGTAACTTGAGGTGGCTAGGAATGCAGGAGAAGCAGGTAATTCTGAGATCATTGTGAAGGAAAGCAGTTTTGCCCTAGCTTTTTGTTTTGTTTTTTTTTGTTTTTATTTATATATTTGAGTACCTTGTTTCAAAGATTTGAATCATAATTATTCCAAGTGATTGATTTTTAAAAGCATAATGGTCTAATAATAAAAAAAAATGCATTCATTTCCTTTTCAGAAAACAGTTTTTTAAAAGACAAAGACCTATACTAATAAAATGCGGGGATTGCCTCACATATAATGTACTGTCAAACCTAAAAATATAAAAGTATGTGTGGGTAAACTTTTTCAAAAATCACCAGTAGTACAAACACATTTCACAGCCCAATTTTTACAGCAAGGCTGGAGGGGTTGCCATATTTAACCGTGTGACCTGTTTTAAGTATTTGGGTCAAAGAGAAGCAAGGCACCAATGTGTAAAGTGGCACAAACAGAAGAGTTAAAGTGGAATTGAGTACAGCTGAGAATGAAGGAAAGATGAAAAGATTTAAAAAATCCCAAGTACACAGATGATATTCCACTCAAGACAGTGGATGTTATTACGTGACCACTGTTGACTCTTCCCTCATCAGATCCAGGATCAGTGACTAGTCAGCACAAGTTTTTGGTTTAATATTGGAATTACAAGAGCATGGGCTTAAATTTGTGCGCATCTATTGCCAAGTAGTTGTATAACCTTGAACAGTTACTTAAGCTTGGTTACACATCTATAAAATGGAGTCAATGGAAGTACCTATGTTTAGGGAGATTGTGGGAATGAAATGTGTTAATCTATTTAAAGTTGTCAGTAAGGGGCCCATGGTAAGCACTCAAATTGTATACACTATTAATTACCATTACCTCAACAAACTGTTCATCTTCTCTTTCCATTTCCTCATATGTAATATGGATTAACACGACGGGTGAGTGATTAAAGTACACGAAAAAATTTAGATCAGCGTCTAGCAATTTGTAGATACACACTGTAATTAAACATCCCTTCTTCTTTTTTGCTTTACACAACATAATTAAACATCCCATCCTCTTTTTCAATTTCCATGATTGTGCTGCATGCTATGTGAGACACAAAAGGTTACCTGCTATTTGTTCAGCCATCTGCTGGTCACTGAAGAAATACATCTGTTTATTCATTATTTTATTCGGCCTAAAAGTTGTTGAGCACCAAGTAGGTGTCAGAAAGTGAAGAGACCATTAGAGGAAAGAACACAGAGATGTATAATCAGGAGAAAAATTTTGAGTCCCCGATCACTTAACATTACACTGGGTAATAAATGGGTAGGATCCAACCATTCTATGCCTTGCTTTTATTATTTCTAATTGTTGATAGGTCTAATAGTTGTTAGGAGATGCAAAACCTCTTCTCAACTACCATATTTTGTGCAGACATTAGTCAAAATCATGAATTATTTTGGGAGGCACATTGGCGTGCCTCACAGTAAGCTCTCAGACACATTCCTTTGTACTAAGTGTATATCCTTAGTGGGTAAAACTTTGCCATCCCACAGATTTAAGTGGGCCAAAAATGCTGCCTTATTACTTGTCCCGTAACTGAATTAAATTTTGACTTGGACTCTTCTTTTTTTTTTTTTTTTTTTTTACCTTAATTTAGCAGGTTTCTTAATAGGTCATTCTCAGGACATCTTAATCACATTCAATGACTTCTTAGGTTTACCATTCGTATTCAGGATTCGTCAGGATTTGCCCTCCTCTCCAGGATGGCAATACTCTAGGGGTATTACTTAGCTTCATATCAGGACTGGTTTCTGGTCCTTGGTCAGGGACATGTAGAGATATGAAATGTGTTTAATCCTTTAGGTGAGTGGCCTTCTTGTGGGGACATCTGCTGAGGTAGACCAGCGTCTCCATCCCTCTAACCCAGTTGAAATGCTTATTCTACATTCCCAGCGTTGGGATCCCTCAGTCCTGGTTGCCACACCCTTGGAAGACTATAGTCTTACTCGTCCTAACTTCCATGACTTTCCCATGGGCCACTATATGTTAGCTGCTCACAACATGCCCATTGAGATTTTCAGACCTCTGTGAGGCTCCCTCCGTGCCCAACCCCTTTGTCTGGGCGCTCTTTCAAAACAGCTCTCGGTGCCATTCTTTAGGCTCAGACTTTCACTCTCTAAGGGGACATTGTTATCTTCCTATTCTCTCCAAGTGAATATTTATTTATCTGCAACTCTCTGAATATCCCCCCAGCCTTCATTTCAGTAGGCAATGAGAGGTAGTAAAAACTTGCAACCAGTACTCTTCCATACCTGTTGTTTAGGCCACCGTCATGGTCTGTTTATACTCAAAGAATGTTTACCTACTGCATTGGAATCAAGAGTTAGTTTTACTGAAAAGCTCTGTATTTCTGAACAACTTTAAGGTAGTGAGAAGTACCTACCTAACCTGTCAAGGATGGAATTTAAGACCCTAGGTACAATCTCAGGAAACACTGTGTGTGTGTGTGTGTGTGTGTGTGTGTGTGTGTGTGTGTGTGTGTAGTTCTGATGATGGGACTGTTAGGAAGATAGGGATTGGTTGTATCACAGGCGACTAATGAAACCATTTTGCCTCAGGTTTCCCATCTGTAAAAGGGAAACAGAATATCTAAATCATAGTCTAGTTGTGAGGATTAAATGCAGAATACTGCATTGTGTGTCTAGCACATCTTCCACAAATAGGAGTTCCCTTCCTGACCCTTCCCTTCTTGACGGTCTCTCCAGTCCTCTGTGTTCTTCAGCGTATCACTATTTCCTCCCTCATTTGGGCTGAACTGCCTTTATCTAGAATCCTTTAGTGTTTTGTTTTTTTTTTATATTCATGCATTGTACAACTCATAAAATATCTCACCCCAAATTCTCTTGAATCTCTTTTATACATACCCAATAAGGGATGTTTTTGCCCAAATTAATGTGTTCTATCTGAAGGTAAATTTCAAGTGAAAGTGAAAAATGGATTCCTTCTAGTTTTCAGGCAGAATTTTCCTTTTGAGAAGTAGGTCAAGAAACATTGAACGCAGAATAAATTTATCTCTGAAAACAGCTCTTCAGCTCTGGATTGTTTAAGGATGGCCTAGAATCCATGCTTAGTATTCTCTTGCATCTCCAGTTTCAGTACTCTTCTGAATGAGCATTTGGGCATAAAGCATTTCCTTGGAATTGCTCTTATTTTTATCCCCATCGTCTGCCCTCCACTGTCAGATGAGGAGACAATAAGTAGCAGTCATTTCATAAATAAGCATACAAATTATTCCCCCGAACAGAGTCAATGTGGATCTTACCTGTTCAATTCACAGTTAACTGAAGGTGCTGGGGCTTGCTTTTATACATTTTTTTTTCTGCTTTCCTATGATTTTTTTTTTTAACAATTATAAAATTCATTGGAATGGCTAGAAACAGACTGGTCTCTAGGAACCTCTACAAAGAAAGGTGTTCCTTTCTTTTGTTCTCCGTCCTCTGCCACCCCCAGGATATGCAAAAAACTCTTCTCCTGTAGTGGAGCCTGAGTATCTCCATGGGGGGGGGGGGGGGGGGGGGGGCGCGCACGCACGCGCGCGCGGATCATGGAGCCTGCTTGAGATTGTCTCTTTCCCTCTCCCTCTGCCCTTCCCTGCTTGTGTGTTCACACGTGCTCTCTCTCTCTCAAAAACAAAACAAAAACAAAAAGCAAGCAAACAAACCAGAAGACCTCTTCTGTAGAAGAATTCGATGTGCTGAAAGAGAGGGATGGTTACCAGCTGTGGTAGGAATATTGGCCCTAATCTATTCCTTCGGGTACTCCACCCCATGGAATTTCAAATTTCTAATCCCCCCAATCCCGTCTATACATTCTAAGAGGGGAGTGACTTGGTTTTTGGTTTCTGTGGGTTTTGGGGTTTTTCTTTCTTCCTTTCTTTCTTTCTTTCTTTCTTTCTTTCTTTTTTTTTTTTTTTTTTGTAGTTTAAAAATAACGACATTCTGGTGCATGTCAAAACTCCTTGACTTCTTTTTATTTTCCCCACAGCTTCTATGTTTGTTTTCTGGTTGAGTGCCCTCGTGCATGTGTGTGTGCATAGGAAAGAGTAAAAAGAAAAGGCAGAAAGCAGATCATTCCCTGACAACCCTGACAAGTGCCTGTTACTTCTTTCTCCAAGGTAACTAGAATATTGGACATACTGAGCCCTTCAGCAGCCATTCTAAAAGGATTGGTCATAGTTCATGTCTGATTTGCTGGATTGTCCATACCTACAGTGATTCGGTGGAGCTTTCTTGAGGATTTTAAGAAATAGATCAGATGGTGCTTACAGCTGAAGCTGCATAAGGCGTTTTGTTTATCTGATTTTATTGAAGTGGGAATTTGGGAATTCTGAAATGGTCCTATATTTGTCACCCCTGTTATTCTGGCAGCCGTTTGTCATGATCACATTTTCCCTGTCCATTTGTAATTACCTCTGCAAATGTTTTAATGATTCTAATGGGATCTGTGGGTTGTGCTCATGAATAACAAGCTTCAAATTAAAGAAGAATCCGTAGACATGTTTGTGGTTCCTAATTATTAATACATTTGGGCAATTTTTGTTAACCACTGTATACTGACTTTCGAGGTTCTTGTGCATAGTAAATTCATAGATATTTAACAAAACAACTATAGAGTCATGTATGTACATGTGCCGTATAGTGGTTCTGGGTACTAAGGATGTTTGCCTGAGTCCCGAGTGGGTCCTGAGCTCCACCCAAATTGTGTGATTCAGAGTTGGGGCAATGTAAGAAATTTGGTCATTAGATGACTCTCAGTCTGAATAATTACCTGTACACTAGGAGAATGGAGAAAGAACCAAAACCACAAACAAGAGCAGAAATACCAACATGTCACAAACTTACAGAAGAACAAGTTTAATCCAGTTAGTGCAAACATGGAACCAGTGTTTACTTGAAAAGTCCGGTTACTTTCTTCTCTGAGTCTCTTAAAAGATAAATCAGTGATATTTACAGGCATGATCATTAACTTTGTTTACTTCTTTAGCTTTGGATGAGTTGCATTTTTGGATGAGGTTCAGTTTTCCCTTACTGAGGATTCTCACCCGTCCACCGATCCGGAAAAGTTAAAAAGAGAAAAGAACAAGTGGGGCTTTGTACATTATAGCGAAATCTATTCATGCCACTTTACAAAAGGTTCCAAATTGGAATGGCTTGAAATTATCTACTTCTCTTTTGTTGCATTGTAGGAATATCAATGAAATTTGAAATGATTTAGAAGAATGAAAGGCAAGTTTGAACAAGAATTATATATTGAAAATGTGACAAAAGAGGTCGCCCCAATCATCTTAGGCTGCTGAGCAGGGATTATGCCTCATAATTTTGCATTTTTTTATACAGAGTCTTTCAATTTACATGGAGGTCCACCTCATCTTTGATTTACTAGTCATATAGCACAGACTGCTACAACTGGGATGGTTCTCTTTCTTCATGAAAATGGATCATTTAGAGCAGTGTATGAATTTATTTTAGTTTTATAGTATGAGAGGCATAGAGGTATGAAAAGAACAAAGACTTTGTCATCAAAGAAATGCACATTTATTGTCACTTATACCTATTTTAAGGTACAGTTGTGTAACCTTAAAATAATAACTGGTGCTTTTTAGTCCCAATTTCCTGTCCGTATGTCAGGAGGGGGTGGGAGGTGATAATAAATATCCTGCATATATCGTATTTTAAATTATGTGTCATTCTTAAGGTACCGCTGTTAGCTTTGTGATTTAGTGTTGTTTTAATTTATAATAGTAATAATGTTGCAAGTGCCACATTGACAGTTTTAATTGATTATAACTTATTTCCAGTGTTTCTAACTGATTCTTTTATAGTTTTCCTCACTGTGTGGAAGTTTCCCATCTGTTCATGTGAGTCGTCTACCTTTTTATTGAAAATCTAGATTAATATAACAATCCATATTTTTTAGTTTTATCACTCAGAGTTATTATAAAGTCCTTGTCTAATAGTTACAATGTCTAGGTTACCTCTGGGTCTAGTGTATTTTAATGGCTTTATCTCTTGACAGTGGGTGTATTTTGCTTGCTTTTTTGCATGTCTTTTTCTTTAAAGATTGTTTTTAAAGTTTATTCTGAAAGACAGCATGAGCAGGGGAGAGACAGAGAGAGAGGAAAAGAGAATCCCATGCAGGCGTTGCACTGACAGTGCGTATCCCGATTCGGGGCTCTATGTGGGGCTGGAACTCACCAACCCATGAAATCATGACCTGAGCCGAGATCAAGAGTTGGACACTCAACCAACTGAGGCACGCTGGCGCCCCTGCATGTGTTTCTTTTGTGTGTGTATGTGTGTTAATGTTAGACTTTGTGTGTGGAATAGCAGTAGAGGATAAAGTAAATATATTTATTCCTAAAAATGGGCGCAGGTCTTTTTGTGCCACACTGGTAATATGAGGTTTGAGTCAGTGGAATTAACATTCAGCTGGTTTTAGGTTTGATTGTTACAATTGCAGCCTCTGGAGTACCATAGACTTGAGATTTCTCCAACGACGGGCTGCTGGTATCCTGTGCTTAGTGTGGTACATGGAGTACTAACGGGGTTTCTCAGTGTTCCTGTTCTTTCCTCACCTTTCAGCAGACCTTTTATACCTGTAAACTACCTCCCCCAGTGGTATCAGACCATTACTTAGTTTCAGTGCAGGATCCTAGGCCCAGGAGGATATTTTCTCCTTTTCCCAGGGGTGATTTTTTTTTTTTTTTTTTTACCTCCATCTGCTTTGCCTAGATCTTTGCCTAGAGCCAAGGAGAGGAGAGTTTCCTATATCAACGAAAATATCTCTAATAACATAGAAGAAAGAATATGAATCCCCACGGCTGGGGATATGGCTCACCATAGACTTAGGAAGGCTGCAGTGTTTTCATAGTTTAGTAATTCACCAGAAAATTGGGAGGAAACATTCCTTTTTCATTTAAAAAAATATTTTTCAAATTCACATATCCACAGTCACCTAATTCATATTCTATCATATTCTTTTAGGGATGCTCACACCAAAGTCTGAATCCCTCAAGGCAGGTGGTTGGAAACATTCATCCCAAATCTGAGTAGGGAGCCAAGGTAACAACAATGCCCCATGGGCAGTGAAGTGTCTACCCATAACAAGGTCTGGACTTAACAAAGCACAGAGGGCCAAAAATGTTAAATGGGAGAAAATGAAAGTAGGCATCCATTTGTTTTCTTTCTTGTTGAGCTAATAATAAAGGTAATTATTTCCATTCATATTTGTGGTGGGGGAATTTTTGACATTGTGTGCACTGACACAAACTTATTTTTAATCCTTTTCATCTCCTCATAGCAATGCATATGAGGTTGTTGGACGTTTGCACTAATGCAGAGTGTTGAGCTGTAACCTAAAGTTAACAAAGAAAATAAAGTTAAAATGTCCTGCACACATTTATATTTGTCTTCTGGGGGAACTGTTAGACTGCACAAAGGGGACATTTCAAATACCTTCCTTACTGTGTTAAAAAATAAAATCAAATGGAGATTCGTAGTTTCTTAACAATAAAGATGCTAAACAAAATAGTATATTCATATTTTGAAATTTAACTGTCCGTGGCATTTTGCACTTTAAATTTTGTTGTCTAGCAAAGTTAATATGTCTTGATTAGTGCCATTTCGTCAGGCATGTCATTTTGCAAATTTGGTGACATTATTAGGGTGTTTATTTTATCGATGATACTAAGTCACAATGGTTCTTGCAATTAGTGGCTTCTATAAAACAAGCACATTAAAAGGAAATCCTGTTTCTGGTTGTGGTACACCAACGTCCTTTTCTCCTTTGCACTCTGTATGCTCCCTCTCATGTTTTATTTTCATATGTAGCTTACCAAATTGAGTATGCATTTTATTCTCTGCCACAGTTCCCATTGCTGACACAACCGGTATTATTTAAATTTGAGCAAGAAACTCAACAAGGCTTACAAGTTTTTCTTTGCTAATGATTTTTTTTTTTCTCATTAAGTCTGGGTCTAATGAAACTAAACAGAAAGTTCTGGTTGGCTTCCTTGGTCACCCCTATCTGTGTTTGTGAATTCTTATAATTGGCATGAATTGAAAGTTCTTATTAGCACTGAGAGTAACCTGGAGACAATTCCAATTTGGGTTTAAATGGCCCTGTGCAGACAAGGATATCTGAGCAAACCAAAACAGCCTCATGTGTTTATAGCAGATAAATACCAATTAAGTGCTAGAAAGAAATGACATCAGTTTTTTCCTGTGTAGTTTCAGGTTGAGATTTTTTTCTTTGAGTTTGCAGATAGAGCCTCATATCCTTATAAGAGGAAGGAGAGCATCTTCCCATCTGCACATGAGATGAAAAAATTATATGAAATAAAACTTTGCTTTGCTGTATGGTAGCAAACTCTCTTTGTTAGTTGAGTGTTCTATTCACTAGGACACTTGATTACAAGTAACATATATCAAATGTGAACTGGTTTTAACAAGTGTGGAATAGATTCTAAAGGACAAATTTATTCTAAGAATTAAAAGGTTTCTTGAGGAAGGTGAGGAGAGAGTGCATTTGTGCCTCAAGAAGATGCTGGAAGCAGGCAATCAAAAGCTTTCAGGATTCTCTGTAATATCTCCTTTTCTCTGCACCATCTCTTTTATGGAGCCTGGCTTCCCCTATTCCTCACATGGCAGAACACGGTTGTCAACCTTCACTTACATTTATGTCTTACAAAGCTTTCAGGGAGAGCCTGACTCACCTCTAAGCCCCAAGTCTAAATTATGTATGTATACATACACACACACATTCATGTATACATAGGTAGATAGAGACATACATGCATCTATGAGTTACATTCATATTCAAAATACTCACTATAGGCTACATTATGGATCTTCTCCTCCAGTACTGGAAGGAAGATGATTTTACACAGTATTTTTGAGAAGAAATTGGAAAATAGGTACCAAGAAATACATACATGATTATTCACCTAGATCTATTCATCTCATTTTTGAGAATGTTTGCTAAGGTAACAACCTCCAACTTGGGTTGAGAATTTGTCTGTGTAGACATTAATTACAACATTATTTTAATACCAAGATTTGTGAAACCGTTTTTCACAGTTTCCAAAAAAGGCAGAATGCCAATTTTCTTGGGTCCATATAATACATTTAGCAATTTAAATTCTGTTTTAACAATAATGGAAAGCCCCCATTGTAATTTTAAATGACGAAAGCAGGATAGCCTGTTGAGGGTATAGATTGTGGTGATGTTTTCACAGGTAGATAAGTATCTACCTCCAAACTCATAAAGTTGTATACATTAAATAGGTACGGCAATTTTTATGTCACTCATACCTTCGTACCACAATAAAGTGGCTTAAAAAATACAACACATGAAAAAGAAAGAAAGGGAAAAGAATGTTTTGATCAACACTGAATTAGTAGAGTGCCTCAGTTCTGTATTTAACCACATGTCTTCAATTAAGTTAGAACTTATTATTTCTAAGTGCAATACGCTGCTTAATGAATGTTGAATGATATTTCGTTTTAATGTTCTCTAATCTGAAACTTTCTTCAAATGGCATAATAATTGTGAACGTAAAGTGAAACTAAATGTTTCTAATGAATATGGAGACAAAAAAAAGCAGGTTATACAATTACTTGTGCATTGCAATTACAATCACTCAAAGAAAAAAATGGAAAGAGAATATATCAAACCTTCAATCATACAGCTTTTACTACTCTTTTTTTGTCTAGTTTCTAAAATATGGGTAATGAACATAAATGTAGTTCGTAAATTAATTGGACTTGATGTTGTATTAAGCATTAGGGCCAATAATGTCTGGCCTGCCCTTCCTCTGTCTCCCTCTCTCTCTTTCTCTCTCTCTTCAACTTTATCCTAAAAATATCATACTCTATTTTTTTTTTTTTTTTTTTTTTTACTTTCACTCCTCACTTAAGTTACTCAGTCAAAGCATTTCGGTCAGACCCCTTTTCATCTGTGAAGATGTTTCTTGATCTTGAAATTTCATTTCCTAATCTATGAATGTTTGTCCAAATCTAGTGTTTCCATTAACGTACACCTTTTCTCTTTTCATATTACTTTACTAATCAATACTGTTCTTCTCTTAGCCATTATGAGTTCTTTCTATTGATCTTTTCTGAGACTTTATTTTCACTTTCATACTGTACTTTGAAAGTACTGGTTTTCATGCTGTGAATTCACTGTATCTCTGCAGCAAGGAGTGATTTGTTTCTTGTATGTCATGGTGCCTTTTTAAGTGTTGTGAAAATGATCATTTAAATGATTCTTTCATTGACATGGACTGCTTTCACTGAAGAAAAGCGTGCATTGAAGATACACGGCAAATTAAGGCATAAATGTCTGAAACCGATAGCAGACAAATCTTGCTGAGGCTCAATTACTGTACTGCATTATGTCAATACTTAGCATCACAAAAGATCGCAAAAGAAGCTGTGCTCTGCTCAGAAAGCAAAATGGGTTGTAAGAACACTGCATCTAGGTATACTTAGGCATAAGGAACTAAATAATAATAATAATAGTAGTCGTAGTAATAGTAATAATAATACTAAGTGCCTAAACCTAGACGATTGAAGAATAATATCTAAGGGAATATGAAGAAAGCCCACTATTAGCCGGTTAAGGAGTCGAGCAAAACCCTGCATAACTACATTCTTTTCAACCTAGTTAATAGGTGTACATCTACAAAATGGACAGAGAAGAAGAGCAAGACATTTCTTTTTTTTTTTTTTTAATTTTTTTTTTTTGACATTTATTTGTTTTTGAGACAGAGAGAGACAGAGCATGAACGGGGGAGGGTCAGAGAGAGGGAGACACAGAATCTGAAACAGGCTCCAGGCTCTGAGCTGTCAGCACAGAGCCCGACGCGGGGCTCGAACTCACGGACCGTGAGATCATGACCTGAGCCGAAGTCGGCCGCTTAACCGACTGAGCCACCCAGGCGCCCCGCAAGACATTTCTTAAATAAGCTTTGAAAAAACCATAGTCGAGGAAAAATAATACAAGTTGACTGATTGCTGTTGATGCCTGTGTTGTAAAAAAAAAAAAAAAAAAAAAAAAAAAAAGTTAAACATGGGTTGTTAATAGGCATAAGAGCCAGAAGACTGTCTTTATGTTTCATCCAACATTTTTCAAACCATGGATCCCTTTGGGAATCTCTTGAAGACTGAAGCCTCTCATTTGTATACACTCATAAAATTTGGTCACAATTTTAAGAATTCATCCCATAGTTGTATTCAAAAGCCCTTGGATTTCAAAGTAAGAATAGCAGTGTTGATTATTTATTTGGAGCCTTTTTATGTTCGTTAAAGTAATGGCTCATTTAATCCTCACAACAACACTGTGAGAGGGCTGTTGTTTTTCTAGCTCTTTTACAGATGAGGAAACCAAAGAGAGAAATTATGTACATAACTCAAGGAAACCCAGCTAGAAAGTCCTGCAAGCAACACTAGCTTAAAGAGTCAGATGATAAAAAATTAGATCTGGGGAAGCACGTAGTGGTTGTCTTTGCCAAACTCCTTTTTTTTTTTTTAACTTGAGGAAGTGCTGTTCCAGATAGTTAACCGAAATCCACAGAGCTAGTTAGTGTTAGAGCCAAAGTTCCAGCAGAAATCTTTACCCAAGACTCACAACAATGCCACATTAAGATTATCTTTATTGTTATTTACCGTCAGGGAAACTGAGATAGTCTAGTTCACAACTAAAATCCCCGTATTACTGTAACTCAGGAAAGCTATTCCTTTGTATACTGTTTAGTAGAAACTCAGCATGATAAAAGTAATCTGAAAATTGGGATACTGTAATGTCTTTGGTTTACAAAGTCAGGAGATTTCGGAGGTTCGACTTTGCGATCATTTAATGTTCTCTAATCAGAAAGTAATGCTTGCAGGGTGCTGCAATTCACATGAACCTAAATCACACCCATTCATACACACGATACAGATAGTGCTCATACACTGGTCGTGGGGAAAGCCTTTTACCAATTTGACTGAAGTCTTTTGTAATCACTAAAACTTAGTATTTGTAACCATGGACAAAGAGGACTATAGTTAAGAAGACCTCTTTTTTTTGACTCTACATTATTAGTCAAGACGTAGCTAGAACTTGTCCACTGTCATTGTGCACTGAGGGAAGCATTCTCAGTGGAGTCCTGTCACAGATCCTAGAAAAGACATAAATAATTTTTTTTTTCCCCAGTGGCATAATAAACTTGAAAAAAAAGGAGAAATCCTTCATTAGGAATCTCGAAAGAAGCTGTTAATAACCACTTGTCATCAGGATTAGCGACCTCAAGCTGGATAAAAATTGATGGTGGGACTCTGTACCTTCTGTGCTCTGCTGCTTGGATCATGTATTCGCATTGGCACCTGATTAACTCTCAAAACCATCTCCTCTGATTAACTCCCAAGACTTCTTTTATATTATCAGTACTGATTTCCTGAAATCTGTCCTAAAAGACTGTCCTTAATTCTCTCCCACTGCCTGCAAAATTTCCCCTGTTTATGCTGGAAAAATGTTTGGCCTTTACTCTATTTATACTTTTTTGGCTTGATCTTTCACAAACACTGGCTGGAGACTTCCATATTTGGTGAAGAGGGAATAAGTGATTACTCTGAAACTTTTTTTCTGTTTTAAGTGCTTTCTGTATTTGGAACAAGGTATGTGAGCCTTCTCGGTACTGACTCTTGCTGTTACAATAACGGAGTGAATTTCCTTAGAACTTATCTTTCCCTTAAATTACCTTCGAGGTTGTTTTCAGTCTATGCTAATACTTGGCTGTGTATTAGGAAAAAATGCTTGCTTTAAAGTTTAAATTGTGAATGTTATGATAAGGGGAAATACCAATATAGAAAAGATAATATATTCTAAATGGAATTTTAGAGAGTTTTCAATAATTGATTTAAAACCCATACATCAGCTTATATTAGATTTAAACAATTGATTACAAATCCATTTTAAGTGAAAGCACTATATATGTCTATTATCGTATTTTATTCTCTAGGGTACATATACTATTTTCCTGCCATATGAATCAGCTTCATTCTAGGACAATGCTCTGTAAAAAACAAACACAAAATCTAAATTTCGATGGCTTGTAAGAAACAACATTTTTTTCTTATTCCAGACTCTCTTTCGATCTTTTGTATTGGCTTTAGCTCCACGTATGAATCTCTCTTTTTGAGAACATAGTCTATTTGAAGCATGAGTTTCTACTGTCAAAGGAAGGAAGAGCCAGAGAAGTGAAAAAACACATCATGATGCTTAAATTCCTGTCTCAGAACTGACACACTGTTATATTTGTTCTTGTTCTATTGGGCAAGGCAAGTCGTACGATGAAGTCTACATCTGTGAGGTGGAATTACACCTACGTGATCCATGGCATGCAGGGAGAGGGAAGAATGAATCTTGAGCAAATAATGCAATTTGCCAATTTGCCCACAAACTTTTAATGCAATTAAATGTATAGTTAGTAAATATAGTAATTGTCTGCATTGACTCTTGTTTTGTAATAAGTCCTTAAGACTATGCTTGATGCATTATACAATACCTCATGAACACAAAACTCAGAGTTTGTTACTATGATTATTTCCATTTTGCAGACTTAAAAGCTGAGGCCTGGTGTTGCTTACGAGATATTAAATGCTGGCTAGTACATGATCAAGTCAAGCAACTTAGGCCCAGTACCCATATGGGTTAGTTTGAATTACTCAAAAAGCTCACTCAAATTTAAGTACGAGTGCAGGTAGTTCATTTGGAAAGTGATCCCTGGTAGCATAAGGGAAGGACATGGGAAATGAGCCAAGGAAGGGAAAATAGACAATAGTGGTGTTACTCTGGGCCATTTTGAGTTCAATATTCCAGGTACTCCTTGAGGAGCCTTCACGAATGTGCCCAACACTTGTTCCACTGGGCTTTTTAATCCATCGATTTCTCTCCCTCATTTACTGAGGATTGTACCTAGGGAAATTAAATCTCTGTCACTTCTTGGCTGCCCCACAGATGGGCTTACCACATTCCCCTAGATCTGGAAAAAGCCTTCTTGCAAAGAAGTAGAAATGTGGACGCTTTAGGTGGGAAATCTTCAGCATCACAGAATCTGTGCACAGTTATGGGTACACTCAGTGTTGGGCCAGGGAAATGAAGCACGAGGCATTAACTCTATCTACCATTTTCTTAATCTTTACTTCATAGTGCAAGTTTAGCAAATATATCTTGTGATCTAAATACTTATTTATAATACACCAAAAAAAGGACTCTGTGTTTGAGCCTTTGTCTGTTTATAAAGCATCTCATTGACATAGACCTTTGGAAGTGACTGTTGTGCACTTTGGCTGATTGTTTTACTTTTTATTTGAAAAGGGCTATTTTACAATCCAATAAAGTAAGTGTGTACACACACACACACAAACCACAAAATAACGTGTTTTTAATTTTTTAGTAGAGAAAGTTAATACTTTAAAATTTTTTAAAGTTGTTATTCATTTTTGAGAGAGACAGAGTGCCAGCAGGGATGGGGCAGAGAGAGAGGGAGACACAGAATCCAAAGCAGGCTCCAGGCTCTGAGCCGTCAGCACAGAGCCTGACATGGGACTCGAACCCGCAACTGTGAGATTATGACCTGAGCCAAACTTGGATGCTTAACTGACTAAGCCACCCAGGTGCCCCAAGAAAGTTAATATTTTAAAAGTCAAATTGACTATACTGAGGTATGGAAACAGGTATCTGGTTAGTGTGTATACCAGGATCCAAGTGTTTAATTTCACCTCCAAATTATATCAGAGACATTGGGATCTTATTTTTATTGATTCTACCATAATTAATCCAGTGTTATTATTTTTTTACAAACATAAGTTACCTTTTTCCACAAAAATAAGTAGTGACACACTACTAACGTATATTTCAGGTGTGCATACTAATTAATAGTAACTTATTTTTACCGATAACAAGTTTACGCCCACACAGTCATGTTCAAACAAGATGAGATATTTGAAATCACTTTATAAATTATAATGCATGTCAGAAATATTCATTGTTCACCACAACCCAGAAATTGTACTACTAGGTACTTACACAAGGGATACAGATATGCTGTTTTGAAAGGACACTTGCACCCCAATGTTTATAGCAGCACTATCTACAATAGCCAAAGTATGGGAAGAGCCCACATGTCCATCAATGGACAAATGGATAAAAGAGATGTGGTATATATGCACAATAGGGTATTACTTGGCAGTCAAAAAGAATGAAATCTTGCCATTTTCAACTACGTGGATGGAACTGGAGGATGTTATGCTAAGTGCAATTAGTCAGAGAAAGACAAATATCATACGACTTCACTCATGAGGATGTGAAGACACAGAACAGATGAACACAAGGGAAGGGAAGCAAAAATAATATAAAAACAGGGAGGGGGACAAAACCTAAGACACCCTTAAATATGGAGAACAAAGGGTTATTGGAGGGGTTTTGGGAGGGGGAATGGGCTAAATGGGTAAGGGGCATTAAGGAATCTACTCCTGAAATCATTGTTGCACTATATGCTAACTAATTTGTATGTAAATAAAAAAAAATAAAACTAAAATTAAAACAGAAGAAAGAAATAAAGAAAAATTAAAATTAAAAAATCAAAAAAAGAAATATTCATTGTTCTCATTGCTAAACACAGATTTCATTTTTCTGGGCATGAAGAGATATAATTTGTACTAATACCATTTCATATTTTTTTTCTTGAGCTTTCAAATCAAGAGGAGTCTACTTGCTATAAATTTATAAATAATATTTAAAAAATCTTACCAATTGTTAATATGAATGCCACCTGGAAATTGTGTGTCTTGTACAAGATAATGCAATTTATACAGATGGCCCATAAGAAGTAGTGGTATATCTACAAAAATGGTTTATCGGTTTTCTTGGGGCCCCTGCATGGATCAGTTGGTTAAACATCCGACTCTTCATTTGGGCTCAGGTGACAATCCTGGGGTCTTGGGATCCAGTCCTGTGTTGGGGAGAAGTGGAGCTGAGGTGTGAACCCAGTCTATTTGATGCTAGAAGGGCTGTATTTAATCACTGACCAATGCTGTATCTGATACATATTCTTAGCATGGAATTTGAAAGGAACAATAACGAACCATTCGTACCATACGCTATATGGCACTCTGTTTTCTAAGTCATGCTACCTCCTACCTTTTCATACACTCTTGGAGTTCTGATTTGTCTTCCATTTTAATGATACATCTTCCTCAGTGGTATGGTGCTCTATTTCATGATAACTTCTGTAACCATACAAAAACAATATTTCTACAATTCTTGCATTGTGTTTTTCATACATTTGGTGTTACTGATTATTTGTATGAACATACAATTGTGTGATTATATAAGGTTCTAGTCATAATGCTGATTTGTTAATATAGCATAAATTCTATGATTAAGTGGCAGGGGATGGGAGGGAACTTTTATCCAATATGAGCCGACACAGCTGTTCAAATTGTTTTCTGGGTCCATCACCTCCCCACAATAAAGAGCAATTGACCTATATGAGAAAGAAGCAGCATTTGCAGGGGAGGCAAAGGGTCAGACAGGTCATCCATAGCATTTTACATTGTGGTAAGAGTCACGACAGTCATGCAAGATAAAGTGAAGGGCAATTTCACCATATTCCAGAGTGTAATTTACCCAGAAAAATCAAGGGAGATTTTTTTGCAAGAAATATTATCTATTCCTATTTTGTATTCCATATAGTGATGAAAACAAATACTTGAGACCCAAGGACAAATTTTGGGAGAAGATACTGAAAAGTGATTTTATACAGAGCGGGTGCTCAGTGCATATTTTTGGAAATGAATTGATGATTAAGACAAAGGTTTATAGTTAACAGAGCAGTTTAAGCAATATGGTGAAGTGCAGGGAAAACACGTTGGCCTGGGACTTCGTAGATTTGTGGTTTAATTATGGTATTGATTAATCATTTGATTTATTCAACCAGTTCTTATTACGTATCTGTTTCTGCCTGAATACACCGTATTGGGTGTCAGGAGTTACGAAGACATAGTAGTCCTACTGTCTAAGTGCGTTTACATACAGAAGTAATAGGTGGTATGTGGGCTCCATTATAGAAGAGAGTAAAATATTTGTATGTATATGTATGTACACACACGTGCATGATAATAATAGAGTTTAACAAATGCTGCAGTGTTTGTGTGTATCAGGAGAATTGATGAGTTCTTCCATAGACAGAAGGGTGATTGTGAAAAGTTTCACATTTGAACCTGATCTTAAGGCTGAGAGTTTTCAGGGACGCCTGGGTGGCTCAGTTGGTTAAGTATCCTACCTCAGCTCAGTTCATGATCCCACGGCCCATGAGTTCGAGCCCCACGTTGGGCTCTTGGGTTCTGTGCTGACAGCTCAGAGCCTGGAGCCTGCTTCCGATTCTGTATCTTTGTCTCTGCTTTTCTCTCTCTCCCCCCCGCCCACCAAAAAAACCAAATAAACATTAAAAAAAGAGTTTTCAAGTCACATTCCCGGGACTCCATAAGCAAAGGACTCAAGTAAGAAAGTGTGTAGCTTGTTCATCGAGACTTTTGGTTTGTGCGACTAGCGTAGACCTGGTAGGTATGTGGGAGTATCTGTGAGTGCCGATAGGCATGATGGATATTAACTTTATAAAAGTATTTGGAGTCAAACTATAAGGGCCCTTATTTGCCCTTCTGAATAATCTGGCCTTTAACCTTAGGACAAGCATTTCTAAAACTTAAATAATGACTCAAGAGTTACTTATTTGGTTCCTAGATAGATGATGAAGCCATTCATTGACAGGAAGAGTAGGATAATGTGACTTTATTTGGGAAGATGAATGATATTGCTAAGGTACCTACAGGACATCTAAGTGGAGGTATTAACTTGAGTCAGCTCTGTCAGTGTCAAACTCAGGACATTAATCGAGATGAAAAATACAGATTTAGATATCAGTGTCATCAGTATCAATGTGGTGGTTGAGGTGAGGTAAGAAGTCACTTTGTTTAGGGAGAATAAATGTAATAGACCAAGATAAGAAGAGATGAAGAATAGATAGGACCCTGGGGGAATGCCAGCATTTCAAGGGTGAATGGCAGAGAAGTCAGTGAAATGGATTAGGGGATTGCTCTTGTGTTGGGAGGAGAACCAAAGACCGTGATATTTCAGAAGATCAGAAAGCTTGTGCACTCTTTCTAGTAACATCATTCATTCTAGGGGCTTCACTTACCACATGCCAATTGGCTTGAATCTCCCAAATCTTTACCTTCAGCTCAGATTTCTCTCTTGCACTTGAGGCTCTTAAATTCAGTGGCCTGCTGTATGTATCTTTCTTTTTGTCTCAAACATCCAAAAGGCACTATTTCCCAATTCTTCCTGGGACTTCAGAATTCCAGTTTCAGTAGTATCATTGTCTGTAACTCTCCCAAATCCCCTACCTCCACCTATAATTAATAACTAGTTCTTATCAGTAATACCTATTGAACATATTTTGCCTGCATTTACCTTTCTCCAGTCCCACTGCAATTCACCAGTACAGGGCCTGGATTATAATGATAATTGTATGGACTATAATTATATGGATTCTTACATGGATTAGAATTATAATCAGCTAGTTGGTCTTCTTGTTTCCAGTCTTAACACTCCCAATATATTTTCCATAATGTGAAATTCATTTTTAAAACACAAACCAGTGGTACCTGGCTGGCTCAGCCAGTCGAGCATGTGACTTTTGATCTTCGGGCTGTCAATTCAAACCCCATAGTGGGTGTAGAGATTACTCAAAATCTTTAAAAAAAAAAAAAAAAAAAAAAAAAAAAAAAATATATATATATATATATATATATATATATAAATAATATTGTCATTTCCATACTTGAATTTCCTTTGGTTTCTGTCTTCTGGCTAAAATTTAAGTCTCTTCCTAATTTGGCTAATAATTAGTTTTCTTTTTTCTAAAGTCATCTTGGCCACGTTTGTCCTTCTCCTCATCCTTCTCTTGTTCCATGAACAGACCATACTCCTCTCACATCCTGATAGCTGTGCCTGATCTTTTTATTATCTGGGGTTCTTTTTACCTTTTATATTTGTATATTCTTAATTAACTTTCAGAACGCAGCTCACACTTCATTAAGGAAGCATTGGATTTGTCAAGTTAGGTTGCTTTCTGTATACTTTTTTTCTTTCTTGAGAGAAAGAGACATAGGCAGTATGAGCAGGGGAGGGGCAGAGAGAGAGGGAGACAGAGAATCCCAAGCAGACTCCGCACTACCAGTGTGGAGCCCGACCTGGGTCTCAAACTCCAGAAACCATGAGATTGTGACCTGAGCCAAAACCAACAGTTGGACGCTTAACAGACTGAGCCACCCAGGCACCTCTCTATATACTTTTGACGAAACCCTGTATTTTCTTTATCAGAGAACTTACCCATGTATCTGCAATCTATTTGTTTTGTGTGTGTCTGTTTCTCTCACTGTGCTGTAAAGGCAAAAGGGTCGGAACCTTATCTTTTATACCCTTGTATTTATGTCACCTTGTAGGTATCAGTATATGTCACTTGTCCTACTACCCTTCAAGAGGAAATGTTATGCAATAGTTTGCTATTGGTGCTCTCAAAATTACCATGCATTTAGCAATTTAAAATCATACCTATTTATTATCTGAAAGTGCTTCAGATCTGAAGTCTGAAATTGACCTCACTGCACTAAACTTAAGGGCCATCAGTGTTCTGTGCCTTCTGGAGACTTCAGGGAAGAATCCATTTCCTATCTTTTCCTTTTGCAGAGGCTGCCCGCAGTCTTGGGCTCATGGCCTTCTTCAGTCCTCAAAACCAACAACTTTGGCCCAAGTTCTTCTCATACTTCCTTCTCTCTCTGGTCCTCCCTTGTAGGCTGCCCTTAATTACCCAATATAGGCACCCTATCCAAAATTACCTGATTGCCAAATCTAATTCCATCTGCAACCTTAATTCTCCTTGCTGTAACGAAGAGTTTTAAAATACTTCAGCTCATTTTATTTATTTATTTTTTTAATATATGAAATTTATTGTCAAATTGGTTTCCATACAACACCCAGTGCTCATCCCAAAAGGTGCCCTCCTCAGTACCCATCACCCACCCTCCCCTCCCTCCCACCCCCCCATCAACCCTCAGTTCGTTCTCAGTTTTTAACAGTCTCTTATGCTTTGGCTCTCTCCCACTCTAACCTCTTTTTTTTTTTTCCTTCCCCTCCCCCATGGGTTTCTTCAGCTCATTTTAAAAACAAATGAGTTTTAACAAAACTTCTTCAGAGATTTTGGGGAGTGGGACATGAACCTCTTAAGGGAGGACCATTTTTTCTGTATACCACAGGTTAATAGAATTAATATCTGCAAAGAACAAAAGAAGAGGTCTGAAAAGTAAATTTGGTTTTCATTAACTTAAAACACCTTTATTGAGCACTGACTGTGTAACACATTCTGTGCTAAGTGCTGGGAATACAGTTACATTGTATATAGTCGCTGTCTTGGAAATCAGAAAGGATATAGGTGATATTATTAACAACTCGTGTAGGGTGATGAGCAGTGAAAACTGCATTACATTGACTGTAGTGTGAGTGGGAAATACGGAAACCTTTTTGACACTTACTGGTTTTCTCTTCTTTGTGTAGTAATTTAATTATTTTGGACCTCCTCATTATAAAATGACCACAAATGTCACCTTTGGCCCTAGCATTCTGTAATCCTATGATCAAAAGCTATTACTCAGATTTAATGGAAAGCATTTTTCATGCCATTCTCATTCTACTGTCTTCCACTTTGCGTTGCCATTTTGTGGTATTAATAACGTGGTAAATCCATTTTCTAAATATGTCCTGAGTTTTGGGCCTTCCTTCATAATGTTCCACAGTATCATGTAACCTTATCTAATGTTTACCATTAATCTTCCACATTTCTCATTTCCCTGTTTCTCATTTTTCGTGGAAGCAGAGAATAGAGACCATAATACCTCTTCCATGTAACTTAATTGTCCTCTATTTAAAGTGAAATAAACTCATATCCCTTTGTATTTCTTCACCATATGTATTTCTAAACTGTTAACAACTCCAATATGCCCTTCTAGTTCTAAACTTGTATTTTCTGGGTCATGTAAGTGATGAGGATTTTCAGTTAACATACTAATACCCCAAAGAAATATTATTTTAAAAAATGTATTTCTGGCACAGGTTATGATTAACTTCCCTGTGTAATGAGGATAATTTGTGGTATGTATGTAACTGAGTTGTTTGCTGTTTTGGTTTTTAAGTGCTTCTGCTCACATTGTCTTATCTGATCCCATGATCTCCCTCCCTCCTTCCTTTATAATTTCATCCCATGCTCTTCCCTTCTTCAGAGTTCAGAGTGCGACAAAATGGAGTTAAATATAATGAAGAGCATGCCTTTTTTTGAGTATAGTTGACACGCGTTATTCCATTAGTTTCAGGTGTACATTGTAGTAATTTGACAAGTTTATACATTGTGCTATGTTGACCACAAGTGTAGCTACCGTCTGTCCAGTTACATGACTAGTATGATATCATTGACTCTATTCCTCAAGCTCTGTTTTTTATTCCTGTGGCTTACTTATTCTATAACTGTAGGCTTGTATCCCCTGCTCCCCTCCACCCATTTTGCCCAGCCTCCTCCCCTCTGGCAGCCATCAGTTTGTTTTCTGTATTTACAGTTTTCATTCTGCTTTTTGTTTGTTCATTTTTTTAGGTAACATTTATGAGTAGAATCATAGGGTATTTGTCTTTCTTAGTCTGACTGACTTCACTAGGTATAATATCATCCAGGTCCATGCATGTTGTTTCAGATGGCACTATTTCATCCTTCTTATGGGTATGTAATATTCCACTGCATATATATACCACATTTCCAGCATCCGTTTGTCTTTTGATGGACATTGATGCTGCTTCCATGTCTTAGCTATCGTAAATGATGCTACAATAAACATAGAGGTGCATATATCTTTTCAAGTTAGTATTTGTTTTCCCTGGGTACATGCCCAGTAATGGAATTGTTGGATTGTATGGTATTTCTTTTTTTTAATTTTTGAGGAACGTACATAGTGTTTTTCCACAGTAGCTGTACGAATTTACGTTCCTACCAACAGTGCACAAGGGTTCCTTTTCTCCACATCCTCGCCAATACTTGTTTCTTGTCATCTTGATTTTAGCCATTCTAATAGTCATGAGGTGATAGCTCATTGTGGTTGTTGTTTTTAAGTTTATTTATTTATTTTGAGAGAGCATAAGCAGGTGAGGGGCAGAGAAAAGGGGGGACAGAATCCCAAGCAGGCTCTGCACCCTAAGTGCAGAGCCTGACGTGGGGCTTAAACCCATGAACCATGAGGTAGTGACCTGGGCTGAGTTTCAACCAACTGAGCCACCCAGATGCCCCTCTCATTGTGGTTTTGGTTTGCATTTCTCTGATGATGAGTGAAACCACCAGCAAAATAAAATGACAACCTACTGAATGGGAAAAGGTACTTGCAAATGACATCTGTGATAAGGGGTTAATATCCAAAATATATAAAGAATTCATGCCACTCAACACCAAAAAGCCCAGATCAATCCAATTAAAAAAAGGGTAGAGGATCTGAGTAGACATTTTTTCCAAAGAAGACATGCACATAGTCAACAGACATATGAAAAGATGCTCAGCATCACTAATCAAAAGAGCATGCCCTTTTAGTGTCTTCTCTTTCTGCTTTTGCCCTTGCGTTCTCCTTCTAAAGATTCGTCTTTACCTATGAAACTTTTTTCTTTTCCTTTTATTATTATTTTTTTTTTTTGCTCATTCAGCTAGATTCAACCTAGCTATCAACTTCTAGAAAATGTCTTCCCTAACATTCATATGGCTGCATATCCCTTTCTCTCTGTGTTTCTTTAATATCCTTTGAATATATGTATCGTTGTTTATATAAAATGCTTAATATTTATGTAACATTTGTCTGTATTCTACGAGGTTGTGGACTTTGGTAAAAACTGAGTTCTCTTTATCTTCTCAGAAACCGCTACAATGACCAACAGATGCTAAGTATTCTTTAAGTAATTAGTTTTGGTAAATATTCTATAAATTCCTACATAAATAAATGATTTCATTATATCTGAAAATCAGCTCTCTGAGTTAAAAGGCAGTTAATACCTTTATTTCACAGATAAAAGAGACTGAGGTCTGGCATCTCTAAGGCCGCCATTCTCGTAAGTCCTGCACTGGGACTAGAAGCCACTTCCCCTGATTTAATGTTCTCTCACTTTGCAAACTTTATTTTTGTGCAGTAACTCTTGTGAATCATGAATCTTGCAATTTAATTATCTCACATTTATAGGCGACTGAGGGTCTCAAGAATATAAAAGTTAATAATAGGGCAAAAGGTCATTGCAGTAATCTTAGAAAATATGAAGAACCAGATTTATTGGGTAAAAAACAACTTTATTAGAAAGGGTTAATTAATTCTGAGATGAAATACAATTTTTATGTCATGGTAGAAAGCTAATTTTATATGAGTTTTCCCTATAGAGAGAAGAAAATAAAATGTTGGTCACTTTTTGCAATTTATGAAGCAGTAGTTCTTCACTCCTTGACACCTCCAGGGAACAGTTTTCAACTAAATTGTTCTGACAAAGATTTTGTTCTTTGCCTTTCACATTAATATACTCAGGCATATTTTCATTAGTAAAAGAAAACCAGTTTAAAAAAAAACCCTAGAGAAAACAAAATAGAATATGTGCTTCTTGAAATGACTAAACGGCAGTATATAATTACTTCCTAGTAAAACAAATATCATTCTTTTCTCATCCTCTTTGTTGTTGATTTCACATTCATATCTTACTCTAGACTGTGTCTATAATTACATATATGTTTTAAGTACCAAAATAATCTCTAAGATCTATAGCAATTTATCTTATATGTATGTTTATGTATATCAACTTCAGATTAACTATGGATATGTAACTGTGCTTAAAATGATCAACTTCAAAATTTTTTTTTAAGTTTATTTATTTTTGAGAGAGAGAGAAAGCAGAAGCAGAGGAGTCGAGAGAGACAGAGACCGAAGATTCAAAACACCCTCTGCACTGATAGCCCTAAATCGGCACTCGAACTCATGAACCATGAGATCATGACCTGAGCAGAAATCAGACACTTAAAACAATTGAGCCACCCAGGCACCCCTGAAATGATCAACTTTTAAGTTATATGAGAAATACCAATGGAAATGGATAGATTTAAATATATAAAAGTAGGGGCGCCTGGGTGGCTCATTCGGTTAAGCGTCCAACTTCAGCTCAGGTCACGATCTCTCGGTCCGCGAGTTCGAGCCCCGCGTCAGGCTCTGGGCTGATGGCTCAGAGCTTGAAGCCTGCTTCCGATTCTGTGTCTCCCTCTCTCTCTGCTCCCCCCCCCCCCCCCCCGTTCATGCTCTGTCTCTCTCTGTCTCAAAAATAAATAAACGTTAAAAAAATTAAAAAAAAATATATAAAGGTATAAATTTTTGGCGTAATAAAAATGAAATGAAAATGAAAAGAAATATGGCCACTTGGGAATATATATTCATTCACTGACTGAGAGTAAGTAGCTTAATTTATGACTGTGATTCTTAACTTGGGATTCATGATAATAGGAATCTTCTGCAGGGAGGTCAGTGGACCCTATGAAACTGTATGTAAATATGTCTGTATAGGCATTTTTTAATGTAGAGAATGAATATTATTTTTATCAGGTAGTCAAATGGACTCCACAACTTGAAATGTTTAAGAACTACTGATTTATTAGCTCATTCCAGTTCATTTTAAAATATCAAGTGCTCAATAGATTCATGAGGAGAGGATATAAACAAATATTTTGATAAATGTAGAAACATGTAGAAGAAGTTTCCAAAACATGTCCTACTAAATTAGGTTCTCATTAACGTGAGCATCAACTATCTCCTTATATCTAAAGAAGTAGCAGTTGCTTTAAAAATAAAAGTACCAAAGCGTCTATCAGCAGCAAAACCTCATTCTTTCTAGTACCACTAAAAATTGGTATGACCACTGGTAAGGTAATATGACAATATTTAGTAAAAGCCATAAAAGTTTTTTTTAAAATATTGATCCATTAATTATTCTGGGGCAATTATATACCAGAAAATGAAAGAGAAAACATGAAGATGTTCATTGTGGTGGAATCTCTAATAGCAAACAAAAGGAAATGGCAGCCCATATGATATTTATGATAAAATAAGTTTAAAAAGGCAGAATATTATTGTGACAATGTAAAATATATATTTATGGGGATTGTAATATGTAGACACATAACCTTAGGGTGATAATTTAGTATCAATTTTAATATTAATTTTAATATTGGGGCACCTCGGTAGCTCATTCAGCTAAGCGTCCAACTCTTGATTTTGGCTCAGTTCATGATCTCATGGTTCCTGAGTTCAAGCCCCCATCGAGCTATGTGCTGGCAGCATGGAGCCTGATTGGCATTGTCTCTCTCCCTCTCTCTCTGCCCCTCCCCCACCCACGTTCTCTCTCCCTCTCTCTCTTGCAAAATAAACTTTTAAAAGATATTAATTTTAGCGTTAATTAATTTACTTATCTTCAAAATGTTTCCATAATATTAATCTATGGCAAAACTTGAGCACTAAATATCAATTAGTAAGTACAGGAGCCTTATTATTTAAAATATTAACAAACAGATCATCTAACATCTTAAGGAAGGTTCATAGTTCAAATCTGGATAAATCCATGTAGACGTGCAGGTTGTAGACTATAAAATTCCAGGATGTCATTCACATAGATTACAGCATACATGGAATTCCTTGGATTGTTTAAAATAGAGGCTCTGAAATCATGGTTATTTTGTATTTGTGTTAATACGTTCAACTTTTGTGACTTCGATTATCTTATGGCACTCCATATTATCTATGCAAATATAATGCGGAGTTGTTGATGTGAAAAGCCATGGACTTTGATTCAAATCATCTGTATCAGGTTCATGTCTGTGATTTACTGGCTTTATTCCTTCTGAGCTTGAATTTTTTACTGTATAAAATGGCAAATTTCATATGGATTGAGATGACATATATAAAACAGCTCTATGAACAATAAGATACTAATAAATGTTATATACTTTATAATAAAATCAGTCATAATTCACTAATAGCATATTTTTCTTGTATTAAAAACGAAGTAAACAAGACCTGGTGAAGATGTTTATATGACGAAGTTCGCCTTTAGTGCTGTTTACACAGGAGATGCATACTCTTTTGCACATAATATCAAGGTTTCCCTCCTGCCTTCAAGGCCTATCTACAAATCACTCTTTGTACATATAATTGAAATCAATAAAAATATTGCTTTACTACCTACTTTTCAGTGAAAAGTACATGGAATAGATCTCTTCAAATGTCTTCCTATTCAGCTTCTGATGAAGGTGGTTGGGCTTGTTTTAAAACCCTAAAACGTGTGCCTTCAAATGACTCCTTTACTCTCCTGTGTCTGACAGGATTTACACGCACATAGAAGAAAAAATAGGTGGCATTGCAAGTGAAGCCATTAACTTTTAGGAAAATGGGTATATGCCGTTGAGACATAGATGTACTCACAGGTCTTCCTGCAGCAAGTCCATGAAAATGGTGAAAAGTTTGACCATTTGAAATGTTCTGTTAATTTATTTTCTTATTATCAGAAGGGTAGTACTGAATTTAGGGAAGTATATTCACAAGAGGCTAGATTAGTTTCAGAAACTCTTACTATTTTTATTTATCCACACTTGTCAACAAAGAAAAAACTTCCATACTGTAACCGTGATTTATCATGCACTGTATAGTTAATGCTGGTATCTGGCCCAATGCATAGTAGTTTGTGCGACTAACGAAAATAAGAAAAAAGGATTTTGTGATGCTAACTAAAATTTTGTCATCCCGGAAAACAGTTTTAGGTTTATTATTCATCCACTGTTATGTCATATCACTTAAGAGTATCCACTTATAGATTAATAATGTGCTTTAAAGATAAACAGATGTTCTTAGTACATGGATACGTTTGTCATAGGACAGTTGTTCTTTACAATAGACCATCTTTTTTAGGGAGAAGTAGTGGAGATTTACTGTTGAAAAAGAATATGCCAGCAAATGAGGTTATTTTGTTAGGGCATTTCAATAACGGTTCTTTTGACCCAATGTAAATAAAATGTAAAACCTCTCCATTTTAAATCTCTCTCAGATGTACTGATTTATTAAACACTAATTAACATGATTGCATTTCCAGTAATTTAAAGGTAGGCTTTGGCTTTAGAAAAGGATTTCAGTAAATCAAGATTGATTATTTTTCTGTCCATTTAACTCCATACTAATTTCCAACCTGAAGAAAAAGACATAATTTTTAGAAGCCCGAGTTCTGTGAAGCTGTTTCTTAATAATTTTCCACCGTAATCTCTTGGTATAGGAAGCCCTTGGAGATTTTTCCTTTGAGTATTTATATGTAATCCACCAAGGATATCATTTGCATTTTGATTTGAAATTTCCTGACTTTTGGATGCAAAGAGGTAGTGGAAATTTTGGAGTTGTGAGATACCCCCTCCTCTAAAGCATTTGCATGTTTATCAAACGTTTGCTGAGATCTTGGTTTGTGCAGACAGTGCCAGTTTCTGGGATGCAAAACCATGCTCCTGTAAGGGGAGGGGCTATGCCAGGGGCCCATTTTAGAGTGTGGAGGTATTACAAAAGAGGGGAAAATCATTTCTCTGTGGACTGGGGATGGGGGTGAGGGTGTAAGAGGAAAAGCACCGGAATAGTTTTTCAGAAGAGATAACAGATAATGGGTTCTTCTGATAATACTAGAGTATTGACTGACCATAGGATAATAAGTAGTATCTGCTTGGGCGCCTGGGTGGCTCAGTAGGTTGGGCGACCGACTCTGTCTCAGGTCGTGATCTCACAGCTCCTGAGTTTGAGACCTGAATTGGGCTCTTTGCTGACAACTCAGAGCCTGGAGCCTGCTTCAGATTCTGTGTCTCCCTCTCTCTCTGCCCCTAACCCACTCGCATTCTGTCTCTGTCTCTGTCTCTCTCAAAAATAAGTAAACATTAAAAAAAATAGTATCTGCTTTATTCAGATGAGACTACTTTTCTGTAATGCCTTTATATAATTTTGGAATGAGTATAGATTTGACCATATCCATTATTTTTCACATCTCATTTTAGTTTGGATGCCTAATACCAACATCACTTCTGTTTAACTTCATTATCAATGAATTTAATCCCAACTATAAAATAACACTAATGCATAATAACTGAGAGTTATTTGGGTTGTGAAATATCATATTCAGAATTCTTAACTCTTAATCTTTTTAAAATTTTACATTACAGATGAAAGAGAAGATGTTCAAAAGAAAACATTCACAAAATGGATAAATGCACAGTTTTCTAAGGTAAGGATATTTTGTTACTTCTCTTTTAAGATAGAATGTAAGTGATTGAATTTTCAAAATGAACTCTACCTGTGTAAATTTAAATGTCCATATTGTTTTTATCATAGTGTCATTTTGCTTTAGCTGTGCAAATGTGGGAATATTATGTTGACTTTTAATTAAGGAAAAAGCTGCAGAATATATGGTAAAGAGAAATCATTTAATTAGAGAAAATGTGTCTTTGAATCTTAATGATAATGTGAGTTTCTTTAATTACATCAGTCATCGAAGAATCATAACAGCAGTCTTCCGCCAAGTAGTTGGTATATGTCACACATTAGCAGAAGATCTGAGGGACTTTTACTGTCTGGAAGTGATCATTTTTTTGTCCCTTTTGGTCTTTACCAGCTCATGAAAAACTCGTATAACTGCCTTGAATCTGTTTGGCCCTGTCACGTAGGGCATGTGTCAAATAATTTAAGATAAGAAGATTCTCCTCTTTTTCTGCAGGCATCAACCCATGCTCTTCATAAAATTTATTTTGCAAATGCAACTTAATTTATAATCCATAGATGGCACAACTCCAGATAGTTATGTGTGAACACAAAGTAAAATGTTCTTACCTTGAAAACTAGCAGTAAGAGTACCATGTAAGGAGGTTTATGTACATTTTGAGGTTAGAAAGACTTGGATTTGTATTTAATAACTCTGTATTTAGGCAAATCTAATGCCTTGTGAATCATTTTTCCATCATGTATATGAATATACATATATATTGTCTACCGAACACATCAACTCCTAATAATGGAGATAGAAAGGTAATAAAATATGGTCCCCATATTCAAGCTTCAGGAGAAGTAAAATAGCTAATAATGGTTATTTTGCATGTGATAAGGAGGATTAACAGGGTCAAGATAGGTGAAAATTCTGACCACAATGCCTTACGGGCTGAATATATGTGAATCACTCTCTTCATGGTTCTTTTTTTATAATAAGTCTTGGGAATGGATCCAGAACAGTCTACTGGGAGAGGCAATATAAAAAGTGTTCCCATTAGTATTACAAAAGGCTTTCAAGTATCATCCATTGTTAGTGATACTTTGTGGCAGAATTTTTGCCAGGTAATCTTCAGTATTTTAGCAAGAAGTAAAGTTACTGAATTTTAAATATGCAAATTTCATTTACATTTACTTCATTAACAAGTAATAAGTTGTTAATACAGAACTTTACATAATAAACATAAAACAGGAACACGTATTTTAGAAATCTAAACTTTTTTGGAACTAAGTAGGTACAAGTAATAAAAAAAAGTTGTAACAACACTAATGAAGAAGAATAAATGAAAGCTAAACTCAGAAATATGTAGGATAGGAATTCCTAATTCCCATAATATATACCAGATGGATGTATATGGTGTATATATGTGTGTGTGTGTATGTGTATATATATATATATATATATATATATATATATATATATATATGTATGTATATGGATGTTTATTGCTATATCTACTCGTCTCATTAAAATTTTCTAATTTTGGAATTTTGAAACAGGCAATGGATAAAAGTTTTCAAACAAATATACAGACAAATCAGAATCATAAAGAGATTTTTTGAAATAATAAATGTGACATAATACTATGAACCTTCTAATTAAACCAATGAGTTGTTTTAATAAGGTGTGTAAATATAACCAAGACAAACACTGTGAATTCTCATTCCCACAGACCTACCTAGATCATTACTCTCTATACATTGGTATTTCAGGTATCATTTACCACAAATCACATTCTACTATACAAACCATAGCTTGATATGCTGCCTTCTATAAATACTTTGTTGGCACTGCCTTAGAGCAATTTTTCCCTACCCTTATGAGGGCCTATATTTTAAAGGCTGTGAAATAATTACATGTATGAGTGCATTGAGTGTTTTGTCCAAAGTATCCCCACCTCCAAATTCAACTTCTGCTTGTTCCATTTATTTTCTAAATGTTCTCCCTCAACCTATTACAGTTGGATCAGGAGAGTCACCAAAGTTTCATATTTGGGAAAATATACTAGGTATCAGGAATATAAATATTTACAAAGACGAAAGGTATTTAGAGATAAAATTTATATATGTGTGTGTTGTATTTTCATTTAGAAAATCTGAAGATACATTTTCCATGTTACCTGATTTTTTCTTGTCAAGACTTCAAGTAATGACTAAGCTTTTGTAGTGAGAATTATGAGAAAGCTAATTGAGTCAGTTTATACCAATTGATGATACCAAAAGATCAACATAACTGAGATATGTCTACTGACACATATTTTTACTACGTGGCATTCACCAGAATTCCAGGCCTGTATGAGACACAAGATTCGTTTAAATTCAATCTGCAGATCTCATGGAACCTACGCATTTGGGAGATACTGGATAATTACTAAATGGAGTAGCCCTGAGTGGGCTGTACCGGTGAGAGAGTGGTGAACCCAGTACTCTGGGCTAGAATGAATCTAGAAACCTGTATGAATAAAGCTCTACTGACTGAGAGACTCTATAGAAAAGATCCTCAAAGAGCAAACCACTCGAGACCGAGAAAATTGGATGCCACTGAATGCAGGAATATATACTTTCTTTGTAACCCCAATGATCTGAACCAGTGCACTAAATAAATATAATAAATGCAATTTTGACAGTAGTACAAAATTTAAGTATGTGCTAAGTTTAAGGAAAGAGGAGCAATTCTGACAGAGAACAATGTATTGAAGAAGACTTTAAAAGAGAGAAAAAGCAGTGAAAAATTATTATCTGTCTGTGTGGTAAATTAGACCAGAGAATACACATATAATAATAAAAATGAATACGATAAGTTACAGTGCTTAACAGTGAGGTTCACACACATTCATTTATATAATATTTGTAAAGTATTAAGAGACCACAAAGTAGTTCTCCATTATTTTATGAAGTTACATAAGGGATATTTAAGGGGGGAAAATGTGACTAAATAAAGCCTTATGGTGTTGTGTCATTTGAAGCCAAATGTACCTGTGTAGTAAATCCAACTAAGTTTTCACTTTTCCAGTACCATTTTAAAATAAACTCTATCTCTTCTTCAAAAGAAGTCATCTATTAACTTTCAATTCCAAAAATTTCTACTAGAATATGATTTATCACATCTATTCTATAAAGATAAGCAAACATTATAAATCTCCATGTAAACACAAAACCATTGCTACGTAAGAGTAATTCAAGGTGAATATTATATTCATGTAATTTGTAGATATTTTACAATCCTAAAAATGTTTACTGTTTACCGCAAATATGATTCACACAGTAGGAATCGCACAGGTTCATTCACACAAGCTTATTTAAGGAAAGTACACTTGAAATTATCACCCAAAATAGTTTTGTCATAAAACTTGTTTGATATTTGTGTTAGAGAAAAAGCAGTCTTTTCTGGGAAATATTTACTACTAAATCAACTGAAAGATTTAAACTACCTCCCAGTGAGTTGTATGATGGTTTTGATCCTACATTGGATTTAGTGATTATCTTTATTTCTATCCTCCAACTGCACTTTTCTGTCTGATTCTTCCCAAAGTAGTAGACGTCTTGATATTTTATTTAAATTAAGTAGAAATGTGTAATTAGTTTTGTCTGTGAACTTCCCAATGGCCTATGCTATGATGACACATTTATATCTTCATTGCCACAGCGTATATATCTATACCTAAAAAGCCAGATTTTACCCTCTGGGGATAATGATAATACAAGATATAATTAACTGGTATAACATACATTTCCCCCCAAATTTATCATTATTTATCTCCTAGCCAACATGATAAGCATGATGTCATGCAGATTAACGCTAAAATTGTGAGTCAGTCAAGTAGGCTTCTTTACACAGCTCTCTATCATGAGACTTAGGAAAAATTTCACTGTGTTGAATTTATTTCAGAAAGAAAGGTAAACATAGAATAAAAAAATGCTTTGAGTCTTATTTCCCTTATATGTCCATGTCTGCTTTCTAAGAAAACATATTAAAAGAGCTTCGTAAATACTAAAACATAAACAAAGAATATTGCCATTTTTGTTACTGTGTAGTATATTTTCTGAATTGAAGGATCATATATTTATGCAATTTTCCTGGATGGTTGCTCACTTCTTTCTTGAACACAATTTTGGCTACTTTCCTTGGACAGAACGGGGAGAGTACATTTATTTATGTTTTATTATCCTACTACACTCCGTATGCCAATCCATGCCCTCAACACACATATGCACATGAACATACATAGACTCACACTCAGTAAGCATTTTATATGTTTAAAAAGAATCAGTTTCATTATACAAAAAGAAACATAATGAGACATAGAAGCAAAACTTTGTTTTTTGAAATAGGTAGCAATATGTATACGTTTACTCTGTGTCAGTTCAAAACTGATATACAGCTAACAAATTTATATACAACTCCTACTCAAGGGGCCTGATATAACATAGGTGATAGAATAGAGGTATTGTATTCTAGAAGGATCACCATAGAAATAAACTCGCCACTCTGTCCCTGGCTTCCTGTTTGTCCCTACTATTTGGTATCTGAAAGAATTAGTTTACTAAATAAAATGAAGGGCAGTGAACTGTATCTCTGGATCATGATAAGCAGCTATTCGAGAGGAAAATTTTCCTTTACCCTGAAATGTTCTTTTGGCTGGTCTAAGAATTAAACTGATATGAGACAGATTAACAGGAGAAAACAACAACAACAACAACAACAACAAAGGTAAATTACATGCACACTTAAGACCAATGGTAACATGGAGATCCCCAAAAAAACGACCAAGGCCTGCAGCTTTTATACATTTTAGACAAAGGAGCTGACAGAATAAAGAAACCTATGTTTGGAAGCTTCGATTGATAAGGAATTTTAAATAGAATTTGTGCTGGGGTAGCAAATTAGTAAAAGTGACAAGGTTTATTTACATAGCCTCTGGTTTATATAGTTTCTTTAGCCCTTAATTCCCTGTCTCTGATGGTAAGAACGTCTCTTTACCTCCTGGCACAGAGAAGATAACTTGTACGTGAGACATTTATTTCCTGCTTTGAGAGGGACAAAGGAAAGTCAGAGTGTTCTTCTTGCCCTCTTTCTTAAGTAATTTTAATTCAAAGTAATAATATGCCACCATGGCATGTCTTAGGGAGACCTTCCCTGAGCCCTAACACAGCGCATACAATGCTTTGATAACACTTGAATTATTTGGTACAGTTGTTTGGGTGAGATGAATATTGGTATAGGAAACTATAGACCTCCTCATTTCTGAAATTGTGCAGATTAGAAACTTTGTTCCTGTATATCCTCATATTAATTACACTATTCAATAATATCTTTATGGTTGTTCTAGTGATATCATGAGATAAGTATTCACTGGGAGTGTAGGCAGCTTGCTTGAGGTAAATGGAAGCTGGAACCCAAGAAACTGGACTCTGAAATCCATGGTATTTTCCATATCTGTGAATGTTGTGACAATTATCCCATCTACCAAGTGCTCTGCTTTTCTTGGGACTCATCTCAGAATTGATAAGTTTGAGGACATTGAAAACTTGAGTGTAGAAGGTGTTTAATGCTTGCAATACCAAGAGATGCTTTATAATCTACCTTCAAAAGTTTAGTAACCCCATAACTCAACTGTTGTTGAGGAGATTTGTAATTGATTATTTCCAAATGATTTCTGATATATTAAATGTGAATACTAGCACTTGCTGAGTTTGGGTAAGTGAAGTAATCTAGTTATCAATATAAATATCTATGTTGTGAGTATTTTTATTTATTAATATGAATTTTTATTTCCACTGATCACAAATTATTGTGTATAAGAGAGAATTTAAATATTTATTTAAAATAATCTTAGGAGAAATATGAAATATTACTTTACTGGCATTGTGGACTCTTAACATCTACACTAGATGTTAAGATGACTTCTAGAATGATGTGTCTGTGTTTGTAATTGAGATAATTATGCTAATGGTCTAATCCACTGAGAACCATTCCCTTAAATGTTTTCTTGAATCTAATCTTTGCAAAGTACCCAAGTAAGAAAGAACATCATTCAGTTAGTGAAAGGAAAATTGGATTGTGATAGGTCTCAATATTTTTAATGAAAGACAAATAATTTATTGTTTATTTTGTAGGTCTGTCTTAGAAAGATGTTCTTTATTAACGCACTGTTTCTGAGTTCTTAATAATTCTAGATAGTTTTAGAAGGTACACACGTTTTGCTCTTTAAGCTACTATGGTCTAAAATGTCTTATAAGAAAATTGGAATTGTTGATTGCTATACCCTTATAGTGTAGAGTGGTTTCAGTGGCAGGCATATTTAGCTGGAAAATGTAAATATTTACCAATTAGCATGATTGTTCCTAGGGAAGAAAATTTCTGTAGCTGATAGGCAAATGCATTAGTTTTCTGATTTATTTTGTCTTAGGGCCCGGTATAACATTCTAGCAAGACAGCATATATTGAATTTCGTCATTTATTTTCATTTTGAGAAAAATAGTTGGCACTCTGGTACCATCCCACCAGAGATAGATGGTTGCTAAAGTCACCTTTCAAGATTCAACAAATACCTATTGATATTTGTAGCAGACATTTTATATACTGTAAAAAGCACAAGATACCTTATTTTTTTCTTTTCTAAAAGATTATTTTCTGAGGGAAGAAACAATTATGTATACAACTAATTAAAATATTTCCTTTAATTTATTACAAGTGTCATGGGAAGAGAAGAAAGAATGACTGCTTAGAGAGGATGACAGCTTTTTGTTGAGAGGTGACATTTAATCTGAGGTTGTCCACACGAAGACAGTTTAAAGGGAGGTGAAGTCATCAAGAATTGCATGTGGAAATACAGAACAATTGGGGCACCTGCATGGCTCGGTCAGTTGAGCATCTGACTTCAGCTCAGGTCATGATCTCACAGTTTGTGAGTTCAAGCCCCACATCAGGCTCTCTGCTGGCAGCAAAGATCTGGCTTTGGATCCTCTGTCCCCTTCTGTCTCTGCCCTCCCCCACTCACACTGCCCTCCCGCACTCACCCTCTCTTTCTCAAAAATAATAATAAAAAAAAAATTTAAAAAACCTGTAGCATAAGGCTGCCTTAACAACAACAGAAAAACACGGAGTAATTGAAGAAGCTTGGCCTATCAAGTGGTGCGTGGCCAAGGAGATCTGTGTGAGCAGAAAATGGAGGATGTGAGAGAACACAAAGCCATTCCTGAATAATTGCATTGTTGTTGGGGCCAGTTGGTCCAACAGTGAGACATTGGTTTAATCATATTAATATTCTCCTTCTGATTGAAAAATGCTAAAACAATAGGCAATGATAGAGCAATTCGACTGCCCTACTACTACCAATCCTTTCTGCAAAATTGAGTATGAAGCCTACATTTTACACTTAGGGAATAGTCATGTGAATTAAAATGAAAATGCAAGTGGGTTACATTTTTTTTTTTGTAGAGTTGTTTGATATCACGCATACTCATTACCATACTGCATCAGAATTACGTAGAGAGCTTGCTAAAACAGATTACTGGGGCCATTGCCAGAGTTTCTGATTCCATAGGTCTAGCAAGAGAGCCCAAGAACTTGGAGGTTCCCAGGTAGAAATTGTTCCTATTATTAAAATTTTCTACAGCTCTTATGTCAGGTAGTGAGTAAATATTTTGTATATACTGTCTATGCATTAAGTTGTCCTTCATAAAAAAAATCAATTATATTTAAGGAAACATGTTTTGACAGAAATACACACAAAGCCTACATTCATTAACTTATTTATTGAGCCCCTATTACAGGTCATGTGCTCTAGATGTTTGAACATGGCAGTGGAGAGAACAAAAATCCCTTTAATCATTGAGCCCTATGATTAAGATGAGTGAAACTAAACAAGGAAACATTTAACAAATTATATGACATTCTCTGTATTTTTTTGTCATTTTGTTTTCTTTTTCTGAAACTAGAATAGAGAATTTCAAATAGTGATGGATGCTAAGAGGAATGTTAAAGTAGGGTAAGGAAAGAATAAGGTGGGTTGCTATTTCGTATAGTGGCTCCTAAGAAGACCTATATAAAAAGACATATAAGAAACGTGATGGAAGAAAAACAATTCCAGGTGAAAAGAAGAACATGTGCAAAGGTCCTGAGGACAGATTGTGTGTTCAAAGGACAACACGGTGCTTGATTGAGAGTGATTGGGGAAGAGTACTATGAATTACAGGTGAAATGGTATTGGGGGGACAAATTAGGTAGAACCTGTTGACCATTGTAAAGGTTTTGACTTCCCATGGTAGATTAGGAGCTGAGCGTTTCAAGCAGTGGCTGGAAGCAATGTAAATTATAATGTAAGATATAAAGGTAGAATTTGAGAAGTAAGCTAAAGATTAGTGAAATAATCCAAGTTGGGTGTGTATATGGGACCAGAACTAGGTTGGTAACCATGGACCTGGAGGGAAATGGTCATAGTTTGGAAAGTACATATAATGGGATTTATAGACGGACTAGAAGATGTGGAGATAGAGAGAGGGGAGATAAATAGTTTTTCAAAAAAAATTGGTTTAAAAGTTTTAGCCTGAATGTAAAGAAGGGTAGAATGACTAGTTACTGGAGTAAGAAAGACTGTTGAAGGGGAGAGTTTAGTAGGAAAGTATAGGTAAAATTCTCATGTGAAATCATTGAAAATAATTTTCATTTTAGTATATTTTCATGGAATGAGTATTTATTTTCAGCTCCTTAAATTAACCTTAAGGTCAAAAATTAAAAAAGCTAGGGGCGCCTGGGTGGCGCAGTCGGTTGGGCGTCCAACTTCAGCCAGGTCACGATCTCGCGGTCCGTGAGTTCGAGCCCCGCGTCAGGCTCTGAGCCATCAGCCCAGAGCCTGGAGCCTGTTTCCGATTCTGTGTCTCCCTCTCTCTCTGCCCCTCCCCCGTTCATGCTCTGTCTCTCTCTGTCCCAAAAATAAATAAATGTTGAAAAAAAAAAAAAAAAAAAAAAAAAAAAAAAAAAAAATTAAAAAAGCTATCTCAATCTTAAGACAAAAATTATAAGATACAGAGTACCTCTATCACTGTGTGTGTGTGTGTATGCGCATACTGCACATGTTTGTGTTCGAAATGTGCATGTAAATCTAGTACATTTGCGTTGGAATTAACTTGATCTTTGTGTCTCCCATGTTCTATGTTGGATAGCCAGCAATCAATGGAGTCAGGCTTGATTTACCAATAGTTTCCTTCCTTCCTTCCTTCCTTCCTTCCTTCCTTCCTTCCTGTGTAGGACCTATGTCAAATGCCTTATAATTATTGTTTACATATGTTTTACATGTACTAAATGAGATCCTTGAGGGTCTGAAATTTGACTCAGTCATCGTTGCGTACTCAGCCCTGAGTATATTTCTTCCTGATGTACAATGATATTCAGTAAATATTTACTGAATGAATGGAATGAATGGAAATAAGGAAGGAAGACAGGGAGAGAGGAGTTGAAACTGAAGTTGGTCATACTGGCCATTAACTCAGTCCTTTCTTCTGTCAACACTTTCTCTTTTTTGTTCTTTCATGTCTTAAAATACCATCTCTGTCCAGGGCCTAATCCTGGGCTTGATCCTTAGGATGCATGCAGGAACTGATTTTTGAGTATACAACTTCCAAATACACATTTGTAACACTGAGCTCAAAACCCACATTTCCAAGTGCTTCCGGAACCTATCCATCAAGCAATGGGAAAGTCCTGGTAGGAGGCCAAGATAATATAAACGAAGAAAACTTATTTAGATGGAAACAACAAGGATTGGTTAATGATTCGTAAAGGGGAGCCAGGAATGAATCTGATGGATGCAAGATAATATTTTGGGACACTAAGCAGATATAGATACTCTAAATTGGGATAGGAACTCAGGAAGAAAGGAGAAAGAGGTATATTTGGGGGCTATTGACCACTTTGCTATTAGATATTCAAATATTTGGTCTAATGTGGTAGGAGGCATTCAGGAAATAAGTATAAGGCCTGAGTTTTAATTCTAAGTTCACCACTTAGTGTAAACTTAAGTAAATTACTAAACATCCATAAGCCTCAACTTCCCCATCAAATATTTATTTAAAATATTAAAAGGTGAGCTAGAAGATACTATAGATCAGACATATTCATTTACAAAACTAAAAACAAGAAACAAATTTAACAAGAAACTTTCAAAACCTGTATTTAAAACTCTTCCTAAAGATTCTAAAGAAAATTCAAAGGGAAAGGCCTACCTTGTCCCTAGAGAGCATGATTTAACATCATAAATATGTCTGTTTCTTTAAGTTAATGTTTAAGTTAAATGACATTGCAATGTAAGTAACTTTTTCCTTTGGAGTTAGACAAGCTGACTTTAAAGGTCATATACAGGGCACCTGGGTGGCTTAGTCAGCTAAGCGTCCAACTCTCGATTTTGGCCCAGGGCATGATCTCACAGTTTGTGAGTTCAAGCCCCACATGGGGCTCCGTGTTGTGACATTGCAGACTGGCTTGTGGTTCTCTCTCCCCGCCTCTCTCTCTGCCCCTTCAGCACTCTCTCTCTCTCTCTCCAAATAAATAAACTTAAAAAAATAATAATAAATAAAGTTTATATAGAAAAATAAGCAAGCAAAAAAAAAAAAAAAAAGAAAAAAACCCTGAGAGTACTAGTGAAGGGATAGCAGACTCAAAGAAGACATATAAAATTATAATGTAAAATTTGGGGGTAAAAAATCTGTAATATTAAATTTGAATTGAAAATTTTATTAAAAACTCATAACTTCTTTAAATGTATTTTCTTTTTTTTTTTTAATGTTTATTTATTTTTGAGACAAAGAGAGACACAGCATGAACGGGGAGGGTCAGAGAGAGAGGGAGACACAGAATCAGAAGCAAGCTCCAGGCTCTGAGCTGTCAGCACAGAGCCCGACGTGGGGCTTGAACTCATGGACCGTGATATCATGACCTGAGCCGAAGTCGGCCACTTAACCCACTGAGCCACCCAGGCGCTCCTAAATGTATTTTCTAAAAATAGATTTCCTGTCAACTGGGAAGGCCTAGTAACAATGGATACACCTTAGCTGTAATGATTCTAACACTCTGTTCCAACCTGAATGTGTGTGTATATTGGGGGCGGGGAGTGATCTCTCCACACCAACAGCAATTCTGGGACATCATCTGGGTTTCCTATATTCCACCTCACTGCTGACACTCTTCTACCCAGAAATAGTGTCAGATTCCACAGGTTAAAGATCCAGTTCTACAAGACTGCCCCCACCCAACTTCAGAATTAGTCACCGAGTCCTGGTTGTCACCTGTACTTCTGATCCACTGGCTGTAGATTAGAGATTTCAAAGACTCCCTCCCTTGGTTACATTAATTATCGAGAGCTGCTCATAGAACCCAGAGAAACATTTTACTTACTACATTACCAGTCTATTAGAAAAGGATATAACTCAGGATCATCCAGATGGAAAAGCTGCACAGGGCAACGCCTGGGAAAAGGGTGCTGAGCGTCCAGGGTCTCTGAGTGCACCACTCTCCCTACATCTCCCATGGTTACCACCCTGGAGGTGTTCCAAACCCCACCCTTTTGTGTTTTTATGGAAGCCTTGTTACCTAGGTATCATTGATTAAATCACAGGTCATTGATAACTGATTCACCTTCTAGCCCCTCTCCCCTCCCCAGTAGGGGTGGGGGGGAGGGATTGGGCAGGACTTTGAATTCCAAACCTCTGATCAGGAAGTTGATTCCCCTGGTAACAGCTCACTTCCTAGATTGCCCAAAGGCTTTCCAAAAGTTGCCTCGTTAACATAACAAAAGACAGCTCTTTGTTCTTATCACTTAGGATATTCCTAGGGTTTTAGGAGTTCTCTGCCTGAAAGTAGGACAAAGGACAAGTGTTTATTCCTTATTATAAATCATAGTATTACACTAGCACTCAGATGTTCCTTGCTAAGTATCATCCCAAATTAAAAGGAACTACAGTTCTTTGGAAGAACATCTGATTTCAGATTTTGGGCAGGTAATAGGTGTGAACCTTGAAACCTTTGGTTTCCTCAATACCATTGAGGAGGGAACCTGTTGGGATGCACACTGGGTGTTGTATGGAAACCAATTTGACAATAAATTTCATATTTAAAAAAAATAAATCACTTTGAGAGTTAATATTTTTTCCAGAAATAAATTGTATTTCTTAAAAGAAAAAAAAAAGAAAAGAAACCTTTGGTTTTGTCATAAGGCAAGCCAGTGCATCTCCAAATCTTCTTCTGTTCTATTTACATTTATAGATTTATACCTTTTTAAAAATTTTTCTTTCTGTCTCATTTTACTGACAGGCTTCAGATAAAAATTTTTAAAGTATATCTACCCATTCAGACTAATGTGTTTTCCTGGTTTTGAAGGAGAAATAGATACATTTAGAAACAGTGAATGTTGGCTTAGATTGTCTCTACTGGTCTTTTCAGGAATCTGGAACAGTCTTTTCAGAATTATTACCACAAAGGATGGAAATGTTTTATTTCACTATGCCAGTTTTCAGGAAAAATTGATTTAGCCTCTACCTTTTAAGAATAAAGGCAAAGCAGAATGTTTTATATTACAGATTTTATTACCATAACTGACTTTTGAAGAATTGAATACACTTTTGGAATGTCAGCAATATTCTGTTGCTGTTTAGGTATGCCTCATTATATAGTATGCACATATATTTTGAAAGAAGCAGTTCAAATGAAGATTTCCTCTGATAGTATTCTAAATAAGCTATGTAAGTAGAGTATTATTGTAGTAGACATTGGAAATTTATTCACAGCCTATATTTAAGGCATTTTAATCTATCCCCTCAGGATCAAATCTGTCATCTAAGTCGTAGTAACCACTAGTTTGGATTAAAAACAACAATTTAGAGATCATTAAGTATATTGCCTGATAGTCTAAGATCTTAAACAGTTACAATATATATTATATTTAGTGCCTTTTCTCTTGTAGGGATGGAAAAATGTTCTTTTCTTCCCCCTGAAGGTTCTTTGGGTGGTCTAATATTTAAACTGATATAAAACAGATTAAATGAAAATTTAATTTCATACATATGGGAACCCTGAAGATAAGAGACTCAAGGGCGAATTAGGGCAGTTGAGGCTTGTATGCCACCCTGAGCTAAAGAATGGCACAGGGGCCTGGGACTTCAAAGGGGAGGAGGGTATTTCACTCTGTGATAAGAAGAGCAGATAGATAGGTCCCTCAGATCCAAAGTTATTTCTGATAGTAGCTGTCTTTCTGGGCCAGGCCCCCTACCTAAATTCTTTTAGGTAGTTAAGAAAGAGGTAAATGTTTTTCTTGAGTCAGCTAGGTCTTGATTGACTTCAGCTCAAAATAATCCACACACCAAAGTGGCATATTTTGGAGTGCCGTATTTTAGAGTGGCCTATTTTGCTCCTCCTCACTATTTTATCCTCGTTTTAGGTTGGCTAATCAGCAAGCTCAAATTATGAAACAAATAGTGCTAGCTTTCTTCTGCTCTGCAAAATGCATAAAATCATAAAGATTTTATTCTTCATGCATAACAACATTTGTTGTTTGTTTTCGTGTCGATGAGAAGATGTGTGCGTGTGTGCGTGTCTGCGTGTCTGTGTTTCGTATTCGATTTTAGGATTTCTGGTAGCAGGTGTCTATGAGAATATTTTTTTTCCATATGTTTTTGAGAAAATAAATCACCCATAGATATTATGGTCTAACTATGTTGCACTGGTCATTTGCATATTATACTCTTACCTTCTAAGTGAAAAAATACGATTCAGATATATACAGGCACAGATGGTAGAGTCAACTCTGCCATTTGCAAAGTATTTTACTTCTTGAGTGTAAAGAGAACCAAAAGATGAATGAGTAGGTAATATTAGTTTTCTTAAAAGATGAATTAGAGGGGTGCCTGGGTGGCTCAGTCGGTTGAGCGTCCGACTTCGGCTCAGGTCATGATCTTGCAGTCCGTGAGTTCGAGCCCCGCGTCAGGCTCTGTGCTGACAGCTCAGAGCCTAGAGCCTGTTTCAGATTCTGTGTCTCCCTCTCTCTCTGACCCTCCCCCGTTCATGCTCTGTCTCTCTCTGTCTCAAAAATAAATAAACACTAAAAAAAAAAAATTAAAAAAAAAAAAAAGATGAATTAGAATCTTGGGGTATAACAACTGGAATGTTATTTTGATTCTTTCACAGTTCTGTATGGTAAACTTTATTAGTATTAATATACAGAGTTGAAACCTCTGCTTTTAAAAAACATATGAAGAATAAACATTAAAAACAGAAACAAAAAAGTGTTGAGGAAACTCAGATAAAGCAAGGTACGAAGGAGAACAATGATTGGAATATCAGGATAAAAAGTCCTATGAAAAAATCAAAAGAATTAGGGTTTTCAGCCCAAAATAGAAAATTGAATAAGCGGTACCTTTCTCATGCATTTTTTTCTTAATCCCCTTCACCTATTCCATCCATCCCCTGACCCACCTCTCATCTGGTAACTACTATCAGTTTTTTCTCTGAATATAAGGGTCTGGTTTTTAGTTTGTCTCTTTTTTCCTTTGTTCATTGATTCTTAAATTCCATTTATGAGTAAAACCCATGTGGTATTTGTCTTTCTCTGAGTTATTTTACTTAGCATTATATCCTCTAGATCCATCCATGTTGCTGCAAATAGCAAGATTTCATTCTTTTTCTTGGCTGAGTACTATTCCTATGTGTGTGTGTGTGTGTGTGTGTGTGTGTGTGTGTACACATATATACATTATATATATATATATATATACACACATATATATAATATATGCACACATTATATACACATACACACACACACCGCATCTTCTTTATCCATTTATTTACCAATAAGACACTTGGATTGCTTCCATAATTGGCTGTTATAAATAACGCTGCAGTAAACATAGGAGTGCATGTATCTTTTCACATTAGTATTTTTGTATTCTTTGGGTCAATACCAGTAGTAGAATTAGTGGATTGTATGGTAATTCTATTTTTAAGTTTTTGAGGAACCCCCCATACTATTTTCTACAGTGAATACACCAGTTTGCATTTCCACCAACAGTGCATGAGGGCTCCTGTTTTCTACATCCTCACCAACACTTGTTTTTTGTATTTTTAATTGTAGCCATTTTGACAAGTATGAGGTGAAACCTTTTTATGGTTCTGATTTGCATCTCCCTGATAAGACTGATGTTGAACATCTTTCCATGTGTCTGTAGGGCATGTGTGTCTTTGGAGAAATGTCTGTTCATATCTTCCGGCCATGTTTTAATTGAATTATTTGGGGTTTTTTTTGTGTTGAGTTGTGTAAGTTTGTTGTATATTTATCAATATGTCATTTGCAAATATCTTCTCCATTTTGTAGGTTGTTTTTTAATTTTGTCGATTGTTTCCTTGCTGTGCAAAAGCTTTTTATTTTCATGGAGTCCCAACAATTTATTTTTGGCTTTGTTTCCCTTGCCTCAGGAGACCTATTATATAGAAAGGTGTTGCTATGGCCGATGTCAGATAAATTATTACCCATGTTCTCTTCGAGGATTTTTATGGTTTCAGGTCTCACATTTTGGTCTTTCACCCATTGTGAGTTTATTTTCGCACATGGTGTAAGAAAGTGGTCCAGTTTCATTCTTTTGCATTTTGCTGTCCCGTTTTCCCAACATCATTTGGTGAAGAAATTGTGTTTTTCTCATTGCATATTCTTGCCTCTTTTGTTGAAGATTAGTTGACTATGTAATTGTGGGTTTATTCTTGGGCTTTCTGTTTTGTTCCACCGATCTGCACGTTTGTGGTTGTGCCACTACCATACTGTTTTGGTGACTACAGATTTGCAGTATTTCTTGAAACCCGGGATTGTGTTCCTCTTTTTCAAGGTGGTTTCAACAAAACCACCCAGTTTTGTTCCTCTTTTTCAAGATTGCTTTGGCTTCATATTTGTTCTTAAAAGGCTTTCTTTCATTTTGCTTAAATTCATTTTTAATGACCTGGATTTGCTAATTAGGTTTTACATACATGTAAAATTAATACTACGTAGTAAAGGGTTGGTTGAACACACAAAGATAGTCTCTGATAGAGTAATATATAATGGAAAGAACCTGCAAAGGAGCCATCTACCTTCTCTCTACACAAGAAAAAAAAAAATAGTCTCAGAACTCTGAATGTCTAAACCCCTTGAATCATAATGGGAACTAACTCAGATCATTTGTGAGTAGTTTTCAGTATTTGCAAAAGACTGAAAAAAAGCAAATCTTTTCAGCAGTTAAATCTAAATAATCCAACTTAAACTGCTCTTAAAGCTGAGTGTCCCTGTTTCAGAATTATTGCCATAGTCATAAAAGCCCTGGACAATTCACAGGCATTGCCAAACTGTCATAGTCCTTGAAGTCCAAAGAATGAGGCACAGGAGTCTTTTAACATTTCATAACTCTGTGTGCTCATTCTTCCTAATAGACAGGACCCAGCATCTATGGATCTTAAAACACCATTCAGAAAGTCAATCCTGCTTTCCCTGACAGGAATTGTCGTCTGAGCACAAAAAATCTTTCCACAGAATTCGTTTCCTATATCAAGTACTCACAGCCCCATTTTTATCATGGAGTTACATGCCCAAGTAGGAGAAGAAAGACAATTTTCTTTTTCCTTCCAGGTTCTTAGGTGACACCTCCCTCCGATAAGAAGAGAAATTAACACGAGAAGAAAAATATTTAATTTCATTCCTATACACAAGAACCCCACAAGGATAAGAGAGTGAAAGGGAGGAGAATGTGTCACCCCAAAATATGCCAGTTTGGCAAGTGATTGTTTTGAATTCAAGTTTTGAAAGAAACAGTCAGTGCAAGAAGGACGCTCTGGCCTTCCTTTGTCTCCCTGAAAGTAGGAAATGAATCTCCCATGTGATATGTACCCTCCCTGTATAGGAGGGTAGAAGGCATCCTCATCACCACAGATAGGGAGTTCAATGCCAAGATGGCTATTTAAACAGATCTTATTACTTTATTAATTTGCTACCCCAATCCCAAAGCCCTTTGTCTTGTTAATTCTTCAGAAATTTCTTCTTTCCTTGCCTAAAAGATACAAAAGCTGCCAGCTCTAGCCACTTCTTTGATTCTCCTTTGTTTAGGAGCTCCCATACATATAAACTTAAATCTGTTTTCGCCTGTTAATCTCTTATATCAGTGTAATTATTAGGCCAACCAAAGAACCTGGAAGAAAAAAAGGGAAAAGTTTTCCTCCCCTGCACAACTCAGGGGCAGTCAGGCAACTGTGATTCCTTAGTCATCCTGAGCTAAGGAGTGGGATGGGAGTGTGGAGATTCAAAAGGGAGTCAGACACTTCTCAGGAAGGTCAGAAGAAGAAATGTTTGGTAAACAAATCCTTGCCCTGCCATGCAGATAAGTCTCTCAGAAGAAAACATTATCTCTGGTAGTAGCTCACTTCCTGCCCCCTGGTGAAATTCTTTTAGGCCTCTAAGGCGGAGAGAGAAAGCTTTACCTGTCTTCCAGGTCTTGATCCCCTGCAGCTCAAAACATTTCTTATGCCAAAAAGACATGGGTTGGGGTGTCATATTCTGCTCTCCAACACTTCATCGTCTATCTTATCAGTAGGGGACATTAGAAGAGTACCTGGCACACAATAGAATCACAATAAATATTGCTGCATAATCAATGAATGAGGAAGTGAACAGTGGATTTATTTCAATAAAATACAAAGCTAAAACCCTGAGAAGTTTGGTAACATTGTCCCATAGAAATACAATGTGGACCTTTTATGTAAATAAAAAATTTCTTGTAGCCACATTTATAAAGTAAAAAACAAAAAAAAGCCGAAATTTTTTTAGTAATACATTTTATTTAACCCAACGTATCTAAAATATTATATTTTTTAACATGTGATCAATATACTGATTTTTAAAGAGAGATTTTACCATAGTTTTTGTATTACCTCTTTAAAATAGGTCGTGTATTTTACACTTAGAGCACATTTTAGTTTGCAAGAGCCGTATTTTAAGTGCTCGATGGCCACACACGTGTCTAGTGGCTATCATATCAGACAGCTTATCTTTAGGAGGATATTAAAATATTTTGACCAGATCAGGAAGATACTAAAGTTATTTCTACCAACATGTGCCAAACCCAGTTGCCTGGTTCGTCCTAACTGCAAAAGAGACTAGAAAAGGTAGCTACAGAGGTATCTTCAAGAAATTTTTAGACAGCCTAAGTGCAGTATATTAGAATGTTGTCTAAAGTCTCACTTCATTTGAGGTAATTGCATGTAACTGACAGGAGCTACATTGAATAGCATAGGATGTACTGGTTTAAGCCAAGCTCAAACCATATGCAATGAACAGTATTGGCTAAAGCACATTTTTTAAGAACTGAATTGAAGAAAAAATATGAAACTTTACTGTGAAAACTACCTTCACTGTCCCAAAGCAGTAAGTAAAAACACAAAATTTATTACTGATTTTCATAGTTTGGCTTATAAACTGATACTGAATTTGTTACATGATCCATGTTTCTCAATTGTCTTAACATTATGTAGGACTAGTCCAGGAAATGAAACAGAAAAAAAGAGAATGAAATGTACCTTTCATTGAAGTTGGAAGGGGGAATAAGAAAACTTCTACTTGTTTTCTCACTCAAAACGTGGACCTGAAACTTTGAACATGTAGCATTGAATCTGTTCTCAAATTGTAGCAGGTTTCTCACACAGACTCGTGACACCAAGGCTTTGCTTTATAGGAAGGAACTTTATTTGTGCCTGTACGGGCTCACTTGGGTTCATACCTGAAAAGCAGAGTCCCAAACGCCGGGTGGTGTAGCCTTTTACACATTTTCTACTTCTTTGTCTCCCATACATGGGTAATGTATGGACAGACAGTCTGATAGGGTGGTCTCATGTTACACGGTCCTGAGGGATGTCAGCTCTGCACTTGGCCAAGTTGCCTTCTCTTATGTTACCTTAGAGAGGGGACTCTACCACAATATCAACTGCCTAGATCACAAACAGGATTTACTGAGAAAACATTTTTTTTTTCAAGGGACTCAACCTTTTATTTTTCTTCACTGGTCATCAGTGAAGGAAACTCAAGGGCACTCATAATCATATAAGTAAGTACATGCATTACCAACCTCATCAACAGAACACTTTTAAAAATAAAATTTTCCCCCAAATTCTCCCTATCATGATCACCACCGATATACTTTCTTTGAAGTGACCAGGTTTTTAACAGAGATAGCTACTGTTTTTTGGTAGAACTGTATCTATAAATCTTAGAATGCTGTAAGAATACTGAATTTCTAGCCATTTCTGTTTTTGAGTTTCGTTCTTCAAACGATGACAGCATGTAGAACAGTTATTGACAGAGTGTCTAGAACTTCCATTATTAGCCTATAGACTGTAGTTTGGGTGGGTACTCTGCGCACCTTGTATCACTAGCTATGCGTCCCTAACAGATAGAAGGTACTCTAGAAATATTGATGTTAAGAATAAAGTAATTCGGGGCGCCTGGGTGGCTCGGTCGGTTAAGCGGCCGACTTCGGCTCAGGTCATGATCTCACGGTCCGTGAGTTCGAGCCCCGCATCGGGCTCTGTGCTGACAGCTCAGAGCCTGGAGCCTGTTTCAGATTCTGTGTCTCCCTCTCTCTGACCCTCCCCCGTTCATGCTCTGTCTCTCTCTGTCTCAAAAATAAATAAACGTTAAAAAAAAATTAAAAAAATAAAAGAATAAAGTAATTCACGTAAGAAATTCTTTTCACTATTTAGCTACTGTAGAAGTTGTTCCATATGGTCCTTTCCAGTTGTGAAAAACGTGGGACTCAACAATATGAGGAATTGATGATTTTTTTTAAGTGTTAAAAAAGTCATTTTAATTTTCCAAGACTTTCAATAAATTAATAAAAGTACATAGAAAATAAATAAAACAATAGAATACGTATGTAGCATTTATAATAATTTAACTATATTAGGTAAAAAGCTAAAGATTTCCACCCAGACTGAGAAATTTTTTTAAAGTATATTTATTTATTTTGAGAGAGAGGGCGCAAGTACAAATGGGGGAGGGGCAGAGAAAGAGGGAGAGAGAGAATCCCAAGTGGGCTCCACACTGTCAGTGAAGAGCCTGATGAGGAGCTCGAAACCATGAACTGTGAGAACATGACCTGAGCTGAAATCAAGAGTTGGAGGCTTAACTGACAGAGCCACCCAGGCACCCCAAGAATGGGAAATTTTTTTAAGTATGCACATAACTAGATATGATAATCTTATAGTATTGAGAGCTCTGCATAATTAAATAGAATATTTATAACATAGGAGAACATTTTTTTACATGTTTGGTTATTTTGAAAGAGAGAGAGAGCTTGTACACAGGCAGGGGGAGGGACAGAGAGAGAGAGAGAGAGAGAGAGAGAGAGAGAGAGAATCCCAAGCAGGCTCCACGCTGGCATGTAGAGTCCAGTGGAGGGCTCGATCCCATGAACTGTGAAACCGTGACCTGAGCCAAAACTGACTGAGCCACCCAGGCACCCTTAGATGTACTTTTTTGAAAAAGACAACACCGGGTATACTATACATAGGTCAAATCATCACAGTCTACACTTTAAATAACTTATTATTTTGTCAGTTAAACCTCAATAAAACTGAAAAAAAAAAGAAGATAGCTTAACTTTGCTTTCTTTTAAATATCAAAATATTTCTTTGAAAATAATTTATGGGAGGGGCCCCTGGGTAGCTCAGTCGGTTAAGCATCCGACTTCGACTCAGGTCATGATCTCACACTTCGTGAGTTTGAGCCCCGTGTCAGACAGGCTCTGCGCTGACAGCTCAGAGCGTGGAACCCTGCTTCGGATTCTGTGCCTCCCTGTCTCTCTGCCCCTCCCCCACTCATGCTCACGTGCTCTCTCTCTCTCTCTCTCTCTCAAAAATAAATAAAACATGAAAATAATTTACAAGATAATTAGCCATTTTAGAATACACTCTTTGTAGTATTTATTTTGAAAGAGTTACATAGCAATTTTTCAGGTATTCTTTTGATTTTAGCACTGTGCTGTCCTTTGTAATCATTTTTAAGACAAATCAGTCGCGATGTTGTAAAGTAAGTAGTTTAGATAAAGTAATTAAAATCTGAATGTGGTTGGTCCAAAGTGGGTAAGTTTAAGCAAAACTTTCACAAAACCTGTTTGTTCATACTAATCAGACGCGTCAGGTCATTTTTCACCTCTCTATTTGGTTGAATAAACGTTGACTAAATGAGTTGGCGGGGCAGTAGAAACTGTTTTAATATTTTCACTCCTGGTCCTTTCAGCAATGTAGTTTGATGCCTGGGAAAACTATTAAAACATTAACCTAAAAATATTTAAACTTTGACAAGATAGTCAAATATTTATTGGATAACTTTTTAAGAAGAAGATTCACAAATATTTCCTCCTTTTAGAATTATGAAGAATTACCTTCCCCTTTGATTAAACAGTTTTTCTCATCATTTTATCTGAAGGTTTCTGAGAGCTTTAAAAACTTTTATTATGTGGTACCACTTGAAGTGTGATTTACCCTCCTCGTCATTATTTAATCTTTGAAATGATACTTTATCATTGCTTAAATCAGTGTGGGTACATTGAACAACATTTGAGAGCCACTCTATAGGACTAAATCATTAGCCTGTAATTTTACAGTAGATGAAGTACTGTTTTTATTACTTTGAAAAAATATAATGACCTTGCAATTGAATCTTATATTTAACATTTTAATCTCAGCTTTATCACCATTAGATATAACTATTTGCACTGACCATATAAGAAGCTAGAAAACCACTGTGTCACAGTTTAATCTAATTCAATTTAAATCTCACAACGATAGCCATGATTAGCAATTTACCGAATAAAAGGCCCGAGTTAAGTTACACTCAAAATGATGTTGATTTGGGAGTAATTAGCCTTTAAATTTAAAACATTATTTTAGGAATGCTGAAGCTGTTTCAAGAGTTTATTATATGGTACCTAATATTTTTCAAGGGTTGGATCATTTACAAAGGCTAAGCTTTTTACCAAACACAGCCAACTCTATTGTTGTACCTACTCTTCAAGCCTTTACAAATAGTTCTTATATGACTTGGCCTGCCTCAGAATATAGGGTCACAGCCTTCATCAGTTGCAATATAAAGACTAGTCCCCACCAGAGATTTTTTGTGTTATATTAAAAAAAAATCTCAAGGCGTAAATTCCTTGCCTCCCAGTGGCCAAAACACCCATCTTGTTTCTAATGAATCAAGTGACAGATATGTTAGAAGCAGGGAAGGATGAATCCTGATGGTTAGTGACATTTCAACAATAGAGGGATTTGTATTCGAAAAATAGACAATGAAGGCTTGTAGCCCCAAATTGTTTGCTCCATGAAAAATGTGCCTGTTAGCAAAGTCACATAACTAGGAATTTTAGATAAAGTTCCTATGTGCATTATTTAAAACACAGTGCTTTTCATAAAATTTAAGTTAAAAACAAAGAAAAAACTATTCACATTTAGGGTTTATATTGTGACTAAAAACTGAAGTAACTCCAGGATCTTAGGATACAAACATAATACTAAGGATGAGCATTTATTGTCAGCAGGCACTATTATAATAGATTTGCATGGTTTATTTCATTTAATTTCTAAAGCAACCTGTTGAGGTAGACACTATTTGTATCCCCGTTTTAAATATGAGAAAAACAAAGCAGAGAATAGTTAAATAATGTGTGCAAGGTTAAACACTGACAAGGTTGGGATTCTTTTTAAGGCTTTTAGCACTACAGAGTTCAGATTATTAAATAATCTATTGTCTCTCTAAATCGGAAACTTTAAACATTTTTTCTATTTTTTTTTCACCACCCAATTTAAGACAAAAAGTGAGAGTACTTGATGTTCCAGTATACACCTCCCTACCTCCCTCCTTCCTTCCCTGTCTCTCTCTTTCTTTCTCTCTCTCTCTCTCTCTCTCTCACACACACACACCCACACACCCACGCCTGAAAAAATTTCACGAAAAACTAAGTTATCCTTCCCATATGTAGCCATACTCTAATAATTTTTATTCCATTGTATTTGTTTAAAAATTTTTTAAAGTCTTGTTTAATTTTGAGACAGAGAGAGAGAGATGGAGCTCGAGCAGGGGAGGGTCAGAGAGAGAGGGAGGCACAGAACCTGAAGCAGGCTCCAGGCTCTGAGTTGTCAATATAGAACCAAATGTGAGGCTCGAACCCATGAACCATGAGATTATGACTTGAGCTGAAGTCAGACGCTTAACTGACTGAGCTACCCAGGCGCCCCAATTCTATTTTTTTTTTTTTAATTAATAGCTAGCATGACATATAAATGGATTTCACAACCCCTTAAGGTCTTGGCCTGTAGCTTGAAAAGCACTTGTCCAGATGATTTGCCCAAACTTCTTAATCACAAGGTCAGGTCCTAAAATTTGGTTTGTTTTTTTTTTTTTTAATTTTTTTTTAACGTTTATTTATTTTTGAGACAGAGAGAGACAGAGCATGAACAGGGGAGGAGCAGAGAGAGAGGGAGACACAGAATCTGAAACAGGCTCCAGGCTCTGAGCTGTCAGCACAGAGGCCGATGCGGGGCTCGAACTCACGGACCGTGAGATCATGACCTGAGCTGAAGTCGTATGCTTAACCCACCAAGCCACCCAGGTGCCCCTAAAATTTAGTTTTTTTGACTTGAAAACTCTTGCTCTTTTTTCTCTAGGTTTTATAAGCATAGCAGTCCAAGAATTGTTTATTTTCTCATTTTTCTCAATATTAGATATAAATCAGAATATTTATGGATGAAATGGGAATGTTACCCAAGGGGCAGTCTTTAATGGCAATGCATGGGTCCTGTACTCAGTGAAACAAACCATTTTCAGTAAAATCCAGTGCATTTTTTTTTTTCTTTACTGGAATGTAATGTAATATATAGACAGCGTTGAAGGAAACAAAATTGAAAAGCAAACACATACTAGATCCAGTACATGTTTTACTTTCTTAGGTTATTATTCTATAATTCTCACCTATGAAAACTTGAAAAAGGTAAAATTTTTAGAATTAGCAGATTCACTATGTTTTCCTTTTAATGACCACATACATCTTAATTTGTCTTTAGAAATGACCAGAGGGAAGTCTCTTATACATTGAAAATAATTTAAATTAGACAAGCAGACTTTTGTGTGAGCAAATCTGAGTCATAAATTAGTTCCAGGTATGTGAGGAAGATGTACCAGTGCTCCTTTTATCACCATGGCTTTGAAGGCAGCATGTTGTCTTACTTACCATTGTTTGACTTTTTAAAATTTGGGTTTTTTTTTTTTAATCCAATGAGGTATGCTTGACATGCACAAAAGCTGTAATACTTAATGTATACATCTTGATGCGTATACATGTGATGTGTATACGAATACAACCATGAAACTATCACCATATACAGTTACAGTACCGTGAACTTAACATCACTTCTAAAAGTTTCCTCGCTTGGGGTGTATGGGTGGCTCAGTCAGTTAAGCGGCCGACTTTGGCTCAGGTCATGATCTCACGGTTTGTGAGTTTGAGCCCCGCGTCGGGCTCTGTGCTGGCAGCTCAGAGCCTGGAGTCTGCTTCAGATTCTGGGTCTCCCTGTATCTCTCTCTCTCTCTGCCCCTCCCCTGCTGATTTGTGCTCGCTCACTTGCTTGCTCTCTCTCAAAAATGAATAAATGTTAAAAAATATTTTTAAATATTTAATATTTAAATATTTTTAAAATATTTTTAAATATTTTAAAATATTTTTGAGTTTCCTTTCTTTTTTTTTGATAAGAACATTTAGCAAAAGACCTACCCTAATAACACATTTTTAAGTATACATTATTAACTATATGTACTCTGCTGTCTAGTGGATATCTAGGACTTAGTAATCTTGCATAAATGAAACTTTGTATACTTTGGCCAATCCTTCAGTGTTACTGCTGCTTAGATAACAGATACTTGGATAAACCAGGTTTCTATCAGATTAGAGATCTGTCTGAAATAGACATTACTGTTGAAAAAAGGTATTTACTAAATGGAATCATTCCAAAACCTGTGATTGTTTTCCCCAAATTATTAAGTATGCATTGTTCTTTAATGTAAATTAATATATTTAACGGAAAAAAAAATTTTGAATTTCAAAAGGATGACACAATATAAACCATGTACTAGCACAGTAGTCTTGCAAAATTTACAAGAAGAAAAAAAATAGGAACATTCACACTAAGCAATTGCAAACTGTGAAATGGCGAATTAAAGCAGAAGATTCAGTTGTTTTTCTAGTTAATTTTGAGGGACAAATTCTCTGGTTTTGCAGAAATGGCTAAGTAATTGCATTCAGTATGGAGGATATTGTTGGTCAAAATTATCTTAATAAACTTGTGACTTTCTCACATTCACTGAATTGAAGCAATAATCTGTGGTATATTTTAGTAAGAGAAAGGTATGGTTTGGGTTTTTAGACAGCAGTAAGATTGTATCCATTCATGGGCTTCTGTGTACGTGTAATGGTACATGTGTGTATAATCTATGTGATGAATAAATATACATAATCTTTAAACTTTTGCCGTCTGATTTATTACCCACTAGACACGTTACGGCAATTTAAATTTAATTTTTCTTAATTTTTTAAAGTTTCTATTTATTTTTGCGAGAGAGAGGCAGAGTGCGAGTGGGGGAAGGGCAGGGAGGGAGGGAGACAAAGAATCCAAAGCAGGCTCCAGTCTCCAAGCTGTCAGCACAGACCAGGACATGGGGCTCTAACCCCGAGTTCATGACCTGAGCTGATGCTTAACCTGCTTAACCAACTGAGCCACCCAAGTCCCTCGGCCATTTAAATTTAAATTAGTGAAAACAGAAGGTGTGGTTCCTCCCTTACACTAACCACTTTGGAAGTGTGAGGTAGCCTTATGTTTCCAATGGCCATCTTATTGGACAGTGCAGGTATAGAACATTTTCATCATCACAGAAAGTTCTAAGGGACAGTACTGGCTAACTCCTTTTATCATTGCAAACTTCAGCCTGCCAAAAGTACCTGTATTTGTAATTATTTAGCATCTATTGATTTTGTTGTAAAATATCAACTTTCACCTCAGAGTTTAAGGACAATTAATATACTTTTGAATTTAATGGAGATCCTGGATTTTTTTCTAAATTAAACCGTGGAATTTAGGGGTACGTGGGTGTCTCAGTCAGTCAAGCCTCTCACTCTTGATTTTGGCTCTGGTCATGATTTCACGGTTCATGAGTTCGAGCCCTACACGGGGCTCTGCACTGACGGCCTGGACCCTGCGTGGGACTCTCTGTCTCCCTCCCTCTCTCTCTCTTTCTTTCTCTGCCCCTCCCCCACTTTTCTCTGACTCTTCTCTCAAAATAAATAAAGAAACACTTTTTTTAATGTGGAATTTAAACTTAAATATGTGACAAAAATTGCAGTGTCATAGAAACAATTTACAAAGAAAAACCAAATGTTACCTAAGTTATAATTTTTTGAAGAGAGAAGAAAATAAGATGTATAGTAGTTATACACCTTTAAAATTTTCTAATTATGATTATACGTGAAAAATGAATTTTAACACATCAAGGGTAATCTTATTGTGGTACTCAGTGTTCAAAATGGTCTTGATTTAGGGTTGCTGGGTAAGATACAGGAGGCCCTGTTCTCACCTCTTCTAGTGTGAAGCTTGGCTTCAGGATGTACATCCTGGGTCAGGATGTATATTCTTGTTGTCCTTCTGTTATCATTACTATTGTGGGTGTCAGGAACAGAGACAGAAGGTTTCTCCGTGTTAGCTCCAAACCTCGTATGAACACTTTTTAGACACTTTGAACCTGGGCTTGGCGCTGGCTGAATGCCTTTGCCCTGGCTCTGTGTAGCCCAGATCTAGGTTATAGGCATATTCTAAGTGGTGCTGCACATAGATCAAAGCAGTCTGATTGCATCACAGTTCGGGTGGTTGTAATTATGAATCATCTCATGTGAAGTGAATGGGGATTTATTCTCTGAAAATAATGATGTTTCTAATTGATGGTGTATTATTATAGTTTTTGAAAATGTTAAATCATTTAATTTCCCTTTTCTCATCATTTTGGAGTGACATTCTCAAGTGACAGCTAACTCCGATACTCTCTTGAAGGGAAAGGGATTTTGAGGAAACAATAGAGTCATTTTGAGATTTATCTGAAATAGGATTTTATTGATGACGGATAAACTCCATCTGCACTCTCTTGATAAGGGTGTGTCTCTTAAGAATTTTGTAGTTATTTTTTCCATCATTATTTCGGTAGAAAGAGTTTTGTTTTTTTCAGAGCTGGTGTGCTACAGCTAGGCATAAGAAGACATTTAAAATCACCTAATGCTCGTGGCGCCTGGGTGGCTCAGTTGATTCAGCATCCGAGTCTTGATTTTGGCTCCAGTCATGATCCCCCTGTTTGTGAGATCAAGCCCCATGCCGGGCTTTCCACTGACAGTGCAGAGCCTGCTAGGGATTCTCTCTCTCCCTCTCTCTCTGCTCCTCTCCTTCTCTGTCTTACATGTGCTCTTTCTCTCTCTCAAATAAACACTTAAAAAAAATCACCTAATGTTTGATTGAAAGGAAATGAACTGCCTCAAAATTTCTTAAGTCTGTCCCATAGGCAAAGGAGAAATCCCCAAACAATTTAGTCAACGCTTGAAAACAAACCATAAGATCAGTACTTTTCATATGGCATTTTGATGATTCTGTGTAGCCTTGTGCTCACCAATCAAGGAGTTAGATTACTGTGCATAGTAACATTGCAGTTACCCAGTTAATATAAAAACAAATATATATTAGTCGATGATAGCTTTTCTTATTTTCATACACTTATGAAACCTCTAGGCTATGAAATAGAATAGCTAAAAATTAGACAACTATTAATGATACGATTAATTAGATTCTTTCCCTACAGCTAAGAAAATGGAAGGAGAATTTGAATAGTACCAAAGTTATGCAAGTTGTCCAAGTAGCAAAATACAACTAATTAATACTAATAAACTAAAGTCTAACTAGACACTATTTACACAAGATACTTTTTATCTACAGGCAAAAATCAAAGCAGAAAAATATGGTCCACAAGAACTAATACCAACAATTCACTGATAATAGAAATAATGATCATTTAAAATATAATTACATCATTTGAAAATATTGAGCTCTCATTGCAAAGACAGGCCATTTTCTCTGCGATTAACATATTCTGTAAAAATAATTTGTAAAAGAAAGTGATTTGTCTTCATTTTTTACGTGTCAAGGTCAAACATTTATATGTAACTACAGGGATTACGTTTCTCTTCTTAATTTTGCAGCAATCATGACTTTTTCTGAAGTGCATACAGTTAGCACCATCATGATCAAAGCAGTTCTTTATTTCATGTTTACTTTGATGTTAATCACAGTGGTTCTTCAAGTTGCAACATGGGTTTGAGATAGAAATTCCACAAGGAAAGTGGCTGCTGATTCTCAGGCCAAAACAGATTAGTGGTGTCAGGTGAGAGGTGTTTTATGGTGTTTTGTCACATTTCATTTTGATTTTTACCTTTTTCTCTGTTTGACATATGTTCTGAACTGGGGCGCTATAAAGTTTTTATTGCCATAAGTTTGAAATGACCACATTACTCATGAGCTAGAGAGTCACATGTGAGTTTTTAGCTTCTTTCAAAGGTGTAGAAATAAAACTTTATGGTACCTATCCTGGTATATGTTGTTTTCTGTGATGACACTTTTGGCTCCACTTTATTTTTTTTTCTTCCTCTTCATTATTTTCTTTTTGAATTATAGAAGAATTTGCGTTCAAGTTTTCCGAATACGTAGCATTTTGATTTAAGCTACATTTTATGGCATCCTGTGCATTCTTTTCATGCAGATTGTCTTTGACCTTCAACAACCATCTTCTTTTTTTTAAATTTTTAGGTGATTAGTTTAAACGAGGTTCATTGTGAAATTTATTGCTGCTGGAACACTGATTTTATTGCAAAAACTAGTTTTTTGATTTCCAAGCAAACCAAAACTGTTGCTTAAGATGAAATATGAAAGAGGAACATTTGCTGTCACTTACAGAAGTAATTAAAATTCTCAACACATACACAATCACACTTTTTGTAGTACATGCACTTCAGTAAAACATGAGCTTTCCTCTTATATGTTAGGCAATCTAGCCTCTACAAGGACATCAATATCTCATGCTGAAAGTATCCAAACCATAAAAGGATTGTAGAATTAGCTTATCCCAGAGGGAAGCTACGAGTAATGTGGCTGACTTGCCAGCCTGGAATCTTGTGCTCAGAACAGATCTGATAGGGAAGAAAGCTTACTATTTTGTCGAATACAGTTGTTGTTGTCGTTGTCGTTGTCGTTGTTGTTCTCAGTTTAGGACTTAAATATGGTAAAGCAATTCCCCAGTCTTTGAAAAGGTCTCTAAACTGTCATCATATCTCCAGACCTGGAACTGGCGCTTTTGGAGGTTTTATTTTTAGTGATTTCTGGAAGGCTGCTCATCTTAGTTTAAAGTCAGAATCAACTGGGCATGTGTGACTCAGATTCAAGAAAGAATTCAGGTTGCTATCATGTTATGTTTAACTCCTAATTAATACTGAGAAGTCCTAGGGTTGTTTCTTTTTTTTCTTTGTAGACTGGACTTTTTCTTACCACCACAATACATTTGAAATCTGCCTCTCAATATGATTATACACACACACATACGCACACAAGCATACCCATGAATAGTGTTTTACATGTGGAAGGACAGAAGACCAGTATTAAGTGACTGGAAATTTTTATTATGAGGAATAATAGATGTGATTTTGAGGTGTTTTGTAAATCACTTCTTTTTCTTGTGTGGCTTATGTTTTAAAGAATCCATTTAAGGGGTTCCTGGAAGGCTCTGTCAGCTAAGTTTCCCACTCTGGATTTCAGCTCAGGTCTTGATCTCACAGTTCATGAGATCAAGCCCAATGCAGGGCTCTGCCGGCTCGGCCCTGACAGTGGGGAGCCTGCTTGGGATTCTCTCTCCCTGCCCCTCTCCCGCTCACATGCAAGCACTGTCTCTCTCTCCCCCAAAATAAATAAATAAACCTTAAAAAAGAAAAGAAAGAATCCACTTAAGTGTTGTGAAAGAAGCAAATGACTGCTTTATCCCATAGAAGCAGGGAGGAGACTTTGTTCAACTGTCATTTACAAGAACAAATAGCAGAGTAGAATCAGTTTGATCATAGTGGCCTTTGTTTGATGCTAAATGGAAAGGAGGAAAAATTTTCTCTTTTACTTAGAACACGGCACTGAAATGATGGAGGAAGACCTTGTTGAGGGTTAATATGGAGCAAAATCAAGTAAATATGTATACTTTAGTGTGAGGAGGAATCACCAAAAATGTAACTCTCCAAAGTGTGCTGAATCTGCCTGTGTTTTGTCTGGCTGCTATGCTTGGTGTGCGGGCCATCTGGCTCCTGAATGCTGGTAATGTTTGCACACTCACACATCAGTCAGAACTGGTGCAGGGCCTATTAGGAAGCACCAGCCAGTTAGGTGACATGCCAGGACTGCAAAGCACTCAAGCGGGAATGCCACGCGAGGACTTTCTACTCAGTCTGACGTTGACATGGGCATTGGAGGGACCTTTTGATTCATCCGGCTGTACCATTGATGTCACGGTTCTGCTAGATTAGGCATGTGGATGTCAGGTCATAGGAGGCCTCATTTATATCATTGGTTTTGCCTGTGTACTTCAAATGGAGCAAAACATAAAAAAACAATCGTGAGCCTTAGGTCCCATGCCTTTTGGACATGGAAGGATCATTGACCTGAAGTTGTTGTGCATTCCTGACTAACAGAACGACATCAGAAGCAGCTTTGCATATCCTGTTCCTAGATCTATATTCTGCTACTAGTTTCTTACAGTAGTACTAGACTTTGCAGAAACATCTGCCTAATAATCTTTACAGATAAAAGGAGGGGTTGCATTAAAGTGTTTTCCATTTCCTGTGTCTTTTCAGGCAGGTCACTGAAACTGAAAGGGACAGTTGCCAAGAAATGCGAACGAACTTTTAGTTCACTGAAATAACATGGAAGACATTATTGTTTTAATTGGAAACCCAGTCGTCTAGAAGTTTGAACTAATGGCTAATAATACTCTCTTCTTTTTGAAATGTGATTCACTGATACTGATCACAGGGTTTCACTTGTTTCATTTCTGACAACAAAAATTAACTGAGCCCTGAGTAGAGCACATAGAAGATTGGTAGTTCTCTTTCTTTCTTTTTGAATACCTGATCTTCAAAGATGCTTTGATGCCATAAGGACTAAGATGAATGCCCCTATGTGTGAGTTGTTTTAAAATTTGAATTATCTGTAATTGTATATAATGTATATACTTGTAGTGTCTACAGGTTAATGTGGGTGGCTATTAGTATCATTAATCCTTACCTAGAGATCTCTTTAAAAGATGCTATGGTTGTTTTTCTTTGAAAATTATTTTCTACCCCCTAAATTTCTAAAGTCACCCCAAAGGAGGCAATACCCTTTTTTATATATAAGACCTATTTACATGAAACAGATTTCCTTTTTTTAAATTTTTTTTAATGTTTATTTATTTTTGAGACACAGAGACACAGACACAGAGTGCAAGCAGGGGTGGGCAGAGAGAGAGAGGGAGACACAGAATCCGAAGCAGGCTCCAGGCTCTGAGCTGTCAGCACAGAGTCCAATGTGGGGCTCGAAACCACAAACCGTGAGATGGTGACCTGAGCCGAGTCCGACACTCAACCGACTGAGCCACCCAGCCGCCCCTCATGAAACAAATTTCTAAGTAATGGATCTGTGCTAAACAAGAATGTCTAATAAAGTTATTTCTGAACAAGCTTTAAAAAATAGTTTTGCCTTGGGGTCCTGAGTGGCTCAGTTGCTTAAGCGTCTGACTTCAGCTCAGGTCATGATCTCCCAGCTTATGGGCTCAAGTCCCACATCAGGCTCTCCACTCTGAAGGCAGAGCCCACTTAAGATCCTCTGTCTCCCTCTCTCTGTGCTCCTCCCCTGCTCGTGTGTTTTTACATGCTTGCTCTGTCTCAAAACTAAGTAAACATTTAAAACAATAAAAAAAAATAGTTTTGCTTTGTGTAACTTGGTGTAGTAATACAAATTAAACATCAAGGGTATAATAACAAGTTTAAAATGCAAAAAGGAACTAATGTAACTGCTCACATTGGATGAGTGCTAAGTACTTGTTATTATGCTTAGTATATTTCATCTATGATTTTACTTTTTCCCTTTCAGTAACACTGTGATCTTCATTTTACAGATAGGGAAACTGAGGCATGGAGCAGGAAAGTCAGTTTACAAAAGGTCTAATATGTATTTCAGAATTTCTTTTTTCTTGTTTGCAAAAGGAAAGCTAGATGTTTATACTTCTGTATAACGTTCTTTCTCTGTTTCTAACAACGTCGGTAATGAAAAGCAAATAAATGATGCCTTTTGGGAAAAGACAGTTCTGTAGTCAGGACCACACATGAAGCATTTGGTCTTTGTAGGTCAGAAGGAGTCAGTCAGAAGGAGCTCTTTTTCCTGCTTTGGCATCTGTGTCCTTGGCATGTCCCCCAGCTGTGGTGTTGGCAGATCCGAGACCACAACTGCTTCTGGTTTTTGCCCAGTAATTGGCTAGAGCTGCCCTCCCTGGGCTGGCCTATTATCTATTGTCTTCACCGACTCAAGTCACAGGAGAGCAATAGGGACTGTGAATTTTCCCGACATTTTCCCAAAGACGTTAGAACTTCGTTAAGGTTCTTCAGGAGTCAATTTGGGATTCTGTGTTTTTCTCTGGCTAATGGATCTGTGTGTCATGGTAAGTATGGAGGAATGAATGCCATCTTTTATGTCAATAAAATAAAACTGTCCCAAACTATTATTTGTAGCAATTAGTGCTTTTAAAGTATTTGCACTTTTAATAAAAATATGAGGTTAAGGGTCCATTATAAATAATGAAACACATCTGATGTCTTAAAACTTAGGAAACGTTGTTTTGTTTTAGGGGGAAAAAACACCATAAGACTGTATATGTGAGTCACATTATGTAAAATGTGACTGAAATTATCCAAATGAAAATACCTGTATTTTGTACAGCTGTTCATGTGTGAGTACATGTAAAAGCATATACCTATATGTATTTTATATAGCCACATGTACATTGTAAGGATATCTTCTTACATAGAGGTAGCGCTTGGGGTTTCTTTACCAGTAGAAGATGGGAACAGCTAAAGCATGAAAATGAACTTCAGCACGCTTCCTTCATTCACTTATCACTAGTTTTCAGAATTAGTTGCCCTATGGGTACCTTTTTAATTATATTGCACGTCTCTCAATTAAATATTGGGAGGTTGAAAATTAAGTGACAATTCTAATGTTTTCCGTGGAAGACCTGAAGCTAGGCTATTAAAAAGCTAGTAAAGGGAAAGGGAAGGATATTTCTTTATCCACGGAGTTAATTATACAAGCAGTACTCCGCGTAAATGCTAGCAACAAGGGTGATACAAGCAGTACTTAAAAGGTTTCCAGTGAGAAGCAGCCTCGTTTGTTAAAGTAGATTTAAAGCGCTACCTCCTTTAGTTATACAAACTCTAATGAAAAATAATTTATGTCCTATGAGTGATAATAATAGTTAGTATTTATTGTAGTGCTGCCCCTATGCCTGGCACTGAACTAAGGGCTTCACCTGTTTTATTTAACCCATAACCACCCTAAGAAGTAGGTTCTTTGATTACCTCAAACTTTATATATAGGGAGACAAAAGCATGGAGGTTAAACAACTTGCCCCCAGTCACACTACCTGTGTGCCTCTCGTGACACCTGTCACTACTTCTTATTTTGCTTATCCCACCTCCCTGAAGAACACATGACCCATTTTTAGGTGGGTGTTGTAATGAACCATTTGCACTAGTATGGCTCAGAACCATCTTTTTTAATAAGTAGGAATTTTCTTCAGCTGGCAGGGAAGGAATACTTCTGTTTAAAATTGGAAAAAAGAAAAAGCTTTAGACAGAAAAGATGCTTTGAAGATCAGCTCATGTCCATGATGTCTGTTCATATAACCTAGCAAGTGGCTGATAAGGGCATATTGCATGTCGTGCAGAATGCTTATAAAGTAAGAGAGCTCTAAGTTTAGCTTGATCTGAGTAAACACCAAGTGGGATGATTCTCAATTATCCAGTGAATGAAATAAATAGAACCATCTCCTGAAATTCAGACGTAGAGGTCAAAATCAACATTGACTTTTTTTTAATTGGCATTTTTATTGAGATAATTGTAGTGAGGCATGAATGATAAGAAATAACACACAGAGGTCCTGTGTACAATTTACCTTGTTTCCCCCAGTGGTGACATTTTGCAAAACTATAGCACCAAGTCACAACCAGGATATTGGCAGTGATATGATCCACCCATTCTGTTTAGGTTTCCTGAGTGCTCACTGGTATGTGTTTGCGTGTGTGAGGATATATGCACGTGTGCGTGAGTATATGTAGTTCTACACAGTTTTGCCAAATACATGGGTGTCTTGACGTGGGAGAGAAATTAGAGGCCCAGCAGGGATGGAGCTGCTTCCTCTGGTTGTTGATTGTTGGCAGGTGTTGGGACTGGCTGCCCCTCGAATCCTAGATGCTGTCAGCTTGCCTAATGTCCCTAATGTCAGGGACTCCTGCTGGATCCAGGGGAGGAATGAGCCCATCTGGGATGTATTCTAATGCTAGTTGGGGGTGGTGAAATACTGGGTCTGGGTCGCCTTCTATTTGGTGAGGAGATGTAAGTCACCCATATGCTGCTCTGGTGCCAGTGTCCCAGACCTCCGTCATCTTCTTACCACCTTTCAGAGCTATTTTTGATTGCATCTTGCATTATTACCAGTGCTTATTATTGTACTAGTAGGAAGTAGCAGGGAGAAATGGGTCTAAGCCATTTTTTTCGTGATAGGAGTACCCAAATTGACTTTTTCATGAGAAAAGTGTTTTCTTTAACTGTGCATGTTGTAAATATTCTCAGTAATTTTCCTACTCCTCTGTGAATTTTTAATTTTATGTAGATACAGTAAAAATTATTCTTTAATTTAACAAATACTTATTGAGTTCCTACCATGCCTTATTCACAGTGTTAGGCTGGTTGATCTGAATGTGCTTCTGTTCTTCCTGGAATGAGTAAGCAGAGGCCTCTGCTGATTTCCATTAGGTGTTTTAATGGGGTGGGAGGAAACTCCTTTTGTATTCAAGCATTTGTAAAAAGTGACAATTTTCTTACCAGTTAGCTACTTTAATTATAAAATCAGTTGTTACTAATGGCAGTTGATGTTTAGTGGCTTAGTGCCAGGGTGATATGTGTTCTATAAACAGGGGTGCCTGGGTGACTCATTCGGTTAGGCGTCTGAGTGTTCATTTCAGCTCAGATCATGACCTTAAAGTTCTTTGCGTTTGAGCCCCACATCAGGCTCCGCGGACACTGCAGAGCCTGCTTGGGATTCTCTCTATCCCTCTCTGTCTGCCCCTCTCCTGCTCGTGCATGCACACATTCCTCCCCTTTCTCTCTCTCTCTCTCTCTCTCTCTCTCTCTCTCTCTCTCTCTATATATATATATATATATATATATGTATGTATAAACTTTTTTTTTCAACTTTTTTTTTTTTTTTTTTTTTTTTGGGACAGAGAGAGACAGAGCATGAACGGGGGAGGGGCAGAGAGAGAGGGAGACACAGAATCGGAAACAGGCTCCAGGCTCCGAGCCGTCAGCCCAGAGCCTGACGCGGGGCTCGAACTCACGGACCGCGAGATCGTGACCTGGCTGAAGTCGGACGCTTAACCGACTGCGCCACCCAGGCGCCCCTATATGTATAAACTTTAAAAAGAAAAACAAAACATATAGACAGTTTAACTTACCTGGGAGAGAGAATAAAATTTCTGCCTTACCATGATTACTTTTAATTAAAGAGTAATCAACAAAACAACCTATTTTCATGGCATATAAAAAATATTTATCTTCTGTAACTGTTTTTTAGCAACTTTGGTTCACTTATGGTAGGCTGAATTCAGTAAGATTTGTCATATTGGTACCTGAGAACGTCTTAGGAATTATGAAGTGATTCCTTTTCTGCATTTTTTATTTGTTTTGTTTTGTTCTGTTCTTTGCTTTTGGAGACATATATTGAAGAGATGATCTCTGTGTGCACCCTCCCCAAACACACATCTAAACATTTGCACCCCTTTCTCTTTCTCTCTCTCTCTCTGTCTCTGTCTCTGTCTCTCTCTCTCTCTCTCTTTGTCTCTCTGTCTCTGTCTCTCTCTATATATACATGTATACATGTATATGTGGTATATATATGTGTATATATAATTTTCAACTAATATGTCATCAAGACATGAATTATATAGGTTACTCTAGCATTCATAGCTCTTAGAGAATTGTATGGAATTTTTAAGCATTATTTAATTATAATAATAAAACTAAGCCATTGTATATGTTTTACTTACAAAATGTTTACACAAATGCCATGTAACGATAGCTGACATTGTGTACTACCCTTGCTGTAAATGCTGGGAGAATTAATGTTAATAAGGTTGTTGTCAGTACAGGTATCTAGTACAGTGGTCTTTGCTAGAAATTTAGTGTCAGAGAGAGGATATTTCAGAATGCCTAAACCTCATTTACAGACAAAGAGGCATACCAGTTAATATGGCTGTGACTGTGAACCGTACAAAATTAAAATTTCCCCAAACACATTCAGATAATAATGCTAACCCTTTGGCTTGGGAATAGACTGATTGGACAATCGTCATTCAATTTTAATATGAGAATTAAAGGAACAGAGGCAACTAATATGGACAGGGCAAGAAAAATGACAGAAGTAGGAGCTTCTGTTGAGAAATGGTAGTAAGTTTCAATTAGCAAACTGTAGAGAATATTGACAATTGTAATACTTTAATGTATATGGAATGAAATGTTTGGACCCTCGCATCTTGCTTCAAATATCCACTTGTGGAGGGAACTACATTGCTGTAATACTACTGCCTTTTCCCCTTTCCCTTCCTGTATTAAGAAAGGAGTGAACTGGGGCGCCTGGGTGGCTCAGTCGGTTAAGCATCTGACTTCAGCTCAGGTCATGATCTCAAGGCTCGTGAGTTCTTGCCCCGCGTCAGGCTCTTTGCTGACAGCTCGGAGACTGGAGTCTGCTGCAGATTCTGTCTCTGTCTCTCTCTGCCCCTCCCCTGCTTGTGCTCTGTTTCTCTCTCTCAAAAATAAAACAATGTTAAAAAAACAAACAAACAAGCAAACAAACAAACAAACAAGAAAGGAGTGAACTACCTGAGGAGTTTTTGGAGTTTTGGAGGAGGAGTTGAGCATGTGTTCCTCAGCACCCTTTAGTAAGGGGCCCTGTCCCTCCATGATGTTAACTGTATAGGGATGGCTGATGCAGGAAAAGGCCCGCTGTTATTTTATGCTGCTAGTGTATGTCACTAGGCAAATTAGCGTCAAGCACGCCTAACAAGAAGGCTTAAACCATGCTCACTGATACCAGCTTTATTACTAATAAAAGAGATATTTTCATCTGTGTCTGTCTGACTCCTGTGTCTGACTTATTTGATTATAAGCCTGGGTGGGGAAAACAGATTCGTTCTTAATCCTCTCAAACCCCATCTATAAGTAATATGAAGACACGATCAATTTTTAAGTAGGGAAATGAGGTGGAAAAAAATGATGATTGGAAAAAATGGTTTACGTACACCATAAAGGATGACTTTGGAGTGGGCTGGAGATGAGGATTAAGGAAATTAATTTGGAAGCTGCTTCTCCGATCCTGTTGGTAGTGACTAAACTAGATGATAACTGGGGAATGGAAAAGTGAAGATATGTGAAGGGAAAAGGCCATTTTACTTGAGTTCCACTGATACCCATTTGTGTGTAAACACTGCGTGGGTCTATCATATTGTACTTTATACGTCTACTCTTAACCCCCCATGCTCCATTTTCAATACGGCAAGTAGAATAAATGTTTTTACAACATTGATTGGACTGGCGCTTACAACTTTTCAACAGCTGTCCATTGCTATAAAGTAAATGTTTAAGTACTTCACGTGACCTACACAGCCCTACCTTTTACCGCCCTTCCTCTTTTGATTTTCTGCCCCTCTCCATCCCTCTCTAAATTCCAGTGATAATGATCTTCTTCTAAGGCACTGGGCTATTCTCACACTCCTTTTCATCCTTCAGGTCAAAGCTCAGTACTTCCTCCTCAGGGAGCTTTCTAAAGGACCTTAACTTCTATATGAGCTCAACTTCTATACGAGCTCATCTCTCCCATTGTACATCAGCTGAGCACCCAGTATGCCCAGCACAACTGAAGGACACCATTTGTGAGCGAAAGGGCTGAGACCTGTGTGAAGCTTCTAGTCACTCCCGGTGCTCATAGCATGTTTCCTCTCTTCTGTTTTCTGTACCGTCTGTATCTCATCTATATCTTTGGGTACTTCCAGAAATATCCTAGTCTTCTCCTTGTTCTCATTCTTGTTTTCCAGGCTGATTATAATTTTAATTTTTGAACACCTGAATACTTTGTAATTTCAATGGAATTTTGAAAAGGGGGGAAGAACTGTAAGTGCCAGATTGGTTACTGTGAACAGCTACAACAACATAAATACTTTTGGCTAGGTAATAAGACCAAAGTTGTTTATCCAGTATGCTTTGGTAACACCACTTGGTCACGTTAAACAAATGTGATTTCAGGAACACGGATAAATGAAGCTTTAGCTCGTCTCCAGGGTAACTGTAAGCCTAGAAATAAGTGGACAGTTCATGCATCCTCTGATTTGGGTTCCCACGTAAAGCCCCCTCCACCAAGGGAAATGAGATGAGAAGATGTCTATCACCAATTGATAATAGTGATAAAAAAAGTAAGCCCCCACTGGGGAAGTTGGAACTCACTGGTAATTGTGGTTTTGTAAAAATTAAGACTAGTCCTTAAGAGTGCGTAAATTATAAAGGCTTTGTTTAGCTCAACTATGTTTGCCCACTTCTAAGATTTCTGCCTATGAGAAATCATTTTCTAAACGTAGTCTACCATTCCTTCTTGTGTAAGACTTCTGTCCATGAGCCTGTGCTTAATATACTGATTCTCTACACCATAGTTAACTACTTCAGGGGTTGTGTATTTGAAGGCTGTCAATGGAAAGCACTTGGATGGCAACAGTTGGAAATTTTCAAGCCATGGAAAGAAAAATGTCTCTTTAACTTTATTTTTAAAAATGCACAAAGGGTTTGCCATCTGGGGGAGACGACGTGAGTTTTTTATTCACTTGAAATCGCTTGAGATAAAGGCAGACAGATTTGGAAAATATTTTCTAAAAATCTGCCAAGGTATGGCATTTCTCATGGAGGAGGTTGCTAAACAAGGCTGCTGTAGAGCAAAGGGGGAGGAATTGGATCTCTTTCTGCCCCTTTAGCACAGAAAACCGGCACTGCAGGGCCTACACTGGCCCAAAAGTTCTTCAAAGATCATTGTGCTCCTGCAGCTTTTCTCTGTATAATAGACTCTTCCTGCCCTGTAGCAGCCTGGCTGGTCTGTGAACACCATGGGATTTGACCCTTTGAAGACTTTACTTTTAAAGGAGTTTGTCCTGTTTGTCCAGGTTTCACCCAGTAAAGGTCAGCTATAACTGGTAATAGTTTTGTCAACGTTTCCATACCTTGGGACTGAGTTCCTTATTTGCGTGGTATTTTCTCTCTAGTTTTACCTCACATTTGGAGGATTAAAAAAAAAAAAAAAGGTTTTGTCTTTTTCTGATAATGCATTTTCCCTTTGTTGTTTTTTTTATTTTTAACTTGCAAAAATACAAGTTAAAAAAACTAGATATTTGTCCATTATTGTGCTTAATTGAATAATCAGCTGTAAGTAGCATAACTTGCCCTGTTTGGTATTGTCTTCCACCATTCTCTCCCCACACTGATATGTACGTACTTTTACATTGATTTTCTCCACTTGCCCTGGGTTGGAGTCAGTCTTGCATTTTGGTGTCTAATTGTGAAGAAAAGCGCTACAGTGTTCTGGTGCTACATATACATATGATCTATCTTCTTTGAAACCAATTTGGCCAAAATCCCAGAATAGAAACTTGACAGGATGGGAGCATTTAAGGACAAAATCCACCTTGCTGTCACTTGGGCCTACCATCTTACTCTGGATATGTACATGTCATCCGTTTTCCAAACTGTCTTTCTCTTTATATTATACAGGTTTCAAAACCATGAGTTTGAACAGCTCTTTTTGTAAAACATATTTTATGATACTCCCATTACTATCCACAAAGGAAACTTACCAGTAATATAACTCATCTACATACGATTTCAAAGTAATTGCCAAATAAAGAAGAAATTAAAGGGAGATAATTACAAAATTATATATATATATATATGTGTATATATATATATATATAAAATCAATAATTCATTATGCAGTATATATGCAAGCTATATAATGCTGTGGATAAATGTAGTGCCTATGCCTATAATCACTAGGAATAGACAACTGTAAATGCTGACTAATGCAGGATCGTGGTATTAATGATTAAAATGACGTAAACAGTATGGGGCGCCTGGGTGGCTCAGTCGGTTAAGTGTCCGACTTCAGCTCAGGTCACGATCTCGTGGTCCGTGAGTTCGAGCCCCGCGTCGGGCTCTGGGCTGATGGCTCAGAGCCTGGAGCCTGCTTCCCATTCTGTGTCTCCCTCTCTCTCTGCCCCTCCCTTGTTCAGGCTCTGTCTCTCTCGGTCTCAAAAATAAATAAACGTTAAAAAAAATTAAAAATAAAATAAAATAAAATGCTGTGAACGGTATTGCTAATGGTAATGGTATTTTCCTATGTGATTAACACCTTCTGGTAATGTTCTGAACTTAAAAAGTACCGTTTTCCCCTTTGGTTTATTTGTATAATAGTTGGATTCTTGGAAAATTCAGTGTATATTTAAAATGTGGGGAAAAAATGTGAAAAAAACTTTCTGTACATTAAATGGAGCCAGGTTCTAAGTTCACATAAGTATAAGCAGGATGTCTCCCACTTTTCAAAAGCTATGCAGGCATGAAACAATTATTTGTTTTGCTGGACTGTCCTGCTTGTCATCATACGTCTGGCATCCTGGGTCCACCTCTCCTCCCCATATAAAAGTTAAAAATGTTTTCACATGTTTTCTAGGTGTACCCTAGAGGGTGGCAGTTCACCACTTGAGAAGAACTGCAGATGCTGATTGCATTTTTAAATGCAAGTAACAGAAAGTACAACAAGGCTCTTTAACCAAACAGTGAATTTTAATTTTTCAAATGATGAAGCCTGACAGGTGGCAGTCTGAGAAATTACCCTTATGATGTCACTAGCACCCCAGGTTCCTTCTGTGTTTTTGCTCTTTCCCTCCCTCCTTTTCCTCTCTCATGCTTGTCAGTTCCTGTAAATGAATGCAAGGAAGGCTCATCCACTTGATGGACACCAAACCAATTAAAAAAAAAAAATGACATTGAGCTGTTGCAATGAAGAAAGGTAGATTTATATATTGGGGTGGTGCCACCAAGGAGAACAGAGCCAATGTTCAAAAGTTCCAAACTCCCGGATGGGTTGCAGGTGAGGGTTTTTTGTTTTTTTTTTAAAGTTTATTTATTTATTTTGAGAGAGCGAGAGAGCATGAGCACAGGGAAGGGGCAGAGAGAGAGAGACAGACAGACAGACAGAAAGAGAGAGAGAGAGAAAAATCCCAAGCAGGCTCCACACTGTCAGCACAGAGCCTGATGGAGGCTTGATCTCACCAAATGAGAGATCATGACCTGAACTGAAATCAAGAGTTGGATGCTAAACCAACTGAGTCACCCATGTGCCCCCCAAGTGAGGGTTTTTAAGGGCAAAAATCAAGGGGAAGGAGCTCAGGAGGGTGGGTTCTTTTGATCGGTCAGGGACTGGGTAAATGTTAAGATTGATGCACTTGTCTGTCTGGTGTAGGTCCGTCTGGTTTCATTAGGATCGTGGTGGTCGGGTGGTCAGTTGGTCATTCCTTTGCTTGGTCTGGATCTGTAAAACATCTCAGCAACATGTGTCGGTGATGCTATCTCTGGTAGCAAAAGTAGAGACCATACACCTTGTGACTATGATGCTGTTCAAGCTATTTCATTTCTTGTTCCCTTGGGCTACATTTTCATTATCTTAAGCAAACCATCCTGGGTTTTTTCTAATATTCTTAACTGTGGGCTACATGCCTTTCTGCAGACTTACTTCTGTTGGCAGTTTCATTCCTGCTTACAAGGTGGTTGTGTCACTGCCTCCACCCTCACATCCACGTTCCAGGAAAGGAAGATGAAGAAGGAAGTACAGGAGAGGAAAAGTAATTTTTCTTCCTCCCTTCTAGGTTCTTGGCTGAGACCCCTTTCTGTGATAAAAGGCAAATTAATGGGACAAAAACAGAAATGTAATAACATACATATCTCTTGTATACATGGGAGAGACCATGGGAAACTGAGTAACTCCCTAAAATGATCCAGCCACCACTTTAAATACCGTCTCCAGCTAAAGACAAGAAGGAAGAAGTTTGGGGGTGAGGGAGGTGTTATGGGAGGTTGCCAGGAAAAGCAGAGTGATCAAGGGTATAGTTATTTTGTATATTTAAGTCCCTCCCTTCTCCATTGATAAGAGTTTGTAGAGATTGAATCATCCCTCTCTTCAGGATACAGAGAGGGAAACACCCTTACTAATGAAGATTTTCCTTATAAATGTAAATATATATACCCATGGGTTAACTTCTAGTCGCATTATGATTCTGCTATGTCTGGTATTTCTTAAAAATAATCAACTCAAGATAATCCTTTTGCCAATGAGACATTTTGGGGCAACATGTTCTGCTCCCCTTTAGAAGCAGGAATAAGAAAGAAGCAGCATATAGCAGTGGATTTGAAATTGGGGTGGGGGAGGGTAAGAGACAACATCTATATCAAGAAAACAAACTTACCCAGAAACTTCCAGCATTCTCCCTCTTACATGTCACATGGCTAGTGCCAGCTTCCAGGGAGGCTAGAAATGAGGCTGTTTGTTTCAGCTAGACACACTGGTACCTCCAAACAAAATCAGAATTATGTTACAAGGAAAGATGTAGAATGGGTATTGGAAAAACAACTAGCAGCAGTATCTGCCACTCCCGAAATCAGGAATAAATTACCAGAAAAATAAATATTTCAAGATGTATATAAGCAGATTTGCCGTAGTTCCCTGAATATTCTAGATGAGAGTTTTAGTCACTTGTGGTGTAAATTTCCAAGAGTTCTGTGATGGTCCTTGAAAAGTGGTGACATATTGACCTAACATTTGCAGTATTCAACTTCGATATCTTCCATCTATCCTATCCCCTGCAGATCAATTTGTTATCTTATTTAACAAATGAAGTCATTAGTACAGGAAGACATTTTACCAGAAGTTGACACAAAATTAAGAGAAATTGTTATCTCCAAGAAACAAGACTAGGCTAAGATAAAGGAATGGAATTCTTTTGTGAACCAGTCGTTTTGACCCAGAAGAGCTATTTGACACCCTTTTCCTGGGTAGCAAACAATGAGGGAAGCAAATGCTTACCATCTGCACAATAAAGGCTGTTGAATCATTGGGGAATTGGAAATGTTGCCTCCCTTTGTTTGTTTTTAAGCCTCAAATTAAAAAAAAAAAAATACTCAGGATACGTAAGCAGGGTTGATTCTAACACTAAAATAAAAATAAATAAACCCAGAGCAATCTGCTTCCCAAAAGCCACAGCACAACACAAAGAGCCGTAAACTTCTTGAGAAGACTTCAAGGGAAAAAATATGTGTGTCTTCAAAACTGGGATATCCTGGGGACTTTTTTATAACAGCTTTATGGATATATAATTCACATGCCATAAAATTCACCCTGTAAAATGTACAATTCAATGGGTTTTAGTATATTCACAGAACTATACAAGTACCACTACTATGTAATTTTAGTGTATTTTCATCATCCCAAAAGAAACTCCATGCCCATTTACAGTCACTCCCCATTCCTCCCTTCTCATGGCTTCTGGCAACCCCTAATCTCTGTTCTGTCTCTGTGCATTTGTCTAAGATGGACATTTTATATAAATGGGATTATACTGCATGTGACCTTCAGTATCTTGTTACTTTCACTTAGCATGTTTTTAAGGTTCATCCACATTATGGATTGTTTCACAACTTCCTTCCTTTTAATAGTGAATAAAATTCCATCGTGTGGACATAGCTAATTCTGTTTGTCATTTCATCATTTGAGGGACTTTGGAGGTTTTTTCCACTTTTTAGCCCTACGAGACTTTTTTGTATGTAACAGTTAGCCATTTGTGTCTTTTTCTGTTGAGGAACAAGAATTTATTCTGCCTTTCAAGGTCCTTCTAGCCAGACTAAGAGTCACATTGATATGAGGCAGATTAACGGGAAAATCAAAGTTAATAACATAGGTACTGGAAATCTACACAGATGTGGAAATTCCAAAGACAGTGAGGCCAAATGAGGTATATGTGTCATTGGGAAATAGGGTGAAAGGGGTCTCGGACTTCAAAGGGAAGGAATGCAATTCACAGGAAGATGAAAAAAAATAAATGTTTGGTAAGCAAATGTTTGCTAGGCTGTTGAGAAACAGTGGGACATAGAGATGACTTTGAGCAAATGGGCTGGTCTCACACCTAGTTCAGAGTATAATGTAGGTATCTATGGTGACAGTTTACTTCCTGGATTAGGTCCTCTATCTAAATTCTTTTTAGGCAATTGAGAAGGAAGGAAAAGAGCTCTTCTTGAATCTGCTAGGTTTTGATTGCTTTTTAACTCAATCATCATGCCAAAGTGGAGAATTTTGAGGTGGCTTGCCCTTGGCCTGTATAATCCCATGATCGAAATAAACATCATTCTTTTAGTAGCCATGCCTTTTTCATCAAGGGACAGAAATCAAAACCAGAGTTGTGTTTTTTCATTAAGAAAATCTTCAGGAAGTGTCTGGGTGGCTCAGTTAGTTAAGTGACTGACTTCGGCTCAGGTCATGATCTCGCGGTCCGTGGGTTCGAGCCCCCCATTGGGCTCTGTGCCAACAGCTCAGAGCCTGTAGCCTGCTTTGGATTCTGTGTCTCCCTCTCTCTCTGCTCCTCCCCTGCTTTTGCTCTGTCTCTCTCTATCTCTCAAAAATAAATAAATGTTAAAAACTTTTTTTAAAAAAAGAAAAAAATCTTCTGGGGGGGGAATGTATATTTTCCATTGTTTGAAATTATATGGACATGTTCGAAGGGTAGTCTACTTATTTTTACTGTGTAATGTATCACCCTGATATTTAATTTAGGAATTTAAACCATTACTTTAATGTGCTCATGCGTGCTGTGGATCATGAGTTCACATAGGGCACAGCAGGGTAGCTTGTCTTCTCTGTGATGTCTGAAATCTCAATTGTGAAGTCTTGAATGCTAAATTCAATTCAGTGACCGGGGGCTAGGATTCTGAAGGCCTACATATACATGACCTTGCTTGGCTTTCTCCATAGCGTAGGTGCCTCAGAATACTCAGGCTTCTTATATGATAGCTCAGAGTTTCAAGCAACCAATGTGCCAACAAGCAAGTAGTAGCTGCATAGTCTTCTCTGATGCAGTCTTGGAAGTCACAGAGTGTCACCTCTCCCATCCTCTACTTGTTGAAGCAGTTATAAGCCCACCCAGATGAAGAGGAGAGGACAAAGACCCCAGTTCCTAATGCTAAAAGACTATTGGGGTCATGCTTTAAAATCATCATACCGTAAAGGGCATGTTTTCTGATGGGTGCAGTTTTGCGTCTTCAAAGTATATCCTTGGAAATATTTAAATTAAAAAATCAGGACATTAAGCAATTGTATTCATTTACCAACTTGCCACAGGAATCGCATATACATCAGACTCAGTAAAATAGATGAAAATAACGAGAGGTCACATGAACTTGGCAGTGAGAAGAATTTTGATAGAAACTTGATTTGAATAGAGTTACTGAATTTGAGCCAAAACATTTGGCCTCAGGGTTCATGGAAACCCAAATCAAAGAAGAAACACATGATTTATAACTTTTGTTGTCTAATGATGAAAAACCTATCAAATCTGTGCAAAGGCCAAATCTATCTATGTGGATTTTATGTGGACAGATGGTTATAGAAGAGGCACGAATGATAGCTAGGATAATAAGCAACAATCGTAAAGCAGTTTCTGCGTCTTGGTATCTGCATCAGCTCCTTACATAGCCAGGCTTTCTTTTCTCGTAAGAGCCCTCTGAAATAGCTACTATTATTATTCATAGTTTTTTTAAAAAAAATATTTGTTTGTTTTGAGAGGAAGAGTGTGTGTATGCGTGGGGTAGAGGCAGAGAGAAAGGTAAAGAGTGAGGACCTAGTTTGAAATCAAAACTCAGAAGCTTAACCGACTGAGCCCCCACTATTGCTCATATTTTACACATGGAGAAACTAAGGTATGTGAAACTAAAAATCTTGCCCGTGGTCACACAACTGCTAAGTGTTGGAGTCAAGATTTGAACCTAGATAGGCTTCAGAGTCCATGCTCCAACTAATGCTGTACTGCCTCTGAGCAATTTTTAGCAACATTGGTAACAATGCTTATAAGCAAGACATAGAAGTTTTTCACAGCTTTGATTATGCTAACCTTTGATTAAAAGGCAAGGTTATAAATGTATTTTTCTAAGTACCAATGTGTCTAAAGTAAACAATAATTCAGGCTTCTGAAATTATCCTCTTAGCTCTCATTCCTTGCTGTCAAACTTCTTTATAGATAATACCTGAATCTGTCACCGTGCTTACCTTGCTAACACGTATGTCTTTTTTCCATGAAATTTGCTTACTTTCCCTAACCCAACAAGCCATACCAAGTGACCTTTTTTCAAACCTAAAGCTGTATGGATTTTGAATAGATATAATACACGTGACTACCACTTTTAATTCAATTCAGTTAAATAGTTAATATATACGATACACACACAGACATACACACCACAGTCTGATTTCATGAGTCTTGAAATACTATGAGTTATGTGACATAGAAGAATATAATACAAATAAGAATAAAGTGTGATTTTAAAATGGTACAAAAACAGGGTTGACTGGGTGGCTCGGTCCGTTAAACGTCTGACTCTTAATTTTGGCTCAGGTCATGATCTCACGGTTTGTGAGATCAATCCCTGTGTAGGGCTCTGTGCTGACAGCATGGAGCCTGCTTGGGAGTCTCTCACTCCTCTCTGTCTGCCCCTCCCCTTGCTCATGCATGTGCGTGCTCTCTCTCTCTCTCTCAAAATAAATAAATAACATTTTTTAAAAAGTACAAAAACATACTGAAAATGGAGAAATAAAATAGGGAGAAGAATCATGAATCGCTTACTGAAGGATGTGGCGAGTGTAATAGGCATTAAAGATCGTTAAGAATAAATATTGACTGAGTATACAGCAGTTAGCTTTATCAATAAAAATTCTACTCATCCAGCAGAATGAGTTTTAAAGATGTTTTTGCTCTGTAAGAATTTTTCCCTGAAATTTATAGCCCAAAGTGACTGCTTCTTTTTCATATGCCACTTAGGTCATGTGGCCAATTCTTTAAGCATTTTTTAAAAGAATCCTTTGAGGGTTGTAACTGTGGATTGCCTGTGTTTATGCTGAACACAGAGCATAGCACAGTCCTGCACATAATAAAAACCTAATAAATTATCTTGAATATAGTCAAATATAGGAAAAATAAATAAATATGGACAAGCAAAGCATTTGCCTGTTAGAGCCTAGAAGTGATTAAAATATTTGAGCAGTAGTTTTGAATAGATTAAGTACAAAATAATTTCATTAACATTTTAAAATATAAAATTCTGCCTAATTTCATATGGTTGAGATATATTAAGAGTTTTCAGGGTTTTTTAAGTTTATTCATTTATTTTGATAGAGAGAGAGAGAGAGAGAGAGAGAGGGAGGGAGGGAGGGAGGGAGAGAGAGAGGGAGAGAAAGTAAGCAGGAGAGAGGCAGAGACAGAAGGAGAAAGAGAATCCCAAGCAGACCCCAGACTGTCATCGTGGAGCCCAACACGGGGCTTGATCTCACAAAGCATGAAATCATGACCTGAGCCAAAATCAAGAGTTGGATGCTTAACCTATTAAGCAACCCAGGTACCCCAAGATTTATCAGTTTTTAAGAGTAAGCAGAGAAGAGGAAAATCCCTCTTGCCATGCCTTACTTAGAATTCACGGAGTTTGATTATTTAGGATGCCATTGAGTGGCATCATGAGCCTATAAACTTCCCATTATTAACATTTTACCACTACATTCTGTAAAGATTTTACTTTTCTGAACGTCTCCCTTATTTGTGAAGAAACTGGGATGGGTATCTCCTGTAAAAATTATATAGAAAATGCCAATAATAATATATACTTTGTGGATTTGCAGTGAAGTTTAAATTATATTCATCCAGATTTTGTTAAGTACCAAAATACTATCTATAGCACCTGATATCAGATATTTCAGATAGCACCTGAAATGCTATCTGATTCTGCTAACTCTATATTATATAGTGGAATAGAGTCTACTACAAATTGATGAGACACTGAATGAATTAGCCCAATTTTTGGTCTTATATTAAAAAAATTGATTACTTCACCACAGTGAACATTGGACCCCATCTGCCATAAACCACAATTCACTTTGCTAAAAATCTTGTTTAATTTGGATATTATTTATCCTTTCAACAAAGCATACTCTTAAAAGCAGACACTCATTTTTTTTTTACAGCATCAAACAATATTACTTTAAAAAACCCATAAGGGAATGAACATTTAATCAGGAGTGTCTCACCTGGTCAAAGTTAGTTATGGATGAATGTCATTTTTTACCCCCAAGGGAACTGCTTGCTTTGCTGTGAGAGTTGAATATACTGGATTGACAGTGATCTAAAAAAAATAGCACACCAAACTGGTTATTATTCACTTGTATTATGTAGTCTGTCCAATGAGAAAATTGATGTGATATCAAGGAATTCAGCACGTGTGTGTGTGTGTGTGTGTGTGTGTGTGTGTATACACATATATATATTCTAGTGCACATATTCTAGTGTACTTTAAAAATAACAGCACTTTTATGTACTGGAAAATCTGAGCCCCTGCATAAAATATATTGATAAAAATGAATGGTAGTCACATCGCCTAGAATTCTTCAAGAGAAAATTTTACCTCTGTCAAAAAAAATAATCTCACTTTATTAATAGATATGTTTCTCAGTGTACTTCATTGTTATTTATAGGCACTCAAAATCTTTTATTAATTGGCATTGTTAGTATTGGTAACTCCCTGTGATAAAGCCCCCAAAAAATATTATTGTAAGTTTATAGCTTAAGCTATTGGAAAACTCCAATTTTATTTAAAGAAAATTTGTGAAATAAGACATTTAGGAATGGAATAATTATTTTTATTTATTTATTTTTTTATTTAAAAAAAAATAAGTTTATTTCTGAGAGAGAGAGAGAGCATGAGTTGGGGAGGGGCAGAGAGAAAGGAAAATAGAAAGAATCCGAAACAGGCTCCACACACTATGAGTTCAGAGCCCGATGCACGGCTCGAACTCATGAACCCTGAGGTTATAACCTGAACTGAAGTCAGATGCTTAAGTGACTGAGCCACCCAGGCACCCTTGGAATAATTATTTTTAAATACTTGTTCTGAAATTTACAAATTGTTCAGAAAAGAGTATACTATATAGGAACATTGGCAAAAGAGGTGAATAGGCAGTTAAAACTAAATGAAATACAATAGTCTAAGAAAGTCATAATTTGAGAATTTAATTTAAAATTAAGACATTTCTCACATATCAGATTGACAAAGATGATGTTGGGGGACAAAATTCATGACACCTTCAAGGGCCTTCTAAGTTGGACTAAGAATCAAATTCACGTGGGACAAATTAATAGACGAAAATCAAACTTAGTCTTGTACATATGGGGAATCCACACAGATGTGAAATTCCAGACAGTGAGGCAATGGGATGAAGTGTATATGACATCCTGGGTTAAGGAGCCGGGTAAGGGTCTGGGGATACAAAGGAAAGAGAGCATTAGCAGAAGAGAGGAGATAATTGGAAAACATAGGTACCCTACTATGCAGAAGAGTTTCTTAAGTAAAGAGGAATCTCCCTTAATAGCTTCTCTCTTCCTGATGTAGGTTCTCCTTTCCAATGTAAATTTAACCAGTTTGAAGGGAAGGTAAAAATAGCTTTTCCCGAGTCTGCTGGAGTATGATTGCTTTTATCCCAAAATAATATTTTCGCCAAAATGGGCCATCTTGGGGTAACCGGCCTTTGGCTTCTTCATGTTTCTACTCCAAGGAATCTGTGCTTTATCAGTGTTTGTACACGGGTAAAAGCATAAATGTACATAGGTTTTTCACTGTGCTTGGGTAATAGGAAAATAGATTGTAGATAGGTAATCCACATGGAAGTCCCTATGATGAGATGGAAGTTGCTACAAGAGAACTTGATACTACAGTTTTTAAAAATGAGATAAAGTTATATAAACAGATAGTGAAATGTGGTTGTTACCTAGTTTTCATTGTTTAAACTCTAGAACATACATATGTACACATATTCTAGTTTATTATATGTGTGTGTGTGTATGTAATATTCCATTTGTATAAAGTCACAAAAGATAAATGGAAATAAATAGGTGTTATGTGTTTGTGCAAAGCTCAGAGGGTTACTGATCGATCTATCACCGCCTCTAACTCTGGAAATGAATGGGTGAGCCCTGGTGCACTGCTGTGGCCAGCTGCTCCAGCCCAGGGAATCCCAAAGGGGCTGGACACATTGGAGGCATACCTCCTGGACGGGTTTGCCAACACTGTTGGCGAACAAACTCAGATAAACTCATCACAAGAGAAGCCGATAACACAAGAAGTGAGAAATTGGAAAAAAAATAGAGGGAGGAATTTATTTTAGGTGCTGGCAGCCAGGAGAGGTGGCAGGCTCAAGCCTGAGCAACTGACCTCTCCACCCACAAGATGGACACCTACTAGGGTTTTATAAGGAGAGGGTTTGGGGCTATTGTGCAAGAGAGCAGGCAGAGAACACATGATCAGGGGTGAGGGTCAGTAGGTGTTCAGCCCATGATCATGGGCAGGGAACAGGACTTGTGGAGTGTGGTTCTCTAGGCATTCTGTTGCTATCAGGGTTCTTCTGGCCTGGCAGTTGGAATGTTCCAGTCATTGTAAAAAAAATCTTTGTCAGTGCATTAAGAGCTTACAATAAGGAATGAGAACAATGGATTTCAATTTAAGCTTGAGTTAAACACTGTTGTCTATTTCTGGTTTTCACTGTTGGAGTCTGTAGTTGAGCAAGAGGGATCACTGACATAGGCATCCCTGTTTGGTGTCATGAAAACCATTTTATAGATTTATATAGAGAGTGGAATTTGGTGATGGCTGAATTTTCACCTACACATGGGGGGAAGGGAGTGGAAAGTTTGCATGTACTATTTTACTTTAAGAATTAACCAATTATATGTGCACATATACAATTTTTGTAATTTAAAAATGGAGGAAGAAACCAAAGTTTTTTTTTAGTTTTGCTTTTTATAAAGTGGCTACAGTGAATAGTGACATGTTATCCTAGGTAAAAAAAAAAAAAAAAAAAAAAAAAAAAAAAAAAAAAAAAGTTTTCAAAGCATTTTCTCACTTATTATTTATTTATGTATTATTTATCTTTGCGGGAGATGACGAGTAAAAAATATCTTTTAGAGTAATCTCTCGGGGGATTCTGCAGCTTCTGGGGGTGTCCCGTCAGTACTGACTCCTTGAGTGGAAGCAATCTGATCCTCTTGAAACTCAAATTGAGAGTGAGAACTTTCTTATCTTTTGTATGCCTTTCACTAAAAATAGCTATTTCATTTTCAACACAACTAGAAGGTAACTGAAAACTTTCACTGGTGCTAAGTCACTGCCAGAAAAAAACTAAATCTGTTTACAAATTGAAATACCAGAAGTAGAGCCATTTAAATATGAGTAGCAGAAGCAGATTCTGAAGAAAATGCTGAACATGATCATTAGCAGCAGTGTATGCATTTACTTACTCCTTCCAACAAAGCAACTTTTGATGAGCACCTACTGAGTCACAGGGACTGTAATCAATGCCTACAGTACAAAGATGAATAGAGGCCAATTCCTGCTCTTACGGAAATGATAGTCTGTTAAGAAAATGCACTTCTAAATAGATACTTATGAGGAATAAAACAACAGTAGGTGTGCAAAAGGCAATGTGGACACAAAGGAGGGAGAAATCAGAGCCAACTGGGCAAGCTGGACCAAGCTTCACATGGCACTGTTTGGAAGGATACATGGGAGTTCCCTCAAGGGGGGGAGCCTGCAATTCGGTTGAACTCTTGCCATGCTTCCTGCCCAAGCTAGATTACATTTTCAACTTTGCTTATGAAAGAAGTAGAAAGATGAGGAATTGGGTAGAAAAAGCAAGAATAGCTATAATGGACACTGTACAATGAATGCAGGGCAGCAGACACTGTCCATATCTCCTTGACACTCTCATTGTCTGATGGTTGTGTACTTGCATGCGACTGAGGGCTTTCTCTGATGGGTTTAGCCATCATGGGGAAAGCTAGAAGTGCTGGAATAATGAGACCCCACTTGGCATCCTTCAATTACTGGCAGGTGACAGTTGGGAGATAAATACACTTAGTTTTTGACCCTCAAATAGGACAAGTGTGAGGCATGTCTCCACCATCTCCCAGAGGCCTCCAGTGACCCTGAGCTGAACCCTAGGTACCCATGATGGTGACTTTCTCACTGATTCACCCTGTACTGGTGTTCATACCTTCTCTTTCTCATTTCTCTACTTCCCTGGTGATGCATCCTGTGATCATCATGATAATAAACGACATGGACCAAAATTCCTGTCTCAGGTCTGATCCTGGGGAGCCCAGTTTAAGACTTTGGGCCCTGGACTAGCTGTATGGCATGAGGAAACAAAAAAAGCTCCCATATCTCTCTGGCTTAGGAGACAGATGGATGGCAGCACCAGTTAGTGAATAGACAGTGTCTTTCACTGCCTAGGGGTGTTTTGTTCAGTAAAGATCCTGCCCAGCCAAGCGCTGAGGAGTACATGAATGTTGTTATTATCTGAACTCTCTGCAGAGTTACAAGCCTATGTGATAATAGGTTGTACTGGCATCAGTATCCTAATTTTGCTGATTTGTTAACCTCTCCCTGTGCATCTGCAAGACTTTGGCCCCTCTTCAGTGTTTCCCACTTCAATCTGTATCATTGTCCTTTTCAGATGTCACTCAGGCACTTTCAGGTTTGGACTGCTCCTGGCCTCGCCGAGCTCTGCCGTTGAGTGCTTCTCCCACAGCCTTCGGCACCTCTGTCAGCTATACTGTTGACGGTCTACTCTAGACACAGGCTTGCTTCCTCAGCTCCTGCAACCCAACACTGTGTCCTGGACCGTGTTAATCTGCCTAGTGCTGCTGTTTGGTGCTTTGCTTGGTGCTTTCAGTGTGCATAAAGCCACAGCTATTAAACATATCCAGGAAATGGCACGGGGAAACTTCCCTTTCTCAGTGCTTTGCTGTTATAAGGGCATCACAGTAGCGTTACTGGGCCCGAAAGAGTGACCGTTTTAATGAAATAGATCCTTCAAGTTTATGCATAGATCTTGTATCCGAGGATTACACATTTTATTTTATTTATTTATTATTTACCATTATTATTTTTTAAATATAATTTGTTTTCAACATACAGTGTAGGGTTACACATTTTATACCAAAGTGGATGAATTGGTTAAGGGTTGAGGTAATACCTGTCGTAGACTCTAAGTCTAAAGTTCTCTTTTGGCCAGCAAAAGCGGACACAGGATTAAAGTGAGAGATGGCTAATGTCCGGGACAAGACAGGAGCCCCGAATAAGGGTCCTTGCCCAGTATTTATTCACATTAGAAGGCTTGAACACATGATGGGCATGCCCAAAGAGTCAAAGAAACTGTGAACATTAACTTGGGGACGTGAGGGAAGAGGGGGATTTTGAAGATATACAGTGTTTGGGGTTTGGGTCAATATAAAACAAAACCCTGGTGCTGGGCAGATGGGTAGATGGTTGTTAATGGCAGACAGGAGGCTCCCTGTCTGTTTACCTTAGCTAGCCTAGGGGATGAGACAGATAGGGGGAATAACCTCAGGGTTAACAAGGCACCTTTTCTTTTGTTAACCATCTCTGCTCTGGGCTGCTTTGCCTGCAGTGCAAAGCATAGTCCATAGTCCAATTCGCCAGTTTACCTAACTTGGCCCTAACCTCCTGTGAAAACAGCTTTTCTGTACAGTACTGTATTGGGAGTGCTTCCACCCTGAATATCTAATCTTGTTTATTTCATACACCTATGTATTGGACACCTTTTCACCATTCCTATTTTAGGCCTTTGCCTCTATTCTGGGGGCTCTGCACCCCCTTTCTATTTTAGGGTGCTTTTCCACCTCCCTATTCCTGGCGTCTTTGCACCTCCCTATTCTCTGGGTGCCTTTGCACCCCCGTATTCTTGGGATGCCAATCTGGTTTACCCACATTCAGGTGTGAGCATTCTATGACGTTGTATTTCTTTATGCCTTGTTAACCCATTGGTGTAACCCCAGGGTATTCCTAAGCTTATCTCCCACAAGTACCCTTCTAGGTTTCCTTGCAACTTCTCTTCTACTCTAATACTTAGCCCAAATTACTTTTTAGTTTATTATGTTCAAATCTTCAGGATGAGTTGTATTTTAGAACAGTAGACTTTGTCTTTAAAATTGTGCTTTCTGTAGCTCCTCAAATTTCATGACCATGAATGTTCATGTGTTGGTTGATAATGGAGAGTTTCAGTTTACTAATTTTGTTTTTATTAGGAAATCCTTAGGCTTCTATGTAAATTAGATGTAAATAGATACTGAAGGATACCATTTCAGTCCTTCAGTCATGAGATGTAACAGAACTTTTTTTTTTAAGTTTATTTATTTATTATGAGAGAGGATGAAAGAATGGGAGAAGGGCAGAGAGAGAGGGAGACAGAATCCCAAGCAGGCTCCATGCTGTCAGCTGCGGGACCTGACACGGGGCTTGTGAGATCATGACCTGAGCCAAAATCACGAGTCGGTTGCTTTAACCTACTGAACCACCCAGGTGGCCCAGTGTAGCAGAATTTTGATTTGAACCAGCTAGAACCTAGTCTACCTAGCATCTTAGGTACTTTATTTTAAGTATGATTCAGTCTCATTTTTTTGTTACGGAAGTGTAAATGTTTGTTACACTTTACACTTTACACTTGTTACAATTTATGCTTTCACATTTTTCAGAAAGTTAGACTATTTTATTATATTGACTTCCTGATTACTTCACTAAAGTTTATAAACAAACAGATAAAAATCTAAAAACTATCTCTTGGGGCCTAAAGAAACTATGATGGTCAAAGAGTATGGTTACTTTGAAGGCAAAATGAGGAAAAGGGAAGAGCTTAAGACCTATTTATTCTGAGTCTAATTTGTACCTTGTTATTAATGCAATACAAATACACATAAATGATTTTTTAAAAACTTATGGAGAATTTTAAATGTATACAAAAATACGAAAATAGTATAATGAATATCACATACCCCTCACTCAGCTCTAGCAATTATAATCATTACCATCTTATTTCCTCTCCATACCAACCCACTTACTATCTTTAATTGTTTTGAAGCAGATCCTAGAAAGTATATCACTTCTTCTCCAAACCTTTCAGCCTGTGTTTAAAAAACAAACACTCCTTTAAAACAACACAGTTCCACTGCCACCCTAGAAAAAGTAATATTTTCTTAAAATCGTAATATATACAGTTCTTATATTTCCCAGATTATCCTGTAGCATTCCACTATTTTTTTAAATAATTAATTTGAAATGAACAAGACTGTACATTGGTATTTTTAAGTGTTATTATTAAACCATATTTCATCTATAGATTCTTACTAAAAGATTCTCTGCTTCTTTCTCTGCATTTTTGTCTTGTTTTGAAGAAACAGGATCTTTTGTCTAGATTTTGTTGATAAAATCCCCATGATATTGCTTAAAATGTTTCTCTGTCCCTTGTGGTTTCTGTAAATCAACAGTTAGATCTAGAGAGCTGCTCATAATCAAGTTGCATTTTTTTCCAGGATGTCTTTTTTTTTTAATGTTTATTTATTTTTGAGAGAGAAAGACACAGAGCACAAGCAGGGAAGGGGCTGAACGAGAGGGAGACACAGAATCCGAAGCAGGCTTCAAGCTCTGAACTGTCAGCACAGAGTCCGACACGGGGCTCGAACCCATGAACCGCGAGATCATGACCTAACCCAAGTCTGATGCTTAACTAACCTAGCAACCCAGGCACCCCTAGTGTTATGTACTTTTATCAAAAGGTACATAATGGTTTGGTTGCTTCACGTTTATGGTGTGCGATACTAACAGCCATTGATAATCACTGTGTTAATTGTTATTGTTTGCAAAATAGTGATATTCTATCTTTTCTTCTTCATTTATTAGTTGCAATGTTTCTGTAAAGGGAACTTCTCTGCATTACCTATTTCATTACTTTGAAGGATAGTCCATGTAGTAAAAGCACAATAAACGGTTCAGTGTCTTTCCAAAGAAAACAATTTTCAGAAAAAGTGAATTGGTTTCCTAGTCTCTTCAAAAAGTTACCAGCTGATTTTTAAATTTACATTACTTGTCTGTTCTGGTATCACTGTGAATGTATGCATTTAAATATATTTAAATATAATTGATATATTTCAGTCCCTTTTTTTTAATCCATACTAATACTCGACTTTTCATCTTTATCCAATGTAAGCTTCCTCACATTGGATCTTCAATCCTTTTTTCCTTTTTGACTTCTAGTCAAATTTGGTTTATTTCCAGTTTATACCAAAATATATTCCCGGCAACTCCTCAGATCATTATTTCACAATCTCATAAGCCTTATGCACTGGTGTCCTTCCAGAAGCTGCAAGGAATCTGGAAGTCGAGTGGTCCATCCCCTTGGCCCAGGATTGCAGTTAGAATTTGCCCTGATAGACAGTTTTGTTTTGTTTTGTTTTGTTTTGTTTTGTTTTGTTTTGTTTTGTTTTAAAAAGCTTTATTTATTCCATTTAATAAACTCTCCAGGCACCTGGGTGGCTCGGTTGGTTAAGTATCTGACTCTTGATTTTGGCTCATGGTTCGTCAGTTCAGGCCCCACTTTGGGCTGTGTGCTGAGAACTGTGGAACCTGCCTGGGATTCTCTCTCTTTCTCTCCCTGCCTCTCCCTCACTCATGCACACATACACACTCTCTCTCAAAATAAATAAATAAACTTTAAAAAAAGAACTCTCCTGTTCTAATACTGTTCGTTTATGAAAAACATGGTAAGAACAGAATGATTTCTTTCCGATTAATTGGCAAAATACATTGGCAATCCTGTTATTCCCCCAAGTTTTTGGAGATGCTACTGATCTATGAAATCCAAAAGTCTATAAACCAGTGGCCTGTAAAAGACTAATTTTGCAGGTTATCAACAACTGTTAACTGGGAAAAAAAAAAAACAAACTTCTGTGGTCAAATGTTTGGGAAATGATACTACAGAGTTTCACATGCGTGTGTAAAATAAACTTTGATAGGGCTACGTAGAACTTTGATTGTGGACTGTCAGTGTGTATTCCTGAGATGTGGGTATAACTTCTTCTTCCTGATTATTTATTCATTTAAAACATTTACCCTTCATGACTAGCATTTCCTAGGAGTTAACAGGAAAGTGGGGGGGGGGGTAGCATATATTTCTCATTTCTGTATTTGGACTGATACACTTAAAACAGTAGTTTCTGAGAATTTTTTATATGGTTAGCACCCTCCAAGGTGTGTGTAGAGAAAACAGATGAGACTTGACACTCCATCCTAAATCTAAACAAATTTCCAAGCTGTTCAGAGACTTTGCTTCCTAGAACCTCAGATCCCTAGACTTGACACATCAATTCTTTCATAACTATTGAGTGTTCACATATAAAGAACATAATATGGGGACCTAACCTCTCCTTCTGTAATTTAGATTTTATTAATTTATTCAACTCATTTTAGGATAAAGAAGACAGAACCATATCCCTTGCAATCTTTTACCACAATTTATTGTTTTCCTTATTTATATCCCTTCCCATTTCTATATTCTTGTAATTTCATTGATTTTTTTACGTGAACTTTTCATTTTTAAAAACAAATTTAAAAATGTTTATTTTTGAGGGGGGGGTGGGAGGGAGGGAGCGAGCAAGCAGGGGAGGGGCAGAGAGAGAAGGAGACACAGAATCTGAAGCAGGCTCCAGGTTCTGAGCTGTCAGCACAGAGCCTGACGCGGGGCTTGAACTCACGAACTCCGAGATCATGACCTGAGCCAAAGTCAGACTCTTAACCAGCTGAGCCACCCAGGTGCCCCAGAACTCTTTTCATCTTTGACAGTTTTGTTAAGAAACTCACAGTACTGTACAGACACATGCGTTTATTGACGTGCACGTAGAATGTGTTTTTATGTGTGCACGCACATGGGTATCAATTTGGTGGAGTAGAGTAATCTTGCTGTCTTTGACCTTCTAGGTATTAACATACCTTTTAAGGCTCCTTAGTCTTCTTGCTGGTGGAAGACATTTTCATACATGGTGGAGACCGATGAAGGACAGGTTGCCTCTCAGGTCATCACTATTTCTTTTTATTTGTCCCCTGTCTTACTCTAATATCCTTCTGGGTATTATATAGAAGTTTCATTGGTTATAATTCATTTTGGCCTCTGATGCTGCTTTCCATGCTAACCTACCATAATGAAACTGATGCCCTGACTTGTGTTGCACTGTTACTGCCTTCAAGCATACTGAGCACAGAGAGTTAATTCTCACTTATTATTAAGCCAAATCAGTTACATCTGTCTAACAACATTGTGGGAAACATTTTGCTTTAATAAGACCATCTCTTTACAAATACTTTAACTCTCGTATATGTGTGGACTCATGCGTAAAAATGTATATATATCAGTCTACTCTACCTCTCCTTAATAATGATTTTCTACAAAAAAAACCAAATCTCAAATTTCCTGTTTAGGACATTCTACTTGATGGTTGTTATGGTGTAGTGCTTCTCAAACTTGAGAAATAAACAGGCACACATAAAAGGAATAAAAAATTCCTATGGTCAACCAATGCTGACAAATTAATTGTATTACAAGTTACTTATATAAGCACAGATATAAAACAAAGAGCACACATTTTGTGGTTAAAAGGCTTATAGATCTATAATGCCAAATAATATTTTCAAATTAAATAGAACATAAATACAAAAAACAATAGAATTCAAATGTACAACCTTAATGTGACTGCTGATGCTGTTTTGGATAAATTGGCTTTTTGTAATGTGAATATAATCCAAGCTGTAGTAATACATGTGTTTTTTATTTACAGTATGCCTTTTCTGTATATATTGTGAAGGCTCACTTATTTCACTGCTTTTCTCTATTAAAACATTTGCAAAGTACTCATGTATATGGATGGTCCCTGACTCAGAATGGTTCAGCTTATAATTTTCCGACCTTATGATGGTGTGAAAGCAATATGAGTCAGTAGAAGCTATACTTCAGATTTTGAATTTGGATCTTTTCCCAGGCTAGCAACATGCAGAATGATACTTGTCATGCTGGGCAGTGGCAGTTATGCAGTCATGAGGGCCAATGACCAATACACTTAGAACCATTCTGTTTTTTATGTTCAGTACAGTGTTCAACACATTACACGAGTTAGTCAATACTTTATTTTAAAGCGAGCTTCGTGTGAGATGATTTTGCCCAACCATAGGCTAATGAAAGTATTAAACTATGATGTTTGGGAAATTAGGTGTTAGTAAATGCATTTTTGACTTAAAATATCTTCAACTTGGAGTGGGCTATTGGGATGTATCCCCATTGTAAATTGAGGAAGGTTCGTACAGCATAACCGAGTTTTTACCATCAGGTAGTCTCATGTTTTTGTGTCTGCCTGAACCCGTTTGAAAGGTCTAGTATTCTATGATGTTTTCATTATCCAACAAAGGCACAACTTACCAAGTTGAAGATGAAACTGTAGTTCTAATCTAAAAAACTGTTGTTCATTTAAAATTATCACTGAGAAAGACAAGTGGCCTCAGAAGTGGCAAAGAATTTAATACAAATGTAATACGTGTGCAAGTGTAATGACTTCATTCATGTTATCATGAGAAGAGACCTCTTGGGGAAACTGCATGCTTTAACAGCCAAAGAAATCTTCAGTGCACATATACATGGGCCTGGAAATTACCCAGCAGTACTTGCTTAAAGGTATTCATTCAAATCATTCTAAGAGGCTCTGATCTTTATTATTTCTCTTCTTCTGCTGGGTTTAGGCTGCCTAAACCCAGCAGAAGAAGAGAAATAATAAAGATCAGAGCTGAAATAAACAATACAGATTCTAAAAAAACTGTAGAGCAGATCAACGAAACCAAGAGTTGGTTTTTTGAAAAAATAAACAAAATTGACAAACCTCTAGCCAGGCTTCTCAAAAAGAAAAGTGAGATGACCCAAATAGATAAAATCATGAATGAAAATGGAATTATTACAACCAATCCCTCAGAGATACAAACGATTATCAGGGAATACTATGAAAAATTATATGCCAACAAATTGGACAACCTGGAAGAAATGGACAAATTCCTAAACACCCACACGCTTCCAAAACTCAATCAGGAGGAAATAGAAAGCTTGAACAGACCCATAACCAGTGAAGAAATTGAATCGGTTATCAAAAATCTCCCAACAAATAAGAGTCCAGGACCAGATGGCTTCCCAGGGGAATTCTACCAGACGTTTAAAGCAGAGATAATACCTATCCTTCTCAAGCTATTCCAAGAAATAGAAAGGGAAGGAAAACTTCCAGACTCATTCTATGAAGCCAGTATTACTTTGATTCCTAAACCAGACAGAGACCCAGTAACAAAAGAGAACTACAGGCCAATATCTCTGATGAATATGGATGCAAAACTTCTCAGTAAGATACTAGCAAATCGAATTCAACAGCATATAAAAAGAATTATTCACCATGATCAAGTGGGATTCCTTCCTGGGATGCAGGGCTGGTTCAACATTCGCAAATCGATCAACGTGATACATCACATTAACAAAAAAAAAAGAGAAGAACCATATGATCCTGTCAATCGATGCAGAAAAGGCCTTTGACAAAATCCAGCACCCTTTCTTAATAAAAACCCTTGAGAAAGTCGGGATAGAAGGAACATACTTAAACATCATAAAAGGCATTTATGAAAAGCCCACAGCTAACATCATCCTCAATGGGGAAAAACTGAGAGCTTTTTCCCTGAGATCAGGAACACGACAGGGATGCCCACTCTCCCCGCTGTTGTTTAACATAGTGTTGGAAGTTCTAGCATCAGCAATCAGACAACAAAAGGAAATCAAAGGCATCAAAATTGGCAAAGATAAAGTTAAGCTTTCGCTTTTTGCAGATGACATGATATTATACATGGAAAATCCGATAGACTCCACCAAAAGTCTGCTAGAACTGATACACGAATTCAGCAAAGTTGCAGGATGCAAAATCAATGTACAGAAATCAGTTGCATTCTTATACACTAACAATGAAGCAACAGAAAGACAAATAAAGAAACTGATCCCATTCACAATTGCACCAAGAAGCATAAAATACCTAGGAATAAACCTAACCAAAGATGTAAAAGATCTGTATGCTGAAAACTATAGAAAGCTTATGCAGGTAATTGAAGAAGATATAAAGAAATGGAAAGACATTCCCTGCTCATGGATTGGAAGAATAAATATTGTCAAAATGTCAATACTACCCAAAGCTATCTACACATTCAATGCAATCCCAATCAAAATTGCACCAGCATTCTTCTCGAAACTAGAACAAGCAATCCTAAAATTCATATGGAACCACAAAAGGCCCTGAATAGCCAAAGTGATTTTGAAGAAGAAGACCAAAGCAGGAGGCATCACAATCCCAGACTTTAGCCTCTACTACAAAGCTGTCATCATCAAGACAGCATGGTATTGGCATAAAAACAGACACATAGACCAATGGAATAGAATAGAAACCCCAGAACTAGACCCACAAACGTATGGCCAACTCATCTTTGACAAAGCAGGAAAGAACATCCAATGGAAAAAAGATAATCTCTTTAACAAATGGTGCTGGGAGAACTGGACAGCAACATGCAGAAGGTTGAAACTAGACCACTTTCTCACACCATTCACAAAAATAAACTCAAAATGGATAAAGGACCTGAATGTGAGACAGGAAACCATCAAAACCTTAGAGGAGAAAGCAGGAAAAGACCTCTCTGACCTCAGCCGTAGCAATCTCTTACTCGGCACATCCCCAAAGGCAAGGGAATTAAAAGCAAAAGTGAATTACTGGGACCTTATGAAGATAAAAAGCTTCTGCACAGCAAAGGAAACAACCAACAAAACTAAAAGGCAACCAACGGAATGGGAAAAGATATTTGCAAATGACATATCAGACAAAGGGCTAGTATCCAAAATCTATAAAGAGCTCATCAAACTCCACACCCAAAAAACAAATAACCCAGAGAAGAAATGGGCAGAAAACATGAATAGACACTTCTCTAAAGAAGACATCCAGATGGCCAACAGGCACATGAAAAGATGTTCAACGTCGCTCCTTATCAGGGAAATACAAATCAAAACCACACTCAGATATCACCTCACGCCAGTCAGAGTGGCCAAAATGAAGAAATCAGGAGACTATAGATGCTGGCGAGGATGTGGAGAAACGGGAACCCTCTTGCACTGTTGGTGGGAATGCAAATTGGTGCAGCCACTCTGGAAAGCAGTGTGGAGGTTCCTCAGAAAATTAAAAATAGACCTACCCTATGACCCAGCAATAGCACTGCTAGGAATTTATCCAAGGGATACAGGAGTACTGATGCATAGGGGCACTTGTACCCCAATGTTTATAGCAGCACTCTCAACAATAGCCAAATTATGGAAAGAGCCTAAATGTCCATCAACTGATGAATGGATAAAGAAATTGTGGTTTATATACACAATGGAATACTATGTGGCAATGAGAAAGAATGAAATATGGCCCTTTGTAGCAACGTGGATGGAACTGGAGAGTGTGATGCTAAGTGAAATAAGCCATACAGAGAAAGACAGATACCATATGGTTTCACTCTTATGTGGATCCTGAGAAACGTAACAGAAACCCATGGGGGAGGGGAAGGAAAAAAAAAAAGAGGTTAGAGTGGGAGAGAGCCAAAGCATAAGAGACTCTTAAAAACTGAGAATAAACTGAGGGTTGATGGGGGGTGGGAGGGAGGGGAGGGTGGGTGATGGGTATTGAGGAGGGCACCTTTTGGGATGAGCACTGGGTGTTGTATGGAAACCAATTTGGCAGTAAATTTCATATATTAAAAAATAAAAAATAAAAAAATAAAAAAATAAAAATAAAAATAATATCAATGATGACATGAATACCTTTAAAAAAAAAGAAACTATGGTAATTTTTTGGAAATTTTTTTTGCAGCCTTATGTAATGTTTTTTTATGACAAGCAATAAAATATTCCTTAGACAAAAAAAAAAACCAAAAAAAAACAAATCATTCTAAGAAGCTCATAATAACTGCTTTAGATTATCTCTGGGTTGAAGTCTGTAGATACAGTGTTTCCTTTTTTTCCTTGCTGTTAAAAAGGAAAAACAGTTGTACTTTTTCAGTATGCTTATTAAAACAAACCGAAAATTACAAACAAAATATGAATTCAGCTATTTTGGCTAGTGTGATTATGGTATTAGTTAATTAATAAAATTTCATTCAATATTTAACAAAGAATCACTGAGTTTCTAGGACACAAGCGTTGTCCTAAAATCTTTCCTTATCAGAATCTTCTAACATATTCATACTTACTGCATTCTAAACCTAAAGCAAAATGTATAATGCATGTTTGAAAAAGAGTGGTGGGAATAACTGCACGTTGAAGTTAAATAGAATGAGTGAATCAAGTGTATCATAAAAAGCCTTTACTAAATGAGTATTATATGCCAGTCACTATCCCATACTTCAGCCGTGTTTAATGTCAAATATTTCCTTAAGTGAGAAAAACAAAGTAAATGAGTATCTGCCTATATCGACAATACGATAAGATCTTTAATGATCACAGAATACAAATCTATAAATGCATTAATGTAACCCAAGATGAAACTAAAAAACTGCCCATTCAGTAAAATAAGTGAAAAAAGATTTGCATGGAGGTACAGGGCCAAAGATGAGGTTAACACATTTGTAAAGAAGACTGTCAGAATGAAGGAATGGTAATTGAGTCATAATCCTATTATTTCAAATGTGATCTGTACCATTCAAGACTCTCTGACTTGTTCTGTGGGAAGGGCACCTAGAATAGAAACAAGATCAAAACAATTTGGAAATTATGAATGTGTTTCCTGAAGAAAGGGCGTGATACTTCCAACCAGGAAATACACACAGGAGTTTGCTTTCAATCTCATTACCATTCCAGAAATGGTCTGTTCTGTATTTAAGAGTAATCACTAACTGAATGCAACATGGAGTGGAGAATAGTATTTTTAGAAGTTAATAGCACAAGGAAAAAAGTAAATGACATTGCTGCTTGCTAGCAATAGGCATGTGTCCCATCATATGTTGCAGTAAAATAACCAGGGAAGCTAATGTCTTGCTGTTCTTGCAACATTGTTTCCAGCCCTTAGCTAATACTGCTACAAAAGGGCAAAACTGGTTCTGTTATACCACAAAACAGTACCTATTAAAACCAAATAGGTGCCAGAAAGAAAAGACCAATACATACATAATTTGGTTATGGCTTCTCTCCTAGAGGGAGAATTCCAGAATCCTGAAAAATCACATGACCTTGACACACTTTGGTTAACTGTGACATAACCAAACCAACCACATCTACCAAACAGAACACAATGAAACTAAGATTGGATAAGAAGCTATCCTGGCTGTAGTAGCACCAGAATGTACTTATTAAGAGTTGGCTCTGGGGGTGCCTGGGTGGCTGAATCCGTTAAGCATAGGACTTCTGCTCAGGTCGTGATCTCGCAGTCCGGTGTGTGGGTTGGAGCACCGTGTCAAGCTCGGTGCTGACAGCTCAGAGCCTGGAGCCTGCTTCGTATTCTATGTCTCCCTCTTTCTCTGCCCTTCTGCGGCTTGCACTCTGTCTCTCTCTGGAACAATAAAGAAAAACATTAAGAAAAAATTGAATAACAACAAGAAAAGAGTTGGTTCTGAGGCCAAATTGCCTGCATTCAAATCATGTGCCTTCTACTTTATGTACTCCATATTCTCAAGCAGGTTATTCCCCCTGCCTTCTATGTGCCTTTGTTTACTCACATGAATAAAGGGGATTTTAAGAGTATGAACCTCATAGGATTGTTTTGAAGATTAAATGAGTAAGTTACTTTGAATTGTGTCTGGCATATTACTCTTAAGTTATTACCTCAATACTATATTTTGTCTCTTTATATTTAGGAAAAAATAAAATTTATTAAACATACTTGGAATAGCTTGGTAAGAATACTGTATAGTTTATTAGTTGTGCTGCCTTTTGGTATATTAAAAACAAAACCACCTATGCCCCCACCAAAAACAAAATATTTCCTGTTTGTTTTAAAATAGTTTTGTCCATTCGTAATATCTAAAAAAGTGTTTAATTATACTAAATATCAGGTTTGTAATAATGTAGATTGCAACTGTGATAATGTAATTTCTGGTTTTAAAATCGTTTGAGTAAGATTTAGAAGCTAAATAAATTAGGTAATAAATTAACCAATAAGATCCACTCTCTATTTGGAAATTAGCCACCTCCAGGTTGAATTCATATGTTTCAAATGTGGGGGGAAAAAAAGAAATACTTTCTACAGCCCTGTTCTTAATAAATATTAATTGAATGGATGAAGGTTTTCCTTAAAAAAATTCTATACCTTTTCTCAGGAGAAAAGATTGCTAGATAATTTGCAAATAAAATAAATGGAGGGATTGTTAAGTTCTCATGTAGATGAAGCAGTGGGAGGGGTTTGTGTTAAGATATTAACACATGTTACAATTAAGTCAGCAGGACTCTGCAGTACCTGGAAATCCAGAGATTTTCAGTACAGATAGGGTTTTTCTTAGAACTTTAAGGAAATATAATTCGCAATAGTGATTCATAAGTACCCGAATTCATTGAAGAAGAATTTACCTTCATTTTTGCGCTCAGGTTTTCTTTAGAGAATTTTTTTAATGTTTATTTTTTAGAAAGAGAGAGACAGAGCATGAGCAGGCGATAGGCAGAGAGAGGGAGACACACAATCTGAAGCGCACTCCAGGCTCTGAGCTGTTAGCACAAAGCCTGATGAGGGGCTCCAACCCACGGACAGACTGTGAGATCATGACCAGAGCCAAAGTCGGACGCTCAACTGACTGAGCCACCCAGACGCCCTTGCCCTTTGGTTTTCTTAAAGTCTCGCTACATACTGTCTTTTTATTTATCTTTAATAAACTTTGTTATTCATGCATAATATAAATCAGAAAAGTGCATACTCCACAAATTAAACAACCACCACTTGGATTAAGAAATAGGAATTAAGCGGGGCACCTGGGTGGCTCAGTCGGTTAAGTGTCTGACTTCAGCTCAGGTCATGATCTTGCAGTTTGTGAGTTCGAGCCCGATGTCAGTCTCTATGCTGACAGCTCACAGCTCAGAGCCTGGAGACTGCTTCCAATTCTGTGTCTCCGTCTCTCTTTGCCCCTCCCCTATTCACACCCTGTCTCTTAATAATAAATGAACGTTAAAAATTTTTTAAAAAAAGAAATAGGAATTAATGGGGTGCCAGGGTGGCTCATTCGGTTAAGCATCTGACTCTTCTTTTTGGCTCAGGTCATGATCTCATGGTTTAAGCCCTGCATCAGGCTCTGTGCTGGCAGCACAGAGCCTGCTTGGTGTTCTCTCTTCCTGTCTCTCTGCTCCTCCCCTGCTCACTTGCTCTCTCTCTCTCTTTCTCTCTCAAAATAAATAAATTTTAAAAACTTAAAAAAAAGAAATAGGAATTAATATATTTGATATTTCCTGCAATCTCCTCTGACACTGAAAATCTAAGTTCCTAATGACATTCCTGTAACTACGTATTTGGTTTATCCTGTATATAATAGTTCCAAGAAAACAGTTTTCGGGTCACTTTGAGAAAACAAACTTAGCAATTAGAGATTAATAATGATTTATTCATTTATTTTATTATTATATGTTTATATAATATATATATCCCCTCTTGATGATCAGGCTGCTGTCCGTTACCTATCTGAAGATAGCCTATCTCTGCTGCTGTGTATTTCAGACATTGTGTCTGCTTTTTTTTTTTTTTTTTTTTTTTTTCTGCTGTGGCAAATCAGTTTTCTTTTTGAACTGCTTGTTCCTAGCTTTGGTTGCTGATGTGGATCTTTCATTTATTCTTCCTTTTAGGCTGTGCTCTGGCTCTAAAAATGGTTTCTCGCTGGATCTCTGCTTTCATTTCTTTTCTCCTCTATTCTTAGGCCGTGAATTCACAGTATCTTCCAGAGTTCCAGATGAAAGAATCAGTATTCAACAGAATCATGAGACTATTACAATAGGTGGTAGTGTTCGTTTTGGCCTAGTGGTTAATAGATCTGGCTCTGGAATCAAACAAACCAAGGCTTATATGTGCTAGCTTGACCATGAACTAAACCTTACTTTCCTCCATACCTATGTCAAAAGTTTCTGATACATGTTAGTTATTATACTGTTTCTTCTGTATGAGCACACTATGAAGATGTTGACTATGTCTACTTTGTTCAGTGCTGTTTATCAAATGCCTGCACATATTAGGCCCTGAAATATGTGTCTAAGGAGGCCCTGAAATATGTGTCTAAGGAATCAAGATAAAACTTATTAGGGAAAACATAGTTTGCTAAATTAGCATTCCCATCTCTTCCACAGAAAGTAATAAATGTATGCTGGAGGAAACTTGACACATTGGTTTAAAGAAATGAAAGGAGAGTAGTTTATGGTGACTCTAATAATATGATACAGATGCAAAAAAAAAAAAAGAAGAAGATATCTTTGTTGACATTAAGAGTATGTTCATCTGACCAAAGTTGTGCTCCTCAGCTGTGGGAAACCGAATTTAAAATGAGACGTTGAAAAACTGGAGCCTGTGTGGTTAGAAAGCACAGGATAATTTTTGGGTCTATTAGCTGTCTTCAAATATTCAATGGGGAGCAGCTGGGTGGCTTAAGTCAGTTAAGCGTCTGACTTGTGGCTCAGCTCATAATCTCATGGTTTGTGAATTCGAGGCCCACATCAGGCTCTGTGCCAGTGCACAGCCTCCGTGGGATTCTCTCTCTGTCCCTATCTTTCTGCTCCCCACCCCCACCCGCTGTCTTTCTCTGTCTCTCTCAAAAATAAATAAATAAAACCTTTTTTAAAATTAAAAAAAAAAATATTCGAAGAGCTGTTCACTGGGAAAGGGATGAAACATAAAATTACTAGGTTGAGTAGAAACGAACGAGAGATAGGTCAGCACTCATATTTAAACCAGTAACATCTTCGCAGAAATGCTCATCAAGACCGCAGTGTGCTAGCTCAGGGGGTATCAAATAAACAGAGACCACTGATGGGTTCCAGTTCACAGCTGTGAGGAGAGAAGATGGCCGTCCTAGGAGCTTGGCAGTCTTCCTCTCTGAATTACAGCGCAGAATCCAGACATGCCTACACAGTAGTTTAAGGTACCCTATTATTTAGCCTTGAGTTAGAAATGAATTAATTTTTTTTGTTTTTCCAGTTGAAACATTTAGCTGGTTTTTACTTACGGAATTTATGAAAAGTGTCAGGGGCTCCTGGAGGAAGAAAAGTTTCCTCCTTAATATAACTCAGGTAGAATCTATACGTTCTTTCCCGCTGCTATGTCCCCTCTCAGCATGAGTTACTTCATCAAATGGGATGCCACAGGATGCAAACAAGGCCTCATCAGCAGAGCTGGACCTGAGGATAATAGCGGGAATGGCCCTTGGTGTGCAGGTGCCATTGACAGGGGCACTGGGCGTAGAGGGAAAAGAAAACAAACAAACAAAAACCGATAAACAAAAATGGTAACCGTTAAATATGGCCAAAAATAGAAAGAGCTTCATTTGGAAGTAAGTTTTCTTTCACTGGGGTGGGAGATAGGGGTTTTACATCTGTTTAAGGAATGCTATGAAGAGGTTTGGGGCACAAATGAGGAACTGAAGGATATCAGGGATTTTTATAGCATCCCCACTTTATAGAGCCTCACCCCTTGAAACACTTCTTAGGGCTGATTCAGGGGCCATGTCTAGAGTGAGAATAGAACCCAGATGCCTACCACACACCACCCCCATCATTCCAGTCACTCATTCAACTCTCTCTTCAAGTTTCATAGTGGACTTCTGTGTCACGACGCCTTTGAATAAACTTTGTTTTCACCCCTGACGTCCTTGGTTCCTGTGTACGGTTCTCACTGGTACTTGCAGCAATTCTTTTGATACTTTTCATGCTGGGTGAATGCATTGCAGTGACAGGTTCCTGTTGTACAGAACATGGTTCTCACGAGTCCACACAGAACTTAAACTCTAAAAATATTTTATTAGTGTATTTGTTGATATAATAAAATTAGGTTAAGCTCGATCGATTTCTAGCATGCTGGCACAGTCGAGTTAGCAAATAACAAAATGAAAGAATGATGATAAATGGGTAGGCATACTGACGTGCCTTTGTATACAGCAAACAGTAAGAAGCAGATGGGACAGTCTGAGAAACGCTCTGACGAGAATTTCTGCAGCCAACTGGTGCTGCACCTGTTAACCTGGAAGGAGATTAATGTAGGGGAACAGCTACTGTCTTTCTATATTTCTTATGGCAAAAAAAGATGTTTTATTACATTCCTCGTAACTTCGCCTTGGCAGTAAATTCAGGTTACAGCTTCTTTGTTGTTTCCACATGTGTCTTTTCCCACAATGACATAATTGTCTTTGAAAATTACCTCTAATTTCATAATTTGGACTCTTCCATTAAGGCAGCCTAAAGCTGGCTTTCTTAAATTTTGTCCTAGTTCATTGGGTTTAATGATCTATAGTGAATGTTTCCAGACCAGTTTGCTTTTGTTTATTTTTTGTTTTCTCCTCTTGGGATCTTTGTGAATGGTGCCTAGCAAGGTCTTCCTTCATATTCTAAACTGTCTAAAATCCTTGGTTTTAACAATTAACAGTTAAATATTGGTTATTACTTGTAAAAGGATAACCTGTTATATCTAACTGATAATAAAAACTGATATTTATTTTTTTAATATTAATTCATTTTTGAGAGAGAGAGAGTATGATCCAAGACACGCAGGCTCTGTGCTGACAGCAGTGAACCCAATGCGAGACTCGAACTCACAGACCATGAGATCATGACCTGAGCTGAAGCCAGACACTGAACTGACTGAGCCGTCCAGGAGCCCCCTGATGTTAACTTTTTTAAAGCCCTGTACTTGCATCGCTATCGTAGAGATGGGCAAAATTCCTAAGCACCAAACTGGACTTATATGACTGGCTTCCTAGTTCTTTGCCGAATGAACAGAAAACATAGAAATGGATAGTTTTACCTCTTATACATCTTTTCTAATGCCCGTTTTGTATTAGGTATTAGTTCAGTTATGCCATTTTTAATAGTGGAAAACATACTTTTATCTTTTGCCTGTAAAAATGACATTTTAGTCCACAACAGTTTTTATACTCTGTTAAATTTGCATTTGGATACTAATGGAGTGTTGTGGACTTTAAATTATTATAAAGCTTATCAATCTGAATTTTGACCTAAGGTAAAAAATGAAGAACACTAAGTATTACTTGCTATGAGAGCTAGGGTTTACAACATGGAAAGTAAAGTGGGTGAATTCACTTACAGAACTTTGTTTTTAAACTGAAACTTCTTAATTTGGGGGAAACAGGTGACAAATGGATTTCCAATATATGGGCTATGAGACAGTGGGGAGAGGTGTTAAGGGTTGTGAAAGATGTTCCAGCCTCCCACAAGACTGAGACTTTAAGAATCAACGTGTGAGAAAATGGACCTGAATTTTCTCTCTGCTGCTGGAAACATGTGGTGGCCTGTGATGGCTCTGGAGAAAGCTAAAATGGCAGAACAAAGGCCATCATTCACAAGTAGTTGAAGAGTTACCCCTTCTTCATTTAGGGGAAAGACTATTACTGGGAATCCAGACTGAGAAAACACCCCATCAACAGTAAAGTGGCTTGGGAAAATGTTTTATCATAGCACATCTTGAAGTTTCTACTTAAGGCTATTCTACATGAATATTTGAAAAGAGGAGATGTCAAATATAAAAGTGCAAGAGTCCCTGAGGGTTTAGTATCTTTATTTGCGTTAAGGTTTCTCATAAATAATTCTATTTTGGGATATAGGCTTAAAAGGCAGCTGCTCAGCCTTCTGGTATATATGTAATAAATGTGACTCTTTTTAATATTGAAGTTACCCTTAGGATAGTAAGTGCATTTATTTTAAAGAAATATAAAAATATAATGAATAAAATATTTCAGGTACCTCAGATCATTGCAAATTAGTCATCAAGTCTCACTGAGTTTTTCTTGGATTATATGAATAATGCCTTGGGATAGAGTGAAACTCACCAAAGTATGTTTCTGAGAACTAGGGATGGGAAAGGTTTCAGAAAGGAGAAACCCATGGGAAGAATTTTTCTACTGTCAGGTAATTCATCTTAACAGAAGAAAAGCTGATTTTCAGTCAGTTTCAGGTAATGGAAGATGTCAGAATTCCACATTTTTTTTTTTTTTTTTTGGTACGTTCAATAGCCCACTTAACCTGCAGGAGAACACCCTAGGAATAACAAGTGAATCATAAGGTAGAGTGACATTCAAGTGCACTTGTTTTCTTCAATATTGATATTTTCCCCTTAAAATTATATGTCTAGAAAAGCTTGTCCTTAGAAGCAGTCTGTTAGGGTCAGAAAAAAGAAATAATGGTGTCAAATACGAAGTTAGATTGCCTCGCCACGATTTCAGGAACTTCTGGGCTGGAGAAATGTGACCTGAAGGAAAGCTGCTACCTCAGGATGAAAGCGAGGTCTAATCAGCAGCTACGGATGTTCAAATCCTCACGGTAGTTTTATCCCATGGCCTGCCCGCTGACTATTGCTGACAGTAGAGGAATTCTTTAGCATAAAAAGATTGAGCTTCTCCAGCCTGATAATTTTCTCAGTTTATGGCGTGTGTGATGATTTTGTAACGGGGAAAATAGTTGGCGGTGGGAGCTTGATAATCCTAGAAGGGAACTTCGGGAAGTTCAATCAACCAAGTACCACCTGCAAATTGGACCGAATTCAGTGGACAACAGCAAACTTAATTGTCTGTCTAACCCCCTTGTATTCCCAGGGCTTAGTTTATAGTGCATGGTTCATAAAAGACTCTATAAATGATTCCTGTATGAGTGAATAAATGAAAGAATGCACAGATGAATGTATCTCTGGGATTTTGAGATGCTTTTGTGCCCATGCATCTTGTGTAGCCGTCTCCTGTCCTTCTGAATTCATAAAGAGAAGAGTTTCTGTATTTGCTTATTTTCTGTAATGTCTGATCTAAAACCGCTAGAACAGGTAATGCTAGCAAACAGTAAGTATAATGAATGAAAAATCAGAAGACTAAGGACAAATAATTTAAACATTCTAAGTTCCCACTTGCATATGGGGCTTATAATACTTGCTTTCTCTGCTTCTGGTGTGCTGTCCAAGAATATGGCCCCATACTGTATACGGCCATACTGACTACAGTCTCCAGTGTCTGCCTCGCCATGCACAGTGCAAGCATTGTGATCTCCCTAAACACACAGGGCATTGAAGCGGATAAGCACATGGATTGCTGTTTGAATTCTACCTTTACTACTTGCTATAGCTCCATAATGGTTGCTCATCTGTAAAACTGAGTTCCTATGATGCCTATTTCCCTAAGAATTAAATAGCTAATACATGCAAAGAGCCTGGAACTTTGGCTTTGTTCTGAGTGCTCACTAAATCTTAACTGTTACAGTTGCTCGTATTCTTATTACATATTTGTTCTTGTACCTTATTTGAACCCATAGATGACCACCACTGTCTGCATAATGAAATCTACGTCCCCTAAATGGAATACAAGTTTCTTAAAACCCAGCCCCCAGTTATGGGCTCCTGACTGTACATCTTATACACTGTAGCAGTGCCGGCCCATCTGTAATTCCTCCCGTGCCCTGCCGTATTTATACCTCTGCACCTTGGCACAGGCTGTTTACTCGGTCTAGAATACCTTCCTGTTGCCCTGACAAACTCCTGTCTACCTCTCAGACAGCCAAATGGCATGGTCATAGACCGCACCTCATGACGTTAGGTAAATAATATAAGAAGGCTTGCTTCTGCTTTCAGTCAGACCTCCTCTAATGGATGTTTCTGGGGCCATTTGACAAGGTGACCTCCTTGTTGCCAACCGTGCTAAGCCTTTCTTTCAGGGGCATATTCCACAAGGGTGGGGTTTTGGTCACTTTTGAATTTGCAGTTAGGCTGATTTTTCAAACCTGTTTGGAAAGTGGTAGAGACTGATCCACGTTCATCTCAGTCTGGTAAGAATGTATTATAATCAGCTGGGTTTGTAGAAAATGTTGCTTTACTCTTTACCATTGTGTTTCACATCCCAAGGCTTTTCTTCACCTTAAAACATAAAGTGAAGTAGGCAATATTTTGAATGTGAAGGAGAAATGGGAGACAGTAACATGATGGTGGCATGATGGGGAATGAAACTCTGTGAGAACTTTCGAAACAAAAAGGAACCCCTTTGCTAATTTCACATGTATTGTTAAGAGAACAACAAAGTGTCCTTGGGTAGTTCCCTGCCTCCCAGTAATTACCATCTCACATTGAGGCAAAGTTGGGTGCTGCCAGATTTTCAGTGGGAATCAAAAATATCCATCTGTCTTTCTGTGCCTCTGTTTATCTTTCTATCTATCATTCACCTCTCTCTCTCTCTCTCTCTCTCTCTCTCTCTCTCTCTGTGTGTGTGTGTGTGTGTGTGTGTGTGTGTGTGTGTGTGTGTGTGTTTTTAGGGGTTTAATTGAAACAATGGTGGGACATCACAACTTCAAAGTTAGTGTTTTACTTTCTATACAACTTTATGTCTAGGTTCCAAAGAAAGGCAGTAGTTTGGAGCATTTTAAGTTCCATTTACTTTTGCTCAGTTTGTTAATTCAATACACTGTAGAAAGATTTAAAATAGTTAAAGCACTTCTTTGAAAGAGTTCATTTTATGAACACAAAGACATGGTTTAATGAAAAGGACCCATATTTTCCATTTGTTAAATGTTGAGATAAAACTTCTGTTCAGCTCTTTTAAAATGAGGGATTTTTGAGCAACCTCCTTGTTAATTTTGTCACCTCTAAAATTAAGATAATTATAACTATTTACCAAGGCTGTTTTGATGTATCGTAGAATTTTTAAAAATGTAAAATACTCCATAAATATTGTTGTACTTAACATTTTTGTAAACATACTTTCTGGAAAATAGTGAAGTGATAGGTAACATGGTTCCCATGTTCCCATCCCATATCAGTTTTACATTGTAGTTTAACCTTGGTCAAGTTATTTAAATATTTTTAACCTCATTTGCTTCTCCAGAATAAAACATTCTATTTAGCTTCCTTAGAATTTAGAGATAATGGAATTAGCAAATACCTCCTTAGCAACTGAAATACTCAGTGCCTATGCATTTAGTGGAAGCAACACAGATTATATTAAGAAGGTAGAGAAAAGAGAATGAACATGTGGGAGCAACCTACTATATTCCGGATTTCATTCTCACTTAATTGGATGATCAATGCTGAAGCTCTTCCATAACGCTCAAATGAAAGAAATGTCGGTTCTCTTTGTTTTGCTAAATCAAATTGAGTATGCTGCTAAAGCCCCACCTCCCAGGGCAGACATATATACAACCTGTTATGTTTTGGACTCCAGTCCCTTTCTGGAGATTCACAAGAATCTGATGGGCCTGTGTTGCATCCAGAGAACAGGGAGAGCACCACTGTAGCCGTTAATCCAACACTGTCTAAGCATTTTGAGTAATTCATAGGATGAGACGCTACTCTCTCCCCCCTCTACCAGATAAAAGTGAAGGGATACTTTCTCATTGGCTATTCTCAAGGCCAAGAAGGATTTTTAAGAACCGATATGTTCTCTTGCTCTCTGTCAATTTTGAGTGAGGTTTCATGATTCCCTTAAAATGTTCAGAAACGTTTCTGAAAGAGCTATTAGTAGAACAGTAAGTAACTAGTTGTGTGTCTTAGTAACACCAGATTTAGGATACAGTATTGTAACCGGTAAAATGATGGAGACAAATTATATTGCACATTTCCTTAGGTCAGTTACAGTGGAGACAGCTTAGGAATCTGTTTTTCCTCTAAAACATGTTCCTGGACAAGCGTTTTTACTCTTCCCCTCATGTTTTTAGGTACTCCCTTACTCCTCCCCCTTAACTGAGTACCCTCATTAGAGACCTGGGCAAAATGTCTCATTGTTGGAATTATAATATTTCAATAGGTTACATTATCTTCATTTTCTCATTTCCCAGGGCACTTTGAAATGTTATAACATGAAAAATGTATGACTTTCCCCAATGAAAAGTTAATTAACAATTGCTTTTATTCTTTGAAGAATAGCTTCATGGCTAAATTGTTACTACATACTGTTTTTTGTTTGTTTGCTTTTTCTCATTTAGATGGTTAAATAATGGTAAATTAGATCATCTTTGGTCTCATGCTACATTAGACTATTCCTTGGCAACCCAGGTACAAACTGTTTTCATTTTTTGGTGATTATTTTTGTTTAATTTGTGATTCCATGAATGAGTAAATGCAATTTGAATGACTTCCATTAAGAGTCATTAAGAAGGAAACCAGCTTCAAATGATGTCATGAAGCCAGTTTTAAAATAGAGATGTGCATTTTTATAGAAGTAAAGCAGGGAGGAAAAAAAATGAATGAATACAACTTGACTTTTGAGATTTTTTTTAGAATCCTGAGTTAGGCTGAAGGCCAGATTTGTAATTGTTCGTGTATATGATTTCTAAAATTTGCTTAAGGAAATCTGGATGGATTTTTCAAAAGGCAATTAAAGGTTTGCAGTTGAAAAATTATCCTCCTTCGTAAATATTGGTGACTATAATGGTTTCCCAACATGGGGGATATGCTGGACGATATATATAGAACTCCAGCTCCAGGCAAAATTAAACTTGTGTTTTTCAAAGATACTGGGATTAGCTTATTTACCAATTTGTCACTAATCTGTTAAAGCAGCAGCATTTGAAAAATATGTAAACCTTAAATTCTAAGCTTAGAAACATCCTTTCCTGCATATTCTTTTTTCTTAAGTTTATTTATTTATTTTGAAAGAGAGAGGGAGGGAGTGTGTGCACATGTGCATATCTCTGAGCAGGGGAGGAGCAGGGAGAGAGGGAGAGAGAGAATCCCAAGCAGGCTGTGGGCTGTCAGTGCAGAGCCCAACATGAGGCTCGATCTCACAAACCATGAGTTCATGACCTGAGCCCAAATCAGGAGTCAAATGCTTAACCTGAACCGACTGAGCCACCCAGGTGCCCCCTTTCCTACATATTCTAACAAGTCCACTGATTCTCTACCTTTTTTGCTAATTGGAATTTGATGAGAACCTTTTTAACTTAAAGATGGCTTTGTTCCATCCTGGAAGATTCTGATCTAACTGGACTGGGAGAATATCTGGTCATTGGGATGTTTTAAAGGTCCCCAGGTGATGGTAATATTCAGGGAAGATGGCAAAAGCAGAGAATTTGTAAACAACATGCCATTTTCTGTACAAAAGCCAGGAAATTTAAAGACTATTTAGACATAAGAATAAGCAAAAAAACCCTGTGTTGATAAAATAGGCACTTCATAAGCATATGTTTGCAGTAACACATCACTGAATATGATTGAAAAACTTAGTATAACAATTTTTTGTTAAAAAATGCCTAGAAGGATTAATTATAATGTACTAAAATCAGCAAGCCATTTGAAATAAATAGGAAAAGTCAATTAGTAGCTCATGTGTCATAATTCTTAGATAATATAAGAAACTGAAACTCAGTTTGTTTGTGTGTATATATATGTATATCCACTTAGCACGAACAACAGGATATTAGCAGTTTTTTAATATAGTGTAAAATGAGTTATTTCTGTTAATAGTGATTTTGATATTTTTCAGTAAACATACATTCCTTTTGTAAGAACAAAGAAGTGTTATTTCTTAAATTACTTTAAAAGTAGGCTATTTAGAAATTAAGGAAGTAAGGAAACCACACATTAAAATTTCAAGGATAAGAACAAAGCTGTAATGAAAGAAAATTCATAGCCTTAAATGCTGTTGTATTCAAGGGAAAAGGGAAAATGAGACAACCAAACATTAGATTTTGTAAGAAAAAAAAGGCAAAAGAAGAAATATCATCAAAATATTTTATAGGCAACTCCTTTCAAATATCCAAATATGAATTTTCATCTGTTGTAAAAATTTGAAACCACAATAACAGCTTTAAAACTTTAATATTTATGTTCTAAAGCCCATGTAGGCTTGATTATGAACTTTGCAAAAAAATTGTACATTGAAAGCTATAGACCAATCTCAGGAATACAAATGTTAAAATCCTATAGAATACAGCAAATACCACCACCAAGAGACTAATAAATTACCATCCATATATGGATTTATCTTAGAAATACAGATACGATTAATATGACATCTATTTAGGGGTTCCTGGGTGGCTCAGTCGGTTAAGTGTCTGACTTCGGCTCACGTCATGATCTCACGGTTCATGGGTTCGAGCCTTGCATCGGGCTCTGCTGACAGCTCAGAGCCTGGAGCCTGTTTCCAATTCTCTGTCTCCCTCTCTCTCTGCCCCCCCCCCTAACGCTCTGTCTCCCTCTCTCTCAAAAATAAATAAACATTAAAAAAATTTAATATGACACTCTATTTATATCCTTCATTGTACATAAAAATTAAAAGAAAAATGTGTAATAATTTTGGAAAAGTATTGATAAAAGTATTGATTTAAAAATTTTAATTTTTTTCCCCTGATTTAAGAATAGAAACAAACTGTTAGCAATGTAAGGGTAGGTGAAAGTTGATAATTGTGACAAATAATGTCTATCAAAACAATAGGAAACTCCATAATCAGTGTTGAAATATTGGAAGTGTCTCCATTAAAATCAGAAACGCAACAGGAATACTGATCAAATACTCTATTTTAATACTGTTCTGGATACACTAGCCAGTGAAATATGCCAAGTAAAAGAAATGAAGGGTGTAAGTGTTGGAAATGAAATAAAATTATTCATATTAGAAGGTGGATTGTCCAATTGAACCTAGGTAAATCAACAACAACTTTATCAGTTATATAATTGATAAAGAAACTAGAAATAATTAGATATTAATTATCTGCAAGCTTTCGTTCCTACTAGCTTGTAACTATTTAGACAACGTTTTAGAAATCAAAGCTTTCATTCTCTACAGTAGACTGGTTCAAAAGGTGAAATTATAATGAATTTATTTAGCATGGTATTTGAGGATATACAATACTACTGAAAAATATGAAAAGATATAAGCATACATGGACAGATATATCTAGTATCTCTTGATGAGAAGTTTAATATTTTGGACATATATTTTTCCAATTAGCTGAAAATATAATAGAAACACATCAAACGTAAGTTGGAGAGGGACTGGGAGGGCTTTGGATTTGATAAAAGTTAGTCTAAAGTTCATCTGGCAACAATATAGATGAGGCTTAATTAGAAAATGCTAAAAAAAAAAAAAAACAAAAACCTTGAAAGGTCATTTGTCCATTTACATATTAAAATGATAATAAAACTCCTACTAAAAGAATGTACAAACAGATTAGTAAAAGGAAAGAGAAAATCTCCAAGTATACTCAAGTATATGTTATAAAAATGACTTTTCACATCAGTGGGTAGAGATGGATTATGAAAGAAGTGGTTTTGGTAATCATATAAAAAGTCTGAACCCTGCTTTACATGGTGGAGTAAATTAAATTTCAGTTAGGTGAAATATTCACATATAAATAAGCTTAAAAAACCCAACGAACGGAAGAACAATAAGTAAATATTGCTACAATGGGATGATGGAAAATACTTCTCTAGAAGTGACAACAAAATCAGACTTTTAAATGGAAAATACCCCTATTGTTTTTCATCCATACTTGGAAATTGAATCTTAGAAATCAATTAAGAAAAAAAATACACTACCTACTTTAAAAAATATATACGGAAGATAGAATTGATATAAAATCCAAAAGCATAGAAAAAAATGTTTGACCTTGCTTGTAATCAAATAATTGAAAATAAGAATAATTTGTGTTTTTTACCTTGTACAGTCTCAGGAGACTGAATTGGTATACTTCAGGAGAGCAATTTTGTAATATCCATCCAAATCTGTAACAGGGTTCATCCACTTGACTGAGGATTTCTAGAAAATATTGAAAGAAATATTTAAGTCTGTATGCAAAGATTAAGTAACACAAGTATTTATTATTTTACAATGAAAAATGAAAGTAAAACAAGTACTTATAAGTAAGGGACTTTTTTTTTAATGGTGGTATATATCTAAAGAAGAAAAATTTCAAAAGAAACTTTGCTGGGGCGCCTGGGTGGCTCAGTTGGCTAGACGACCGACTTTGGCTCAGGTCATGATCTTGCTGTTTGTGAGTTGGAGCCCCGTGTCGGCCTCTGTGCTGACAGCTTAGAGCCTGGAGCCTGCTTCAGATTCTGTGTATCCGTGACTCTGTGCCCCTGCCCCACTTGTGCTGTCTCTCCCAAAAATAAATACTTAAAAAAAAAGTCAATTGCAGAGAGACATAGACTGCATAATTCCACTTTCTACCCCCTCCCCTGCTCATGCTCTGTGTCTGTCTGTCTCTCAGTAATAAATAAATGTTAAAAAAATTAAAAAAATAAACTTTTCTAAATAATTGCATTAATATAGAACTTATTCCACATACATAAATGAAATACAAAAGCCAGACTGTAATGCATGGTGTGTATTCATATTATGCTATAGTATGGTCTCATTTATATGTGAGCATGTATCAAAATATAAATTTTTGTAATTTCAAAATATAAAATTTTATTTGGATTCATTCATAGTTTTACTTCTGTCAGTTTTGTTTATCAGGAATCTCAAAAATGTTTACAATGAATATCGATGAATTTGAAATTACTTGAAGCATTGCTTTGAATTTTAATCAAATTATGATCCATATATGATTAAAGCATACTTTTGAGGGCCCCGAGTGGCTCAGTCCGTTAAGTGTCTAACTTTGGCTCAGGTCATTATCTCATGGTCTGTGGGTTCGAGTCCTGCATCAGGCTATGTGCTGACAGCTCAGAGCCTGGATCCTGCTTTGGATTCTGTGTCTCCCTCTCTCTCTTTGCCCCTCCCCTGCTTATCCGTGCTCTCTCTCTCTCTCTCTCTCTTTCTCTCTCTGAAATGATAAATGAGTAAACTTTAAAAAAAAAAAAAGGAAAAAAAAAAGAATGCTTTTCATTTTACAAGTTCTTTTATTTAAAGATGTCCTGTCCCTCGCCTATTTGGTACTCCTCACAGACAGAGCCTTAGAATCATTTTATTTTTTAATGCTTTGTTCAAATGTTTAATAACATGTTCATGTCTGTAATCTTTGAATTTGTCATTTTTTTCATCGTCTATAGCCTTTCTCCTATGAAAGATAAGAAAAAGTTACTTCATTTTCACATGTTCCACATACTTCTTCTATTAATTACTTTTTCATTCTATTCTATTCTATTCTATTCTATTCTATTCTATTCTATTCTATTCTATTCTATTCTATTCTATTCTAAGAGAGTGAGAGTGCAAGGCAGGGAGAGTGACAGAGGGAAAGAGAGAATCCCAAGCAGGCCCCTTGCTCATTGCAGAGCTTGATCTGCGATATCATGACCTGAAGTGAAATCAAGAGTCAGAAGTTCACCCAGCTGAGCCACCCAGTGCCCCAGTTACTTGTTTATTTTAAATGCAGCCTGTAAATCTTTGTTTTCTTCTTTTTTAAACTGTCCACAATATCTCTAAATTTCTCATGTGGTAAATGGAGATTTTAATGGCCCTATGTGTTTTCTTCTACTGACTTTCTTCTCCCAAATTCTGTAAACTCTACTTTTAAATTTTTTGTTGGGTTGCATTTCTTCATTCTTCTGTAACTATCATTAGGTCTCTTTTGTCTTATCAAGGATTCATTATAAAAATTGAAAACATATGAGCAGCATGTACATTATTATGGCACCATAAGTACAGTTCACTCTAGAGTCAACTATGGTGTTGGGCTTACATTTCTTTCCTACAATTTCAATGACGGGTTACTTCTGCTGCTTTAAAGAGAATGTCCCTGTCTTCAAGGTCAAATGGATTCTCTTAGAACCACTAATCTGTCAAATTCAAATAACAATACAAAGGTTACTGAATCTCCAGAGTCTTTATCTCCCAAATCTCTTTCTCCCTCCTTCTCTCTGTCTGCTTGAAAGAGCTCATACACACACCCCTCTCTCAGGAGGGGGGTGCAGAACATCCTATTTAATGCACCAGAAGAGGGGAAACTTCTTTAGAAACACCCATAATTTAATAAAGTCTTATCATGTTCCTTTGGGGGGAATTTTTTGTTATACTTTTTGGGGGGTTTTATTAATAGATTTTTCATCTTCTTATTTAAAAAAATTAAAGATTTTTTGGGGGGAGCAGTTTTAGTTTCAAAGCAAATTTAACGGGAAGATACAGAAAGTTCTCATATACCCCCTCCCTCCGCACATGCTTAGCTTCCTCTTTTATCAACATTCCCCCACCACAGTGGAACCTTTATTACAATTGATGAACCCACATTGATGCATTAAATCACTCAAAGTTCATAGTTTACATTAGGATTCACTCCTGGTGTTATATATTCTAAGGGTTTGAACAAATGTGTAATAATGTATCTGTCATTATAGTGTCATAAGAGCATTTTCACTGCCTTAAAAATCCCTCTGCACTCTGCCTTTTCATCCCTCCACACCATATCCTCCAAATTCTGGCAACCATAGATCTTTTAGCTATATCCATAGTTTTGTCTTTTCCAGAATGTCACATTGTTGAAATTTTACAGTCTGTAGCCTTTTCAGAATGGCTTCTTTCAGTTAGTAATATTCATGTAAGTTTCTTCTATGTCATTTCATGACTTGGTAATTTACTTCTTTTTATTGCTTAGTAATATTCCATTGTCTGGAAGTACCATAATGTTGTTGTTGTTTTTTTTTTAACTTAAATTTTCTTTAGTTAACATACAATGCAATATTGACTTCAGGAGAAAAACTCCGTGATTGATTACTTATTTACAATACCCACTGCTCATCACAACAAGTACCCTCCTTAGTACTCATTACCCATCCAGCCCATCTCCCAGCTATTTTCCTCCATCAGTCCTTAGTTTATTCTCTATTGTTAAGCATCTCTTGTGATATGTTTCCCTCTCTCTTCTTCTCCCCATTTCCTAGAAGTTTGTCTGCTTTGTTTCTTAACTTCCATATGTGAGTGAAATCATACGGTATTTGTCTTCCTCTGATTGATTTATTTTCGCTTAGCATAATCCATTCTAGTTCCATCTATATCATTGCAAATGGCAAGGTTTCATTCTTTTGGAATATACATTCCTCTGTGTGTGTGTGTGTGTGTGTGTATCTTATATACCACGTCTCCTTTATCCATTCACCAGTCAGTGTTTATCTGTTCACCTATTGAAGAACATCTTGGTTGCTTCCAGGTTTGGGCAATTATGAAAAAAGCTGGTATAAACATCCATGGTACAGGCTTTTGTGTAGACGTAAGTTTTCATTTTCTTTGGGTAAATACCCAAGAACTTGATTACTGGATCACATGATAACAATGTGTTTAGTTGTATAAGAATCCACCAGTAACTGTCTTCCAAAGTAGCTGTACCATGTTGTATTCTGTCCATCAATGAGTGAGAGTTCCTGTTGCACCACATCCTTGCCAGCATTTGGTGCTGTCACTATTCCAGATTTTCCAACACTCACACCTTAGTCATGTCTTACCTCATCATATTCCTTTTGGAGGGTTTTTTGTTGTTGTGTTGTAGTTTTTTTTTTTTTTTTTTCCCTGGTGGGCTGCAGAGTAGGGAAGAAGAAAAAGGGCTGAAAAACTTTAGAGATGCTGGAGTGTAAGTTGGAAGAAATACTGGAAGGATGTTTTAAAAAGCGATGTGTATGATATTGAATTTAAGGTATCAACAGTATGGAGCCAGAAAATAGACTCCTTACTCAGCAGAGTGCCAATTCTTCATTTAATCCACTGTCTATGACAGTGTAAAACACTGAGTTAGAGACATACAGTTAGTAGCCAGTTATTTTACATGTATACAAGAGAAACCAATAACAGCTCATTTGCATCTAACAAAGACAAAGACAGGATTTTTACAGAAGAAAGAGGAGAGAAGAGAGAAGAAAAAATAAGACATTTGAAAATGATGTGGTTTTTTTCCATAGGAAAGGTGCTTATCAGCTGGCAGCAAGCTAAGAGGCCAATATCAATAATTTACTAACCAGAGTTTACCAGGACTGTATCTGTCACCCCACATCTCCCCTCAACATACAGAAAACAAAGAAATAGCTTCATTTAGTTTGCTTCAGTGAGTAAGAATTCACTCCATGGGACATTTTAGTAAGAGACATTGGGAATGGGACAGTTAGAGAATTTGGGTGGATGTTGAGGGATTCTAAAGAGGGTTTTTGGAATCAGAAGCAAATTCTAAAGTGCATATTGTCAAGAAGTAAAGGCAGTAATGTGTTGGGTATTTTAATTTTTCTTTGAGAGGTGGAAAAATTAAGAAGGGGCTAGAAGTGTCATTGGTAAAGGAACTACAGTGAGTCTGTTAGTCAAAGGAGGGGATGGACTTTTCAGTCATTTTCCTGGTTGAGGAGTGGCCTTATCTCTATCTAGTTTCAAACATGGTCACAGAGTGGTCTTCTCTGAATATTATTTATTTGCCGTGAGTTCTATTTATTTTCAGTTAGGAACACCATGACCTAGCTGCCAGCAAGGCTGTTTTTTCACTTGTTCAGTCCCTCCTTTTGGCCAATGGCAGACGAATTCAGCTGAAAGAACACTGACTGTGTGGCCCAGATGCGTACAAGTCAGGGTATTCTAACCTTGAAACAGCTGGATTGGTCATCAGATAAATAATTTGAGATGTTGATGGATGCACGAGGAAATGGTGGAAGTTTATTCAGGCACGTTTGGGCCAGACTCTTTCTGCGTTGTGTCTGCCATTATCTCTCAATAGCACTTAGATTTTGATTATGTCTTTTTTGTCATCCAGTTTTTCTGAACAGATACAAATGCTGGGTTTTAGCTTCACTTTCGTCCAAATACAGATTCCAAGGTGACAGCATGTGTACAAGTAGTTCACTGTGGAAAGTCATCCCTTTTAGCAAGGGTGGCTCAACTGCCTGTGGGCCCACCTGAGGGCTTGCGGAAGAGCCACCTCAGAATGATCTCGTGGTTTGTGGGTTCAAGCCCCACGTCAGGCTCTGTGCTGACAGCTCCGAGCCCGGATCCTGCTTCAAATTCTATTTCTCCCTCTCTCTCTGCCCCTCCCCCGCTGGCTCTTTGTCTCTTTCTCTCTCTCTCTCAAAAATAAGCAATAAACGTTAAAAAAAAATAAAAAGAAAGAAGCACAAAGAAGATCATAGCAAAAGCAACACTCATAAGGAGTCAGCAGTGACCAAGAATAGCTAAGACTTTCCTGCCTTTGAAGCTGAGAGATAAACCAGCAACTGGATCCAAATTATACCTCATTTATAAATTTAAAATAGAATCTATGTGTAGTCGACTGTTCTGATGGAATCTAATTTCATCCCTTAATATAAACCTTTGTCCCTTTTCCTCAGTTTTTCTCTGGACTTGTCATGGTGCTTTTCTTATAATTTAAAGTCCTAAGCTAAAACAAATTTAAATCTTTAGCAGCTATTTTACTGTTCATCTTTATGTTGTTCAATGCCATCTTTAGATGCAAAATAAAAACGTTTCACTCATGTAGCATCAGTGAAATTATGCAATGCATATTTCATACCTCATCCATGCATATGCATTTTTTCTTAGCAGAATAGTGGAAATGCTGCACCAAACTAACTCAGCTGGTTTTATTTCATAACTTCTTATCAAAGATTTTATCAGCACTCTCTACTTTTAGCTCATGGATGAGTAAGGAAGGACAGAAAAGAAAGAAAGGCAAAGGAAGGTTGGGCTGCCCTCTTTCTTTTTCCTCTTATATCATCATTTTCAGTGCAAGTGTTAGGCTAGTGCAGGGAAGAGACATGAGTAAGAAAAGATACAGTAGGGTCTTTTGGTCATTAGTATTTCTCAGACAGCCGTTGCCTTCTTTCTCCGTTCAAATCAAGCTTTGATTCACATGGGAAAGCGTGACCTCTCCTTGTTGTCCATGACCTTGCTTACTCCACACTTCCCTTGGACTAATTTGGAATCTTGCTGAATTCCTGTGCATTGTGGTTTCATGAGAATTTTGTGCTCATAGAGTACTGCAAACGCCAAATATGAATGAGCAGCAAGGACTGCGTCTCTTGTCCACATGCTTACGTTCCATTGCCTCCTATAACTTTGCATATAAAATACAAGTGCAAAAGTACAATTACTATGAATTTCAGGATGGCAACAACAGAGCATTGAATCAAGGGTGAGGCCTTTCTGAATCAGGATCCTGTGGGACAGCACAGGTCACATGCCCATGAAGCCTATCCTATTGAAGTGTCAAAATTGTATACACAATCTTGTGATTAGCAAAAAGAAACACCCTTTTTCAGACCTGGTCAGAACCCTTACTGTGCCTATGTGCTTCAGAATCTGCAAACGTGGTAGAAAATACCGCCTACCCGATCTTCAGGAGTGAGAAAAATGGGCAGAACTTCTGGACACAGAATCTCAGATGGGTCTTCTTATTCCCTGCTAAAGTTATTGGTTTTGCCATTTTGCACTCTAGGGATGAGTAGAGACCACTGCATACTAATCAGATTTCCCAAAGATTTGTGGAAGTAGGACCTCATATAAGTAGATACCCCCACCCCAACACACCGCACGCGTGTGCGCGTGCACACACACACACACACACACACACACACACAGAACCTCAACAGGAAGCTAATTTATAATTGGAAGGCTTTTGGGTGAGTACATAATTTGAAGAAAGGGAGAGAAATATTAATGAAGTGACAGAGTTTTTTTGAACACAGATACATGCAGCCTGCTAGTGGGCTGGCTATTTGTGATTTTAAATCTGTATGTTCATTTTATGCACTGTGAAAAACGTGAACTCGCATGTAACCAGAGTCATGTTTATGCTGGGTACATGGGGACTGACTGCCCTTTCTCTGCTCTGTAGCAACCACGTGATTTTGGGGGAAGTATTTTTAACGTGACAATACTTTCGGATTTTGCCGGGGGTTACATCTTCTTCTCTTCATTGTGGTAAAGTTCTTAACCATTTCAAATTGTTTTCTCTAATTACCAAAAAATTAAATATCTTAGGAACTGTGTTATTTGATCTCTGGAGTGCTCAGAAGCTATATTCTACATATGGAGGGGTAGTTCTAGTTTTACATATATAAGAATATAATAGGCTGGGTTGACAGAGTAAAGATAAATAAATTAGGTCTACTCATTTTTGATATATGCAAGGACACCTTAAAATAAAAAAACAGTTTTAATGATTTTTTTTAAATCCCATGTAATTGACTAATTGCACAGTAACAGGGGTTGGTAGTAACTAAAACCTGTTACATTCCTAATGATGCCCAATGAGCCATGGGAAATGAATAGGTGGATGCAGTCCAGTTGCTAGAAAATAGTTGTTTGTTACTGACTTGTCTGAGAGGAAATGAACACTTTCATTTATCAGGGACAGAGTATAAAGTGTTCCTCACTGAAGCATTTCTAAAAGCTCTATGTGCCTTTGAATACTGATAAGAGCTCCAAAATTAAAGGTAAAATACGCGAGTAATCTGAACGATCACAGATTCCTTTATGAGATGCTGGTAGTTTTAGTTTTTTTTAAGTATGATGTTACCAGCTCGCAAACCCAATAAATTCTACACTCCCTATTACATATAAAGTTATCAGCATGGCAGTATATCGTTTCCTTTTTAAAAATATAAATTGCTAAGAAAATCAGAATTTGTCCTGTGATTCGTAGGAGTAGGTCTTAAGGAGAGCCACACAGTCATTAGCTCTCAAACGTGGCTACTCATTGGAGCTTTTGCAAATAATGTTGGTTGGATGTTCTTTTCAGAGAATCTGACTTGAACTGTCTGTGGTCCCAGCATTTGGATTTCAAAAGTTCCCCCGTTGATTCTGTTATGCACCCAAGATGGAGAACCACTGTAAAACGAAGGGAATTTAGGAATCACAGAAAAGAGACTTCACTACTCTCCCCACCTGCTTTGAATAATCATCATAGCCACCAAAGTCAAATTATCAACAGTCATTGAAGTAGAGGATAGTGTTAAAAAACAAAATTCAACTGGGTAAATTTGAAGATCTCATTGCCCTTATTAAATGATTCATGAATTGGGCAGCATCCCACCTAGCAAGCAGAGGGGAGCTCCAAAGGGGCGCAGTAAGGGAAAGTTTTTTAAAGGCAGAATAGAGAAATTATAAACAGGAGAAAGGATTATTTCAGGTGAGGTCACCTTCATTTGGGGACAAAAGGATCTTAGTAGGGGGAGTACCTCATCTTCCTTTGGAGGATGGAGAAGACCCATGTGACCTTACTAGCACTAACCAGAAAATTCCTGACTTCGCAGTTAAAGGTTATATTCCTGGTTGGTTGAAAATGCAGTCACGTTAGATATCAGATATTGCTTTACTCACTTGGGGCCTTAACCTAAGTGATGCCATTTTGGGCCTGTAATTTTCTTTTTAACAGTGGCTGTTTTACTGTAAGAAATCAGTATAATACTGATGGCTTCAGTGTTTACTATTAGCTACTGTAATGAAAAGAGAGAGAGAGAGACTCTTCATGTTCAGATATGGGTTGTATAAAATGTCCTGAAACAGTTGCACGGTTTTCATCCATTCAGTGGCTCTGCCTCAGAACCAGGATTGGTGCTTTAAGGGTGTTTCCTTTAGCAAATCCCTTTAGATACAAAAGGTTGAAGAAAGAACAGCCAACACAACATCAAACTGAGGGGAAAATTTTTTTCTTTAACATGTAAAATATTTCTAAACTTTTAGATCCACTCTTCATTCTTTTACAACCTATTTTGTGCCCTGGAGGCTGCTCTTTAGGAACTGTCTCAAAGAGTTCCCTTGCCCTCTGGTTTACAGTTGAGAGAGGTCTGGCTGGAGCTCAGTGACTAGGAGTGGACTATTTGTTGTCCTGGCCCCTGTGGGATCTCTAGTGGCCCTGACTCTCCAGTTCAAGGAACTTCTTTCCCCTTGACCCTTTAAACTGAAAGTCGACTGTGGAGTTTTCACCATCTCTTGGATTTGCTAAAGCTGCCCAAATCTCTTTATTAAACTCTCCTCAGATGCCTGCTGGTTGAGAAACCCATTCTTTTATAGCCAGGGCCTTGATTAAATCATTTTGTGAGAATGTGCACACAGTTACCCTCTTATAAAGTAACCGTGTACAGTGGCGTATTAACTCTTCTGGGAATAACCATTTCTCTTTGTTGTTAAAGCATTTCAAATTTCTGACAATGCAAGTCTTTGTGTAGGATACCTAAACACCTAGTAGTTGTGGAACTCATTTTTGCAAACACCTGTGTAACTACATTATGAGAAAATAGGAGAGTAAAATTATCATAGACAAAAATGTCTCAAACACAAGTACTTGCGATGATTCCCTTATATAAGCACCCCCCTCCCCAAGAAATTAGGACTAGTTCCTAGTCTTTTAGGTAACATTCATGATTGTACTCTCATAAAGATGATTATGGCACCAAAACTCTTTGGGTAGAAAGAACCCCAGATTTCTCCATGCCTACACTTTTGGCTACACGCTCTTCCCTTATCCAGTTATCTGAGGAGGATTAGGTTTTTGGCAAATTGTAATTTAGGAGAAAGAGCAAGGATGAAAAGGGTAAGAAGCAATTGGGAAGGGAAGAGTCCTATGGAGAAAGTGTAGGATGCAGTGTTTCTGGGAAGCTTTGCAGAAAGGGTTTCAGGAGTAGCAGAAGCTTTTGCTGAATGAAAACGAGAGGAAAAAGTTGGGGTTTAAAGAGATGCTCTATGCCCTTTATGGTAGGATGAAGAGATTCACGTAGAGCTGTGAAAATCACCTGTGGTTGCTGAACTGAGTTCTGACAAATACAAAGAATAGAACATGCGTTCAAACTTTATCAGCATTTCAGCAATTAATAACATTTCCTAAATCTCATGACTTCTTTTTGCATGTCTGTTATTACCTTTTATCTCCACCCTGCCCTCCAATGATTATTTACACTTAATACTCCAGTAAAATCATTAAAGTGAGATTTATAAACTATGCATAATAGTAAGTAATGAGAAGCTGAGGTGATGGGGATCCACTGATAGCTGTTAATTGATGAGGGATTTCACAGCAAATGAGGGGAAAAAGGCATGTCATTAAATAATAGTGGATGTCTTGGTAGGGCAGAACGCAATTAAAAAAAATTTATTCTGCAGTCTACTTTTTTTCGAAAAATTTTTAAAAACTTGCATGTTCAGAAGAAAAGGTTAAAAAATTAAATGAAAAAAAGTCACTTTACCCTGGGTCAGAGAGGGAGTAGGTCCAGGATATTTATAGCTTCACTCTCTATAATAGCAAATAATCATATTATGATCATTCTGTGGAATATCGTATCGCAGTATAAATGCATGAACTACAGTCACATGTGTGAACTACGACCATATGTAAGAACATGTTAACATCATAATATCATAGTGTAAATTAAGAAAAAAACACTTCCATTGTCACAGGTGAGCGAATATATTTTCTTAAAGGACCAGATAATGAGTATTTTAAGTTTGTGGGTCATCCGCTGCAAATACTTACCTGTGCTGTTGTAGTGCCAAAGTAGTTATAGAAATTATGTGAATGAATGGGTACAGATGAGTCTAATAAAACTCAAAAGCTGCTGGTTGGCCCGTGGACTATGGTGTCCTGACCCCTGTATTAGACCACAACACTCAGAAAAGCTCAAGCATAGTAAGACATAATCAAAATACGATGTATACATGTATATGTAAGAGAAGAAAAATACTTTTCCCTCTACTTTTCTAGGTTCTTGGCTAAGACACTCCTGTAATCAAAGACACAGGCTCTTCTTTATTCAACCTCTCCTGTAACAGAGAAAAAATAAACACGAGTTTAAAAACATGTATACCATCTGTATACATGGAAGATACCCAGAAAACTGAGTAACTCACAGAAAACGCCCAAACCACCACCTTAAAGTACCATCTCTGGGGAGGGGTGGGGGTAGTTGAAGGGTGGAGTGAGCCAGTTATAAGAGGCTATCAGGAAAAACATTCTAAATAAGGATATGGTTGTTATGCAGATTTAAGTCATTGCCTCCTTTGATAAGAGTTTCCAGAGATTTAGTAATCTTCCTCTTCCTGGATCAGAGAGGGAGACGCCCTTACAAATGGAGATTTCTCCTTTACCTGTGAGTGTGTCTTACAAAAGGGTAACTAATTGCTGTTTATGGAGATACCCAGTGTCTGCAACCTCTCAAAAATACTAAGCCCCCAGTAATCCTCATGCCCATGATAGATATTTTCGGATGCCATGTGTTACTCCCCCTTGACATACATGTCATAAATCTAAAAAGCCAGGCCTAAAGAAAAAGACAAACAAAGAACACGTGTAGTTACCCTGGATAGGGGGAGGGGTACAGTACAGTGAAGGGGTAGTATGGAAGCACGAGTCTAGGTTCTGGTGCAAGTTACAGTTGTTACTTCAGTTCTTTGGATGGGCATGTGTTTATTTTTATGCGTTGTAACTTACCGATTTTTTCTTTTTTTTTTCTTTTTTCTTTTTTTTTCCTTTTTTCTTTTTATTTATTTATTTTTCTTTTTTCTTTTTTTTTTAATTTTTTTAACGTTTATTTATTTTTGAGATAGAGAGAGAGAGCATGAATGGGGGAGGAGCAGAGAGAGAGGGAGACACAGAATCGGAAGCAGGCTCCAGGCTCTGAGCCATCAGCCCAGAGCCCGATGAGGGGCTCGAACTCACAGATCGCGAGATCGTGACCTGCGCTGAAGTCGGACGCTCAACCGACTGAGCCACCCAGGCGCCCCTTTTTTCTTTTTTTTAATATATGAAATTTATTGTCAAATTGGTTTCCATACAACACCCAGTGCTCATCCCGAAAGATGCCCTCTTCAGTGCCCATCACCTACCCTCCCCTCCCTCCCACCCCCCATCAACCCTCAGTTTGTTCTCAGTTTTTAAGAGTCTCCGATTTTTTCTTTTGATATATGATACTTGATGGGTATATTTTTAAGCTTCAAGTATCATATTAGAAGAAGGGAACAAATGAATACAACTTGGAAAAAATCAGAGGCAAGCATAAGATTTGAGGCCCAGTGCAGCGTGCTTCCTTCACCATTTTAAATACATCTCAGAAGTCTAGTGTTAATTGCTTTGGTTTTAAAGATACCTATCAATTGAAGTCATTTATGATGTACTTGTAAATGCTTCCCATTAGTTTGACTAAGACTCTCAACCCATTGTTTTGGTGCTAGTTGCCATCATTCATTGATTCACTGTTACACTTTGTAGTGTCCTTAACTCTATAGGCATCAGCTCACATTAAATTTTTGTTGTAAAGTCTGTTTCCTTATTCATGAAAGCCTTTAGATGGCAACAAAATTAGTCACAACTTTCCCCTGAAGCAGAATAGTCAGAAAGGAAGCTGAATAACAGAGAAGTAAAGTAGGTTGAGCAAGACTACACCTCATGCCAGCGAGACAGAGATCCAAATCCTGACTCACCACCCCGTATTCTGGTGGGATGTCCGCTCTGCAATTCTCCTCTCTATGTTGATGTGCATCTGTCTCCTTAGGACTGGGAGAAAGGGGTGGCATTTATTCTATAATGGGTTTTCGGGCAGCGTGTCTCATTTTAGCTGCTTCAAGCGTCAAGATAACACCCTCATCACTCCCTCTCTGATGGTTCCCCATTCAACAGCAGTCATTTCATCTCAGGACACTTTTCCTCACAGTCAACAGTTTTTCCTTTGTGTAATTAAGTCTCATTTTTTTCTGGATAGATCCAATTTGTGCCAGAACTCTTCTGCTGCCTTGAAGCTTGCACCATTCAGTTATTTTTAGTGTTATCTCTTTCCTTTCATTAGCACAGAGCTAAACTGCACATATTTTGTTCTTGCAGCTCTACCCAGATTAAGATCTTCTAGCTCCTTAGTCATTCATTTTAGCTGTTGCATTGAATTTCCTCCAGTTTATTTAAATCCTCCAGTTTAGGTTATTATGCCCAGAATAATAAATAAAGCACCATTTTCTCATGTCTAATCACTGACCCTCACCAGTGTTAGGTATAAGGTTTATATACCTCTGTGACTTTGCTTGTTTGCTCTCTTAGTGGATGGATCTGAGCCAAAATAGAAATTTAACAAAGTTTTTCATAATGTTCCCAGTCTGTGCTTCTGGCTCCTTTGCCTCAGGGCGGTACCCCTTTACAGCTTTTAATTGTCTTTATATTTTAATTTATTTTTTAAATATATATCCTTCTCAAAACTGAGAAATACCTCTGGTCATTTTTTCTTTCATTAAACACATTTTGTATTTTTCAGTACAGTTGTATTTAAGTAAATACGACAAACAGGTATTGCCTTCCAAAGAAATTTTAGGCATCTAAGTTGTAATCAGGTGAATTTTCCATGAGTTGGAGATGGTTGTAGGGTATTCAGGAGGCTGTGTCAGAAGGGATCCTAGAAGTTTTCTCTCCCTAAAATCAACCCGATTCTCTTGATGGAAGAACAGAGAGTGCAAATCCCCAACTCCAGGGAGTGGAGATCACTTTGCTTATAAGATTTGCATGTACATTTACATCTTATCTGGCATCAATGACTTCTTTCAGTTAGAGCCCTGGAACTGAGAACCAAACTATCGTCTGACCAGCAACAGCCCGGAGCATTTCTGGGCTTCTAGTTCTGTCATTCCTATTCTAGTACAGTGTGGATCATTCACCAGGGCCCATCGCCTTTCTCTCCTAGGAACACCAATATATATTTGCATTTATTTCAATATGTACCCAGAAGTCTCGTCTCTTTCCTTCATCAGGTTTATTCACGTATTAAATATGTCCCCTTATTTCTGCCTACATTCCAAAATCCTCGGAGGCCTGGTATATGCTATATTGCCATTCTTCCTATTGCATTTTTACCTTATATGCAGGAAATATGTTGATGAATTATGTATAAGGTTGCAACTTTGCCTGAAACTGAAATCTACCCACCTTATTAGAAAAGTGCAGGGAACTATATATAATGTGACAGACATCATCCTGACTCTTACAATGCGTGCTTATTATTTACCGTGCAGGTTTTCTGATAGAAGTCCTATACACAGCCCCTTTTGCAAAATAGCAGCATCTTTGTTAAATAAACCAATGCAAAACAGGCATGGACTTGTGATCACAACTTACAAAATCCAGTTCCTTGTTCCAGGAAATGTTGAATCTCATTCAAACATTTCATTGCAGCCCTAAAAATAAGGAAACTGCAATCTATTAGCCAATATAGGAAGTCGCATTGATACAATAAACTGATTGTCATGATGTCATTTTATATGTATGCACATAAGTTAGCTTATCATTTTTGCTTGTTTTAGCAGACAGTCGTCCTTAGCATATTGTGTGTATGTGCGTGTTTGCGTAAAATATCTATGCTTATGTAACTACGATAAAGCATACTATTTTAGCCATTGCTTCCTGGTTGAATCCCGCCAGGCAAATAAGTTGAGAACATTTAAAAATTGAAGTACCGAAAAATCAAAGTTCCTTTTTTCCTTTCTGAAACACTGGACAGCCTAGACACTCTAGGCCCTCATTTTATCTTGGTAACAATACCTGGTCCATATTAGGGGCTTCCTCCTTTATTTATTTATTTATTTATTTATTTATTTATCATTTACTTATGTATACCAATGGTATACATAATTTCACTGTACTTATATGAACAAAAATAATTTATCAAATGGCTAATAATTCTGTGTTATATTCAGTCAGCTGGCATTTGGTCTTTACTCATATACATTTACAATACTCATACATCATTAACATTTAGTATTATGACAGATATACTGGCTTTAAAATTAACTTTAAATCATATTTTTATGTTAGCATGTGAATATATGTGTATGCCTGTGTGTGCATACGTACTCACACATACTTACACACTTAGACTTTTAATTCCCTTAATGACTTTAACAATAAAGGTACTTCTATTCTATTGATTTATACCTCCGCCTAAATTTGAGCATGGGATTCAGCAAGTCAGAATAATATAGTTACTGTATTTTTCAGTTTATTTGTAGTAAACATGCATTATCTACATAATCTTCACATTGATATAAGCATACATTACCTGTACAATGCAATACTCAAAAATGATTCAGTAATCAGCGATAAGTATGCACTCTTTCCATAGTGACTAGAGAACACAATTTCTCTCTTGGACCATATGACTGTAAGGGAAGAAAAGTAACTTTCCCTCTACCCTTCAAGGTTCCTGGCTGAGACACCTCTGTAATAAAAGACAGGTAACAGGAGAATAACAAGCAAGTTTAATAACATGTTAACCTCCTATATACATGGGAAAGACCCAGGGAAACTGAGTAACTCGCTGAAATGGCTAAAGCTATCACATTCAATACCATCTCACGCTAAATACAAAAGAAGAGGTTGGGCATAGTGGTGGGAGCCATTTATGGGGAGTGACCAAGAAAAGCACAGTAAACAAGGGTAAGGTTGTTATGCAGAGGTATATTAAGTCCTTGCCTTCTCCGTTGATACGGGTTGGTAGAGATTTCGAGTCATCTTTCTCTTCAAGCTACAGAGATAGAGACACCCTTAAACATGGAGGTTTCCTTTATAAATGTAAGAAGGTAACTTCTACTAGGTTTTTAGAGCTTTTCCTTTATCTGCTGTTTCTTAAAAATTTCCAGCTCAGGGGGCGCCTGGGAGGCTCAGTTGGTTAACCATCTGACTTGGGCTCAGGTCACGAACTCACAGTCCGTCAGCTCGAGCCCCGCGTTGGGCACTCTGCTGACAGCTCGGAGCCTGGAGCCTGCTTCAGATTCTGTGTCTCCCTCTCTCTGACCCTCCTCTGTTCATGCTCTGTCTCTCTCTGTCTCAAAAATAAATAAACCTTAAAAAATTTTTTTAAAAATTACCAGCTCAAAATAATCCTTATGCCAATGAGGCATATTTTAGGGTGGCATGTTCTGCTCTCCTTTAGCCGACTATGTTAACTTTAGAATTATCTCCTTATTTGGACTCCATTTCTACTCTTAATTCAGCATACTTCTATTAAAGGAGGTTATTAGTAAAACTGAGTACTGAGGTGGGCAACATATACAGTTCCCTCAAAAACTTAGGCTTTCAGTATCCAGTGAACACACTTGTACTAATCACGTGTTATATGTATAAGGTTGGATTAGGTATTGAGAATAAAGAAAAAAATGGAGAAACAAAGCCCTTATTGAGTTAACAACCTAGTCCAGTGTGTAGTGGATAAATTAATATAATATATAGCAGGTTGCATATGCAATAGTAAATATATATCTTAAGTGGTATAGCGGCAGAAGGACGTGAATGATTCTGCTTAGAGCAGGAGTGATATTTGAAATGTATGTCAAAGAAAGTAAGGATTTACCAGATGAAAATTTGGGGTATGAAGGAGTGGGGGTAGCATTCCAGGAGAGAGGGACCAGCAATACAAAAGGGTAGAGGAATGCTATTTTATGACGTCTTGGCAGAATAGTGGGTAGTTTTATGTTTCTGAAATGTTCAGTGCATGGGGGAAATGCGAGACGCGGGGCTAGAAAAAGCAGGTTATGATTAGTTTGTGAAGACATTTAAAAGCATCTAAAGCAGCTGAAAAATACTTTCGACAAAGTTTTGTTTGTATCAATAATAAAGTCTCCTCTTCACCACCAAGCAAATGATCTCTCTAAGACTAGAACAGCTAAGGAACAACAACAACAAAATAACCAATTTAAAGACTGTGAACCAAAAGACATGTCCTGGGCATATTTCAGAGGCTAAGTAACGATGTCATGGCCTATGGATGCCACACAGAGCAGCAGTGAAAGCTGTGGGAACTTCAGAGCTGCAGACAGTGGTGATAATGCCTTAATTCTGGATCACATCTCTCAGTGAAGCTGAGAATCTGATCGGATGGGGAAAATTGTTAAAAAGAAAACCAAGGGCCCACAGTGGTATGACTAAGACCGAGTTCCCAAACGGGGGCTGAATACTTAATTGCAGTTTCAATTTCCCCAAGAAAGGTCAGTCTCAACCTGTGAGTCAGGAATTTTTTGATCCTAGTCAATGAGTCTGCCCTTTGCCTTCCGATCCCTCAAAGGAAGCTGAGGCAATCTCCATGATAAGACTCCTGGCTTTTCCCCCTAAGGGAAAGGAGCCTCACCTGGAACAATCCTTTTCTTTTTGCCAGTAACTTTCTTGCGCCACCCTCCTTGTACCAAAATCTTCCATTTTGTACACCTTCTTGGAGTGCCCCTCCATTTGCTAGATGGGATGCTGCCCAATAATAAATCATTTAGTAAAGCACGTTAGATCTTTACATTTTAAATAATAAATAGATAAATAAATAAGTAAATACATAAATAAAATAAAATCTCCTTTAACCCAGGCACTTAGTGCAAGTTTCTACTTCTCTAAGTTGAATAATAGACAGTAATGATCTGGTGGCATAAGTTTTACAACACATGTTGGTTTCCCAACAACTTTCAAGTATGGGATGAATTTTGATCACCTCAGTAACACTGATCAGTTGATGGAACTTGGCGCAGGATCATCAACTGCAGAAGAAACAGAGGAGGAGCCAGAGGAACAGTGAGAAAAAGCAGCTGGACTCCTGCTCTCTTTGCGGTGTCACCTCCGTATTCTTCATCAAATCAAAGAATGGAGAGCTGAAGGAGAGCTTAGTAGCATTCAGATCCGCTACATTGAACCCCAGCTCTACACGCAGGCAATCAATATGGTTTGGACACAGCTGATATAATTTGGTGGAGCTCTAATTGAATTTTTTCCCCTTCTTAATATCATTACACCTACAGAACATCTCCAATTAAGTATCCCCCCATCAGTCTCAAAATTAAATATCCCAAATGGAACTCATTATCTACTCCCACATAAACCAGCTCCTCATGACTGTTTCCCCTCTCTATTATAGGCACCACTGCTTCCAGGCTCCTAAATCTCAACTCCCTGGAGTCATTTCTTTTGTTCCTTTTCTATTCCTAAACCCCTTCATGCACTGAGTGCTGTTGTCTACTCTCTGAAATTATTTCTATGCATAATTTCCTTTGATTTCTGGGTATATATTTTAGAATATTCAAACAAATCAAGTGATCAGTGAACAAAAGAATGAAGACATGAATAAACAAATGAATATTAACTGTTCTCATTACCTTTTATCTATAATACTACAACCTAAACTTTGCATGTATGAAAGCAGGTGCCCCCCCTTCACATAAATTAATCCTGTGATTAGGTATTCTCCTTAAGTGTGAATTCTTTCAAAGTCTCTTATGTTAAAATCTCTCATAAAGTCACTTTCAGTTGCTTAATTCCTTTTCTTTTTTCTTTCTTTCTTTTTTTTTTTTACAGTTTATTTTATTTATTTGAGAGAGAGAGAGAGAGAGAGAGAGAGAGCGAGCATGAACAGGGAAGGGGCAGAGAGAGGGGGAGAGAGAGAGAGAATCCCAATGTGGGATTCGAACCCACAAACTATGAGGTCATGACCTGAGCTGAAATAAAGTCGGTTACTTAACCAACTGAGACAACCAGGTGCCACTCAGTTGCTTTATTTCTAATAAAATAATACTGTTTAGAATGTATATCATTGCATGTTTTAGATCCACAAGGTGGTTACACCGTGGAATTGATTTTTTTTTTTAACAATGCCAGACAGAATGAGTATTAAATTATTCCTGTGGATAGGACTTCATCTTTTTACTTGCTAGGTGTCATTGTTAATGAGTCTTTTAAGGATCATACATGCATGCACATTCACACACACAAACCAGTACTATCCACTAAATATGCACCTAAAGGACAAGTGGGGAAATAAAAACAACAGCTTTCTTACCAGCAAGAAAATGAGTGTGGCATAAGATTAAATTTTCATGATGAATAATGTAAATATTTAAGAAGTACTGTGTCTTAAACTGTGTGGCTTTAAGTGGAGATGATATGTTCTGGGTGGGGAAAGAAAATCTGCTAGATGACATAGAAAGTAGTTTTTGGGATAAAGAAAACAATGACATCAAAGCTGCCTGCAAAGAGATTGAATAGAATTACTCCATGAAATGTGAGAAAAGGAAAAAACCCCAGTATTTCTAATATTTTATCTAATATTTTTTTTCTCATTACATATAATTAACAAAATAGAACTTCTTGTTAATATTTAAAAAGTATTTTTGGTTAGGGGCACCCGGGTGGCTCAATGGATTGAGTGTCCGACTGTTGATCTCAGCTCAGGTCTTGATCTCAGGGTCATGAATTTGAGCCACGCATAGGGCTCTGTACTGGGCATGAAATCTACTTAAAAAAAAAAAAAAAGTATTTTTGGTTACTTCATCTAAAGCCTTTAAAGTTTATACATTTATGTTGGCCTAAAATCATGTGGCAGGGGGCGGTGGGGGGCGGTGTGAGGTTCATAAATTATTTTGGGAAAATGTAGATGACTTAAAACATTGTAAGCATTCTAGACCCAATTCTGCCATGAAGGGTGGGAAAGGGGGTTCCCCACACCAACAGGCAGTGATTCACCACCGGCTAGGTGTCCCATAATTCAACGTATTGCTGACACTGTCCACCCAGAGTTAGCATCACATCCTACAGGTTAAGGGTTCAGTCCTACAAGAAAGCCTGCTCACCCCCCACCTTCTTATGAGGCCAACAGCAAATCCAAGTTGTCACCTGTGTTCCTGACCCACTGGGTATGAATTAGAGGTTCCTATGACCACCACCTTGGGTTTAATTAATTTGCTAGAGCATCTCACAGAACTCACATAAGCATTTTGCTTACTAGATTATTGGTTTATTAGACAATGATATAACTCAGGAACACCCAGGGAAGAGAGAGATAGCACAGGGTGTTAGAGAAGGGCATGGAAATTCCATGCTCTCTGAACTCACCACTGTCCCCAAATAGCCACTTGTTCACCAACCCAGACATTGTCTGAATTCTGTCCTTTTGGATTTTTGTGGAGTCTTCATTACATAGGCATGATTAATTAAGTCACTGAGTATTGGTAACTGACCTCAATTCAGCATCCAACTCCTTTCCCCTCTCTGGAGGTCATTGGAATGGGACTAAAAGTTCCACCTCTCTATCAGTAGTGGTTCCCCTGGCAACCAGCTCCCATCCTGAAGTGCAGCCCAAAAGACATCATTAACATAACAAGAGACACCATTATATTGTAGTTCTCATCTCTGAGGAAATTGCAAGGGTTTTAGGAGCTCTGTGGTCCCAGAAAGGAGGACCAAATCCAAATATGTATTTCTTATTAGCAGTCACAGTATCACACAAGAGGTGGTTTTATCCTTGACCACCCATAATACGTTTTACAAAACGGGCGAGGAAGCATATGTCTTTTATTTCCAAGCTAAATAGTCTTGTCTCTGTACCATGCTGCTGTGACTGTCAGATTCAGAGTTCTTATTAGGGACATGAAAATTTCAGAAGGACATCAGAGCAAGATTTTAGCAAGATTAAATTGGAAACTAAGGATTGAAGGATTAGGTGATTAAATCCCAAATACGCTTCTGGGAATTTATAACCTAATTGGGAAATCAATGTAAATATCTGAAAACTTAAAAAGAAGTAGAAGAAGAAACAACCCAAGTTTGTATTAATTTGGCCAACAGATTTTTTGCCTACAGTGTGTGTATTGTAAGATAAAAGAAAGACTAGTCACCCTTCAGTAAAATGAGTAGTATTTCCTTCACAACTGTCTTCATATATGCAGTAAGTAATCTATCATGTGCCAGGTAGAGGCCACACATACTCTGCATCAAAAGAGGTTAGGTTCACAGTGAGCCAGAATGATTTGAAAAGGAAGGAGTGGAGAAATTTTAGGTAAGATGGAGATTTTTTCTCACTGAGATAAGCCTTCTGAGGAGGCAGAAAAGAGACTCAAATAATTTACTGATAATCATTACGGCGTAAGTAAGTCAGCAAATGCATTTCAGTGATAGTTATAGCTAGTATTTGTAGAGCAAGTTCTATGTGTCAGACGCTAAGCCAAGACCTTTCCAAAAGATACCACATTTAAATCTTATAACAACTGGATCGCCTGGGTGGCTCAGTCGGTTAAGGGTCCAACTTCGGTTCAGGTCATGATCTCACAGTTTGTCAGTTCATGCCCCGTGTAGGGCTCTGTGCTGACAGATCAGAGCCTGGAGCCTGCCTCAGATTCTGTGTCTCCCCTCTCTCTACCCCTGCCTTGCTCATGGCTCTGTCTCTCTCTCTCTCAAAAGTGAACAAACATTAAAAACAATTAAATCTTACAACAACCTATTGACTTTGGCATGATGGTCACATTCATTTTAAAGATAGGAAAATCATGGTTTAAATGTTTGTATCAACCACAATCCAACAGCTAATCAGGGACCAAATCACTTTGTTTCCACTTGATATTTCATTGACATTAACATATTCTCCAATACCTTTTTCCATAGTTGTGACTTTTTCTTAAATATTAAAGTTTTTCATCCTTTAGATTGTTATGTAGGCACATGGTGATGAAAATAATCCCCACAATTAATTTAACTAATTTTAGTTGTCATATACAATGATCTTATATATTTCCTCTTAAGTGTTTAATTGCTTTTCTTAAAGCCTTTCCAGAAATGCCTACACTGTTTTTTCAAGTTACTCTTTCATCAATTGCATTAGATTAGTGACAGTTTCATGTAGTTCATTTCCTGGATTTAAGATATGGTTCAGTTACTCAGGGAGCTCAGAAGTTAACGACTTCTGAAAGTGCATGAATCCCTTTTACCCACTGGTGCATCCAAACCATTCAGATTTTATTTGCTACATCAGGGGTTCTATCCCTAAAAGTTCCTTGGAGGATACTATCAGAATGAAAAGATTCAAACTAGCAGTCTTCCAGAAGACAACATTGTGATTTTAAATTTAACAGTCACATTATCAGAACAGCATAGGCTATGCATAGCATGCCAAAATAATTTGCGAAGTTGGTTAATTAATTGATTTTCTTTTACAAAATAGGTACACTTTTTGAAAACCCCACCTAGTCACTTGGAGCCACCTTCTACCTTTTCTCTAACACTCCAAATTGTTTGTTCATTATAAATATTCCGAGTATACTTAATAATTTACCTTATTATTTTATAAAAACATTTTGATGCTAAAAATGTTCACATATAATGACAATGGTTTTCTTTTGGATGTGAGGATCCTGCTGACCTGCATTTTTTCGGTATTTCCCTGTGTGTAGTAATGGATTTGGGTTATTCATGTCCTAGTCACTCTCCAACTTTGCATATATTTTCCATCACCAAACCTTTCAAATCCATTTATTCATCAAAATTTAGATTATAGCTTATTTCTCTGAAAAATAATTTTCTCAGTGTCCTCGAGGAAGAAAATCATTTAAGAAGAATGAATAAAGCTGATCACTGCCCTTATATAGGAGTTTTACCTATAATATGAGCTGGGGTTTGAAATGTGCTTCAGTCCTCTGCTTCAGATTCTGTGAATCCCTTTCTCTTTTCCCCTCCCTGCTCGTGCTCTGTCTCTCAAAAATTAATAAATGGTAAAAAAAAAAAAAAAAAAAAAAAGAAAAAAAAAGAAATGTGCTTTTGTACTAACTCAGGTTAAAAAATAGTAGATTAACATTTTTATATTCAAATTCTTTATTTAATAAAGCCAAGACTCATTTTACAACCATAGGCTTATGAAAAATCTTTGACTCCAGATGTCTGAGAGATTTATTGTTTTCCAGTTTCAATAGAATCTTCCTTAAATGAAAGAAAGAAAGCAAGCAATTCTTTGATCATTTCTGTATTGTATCTTGACATTTCCCGATCTTCCCATGACAGCATACTCCAAAGTTGATAGTTACTTAAGATTATGCAGTTATTAGGATACCTGGGTGGCTCAGTTGGTTAAGTATCTGACTTTGGCTCAAGTCATGATCTCATGGTTCTTGAGTTTGAGCCCTGCATCAGGTTCTGTGCTGACAGCTCAGAGCCTAGAGCCTGCTTTGGATTCTGTGTCTCCCTCTCCCTTTCCCCTCCCCTGCTTGCATTCTGTCTCTCAAAAATAAATAGAAACATGAAAAAAAATTTTTTTTAAGTTTGTGGAGGTACTTTGATGGACATTTAAATTTGGTAGTTTCATGTGTCTACAAAATTAAAATTAATTTTTGAAACTGGTTTCTATAATTAACAGCGATGGCCTATCTTATTTTTGATGTATTTCCATTTTGGTTATCTTTTCCCAATTAAAATTTAAAGTCTTAATTTATGAGGCATTGTTCATTTATTTGTTTGTTTATTCTTTTGAAGTTTATTTCTTTTGAGAGAGAGAGAGTTTCCGCAGGCAGGGAGGGGCAGAGAGAGAGGGAGAAAGAGAATCTCAAGTGGGCTCTGTGCTGTCAAGGCAGAACCCATTGTGGGGCTCATTCTCACGAACCTTGAGATCATGTCTTGAGCTGAAATCAAGAGTCAGACGCTTAACCCACTGAGCCACCCAGGCACCCCAGTTTATTTTTAATTAAGCAAGTAAAGCAAGCCCTGAAACACCTATGAAAAATATGTTTTTATTTATTTTTTAATGTCTATTTTTGAGAGACAGAAGGAACACAAGTTGGGGGTGGGGAGAGAGAGAGAGAGAGAGAGAGAGAGAGAGAGAGAGAGAGAGAGAATCTGAAGCAGGCTCCAGGCTCTGACCTGTCAGCACAGAGCCTGACATGGGGCTCAGACTCATGAACCATGAGATCATGACTTGAGCTGAAGTCAGACTTAAGCTTAACTGACTGAGCCACCCAGGTGCCCCCAAAATATTTTTAAAATATATAACAAATCCAGGGGCGCCTGGGTGGCTCAGTCAGTTAAGCGTCCGAGTTCGGCTCAGGTCATGATCTCACAGTTCGTGAGTTCGAGGCCCGCGTCGGGCTCTGTGCTGACAGCTTAGAGCCTGGAGCTTGCTTCAAATTCTATGTCTCCCTCTCTCTCTGCTCCTCCCCCGTGCATGCTCTGTCTCTCTCTCCTTCAAAAATAAATAAAAACATTAAAAAAATTAAAAAAAAAAACAAATCCATGTGATAAAAGCAACTCCCCATTTACATTACCAATGTAGTTAAAATTTGGAGGTTTTTTTATTTCAAATTTAATTACCATTGATATAGTCATCCATGAAGAACAAAGGAAATTATTGGTAATATCAATAGCAAAGTATAGACAGTTACTTTTACTTTATCCAGTCTTCATCCCAGTAATGCAATTTGATTTATATATCTACTAGTTTAATCCCTGAAAACTATTAATAGCATTGGTTTTAGTATTTTGTATGTGTAGAGAAGATATGTGGCCATCAAAATAAAGTTCTTTTTCCACTGGTAAAACTGGTTATAAAAAAAGTAGCAATGGACATCTGAAAAAAAGATATGCTTCCCTCAAGTGGAATTTCTGCCAAAATATAGTGAAAAATGAATAAAGTCATATTTTTATATGCAAATTACATAGTAGCAAACGATCTTTTGCTTTTGCAGTTTAATTATGGGAAATTACCTTTTGATTTGCCCAGTTGGTTAGTAGCTTCACTGAGACTCTACCGTACAGTTTAGGGCTTAGATACCAATACTGCGATCATTTTACTAAGAGAAAAAATTCTAGAGCAAGCTCAGAAATGCTTTCTTTCTCTGCTCTTCTTCCTCACGTTCAAGGATGGGTCTGAATTTTTTCTCAAGACTCTTCTAAATAGATGCTTAAAAGCACAATTGTTACAAAACATTTGTTGTATCACCTACAAATGTGAGGAATAAACATTTGTTTGCTTGTAAGTTTGGGGGAGTTCAATTTTCTTAGTAATTTGAAAGTATACATTAAAGGAATTTTGTTATTCAAAAGGACCAAAGGGAAATGAAATAGGAAAGAGTTGAAAAGCAATTAATAGGTAAGCTTTTGAACTGTATTTTTCAGAATGCCTCGCTCGAGTTTCAGCCCCTTTGGGAAAGAAAGATTTTAGCTCTCCCCATCTTCTTCCTCTGTTGTTTTAGGCTCCAGTGATGCCTGTACCAGACCTTTCATATATGTATTTATGGAGCATCTTTTTTACAACTTGATTGTGCATATTTAGTGAAAGGGGAAAGTGCTTTAATGGAGGAAAAACAGCTTTTCTTCTACCCTGCTAGGAATCTTGGTTGAGTTACACCTGTAACAAAGACAGTTTAATAGGAGAAAAACAAACAGAAGTTTAACAACATATATGCCTCCTCTATATATGGAAGAGACCCAGGAAAACTGAATAACTCTCTGAAATCACCCAAGCCACCACCTTAAGGATCATCTCTGTTTAAAAACAAAAGAAGGTGTTGTGGGTGGGAGAGCCAGTATGGGAGGTTACCAGGAAAGCACAGGAAATAGGGATATGGTTGTGCTCTGCAAATTTAAGTCCCTTCTCCAATGATGAGTTTCTAAGGATTTAGTCATTTTTTTCTTGAGGTACAGAGAGGGAGATGTGCTCACAAATGGAGATTTCCCTCATAAATGTAAATTTCTCTTCCTAAATGGTAACTTCTCCGTTTTTAGAACTTCTCCTGTGGCTGCTCTTTCTTTAAAACAATCCTTATGTCAGAGAGGCATAGTTTGGGATGAGAAATTCTACTTTCCTTCACTGTCTTATTTAATCTTGTGGCTTTTATGTAATCTCTCGTATAGAAAATGTTGGGGTTCAGAGCTGACGTTCAAGCAAGAATTCTTAAGACGTCTTTGGTGGAAAAAAGTTTTATTATAGCACAGGGACAGGACCTCTGGCAGAAAGAGCTGCACTGGGTTTGTAACAGGTGACTGACTATATACCTTCAAGTTGGAAGGGGCTTAGGGATAGGGTAAGTCTCTAAGGTATTTTTAAAACAAGGTTTCCAGGACCTTGAGGAGCTAGCTGCTGTTAGGAAATGGTCATTTATTACTGTTTAGTAAAAACTCAGTCATGAGACCCTTCAGAAATATAACAGGGGGCCGTAAGCTTGGAGTATAATCAACAACATATATGTTGGGGAACAGTTGAGATACCGGAAGTTTCCAAAGGAATTTTTTTTAAGTTTATTTATTTATTTCGAGGGAGAGAAAGTGTGTGTGTGTGTGTGTGTGTGTGTGCGCACGCGCACGTGCATGTGTGTACATACAGGCACATGTGTGCTTGCACCAGCAGGGGAAGGAAAGAGAGAGACAGAGAGAGAGAGAATTCCAAGCAGGCTCTGCAATGACAGGCCTTGACACAGAGCTAAATGCCACAAATTATGAGATCATGACCTGAGCTGAAAGCAAGCGTCAGATGCTTCAGTGACTGACCACCCAGGTGCCTCTCCAAAGGTATTTTTATATGTTGAAGTAGACTGTTGGGATTGTGGAGGTTGGGATAATGTTAAGCTAAGATTGCCTTTTGCCCTTAGCAAAGTGGAATCTTTGAGGCAGCTAAGTTCCTAGACGAATGTCACTCTGCCTGTCTCAATGACTTGTCAATGGGCTGTAAGTTGTAAGGAAATTTAATTTTTCATTTACCTTTGTTTCCCACATCACTCTCTGTGTACCATACATACATAGAGTCTAGGAGTTCAACATGTGGTTATATAAATTAAACATGGAATGGATAAATAATGGATGCAATAATGGATAGGTGAATGGTTATGTTTATAGTCATTTCCATGTATTAAAAACAAAATTCAACTGAGTAAATTTGAAGCTCTAATTTTCTTTATTAAACAATTCATGAATCAGGCAGCATCACATCTTGCAAGTAGAGAGATGTTCTGAGGAGCTGTACAAAATGGGAAGCTCTTAAGGAACTAGAGTTGGACAAGGAAGGTATTAGTAAAAGAAAAGAGAGAATTGTTTCAGACCAAGATATCTTCTTTTGAGGGGGGAAGGGAATGTAGGGTTTTTCTCATGCACATGACCTCACTAATGCCGATCAGAAAATTTCAGATTAACTGTTAAAATGTCATATTCATGGGATAGGCTAAAATTGTAATTAAGTCTTGATTTGCTGTTGGGTAGGGCATGTGGCAAATGAATCCATTTTGAGGTTCTTTCTTTCTTTTTTTTTTTTAACACTGGTAAACAGTTTTATTCTCTAAATGAAGTTATCTCTAATATACCTTTAAAAGCCTAAATATCTAGTTGCACAGAGTACAAATTTTAAAAAGGTAAATACAAAAAATATTCACAACAGTTTTCCTATTCTGTCACCCAGACACTTAGTTACCGTCCTTCACTCTTACCGGCGAGAACTGATTTTACTGGTTTCTCTTGTTTTCTTCCAGAGATATGCTATGGACATGCATGTGTGTATTAAAACCTGTCAACAAGGTATTAGATAACCTATTTCCTCATAGCATCAACAACACAGTATTGTTGGGGAGGAAAAATTTTCTCTACCCTTCAAGATTCTTCTATCTGGTATAAGAACTAAATTGACATGAGGTGGGACAGTGGGTAAAATAGGTGAAGGGGATTCATAGTACACTTGTCTTCATGAGCCCTGAGTAATATATGAAACTGTTGAATCACTGCATTGTCCATCTGAAATTAACATAACATTATATGTTAACTACATTGGAATTAGAGAGAGAGAGAGAGAGAGAGAGGGAGGCAGGCATAGACAGACGTGAGACAGAGTAACAAAAGAAGAAAAAAAACAGTATTATTACATGCATGAGGGTCCAGTAATAAAAATGAGACCTAAAGAAATGACCAAGATAGGTAGTTTTTATGCTTTTTGGACAGTGTGACAATAAATCTGTGATGAATTCACAGGGCAAAACAGCAACAACAACAACAAGAACAACAACAACTTCTGTTTGGGAAATTTAGCTAATAAGGAATTCTAAACAGAATGTGGGCTGGGGTTGTAAATTAGTGAAAGTAACAAGGTTTGTTTATATAGCCTTCTGGGCTCTAGATTCCCTGTCTGTGCTAATAAGGATGTCTCTTTATAGCCTGGTACAGGGAGGATACCTTTCAGAGGGGAGATTCATTTTGTGCTTTCTGGAGACAAAAGCCAGTGAAAGTATTTTTGCACGGGCTGTTTCTTAAGTAACTTTAATTCAAAATAATCATTATGCCAAAGTGGCACATTTTGAGATAGCCTGCCTTTGATTCCTACACTATCTGTGGTGTTTGCTCTTTTAGGCAGTTGGGGGTGGGGGGAGGCAAAAAATAAAAACTTCTTGACTCTTCTGTTTCTTAAAAATAATCAGCCTATAATATTCCCCATGCCAAAGAGACACATTTTGGGGTGGCAAATTTTGCTCCCCTATAGGATAGTGTCCAACTTTTTTGATCTTTGCTCATGTGATTGGTGAAAAAATTGTGTCGTATTTTGCGTTTAATAATGAGTGGGATGACTTTATTTTCAAATGTTTAGGAACTGTCTTTTTTTTTTTCTCTGAATTCTGTTAATTTCTTTCACATATTTTAGAATTTCTTAAAAAATTGTTTTAGAGTCAATAGATGAGAACTAGTGTCTTTATATTTATTTTTTTTAATTTGTTTTGAGAGAGAGAGAGAGAAAGAGAATGAATGTGAGTGGAGGGAGGAGCAGAGAGGGAGAGAGAGAATTCCAAGCAAGCTTTGTTCCACCAGCACAAGAGTCCTATGCACGGCTCACACTCACAAACCATGAGATCATGACCTGAGCCAAAACTAGGAGTCAGACACCCAACTGACTGAGCCACCCAGGTGCCCCTAGTCTTTTTTTTTTTTTATCAAAAGCAGTATTTTCCAACATACTCAAACATACTAATTCATTAGATTTAGCACTATTGCTAATTGTTCAACTGTTTCAGAAGATAAATTTCACTTTCAGGGAGGTCAGTATGTTAGTCTTGGTAGTATTACTCTTGGTAATATTAAAAACTATTAAGCTATGAAGGGGTATCTGAAGAGTGATTCCAAAAACAATAATGGAGGACTCTATCTCACATCCGGAGTTTTGCACATGCTGTTCCACTGAAAAATTCTTGCTATTGTTTTGCAGGATGAAATCTTTCTTATCCTTTAGACCTTAATTTAATTGTGCTTCCTCAAAGACATCTTCCTTGGTTATTAAATTTCTAACTTTAAACAGAGCAAAGAGCAGTCGTATCTAAGTTAAAAAGGAGCTTATTCAAGAATATCACAGGTATTGCCATGTGGAATATGCAAACTATGATGAACCACGGACAAGTCCAAATAGACAAAGGGAAGGTCAGGTTTTATTAGGTTTAGAAGGAAATTGAGGAGGTTTGTTTTGAACAGACGGTCATTAGAGGGGTGCCTGAATGGCTCAGTCCATTGGGCATCTGACTCTTGGTTTTGGCTCAGGTTGGACTCTGTACTGACAGCACAGAGCCTACTTAGGATCCTCGCTGTCTTTCTCTCTCTGCCCCTCCCCTGCTTGCACTCTCTGTCTTGCTCTCAAAATAAATAAAGAAACTTAAAAAAAAAAAAAAAAAAGTTCATTGGAAAAGAATAAGGATATGAGGTTGTGGTGGTTTCCTATTGGCTGTAAGCTACGGTTAGTATGTTGTTGCCAGGAGGAGGAGGAATCTTCCTTTTCTTAAAAGCAGGAGAGAAAATCCTTTGTGAAAAAAGTCCTTCCTTGTTGAAATAATTACTTCTCCTTCCTGGTGGTCATGTAGGCCGCAGTGAGTGGTAACAGCTCCCCTTTTATGGCTTCCGACGCCATTTTCAATAAGGTTTCCTTTATTTGTTTTCACAAAATCTAGACTAGTTTTGGCCCGATTCTCCATTTTCGGTATTCTATATCTTAACATCTTGTTTATTTTTCCCATAACATTTATCACATTTTGTAGTTACATAATTTTGTCATTTACTTGCTATTCCTTGCAAGAAACTCAAAATTCCACAAGAGCAGTCTCCATGTTTGTCTTGTTTACTGTCGTATCTCCACTCCTGGATGCATGATGTGGCATTAAATAAACATTCACCGAGTATTTGTGGGAGGAATAAGTGAACAGACTGATCTAAGCTCTGGTTTGTTTGTCAAAAATTCAGTTGTTCCTTCAGAACTATATGCAATATATACTTCTAGTGGATTGAATTTAATTCAGTTGAGCTTTTACTTTGTATAAGCAAAGAAGTAGAAGGACAGGGTTAGGGAGGGGGAGGAAGGGAGGGATAGGGAAAGAGAGAGTGCGAGTACACGTGAGTTAGCTAAGGAGCATGGACTTTTCAAGGAGCTTATGGATTTTACTCCTGCACCTATTCACCATTTACTGCAAATAGACTTCACAAATAGATTGCATTATTAAACATCATCGGTGCTCCCAGGCAAATGCAACCAGAGTACTTTGATATTCATATATAATTAGTGGATAAATATAAAGTTGGGAAACATTTATTAAAAATTATTTTTCACAGGATTTTTTAAATGTTCATTTTTGAGAGAGAGAGAGAGAGAGAGGGAGGGAGAGAGAGAGAGAGAGAGAGAGAGAGATCAAGTGGGGGAGGGGCAGAGAGAGAGAGGGTGACAGAGGATCCGAAGCAGGCTCTGCACTGACAGGAGCAAGCCTGATGCAGAGAGCTCTACCTTATAAACTGAGATCATGGCCTGAGCCGAAATTGGATACTGAACCAACTCAGCCACCCAGGTGCCCCAGAAATATTTGAAACCCCCTTTTTCTTTTTTCTTTTTTTTTTTAATTTTTTTTTTTTAACGTTTATTTATTTTTGAGACAGAGAGAGACAGAGCATGACTGGGGGAGGGTCAGAGAGAGGGAGACACAGAATCCGAAACAGGCTCCAGGCTCTGAGCTGTCAGCACAGAGCCCGACGCGGGGCTCGAACCCACGGACCGCGAGATCATGACCTGAGCTGAAGTCGGCCGCTTAACCGACTGAGCCACCCAGGCGCCCCTGAAACCCCCTTTTTCTAATGACTCTCAGGAAGGCAAACTTAAAAAGAATATGTTTGTACATAATGCTTGGGCTTTCCGCTCTGTCTCTTAATTAAAAGTCGGTAGAATATGTATTTCAGTAGATCATATATGCCAGGAACCACCTGGGTATATTGACTTTCACTTGATAATGATCACCCTATGGTGGCTTTTATCTGCCTAGGGTTTCATTGATGATAGAGTTTGAAGTATAAAATTAAATAATTTGTGATCTGACAATAACTTCAATCAATAAAATATCAAGTTTCAGCATTACTTTTTGTACGTGCACTGATTTAATCTTCATCCATTAATTGCCAATCCTGTTTACCAGGGATGAATGTAGGCTTTCCTTTTTGGAGAGATTTGTCTTTACTCTTTAAACCATATGTGCTTTCGGTTTTGGTATTTGGTTTCTCTCCAAAGGAAAGAAGAGCGTATGGGGTTTAGACGTGTCCAAAGAAACTGACTATTAAAGCCCACGTAGAGTGTAATTTATCAATGGTTATTAACTCATGAATAGTGTCAGTACCTACATTTGGCTATGGAGAAAACATAGAACGGTAGTTGATTAGAATAGCGAACCTGAGAAATAGGGATTGGAAAGTAGATCAACAGAATAATGTATATCTTGTCTTACTTCAGTTGTCATTTGGGTAATTTTTAAAGCAATTAAACACCAAAATTGGCATATAAAATTAGCCGTATGAACCGAAAACTGAAAAACATAGAAATACAAAAGTTAGGGGTGCCTGCATGGCTCAGTCACTTAAGCATCCAATTCTTGATTTCCACTCAGGTCAGGATCTCATGGTTTGTGCGTTCAAACCCCGTATTGGGCTCTGTGCTGACAGTGCAGAGCCTGATTGGGATTCTCTCTCTCTCTCTCTCTCTCTCTCTCTCTCTCTCTGCCCCTTCTGTGTGCACTCTCTCTCTCTCTTTCTCAAAAGAAAGAAAGAAAGAAAGAAAGACAGAAAGAAAGAAAGACAGAAAATAAACTTAAAAAAAGGTAAAATAAACTTACAAAAAGAAATATAAAAATTAAAAGGTAAAAGAAACCTTAATAGGTGCAGCTTTATGTTCTGCCCTTTATGGAATGAGTGCAAGGAAAGGATAAACACTGATAAGCATCTATTTGTTTTGTGGTTGAATAGTAAAAAAAAATTATTTGGTAAAAAAGAGTGCTTACCAGACATTCCATACTCATGGATTGCAAGAGCAAATATTGTTAAAATGCCTGTACTATCCAAAGAAATCTACACATTTAACATGATCCCTGTCAAAATACCCCCAGCATTTTTCACAGAGCTAGAACAAACAATCCTAAAATTTGTATGGAACCACAAAACACCATAATAGAAAATCCAGAAATGAACCCAATACTTTATGTTCAATTAGTCTTCGACAAAGCAGGAAAGAATATCTAATGGGAAAAAGTGTCTTCAACAAATGGTGTTGGAAAAACTGGACAACAACATGCAAGAGAATGAAACTGGACGTCTAGTATGTAATCAAACTTCTCATCTGTAGGTACCTGTAGGTACCTGCCTTGTTTCTCCTATTCTATTTTTCCATGCATTGACAAGATCTCCCCATGAGCGTGTACACACACACACACACACACACACACACACACACACACACAGAATAAGGCACTACAGCTTACATCACCTATATCAAAGATCTAACTAACTTCAATAGAGGGAGAAACACCCACTAAAAATTCTAAGTGTGAGACCTGACACTGTAAAAATCCTAGAAGGTAATACATACAGTTATGTCTTTGACATTGCCCTTAGCAACTTCTTTCTAGATAGGTCTCCTGAGGCAAGGGAAACAAAAACAAAACAAAACTTTTGGAACTACATCAAAATGAAAAGCTCCTGCACATCAAAGGAAACAATCAGCAAAACTAAAGTCAGCCTACTACATGGGAAAAGATATTGGCACCTGACAAATCTGATGAAGGGTTAGTATCCAAAATATACAAAGAACTTATAAAGTTCAACACACAAAAACCAAATAATCCCATTAAAAAATGGGCAGAAAACATGAAGAGACATTTTTCCAAAGAAGACATCCAGATGGCCAACAGACACATGAAAAGATGCTAATTGCAAATCAAAACTGCAATGAGATACCACGTCACACCTGTCAGAATGGCTAAAACTGACAACACAAGAAACAACAGGTGTTGGCGAGGATGTGGAGAAAAAGGAATCCTCTTGCGCTGTTGGTGGGAAGGCACCGTGGTGCAGTGAGTCTGGAAAACAGAATGGAGTTTCCTCAAAATGTCAAAAATAGAACTACCCTATGATCCAACAATTGCAGTGCTAGTTATTTACGCAAAGAATACAAGAACACACTAATTCAAAGGGACACGTGCACCCTGATGTGTATAGTGGCATTGTCAACAATAGCCAAGTTATGAAAAGAGCCCAAGTGTCCATCAACTGATGAGTGGATAAGAAATATGTGGGGTGTGTGTGTGTATGTATACATCTACATAAAATGGAATATTACTTAGCCATGAAAACAAATGATACCTTGCCATTTGGAAGGACGTGGATGGAGCTAGAGAGTATTATGGTAAGTTGAATAAGTTAGAGAAAGGTGAATACCATATGATTTTCACTCAGATACAAAATTTAGGAAGCAAAGCAAATGTTCAAGGGAGAAAAAAAGAGGCAAACTAAGAAGCAGAGTCTTAACTATAGTAAAGAAACTCAAAGTTACTCGAGGGGAGAGGGGTGGGGGGGGGATGCATGAAATAGGTGTTGGGGATTCAGGACAGCAGCACTTGTGATGACCACAAGGCAATAGATCAAAATGTTGAATTACTGTATTGCACACCTGAAACATTACCCTGTATGTTAACTAACTGGAATTTAAATAACAACTTAGAAAAAAGGAATATTTCCTGGGGATGTCCTGAGCAGAAAACTTTATTTTGGGACACTATCTCTGCCGTCTCCTTTTCATTCCCATCACCACTGCCTTACTTTCGACCAAAAACTATCTGCCATGTCTTAATTATTTCCAGCTCTTGATTGTGGTCTTTCTAAACCAGTCCTTCTACATCATGTAAAAGATCTTTGATGATCAATCCCTATTGCCTTAAATTTTGTCTCCTTAGCTTCTAGGCTTATAAGTTTCTCTGTCTTTTGTCACTTTCCTGCTTGTACCTCCTCATTTTCTTTATTTTTTGTCTGTCCTTCCATTTGAAGACAGTCTTAGACCCTGAATGTTATTTCCCACTTTCTCAACCCGGCAAGCTTCTGATCGTCTTTTGGGACACAGACAAAATCTGATTTTCTGGGTGAAACATTTCATTAATTTTCTGAGGTGGAATTAATCTTCCTCTCTTCTCTGTTGCCCCTGTAGCACTTTGTATTAACCTGTACTGCAGTAGGTATCATGTTGTGTGGAAATTGTTTTTCCAAACACTCTGCTCCTCAATCCAGTTATGATACCTAAAGGGCTAGAACTTTGTATCATTGTATATATCCCGTGTTAGAAATGTATCAAACTTCTATAAGAGATTTTTAAATGAACGATTGCGATGTATTATTTTGTTTTTAGTGGAATTTATTTTTTAGAGTAGTTTTCGGTATGCAGGAAAACTGAGTGGAAAGTAAGCGCAGAGATTTCCTATATCCCGCTGTCCTGACATGCGTGTAGCCTCCCCAGTTACCAACATCCCCGTTGGAATGGTACACTTGTTGCCCTTAATGAACTTAAACTGACACATCATCGCCACCCAGACTCCATAGTTTATATTAGGGATTACTCTTAACGTTTGTGGTACATTCTTAATGCTGTGAAGGTAATTTAATCGTCTTTAAGAATGCATGTTGAAATTTTTGAGGCGTTCTGATGCAAGTTTAGATTAAATAGGCCTTAGGTTTTAAGAGTCAATTTTACCCTTTTTTTTTTTTTTTTTTTTTTGCTTTTTCTGAGTGGACTCGAACCACAATTTTATCTTTAATGGACTGTTACATTTTCCGTATAATAAAATTACTTAATATACAGTAATACCAATAACATAGACTTTCATCATAGAAAGTAAGGAGTGTGTGTGTGTGTCCCACAGAGAAATCCTGTAGTTATATTTATTTTATTGATAAAATCAGAAAATGAAATAAACAGATTATCTTAATTAGAGTTCAACATAATGGGGGGAACCTGCATTTCAATGTGCCGAGTGGTTGCCTAGAATTTGGATTTGGATTGCATTTAGTCCTCTGAAAATCTCTAATCCCTACCAAGAGCTGGTATAGAAGTGATTCTTTTTTCCTCTTCTCTTTTCACTGTCAGTGGAACTTTATGTAATCTTCACTTGGGTTCTGGTGATGACATCTGTAGAGGAGCTTCAGTTTTCAGAGTTACTCAGACAGCTATTGTAAGCGCCTTTCCTTCTTGGCAGGGCAAATCCCTGAGTGACAGGAAACACTGGGAGTCCTTCTTAGTGGCAAAAGACAAAGGGAGATGTCTCTAGCACTCCCACAAAGCCAGGCAGCCTTTCTGGAAGTGAGAATTTATTCAGCAAATTGAAGTGGAAACCAGAAAACCCAACAGATAAAATCCATATAACAAAAATCACCCACCAAATGTTTATATTCTAAAGGGTGAGCGTGGCCAGAAGATGCAATTTACCTTTATTTATTTTTCCTCCAGGGCTGATAATATAGGGTTACTGAGAAATAGGATAAGAAGAGGAGGTTTTGGAATACACAGTTTTCCTTGCTGACTAGCAGTTGAAAAAGCATGGTTAGGAAAGGTTCTCCTTGATTTTCTATGTTTAATAGTGTTTTGTGTTTGTGCATTTGTGTGTGATGCAGGGTAAACGTGGTTGCAGAATATCTAAAATACATGGTAAACAAACATGTCTTTTTAACTGCCATTGAAATACTTGCTAAATTGTCTTTCTAACCGCTTATGCCAACATAAAGACTACATGTACTCACATGCTCTGCTTGAAAATAGATAAAAATATTTCACTTTTTAAAACTTACAGCTAATACTATCTTCAACACAAACCACCACTAACTTCAGATCTTAAATTTTGTAAATCAGGTTTAATAAGGAATATAAAGCAAATTTATCCAGAGAGACAAAATATTGACATTTGACATTTTATTTATTTATTTTTTTTCATTTATGGTGTCAGCTCTTGTCACAGACAAAGTAAAGTTAATGAGGTCTAATGGGATCAGTGGTTGGTTAGTATATGTGCTGCCGAAGCGAGCACTGGATATATGGTTGGTTAAATTGGCTAGAATTGTGTTTGATTTATATATTCACCCTCTCCTGGACTTTGGAATCAAGTAGTAAATTATGAAATTGTGTATATTACTTTTGTTTATCATTCTATTTGCAGTGTCACACCTGACTCAATTTAGAGTGGATATAATTTCTAGTTGCCTTTCCTCAGAGAATAAACATCTGCTCAAATGAATTTTCAGCATTTTAATTGTGTTAGTAGGAATGATTTGAAAATATAGTTGAAAGCTCAGCATATTCCATTTCAGAGAGATTAAGGACAGTGATTTTTGACTCTGAGTGATAGGTTCCCAACGTAAGAAGAGTGGAGTTTTTCAACTTTGTAGTATTTCGTTTCATATGGGCACCCTAAACCAGACAAACTACAGTTTTACCTCTCTTAAGATTAGAAGAAGTCAGTAGTCTTATTATTGTTATTATTAAGACTATGTTAATATTGATATGATGCTTTACAGTTTATGAATCATTTTTATGTGTTTTAATTGACTTGATCATAACAGCTACCACCACCTCTCAGAATAGGCCAAGCAAAAGAGGGTGAAAAAAACAATGCCAGGGGCACATGGAGTTTCATGGCACTTGAAATGTGTGTCTTTAGATAGGCGTTTAACATGTCTAATGGGCACTTGAATAATGACTTCATGGAACAATTCAATGGAAGCATTAAGTGAGGAACTCTTTCTAAAGTCCTAGCCCAGTGTAGATACTCAATACCCATGATTCCCTTTCCCTTTTTAAATTGATTAACTAGGGGCGCCTGGGTGGCTCAGTCGGTTAAGCGTACGACTTCAGCTCAGGTCACGATCTCACAGTCCCTTGAGTTCGAGCCCCGCGTCAGGCTCTGTGCTGACAGCTCAGAGCCTGGAGCCTGCTTTGGATTCTGTGTCTCCCTGTCTCTCTGCCCCTCCCCTGCTCATGCTCTGTCTCTGTCTCAAAAATAAATAAAAAACATTAAAAAAATTTTTAAAAATTTAAATTGATTAAAGAGAAAGGACTTCACTGGTGGTATTAAGGAGGAGGGGTTAATTTCACCTTTGCTTAACGTTGATCAACCCCCACACCAAGCCACCCAAAGCCAACATACAGTCTATGAAAATAGAGAAACCTACATTCGAGGCAAGTGCTATGCTTTCTCCCTTTTCTCCCTCCCCTTTCTCTCCTAGCCAGATGGCCACTTCACAGCCAGGGCTCAGAATAGGGGAAGTCCAGTGAATTTGCCTCTGGTGAAAATTTAAAAGGGTATCTAGAATTTTACTCATAAATAACATTGTAGTTGATGTTTTGAAAATCAAATTCTGTGCCGAACAGTTCACGATGGGCAAAATAACAGCACGTTAAATAAATATGGGACCTGACCCTGGGCTTGGACCTCTCATGGCACTTGCCTCACCCTTACTTCATACTGAGCACTCAGCTCAAGGACTGGAACAGAAGGTGCTCCTCCCTTATCCCAGCCTCCAGTGTTGCCCAACCTGGGATAAACATATCCTGAATCGATCATCCCCTGGTTTAAAAAAAATGTATATTTTATCAGATACCTATGCCTCAACAGTATTTCTCTGAATTTTAGTGTGGGAGTTAAAAGTGTGGAGTTCTCCAGTCTGGATTTGAGTTCTGTCACTACTAATTACTGGATATCTGATCTTGGACAGGTTATTTGTATTCTCTGAACCTGAGTTTTCTCACCCATAAAATGGGAATAGTAGCCCTAGGGCCATTGTGAAAATATTTTATTTGGTGCATGGCACTTAACACTTTGTGTTTGGTTTTATATTTGAATGTGATTAAGAGGATATTTGAGACTTGTCTTTTTTCATGCAAATTCATATCCCTGAATTTCACTTTGATGGCTTTGTATAGCAGTAATCCCTCTGCAGTATTGTAGAAGCAATTTAATTATTCATTCTCCTGCCAGATGGTTCTGGGGCTCCTTGAAGATTTGTTTGTTTATTTTATTATTTGGAATAGTACTGTTACGAACATTCTTGCCCATGTTGCCTGGTGCAAATACCACTCAGTGTTCCATGGCACAAACAGGCACCTCAAAATGTTACCCTGTGATGCATTGAAATCCAAAGCTTAGGCCCATCGGTTCCAATACCTGGCTCTTAGCCACAGCCGTTACTGACACTTGATAGGGATTTATACATCCATTTTGGAAGGAAAAACTGTGTCTTTTTCGTTGTAGTTTGCCATAGTCTTAGTTTAGATTTATTTAAAATTTTTTTTTTTCAACATTTTTTATTTATTTTTGGGACAGAGAGAGACAGAGCATGAATGGGGGAGGGGCAGAGAGAGAGGGAGACACAGAATCGGAAACGGGCTCCAGGCTCCGAGCCATCAGCCCAGAGCCTGACGCGGGGCTCGAACTCACGGACCGCGAGATCGTGACCTGGCTGAAGTCGGACGCTTAACCGACTGCGCCACCCAGGCGCCCCAATTTAGATTTATTTAAAAGCCAACTCTGAGACCAGCACTAGAGACCTAGCAGTTCATTTGGTAGCTGAAGCAAAAGTGGGAAAGGAGGGAAGATAGGAAATAAGGAACACAACATGGTGAGTGTGTGACTGAGGTGGCTACTGCTGTGCCACACTTTTGCTTAATCCAATGGAGACCTCTGAAGAATGCTATAGAATGCCCTTACAGTTGTCCCTCTGAAGCACATGAGGCTTGGGACTACATTTGTGGTTCCAGTGTCTCCTTGTTTGGTGGCTACTCAGAGGCATCCGGTCCTTTGCTCTGTGGAGGCTGAGTGAATTACCATGACAGTAGAGAAAGTCTTGAGGTAGGAACACTGGGAGATTTGGTGGGTGGTTGACCTGACAAACCTTTAGTGTGTCTGGGGACTGCCCCCTCACAGTCCTGATCAGAGTAGGCCAACTGAATGGGGCGCCTGGCATCTGTTACATAGTTCATACTGGGTTTCCCAATAATCTAGCGCCATGATCTTCTTTGACAGTATCTCCCAAGAAGATACAATGCAGCTTTGGCCCATTCCTGTTTAATCCTTCATGCCTAGGATCATGTAGTTTATGGTTGTTCTATTTTATTTTGGGGGCATTCTTTTAGTATTTGAAAGCCCCATAGCCTGTTTTCCATGATATACGTGATGATTAAATCGTGCAAGTTCATTTTAAATGTACAGTTTGACGTCATTCACATACATACTTTAGAAAGGAACGATTTTGAAATCTCTTTCTGTATTCTGGAGACAAATATTAACTGTAATAGTGCCTTCAGCAGGAAGACCGTTGCCTCAAAGTTGCAAAATGACTGACAGTAATATATAAGGCTAGAAGCTTCAAGGAAAATGTTACCAGAGGTCACTTTTAAACTAGAGGGACAATCATTTTTCATGATAAGCTACCTCTGCCCCCTGCCCAGTGAAGCCTCTGGCCAGCTATAATTATTAAACTCCCATCTATTCAGTACAAAGAACTACAAATGGAAAGGAAGAATTTCCAGAGAAAACAGCCACTTTACTATTAGTTGATGCTTGTTATATTAACTTGTCAATCATTCAGATATGTGTCTTTTCATTTTTTTTTACATAGGGATAAAATAATATTTATAGTGTATATGGTTGAGATAATAAAAGTAAACAACTTACTAATTTTGAATATTCTCAGTAATTTGAAGCCACCTATGTACCCCTCCGCAATTCCATCACTTCTTCCGCTATTCATGAGCTTTTGGTGGTGACAGTGGGGTTTGTGGGGTCCGGAGCCGATGGCCAAGAAAGAATTCTTGAAGATGTCTTTGGTGCAAAAAGGTGATTTTACTGAAGCCCTGGGACAGGACCCGTGGGCAGAAAGAGCTGCCCCCGGGAGCATGAGAGATTGGTTTTATACTAGGGAGTTGAGGGAGGTAATGTCCAGGAGAAGTTTCCAGTGAGATTTTCATATGCTCAAGACTCCCAGGATAGTGGAGGCCTAGCTTTTGTCAAGGTAAGGTGGTTTTCCCTCTAGCAAAGCATTAGCATGAAGACAGTAGGGGGTTCCTAGAAGCATTTTACTCTGCCCACCTCAAGTATTTGTCAATGGGCTGCAGGTTATAAGGAAATTTTGTTGTGTCATTTCCTTCTGCCTTTGTTTCCCACATCACTATGGAGGGATGATGGAGATTTTTATGTCCTGCAGGACTATGAACTCTATCATTTAACCATTTGTTTTTCCCTTTTCTTTGTTCTTGGGCAGCCAGGAGAGCCAGAGGAATATCACACAAATCTCACCTGGTGTGTGTGTGTGTGTGTGTGTGTGTGTGTGTGTGGGCGGGGGGGGGGTGGGGGGAGAGAAGCAGGTCGAGGCCTGTCACCTTGCCTTATGCGTCCTCATCACTATCACCAGAGATAATCACTCTCCTGAATTTTGCTTTTACAGTCTTGCCATATATGCATGTAATCCTAAATAATAAATTTTGTTCTGCATGCTTTTGAACTTCATATAATTGAAATCATATTGCATCTCTTCTTGTGTGACTGCTTTTTCCAATCAGCTTTATGCTGCTGAGATTCATCCATGTCAGTGAATATAGCTGTAGTTCATTTATTTTCACTGTCATATTCCATCATAGGACTAAGCCACAGTTTATTTCTACATTCTGCAATTGACGGATATTTGGGTTGTTTCCAGTTTTATCTCTTTTTCTACTGTAACAATGCACCTTGTATACACTGTGGGCTTGTAGAGTTCGAGTCTGTGGCCTCAAGTATACTACTTGCCTCCTTTACCCTGCTTTACTGGGTACCATTGGGACATTGATGCTTGTGAGCTCTGAGTTCCGGGCTTCTGTGTCACCTGGCTTCTGGCTCTTTTTGGCTAATTGTGGAGGATTAGAGAGTCAGTGAAGACCCCTGGGTGCTTCTCTCCCTCCCTTTTTGTCTCAGGCAGTGTCTGTGGCAGCAGCTGCCTATACTCTGAGATTCTAGCTCCAGCCAAATCAGCCCACAGGGGCTCCATCTTCCACTGAATGAACTCATGACCTTGTCAAGGAGGAAATATCATTTTCCTCCTACCCTTCCAGGTTCCTGGCTGAGACCCTCCCACCCCGCACTAAAAAATTAAGAACTAAGAAATTAACAGGGGAAAAACAAGCAACTTGGGTAACACATCCACCTCCTGTATACATGGGAGAGATCCAGGAAACCTGAGTAGCTCCCTGAAATGGCACCAGTCAGCTTCTTAAATACCGTCTCCAGCTAAAGACAAAAGATAATGTTGGGGAAAGGGAGAGGCCGATGGTGGGAGGTTTCACACAAAGTCTAGTGATCAAGGGTAACACTGTTATGCAGATTTAGGTTGTTGTCTTCTCTGCTGATAAAAGTTTCTAAGGATTTGGAATCCTCTTTCTTTTTCAGTCAAGAGAGGGAGACACACTTACAAATGGAGATTTCCCTTATATATGTAAATTTCTCTTATAAAAGACTACCTTCTCTTCAGCTTTCAAGGTCAAAATTTAGTTTTGGGGGGCACCTGGGTGGCTCAGTCTTTTGAGCTTCAGAGTCTGATTTCAGCTCAGGTCATGATCTCAAGGTTTGTGGGATAGAGCCCTGTGTTGGGCTCCATGCTGTGCTTGGACGCTGCCTAAGATTCTCTCTCTCTTTCCCTCTGCCCCTCTCTCCCAGTCGCACTCCTGCTCGCTCTCTCTCTCTCACTTTTTTTAATGTTTATTTTTTGAGAGAGAGAGAGAGAGAGAGAGGGAGGGATAGGAGCAGAGAGAGGGGGACATGGAATCTGAAACAGGCTCCAGGCTCTGAGCTGTCTGCACAGAGCACAACACGGACTCACGAACTGTGAGATATGACCTGAGCCCAAGTCAGATGCTTAACCAACTGAGCCACACAGGAACTTCTCAATTTTTTTTTTTTTTTTTTTTTTAGTTTTTGGCTACTATATTGGACATAAAATTGGTTCTCACAGTGGTTTTGATTTTCATTTCACTAATTAAAAATGAAGTTGAACATTTTTTCATTGTTTCATTTGCAGGTTCGAAATACAGACAATGAATTGTTCACTATAAAATAAAATTTTCATAAAATTCACTTTCAGATTTTTTTGAACAGTACTTTGATTTAGGGTAGCACAAAATGCACATCAATTTTTCTATTTTATTTGTTCATTCATTTAATTTAACACAGATAAGTTCTACTGTATACCAGGAACCGTTCTATGTGTAACTAAGAAATTACAGTATGTTATAGAAACAGGATAAATCAGAAGCCCAACTTTTTGAAAATGGATTAGCGTTAAGATGCTTTATCACGTTTACTACCATCTCACCTCCCCCAGCCCCAACCATCATCATTCGTAAGATCACATATTGTGGGGTCATTATGACTATGTGGATTGTCTCTAAACCTGAATGTCAAAGTTCATCCATTTTGCAAGTACCAGATAGAGCTTTATGTATCGATAGATTTTTGTTATCAATGGCTCTAGAAAATTTTGGATTATACACAATTGCAGACCATTGCTGACTATTTCATGCCTTGAGAAGTATGATCTAATAACAAAAATGTTAAAAAGTTTTAACAGGTAAAGTAAAGCCTAAAATGTCCCAGTTTAAAACATTAAAGGGGTGAAGATCGCTTCTCTTTCACGATCTGTTAGTGAAGAATACAAACAGGGCTAAAGATCCTTTCTGTGTGGACATTGCGCGGTCTGTTGCCTGTGATGTAGGCCATGCTGGTCACTGTTAATGCTAAGAATTTAACCCTAGAAACATGACTTAGTGGCGGGATAAAGAAAATTCCTTGAGAGAAGGCAATGTCATGTTTTATTTTACCAGTAGTCTTTTATTCAAGGGACTCTTAACTCTCTGGAAAAACTGTTTATCCAGAGTGACACTTAATCTAGTTTGGTTTAGCTTAGGTTTTAATGTTGTTCTTGTGTGTGTACATATGTGTTAGAGATGGGAATTGTTTTGTTCACTTTTCTTGGTTCTTTGGATAATTGAATAATCAAATTAACATAGGACAGATTTACAGGAGAAAAACGAATTCAGTTTCTTACTGGTGTGTGTGGTGCTTTTCTTGTTGCATACATAGCATAAAGTTTGTGGTCACATTGCTATAGAAACTATATGAGTTAAGTAGGTTATAGGGGAACATGGCCAGAAACTTCAATAAGAAACTAAGCTGAAAGTTGATGGAAAATATCTGTCATCCTACAAAAACTTGACTCTCTACTGTTGCATGGGAAAATGTTACCCATTATCTCCATAGAAAGGACACCTAGATGGTGAGCTTACCCATGGAATGACCACATACTCTTCATTTTGTCGTTTCCTTAATACATACTGAATTCATATTATGTTAAATTCCCTGGAACTTGCCCAGAAAATTGATTGTCTAGTAGTTTCTTGTAAGAAATTCTTACAGCACTAAACAGTTCTTTGGGGCAAAAAAAAATTATCTACATATGCTGGTATCATTTTTTAGTTATAGTTGGGGTCCTCCTTTTCTGTGCATACAGGCAAGAACATAAAATCATTTTTTAGAACTAGTCAAAACCCTCCTTGCAATAAAAACGGAACAGGTAGATGGTACCAGGGTCACCTTAAATCAACTAACCCAACTCCCAATCAAAGTAAGATTTCAGATGTAATTAACCCATTAACCTAAGGAGATGCAAAAACATCTGTAGTCAAAATTTTTCTGAGTGCTTTCTTCACTTATGTAGCAAATATCAACCTGATACTTTTTATAGTTGATTCACATACCATTATAATACATCCTAAATTTGCAGATGTTCTCTAACTAGCATAGATTCACGTAATTGGCATGACATGGAATTTTTTCAACATTGCCTATCTCAGGAACCCTATTCATGTGAGTCTGGAAGATTTTTTTTTGTGATGTTGGAGCTCTTACTCTTAGAGACTCAGATGTCAAAGTATTTTTAGAATGAGTCTGCAAGGTATCATTATTTTGTAATTATAATCTTGTTGATTGACAGCAAATGTGTTCCATGAAAATGTTGCCTTCTTGAAGTGATCCTGGTTAGTGCTGGAGACAGACTGCTTAGAGCTAAACTCTCATGAGGGGAAAAAAAGAACTTAAAAAAAAAGTGATTTTAAATTCTCTAACATAAAGATATACGATCTTTCATAAAATGTTAAAAGATTGTTTTTGCTCCCAGACTTTTAGACTTCTTTTGTACCTTCTACCTGTTCAGAAATGTGATTACTGACAGGTTAAAACCTGTTGTGCAAAAGCTACTGTTAAAAGTCATCTTGGTGTTGTTTATTGAAATTACAGATATTATATTTTAAGAAGGAGAGAGAAATTAGGCTACAGTCCATATGATGGCTGATATTTCCCATGAGAAAGAGAATATGCAGCTGTACTCTGCTGCATGGTAGAAAAGGAGATTAAGATATGGGAAATTGTAATATTGTTTGATGATAATATTAATGTAATTAAATAAAATAAACTAGGCTATGTTGTAACTTAACAGAAAGCTTTATTACTGATTATAACTGACATTTTTTTTTAAATTTTTTAACGTTTATTTATTTTTGAGACAGAGAGAGACAGAGCATGAATGGGGGAGGGTCACAGAGAGAGGGAGACACAGAATCTGAAACAGGCTCCAGGCTCTGAGCGGTCAGCACAGAGCCCGACGCGGGGCTTGAACTCATGGACTGCGAGATCATGACCTGAGCTGAAGTCGGACGCTTAACCAACCGAGCCACCCAGGCGCCCCTATAACTGACATTTTAAATTGTTGCCATGTTTAGTCTTGCAAAATCGTGGGTGATTTATAACCACTGGACTGTCTTTCTTTTCTCAGAAACTTAACAGCAACTTAATTTCAAATTCCCAGACATAGAGAGGACCTTGGGCCAAGGCAAGGCCAGAAGGATGTAGAGATATATAATGTATAGAGAACTGAACTGTGAGTCTAAGTGGGCGTCTGAGTTTAGGCCTAACAGTATTTACAACTAATATGACTGAATGAAGTGTTTGTCAATTCTTTGCTTAGAATAAGTTTTTGAAGCCTAGGTTTATTTTTCGAATCTCAGAAAAATTCGTATTAAGCTACATGGTGTTGCAAATTTCAGATCTCTGGAGGGTGTGCATTAATAGGTATTCAAAAATATTTTGTTATTTAAATATTATTATGTTAATTTTGGCATAATGGGATTCTTCTTCAGTGTTTGAAAACTTCCTCTACTAGGCTAAACATGCCCTCAGTGATCTTGTTAAACAACCCCTTTATGTTCAGCTATCTTTGTCTGAATTATAACCAATGTATGCAGTTTTTTTGATTAAAAAAAAAAAGGCTTTACCAGAATTTTGATTTGGAAAGAGAAAAGTTACGGCAAATTTTGATCAGTTCATCCTGATTAATGAGTAATTCAAATAAAAGCCTGGATTTTTCATGTTCTCATAGGGTTGTATGTACCTGAAGAAGAGGAGATGATGTAGAAATTAGAAAACCTGATGATAAATGTGTTAGTCAAGATTTGACACAAACTCAAGACGAAAAGTTTTCTGAAAATCGAACAAATTCCATATGAGTCCTCACATTGGCAAAGCAGTTCTATAAATGTCGCTAAAGTTTTTCAAATTGAAATCTAAACTGAAGCATTTTGAAGTGATTTTGCAAGTAAGAGTTTACTCAAGATGTTTCACAAACTGAATGGAATATCACAGTGAGGAAATTATTTCAGTAATGGTAAAGTTAAGCGAAGCTTTCATTATAAGGTCCAATAATACTCAGTAGGGTACTTGCTCATGAATTTAAACTAGAATGTTTTTATTCTGAAGTTTAGAGGACATCACAGTCATTCAGGAAATGCATGGAATAAGTGATTTTTTTTTAATCGTTCAGATTAGTGCCTTAGTTTCATTTACATATATGTAAACAAACCAAATCTATATCCTATGCGTATAATGCCATTCTGATAAGTTTTCCAGATCATATTATTTATATAAAATTTGTTTTGCTTGGCAGCTTGCTTTGGCTTAACCTACAAATTAATATGGCCCCTCCCAACTTCTTTGTGCCATTATCCTCTCCTTCCTGGAGTAACAAAATAGCAACCTAACTGGTTTTCCTCATCCACTCGTGCCCCCCTTCTGTCATCCTAATTGCAGCTCTCACAGCAACCTTTAAAAAAGGTCAATTAAATCATCTCACCTCTTCATTAAAACTCTTCTCATTCTACCAAGAGTAAATTCCAAATCTTTTACCTTGACCTATATAACTGAACCATGCTTCCCTCTCAATTTCAACTCAGCTTTGTTCTTGTAGCTTCAGACAAGCCAGCTCCCTCTTAGCTCTCAAATGTATTAAACTGTTGACCCCCTTGTTATCTACTTATTTATAATTTTCTCTGGCTGGAATGCTCTTTTCCCGTGCTTCTGCTTCCTGAGTAATCAGACATTCATTCATCTACTCATTCGTTCATTTGTTCGTTAGTTTACTCAGTAATTCAGTGATTCTCAGTTGGAGGCAATTTTGCCCCCCAGAGGACGTATGACAAATTCTGGTGATGTTTGTCATTGTCACAATTGAGGATGGTGGAACGGTCCTACTGGCATCTCCTGAATAAAGGCCAAGGATGCTGCTAATCTAACTATGGTATATGGGAGAGCCCATCATAACAAAAAATTAACAGGAGGAAAGCATCAGTAGTGCCAACACTGGGAGTCTCTTCAAATAATTTGACCCTTCTAGATGCCTGTGGTGGTAAACCAGAAGAATATGGCAGAACATTTAATAAGCTAATACATTAGAGGAAAGACAGTCCATAAACTGCTTAACGAACAAGTAAATATATCCTTTAAATCACTCTGAGTGCTGTTAAGGAAGAGAGGACAAGAGAGTATCCAGCAAAATTTCCTTTAGGGCAAGTGGTGTTGGAAGAGGTGGTGTTCATGCCAAGACCAGAGGAATGAAAAACACAGCTACAGCTTATTTATTGAACATCAACAGTAAAAAGTTGTGTTTTTCTTAACCATGTCTTTTTATTGTAACTGAGGAAACCTCAAATTATTCTTTAGAACCTTTTCATCACATATTCTTTGCCAAGGGGACTAGTCTAGCATTTGTCTCTTGTGGGTAATGAAATCCTCACAAAGTTGGTGAATCCCCATTTCTGTGAAATTACCTGAAAAAATGTATATAGGGCTCCTAGCTTGGTTGAAAAGCAAAATGTTGTATCTCTAATCAGTAACAAAAGTTTTCATTCTATAGCAAGATAGCATAGAATATTATAATACTTTTCCATATTTATTTTAAACAATTTCAAATCATATTATTTCTCTGTAGAAGGTCCCATGCTTCTAGGTGAGGAATGTTCTCAGGAATAAGTTAGTACATTAAATAACATTTACACGACATAATTTTAAAGCTGGCAAAAGAATGGGGTCTCTTTCTTATCCTTTTCTTACTTTTTGAACAGTGTGCCAGCAACACATGATGTCTAATCATTTGAATTATACATGTTCAATAAATAATAAAAAGAACTGTTTTAAGCATCAGCTGCTACTGAAATGTTAATGTCTGTCGACTCAGTGTCTGTAATCTTACTCTGTACTCTGCACAGAATCTTTTGGACATTTCCATTTGACTATCTTATAGGCCTCTGAACCCCCTTGTCCAAAACTAAATCTGTCATTATCATCACTAGTGTATCTCTTCTCATGAGATTATTTATCTTGGTGAAGGGTATTTTTTGGCACTTAGTAAGCCAAAAACAAAAACCAAAAACCAGAAACCTAGGAGTGATCACTTGAAGGGAGGTCTTGAAAATGTTTTTTTGTTTGTTTGTTTTTAAGTAAGTTTATTTAAATTTGAGACAGGGAGAGAGAGAAAGAGAGCAAGAGAGAGTGATAGAGAGCGCTGACAAGGTGGAGCCTGACATGGGGCTTCTTCCCATAAAATGCAACGTATTGACCTGAGCCAAAATCAAGAATTGGACAATTAACCAACTGATTCACCCAGGCACCCTGACAGTGTTCGCTTCTTGACCCGAGTGCTTGTTAAATAGGTGCATTAGATCCGTGAAAATTCGTTGAGCTGTGCACTTATGACTTGTACAGTTTTCTCTGTATATGGCATATTTTAGTAAAATGATTTCATAGATGTGCTAGAAATGGGACAGCAAAAAGTTCCATACTGGCTGTTTTTTAGTGTTCCTTATATCTTTAGTATTGTGATCACTGTTTACCCCATCTGCTGCTCAAAAATTTCTCTGGTGCAGGTATTATTATTATTATTTCCATTTTACATGTGAAGAAGCAGAGACTTAGGCTAAATTACTTGTTTAAGATCACACAGCAACAAAATGGCAGAAGTGGAATTTGAATCTGAGCCAGTATTTGCAGTCACCCTGGTATCTTACCTCTCCTATGTTTCAGCCCCATAAAAACTGAATATGCCACTTCTTATCCATTCATGCTACTTGTCTTTAGATCTTTGTTCCTATAGTATAATGATAATATTTTAAGAAGTCTTGTAGACTTTAGTCTACTCTAAATTCATTTTAAATACTGCTTGAGTTAGTGGTCTTTCTAGAATGTAAAACTCTATGTGTACTTTATTTAAAATCTGTTAATTCAGCCATTTGCAACCTTGGCTACATATTGGAATGACAAGCCCCCACTCAAGATCAATTAAATCACAATTTCTGAAGATGGGGACCTAGTAGTGAGCATTTTTAAAAAGCTCCCTGGGGGGACGCTAATGTGCAGCCAGGCCTGAGAACCACTGCTTTAGCATTGCTCTTCAGTTTTTATGCTAAAAATAAACTCTTCATCAGTGCACAAAAGGCCCTTCATTATCTGATCCCTGCTTCCCTATCTCATACTTCCTCTGCTATAACTCCCTTCTTCCTCAACTTAGTGTCTCACCTTCAGCAGTATATATTTTATTTTTATTATACAAAATCTTGGTTTTCCCTCTGAGGTCTTTTATATATTTATATATATATATACACACACACACACACATACACACACCTCTGAAGTCTTATATATATATACTTTTATATATATATATATATATATATATATATATATATATATACACCTTTATATATATATTATATATACACCTTTATATATTATATATAATATACCTTTATATATTATATATACCTTTATATAAGTATATATAATATATACCTATATATACCTTTATATATTATATATGTGTGTGTGTATATATATATATATATATACACCTTGCCTTTATACAGACCAGTCCTCCTTGAATGTTCTTCTCTTGGCTCTCAATTTAATTGAATTTTTGTGTCTCTTGCAAACAGGTCTGATATCACCTTCTCTGTGGACATTGCTCTAACTTCTATTTGTTTAGTTGTTTAGCTATTCATTATTGATTTATTTCTTTTTTTATGAGTTAATACATGCAGGTGGCAAAGAATTCATAAAGTATAAATGGGTATATATTAATAAGTCTTGCTGATACTCCAGTCCCCAATTCAGTCTCCTAGAGACAGTATTTCTAGATTATCAATTTATCATTACAGAAGTATATACTATACTTATACAAATATACATGTGTACGTATATGTGTGTATGCTTTTGAACACATGGTTACATGTTACATACAATCTTTTGCTCCTTGCTTTTTTCATGTAACAATACCGCTTATAATTTCTTATCTTAACAAAAGGAACTTTATCAGTCTTTTTAATATTTTCATAGTATTCTCTAATTTGGATAAACAGTAATTTATTCAGCTAGATCCCAACTTATATCATTTAGGTTGTTTCCTATCTTTGTTTTTACAAAGGATACCTGAGTATTAAAAATTACAGTACAGAGAATTATATTTCTTTGTATGAGTAACACATTTTTTTAAAGTTTATTTATTTTTGAGAGAGAGTGCACAGGGGCAGGGAGGGGTAGAGAGGGAGAGAAAGGAACCGAAGCAGGCTCTGTGCTGACAGCAGAGAGCCCGACGCAGGGCTCGAACTCACAAACCGTGAGATCATGACGGGAGTCGAAGTCAGACACTTAAGCAACCGAACCAACCACCCAGGTGCTCCGTAACTCAGTTCTTTAAGTGCAATGGTTATGCCAGAGACTATATACATTTTAAAATCTGACAGAATGTGCTATATCTCTCTCCAAAGTATCCTCCTCATTTATTTGTTCTTGGAACACGGCCACTTTATTTGTACTTCTCTCTACTTAGTACAAGAGTAGAAATGATCATTTTAGACTATAGACATTTCTTTCATTCATTCATTCATTCATTCACTCATTGATACAGATTCCTCATTTATTTCAAAATGATTTAATAAGAGTTCATATAAGTACTGTACCCTAGGCCCTAGAGATGGATTTATTGTATAATATGAACTGTGTTTCTCACTCTCAAAGAACATGTTGTCTAGTGAGGGAGAGAGAAAGTAAAGAGGCAGTGACAATTCTAGGTTGAGGGCTACAGTGGAGCTGGTTGGAGCAGGGGCAGCTAATCCCATCTTGGAGTATGAGGCTGGTACCTGTAAGAAGTGGCTTCTAAATTTCTAAGAGTTACTCAAGGCAGTATGTTCTCAGAACACCTACATTGCTCAGTGACAAGAGAGAACATAAAGCAGTTTGGGAATTGAGAGCGCTCAGTGTGGTTATGACGTAGGTGGTTTAAAGTGAATTTGGATAAGGGATGCTCATGTTGGAATAGAAAGGTAAGCAAGCCAGGAAGGCCTTGCAAACCTTGGTAAAGAGTTGGAATTTGACATCACGGCCAGTGGGGTGAGGGCCATGTTGTGGCTGTAATCAGTGTGTTAGTGCGGTGAGAAATAGGCTTCACGAGGTTATTCTCTCATGGACAGAATAGATAGGAGATTACAAACTTAATGTACATTGAGAGAGTCTTGTAGGAGGCAAATGAAGAAAAAGGGCCATAACTGGAGACAGTTAGACGTTGGAGTCAGTAGAACCAGGTGAGTGATATGAAATGCAGCGGTGAAGGAAAAGGAAGTAAAGAGATGAGGCCAGGGTTCTGACTTGGGTAGCCTAATCGATGATACTAATTTTCCTATCTTCTTCCTCATTGAGTACAAGCTCTCTGAGGAGCTTCTTATTTGCAAGCATGTGTCTGTCACATAGACTTCAGAAAATTAAGTGAATGCATGACCATAACACCATCAGTGAGTACGTATTTAGGAGTTACTGTAAATGACAAGATTTCTTTCTCTTTTTATGGCTGAATAATAGTCCGTTGTATATATACTTTTTTTTAATAAGGCCAAAGATTCAGAGTTGAATAACTGCCTATAATTTATTAGGAAAATATTAAATAGATAAAAGTAGATGGTATTATAAATACCTCACTTAATCATCCTCCGTGCTTGATCCCTTTCCTGTATTCATGTTCAGACCTTCTATATTGATCTTTAAGCTCATTTTGCTATATAATTTTAACTTTAGCATTTCTGTAGTATCATCCTTAGTGGTACCAAGAGGTGTTGGGGAGCCTCAGGGTGCTCACCTGCCTTCAGCAGAGAATAATCTTCATGCCAAAGTGTCCCATCTTGAGATGGCCTGCCCTTGGGGCTTACACTGTTGATTTTAAAAATTAGATGTTAACTTATTATTTAATTCCAACTTACTTCCATTAAAATATATAGTAAGAGTTATCCCCTCATAAAAATTAAAAGCTCTTGCCTGAGCTTTCTCAAAATATATCACATCCTACTTCATATTTTAATTTTTTTTTTTTTTATGTCACAAACCTTTTTACCTTTCAGTGTTACTGGAACAGCAACTGCCAACTACCTTACATTTTATTTTATTTTATTTTATTTTATTTTATTTTATTTATTTTATTTTATTTTACCTTACATTTTAGATACCTTTATACAGCAAACATTTTCATATCGTGTGCTTATTGGAGAAACTGTGACTAAATAAATAACAAGTTTTAAATTAAATAATATTTATAATTTCAACAACACTTTACACATTTAATAAGATATTTTTACTTTGGGTTGTTTAGGGTTTCTTCGTGTGAGCCACTTTGGCCTAGAAATGTGAGGTTTACTGAATGAAATATAGATGTAAATTTCCTTTTTTCCATTCATATACACACACACACACACACACACACACAGACATATAAAGTTTATGTATGTAAGGCATACGGAACAGTAATGACTTGAAGTATTCCTTATGATGACTTTGCTTAAGGAATAAAATATTGCCACTACTCCGCAGGCCCCTCCATGTTACCCTCCTCAATTATACTTCCATTCCTTCTTCCACATCCTTATTCTGTATTTATTATTTATGTTCTTACGGTTTTATCATGAGTGTACATATTCTCAGTGAATAATTTTAGCATATTATGTACTTAATTTACTATGGTAGAAGAACAGCCTATAAGACATTATTCCAACTTAAGAAATGTTAAGCAACTTGAGGTAATAAGACATGTATACATTAAAAGTTCAGAATGTAAAGTTGCTTTTGATTAATGTTAAGTCATATAGGCTTAAGATTATAAGGGATCATAGAGATCATATATCCCAATGGTGTTTAAACCTTTTTTTTTTCTTTAGCAATAAAACAAGATCTAACTTAAAGAAGACCCAAACAGAAAATTAGAGCTACTCAGGTGAAGCATGGAGTTTTTAGAACTCAGTTTCCAATTCACTAATAAGTCAAAACCGTTTTTTTTTCCCTTTATTTGTTACGTAACTGCGTCGTACAGAGTTTATGTGACTTGTTCAAATTTACTCAATTTACTTTTGCCAGAGCCAGTTTAAGAATCTAGAACATTCTGCTTTAGAATTGAGCATAAACTTTTTCTTTTTCTTTTTTAATTTTTAATGTTTATTTTTGAGACAGAGAGAGAGAGTGTGAGGGGGCAGGGAGGGGCAGGGAGGGGCAGGGAGAGAGAGGGAGACATAGAATCTGAAGCAGGCTCCAGGCTCTGATCTGTCAGCACAGAGCCCAATGTGGGGCTTGAACCCACAAGCCATGAGATCATGACCTGAGTTGAAGTCAGGTCCAGTTAACCGCTGAGCCGCCCAGGCACCCTGAGCATAAACTTTTTCTATGATATACTGTATTAAAAACAGAAACCAAAAATGAAATAAAAAGAAATAAAATTAAATAAAGCAGTGGATAGGTCAGAAGTGTAAAAGTAAAATGTGTACATGAAGCTGAAAGGTAGTAGGAGTGAAACACGCAGATCTTAATGTGTATGGACATTTTGTGAGTTAGACCAAAATCCTGGCCGGTGAAATGCCCATGGCTAGTTGAACATGGGAAGCTCCTGGGGCTCCTGGGTGGATCATTTGGTTAAGCATCCGACTTACCCTCAGGTCAGGATCTTAAGGTTAGTGAGTTCCAGCCCCGTGTCTGGCTCTGTGTTGACAGCTAAGAGCCTGAAGCCTGCTCCAGATTCTGTGTCTCCCTCTCTCTGCTCCTCCCTTCCTCTCTCTGTCTGTGTCTCTCTCTCAAAAATAAATAAACATTAAAAAAATTTTGTTAAATGGTCAGCTCCTGTTTAGTTCAATTCATTGGTAGCCACACCAGAATTTAGTGCTACATATATATTTTTTGCCAGATATTTTATTTTCCTTTTTTTTTTTAAGATATATATTTATTTTTGAGAGACAGTATGAATGCAAGCAGGGGAGGGGCAGAGAGAGAGAGAGAGACAGAGCATCTGAAGCAGGCTCTGCAGCTCAGAGCCTGATGCAGGATTTGAGCTCATAAACTGTGAATTAAGGACCTGAGCCAAAGTTGGACCCTCAACTGACTGAGCCACCAAGGCCAGATATTTCATTTTTCAAGAACAGCTAAGGGTCTAGATTTTTAAATTTTTTTTAATGTTTATTTATTTTTGACACACAGAGAGAGAGACAGAGCATGACTGAGGGAGGGACACAGAGAGAGGGAGACCCAGAATTCAAAGAAGCTCCCAGGCTCTGAGCTGTCAGCACAGAGCCTGACGCAGGGCTCGAACTCATGGAGTGTGAGATCATGACCTGAGCTGAAGTCGGATGCTCAACTGAATGAGCCACCCAGGCGCCCCATAAGGGTCTAGATTTTTATGTGAAATCTAGTATACTGCATATTTCTCCCATAAGGTGGGGATTTTTAAAAATTTTGTCTATTGATGAATCTGACACACTTGGGACAGTGTCTGGCGTGTAGTAGATGATCAAGCCTTATTTGATTACTAATTTGGAAAGGTTTCTTCATTTAAAAATTCTGTACAAGTACTGGAAAATGTATCTTGGGATCTCACTTAGCTCTGTGACTTCCAGTTCAAATCTTGCATTTTATTTATTTATTTTTTTAAACGTTTATTTATTGTGAGAGAGAGCACGAGTCGGGGAGGGGCAGGGAGAGAGGGAGACACACAATCCGAAGCAGGATCCAGGCTCTGAGCTGTCAGCACAGACCCCGATGTGGGGCTTGAACCCACAAACCACGAGATCTTGACCTGAGGTGAAGTTGGACACTTAACTGACTGAGCTTCCCAGGCAGCCCTGTGATACCTCCAGCTTTGATCTTCTTTCTCAAGACTGCTTTGGCTCTTCATGGATTTTTGTAGTTCCATACACATGTTAGAACTGTTTGTTATATTTGTTGAAAAATGCTATTGGTACTTTGATAGGGATTGCATTGAATCTAGATTGGTTTTGGTAGTATGAACATTTTAAGACTATTCTTCCAATCTATGAGCATGGCATACCTTTCCTGTTGGACCATATTAATCCCGTTCTTTTTTTATGTTATTTAAAAATTTGTTTTAAATGTTTATTCTTGAGAGAGAGACAGAGCATGAACGGGGGAGGGGCAGAGAGAGAGGGAGACACAGAATCCGAAGCAGGCTCCAGGCTCTGAGCCGTCAGCACAGAGCCCGATGCGGGGCTCTAACTCAGACAGTGAGATCATGACCTGAGCCGAAGTCGGACGCTTAACCGACTGAGCCACCCAGGTGCTCCTCAAATCTTTGTGCTTTAGATAAAGAGACAGAAAATGACTTTCTACTGCATAACATGACATATGGAGCCTAGGAACTTTCTCAAGTAGGCCGGAATCACTGTCTGACTTCTCTAGCTCCTGTGCCTTACCTTTCTTTCCTCTTGTGGGTGACAGTAGTGAAGTGAACTTATCTTTGTAGCAAAACAAACATCTTGTGAGAGAACATGGTTCTTAAAACAAATTACTTTTTAAAAAAGCCCACATGGAGGCTTAAGTTTAGAGCCAAAGTATAAACATATAATAATTACTCATCAAAGCAATTTTATTCCTGGCTTCTGGGGGAAAAAATCCCTTAAAAATAAAATGCCATTTCTGCATGTGGGATTTGCAATTATATTTAACACGGATATGCTGTATTGCCTGACGACTCCTTATTTTTGAAGAAGAATACTGTGAGTTTCTCAGTACATTTTACTTACTACTTAAAATGGAGAAAAGTTGAGAGGGGAAGACTAATTAGAAAACAGTTGCCTACAATCCAATGAACTGAGCCTGCCAGACACATTCATGTTCTTCTTAATATTAATGAACACACATGTTATACTGATTGTAGAAAATCAAGAAAAAATGACTTGTTTTGAACTTAAAAATAGGAAACATGAAGACAAAACCCAGAGAAGCCTTTGGGTATATCAGCCTCTTTAACTTGAATTATATAATACCAGTTGGCAAATGCTTTAAAATTGCTGACAGACACTAACTGCTAGTTACTACATGAAAGCTGGTAAATCAGATGGGACAAGAAAAGGATAATTGTGATTCACCAAATATTAAAGATTCCCAAAATTAGAACCCTCCTCCCTTAGCTGTGGGTTTTCTTGTGAAAGACTCCACAGTATCATAGACTTTCTCTACATCCTCTGTGCTTCTATTTATGACAATAACAAAAACTGTTTTTCTTCTCCCCTCTCTCTCTCTTCCCCTCTTGTGTCATCATCTCCTCTTACCTTCTTCCCTGCATTCCTTTATTTTTTCCCTTGTTTTATGATTATGAGTGAGATATTTTTTAAAAAGATTAAAAGGTGCTCAACGTCACTCCTCATCAGGGAAATACAAATCAAAACTACAATGAGATATCACCTCACGCCTCTCAGAGTGGCTAAAATGAACAAATCGGGAGACTATAGGTGCTGGTGAGGATGTGGAGAATCGGGAACCCTCTTGCGCTGTTGCTGGGAATGCAAATTGGTGCAGCCACTCTGGAAAACAGTGTGGAGGTTCCTCCAAAAATGAAAAATAGAACTGCCCTATGACCCAGCAGTAGCACTGCTAGGAATTTACCCAAGGGATACAGGAGTACTGATGCATAGGGGCACTTGTACCCCAATGTTTATAGCAGCACTGTCAACAATAGCCAAATTATGGAAAGAGCCTAAATGTCCATCAACTGACGAATGGATCAAGAAGATGTGGTTTGTATATACCATGGCATACTACTTGGCAATGGGAAAGAATGAAATCTGGCCATTTGTAGCAACGTGGATGGAACTGGAAGGTATTATGCTGAGTGAAATAAGCCAGGCAGAAAAAGACAGATACCATATGTTTTTGCTCATGTGTGGATCTTGAGAAACTTAACAGCAGACCATGGGGGAGGGGAAGGGGGAAAAAAGTTACAGATAGGGAGGGAGGCAAACTATGAGACTCTTAAGGACTGAGAACAAACTAAGGGTAGATGGGGGTGGGAGAGAGAGGAAAGTGGGTGATGGGCAGGGAGGAGGGCACTTGTTGGGATGAGTACTGGGTGTTGTATGGAAACCAATTTGACAATAAATTATATTTTAAAAAAAGATTAAAATATTTGGGGTGCCTGGGTGGCTCAGTTGCTTCAGTGTCTGACTTTGGCTCAGGTCATGATCTCACGGTTTGTGCGTTCAAGGCCAGTGTTGGGCTCTGTGCTGACAGCTTGGAGCCTGGAGCCTGCTTCAGATTCTGTGTCTCCCTGTCTCTCTACTCCTCCCTTGCTCTCTCTCTCTCTCTCTCTCTCTCTCTCTCAAAAATAAACATTAAAAGAAAAGTTGAAAATGTTAGTCGCCATTAATATTTTTTTTTACGGTGAGTGAAGATATATTCTCAGAAATGGGAGTTTAATCAAAGCATTGTTATGAACTTCTAAAGAAGTGACCTGAAGCACTAGAACTATTTTAAGGGCATATTTGATATCCAAAATAAAAACACGTAAAATGTCCAGTCAGTAACGTAAAAGCACTTTGCTTTGTAATCACAGTTATTTAGCTGTTTGAAGCACATTTTAAACTATCATTGGAGTCGATGAAAAAAGACTTGCTCGGTGCAAAAACCCTCCAAAGGAGAGACTGTAAACATTTTATCCTGAATATTTGCTGCTTCAGTTGCTGATGTGTTTAACTTGGCCTCATACAATTCAAGCTCTGTATACCACCATGTTCCTGAATCGAAAATGTATTTTCACTTTCAGCTATATAAAACCCATCATCTGCTAATACATTTAATATGGCAAAGATACTTTTCTTAAACACCGTGCGAACTAAGGGTTCATTCTGTCATTGGAAATTGGGAGATATTCAGTTGCTCCAAATTTTAACTTGAATAACCTTGAAAAATAGTTCTCCATTTAACACCCTGTGTTGTGCTTGTCTTGCGGTCAAGTGAATTATCTTAGTTACTGGAGTGTTATGTGACACCAGTTGTTCGGTTACCACTGCCGTAAAAATAGCTCTGCCCCCACACCCCTTCAATAGGGTTGCTTCTAGGACCCTGATTTTTTCTAATCTATAGCTTAGCCCTCAAAGCAATGTGGCCTCTTGCTGTTTGCTTCTCATTATCCCTGCAGTTTCAATTATATATGCGACTCTTGGCTTTATTTTAAAACAGTTGTGCATTGCTGATGAGCCCTGAAGTCACCAGGGGTGGCTGGTGTCAATAGTGAGTCTATGCAGAGCTATTTTTATCCATAAAACCGTTTACTTCCTATATGACGAGAGGTGCTGAAGTGAAACCTGCCTCCTATTATACCCTCGGGGTGTAATCACAAGGGGCGTGATCACAGCATCCTGATTAAGGGACCAAGACTAGAGCAGGCTGCTCAGGGTTATGTTGAGGAGTAGGGCGTTCTCCGCGTGGTTTTGAACTCTTCGTAGGAAAAGCATCAGGGCGCAGCACATCTAATTCTTTTGATAGCACAGCTGTGTACATAAACCCCTGTATCCTGGTTTCTGCTCAGAGGCTGTGCTCTTAGATTTAATTTTCTTATAAGTCATTACAGCCATTATTGTTCATTTAAACCTTGGCAAGAAAAGTATTACTAGTTCCCAGTGTGCTAGAGGATTCCATGTACTTTATCTCCTGAACAATTATGAGTTATAAGGAGAGAAGACTGTCAACATTGATATATATATAAATTTTGTCTATACATGTGTATATGCATTTTTTTTATTCTAACCCATCTCAGCACTCTTAATAGCTTCTTGCCCACAGCAAAATATGTAAGCCTCTTAGCAGAAGTCCTTCCATGGCCCTCAAATAGGAATCTTTCCGGTTCTGCTTTTAAACATCCACTCTGAGCCTTCTTGCAGTGGCCTGGAACCCCAGTGTTTGTTTTATTGCCTTATACCCACCTGGATTCTGCCTCTCTGACTATTGGAGACTGTCCCATTGGAACAAGAGTGTCTGAATGGCTGTTGTCCCAGAATGCTCTCAAAAACTTATCTCCCACAAGCCAAAGTTATAAGCCAAAGCCATGACCCTGACCAACCTTGAAGTCTCCAAGTCCAGGCTTAGACTAGCACAGCAATACACTCTTTGCTCCCATGTGAGAGAAGATTGAATTTTACTCAGAACTACAACTCTTCTTTCATAATCCTGGAGAATTTTGTTGTGATGAATTAAACAGGAGCATAAAGTATTTGCTCTGGTTCCATCCTTAATCTTTGTCATGGTGTTACGTAGCTAAGCCAGTTGCACTGCCGTTTTCGTGTAGATAATGAAACAAAACAAAATAGTATTGGGTGAAATAAGTATGGTAGTCCTCTCTTTGTTGTCATAGACTGAATGTTTTGTTCTCCTAAAATTCACATGTGATGATGGTATTTTGGAAATGAGGCTTTTGGGAGGTGACTGTGTTTAGATGAGGTCATGAAGGGGTTCTCAGGATGGGATTAGTGTCTTTATTTTTTTAAACGTTTTTAATGTTTATTTATTTTTGAGAGAGAGCAGAGCGTGAGCGGGGGAAGGGCAGAGGGAGAAAGAGACAGAATCCAAAGCAGGCTCCAGGCTCTGAGCTGTCAGCACAGAGCCCGACGCGGGGCTTGAACTCAGGAACTGTGACATCATGACCCGGGCCAAAGTCGGACGCTTAACTCACTGAGCCACCCAGGCGTCCCAGGATTAGTGTCTTTATAAGAGACACCAGAGAACTTCTTTGCCCCCTCTCTGCCCTGTAAGGGCCCAGCACCAGGGTGCAGGAGGAGAGCTCTCACCAGAACCCGACCATGCTGGCATCTTCATCTCAGAGTTCCATTCTCTAGAACTGTGAGGAAATAAACTTCTGTTTGAGCCATCCAGTCTCTGATGTTTTGTTATGGCAGCCTGTGATGACCAAGGCACTTGTATTGTTCCTAGAGCCGATATTTGATTTTGTTAAAACACGCAGACACAAATGACGACAGTGACAATACCAGTGAACCATGTAATTTTGATATCATAAAGCAGGTTTGTGGGGATGGAGCTACTGGTTAGCTCTTACCCCCATAATAATGGCGTGTGAGAAGCCTTATCCTAACTTAGTGGCTTCCAGCAGGCATTCTCATTGTTAAGCAGGACTGACTGACTGAAGATGGGCTGGATTTGGTGGTTCTGCTTCAGGATGCGGGTCGGGCTCGGCTTCAGGCTGAAGATCGAACTTGGATTTGTTCAAAGTATCATATGGAGGCCCAAGCTGAAGTGTCAGTTGCTCCCCAGTGCGTGTTACGCTCGTGGGGGTCCACTGGATGACAAGATAGCAAGTCCAAACATGACCCCACACATTTCAAGGCTGTGTTCCTGTCATCTTGTTAACATCCCCTTGACCAAAGAAGATCATTTGTCCCACCATAGGCCCTATATATAATTTTATTATCTAAGAATAGAAAGTGAGACCAATAAATCAATTTATGGCAGTAGGAAAAGTAGGAGATTATTAGTGAAAAAATTAGTTCCAGTGGATATGTTGCTTTTATTTGTGAATTTGCAAACATTTCTAAAATATATTTCGTGTTTCCAACTTAACTGTGATAATGGCACAAGAGAAACTTCTGAAGTGTCCAGAGATCACTTTTTTGCTTAATAACCCCACTATTTGCCACAGTAAATGTAACCATCTCCAAAGCTTTTATTTGAAGGCTTTGATAAAGGTTAAGATTTTACTGAGGAGGAAAATGATCACTATCCTATCTTAAAAGGGTGCATATCATATAAGATACTTTATGCACATCACGCACACCGTGTAAACATATGTTCAAAACCACAGACATATGACATAGGTGATGTATTCTGCTAATTTTGTAGCAAAGGAAATGGAGAGCAAGAACAAATAGGTGACGCACGTGTCTAAGGGGACACAGTTGGGGAAATGTGGTCTAATCTGGCTCTCAATGTGGCCTTTTCTGTTACAAGGACCAGAGACAAGAACCAGCTTATTATAAGGATGCATAGGGAACTAAGGAAGGTCAGGAAGCTGTCTTAACAACTGAATAACCAGACGTCAAGGAGACTGTAATGTCACTTTGGAGAACTGCAGTCACAGAAGCTGATTTCATGGGTAATCGGACCACTGAAGTGGACACAATGCAGCAGTTCATCTACCATTATAGATGTTGTTCCACCATTCCTAAGAATTAACTGCTTTCAGTCCCTGCTTCTACTCTCTTCTCTACTCCCTAGGGACAGATGATTGTCACTCTAATATAAACTTTCCAGAAGGAAGTGTTCGATAGGGCAGCTGGTCACCATCGTGTATGAGAGGATCAAGTTGTCTTCCTTTGTCTTCGAGTTGGTTTTTAGTCTTTGATGCTCATGCTTGAACAGTCATTGTGGCCAGGGTAATGGAATATGCTCATTGCCTAGGCCCATGGTGGAAACGCCACCAACCGACACACAGAATTTAGAAGAAGTGAATTTTCCCAAATTCTCTTTGGTATAGTGTTACCACAGGAAGGAGATGTAGATACTGGCATGCTAGAACACAGCACATGTTTGCAACAAGCAGTGATCTAATCTAGTCATTTTTTTTTTCTTTTTACGTTTATTTATTTTGAGAGAGAGAGAGAGAGAGAGTGCGCATGCCAGTAGAGGAGGGGCAAGAGAGAGGGAGACAGAGAATCCCAAGCAGGGTCCACCCTTTCAGTGCAGAGCCCGAGGCCGGCCTTGATCTCAAGAACCATGAGATCATGACCTGAGCTGAAATTAAGAGTCAGTCCCTTAACTGACCGAGCCACACGGGTTTCCCCAATCCAGTCATTTTTAATCTTGATTGAGTTTGAATCTTGATTACCTGCTTGGCTTGGTACATGTGCTTTGTCCCAGGTCACATCCCAGAACAACCGAATAGGAATTCTGCATGTTTGCCTCCCATTGGCATGTTTTCAAAAGCTCCTCAGGTGATGTTAATGTGCATCCAATGCCAAAAGCAGACCTGAAATATGAATATGCAGTATGTCGTTAGATCTGGAGGGAGGCGTCTGAGTGGTGTACGAGTTTCGTGAGTTCTAAAAAAAAAAAAAAAAAAAAAAAAAAAAGAGTTTGGTGAGTTCTAGAGAGTGTTGGGAGGTGTGCACCTAGATCAGAGTGTGAGGGATTGAGTGGTAGGCAGAGACCAGGTCACATACGAATTGTTGGGAGTTTGGAGCTGTGTGTTCTGTGATCAAACCAACAGAGAATCTCTCTACTGTTCAGGAAATTGCTCGAAGTCTAGTGACCAATGCTTTCCAAGTTGTCAAGTAGCCATTTTAATAACTGATGAGTCAGGGAGGGTTTGATAGCTTTCATTTCCAAGTCACATGGCTATACTGATCTTGGACATAAGCAGGCAGTGTCCCTAAAACTATGGTCCGATTCAAGGGTGGCAAGATTCCAGGTCTAAGGAGAGGGAATTCAGTCACTAGTGTGGGGAAGAGAGGTTTGAAGAACTTCAAATCCGACTATGACAGCAGCTACTATAGCCACATGCTGCCAGCTCTGAATTGCCATGGTTTTCTACTCTCCGTAAATCTTCAATAACAATAAATGTACTGGTGGTTATATCAAGTAGTCATATATAGATTGTGAACCCTTCTCACATAATCATTTTGTTTTTACCACAGTCTGGTGAATCCACGAGGTTCAGTCCCAGTTTTATTGATCAGAAAACAGAAGTAGAGAGAGACTGAGAAGGTTGTGATAGTAAGGGTGGGAGTCAGACAGAGAAGCCTGGCTTTTCTCATTCCCCTTCTAGGTTGCTTGATTGAATTGTCTCCACCAGCCTTAATGTTGTCCTTTATAATCTCTGATTCCCGTAAAACCTATGAAAGAGAAGAAAATGGGGGAACAAGGAAAGGAAATACAATTTAGAACAATTTTTAAATTTACTTGGACTGAATCTGGCTCTGTTGTCACAAGATGTAGATTCAAATCCTCACGATTCTAGTGTTGTTACTTCATCTTAATTTATACGATCTATTTACTTCTCTTCCAGTCTCTGTCTCTGTCTTTTAATCTAGCTTTCTTTTTTGCCTATTACATATTTGAGGAGTTTGCTGAGAAAAAAAAAATCTCTGCTTTTCATTAGTTATGGGCCAGATACACAGACAGGTGTGTATATAACAGGAATGAATGTTGACCTCAAAACTCAGATGTGGAAGAAATGTAACTCTGGTTTCTTGCCATATTTTGGAGCTGTACTCCAGCTCAACAATGTCTAGTAGAAATATAATGTAAGCTACACATATAACTTAAAACTTTCTGGTAGACACTTTAAAAAGTAAAAAGAAACAAGTGAAGTTAATGATATATTCTATTTAACTCAGTGTAGCTAAAATAGGATTTCAGTGTGCAATGAATATAAAAAAATGTCGGGAAGAGGGACGCCTGGGTGGCTTAGACGATTAAACGTCCAACTCTTGGTTTTTGCTCAGGTCAGGATCTCGCTGTTCCTCAGTTCAGGCTCCACATCAGGCTCTTCCCTGATGGTGTGGAGCTTGCTTGGGATTCTCTCTCTCTTCTCTCTCTGCACTTCCCCCACTCTTTCTTTCTTTCCTCAAAAATAAATAAACTTTAAAAAAATGTTGAGAAGACATTTCATATTCTTTTTTTTAAGTTTATTTATTTTTGAGAAACAGAGGGGAGCAGGGAGGGACAGAGAGAGAGAGAGAAAGAGAGAGAGAGAGAGGGAGAGAGAGAGAGAGAGAGAGAGAGCGAGAGAGAGAATCCCAAGCAGGTTCTGTGCTGTTAACACAGAGCCCGATGTGGGGCTCGAAACCCATGAACCGTGAGATCACGACCTGAGCCAACGGAATGAGTTGGACCCTTCACCAACTGAGCCACCCAGGCACCTCAGACATTTCACATTCCTACTAAGGACCTGCTAAGTCTTCAAATTCTGGTGAGTTTTTTACGCTGCTAACGCATCTGAATTCAGATGCCAAATTTTTTGTGATATGGTGAGATAAAGTGAACGGTTGCCCCGTCAAACAAATGAAGTTGTGTTGAATGGAAAAATAGTCTACAGTGCTTTGGTTTTAAATTAAAATGCAAATGAGGTGAAATTAAAATTTCACTTTCTCAATCATAGTAGCCACATTTCAAACGCTCACTTGGCACTCAGTAGCCACAATTGGACAACACAGCTCCAGATTATGAAAAAGATTGTCTTCTTGAATTTCCCAATTTGGGGCTGTTCAGCCTTCTTCCTATCAAAGACAAAGGTGTGTGTGTGTGTGTGTGTGTGTGTGTGTGTGTGTGTGTGTATCTCATCAGTTGCCTTTGAAATATTTTTCTCTTGGAGTTGGGTTGAAAATGACTAGAGGGGTGCCTGGTTGACTCACTCGGTAGCATGTGTGACTCTTGATCTCAGGGTTGTAAGTTTGAGCCCCACGTTGTTGTAGAGATTACTTAAAAATAAAATACAAAAGAAAAATAAAAAGAAAATGACTAGAATCTTCCTCTAAGACTTTCTCTCACCTATGCTCCAAGAACCACATTAGGAGAGATTACGGGTGTGCCTTTCCCTATGTGATGGGTTCTCTTGCCTCCCTGTCTGCACCTGGTGTCAATAGACTTGCCCTTCCTGTTCTAGGAAAAGTTTTGGTCCTTTTATTTACTTACTTACTTACCAATTTATTTTTTTTATTTTTATAAAAATGTTTATTTATTTTTGAGAGAGAGACAGAGCACGAGCAGGAGAGGGGCAGAGAGAGAGGGAGACACAGAATCTGAAGCAGGCTCCAGACCCAGAGCTGTCAGCACAAAGCCCCATGTGGGGCTTGAAAGCAAGGACCATGAGATCATAACTTGTGCGAAGTCAGATGCTCAACCAACTGAGCTACCCAGGTGCCCCTTACTTATTTATTTATGTACTTAAGTCTGTATGTATTTACCTACTTAATTACTCGTTTATGTTGGCATAAATATTAAAGAATTTTTATTTTATAATTTTAAAATAATTGAGTAAATGAAACAAAATTAAACAGTTTAGATATATTTATAACATATCTGGATAAGTTTTGGTCTTCTTGGGACTCAGAGTCTGAGGTTAATTTCATTTCCAAAATCCTCAAAGGAGTTCACTATTTTCTTCTGCTGCTGGGATCTGTGGAACTACCAGGACATTGAAAGCCGTCCTTAGGACTCTAACAGTGTCATCATGGACATCATCATGTTACCACTATTTTAGAAACTCACTGTGACTTTTGAGTGTCTGCTTCATGTCTCTTTGCTGTTTCTCTCTCGGGGTCACAGGCTTTTGTCTCCAGATCACTTGGCTCTAATTCATGTCTGTAATTTGTGACCAGTTTGCACTGCAGTTCAGGTGCTGGATGGGTGTTCTCCGAAATCCCCAGATAAGCCTCTACATGCAGTGGCAATGAATCTCAGTAATTGCATTTTTCTGTATCTGAACTTAATTTATATGTTAAGTCTCCTTTCCGTGAGATTCTACATTTAATCTCCCAATTTCAGACTGATGTGCCCTACTTTTCTCTGAGGTTTCATCTTAAATTTTTAGAAGGGCGCTGATAAAGTGGCAAGATTTGAAGGTAGGCCTGAGTTACCTGATCCTGTGCATGTTGATCCTTTAGGGACCTCATTCCTTGTTTCTAAGCCCTAGGCTGGCTCTTATCTCTGTACAGACAACAGACACAAGGCTGCTGGTACCTTGTCATTTGGGGTCCTCCGAAAACCCATTAGGCACACTGTTCTCTGGAGGCACGTGGGAAATTATTCTGCTTCACTCTTTGTCTTGCCGAAGCGCGTAGATGCAAGGTAGCCATCTCATCAAACACATTGCCCATCCCAGGCCCTGGGGTAACCTTGGAGTCCTGTTGCTTTATTGGTGGGCTGCCATAGGGAATGAAATCCAGTTACCTCTGCACTTGGATTTCCCCAAGTTTATTTGTAGTTGTTGTTGGTGGTGGTTGGAGGCGGGCGGCGGGGGGGGGGGGGGGGTCTGGTGGTGGTGAGGGTGGTAGTAGTGTTTGTTTAACCATTTCTTTCTCTCAGGAACACACTTGTTTCTAATATTGTTGCTTCTCCTGTATCTTGCCTTCTCCATGCAGTCTGCAAAAATATTATATAGACTCAGAGGTAGAGAAAATGGCTTAGATGTTTCACTTTATTTCACAAATATTCAATGCCTGCACTTCAGATCTTGAAAAATAAAAAAAAATGATATTTACTATTTCCATTAAGATTGTAAGCCTAGGACGCCCTCCCTCTTGTGTGATTAGGGAGAGTAGGGCAGGATTTCGACATAACACATACTATTTTAGGGCAAAATATTGGTTAATATCTCAAAATATTGTCCCAACATTCAGAAATTAAGAATTTATTTATTTTCAAGAGCCTAGGGGATCCATCTGAATACCCTTTTGTGTTCAGATTGAAAATAGAACTCTGATTGGCCTATGTCTTAGCTTTACTATATCGTTAAGCTTTTTTCTATTAAGGAAAAAAATGTTCTTTTTGTTCACTCTCCTGTAAAAGTAGATGGAACATCAAGGGAGGAGAATTGAGAGAGAGAATTTTGGTTTCCCTTTAGAAACAATGATTTTTACCAGCTTGTCCCAAGTGATTGGAAGTTTAAGTATTAATATACCTCATTCTGCATTATTATCATTTCCACAACTAGACAAATAGAAGCTTAAAAAACAATTCTAGGGTAATGTGAACGAGATTAATTTAAAAAAAAAAAACTTGAAATTCACACGGTAAGTGAATATCAATGTGCAGAATGTATTTTTCCCCGATCTTACAAATTATTGTGAAAATATAAGTGTTGGATCAAGCAACGAAGTTAAATACTTCTGATATTCCACAAATATAATCAAAGTAAACAGAAAATACACAAGAGTTTTCTCATTCTACTTTCCTTGAGTTATTATCCAGCATTGATATTTTTTTCTACCAAGGGTATGATAATGAATGGGTTTGTTTAATGTAAAATTTCAAAAGATTCTTCAAAACTGACTGGTAGCTATAAAGCTTATTGACTTAGCAGGCAATTTATTTTGGTTTAGGTGAGTTATCAGAAGAGATCAATGCACATGGATACATGTGTTGCCAAAATATCTGTGTTTTCAGAAATAAATATTTCCCCCTTTGGTTTGTTACTTTGAGTTTTTCATTGAAATCTGGTACTTAGTCCTTTTAAGGTGCCACAAAACAGTAATTTTGCACTTATTTTTGTACTTCTGTAAATTTAAGATATTTTACATTAATCGTCTTAAACACTTGCAAGCTACACCTGACTTAGTAATACTGATTTCTAAGTAAGATATAAAATTTATATATTTGGTGATAATTTGAGGAATATGTTCATACATTTTTTAGCTGAAATGGTTATATGGCAATGGATACATCATTTTTATTTGTACATTGAATGGGAAGGTGACAAAGAAGGCTAATAGTGACGTGTGAAAAATATCAGTCTGAAACACTGATCATTTTCCTCAATGTGGAATCACATTTACATGGATTTGGAGGAAAATGTGAAAGTTCAATACTTTTTAAAGTTATTGAGGTACCATATGTTCTCATCGGAAGGGCCGAATAATTAATTTCTCCAGTAATGTTTTGATTTCATACCTGTTCAGTTAATTTCAGTTGGCAATTTCTCAGGGCTGACTGGATGAGGAAAGGTAATATGCATTCTCAGACTATGTGGGAATAGGGCTACTGAGTTGTAGAAATTCACTGGAAGCACCAGAATGCAATAAACGACCAGGATTTTTCTGTTAAAAGAGTGTGGTTTATTTTTGATAAACTTTTAAGTAATAAAATAAAGCAGATTGATTATTAAAGAGTAGGTGGGAGGACATACAAGAAGGCAAAAAATCAGCCCTATTCTTACTTCACAAGGAAAGTCATCAGTGCTCTCTTGGCATATTTGGTCAAGTATCTGTCTAAAATTAGGATTTCCTCTTTTTATTTTCTTATTTGTTTATTTAGCTGTGATATTGCTATATTTGTAATTCCTTATCCTTTTTATTTACTATCATTCACACATTTTTATGTAATTATAGACTCATCCTAAATGGTTAAATAATATCCCATTCTATGAACATGTCACGATTTACTGAAAAAAATCAGATTTTTTTTAATTTTTTTTTTTTTTACATTTTATTTATTTTTGAGAAACAGAGTGAGACAAAGTGTGAGTGGCGAAGGGGCAGAGAGAGAAGGAGACAGAATCTGAAGCCGGCTCCAGGCTCTGAGCAAGCAGTCAACACAGAGCCTGATGTGGGGCTTGAACCCACAAACTGTGAGATCATGACCTGAGCCGAAGTCGGATGCTCAACCGACTGAGCCACCCAGGCACCCCGAAAAAAATCAGATTTAAAAAAAATTAACGTTTGTTTATTTTTGAGAGAGAGGGAGGGAGGAAGAGAAAGAGTGCTAGAGTGGGGGTGGGCAGAGAGAGAGGGAGACACAGAATCCGAAGCAAGCTCCAGGCTCTTAGCTGTCAGCACAGAGCCCAATGCAGGGCTTGAACTCATGAACTGTGAGATCATGACCTGAGCCAATGTCAGATGCTTAACCAACTGAGCCACCCAGGCACCCCTAGATTATTTTTATTTCTTTACTGTACTAAAAAAATGCATTCGACCATTTTTTGGTGTGTGTTTCCTTTGGACAGCTTCCACGACCTGAAATTAGATCAAATGATAGTAACTTTTTAAAAAAGGGATCTTCATTTGTATCATGAAAACACTTAGCAAAATGGTTTTACCAATTTACACTCCCGTCCAACAAGATATGAGTACACCCAATTTCCTAATCTGGCAGATAAAACTTAGTGTGGATAAATAGTTTATTTTATAAAACTATTTCGTCCAATCAAAATTTAGCCCTAGGGATATTAGAATTTGAAGGTAACATTAATCTTAGCATGTTTGAAAAATAATACTGACTTCATGAGCTAACGTGTATGTGAAGAAAATGTTTTTATATTCTAGGAAAGCCACCATATGAGATTTCATACATAGTTCATATGTGTTAGATATAAATATATATTTATATTTCACATATTTTACATATCCTATATATTTTACCTATCATATAAATATATATAATATATTGATACTTATATCTTTTATATTGATATTCACTAATTTGTGTCTTTTTACTATGTTCAGTTTGCCATTCAGTTTTTACCAAATTACATTTAGTTTGATGGCAAACTAAGACATGTACAGTAAGAATTGGAGTTTTATTGCCTATAATATGTTCTTGGAGTCTTGATTCTGAGAGAGAAAGAAAGAGAGAAAGAGAACAAGGGAGTGTGTTTACATACTACCTGAAATGAAATTTCATTTTCTCGAGGGAAACAATTATGGATGCTGCATGACATTTCAAGTTTTCCAGGAAATATTAGATTATTTTACTCTCATCCCTCAATTTTTATTTCCACATGTTGTGTAATGCACCAGAAAGACAGTATTGTTTTTGTTTTACAATTTCTCAATAGGGGAATTTCAACACATTTCCATTTCTTTTGTAGTTTCCTTTCATTTAACAACATCTTTTAGTTTTTATAAAATAATATTGACTTTCATATAAATTTTTAAAAGCTGTGTAATTATTTTAGCTTAATACTGTGTGCATAAGTTTTGATAAAAACAGGATTAGTTATACTGATAGTTTATTTACTGAACCATTAAAAAATTAATTTGTGTGTTATCTTTATATACAGTTGGGGTGTTTAATATTTATCAAAATAATAATGATTGACTGTTGGTTTTTGTAGTTTCCCCCCAAAGCCTTAGGCTTGCTTTTATCATTGGTGCACTTCAGAGATGCAAAGTCATAAACTTACCTTCATTCCTCTTTAGTAGTCTGAATATTTTGCATCCAGCCATAGGAAGCAGCCTGAAACCTCTAATCGAAATCAAAGGTTACACCACAGGGGTGCAATATCTCTAATTTGTCTTGGAATGATGCAGTAGCTTCCCTTGACTGCTGTGATTAAATTCATTCTAGTTTGTTCAGTTAATGAGAATAGCACATCTTAACCCATAGAAGATCCTCCTTTTTATGGCCCCCTGACTCTGAGCAGATTAGCATCATTATCAGGAAATAATATTTAGTAAATGAATGCATGTGAGTGGCACTAGGCTAAGATCCCTACAAATCAAGTCACAAGAGTATATTCCTTGACCTTCAGCTTCTGACTCCAAAACACAGCAGTTGCTCAAGCATGTATATAGATACATTAAATATGTAGTACACAACTGAAGGCCAACTTGAAATTTGGGAGCAGTAAAAGTAATTTGTCCTTGCCACTTAGTTGGAGATAAAGTTAGTCAGCATCCTGGAAAGATGCAAAGCTGGTGGTGATAGCTACATTACCCTCGTTTGGTAGGTTCAGTGATCACTTTCGTACTCTTCTGCCCTTGTAATTCTGAGGTGGTGAGCCAGTTAAAGGAATGGTTTCTTGTTGAAATTTTAAAGCTTGTGTATTTCATGGTAGTAGAACGGGGAGAAAAAGCATATGATAAATGGGTTCCAAGGTATGTTAGTGGAGCCTTAGGGATGAGAGACTGGAGTACAGCTTAGTAGATAATTGACCAAGCTGTAGTACCACACAGACCTGATTCACATTCTGGCAACATCATGTCAGTTTTAGTACTTGGGGGCATATTCCTCAGTTTTTCTTTAGACTTCTCATCTTTTAAATGAGCTTTGATAAATATCATCTTCATGAAGTTTTGTGGTGGATTTTAAGTGAAACAATGTATAGGAAATGCATGGCACATAATAAAGACTCAATAAGCTTTAATTATCTAGTTTATTTATTGTTAGTTATTACATTGATTATTTTCCTGGCACTCAGCTGTCACTTGACATCTGTTCCTTGTTTTCTGTGTACCTAATTGGAAATCATCAGATTGAATATGTCTGGAATTATCATTAGGTGTGCTGCATTTCCTAGATGGTGTGTCTGCAAAGGTTGAACTACTAAAGAATGCCTCTTCTTCCATATAACCTCCCTGCTATATTTTGGATCAAGAATCTAATGCATTTGGGGCACCTCAGTGGTTCAATGGGTTAAGTATCTGACTTCAGCTCAGGTCATGATTTCGTGGTTCATGAGTTCGAGCCCTGCATCAGGCTCTTTGTGGTCAATGCAGAGATCACTTCGGATTCTCTATTCCCCTCTCTCTCTACTCCTCCCCAGCTCATTCTCTCTCTCTCTCAAAAAGAAAAAAAAAAAACATTAAAAAAATCTCATGCCTTTGTCGTGGCCCTGTCCCTCTTGCCATGTGTGCATTACCAAAAACACAATGCTCACTTTTATTCCTAACTCCCTGCATTTACATGTGAGAATTGGAATAGTCAGGGTGCAAATGACCAAGGAATGGTCAGACCCTACAGTATACAAATACAGATTGGGGGAGATTCCAAGAGAAAGAAGAAATTGAGGCAGGTGAGTAGTTGCTGACACAGAAAATCAGGAGATAAGCGCAGCCTCTAGCAGGTGAGGAAATGCAAAATCAGGGGTAAGATAGGGAACTATTGGTCAGAGTAAAGTATACTATACTAGCGATTCCAACAGCAGGTAATAGGAGAAACAGCCATGGGCACTGGGTTTACGATATCACTCTAGACTTTGAAAAGCATTGATGAGGCAACAACGGATTTGGACCAGAAACACAGTGGTTACAATGAACATACATCAAGCTGAGTTTTATTCATCAGATCCAGTCGCTCAAACAACCTTAGCTGATACCCTCCCCAGAGGTGGCCAGGCACTGAAGAGCCACCATCTGCTGGAATTAAAGCAGTGAACAAGGCAGACAACATTTCTGCACTCTGTGGAACTTAATTCTAAAGACTTTGGTCAAGATCCTCGTCTTAGAAGTGGGTGTGCATTGAGTACAAAACGTGAAGCTGGATCATAAAGATGAAGGGAAGAGTCTAGTTTAAGCACTGGGTTGCTAGACTGGTAGCAATTTTACTTTGGCCTCAACTGAGAAAAGAGTTGGGGAAGTGGGGGCGGGGGGGGGTCTTTAAATTCTTTTACTCTAGGGCCAGGCTGATCCAAGGAAAATTAGGCCAGGAGTACAGTATATCACAACCAAAAAACTGTATACTTCTCTTTTATTTCCTTCTTTATTAGATATGCTGAATTTCTGTCAAGTGCTTCCAGAAAGCGTCTACAGAAAAGTAATTTTAGAAATGTTAACAAAAGGGATAACATTTTAAGAGTATCATTTTAAGATACAATAGAGGCCATTTTCTAACAACAAATTTAATTTGTTCAAAGCTGGTAGTATATTAACTCTAGAATGGCAGTTTTTAAAAAGAAATTTCCATAGTTAAAGTAAAAATTATTGGAACGGCGCCAGCTAATATCAGGAATTATGCTTTAGAAATGCACAAGAAAGAGGCAATTACTGGTGTCCAAATAAGAGGCAACAGTAATAGAAAGCTCACATTTCAGTGCATTGTAAATTTAATAAATAAGTTCTAAAGTAGCCATTCACTGACTAAAATTGATTTTTGACATCAAACTTCAAGCATAGTCTATATAATCTACTAACAGCCTTCTAAGCAGAACTATCCTCTTGGATTTGCTGTTTCCCTCAGTTCTTTAATCTGTTATGACTGAGACATTGTGGATAGGAGTCTCCCATTATAGGAGACTCAGTTAATTTATGGGCTACCTTCAGGACTACACCATCTTGTTTATTCTTTACAACAAGTGTGTTTATTAAAAGTATTATGATGGAATATGTTCAATTTTATGACATACTGCAGAAAACCTTGAAGGTAAGAAAAACACTTTGGAGTTTACCTTAGAAGCAGGAAGGTTTGCATGTTAAGAAAGCTGCATATGCAGTTGCTTTTTGTTATGTGAGCTTGTGCAGATGCCTGTACAGATTGAAAATCCAAACATGTATATAATATGGAAGATATAGGGATTTTATAGGCTCCTTTTGACCACGTTTTAATTTTTCTCTCCATACTGACTTTGAAAAATAACTACAGAGGAAGATTTCATTCAACTGTGTCTGGCATAAAAATGTTTGTTTCCTTTTAATACAACTGAGTCCCATCTACAGAAAGAATACATTTATACATATGGCTGTCCAGATGCTTAAATATCCCTCTGCTAATAGTAGAATCATTAATGTATTTATATTATGAAAATAGTCGAAAATAATACTGGAAAGTAATACAGAATTAGCTGGCAGTTAAAGGAATGTGAGAATTCTTTCTTAGCCATGGAATTCGGACCCAAACCTTGTTCTGTAATTCCACTGTTACAGTCACAAGTTTGGGTTTGGAATGGTGTGTCAGTGAGGATCCAGTTAAAAGACAGGAACCATTCCAGTTATTTTAACAGAAGAGAATTTAGCACAGGGAATTGTGATTCAGGTGATGGAAAACTGAAAAAGAAAACACAGGTAGTGACTGCACAAAGTAGCTACCACTCCTGACCCTGAGAAAATGAAGAGAAAAGATTGGAATTGCTAAAATTTAGACGCTTGGAGGATTTGGACTCTACCGAGCTGAAAGGCAGATCTCCAAGGAGGAGATTGGCTTATGCCTGGGTCTCTGAGGTAGCCCAAGGGGCCTGAATAGGTCGGAGTCCCAGACATCTGCCAGCCAGTTGGTGCTGGTATTTGTATGGCAGGGGTGCACTGAAGCTGATTCTATAAGTGCTGGGGGGGGGGGGGAATGCCAACTGGATTCAGCAGCTGTTACTAAAAATAAGCATTGCTGTAGGCATGAGGAAGCAAATCTGGGATCCTGCTAATGGGAACAGTCAGTCCCAGTCCGCAGGAAGCAAATAGGAATGAGTAAGTCCTTTTTCCCTACTCTAGTCCTGCTGTTTCCCTATAGTGTTCCCTATTGTCAGATCCTAATGGAGAAGCAGCCAGCGAAATGGAAAAATGGCTTGCAGAGTTTCAACCTCAGCATCATAAAGCAGAGTATAGAACGGTGAACGGGTGTGAATCTGAGAAAACAAATCACTAAATAACTGGTACAGGTGGTAATATTTCTCTGATCAGAAATTTGTAAAAGAAAGAAATTAGAATGTTACTCATTAGTCACAATTAAAGTATTTTCACTGAACTTTAAGGATTAAAAAATGGGCAAGCACAGTGTTTAAGGTAAGACAGTGGGAAAATATCTCATATTTTCATTAACGTATGACTTTTGTTATAGCTCCTTTACCTTTGCCACATTACTTTGCCCTCTTGAAAAAGTATTTTTTCTTTTTTTTAATGTTTATTTGTTTTTGAGCAAGACAGAGAGCATGAGCGGGTGAGGGGCAGAGAGAGAGGGGGCCAGAGGAGCCAAAGTTGGCTCTGTCCTGACAGCAGAGAGCCCATTGCAGGGCTCGACTTCATGAGCTGTGAGATCACGACCTGAGCTGAAGTCAGATGCTCAAGCAACTGAACCACCCAGGTGCCCAGAAAAAGTATTTTTCAAAGACGTGAATTATGACATAACAACTAATAATTTCTGCCTAGTATTGAATATTTGGACATTGTAGAACTGACATTGTACAATATTCAACATTTCTGAGAGTACTAAAGACATCCTCCCTAGTGACAGTAAAGGATAATTATTATTTTCACAAGTGCAATAATATAAATAGTGCACATCAAATTGTTTTAAAGTAGTATTTTCCTAACATTAAATATATAGCTTATTCATAAATGGACTCAGAAATAGTGACTGCGGTTCTCTCTTTAAAAAAAGAAACTGGTTCACAATGCTTTAAGAACTATTTGGAATGTTATCTTCAAAATATTCTAAAGCCAACCAAAAACCAGTGAGCTAAAATTCCTTTGGCTTCAATTGTATTATTTAAAACTGACTTCAAAGAAGAAGAGTTTTAATAAATGCTCAGACTGTCTAATAGGCTCTTTTAGCTCATACAGTTCAAAGAAGTAGACTGACAGTGGCATCTACCATTCCTAGCTATGCGTGTTTTAGTGTTTTTCCAATTTCCTTCATGATTTCAGCTTTATACCAGTTTGTATTCATAAGTAATTCACTCTGAGATCTTTAGCTTTTTTTTAAAAAAATAATTGCTTAGAACCATCAGATTTCAGGGTTGGAAGGAATTTCAGTTTATTGAATTCAACCAAATTTGACTGGGAATCTACCATGTACCTAAGCACTCTTGAGTTAGGAGATGACATTTGAATGGGAAATATAGAGAGAGATATACCTATATATCTATCTGTATCTATATATTTATATCTACATGTGTCTATATCTATATCTATATATCTATATCTATCTATATCATCTATATCTATATCTAAAGCAATTATAAGACTATGTGATATGTACTACCACAGGGGTGTGGAAAATGTGGTGTAGGGGCAGAAGGAGAAGAAAACACCACTTGTGTTTGGCTCGGAATGAACTGGGTTTGGATTTGATGCTTAACTTTGGCCTTGAAAATTAAAGGATTTTACATGCCAGCATTAGTGTAACAGTGCATTCAACTCCAACTGTCTCCAAACATTTATCACACACCTCCTATTTGCAAATAATCTTTTCGATACTGAAAACATTAAACTGAAAAAGACATGTTTTTGTCTTCTTGGAGCTTTTACCCTAACGGCTGAGAAGGCAAATGCTGGTTAGTACGAAGTCATGAAGCAATTGTGGTCAGGAACCAATGAATATTTTGGTATGATTGCAGTGTGGATTTTGAGGGTTTGTCAATTGGCAAGCAACTGAAGAGGAAGCAGGAAAGATGAACCAGGGATAGAATGTGGAAGGAGGGTATGCCACTTAATTGAGATGAATGTATTCAAAAAAGTTGAATAATATTTTCAAATTTATTGTTTTGCATTTTGGAAAGATACATTCAATGGCAGTGTATGGAGTAGAATATGCATGGGGAGAAGCCAAGTGGGGAGGTCACCTAGGAGGCTAGGAGGCTAGTATCTGTTTAGATAAGAGAAGAGGAATACCTAAGCAAAGATAGTGACTATTTGGATACGTGCAAAAGCATCTTGACGTTCTTTCTGTCTTTGTGTAGAGGTGGAAATGAAGCCCTCTAGCAGTTAAATGACAAAATGATATGGCTATTTGGAAGAAGAAATAGAAGTAGGAACTAAAGGTCTTGATTTCCAGCTGAACATTTTTTTTCATGGTACCACACCTCAATGGTACCAGCCCCTTGAACTGGAAAAGATCACCCTTATTAGGAATTAAATTCCCCAAAATAAAGCAAAAATGAAAACACCGGACTTCATCAAATCATAATTTTCTTTCTAAATATTGAAAATATATCAATTTCTAATAAACTGAACTCTCTTGGAGGCTCTTGAATGTACCTGCTATTCATTCATTTAATAAATATTTGTTGAGTGAACCCTTATTAGTTGTTTACTAACTGTATCAATAAAGGAGATTATTCATGGTAATCTTTACACAGGAAACTCGTGTAAGGGGAAGCAAAGAAAGTGATAATAATTTTTCTGTGGGGGGAGCCAGCAGAGGTTAACTACTTTGGAGGGAAGCTCAAAGTTAAACTACTGAGTTACAAGCGCAAGCTGTGATGAGGGTCTTGTGCTCATATTAAATGACGACCCCCTCTCTCTCTCTGTGTGCTTTATCACCACAGTTTTTCTCCAGCCCAAGATGAGTCTGCCACAGTCACTGGTATAAACGCATGTTATTTCTACGTGAATGATCCTTTGCTCTTAAAATTTTTCCCAAGAGGATGGTAGCAGACTTTGTTATCCCTTCAGCTGCGAAAGGTATAGGGAGAATAGCTGTAAGATATGCAGGAATTAGGAGGTGGTATACATGGATAACATGACACAAGGGGTAGATTCAGGAGTATTGTACCAAATGTAAGTGTTGCAAATTTATCCTGCCTCCGGCCCACCATTTTCTTTCATTGTTAGAGTTGATGAGTAGCTTTTGATATTAAATTATTTAAAAATCAATAAGATGCTATCATCTAATTGAACCATTGGGGTGATAGCTCACAGCTTTATTAGAGATTTCCTAAAGTAATGAATAGAAACCCTCATGTTTGTTTTGTGATCCACCTCCAAGAGAACCATAATATGCTATAATACTATTTGAGTAATTTATCATCTGAATGGATTATAATACTCATAAAAATCTCCACTGAGCTGCAGTTGTGCACCCTAACATTTTGTTGAAGTTAAAGATTCAGTAAATCCTTTTAATGTGCCATTATTAAATACATAATGCAATAAATCTAATAATTAAATCCTATTATTATAATGATTTATTGCTCGATCATATTTCTAGTGTAGTACTGCTAAATGTGCTTTTGAGTTCAAATGCCTAATTAAACTGAACCCAGACTTACTGCATCTCACAATCAAGTATCTTATTTACATTATGGGCAGGTAATGAAAGTTGTTTTTTTTTTTTTTAACACTTTCACCAGCCTTATAAAATAAACTCTGCATTTGTCACACGGGAACATATTGCTTCAGAAGCTTTTATTCCTCTCTTCAAATGTTTTCTGTATATCGGAGTGCCCATATCTCTGAATATCATGGGCGAAAGCAAGGCCAGGGAAGGAAGTTGGTAAGTTGAAGAGTAACTTCAAATCCTAGACAATAGAAAGAACATTATTGCTTATTTGCTGGTTCACAAAGGTTGTGGGAGGTGGGCCATACCGTGTCCCTGGCAGCACTTGAAAGTAAGCGTAGGCATTTCTTTCCCTCCCTTGCTCGCTCCCTCCCTTCTTTCCTTCCTCTGTTTCTCTTCCTTTCTTTCTCCCTTTCTCTCTCTCTGTGTCTTTCATTGTCACAGTGATTGTTCATGAGGAAATGCTATGTATACCTAGTGGGGAGAGCAAGGTATGTTAAATATCCTGCAATGAAAAGTATGGTCCCGCACGAAACCGTCCCATTCACAATACTAAGAGTAACCCATGGAGAAATACTAAGCCCACTTAGCAAACAGAAGAGATATAATTTAGACTTCAGGTCTTCTCTGTCTCCAATAGATATTCTTTTTCAATATCTTCACCTAACACCTAGGAGGTATTAATCAAGATAAAGAATAGTAAACTCAGAGCGCCCGGGTGGCCCAAGTTCAAGCCTTGGGTCAGGCTCAGTGCTGACAGCTCAGAGCCTGGAGCCTGCTTTGGATTCTGGGTCTCCCCCCTCTCTCTCTCTCTGCCCCTCCCCCACTCACACTCTGTCTCTCTCTCTGTCTCTCTCTCTCTCTCTCTCTCAAAAATAAAAAAAAATTAAAAAAAATTAAGAAACAAGAATAGTAAACTTGTGGAGAATGGAATACAAAAAGGAGTGAGTGAAGAAAGTAATATACAGCTGACAGCTAAAGAGTGGAAAGTGGATGGCACATTCTTGACAGGAATGGACTGCTTGTAAGTGTACAAATAGGGAGAGGAAGCTGGTTGCTTTAGTAAATTACCCTCACCACTCCCTGGTTGGTTCTATCCTATTACTATATGTCCTGTGTCTTCAAATAGAAATCTGATGTCTTCACTACTGGAATTGGGGAAATGCCTCTGTTTCAGGTTGGGTTTTCCTAAAGCCCATCTGGAGATAAGAATTTGCATGCAGTTATTAAGTAAATGTTCCCAAGGATGACAGGTAAGTGAACAAGAGAGGTAGAAGAGGAATAGGAAAGAAGTCATGCCAGAGGCAATGGTAGGCAAAGTCCCAGCCTCAGGCTGATCCTACAGGAATACCCTGAGCCTAAATTATGCCATAGTGTTTCTTGCATCTTGAAGCAGGGGAGCTGGGCCTTCAGATTCCCATTCTAGTCAGTCACTAGCTTAAGACTACCCTGAAGTGACGTAAACACCATGCCACTGCCAGTTCTCTGGTCTTTGGGGTGGAGCGGCTTTAAAAGCCTGATGATAGCCATCCAAAGATATGCAGGTGCAGATTTTGGAAAAGCAAAGCCCACAGAAGCCAGGGGATTGGCACCTGGAACTCTTAATGTAATCTCAGTGGACTTGGATGGAGCACCCCCAGTTTTTGGCTGTAACTTGCAAAGTGCTAACTTTTACAGGGTTACATTGACCCAAAGTTGAGACCGTTATCTGAATAATTAAAAAATATCTCTAATTGTACTATAGGTACAGTAAAAGCGAAAGAAATGTTTCCTAACATAAACAGAACAGATTCAGAATTACAATATTATTAAAGGTGCTATTTGTTCCAATATTTTGCACTTCTTCTTAATTTTACATTTTTATATGACATAATAGCTTTCCGAAGAGAATAGTTAATTGCATGTGCACATGAGTTCTAAATGGTAACCACAGGGCTCTCAGGTGACAGATCTTTTAAATCTCTAGTTTTGCTTAGTCAGACATACTAATCCATTTGAATTTCCCAAACCAGGGATGTTGGAAGTGTAGTGAAATTAAGTGTAGTTTGTAATCATATTTCTCTGCTAACATCTGGCTGCAAGAATCTCTTAAGACTGATTCTGCAGCAGAACAATGACTGGAGGGGAAGGGGAGGTTTTGATCATCAAATATCACCATTATCCACTGGCATCCCCTTGTATTTCTCTTACTTGAAGCTTTGTGGCATTAGGGTATGTCTTAATTATTTGATTGTAATTGGCAATGTTATTGATTGTAAATCATTTTGACAGAAACTACCTTTTATCTTAAAAGTTTAAATGTACCTAGAGGCTACTAAGAGATGCCTGTGTTCCGTGAAAACATTAAAGTAATAGTGTAAGTAGTTGAAATGTGCCCCATTTGGTACACATTAGTTTCCCTCATGGTACGACTCAGTTAAAAAAAAGAAAAAAAAGAATGTAGCTGAAAACTGATGAAGTGTTGAACAGCTTCACATTAAACACATGTGTACTGAGTATTTGCTGTGTGCAATATACAGTGATAGTTGTAGTAGGAAATAAAAAATTAAAATAATAATCGATTTCTGTCAGCTAGGACTTTATAATATAGTGGTGAGATGCACGCACACACACACTAACTTTAATTCAGTCAAATAATGATTCCTAAATCAAAGACATGAACAAATGACTGAGGGAACAGAAGAATGGGGGAGATTAATTTTTTTAATGAAGCTGGAGGTAAAGGAAGCGTAAGGCAAGTGGATGGATATCAAGAAAGAATTCATTGAGACAAAACCTCAAAGTAGAGTGTTGAAGGGGAGGAAAAACCACTAAAGACAGACCACCAAAATGGAATCCGTAGGGTAAGAAAAAGAAAGAACCAGTGGGCAACTGTGGTTGGAATACTTACAAGCAGGTTTTAGGACTATAACTCTGCTTGTACAGTATAGACTGAATTGGATGGTAATCAGGGTTTGGATATTATAGGTGGGAAGACCATTCTAGAGTTTATGTAACATTTTGGATCTAGAATCAATAGGGCTTAGCACTGATGCAATTCAGGATCTGAAAGAATGAGTCAAAAATAACTGAAAAATCTAGAGAATGGGGGTGTCATTGGATAAGATTGGGAATATGGTCGAGGAGCAGGTTTATGAAGGAGAGGTGATGACCTGTATTTAGTATATATTGCATTTGATGTGTTGGTGAGATGTCCAAGTACAGATTTCCAACAATCCTGGCAAATGCATGTCAAGATCTGAGGAGGAACATCACTGTGAGAATTTGATATGCATGCCACCGAGGTAGTAATACAAGCAAGATGCCATAATTAAAGATAACTAATTTGGGGGCAGCCATGTGGAGTTGAAGCCATTTGGCAGATGAGATGGCAAAAGTATATCGCACACACTTCAAAGGAAAAGGGTGCCAGAAGCAAATCTTGAGAAGAGTTTACATTTAAAATATGGGCAGATAAAGAGAAGCTCACAAAGAAGCGTTCAGGAAAATATCAGGAGTTTGTAAAGAGTATGTGATCCCAGAGACAGCAAAAAGGGAAATAGTTTTCAAGAAGTATGTGACAACATTGGCTAAAGGAAGTGATTAATGGAAATTAAATTAGGGACTGAGAAAAGGCCATTCAGGGTTTATTCATTATTTTTTAACATTTATTCATTTTTTGAGAGACAGAGGGTGAATGGGGAGGGGCAGAGAGAGAGGGGGAGACACAGAATCCAAAGCAGTATCCAGGATCTGAGCTGTCAGCACAGAGTCCGACGCGGGGCTCGAACCCATGAACGGCGAGATCATGACCTGAGCCAAAGTCGGACGCTTAACCGACTGAGCCACCCAGGTGCCCCCCACCCCAAAGATTTTTTTTAATGTTTATTTATTCTTGAGAGAGAGAGACAGACAGACAGAGTGTGAGCAGGGGAAGGGCAGAGAGAGAGGGAGACGCAGAATCTGAAGCAGGCTCCAGGCTCTGAGCTGTCAGTACAGAATCCGACATGGGGCTCGAACTCACGGACTGTGAGATCATGACCTGAGCTGAAGTCAGTTACTTAACCAACTGAATCACTCAGGCACCCCTAGGTTTTCTAATTGTATTGATGAGTTCTGATTTCAGTGGAGTGGTAGACCATAACCTATGAATTCACCCATCCCATCCACCCATCTTCCCATCCATTCACTCCTTCATCCAGTAGTCATTCAGTCATTCTTTGGCACTTACACCTAGGCCTGGCATGGTATTAAACTGAGATTAGTGCTTGCTGTGGCTCCACATATACAGAAATTGGAACAATCAAGTGGGACTTGAAGTAGATAAACTGGTAGAGGTAAGCAAAAACTTCTCTCTCCTGAGAGGAAGGGAAGGGGCCCAGAAAACTGGCATGGAAGCAGCTTTGGGGGAGCTTCTTATAAGCAGATCAAAAGCATCCTGAGATTTCAGTAGTGTAGACTGGAAGAAAGGGAGGAAAAGCAGATGAAGCAGTACAGGGCCTGGGGCACTTAAAACATGGCTAAGAGGAGAGTGAGTGCTGGGAGACAGGGTAATATTTTAAATAGAAGCCTAGGTAGCAGCAGGATGGGGGCCCAGGAGAACAGTCCATAAAGAGAGGCAAATATTCGGGTCTCGGTCAAGAGGACCATGATGCAAGGCTGTGTCTTCATTCCGGAGAGATCCTAGAGTACTTTTCTGGGTTTCTGTTGCTTTCTAAGAAAATATTACAAGTTTAGTGGCTTGAAATAACAATTACTTTATGTCAGGATTTTCTGGATCAGAAATTTGGGAGGGTTCGGTTCACTCATTCTTCTACTCTGTATTGTATCAGTTGACCTCTGTTGGTTGTATTCCGAGAGTGGATGGGATGGTCTGGAAGGTCCAAGACAGTTTCATGCACATGTAGAGTGCCTTTGTGAGGAGAGCTGAAAGGCTGAGCTCAGCAGGGCCTGTCAACCAGAGAGCGAACACATGGTTTTTTCCAGCATGATGGTTTCAGTTTAGTCAGTTTGCATACACAGCCGCTTAGGGCTCCCAGAGAAAGTATTTCAGGAAACCCAGAAATAAACTAAAGGCTACTATTAATGACCTAACCTTGGAAGGCCCATAATATCATATTCGTTGTATTCTGCTAGTCAGGCAAGTCATGAAGAATAGCCACGCTTCAAGGGGAGGAGAGTTAGAGATGCTGCCTCTTGATGAAAAAAAGTGTCGGAGAATTTTGTGGCGATCTACAGTCCATCACAGCTGCTGGGAATAATTTCCTCCTTCTATTATATTACCCTCAGTATTAAAAACTCAGTGTCTTGCAGAAGAAGAAAGTATCAGTGGCTCCAGCTGTGAAGGGCAGAGGAAGGAAAGGCCTGACAAATAGAAGCCAGGAAAGAAGGAAGATTTGCAGCTGCAGGAAGGAAAGAGATAAAGCCTGGCAGGATACCATTGATGGTATAGAGTTCAAGGCTCATGCTGACCATTTATTCCTCTACAGTTTCGAAGTCCACACTTGATATCAAGCAAACCGTCAGAAAACAACTTAGCTTCTCTCCTGGTGAAAGATGGACTCTTTCGTAATGTTCCCCCCCTCAGCAATGGGTTAAGTATGATTTAAGAAAAAGGGACGTGAAAAGCTTATCTGCTTTTTTTTTTGGAAACAGTGTCTGAAGATATTTTCTATTACGTTTTCTTATGAATTTGAGAATTGGCTATGGAAGCTGCTATGAGTAAAGAATAGACTAAGGCCTTGCCTTTCACACTGTCCTCTACAGTTCAGCAGCATCAGCATCACTGAGATTTTGTTAGGAGAGATTTTCAGGCCCCACCCACAACCTAGAATCAATCATCTGTGCACTTTAACATTTCTCGGATGTTTCCTGTGCAAACCGAAGTTAAGACACATGGGGCTAAGGGATATTTTATTATTCAGATCACAACAATGGACTCAGACTATGTTTGTTTGGATTTATTTGCCTTATAGCACTTCAGATATTTTTTTTTTGTTTACTATAAAAACTGCCATAGATGATATCATTTATTATATTAATTCCACTTTGGCAAAGACTCCAACGATATATTTATTTCATAAGTAAGACCAGTAGGAAAAAAAGTTTGATAATTTGTCTTACTGATAAATACTTATGCTTTCTACCAATAATATCTCCCAAGTCATGTTCAGAAGATTAAGTCTCTGGGATCTTAATAAGTACTTTGTGAAAAGGGTTTCATGGTCACATCTTTTGGAAATATGAACCATTGTTTTCACTATACTATTAACTAATAGGGTATTTTTACACTAGGCATTCTGTAAGAAAGGCTAGAATTTGCAATATGTCTTAGTCTGTTTGGGCTGCTGTAAGGGAACACCATAGACTGGGTGGCTTATGAACAACTGAAATTTATTTCTCACAGTTCTAGTGGCTGAGAAACCTAAGATCCAGGTAATGGTAGATTCGTTGTCTGGTAAGGACCCACATCCTGGTTCATAAATGTCCGTCTTCTTGCTGTGTCTAACTTGATAGCAAGGCCGAGGGATTTTTGGAAGTCTCATTTATAAGGGTACTAATCCTATGTATGAGGGCTCCACCTTTATGACCTAATCACCTCCCGGAGGCCTAATACCATCACACTAGGGATTAAGATTTCAGCGTGTGAATCTTGACGGTGGGTTGGGGAAGGGATATAAACATTCAGTGTATAACACAGCTTTTGGGGAGGAAAATTTTCCTCTATACTTCAAGGTTTTTCTGGCTGGTGTGAGAATTAAATTGACATTAGACAGATGAACAGGAAAAAGACGAATTTAATTCATGTGTTTGGAAGCTCACAGAAATATAAGCCTCAGAGAAGTGACCACAACAGGTGGCTTTTATACCTTTTAGGGAAAGAAGCAATAAATTTGTGAGACATTGACAAGACAAAAAACTTTGGTCTTGGGGTAGTAAAGGAAATTGGTGAAAAGGTTTGTTTGGACAGCCTTCTAGGCCCTGGATTCCCTCTCTCTGGTTATAAGGATATTTCTTTACCTCCTAGTAAAGTAAGGGCACTTTTCACATGGGAGACTTATTTCCTGCTTTCAGAGAGACAAAGGAGGGTCAGAGTGTCCTTTTTACATTTAAGTAACTTAAATTCAAAATAACCACTCTGCCAAAGTCAAAGTAAGGTATTTTGGGGGGGAGGGCTGCTCTGCATACCTTTATTTATTATTCATTCATTCTTGAATGAGAGAGAGTGGGAGCAGGGGAGGGGCACAGAGAAAGGGAGACCCAGAATCCTAAGCAGGCTCCAGGCTCTGAGCTGTCAGCACAGAGCCCGACGCAGGGGTAGAACTCACGAACCTGAGATCATGACCTGAGCCAAAGTCAGACGCTTAACTGACTCAGCCACCCAGCCACCCCAGTGGAATATACCTTTAAAAAATGTTTGTCTACATTGCGAAAGTGACATAAACCATTGTTTGCTTTATTTCCTAGATAGCAGAGAACACAGAGCTTTGTCTGGAGCCTAATTCTGTAGCTTTATTTAGCCAGGAGTTTGCCATATAGACTTATTCTGCCTTTTTATTTTTGATCTCATGATGATCATATGTTATATTTGGGATTTATATATTTGTGCTTCACTGTAAGAGCCTCAAATCCATTGTGAAGTTTGGAAAGGCACAGATCATAACTGAATACAATATAGTAATAATCACAACAACAACAATAATAGCTGACATTTACTGGGTACTTACTGTATAGCAGGCTATACGCTAAGTGCTTTCTGTGGGTGACTGACTCTACTTAACAACCATGTGAGGTATGTTCTCTTATCCCCATTTTTCACATGGGCAAACTGAGGGTCAATGAAGTTAGGTAACTTCCCTAAGGTCACAGTGCAAATGATGAGTCTCCTTCATCAAGCTTGCACACTGACTGACAAAGAGACTCTAGAAAAGGATTATTTTTTTTAACTTACTAAGCTTCTTCTTGTGCTTTCAAGTGTAGATCACAACTCTTGGCTGGTATGCACAACTAGCAAATTTAAAAGCAATCACGCTCAAGGCTTTTGAATAACTACTTTTCTCAGTTTACAAACAAACACGCCACGTTAAGTATTTCACATAGCATCCATAGATTCAATAAATGACTTTTTTCTTTTTAGGTACTGTATTTCAACTGTTTGACAAAACTGCTCAAGCGATATTAAGAAGTTGAAGAGGGGCGCCTGGGTGGCTCAGTTGGTTAAGTGTCTAGCTCTTGGTTTCGGCTCACGTCACGATCTCGTGGTTTTGTGAGTTCGAGCCCCGCGTTGGGCTCTCTGCTGACAGTGTGGAGCCTGCTTGGGATTCTCTCTCTCCCTCTCTTTCTGACCCTCCTCTGCTCATGCTGTCTCTCTCAAAGATAAATAAATAAACTTAAATTAAGAAGTTGAAGAAAAATTCCACGGAAAAGAGCTATCTTATAAAACCCATATTAACACCCTTAATACAAAAGCCCATTAGTTCTCCATCACTGAAGAACTGGAAAATGAACAAAGTTAGGGAGAATCTAAGATGATTTTTCCCCCTGACGTAATTTCTAAATACTGCTTGTGCCATGGAGTAATCTAGTGAATCCTGTGGACCTTTTCTTAGAATATTGTTTTAAAATTCGTACTATGAAGTACATAAAGTTACAGAGAAGAGCAATTGTATTACAATACAATTATAAAAA